>NC_138137.1:54499097-55783208 GCF_964188305.1 Podarcis bocagei
CTTCAAATTAAATAAACGGAATATTAAAAGTGCTCCTGCCCATTTTGTAGTTTGGGGATCATAGGTGGGTCTTGGGTATGAAAAGCAACAACATTATAAGTTTAGAGCAGTAGCATATGTTCAGAATATACTAGTAAAGGGGATATTCTGTGGAATATGTGACTTGTTTCCTCCACCAGATTTCTCAGGTTTTGATTCTCTGCATCATTCTACTTTCCACTTTCTAACTATGTAAATCCAGGATTCAGTCTCAATTATGACTGTTCTTCTGAATCTATTCCCCCCCCCCCCATGGTCATTGTTAAACCCTGCAACATGTGGAATAGCTTCTGAGCATTCTAAGAGTGCATTTCCCTCCTCATCGATTAACCGCAGCAAGGATTAGGGGAGAAATGGGATTCTGGGTCAGAAGGTGAGACCCACGGATGGAATGTTGGAATTTGTATCGCCAGTTCGTTCTTTCGTAGAACAAGCATCACGTGTGAGTTGCTTGCATTTGCTAATTTCATTAAAAACAGAGCAAGGGGTTAAAGGATGGAGAGGAGATAGGCTTCCTGGCATATCGTTCATGCAAACAATTCTGAAATAGCCAAGTGTTTATTCTCTTTGTGCTGCCTGCTAAAAGTAGCTTTTTCCAAATGATGCAAAAATAGATAACTCTCCTGATCACTAAGTGATCCTGTACGTGCATGTGCTTTCGTTCCTTCCTGAGTAGCAACAACAGCCTTTTGGCTACCATGCAGACATTGCCCCTGTGCCAGGGCCCATGGCGTGGGAATATAACCAAACGTCCAATAATTTAAGGGCTATTCCCAGGACCAAGTTAACACGGGCAATGGCTTCTGTCCACAACGCGACCGCTATAGGGCATGGCTGGTTTGTAGGTTTCAGTGATTCCCCTGGAGGGCAGGCTCCCTTGTGGTGTGTTCGATTGGAGCTGTGTTGCCTGTGTGTCTGGAACACAACACACAGTTTTCATCCATCGTTCTGGCACCGTTCCACACAGACACAAATGCACACGCCAAACCTATGGACATTTGCAAAAGGGGCTTTTAGAAGCCACGGTGACCAACTGGGGAACAGGACACCTTGTTCCAGGGTGCTTTTGTGTTCAAACACAGATATCTGGTTTTTACACAGCAAGGCAGTGCAACCATTCACAACCCTCACACACCACCAAAGGATAAAACAGGGAAAGCCACAAGGCACAGGGTTGCTATTTTAATGAAATAAAGCATAAAACGTATCAGAGAGGCAAAACCAAGGAATGAATTGTGATGTTCCCATTCCATTCCTTATCAGATCAGATATTTTGTATTATTAAGTACAAAACTTCCACCCATCAACCTGAATGGTGTGTGTGTGTGTGTGTGTGTGTGTGTGTGTGTGTCACAGTTTCTCCCAGTTTTCAGCAAACCCAAGTCATCCTATTACCTGAAAATGCCTTCATTTGCCAAGTGCAGACATCGCTCCTTAAGCCGTAACACATATTGCCAATATAAGAGCTACTACTATAACTTTCAAGATTGGTGCTGGGTTTTGCTTTCCCCAATTTCTTCCCTCCCTGTCTCTTTTTTCCTTTTGTGCCATTACTTTTCGATTGAAAGACTGTCTTGTTTTAATTGCTGGGATGCAAAATTCCATTCTTTCTTTTTTTTACTGAAGAGCAAACGTTCTAAATAAGCAAATACCCCAATTGTGGGTTTTTGTTTTTTTTGCAGAACAGATTTGCATTTGTTTTAACCACACACTGGTTTAATTGGGCAACATCCAACCAGAACATTTTTTTTAAAAAAAAATGGAACTAACAATAATATTCTTAAACCTGCTGAATGCTCACCCACAAAGCAAATGCGAGGTCTATGCACAAGGCTCAGATAACCGCCGTAAACATTTATGCCGTTCTGTAGGTCAGCAAAAACGTATTGTGTGTGCAAAGTAGCAAATTGAAATGCAATAAATTTATTTGTTTATAATATAAAACTGGGTTTATCGAGGATAAGCAAGTACCAATTAAATTGTACACAGAGTAGACCTATTGAAATGAATGAACCTAAATCGGCCGTGCCCTTTAATTTCAATACTCCTCAAAACAAGAAGCATCATCACTGATCAAGGTCACCTTCCAGTAGGGTGAGGCGTGTGAACTGGGCAGTCTCAGGGGCCACATAGAGAGACTCAGAGGGCCACAGCCAGCCCTCGGTTCCCCAGCCTGATTTAAATTCTCTGGGTATTATATACTAAACATTATGGACCCCAGTGTGGCTTAACTCAAATTATTATTATTATTATTATTATTATTATTATTATTATTATTATTATACCCCGCCCTTCCCAGCCAAGGCCTGGCTCAGGGCGGCTAACAAGCAATAATAAAAATAAGTTGAATGAATACAACTTAGCAGCAAGAATCCTTATCGCTAAGTACTGGAAGACTCAAGATTTGCCCACGCTGGAGGAATGGCAGACACAACTGATGAACTACATGGAGTTAGCTGAGATGACTGCCAGGATCCGAGATTTGGGAGAAGAAGCAATGGAGGAGGACTGGAAAAAATTTAAGGACTACTTGCAAAAGTTTTATAAGTTATATGAACTATAAGATACCGCATGACTTGGAAGGTTAGCCCCAGTAATGAGAGTGGATTATATATGAAATTGGATAACATTATTGAAAGAACCAAAGTTTAAATGGCTAAAGATGACAATATGTTATGTTTTTAGAGCAAATGGGAAATAAGGGATTTAAACTTAAATTGTGATTGAAAGTACAAAAGAAACACATGACACAAGGTTACAATTTGCTGACAAATTTATTGCTAAGAATGCACTGTGCGGGAGATGTGGGGAAGTCCGATAGAAGTTGAAATAAGTTGCTGAAATGGTTTGGTTTTTCTTTTTCTTTTTTTTCTTTTCTGTTTTTTCTTCTTTCTATTCTATCTGTAATTGGAAAAAACGTAATAAAAATTATTATAAAAAAAAAGAATGAATACAACTTAAAAACAAAGTAAGGGCAGATCCATACCATATCATCACATTTGTTCCCCCAAAGAATTCTGGGGACTGTGGCTTTGCCCTCACAGAGCTACAACTCCTAGCAACCATATCGAACTACAGTTCCCAGGACTTTTCACAATTTACATGTGTGCTGCTGAATGAGCTTCAGTTGTGTGGTGTGGATCTGCCCAAAGTTCACAGAAGGAAAGTTCCCCATTCCATCCTCTCTGCTGCAGCCTTGAAAAGCCTCGTGAGAAGGTTGGGGGGGGGGCGCACTGAGAGTGTTCAGAATACATCTGGGTTGGGGTCACAGGGGATCATCCCAAAGCAGACTTGGGTGGAAGTTAACTTAAGGATGATGTTCAGCGAAGAAAACATTCCTGCCTTTCTCCATTCCTCTCCACAACCCACCCCATTGAATTTAGGAAGATTTGGGACAGAGAAAAGAAAAGCCTCCCCCCCCCCTTTATAATTCCGGTTCCCTTTGCCTGAAAGTGAGATGAGCGCCGCAACCCCATAGTCACCTTTGACTGGACTTAACCATCCAGGGCTCCTTTACCTTTTTTTACAGTCATACCTCGGGTTGAATGTGCTTCAGGTTGAGCGCTTTCGGGTTACGCTCCATGGCAACCTGGAAGTAACAGAGTGCGTTACTTCCGGGTTTTGCCACTCACGCATGCGCAGACGCTAAAAATGATGTTACGCGCATGCGCGGAAGTGGCAAAACGCGACCCGCACATGCGCAGATGCACCCTCGTGTCTTACGTTCCATTCAGGATGCGAACGGGGCTCCAGAACGGATCCTGTTCGCATCCTGAGGTACCACTGTATATAGAGATAATAAGCAACAGTTCACTCCTGCCACAAAACCAACTTGACTGCCTTTGCAGGTCAGCTGAAGACCTCAGCCTGCCTTATTTTGGTTGTTCCGTCCACGGGGATTATATCATAAGTCTTTCATGCGACTCAAACCCCATCATTACTAGAGAGCAGGTTGTTAGCGTGACTGACGGCCCCTTCCTAAAGGATCTCTCACTTAGAATATTCAGCGCTGAATTGAGTGGTGCCCATTGGGCAGAAGGCGGGGAGACCAGCAGTAGGTGGCGCTAGAGCTGAATGCCTGGGTAGACAGGGATGCTTTTACCTTCCTCCTGAACAAAGGGGACAAATCACCTCTCTAGGGAGGGCATTCCACAAAGGGGGAAACACCACCAAGAAGACCCTGTCATGGATCTTTGTGCTGGGCCCGGGGGTTAACCCGAGCAACGTGGTCCAGGTCCGGTCCCAAATCCAAGGATTCCACAAGGAGTCAGTTCAACAGGGCCAAGGCAAGAAACCAGGCAAGCTCAGGCACAGGGTAACAGGCAGGTGGCAGGAAGTAGCAATGTTGCTCCCGCAACCTGAGGCGCGGTCCGGCAGCCTTTTATCTCTGACAGGGTAACGGCCGGTCCTGATCCCCCGGCGACTCACCTCCCTGTTTTGCCCAAAGGCGAGTACTCCTCCTGCGAGTACTCAGGTCTCTCCTTCTCTCAGACCTGAGTCTCTGCAGCTCTGGAGACATTGGTGGGTTACTAGACCCAGAGGCCGCCTCAGCCTCCCCTGACCCAACCAGTACTGGAGCAGCTGTAAGTGATGGCCAGCTGAAGGCAACGAGGTCATCCTCACATCTGGAGCCAGGGCAGGCTCAGGCCCCTGATTCGGCCCAGCTGGTGCTTGTTGCAGGGGAACCTGTGCAGACTGGGACTCTTCAGGATCAAGCCCAGACTTGGTTCAGATGCAGAGGATCTGGTGTGGCCCGAGACTCCTCTGGTTCCGAGTCTGAGCCCCAGTCGCAGGCCATCACAATCTTCTCCTATATGAATTTGCTTGGGATCTGAGATCTTCAGTGAGGGGGGCCTTCTCTCAGTTCCGCCCCCCTCGCAGACATGCTTGGTGGGGACCAGAGAAAGGGTCCTGCTTTGTGGCGGTTTCCACACTGTGGAACTCTCTCCCCAGAGAAGCAAGACTGGCTTCCTTCTTGTGTTCTTCCAGTGGCAGGTGAAGACTGTTTTATTCTGACAGGCCTTTGGGGACTGATTTTGTTTGTTTGTTTTAAGGAAAAGGCTTTTAATAGTGCCGTGCTATTTTATTGTTTTTATTATCGGTATTTTTAAATTTTGCTTAACTCTATTACACTTTAATTATTACAGTGGTACCTCTGGTTACAAACTTAATTCGTTCTGGAGGTCCGTTCTTAATCTGAAACCGTTCTTAACCTGAGGTACCAATTTAGCTAATGGGGCCTCCCGCTGCCACCAGTGCGCGATTTCTGTTCTCATCCGGAGGTAAAGTTCTTAACCCGAGGTACTACTTCCAGGTTAGCAGAGTCTGTAACCTGAACTGTTTGTAACTCAAGGTACCACTGTAATTTTTTTTCTTAATCTTCTGTTTGCTTTAAGCTTTTTGCATTTTTTTTTGTCTTGTCTTAATTTGTGTAAGCCGCCTTCAGTCCCAGTCCAGGGAAAAGACAATCAATCAATCAATCAATCAATCAATCAATCAAGTCAGCCCCTAGTAATGGCACCATCAGGAAGCCTGACCTGCTAATCGTAGTGTCTCAGATAGTTGATATTGATGAAGGTGTCCTTTTAAGGACTGGAAACCTCCACCAATTTTAGGCATTATATTCTAATAGTAAGATTCTGAATAGGACTAGATAACTCACTGCTACCAAGTGAAGTGTTTCCAAGACGGATGACAGAGTGCAATCAGGCAGCCTTTGATGACCCTTAGAGGTACTGCTTAATGTCTATCTCTCTGTCTGTCTTTCAGCTAGTTATCCTTGGATTAAAAAAAAACCCTCGCCTTTGCAAAATTCTTTCAATTTATTGGAGGCCTCTTTTGAATTTCGATACACCCTTCGCAGCTCGCCTGCCTGCCTCCTCTGTCACCGTACAGAGAGCATCTGCCAGACATCTCTGAGTCCATGAACCCTTTCCGTGAGGGTTTAAGTGGGGTTGCTTCAGAGTAAAGGGGAATCGCAGCGCCTGATTTGTTTGCTGCCTGTCTTGGAGAGCTCCTCTCGATCTCGATGAGACAGTTCCCAATGGAGAGGGTCTGAGAACAGGAGCTATGGGAGGCAAAGATCTCATTTCTAACAGAAACACAAAGGCAGGGGAAATGAAAGATACTGCGACTCTCCAAAGCTTTTAGCAGAATAAGCTTATTTCTTCTCTGAGAGTCGGTGGAGATTAGTGTTGTGGTTCCCAAACATTGGGGGCTTCTACCCAGTGCCCCCTACCCTATTAAAAGCATTATTCAGAACAGTTTCTATGACCCACTGAGGAAGATAATAATAATACGGAAAACCTCAGCAGCAATTCATGGCACATTGGTTTGAAATCCAAGGTCATTGGATGACCTTGCGCCAGTCACTGCCTCTCAGCGTAACCTATCTCACAGGGTTGTTGTGGGAATTAGCTAAGGAGGGGAGGAAACCATGAGCCCCTTGGAGAAAAATGCGGGATGCAATTGCAATAAATAATAGCGAATGATATGTATGGAGTGAGAAGAACGGAGTCAAATACAGTGGTACCTTGGTTCTCAAACACCTTGGTTCTCAAACGCCGAAAACTCAGAATCAAGTGTTTCAGTTTTCGAATGTTTTTCAGATGCCGAAAGTCCAGTGCGGCTGACAGCTATTGTTTCCGGGGCACCTGCACCAATCAGAAGCTGTGCTTTGGTTTTCGAACATTTCAGAAGTCAAACAGACTTCGGGAACGGATTAAGTTTGGCACTTTTGTTTTTGCTATTTATTTTGCGTTTTTGTTTTTGAGGCTTTTTCAGTTAATTCAGTTTCGTGACTGTGTGGAACCTAGTTCAGCTACTGATTGATTGATTGTGTGATTGTGGAAATGGATAAAAGCCCCCACCCCCACCCAAACAATGACTATCACCAGTGCAGGAAAGAATTTTTTTTTTTAATCATCTACAATACTGTCTTATTTATTTTATAGTACAGTACATTGATTATTGCTTTCATTTTATGGATCAATGGTCTCGTTAGATAGTAAAATTCATTTTAAATTGCTGTTTTAGCAGTTTTTTTAAAAGTCTGGAATGGATTAATCCATTTTGCATTACTATCTATGGGAAAGCGCGCCTTGGTTTTGGAACGCTTTGGTTTTGGAATGGATTCCGGAACGGATTAAGTTTGAGAACCAAGGTACCACTGTAGAGGAAGCTGCCTACTACTAGGTCAGCTCATTGGTCCATCCAGCTCAATGATGCCTACACTGACTGGCAGAACTTTTCTGGAGTTTCAGACATGGAAATGCCAGGGATTGAATCTTCCACTGGTTTGGTGGGTTCTCTTTCACGGGGCTATGGCTCTTCCACTGTAAAATGAAATGACTGATTTTCAGATCTCCTCTCCAATATTATAGCAGACCCTCCGAGTATCTCTATGTTCCAGAGACAGTCCCGGATTAACAGAAGACATCCTGCTTTCTGATTTGATTCCCTAATGTCCAGCTTTTCCTTAGGACGTCTGTTATGTACTGAGCTGAATCCTAGAACAATAGGATCCAGAATGCAGCAGTCTGATTGGTCCGCAGAAGCCACCCAATCCAGCTCCAGGTAGAAGTGAATCAGCGACCTGATTGGCCTGCAGGAGCAGCCCAGAATTAGTCAATCACAAGGGGCCCATTGTGTAAATAATGTATATATAGCTAGATGTTTTGGGGAAAGTTTCATTCATTGCTCCTTTGAGCTGAATAAAAAGCATGAAATTCACACTTGACTCCTATTATTTTTCAACATCACTGTTTCCATTGGATAAATGTTGGAGGGGAAGGAGTTTTGCGACCTCTAAGTCAAGAAGATAAGTAACTATACAACCTTCAGAAGACATCTGAAGGCAGGTCTGTATAGGGAAGTTTTTTTAAAAAAATGTTTAATGTTATAATATGTTTTTATATACGTTGGAAGCTGCCCAGAGTGGCTGGGGCAACCCAAGTCAGATGGGTGGGATATTATTGTTGTTATAATATAATAATAATTTATTATTTGTACCCTGCACATCTGACTGGGTTTCCCCAGCCACTCTGGGTGGCTCCCAAGAGAATATTAAAAACACGATAAAACATCAAACATTAAAAACTTCCCTATACAGACCTGCCTTCAGATGTCTTCTACGTTGTCTTCAAATGTCTTCTATGCTTTTGGATTGTTGTTGTTGAATAGGACGTCCCTGTTTTCACTGGAGAAATGTTGGAGAGTATGTTTCCGTTCTCCACATCCCTATCAAGGTGGACAAGGTCGAATTCGCTTGCAGCTGACGTTGGCTATTAGAACAAAAAGATATGGGAGGGAAAATGGGTTCCCGTTCCCTCCTTTAGAGCAAATCTTCCATCTCTTTTTAGCTCATAGGACTGTAAGAAACGGCCTTATACCGAGCCCAACCTTTGATCCATCTAGCCCAGAACTGCCAACACGGTTTGGCAGCGGCTCTCCGGGGTTTCAGACAGGAGTCTCTCCCAGCCCTACCTTGAAATGGTGGGATTTGAACCCGAGACCTGCATTCCAAGCAGATGCCCTCAGGCTTTGCACACCAACTTAGCAGTCCTAGTCATTTCCTCAAAGCTCCCTACAGTAGATGTCAGAAGTTACTTCCCCGCCACCCGCTGTTGTCCTGCAATTTTCTCTTTTTCAGGGTGCACCTTGTGAATCCAAAATGAGATAAGACAAGTGTGCTGATAAGTGGGTGTGCGTCCTCTTCAAACCTTTGTTTCTACAGAAGCCAAGAACATCTGTTTGCAGCAGCTGACATGATCAGCGTATTTAAAAATAGAGCACCCCGAATTGGGCTTGAATGGTGGAGCTTGGAGTGTGTACAACTCCCAATTGCTCCTTTTTCATTAAAGCGGAAAAAAGGAAGTTGCTCAGAGTTAGGGATGGGCTGATCTGTCAAGGCTGCTCTCTCTCAGTTCCTGTTTTCCCATTCTTACTATTTCCACATCAATTGTGGGTTTTTTTTGTGTGTGGGGGGGGGGATTTAATGAAAATTCATCAGCATTTTTGCGCAAATTTCTCCCGAGACACACATGGTTTATGTCATTTTGCCTAACATACACATCCTTGCAAAGAATGTGTGTCATTTCTGGTAAGAAATGTATTTTTGTGCACACTTTACCTCAGTATAATGCAGAGAGCCTTCTCTGTAGTGGCACCCGCCCTGTGGAATGCCCTCCCATCAGATGTCAAGGAAATAAACAACTATATCTGACTTTTAGAAGACATCTGAAGGCAGCCCTGTTCAGGGAAGTTTTTTTTAATGTTTGATGTTTTATTGTGTTTTAAATATTCTGTTGGTAGCTGCCCAGAGTGTCTGGGGAAACCCAGCCAGAAGGGTGGGGTATAAATAATCTATATATCTATATATCTATAGATATATTTGTGCCCATTAATTGGCTGGAGAATTGCACTGCAAAACTTGGAGAAGGGTCACCAGTCTCCCCAGGGAATCATGTGGAGTGCATCACAGCTGCTCTCAGCACCCTTAACAAATGATGCTTCCCAGAATCCTCTGGGGAAAGTATTGCCTGTTCTCAAATAGTATAATACAGCTTTGAAGAGTCCAAGAGAGTCAGTTCCATTTCATAAGGAAGACCAGGAGTGCTGACACCTGGGGAGAAAGTTGGAAGAGACCCCCTCTGTCAGAAGCCAGAGTCATGCGTCGTTCGGGAATAAATAGCCTAATGTCAGTGAAGTTAACTTCTTATTCAAAGAAACCAAACAGAGCAGGCCTTGTGATCACAGCAACTCTTCCCAGTTAGTCTTGCCCCAAGGATGCAGTTGAAAGGACTGAAGGCCCTCACCTTCCCACTTCTAAGGCTCCGCCCCCAGTTCCTTCCCCAGCAGCCTAATACTCCTTCATCTAGTCTCTCTTTGCTCCACCCTCTTCATTCCTCTGTATGCTCTGTGAGACCAAGGAGGAGTGGAGCTGGTCACAGCAGGAAGGAAAGACCACCCCTGGCTTCTTCAGCAGCCTGCCTCCACTCTGTCTCTTGTCCCTCTTCCTCACCAGTGTGGTGTAGTGGTTAAGAGCGGTGGACTCGTAATCTGGTGAACCAGGTTCGTGTCCCCGCTCCTCCACATGCAGCTGCTGGGTGACCTTGGACTAGTCACACTTCTCTGAAGTCTCTCAGCCCCACTCACCTCACAGAGTGTTTGTTGTGGGGGAGGAAGGGAAAGGAGGATGTTAGCCACTTTGAGACTCCTTCGGGTAGTGATAAAGCGGGATATCAAATCTAAACTACTCTTCTTCACCAGCCTCCGCTTCTTCCCCTGATTCTGGACTGCTCTCTGCCACAGCCTCTTCCTGCGCACTAAACCCTGTTATCTCTTAAACTTCCGACACCTCCTCCTCCCAGTCTTCTCCCTCTAACCACTTGTCTTTGTCCCACCATCAGTTCTCTGGCCCTGGGCCTTCTTCCCCTGGGGGTTCCCTTGGGGGTTCACCAGCTGGTGCCTCCCACCATTCCTCTGTACCCAATCAGTCCATGACACTCTCTTTTGAGAGTTCCCTCCTTTGTTGTATGATATCTGAGAAGACTGGTTTCTCTCTACCCCCCTGGGGTGGAGGGGGGCAGCAGCTGAGATCCACACAGGTGTGAGCAAATACCCAAATGCACCTTGAAGTATGGTAAGCCCATAGCTTACACACATTTAACTTGTGCGCATTCAGCTTTACATGCTTGGCTAAATAAATTAATAGGGTGCAGACATCTGGGGGAAAAGACTTTGGCAATCCCTTCATCTGCCATTGCACCCAATGTATTTTGTCTATGTGCAGTACTTTTTTTTTCTTTAAAAAATGTTTGGGGATACTCGTATTTTGACTCAAGAAAATCACCATTTTATAGTTCAAATCGGGGGAAATAAATACAGTAAATCGACAAGAGTACAAGGAACATGCATTGCCTCATATCACACAGCACATTGGCATGAGGTGTGCACCTAACATCTTACCGATTCATATGATGGAAAATAGTAATTTTCCTACTCATATTGAAACATTGCCCCTCAATAAGGCCAAACTTTCATCAGTAAAACACCGCACATCTACATTCCACACTGCTTCACACATTAAATGCCCGCTTCCATCTGATACTCAGGAAACACCAGGAAAGGAAAGGAAGCTGCCATCGGGGGTAGCAACGGAACTGACCGTGCTAGAGAAGAAACTAAAAAATTTACTTATTTTTCAGTTTCTTCTTCTGTTAGATTCACGAAATATTTAGGTGTATGTGTCCCCCTGCGTTCCCCCAGACGAAAAGCACTGTCTATACACAAGTCTGGTGTTAGACGCAGTCCTGGGGAACGGAAGCTGCGGGTTTACTGTACTCTCTGCAAAGCTTAATTTCCCCAGCATTGGATTTCAGTAGCTAGCATTCAAATCGGTGGAAGTTACTCATTTCCTCTTGCAGTGGGAGGAGGGGAGGGAGGCTGCAGGTGGGAGGAGAACCCAGCTTTTAAAAAACCCTCTCATTTTCCTCCAAACTAGCAATTGGCAGAAAGAGACAGAGCAAGAGAGAGAGAAAGTGCAAAAATAATGTAGATGCTTAAACTGCAGAGAGCTGGGGAGACAGGCTGGTAATGACTAAGGCCTTGAGCTCCATCACAGCTGTCAGAAGTGCTCTGGTCCTCTGTAAATTTGTATTCATTCTCCCGAGTTGCTCTAAAGCTCAACGGTGGGTGAAGAGTGGCTGAAACCAGGCCAGTTTGGCCACAAGGAAATCGGAGGAATGCCAGCTCCTCCACTGAGTCTTAGCACAGGTGAAATTGGGAGCTTTCTCCTGCAGGTGATCATTAGGGTGGCACCTTACCTGTTGAAAAAGAAAGAAAGAGGCTGAAAAGTATCATAAAATCTGCTCCTTCGAGTGTGTTTTTGTAGATGCAGATTAAGCTGTTGGAATGAATTGTTGGTGGGGAACTGAATCAGGATTGTAGAGTTGGATAAGTCATCTAGTCAGACTAGGGTTGCCACCTTTGGTCGGGCAAAATGTGCGACACGTCAGGCAACATAAAGGACAGGTCGGGGTAAGGATTGGGGGACAGATGACACACAGTTTCATGACACTAAATCCTCAAGGAGTAAGGGGACTCAGTTACTTTTCCCCCACCCACCCACAAATGAATGAATTTTATTTTTTCGGTCACAGACCAGTTCCAGCCCACATGCAATATCAAGGAAGTCATAAAACACAATAGGGATACATTTGAATTTGCAATTAGGTATAATAGGGACAATATAGATATAGCAACAGTTAAAAAATATATAAATTAAAACTTAGTCATTAATATATAACCTTAAGGGCGCCATGTTGAGCTACCCTTGATCTATTGCTGCCCTGGCCTGCTGGAAGCCTGCTATTATCCTTGCACCAGCCTTCACAAACCTTCATGCCACCTCGAAGGAGCTAGGACATTTTTATCCCATAAATCACAGCATTTTATCTTTAAAAATCTCTTCAGTGAGATAATTTATTAGTTCCACATTCTGCGACATTGAGGAACCGCCTAAGTATTAAGTGTTTTAAAAGTTTATCCTCTGACGACTTGTCGGTTTCCGTTCTGTAATGAGTTGGGTAATTATCTATGCCTCTTCTCTGGTGACTCTTTCATTATATAATTATCATATAATGGCTTAAAATTTGACGGCGCCTGGTACTCTGAGCCATCTTTTCTCTATTTTGTTCCTCCTCAGGATTGGACTTTTTCCTGGCTAAATGCACTTTAGAGTAGCCTACAGAGAAGGAGAATTAAGATGACATTTGATGCACAAATATGAATGAAAATGGAATTTACTTTTTTTAGTATCTCAATGATTCATTTTTTTAAAATCTCATTTATATCCCACATTTTTTTCCTTTATGGATCTCGAGTTGGCATATATAGTTCCCGCCTCCCCACCACATTTAATCCCCCAACAGCCCTGTGAGGTTGGTTAGCCTGAGAGGCAGACTAGCCCAAGGTCACCCGGTGAGCTCTGTGGACAAGCGGAGACTTGAACCTTGGTCTCCCATGTCCTTGTCTGGCACTCTAAGCACCACACTGGATGCGTGCATGCACAGACTCCAGGGAAGAACACCTAAGAAAAACACCTAAAGATGGAGCCGTAATCTTCATAGAAAGCAAGAAGGCAACATAATTTCTCCACTGATGAGCCAACTGAAATTCAGCATTACAAGAATTTTAATTGCAGGAATATATCAAAAGATTTCAAAAGCAGAGGGGAATGTGTTTTGTGAATCATTGCTTCAACACTGGTGATCTTTGCTTCTTCCAGTACAAGGTGGTGGACTCTCCTTCACTGGAAGTTTTGAAGCAGAGGTTGGATGGCCATTGCCAGGGATTTTTTTGCTGTTATTCCCATATGGCTGGAAATGAATGGTCCTTTAGGTCCCATCCTGCTCTACAGTTCTATGACTTCTCTCTCTCTCTCTCTCTCTCTCTCTCTCTCTCTCTCTGTCTCTCTCTCTTTCTTTTTGGATTTTCCTTTGGCAGTTTCATAGTTAATTTGGAGACATTGTAAATCAGCTAAAATCTTGTTGACAAACTTACATTCAAGGATGCTACCCGGCCCAAATCCTGTACAGTGATACCTCGGCTTACAAACACCTTGAGTTACAAACACTTCGGGTTACAGACTCCGCTAGCCTGGAAGTAGTACCTTGGGTTAAGAACTTTGCTTCAGGATGAGAACAGAAATTGCACGGTGGCGGCACAGTAAATGCAGGAGGCCCCATTAGCTAAAGTGGTGCCTCAGGTTAGGAACAATTTCAGATTAAGAACGGACCTCCAGAACGAATTAAGTTCATAACCAGAGGTACCACTGTGGCTCCATTAGCTAAAGTGGTACCTCAGGTTAAGAATGGTTTCAGGTTAAGAACAGGCATCTGGAACAAATTAAGTTCATAACCAGAGGTACCACTGTAGTTATATACAAAAAACCCCACAACAACAGCCGAACCCTGATCAACAGTATTGATAACTGAGAATGCCGAAGAAAGTTTGAACCGAGGCAATGCGCCACTGCCTCTTTGCAATGCAAATTTTAATTAAGACAGTTTGTTTGACGATTCCCCGCCTCCTCTGAATTTACTCACCTCTGGAACCAGCTCGCAGGTTCTCAGCAGCCAACATTTCCATGTGAAGTCACTTGTCAGTGTCAGGGAGAAAATGAAAGTCATTTTTCTCTCTCCACAAACATGCCAGGGTTGAATAACGAATTGGGAATTAAAAGCTTAGTGGTGCTAAATCAGAGTCATGGAATGCTGAACGTTTGAGCCTGAATGGCTGGGGCTCATCTTCCAGGGCACCCTTTGCCAACCTGCTCCTCTCCAGATATCTGGGGCTGACAGGAGTTGTCGCCCAAAGCAGCTGAATGGCACCAGCTTGGCAAAAAAAAAAATCTCAGAGAGTTCAACAGAGGAACTAGAGTACAGCCAGGGACATAAGACGACATCATTTTCAGTCCCACCCTGGGTTTGTTGCATGCAGCGCTGCTTCCATTCTGATGCACTTTGTGTTCCACCCAAAACTAAGTTATTTGTCCAACGTGGTGTGTCAGAGAAAATTCCCTTTAGGGCAGCGGTTCTCAACCTGTGGGTCCTGTGCTGTGGGACCCAACCTGTGGGTCCTATGTTGTTGGACTACAACTCCCATCATCCCTGAGCTCTGATCTAGGGATGATGGAAGTTGTAGTCTAACAACATCTGGGGACCCACAAGCTGAGAACCGCTGCTTTAGGGGTTTCAATACGGAGGGTCACAGCAACTCTGTATCTGCCCAATTGGGCAGATCTTTTCTTCAGTACATGCATTACAGGATAGAGTCCAGAGAGTTTTCCATTAAGATACATGCCAGTTAGCAGGGATGTCCAACTGGTCGACCGCCATTGACAGGTCGATCCCTAGCTGGTAGCGGTAGATTGTGGGCTCTTTTTCCTCCATGGGGGGGGGGGGAGGACACAGCATCCGGCCCTGCCCCCTCGCTCTTCCTTTCATTTGTGCATGATTGGAACCACGGGAGACGGAGAAATCACTGGCGGGCTCACTACCTTGTTAGTGGTTTACTGTGCCCCCCCAATTTTTTTTGCAGAACTATGGTGCCCCCCACAACTTTGGCTTGCTCCCTCCTAAAAAAAAAAAGCTCAAAAACTTTGGGTTCATCCCTCCCCCCAAAATGGGTAGGTTACAGAATCCCCCCCCCCCCGGGAGTAGATTGCAGTCTCCTGGGAGTTGGACATCCCTGCTATATAGGGTAGAGAATAAGCATCATCTACTGCCCCCTGGGGGCTGCTGGAATGATCCGGGGGGGCAGTAGTAGTCTTGGGTGCAATTAGGGGGCATTGAATTTAAAAGGGGGGGGCAATGGAAGCATAAAGAAAGAAGAGAATAAAATTTTTGAAAAACCTTTCATACACATTCGATAATGCTGTCTTTTTCAGAGTTTTGTATAACCTTTTTTTGAAAATTAATGAGGGCTGCCATACATGCTTTCTGAAGTACAGTGGTGGCTCGCAAGACGAAAAGAATCCGTTCTGTGATTCTCTTCGTCTAGCGGTTTTTTCGTCTTGCGAAGCAAGCCCATTGAAGGATTAGCGGATTAGCGCTATTAGCACTATTAGCGGCTTTTAGCAGCTTATCGGATCAGCTGATAAGTGGCTTAGCGGCTTAGAAAAACGGGGGGGGGAGGAAAAAAAACCCCCGCAGGAACTCGCAAGACATTTTCGTCTTGCGAAGCAAGCCCATAGGAGATTCGTTTTGCAAAGCACCTCCAAAATGGAAAACTCTTTCGTCTAGCGAGTTTTCCGTCTTGCGAGGCATTCGTCTTGCGGGGCACCACTGTATGGCAACCCTAAATTAATAAAGAAGTATTTTCTATGTTTCTTATTTATTAAATTTGTTATTTGCTTTATCTTGCTCAAAGCAAACAAAAGCATTTTCAGCCAGCCACACGGATATATTAAAACTAAGAGGAAAAAGAAAAAGAAAAAGAAAATTTAAAAATACCTTGCCTACTTCTCAAAGGTCACAGATAAGTAAAGACAAAAGGCCATATTTTGAAGAGCAAAAGAGAGGACACATTTGGCAACTTCTGCTTTTAACTATGGATTGCTATGATGACGCTCATTTTACAATGCGTACCCATGAAAAAGAGGACGCATCTTGGAAAAAGAGGACATATGGCAACCCTTACTTTTTGGTGGCACCTAAAGATATGTAGGGACGCAGGTGGCACTGTGGGTTAAACCACAGAGCCTAGGGCTTGCCGATCAGAAGGTTGGCGGTTCGAATCCCCGCAACGGGGTGAGCTCCCGTTGCTCAGTCCCTGCTCCTGCCAACCTAGCAGTTCGAAAGCAAGTCAAAGTGCAAGTAGATAAATAGGCACCGCTCCAGCGGGAAGGTAAACGGCATTTCCGTGCGCTGCTCTGATTCGCCAGAAGCGGCTTAGTCATGCTGGCCACATGACCCAGAAGCTGTACGCCGGCTCCCTCGGCCAATAAAACGAGATGAGCGCCACAACCCCAGAATCGTCCGTGACTGGACCTAATGGTCAGGGGTCCCTTTACCTTTGAAGATACGTAAGAAAGGCACCAGCTGAGGCTCGCTGGAGAGAGCAGTCTGCACCACAAAAAAAGGCCCATTCTCGTGTTGCCACCCCCTAGACCTCTGGTGGAGGATTCACACGAAGAAGAGCCTTAGATGATGATTTCATGGTCCGGTTCAGTTCATATGCGAAGAGATGGTCCTTGAGGTATTGCAGTCCTGAACCGCTTAAGGCTTCATAGGTCAAAACCAGCACTTTGAATTGTGCCTAGAAACTAATTGGTAGCCAGTGCAGTAAGAACAGAATCAGTGTAATATGCTCAAACCTTCTTGCTGCGGTGAAAAACCTTACCTCTGAATTCTACACCAGCTGAAGTTTCCGAACCATCTTCAGAGGCAGCCCTACATATAAGGCATTGCATTTTGAGGCTGGCCCAGGGCCTTCTCGGTAGTGGCACCCGCCCTGTGCTACGCCCTCCCATCAGATGTCAAAGAGATAAACAACTACCTGACATTTAGAAAACTTCTGAAGGCAGCCCTGTTCAGGGAAGTTTTTAATGTGTGACATTTTGATGTATTTTTTATCTTTGTTGGAAGCCACCCAGAGTGGCTGGGGAAACTCAGCCAGATGGGTGGGGTACAAATAATAAAGTATTATTATTATTATTATTATTATTATTATTATTATTATTAGTGGAGAGGTGGGCTCCCTTGGGATTATTGAGGCTTTCCCCATGTCCTTGGCTGTACTGGGGTTCTCCCAGCAATATGAATTGTACCCAGAAACTCATTGGCAGCCAGTGCAATCAGCCAGGATTGGTGTTATACAGCGTTTTGAGCATCTTAGAAGTCGAGCGTTTCGGTTTTTCAAAGGCCAAAAACCCAGAAGTAAATGCTACCATTTTTGAACGTGCCTCGGAAGTCGAATAGTCTTCCAGAATGGATTACGTTCGTTATAGAGCTGAGGTACCCTTGTATGTTCAAACCATCTTGCCCCAGTGAGAAACCTGATTACAGAATTCTGCCCCAGCTGAAATTTCTGAATCATCTTCAGAGGCAGCCATGCGTATAATTTTGTTGTTGTTGTTTAGTCGTGCCCGACTCTTCGTGACCCCCTGGACCAGAGCACGCCAGGCACTTCTGTCCTCCACTGCTTCCTGCAATTTGGTCAAACTCATGCTGGTAGCTTCGAGAACACCGTCCAACCATCTCGTCCTCTTTTGTCCCCTTCTCCTTGTGCTCTTCATCTTTCCCAACATCAGGGTCTTTTCCAGGGAGTCTTCTCTTCTCATGAGGTGGCCAAAGTCTTGGATCCTCAGCTTCAGGATCTGTCCTTCCAGTGAGCACTCAGGGCTGATTTCCTTAAGAATGGAGAGGTTTGATCTTCTTGCAGTCCATGGGACTCTCAAGAGTCTCCTCCAACACCATAATTCAAAAGCATCCATTCTTCGGAGATCAGCCTTCTTTATGGTCCAGCTCTCACTTCCATACATTGCTACTGGGAAAACCATAGCTTTTACTATACGGACCTTTGCTGGCAAGGTGATGTCTCTACTTTTTAAGATGCTGTCTAGGTTTGTCATTGCTTTTCTACCAAGAAGCAGGCGTCTTTTAATTTCGTGGCTGCTGTCACCATCTGCAGTGATCATGGAGCAAAAAACTTTAATAATAATATTGAAGTTCGGGAGCCCCTACCCTAGAACATATTTAAGGAGCACAGAGGAGAGGGAAGTCCTGATGGACAAGTTTAATTGCTTGCACTGACAGGATGCCATGTCGAATACAACCCATCCTCTTCACTATCTTCTTCGCGAAGAGCCTTGCCTTAACAGTTCCTTCGGAGCGGGCCAGGAACTTCGGAAAAGCCTTTCCTCCCTTGAGTGACATTTTGTAAAAACAAACCTTACGCCTCATTTGTTCCATCTGGCCACTCCAGACGGAGCCAGACCCCCGGGCTGTGTGAAAAGGCTTCCTGCTGAGATGAAGTGGTTGGGGGGGGGGGAGCTGTCACTGTCATCTCGGTGGGCTTGACCTGCCGCAATGGATACGGCCAAGTGCGCCTCTTGTGCGAGCCACCCATCGGTTCACCTGCTGAGTTAGAGAGCCGAGTGCGAGGAAGTGGCTTGCTATACATGCTGTTGAGCATCATAATGATGGCGCTCAGGGGTTTTTTTGTAGGGGAGGGAATCGGGTGCGTAAGCAGATTCTCTGTCAGTCTTCGGGATGCGTTTTGTCAGCTTAAAGACCCAAATGCAAATCTTCTGCCTTTCCTAAATGAACGAGTAAGTGTGCTGCAAATTCAAGTGTGGTTTGTGAGCAGCGGTTGTGGGCAGGCTGGCAAAGGACACTTCATTCTCCTGCTTTTTTGCCTCTTATAGAGCTGCTGCCAGTCAGTGTGGGCACTATTGATCCAGATGGACCAGTTTCTGCTGGCACAGGGCTGAGCCCCCCTCCAATCTTGAGGGGGGCAGAGGAGGCCTAGTGGGATGTGGCCCCGGGCTCTACAGTGTTGGGAGATGCTGTGCGGAGCAGCAGGGCCTGGTGTGCAAATGTCACATTGGGTTGGGGGCCTGTTCAGCCCTTCCTGATGTGACAATCATCACACACGCAACATGATGTGCATGACATTAGCCCCATCCCCCGTGTGGCACACAACTCAATGCCTATTACCACCTGTCATTTGACCAGATAAAGAAGGGGCCATAGCTCAGTGACAAATTGTCTGTTTCGTAGGCAGAAGTTTCATGGCTTCTTCAGGTAGGTGTGTGGTAGGTGGTGCTGTGATCTAAACTGCTGAGCCTCTTGGGCTTGCCGATCAGAAGGTCGGCGGTTCGAATCTCCATGACGGGGTGAGCTCCCATTACTCTGTCCCAGCTCCTGCCAACCTAGCAGTTCAAAAGCACGTCAAAGTGCAAGTAGATAAATAGGTACCGCTACGGCAGAAAGGAAGGGACAGGGTGGCGCTGTGGGTTAAACCACAGAGCCTAGGACTTGCCGATCGGAAAGTCAGCGGTTCAAATCCCCACAACGGGGTGAGCTCCCGTTGCTCGGTCCCTGCTCCTGCCAACCTAGCAGTTCGAAAGCACCTCAAAGTGCAAGTAGATAAATAGGTACCGCTCCGGCGGGAAGGTAAACGGCGTTTCTGTGCGCTGCTCTGGTTTGCCAGAAGCGGCTTAGTCCTGCTGGCCACATGACCCGGAAGCTGTACGCCGGCTCCCTCGGCCAATAAAGCGAGATGAGCGCCCCAACCCCAGAGTCGGCCATGACTGGACCTAATGGTCAGGGGTCCTTTTATCTTTACCTTTTACGACGGAAAGGTAAGCAGTGTTTCCGTGCGCTCTGGTTTCCGTCATGGTGTTTCGTTGTGCCAGAAGAGGTTTAGCTCCACTGGCCACATGACCCAGAAAGCCGTCTGTGGACAAACGCCGGCTTCCTCAGCCTGAAAGCGAGATGAGTGCCACAACTCCATAGTTGCCTTTGACTGGACTTAACCATCCAGGGGTCCTTTAGCTTTTACCTTCTCCAGGTAGGACTGGGAAAGACTTCTGGCGCAAATGTTTGAGAGCCACTACGTCTTTGGTGGAGATGATACTGAGCCCAATGGACCAAGGATTTGACTTGGTAGAGGGTAGCTTTGCCACTCCCCCTGGTGGGTCTCCCTCCCTGCGTGTTTTCAGCTCATGAGGAGCATAGGAGCCAACTCCTAGGGGCCGACGGGTCTTTACCCCCCCTAAAATATTTGAGGGGGCCGGAACCCCACCAAAGTTGATGGACATTGCCATTCAAATGGTATGTGTACGCCATGTCATGTGATCGATTATGCAGGGTATGGCTTACCTGCCCCCCAATATTTTATTCAAGATGGCACCCCTGGCGAAGAGGGAGGACCATGAGGAGGGTGGACCAAGGCTAAGACTTTGTCTTGTCGTATGCTGTGGTGCAATCCTCCATCTTACAACTGGGGCCCTTTTCAGACGTTAGTGGACTCCGGTCATCCAGCAATTTCTGGGAACATCTAGGAGACTAGCCTAGTCCCCATAGTCCAGGGCTAGGCAACCTAAGGCCCATGGAATCGCCTTCTCAATCCGGCCCATGGATGGTCCAGGAATCAGCATGTTTTTACATGAGTAGAATGTGTGCTTTTATTTAAAATGCATCTCTGAGGCATAGGAATTCATTCATTTATTTTTTTCCAAAATATAGTCCGGCCCCCCACACAGTCTGAGGGACAGTGGACTGGCCCATGGCTGAAAAAGGTTGCTGACCCCTGCCATAGTCCACTGACCACATGCCACCACAGAGCATGGCCATGATGGCTGGTAACCAAAGAGAGTCCCCTCCTCCATAAATTTGTATTTTAAAGCCATCTAGGTTGGCCATATGCTTTCTGGCTAACGTACCTTCACATGAAATTTAGTGGGACCTTCTTAACACATCTCTGTAAAGGTAAAGGTAAAGGTAAAGGTAAAGGGACCTCTGACCATTAGGTCCAGTTGTGTCCGACTCTGGGGTTGCAGTGCTCATCTCGCTTTATTGGCCGAGGGAGCCGGTGTACAGCTTCCGGGTCATGTGGCCAGCATGACTAAGCCACTTCTGGCGAACCAGAGCAGCACACGGAAACGCCATTTAGGAGCAGTACCTATTTATCTACTTGCACTTTGACGTGTTTTCGAACTGATAGGTTGGCAGGAGCAGGGACCGAGCAACGGGAGCTCACCCTGTCGCAGGGATTCGAACGGCTGACCTTCTGATCGGCAAGTCCTAGACTCTGTGGTTTAACCCACAGCGCCACCCGCGTCCCACACATCTCTGTACTCTCGTGTATATTTTTAGGACCTGATTTCTGTGTTTGCAAGTTGTTTTAACCTGCTTCCCTTAGGTTGAAGGGTAGATAAAACATCACCATTGAATAAAATATATTAAAGGATTCCTCACCATTATTTCAAGGCTAACGCCATTGTTTCACAAGAGCGACCCAATTTTTTATTTTTTATTTTGCAAGTAGCATAAATGTTGTGCTGATTATTATCATCTATGGTGCTCTCATTAGGCTAATGCTTTTAAAATGACTTGATCATTAATTGACCGACATTTGAGCTGCGTATGGACGGAATGTAGTTTGTTTTGTTTTGTTTTACTGGGCAGAGGCCTCTAACCCCTGCGCCACTTTAAGACGTGCCCCATGTTTTGGAACGGGGAGCAGCGTGTGCCATTAAGTTTGTGGCAGGATGAGGAATTTTGAGGAAACGGAACGAGGCCGTGGATGGGATTCGTGGAATTTTGTACGGGGGTGTCTTGCATGTCTGTTGACGCGAAGCGATGGAGTGTGTGCATCTGCCTCACTCATTATGAGCTTGGATGGTGTTCTGGAGAGAGAGAGGGAGAGAAAGAGTGAGTGAGATAATAATTGGTAACGATTTTGGACGGCTGGTGCTGAGCTGATAGAGCAACACACTTGCATGCCGCAGTGTCCTTGGGGTGCAATTAAAGAACCTTTTCTATTTTTTAGCATTCCAGTCGAGAGCGAGGGCGTTATGGGGCGGGAAGCGTTGTCGGTGCTTGTCTTTCCCCGAGGAGGGGGTGGCTCGCTAGATTCTCGTTGTTATGTCAACCACAGCACCCTCGTGGAGAGAGGGAGAGAAGAGAGAGGGGGCCCCTCTTTTCATTTATCCCCATTTCGAAATGCACCCACATTCTGACTCCGTCTCTCATCTCCTTGTTCATTTTTGCTGTGTTAAGTGGATGCGTCCCCAATTGTCTCGCTGAACATCAGGCTTTCCAGAGGAGAAGCACCCGAGCGGGGCTTTTTCAGGCTTCTGGAGAAGCGGAACGTCTGAAGGAATTGGAAAGAAATCCCAATTTTTTATTTATTAGTTTACTATGCTTACTAAGCGAGCACAGAAAGAGCAAGAAACATTGAAACCAAATACAGCCGTACCTCAGGAGTCGAAAGGAATCTGTTCCGGAAGTCCGTTCGACTTCCGATACGTTCGGAAACCAAAGATGTTCGGGTTCCAAAGAACGTTCGGAAACTGGAACACTCCCTTCTGGATTTCTGATTGTTTGGGAGCCAAAACATTTGAGTTTAAAGGTGTTCAGCTTCCGAGGTTCCACTGTATTAAGAGGAACAATAAAAACCAGAAACTGAAATGCTCATCAGATAATTACAGATAATTATTATGGATAAATCCAACTCACCCCACCCAAAGCGGAAGCAGTAAATGGTCACAGACACAACAAATTACGTATCTATATACGTACAGTGGACGCTCGGGTTGCAAACGTGATCCGTGCGGGATGCACGTCCGCAACCCGCAGCGTTCGCAACCCGCAGCAGTGCGTCTGCACATGTGTGTGTTGTGATTCAGCACTTCTGCGCATGCGCAAAGTGCAATTTAGCACTTCTGTGCATGCGCAACCCCAAAAACCTGGAAGTAACCCGTTCCAGTACTTCCGGCTTTCAGTGGGTCCGTAATGTGAAAAAACGCAACCTGAAGCGTCTGTAACCCAAGGTATAACTGTATTGCATTGATATTCCACAGAACTCAATGTGGCATACATGGTTCTCCTCCTCCTATTTATCCCCTACAACAACCCTGTGAGATTGGTTAGACTGAGAGGCAGGGACTGTCTCCAAGGTCACCCAATGAACTTCATGACCGAGTGGGGATTTGAACGCTGCTCTCCCAGGTCTCCCAGGTCCTAGTCCAACACTCTACACCGCACAGGCTTTCTGATATTCATTTAGTTATTTACTTCTTTATTCCCTGCAAATCCCCCTCAGGTCTGATTACCCCAATGCCTGTGGGAAACTGGAAAGCAGAACCTGAGCAGAAAAGCCCTTTCGCCTCCTGTGGCTTCCAAAAACTGGCATTCAGTAGCATCGCTGCCTCCAGATAGTGGAGGCCAGAGCATAGCCATCATGGTTAGTGGCAATTGATAGTCTTCTCCACCATGAATTTGCCTGATCTTCTTTGGAAGCCACCTGAGTTGGCCATCAATACAGTGGTGCCTCGCAAGATGAATGCCTCGCAAAACGAAAAACTCGCAAGACGAAAGAGTTTCCCGTTTTTGAGTCGTTCCGCAAGACGAATTTCCCTATGGGCTTGCTTCGCAAGAAGAAAGCCCATAGGGAAATCTCCGGGGACCTCTTTTAAAATGCTGGCGGTCGGGAGCAAAGACTTTCGCCCACCGCCGGCCTTCAGACGAGGTCCTGGACCTCTTCTGAAGGCCGGTGGGGGGCGAAAGTCTTTGTTCCCCCCCCCGCCTGCCTTCCCGGGACAGCGGAGACTTCTCCGCTGTCCCGGGCGATCTTAAAATGCTGGCGGGCGGCAGCGAAGGCTTCGCTGCCGACCCCCAGCATTTTAAAAGCCCCCGGGACAGCGGAGACTTTGCTGCCGCCCGCCAGCATTTTAAAATCGCCCCGGGACAGCGGGGGCTTTTAAAATGCTGGCGGTCGGCAGCAAAGCGCTCCTGTCCCCGGAGCTTGCGGGGCGGGAGGTGGGGAGAACGGCTTTTCTTCTCACCGCCAGCCTTCAGAACAGCCTTCTGAAGGCTGGTGGTGGGAAGAAAAGCCCTTGTCCCCCCCCAGCCTTCAGAAGAGGTCGGGGGACAGACTGTCCCCGGACCTGGTCTGAAGGTGGTTTCCATAGGAACGCATTGATTGATTTTCAATGCATTCCTATGGGAAACCGTGCTTCGCAAGACGAAAAACTCGCAAGAAGAAAAAACTTGCGGAACGAATTAATTTCGTCTTGCGAGGCACCACTGTATCTCCAGTGGCAGTGAGTTCCATAGTTTAACTACGGGAAGAAGTGCTCCCTTTGATCTGTGCTGAATCTTCCAGCATTCTGCTTCTGGCCAGAACTGGACACTGAACACACAGAGGAATATTCCTTCTTGAGTTTGACCCTACACATTTCCATTTCCCTTCTTATCCTGAGCCCTTGGCTTCATCCGCCGTCTTCTGGTCCCTGCCAATTAGTTCTCTATGGCTAGATTTGATTTTTTATTTTTACTGTGCGGTTCTTCCCATCTTTAGGAGTCATCAACCGCTTAATTTGATTCCAGGGCTGGCTGGCTTCCCCAGAATTAGAAGCATCCGGTGTTGAAAGAAACTGGAAAAAAGCACACATCTCATGACCTTTGGCTCGATGGAACTGGTGTCTTTTGCCGTGTGCTTTTGCAGGAAAGATTGACAGGCGTCCTCTGGAGACGCCGATCATGTCGGCTCGCTCTGTCAGAGAGCCCACTGAAGTACAGGCAATTAGTGTCCAAAAGACTGAGCAGTTTGTTTGGAAAATCGTACAAGAAAGCGGGTCAGGTTTGCTGCTCCTTGTTATTCAGCTGGGATGGGAATTTGTAGAATTGCGTTCTGGCAATCGGTCAACTGGTTGTTTGCTTAAAGCTGCCCTGTTTAACGGCTTTTAAGAAAATCCCTTTTTACTTAGTCTTTATGATTTCCAGATGTAATCTTGAGCGCCTCCTTTTAAGAACATAAGAAGAACTTTCTTGATCAGGCCAATGAATTACAGACCAGCATCCTGTTCTCAGAGTGGTTAACCAGATGTCCGTGGGGAACCCACAAGCAGGATTCGATCACAGAGTGACAACAACAACAACAACAACAACAACAACAACAACAACAACAACTTTATTATTTATACCCTACCCATCGGGCTGGGTTTCCTCAGCCACCCGGGGTGGCTTCCAGCGCATATAAAAACACACACAAAAGTCAAACATCAAAAACTTCCCAATACAGGGCAGCCTTCAGATGTCTTCTAAAAGTTGTGTAGTTCTTTATTTCCTTGACATCTGGTAGGAGGGCATTCCACAGGGCAGGCGCCACCACCAAGAAGGCCCTCTGTCTGGTTCCCTGTAGCTTTACTTCTCGCAGTGAGGGAACCGCCAGAAGGCCCTTGGGGCTGGACCTCAGTGTCCGGGCTGAACGATGGGGATGGAGACGCTCCTTCAGGTATACTGGGCCAGGGTCATTTAGGGCTTTAAGTGTCAGCACCAACACTTTGAATTGTGCTCAGAAACGTACTGGGAGCCAATGTAGGTCTTTCAGAACCGGTGTTACATGGTCTCAGCGGCCGCTCCCAGTCACCAGTCTGGCTGCCGCATTCTGGATTAATTGCAGTTTCCGGGTCACCTTCAAAGGTAGCCCCATGTAGCGTGCATATCCCAATTAATCCCAATCCTAATATTTATTCATTCCTAGGGTTTAGGGCCCCCCCCCCAATTTATAACAATAGTTTATGTGTTGTTTTAACTGACTTCCTCCTTCAGGGATGCTGGGCCAATAGTTTCAACTGACCATGCAACAGCAACTGCCCATCAAACATGTTTCACAATTCAGCAACTTGAATAGGATATTGCGTAAATACAAATATTTTGCAAGAAATTTGGTGCGGCTTAGAACCGAAGCCAGCTGTAAATTAATCTTTGTGCTGGATTGATGATGCCAATCCTCAAGCATGTAGAAATCTGGTTTCTATCAGGATAGTCAGAGGGAGGGTGTTTTATATTTGTGCTGTCTAGAATTAGGAAGCGCCAGGATATATGCATCCTGTCTTGGACTGACTGCTCAAATCTAAGAAGAAACCACTAGCTGACACTGAATTTTAACTTAAGAACTGTCTGATGGAGACCATTGGCTTCAGGTAGGCAGGGCTCATAAATATATAAAATGAAATCTTTGTCTGCAGGCATTTTCAGGTGTGACGCATCCAGGTTTTTAAATCAAAATCTCTCATTAAAAACTAAACACCCCCTGAGCAGAATAAGCAAAGGCACCACCCACATACAAATTTGCTTTTGCTTTCTTCTCAAGCATCTCTGACAGTTTATCTTTACGTCAGAATAGATCAGACATGCCAGGAATGAAAAAATGCTTCTCTTCTTTGCCTGCTAGTTAATGGTTACAAGTATTGCAAAAATTAATTAAAACAGTTTTAGGTGTAAGCTTTCATGTGCATGCACACTTCTACAGACGCACTTGTATAAGCATACGAAAGCTTATACCTAAAACTACTCAGTTGGTCTCTAAGGTACTACATTATAATTCTTTTGGAAGGTTTCAGTAATAACTGTAGGGGTTACTCGTGCGCAAGTTGGTGCCACTCCTGGCTAGTTTGCCTTGTTAAACCTTTTCTGTCTGGACAGCCCTACACTTCGTGGCTGTTCAGTCGCTGGCAGAATCCGTCAGTGGGCGTTTCTTAAACCTTTTCCAGCATAAAAGTTGTTTGACTCCAAGTCTCCTCCTACTCTCCCTGCGCGGAAGTCTTCTGCGCAGGGAGGGCATGGGTAGCGGAGGACCCGTGCTCTCCTCGCTGATCTCCGGCGAGGAGTCCTGGAGCCCCCTCGCCGATTCCCCCATCTGCCCCCCTTTATCCCTGGTGTTACGCTGATTTCCTTCCCCAGCTGGTGAGCCGCCTCTCCCCCTGCTGGGCCCTTCTCCAGCATCGTTTGAGAGCCTCACCTCCGCCTCTGGCTCCGATGTCAGTTCCCTGACAGTTTCTTTCAAAGACTTTCATATAACTTTTTTGAAGACTTGACTCTTTTTTTTAGGTTTTTAAGAAGAGTCTTTTTAACTATCTTTTTAAAGAATTGTTTTCATTTCTTTTGACTACAGCAGACCAACACAGCTACCTACTTGAATTTTGCAAAAATTAAGTTTGGGGGAGAATTGAACTTGCATTAGGGCTGGAAATCTGGGTCCCCTTGTGTAAAATTGTTGGCATCTCAACAGCATCCCTTTAAAACAGGCATAGGCAAACTCCGGCCCTCCAGCTATTTGGGACTACAATTCCCATCATCCCTAGCTAACAGGACTAGTGGTCAGGGATGATGGGAATTGTATTCCCAAACATCTGGAGGGGCAGAGTTTGCCTGTGCCTGCTTTAAAACAATTATATTACCGTAATCCCAAAGATGGCTCTCTTCATATGACTGAGTTGCGCCTGCATGCATTCCATAAAAGTGCAAAGGTCAAAGGGGCATTGCATTAACACCCTCTGTTGTTGGCCAGGAGTTACCATATTTTTCGCTCTATAAGACGCACCAGACCACAAGACGCACCTAGTTTTTGGAGGAGGAAAACAAGAAAAAAAAATTCTGAATCTCAGAAGCCAGAACAGCAAGAGGGATCGCTGCGCAGTGAAAGCAGCAATCCCTCTTGCTGTTCTGGCTTCTGGGATAGCTGCGCAGCCTGCATTCACTCCATAAGATGCACACACATTTCCCCTTACTTTTTAGGAGGGAAAAAGTGAGTCTTATAGAGCAAAAAATACAGTAATTTGAGCTTGAGCTGCTATGTATTATTTGGGTCCTTTCCTGCAGTCAACCAGGTTTAGAGAAATGGTGCGGCCAAGACCGAGGGTCCAGTGTCATAGAAGGCACAGGTGGAAGGGACAGGGAAAAGTGTAGGATATTGGCTACATTTGGATGTCACAATACACTGTGGCTTATTGTGATAGAAATGTGCTGTCGGGGGCTTTGAGCTGTCACGCTCCTTTTCCTCTGGCATGGCTGCGAGGAGGTGATTTCAAACCACTGCTGCTGTTTTTTAAAACCACAGTTTACTGTGCCCTTCAAGCCCTAAACTGTGGTTGATCTTAGCTACAGTTTGTGGAGAGTGGCCAGCTTTCATAACCCGCAGTTTGGGTTGTTAAGATTAAGCATGGCTTGTCAGATCACTTCCTGGTGCAACTGGACTTCTCTGCGACCCATCCCCTCTGCAGGGAGGTGGGACCAATTCGGATGGTCCGCCCCCGCCACTTAATGGATCCAAATGGTTTCCAGAGAGTGGTAGGGGATGCTTTATCCCATGTTGATGGCCTTTCAGCTGATTCCCTGGTGGCCCGCTGGAATGTGGAGTTAACCAGGGCTATTGACTATTTGGCTCCGAAGCGCCCTCTCCGATTGCATGGAGCCCGGACAGCCCCGTGGTTTTCCACGGATCTGAGGGCAATGAAACAATCGTTGAGATGGCTAGAGCGCCGGTGGCAGATAACTCATTCCGAATCTGACCGGGCACAGGTTAGAGCTCAATGTCGAGCCTACCAAGTGGCAATAGCGACGGCGAAGAAGAATTTCTTCACCGCCTCTATTGCATCTGCAGAAAACAGCAGCAGGAGACTTTTTCAGGTGGTTCACAATTTAGCGGAACCACCTGGAACATCGGGGCCCAGTACGGGCCACATGTTCTCCTGCAATGATTTTGCAAAGTTTTTTGCAGATAAAATCGCTCAGATTCGGGAAGAAGTAGACTCCACCGTGGGAGCAGGGCCGGGGCGGGAGAGTGCTAGAGTTCTGTCTAGTCAAGTTGAGTGGGATCAATTCCAATCTGTTACCTCCGAGGGGGCGGCGCGAAACTGTAATGGCGGTCCTCTTCGAGCTCTGAAGAGGGGCTCCGCGGAAAAGGGTCGTTTGCTGCGGCATAGCGACGACCCATCAAGATAAACCACGGGTAGAGTGAGCCCGTGGCCGTGGGACTCGGCGGGCACCAGAAGCTGCTCCGGAAACACAGAAGGGACCCCGTAAGGAGACCCGGAGTGAAGGAGGGGTAGCGGTGCTGTGAGTTCATCGCTCTTTCCGCGGAAGCGAAGCCGCGCGGCTGTTACAGATGAGCGCTGATCCTTCTTCCTAAAATCAACGCTAAACTGCAAGCAACATACCCGTGAGTAAAGGGGTTTAAAATTTGGCAAAGAAATTCGGTTAATTTGGCTGAAAGCGGGAGACGAGAAAAGGGAAGTCCGTCTTCCGACATTGCTGACAAGATCAAAGCAAAGCTTTTAGAAACGGAAGCATTTGAAACGGGACTTTGGGAAGCTTAAACTTTTTCGTGCTATAAAATTTGCCTTCTTCATTGAGCTTAAGGTGGAAATGGACATTGATTAAAAGAAGCAGCAGATGGTGACTTTCCTCCTATCTTTTGTTCTCTTTGGGCTGTTTAAAGAGCCAGATCGTCGGGCTGCCAGAGAGAGAGACTGTGTCAAACTGCGGAAACAGTTGCAAACTGTGCTAGAAAGCAATTGTTACATTTGAGCAGAAAAGACTGATTGGGATACTGTTACAAGCACCTTTCGTGAAACTTTGTCGATTTATAAAAGGTGCTTTGGGAGATCTTGAATTTATGAAGGGACTTTTGGATTAACGAATTTATTGTTTTGAAGCAATCTGGAACTTCAATGGCGGATTACTTCCTTCCTTGTCTTTGAAATCGGGTGGCACTCCCCCTACAGGGCTTTCGGATTACAAAATCCTGGGAACTGACTTTTGTTTTGAATTCCATCTCACTGGCTGTTTACTCCTGAATTTGTCTTTCCCATGGAACAATAGACAATTTGACCTTGAACATTGACAGATGTGTAATGAGTGGTGCAGGGAGAACAAGAGCGTCTAAAGCAAAGGAATCTAAAGAGGCTAAGGAAAAAGAAAAGGAAAAGGAAAGAAGACCAGCACAATTTGTACAAACAACATTGACCCAAGGACGCCGCTCGTCGGTTCCAGCTGTACTGGTGTCTCATAGAGAACAAGGGGAAATAACTGAGAAGTCCACTGAGGAAGATATGGCAGCAGGTGGGTCAGATACATTATTAAAACAAATATTGGAGCAACTATCAAGTTTAAATCAGAAGGTGGACGATCAGTCTGTGAAGATAGATAAAGCAACTTCCTCGATTCAAAAACTGACTGACCAAGTTTCCCAGCACACGCAAGCTATAGAGAAATTGCAAGGAGCAACAGCGGAAAATCGAGAATTAGCTGGAGAAGCAATCCAGAAAGTGGGAGTCCTACAAAAAGAGGTTGAAGAAATAAAAGGAGAAGTTAGGCCCCTGCACAAACAGGTGGGTGAACAACAAGTCTATCTGTCAATGGTGGAACTGAAAAATCGTGAGAGCAACATCAAATTGAGAGGTATTCCAGAACTCGAGCAAGGAGATTTGATTGGATACTTAACACAGGAATTCTCGAAGTTCTGGGGTTTAAAGGAAGACACGGATTTTAAGATTGTCTCGGCATATAGATTGGGAAGACTGGTAAGGAAAGACAGATCCAGAGACTGCTTGATAATTTTAAGAACAAAGGAAGAGAGAGACAAGATCCTAGGCCTTCACTTCAAAAAAGCAATTGAAATACAAGACAAAAGAGTGGAAATTTACAGAGATATCCCGAGGCAGCTGCTGGACCTTAGAGCCACCTATACAGAACTAGCAAAATTGCTGAGACACAACGCAATCCCCTATAGGTGGGAGTTTCCACAGGGATTATCCTTCACCTACAAAGAAAGGAAGGTTAAAATAAGAACACCTGAAGATAACCAAAGGTTCCTTCACGACCACGGAGAAGATCTCCAAAAAGGAGCGGATTGGATTCCAGTTTTACCAGCACCAGCACCGCCCGGAAGTGGGCCAACGCCTATACCTTCGGGATCTGAACAAAAGGAAGACACCCCATCTTAAGAACATCTTAAATAGAACAGGATGTCTCTGCAGCTACTTAGTTGGAACATAAATGGCGGGAATTCTCCGGAAAAAAGGAGAAGGATATTTCATATCCTAAAAAAAGAACAATTGGATGTAATATGTTTGCAAGAAACACATGTGACTAGGCTCCACAGGAAAGTATTAATTAATAAAAGACTTGGCCAAGAATTTATCTCATCAGACAAAGTTAAAAAAAGAGGTGTTGTAATTTATGCAAAGGAGAACCTGTCGCCAAAATTTTTATTTAAAGATGATCATGGAAGAATCCTCGCAATTGAAATTCAAACACAAGGGGAAAAGATTTTGATATTAGGAATCTACGCGCCAAATGATGGAAAATCAGAATTCTACAAGAAGCTGCATGAGACAATGATGGACTATTTGGACTATGCTAATATTATTGTGATGGGAGATATGAATGGGGTGGTGTCTACAAATATGGACAAATCCCAAAATCAAAACTTAACAACAGACGGCAGACTCCCTAAAACTTTCTTTGAAATGACAGACAATATGGACTTGATCGACATTTGGAGGACAAAGAACCCCTTGGGTAAAGAAGGAACTTTCTTTTCCGAGGCCCATTTGTCATGGACACGAATCGACCAAATTTGGATATCTAGAGGGCTGGCTCCGAAAACGAGAAAAGTGGAAATCTGCCCAAAAACCTGCTCCGACCACAATGCCATAAAAATGGAACTGAGACTTTTCCCAACTGGATCCTTCAGATGGAGAATGAATGACACCTTGTTAAGAGATCAAGAGATTGTGAAGAAGGCCCAAAAAACATTAAAGGACTACTTTGAAATAAATTTGAACACTACGGTGGAGAAAAGAACAATCTGGGATGCAAGTAAAGCTGTAATGAGAGGGTTTCTGATTCAACAGAATTCGATAAAAAGAAAATATTGGAATGGAAAAAAAGAAAAAATTTTAGAGAAAATAAGTGAAGGAGAGAAAAAATTGAGAATCAAACCGAAATCCAAAGAGGTGCTAAGAGAGATCAAATTTCATCAAGCACAATATTCGAAACTGATCAATCAAGAGATTGAGTGGAAAATTAAACAAATGAAGCAGAGATCATTTGAATCAGCAAATAAATGTGGAAAGTTGCTGGCTTGGCAGCTGAAAAAAAGACAAAAGTTAAATACGGTTACAAATCTGGAGATTCAAGGAAAAATAGTTCAGAAACCAGAAGAAATAAGAAAGTGCTTCCACAGATATTTCAAAGAGCTCTACGCACAGGGGCCTCAGAAAGAACCGGAAATGGACCAATTTTTGGAAACAAATGGACTACCAAAAATAAGTCAAGATAAAAGATCAATTCTTAACAGCAAAATAACTCAACAGGAAATTGAAGGTGCCATCCAAAACATGCAGCTGGGCAAATCTCCAGGCCCGGATGGACTTACCTCCAAATATTACAAAACTTTGAAGGATTTCTTGATACAACCGTTGTTGGAGGTTTGTAATCAGATCACGGAGGGGAGGAAGGCACCGGAAACGTGGAAAGAAGCATTTATCACATTGATTCCCAAGTCAGAAAGGGAAAAGACTCAGCTCAAGAACTACCGTCCCATCTCACTCCTGAATGTGGATTACAAAATTTTTGCAGACATTTTAGCAAGTAGACTTAAAAATGTGTTAAATGAAGTAATTCACAAAGACCAAGCAGGCTTTCTCCCTGGTAGACACATGTCGGACAATACCAGGAACATCATTGATATTTTGGAGCTGTTGCGAATTAGAAATACAAGGGCTGCTTTAATCTTTATTGATGCGGAGAAAGCATTTGACAACATTTCTTGGATGTTTATGAAGAAGAACTTGAAAGGGATGGGAGTGGGACGGGGGTTTGAAAATGGACTAGAAGCAATCTATTCAGAACAAAAAGCTAAACTGATAGTGAACAATGTGGTATCGGAGGAACTTCGAATTGAAAAAGGGACACGACAGGGGTGCCCTTTATCCCCTCTGCTATTTATTTCTGTTCTGGAGGTATTGCTGAATATGATTAGGGAGGACCAGCTGGTGCAAGGTATAGAGGTCGGAGCGAAACAATACAAATTGAAAGCCTTTGCAGATGACCTAGTCCTGACAGTACAGGAGCCAGTATCTAGTACAAAAAGAGTTTTGGAACTTATTTTGGAGTTTGGTCGGGTGGCGGGATTTAAGCTAAACAAACAAAAAACTAAGGTTTTGGTCAAAAATCTGACACCTACAGAGATAGAGGAGTATCAGAAAGAGACAGAGCTAAGTGTGGTTAAAAAAGTGAAATACCTGGGGGTATACTTGTCCACTAAAAATTTAAACCTTTTTAAAGATAATTATGAAAAATGTTGGTTGGAAATTAAAAAAGACTTGGATATTTGGTCAAGATTGAAACTTACCTTGTCAGGCCGAATCGCAGCTATAAAGATGTGTGTTTTGCCTAAAATGCTATTTTTATTTCAGACCCTTCAGGTCGTGGACAGAATGGAATGTTTTGGAAAATGGCAGAAGGATATTTCTAAGTTTGTCTGGCAGGGCAAAAAGCCCCGAATAAAATTTAAAATACTAACCGACTCAAAAGAAAGAGGGGGGTTTGCCCTGCCGGACCTAAGGTTGTACTATGAAGCTGCAGCCTTCTGCTGGTTGAAGGATTGGTTCTTGTTGGAAAACACCGATGTCCTAGATCTGGAAGGGTTTGATAATGTGTATGGTTGGCATGCATACTTGTGGTATGACAAGGCGAAGGTTCATAAATTGTTTAAAAATCATATTGTCAGAAAATCAATTTTTGCCGTCTGGACGAAGTACAAGGATTTATTAGAAAGCAAGACCCCGAGGTGGCTATCACCTGTGGAAGCCAAGATTTCTAAAAAAAAGCCCAATATGGAGGCCTACTGGCCAAAGTATTGGGAACTGATTGAAAGAGTTGGAGATAACTGGAAGCTCCAAAGCCAGGACAAATTAAAAGGTAAGGTGCGAGATTGGCTACATTATGCTCAAATTCAAGAGGTATTTAAAATGGACAGAAAAGTGGGTTTCCAGTTGGAGAAATCAAAACTGGAGACGGAGCTACTAGAACCAAAGACTAAGGTACTTTCGAGGATGTATGACTTGCTGCTTAAATGGAACACACAGGATGAAACAGTTAAATCTGCTATGATAAAATGGGCACAGGATGTGGGACACAACATTATGTCTGAAGACTGGGAAAGGTTATGGAACACCGGTATGAAATTCACGGCATGTAGTGCCTTGAAAGAGAACATTATGAAAATGGTATACCGGTGGTACATGACTCCAGTCAAGCTGGCTAAAATATATCATCTCTCTGATAATAAGTGTTGGAAATGCAAGGAGGCAGAAGGGACATTCTTTCACCTCTGGTGGACCTGCCCGAAAGTAAAGGCCTTCTGGGAAATCATACATAATGAGCTGAAAAAGGTATTTAGATATACCTTCTCTAAGAAACCAGAGGCCTTTCTCTTGGGCATGGTGGACCGGAAGGTGCCAAAGAAGGACAGAACCTTGTTTATGTATGCAACCACAGCAGCTAGGATTCTCATCGCTAAGTTCTGGAAAACACCAGATTTACCCACACTGGAGGACTGGCAGACGCAGTTGATGGACTATATGGAGTTGGCAGAAATGACTGGCAGAATCCGAGATCTGAGCGAAGAAACTATGGAGGAGGACTGGAAAAAATTTAAGGACTATTTGCAAAAACACTATAAGTTGTTTGAATGTTAAGATAGCGCACGATTAAGAAATGTTATGTTTCCGCAATTTATTTTAAGAAATGATAAAGTAAGTATTGATAGAAAAAACGAGAAATATTTGAAACAAATTATTATGTTTATTAAGAATGTCAAAATTAAATTACAATTTTTTGAAATTGGTAACATAATATATTTAAAGGTATAATAAGATGGGAAACAAGATAACAAATTGCTGAACTGGCTAGAACAATGAATGCAATGCTGAGAGGATGCGAGGAGGTCCAAAAGTGAATTGCTGAAAGATGTCAAGGAAAGTTTCATAACATTTTTTTTTCTTATTTTTATTTTTCTTTATATATATATATAAAAAATGTTTCTTGTATGTTGCCATGTAAACAAATTTGTTAATCTATGAAAAGAAACGCAATAAAAAATTTATATAAAAAAAAAAACAATCTGTTACCTCCGAGGATGTGGACAGGCTGCTTGGACGAGTGAAACCAACCACCTGTCTCCTGGATCCTTGCCCATCCTGGCTTATAAAAGCTAGCTGGGAAGGACTGGGCAATGGGCTTCGTGGGGTGGTGAATGCTTCCCTCCGTGAGGGAGCCTTCCCAGACCCGCTGAAAGAGGCGGTTATTAAACCGCTTCTTAAAAAACCATCTTTAGATGCGGCCACGATGGCCAACTATCGCCCAGTCTCAAATCTTCCATTCCTGGGCAAGGTGATTGAGCGAGCAGTTGCCGAACAACTCCAGGCACGCCTGGAAGAAGCGGACCATTTGGATCCCTTCCAGTCGGGATTCAGGCCTCATCATGGGACTGAAACTGCCTTGGTCGCACTGGTTGATGATCTCCGGCGGGCTAGGGACAAAGGTGAGAGCTGTTTCCTAGTTCTGCTGGATCTCTCAGCGGCATTTGATACCATCGACCATAGCATCCTTCTGGACCGTCTTGAGGGGCTGGGAGCTGGGGGCACTGTTATACAGTGGTTCCGCTCCTTCCTCCTGGGCCGTGTTCAGAAAGTGGTGGTGGGGGATGAGTGTTCAGACCCCTGGGCTCTCACTTGTGGGGTGCCTCAGGGTTCTGTCCTCTCCCCCATGCTTTTCAACATTTACATGCGGCCGCTGGGAGAGATCATCAGGAGGTTTGGGCTGGGTGTTCATCAGTATGCGGATGATACCCAGCTCTACCTCTCTTTTAAATCAGAACCAGTGAAGGCGGTGAAGGTCCTGTGTGAGTGTCTGGAGGCGGTTGGAGGATGGATGGCGGCTAACAGATTGAGGCTGAATCCTGACAAGACAGAAGTACTGTTTTTGGGGGACAGGAGGCGGGCAGGTGTGGAGGATTCCCTGGTCCTGAATGGGGTAACTGTGCCCCTGAAGGACCTGGTGCACAGCCTGGGAGTCATTTTGGACTCACAGCTGTCCATGGAGGCACAGGTCAAATCTGTGTCCAGGGCAGCTGTTTACCAGCTCCATCTGGTACGTAGGCTGAGACCCTACCTGCCCGCAGACTGTCTCGCCAGAGTGGTGCATGCTCTGGTTATCTCCCGCTTGGACTACTGCAATGCGCTCTACGTGGGGCTACCTTTGAAGGTGACGCGGAAACTACAACTAATCCAGAATGCGGCAGCTAGACTGGTGACTGGGAGCAGCCGCCGAGACCATATAACACCGGTCTTGAAAGACCTGCATTGGCTCCCAGTACGTTTCCGAGCACAATTCAAAGTGTTGGTGCTGACCTTTAAAGCCCTAAACGGCCTCGGTCCAGTATACCTGAAGGAGCGTCTCCACCCCCATCGTTCTGCCCGGACGCTGAGGTCCAGCGCCGAGGGCCTTCTGGCGGTTCCCTCATTGCGAGAAGCAAAGCTACAGGGAACCAGGCAGAGGGCCTTCTCGGTAGTGGCGCCCGCCCTGTGGAACGCCCTTCCAGCAGATGTCAAAGCGATAAACAACTACCTGACATTCAGGAGACATCTTAAGGCAGCCCTGTTCAGGGAAGTTTTTAACGTGTGATATTTTATTGTATTTTTGGTTTTTATGGAAGCCGCCGAGAGTGGCTGGGGGGGCCCAGCCAGATGGGCGGGGTATAAATAATAAATTATTATTATTATTATTATTATTATTATTATTATTATTATTATTATTATTATTATTGTTGTTGGATTTGGACAAACGGACCAGCAGTGGTTAATCGGAAGCAGAGAGCTTCCAAATTCTTCCTCGAACCTTGCGATGTCTCATTCAGGTCACGATCAACTGTGGCTTATTGTGATGCCTAAATGCAGCCTCTCCAAGAGAGGACTGGAGAAGAGAGTGCACTCAGAGGTTTTCTGAATCACTTCCCTTCCTCCATTCATTCAGGAGATGAGTAATGCGGTGAATTTATTTTTCATTAATACAAATCATTCTGGTTCCCAAGCATTGCTGTTTTGCCAGAAAGCTGCAGCCAAGGTTGAAGTAGGAGGGAATACTGAACAACACTTGAATAGAGAGCAGCTTCCACTATTATTTCCATTTATTTATTTATTTTCTCTCTCATTTTTTTACTTCAACATTCTCTTCCAGCTGTTCATTTCTTTATCTCTCTCGGCTCCTGTTCCTGCTTCTTCTCCAGAGACCGAGGCACTCTGTAATGTTAAATGCGCTCACACTTATCCAATGAAAACCAGTCTGCTTGGCCAAATCCATAAAACAGGACAGAGGTGGGGAAACCAAGGGCCAAATGCCAGTGGTGGGCAGGGCCAGGGTTAAATTGGGAGGAGCATTGGGTGTAAGTTTTTCCACTGAAAAGTAGGCTGCAGCCCAGCCACACAAAGGCCAGATGTTTCTACATAAACCGCTGTCAATTGTAAGGGCAGGTGGGCGTGGCTTGAGCAAAATGGCGTCACAGGTGAATCGGGGAGGCCTCTTGTGCCTTATTAGGCCTACGGACTTGAGCTTCCTCATTGTTTCCTTCGATCAATAAAACAGGAGTTGAGAAAGATTGTGTGCCCCTTCTCCTCTAACTCCAGCTCAGAGCCAGCAGATGGCTTCTCCCAAGGCTTCATCGCCCCAGCAAGACCCACCTTCTAACCCCTCCTCAAGCTGGTCTTCCAAGAAATGTGATTGGAGGTCATTGAATGATCTTGGACCATTAATGGCCTTTCTGCTTTGCTGCAGTCTTTCTGCTTACCAGTCTCTTATGGCGGTGAGGGGAGGAAATAATGTATGACAGGCAGGAAATAATGTATGATAGTGATCTACTATCCAGTATAAAAAAAGCTGGCAGTGATCTACCACCCTCTGAAGTAATTGAAGTTCAATCAATCAATCAATCTTTATTTCACAGATACAGTAGTTATGTTTGGGTAGCTTCATGACAGATCCAAATAGTTATTAGATGGACAAGTAACTAAACAAGTGAGAAAAGTCAAACTATGTATATTTGTATTAGTTTACACAGTTGTGAGGAGCCAGTCAGAGTGCGCCAAGCTCTCTCTCTCTCTCTCTCACTCACACACACACACACACACACACACACACACCATCCCCATTCCCTCTCTCCACCTCAGTCATTTCTCTAAAAAGGTAAAGGGACCCCTGACCATTAGGTCCAGTCGTGGCCAACTCTGGGGTTGCAGCGTTCATCTCGCTTTATTGGCCGAGGGAGCCAGTGTACAGCTTCCGGGTCATGTGGCCAGCATGACTAAGCCGCTTCTGGCAAACCAGAGCAGCGCACGGAAACGCCGTTTACCTTCCCGCTGGAGTGGTACCTATTTATCTACTTGTACTTTGATGTACTTTCGAACTGCTAGGTTGGCAGGAGCAGGGACCAAGCAACGGGAGCTCACCCCGTCGTGGGGATTCGAACCACCGACCTTCTGATCGGCAAGTCCTAGGCTCTGTGGTTTAACCCACAGCGCCACCCGCGTCCCAGTCTTTCCCCTACTGTTGCTTTAAATCACAGTTGACTTCGTGCAGCCTGCGACCGACAAAAATCAGTCCGTGATCTATGAGTTGATTGTGATTGACGTGTTGGACACGCCTGATGTATGACATCTTGAGCTTCTTGAAGGAAGTGTGGGTGCAACTATGGCTGATAAAAAACTCCTTGCCAGATAAAGACATTGTTAGGCAAGATCTGGAAGAAGCCATGAGCCCCACATCTTCTCTTCCTCTTTTGATCACTGCACTTATAAGACAAAATCTTGACACCTGCATCCTTGCTTCCATACTTCCGCCCTTCCAACAACATGTTCCTAGACCGTGAATGCAATTTGTTCATATGGCCAAAATGACCTTTCGTTTCTCTCACGGAAACTCGGCAGTTTATCAGCATTCCGTCGCTCGCATCTTTGATTCCATTGTACCAGAACCTTCCCTCTCTCTTGCATCCTTTATACGTTTTCTCTTTCTTTTCTTTTGCAGAGATTTGAAGAGCTCGAGGCAAAATCTTCTGGGCTCCTCACACTCCAGTCACAGGAAAAGATCTAAATCTGTTTCATGAAGACTGCGATTTGGTTGATTGTCAAGATGATCGCCTGCTGGAAAACCTGTGTCCTGGCAGCCATTTTTCTTCCTCTGGTAAGTAACCCTAGGAGTGTTGTCATCACATCAAGCTACCCTGCTACAACCTGCATTCTTTATGGTAGATACCCTGGTTGCCTATGCAACTCTCCATTCCCACAACCCAGAGGTTGTTCAAGTGTGGAAAGGGGAAAGGAAAAGACCAGTTTTCGAGCACACATTCATGGTATTTTCAGCTGTGAGGGAGACATTTAACCTTTCAGTTTTCAGGAGTGAGGAAGCTGTGCTTAGGTGAAGGGAGCCTCATATGAATCTAACCAGACTCATGGGTGTCCACATGAATTTTTCCAGGGTGGGGGTCAAGTTTAAACACTGAAAGGCAGGGGTGCAGACCAGCGTGTCAACCAAAAATGGAATAACGCCTGCACATTTTCTTTCATATATCAGGTTTTACAAATTCTAAAAGCCTTTTTTAAAAAGGAATCTGGAGATTATGTTTCATGGCGGGACTGAGGAGGGCAACTGTAAAAAAAGGTAAAAGGTAAAGGACCTCTGGACGGTTAAGTCCAGTCAAAGGGGACTATGGGGTTGCAGCGCTCATCTCGCTTTCAGGCCGAGGAAGCCGAGGAAGCAGTCCACAGACTGCTTTCCAGGTCATGTGGCCAGCATGACTAAACCGCTTCTGGCGCAATGGGACACTGTGACAGAAACCAGAGCACATGGAAACGCTGTTTACCTTCTCGCTGCAGTGGTACCTATTTATCTACTTGCACTGGTGTGCTTTCAAACCGTTTGGTTGGCAGGAGCTGGGACAGAGCAACAGGAGCTCACTCCATCTTGGGGATCTGAACCGCCAACCTTTTGATAAGCAAGTCCAAGAGGCTCAGTGGTTTAGACCACAGCGCCACCTGTGTCCCTACTGTATCTCTTCCTCGCTGCAGATGTTTATGCCCAGATCCCTCCATTGTTTGGCCCCGTCTTGAAGAGATTTGAGTGGAGAGTCTCTTGACATGTAGAATTGTGTCCTGAACTTGTTGACCAAATTGTCTTCCAGTATAAAGATATTCAAGTGAGCTATTGTCCGTGGGGGCGGGGCGGGGACCAGGACACTCCCTTGGCTTGGCCAATAAACAAATAAATAAAAATCAGATAAACAGTGAGTTAAATCTTTGATTCTTGAGGCACTGTTGCTGCAAAGTCTTAGTGGTAGTAGGTTATCTTCATTTCTTTGAGGGGCTGCTGGCACCAGGTCCTTCAAGCGGATTATATGGACTGCAAACCTATCTTTTGAAGGAGGCAATAATTGTAACTTCACATTGTAAAGAGTGTCCGAGTTGGTGAGAAATGATATGAATCTTTGGGGGGAGAGAGAGAGACAGAGATAATGTTTTTCCATTAACACTACTTTGCCTTTGTTCTTTCGGAGACAATATGTTCATTACAAGAGCGATGCTGGGTCATTAATTTTCTCTAATGTTGTTCATGGCGGCCTACAATGGTGGCGTTTGCAAAGCAGTTGCTTCTGGATTTCTCTGCCTGCCAAGACAGTTATTTGCTCACGATTCCAAGAGACCTATTGGGCTTGCACAGTTCTGGAAGCCCCGTGACACCTTCTATGTTGTCATCCTCTGTTGTCTTGCCCTGTGTATTTACAGACTCAGATTAATTCTTATCCATATAGAAATGAGAGCTGCAAGCAACACCCCAAATGCACTATTCATTTAAAGCACTAGCATACAAGTACTTTAAATACTCGTGGCTTCTCCCCACCCCACAAGAATCCTGGGAATTGAAGAATAAGAGACCTTATATAGCTCGCTGAGCATCGCCTCATCCCCTTCTCACATGACTTGTTCAGTCTTCTGTTTAACATAAAAAGGTAATGGACCCCTGACAGTTAACTCCAGTCTCGAACGACTCTGGGGTTGCGGCACTCATCTCGCTTTACTGGCCAAGGGACCCGATGTTAGTCTGCAAACAGTTTTTCCAGATCATGTGGCCAGCATGACTAAGCCACTTCTGGCAAACCAAAGCAGTGCACAGAAATGCCATTTACCTTCCCGCTGGAGTGGTACCTATTTATCTACTTGCACTTTGACGTGCTTTCAAACTGCTAGGTGGGCAGGAGCAGGGACCGAGCAACAGGAGCTCACCCCGCTGCGGGGATTTGAATCGCCAACCTTCCGATCGGCAAGCCCTAGACTCAGTGGTTTAGACCACAGCACCATCCGCGTCCCTGTTTAACATAAAAGGTAAAGGTAAAGGGACCCCTGACCATTAGGTCCAGTCATGGACGACACTGGGGTTGCGGCACTCATCTCGCTTTATTGGCAGAGGTAGCCAGTGTACAGCTTCCGGGTCATAGAATCATAGAATCATAGAGTTGGAATAGACCACAAGGGCCATCGAGTCCAACCCCCTGCCAAGCAGGAAACACCATCAGAGCACTCCTGACATATGGTTGTCAAGCCTCTGCTTAAAGACCTCCAAAGTAGGAGACTCCACCACACTCCTTGGCAGCAAATTCCACTGTCGAACAGCTCTTACTGTCAGGAAGTTCTTCCTAATGTTTAGGTGGAATCTTCTTTCTTGTAGTTTGGATCCATTGCTCCGTGTCCGCTTCTCGGGAGCAGCAGAAAACAACTTTTCTCTCTCCTCTATATGACATCCTTTTATATATTTGAACATGGCTATCATATCACCCCTTAACCTCCTCTTCTCCAGGCTAAACATGCCCAGCTCCCTTAGCCGTTCCTCATAAGGCATCGTTTCCAGGCCTTTGACCATTTTGGTTGCCCTCCTCTGGACACGTTCCAGTTTGTGAGTGTCCTTCTTGAACTGTGGTGCCCAGAACTGGACACAGTACTCCAGGTGAGGTCTGACCAGAGCAGAATACAGTGGCGCTATTACTTCCTTTATAGCATCTAGAATCTATACTGGATTCGAACCACTGACCTTCTGATCGGCAAGTCCTAGGCTCAGTGGTTTAGACCACAGTGCTACCCGCGTCCCTCTGTTTAACATACCTTTCTTTAAAAGATGATTGGATGGATTCAAGGAGATAGGTCCACCTGCAGGTTATTGTCATGATGACTACATTCTCCCTCCACTGTCAGAGTCAGTTTGCCCCTGAATATAATTTGCTGGGGATCTCATGGAATCTCAATGGCTTCTCATGGAAGCTTCATCTAATGGAATCGTAGAGTTGGAAAGGACCTTGGGGATCATCTAGCAGAAGCCCTTGCAATGCAGGAATATGCAGCTGTTCCATGTGGAGATCGAACCTGCAACTTTCAGCACCATGCTCTAACCAACCATCATAACGTGCGGCCTAGGACCTTCATATCTATGGGACCGCCTCTCCTGGTATGCCCTGCGGAGGACCTTAAGGCCCACAAATAACAACACTTTGGAGGTCCCGAGCCTCAAGGAGGTTAGATCGGTTTCAACTAGGGCCAGGGCCTTTTCAGCACTGGCCCCAGCCTGGTGGAACGCTCTCTCACAAGAGACCAGGGCCCTGCGGGACGTGACATCTTTCTGCAGGGCCTGCAAGACAGAGCTGTTCCACCTGGATTTTGGTTTGGACTCAGTCTGACCCTTATGTTTCCCTCCCCTTATGGTCTTGATTTATCAGCTACATGAAAATGAGGCTGCATTTTAAATTGCATTTTAACCTGTATTTTAAATTGGTTTTTGCCCCCTTTCCCCCGTCTCTTTTTCACCTATTATGTTTTTACTGTGAATTTATTGGTGTTAGCCACCCTGAGCCCGGCTCTGGCCAGGGAGGGTGGATATAAATAAAAATTGTTGTTGTTGTTGTTGTTGTTGTTGTTGTTGTTGTTGTTGTTGTTAGTATTAGTGTGTTGCACTCAGTCCTGGTTTGTGGGCTTCCCATGGAAATCTGGCTGGTCACTGTGAGAACAGGGTACTGGACTATGTGTGCCTTTGGTCTGATCTAGCAGCCGAGCACTTACCGTATATTTTGCTCTATAAGACTCAGTTTTCCCCTCCTAAAAAGTAAGGGGAAATGTGTGTGCGTCTTACGGAGTGAATGCAGGCTGCGCAGCTATCCAAGAAGCCAGAACAGCAAGAGGGATTGCTGCTTTCACTGCGCAGCGATCCCTCTTGCTGTTCTGGCTTCTGAGATTCAGAATATTTTTTTTCTTGTTTTCCTCCTAGGTGTGTCTTGTGGTCTGGTGTGTCTTATATAGCGAAAAATACGGTAGATTATGGCTGCTGTCAAAGTGTTTTTGCCAGGGAGACCAAGTGAAGCTGCCACTGAGGAAACTCAGGGGTGAAACCTTCAGCGCACATGTCCCCCTTAAGCTGGCTACAAAAGATGCGCGGGAAACAATTTGATTTGTGAGTCACAACGTTGCCTTGAGGGCTTTGAGCTGAATTCTAAAGCCAACTGCATTGCAGGTGTTTGAATTGCCAGTAATGATTCAATCAGGTGGATTTTTGGCGCTAAGGACTGGCACTTCCTCCAGATGCCTTTGTAGCGCTTCAAGGTTGGAGTGCGCAGATAATAAATGGTTCCTGCCTTAGGCTGCGATTAGTATGATAAGGCTGGTTTTTAAGGGAAGGCGCGAGCGGCACTCTGCTGTGCTAATGACAGGGTGTGAAGGAACACTGTGAATGGCAGAGAGGTAAATACAAGCCCGGGAGAATATGGGGAAGAGGAGGGAGGATCGCTCAGTGGTGGAGCTCAGTCTTTGCATCTGCAAGGTCCTCAGTTCAATCCCAGGCATCTCCAGTTACAAAAGATCTCAAGAATAGCAGGACTGTCCGTCTGAGACCTTAGAGATTTAGGCAGCACTGCATTCCATCTTCCTGACATTTCCTTCCATGATAACGTTCACATTTTATGTGACCTTTCACACAATATAAAAGACACTTCTGAAAATCTAGCGGAATCTAGCAGGCATTTGATGCTCATTTCTATGTCAATTGCTTCTCAGAAATCGAGGGCGTTTTGTACTGTATTTCCACCTGCCCAAGTTTTCATAGATCATACCATCGCCCCTCCCTTCCCAAATGCAAAGGAGATAAAGGTAAAGGGATCCCTGACCATTAGGTCCAGTCGCAGACGACTCTGGGGTTGCGGCACTCATCTCGCTTTACTGGCTGTGGGAGTTGGCGTACAGCTTCCAGGTCATGTGGCCAGCATGACTAAGCCGCTTCTGGCGAACCAGAGCAGCGCACGGAAATGCCATTTACCTTCCCACCGGAGTGGTACCTATTTATCTAATTGCACTTCGTTCTTTCGAACTGCTAGGTTGGCAGGAGCTGGGACCGAGCAACGGGAGCTCACCCCGTCGCAGGGATTCAAACAGCTGACATTCTGATTGACAAGCCCAGGTTCTGTGGTTTAACCCACAGCGCCACCTGTGTCCCCAAATCACACACGCACACACCAGACAAAATCAATGGACCCTGGAAACAGAAGGTTTCTGCTTCCCGTTGACTTGGTCAGGGTTCTTCACACGAGAAGCAAATAGCATTTGGGGAGAGTTGTTGATATTGGCTTCCCCATCTTCGTCAGGTTTTTGAAAAAGCTCAGCTCAGTGAGGGGCGGGGGGTGCGGGGAAGTAGAAAAAGGAAATGCTGGAAAGAAATTGCAAGGAAATAGACTTGCCTCGAGCCACTTCAGATTCGGCTATTAATAACCAGGACGAGGAAGGAGACTATTCAAGGCTTTAATAAGCGTGTTGCTGAATTTCTGCTGCTGAATCAGCAGCTTGCTTAACTGTGTTGTCAGCTTACTTAGGCCCTGGCAGGGAAGTCTACAGGGTGCATTAAAAGCTGGAGGGGAGCTGATGATATACAAATAGGAATACTGATAAAAATTGGACAGGCATGCCTTTTCTGCTGCACTCCTTGAACATACCTTCTCTCATGGACAGATCACACTCCTCTGCCATTTCTGTTTTGGACAGTCTCGTGAGTCTACGACAGGGGTCAGCAAACTTTTTCAGCAGGGGGCTGGTCCACTGCCCCTCAGACCTTGGGGGGGGGCCTGACTATATTTTGAAAAAAAAAATACAAATGAACAAATTCCTATGCCCCACAAATAACGCAGAGATGCATTTTAAATAAAAGCACACATTCTACTCATGTAAAAATACGATAATTCCCTCACCGTCTGCGGGCTGGATTTAGAAGGCAATTGGGCTGGATCTGGCCCCCGGGCCTTAGTTTGCCTACCCATGGTCTACGAGATTTTGGAGAGGGCACTCCCTGTATTCCTGTGTCTGTGTCACTGTCTGAGCTGACAAGCTGCATTCTTTCGCTCTGGCTCTCTCTCTAGTTTCCCCTGTGTCCAGAGATCAGGTTATGGCTGCTCCCTGCTGTTTCTCCCTCCTCTCTGCATTTCACTCTTATCTGCTCTCTCTCTCTGTGCCTGTGTTCTCATTCCCTGTCAGTGAAGGAACAGAACTGACAGCTTGTAAGCTTTTGCAGATGCAGATATCTACCAATGCATACAAAGTATCGCCGTTGCTCCAAATAAACTCCAGCAATTCAAGACGTAACACTGGACAAGTAACACTGACTAACAGACAGGCTGACTTCAGACTCACAGAATGATACTACCGAGTTGACTGCATTAACCACAGATATAGTTGGGGCACTGGGCCCTTACCAGAGCAACTTAACTGGCTGAACAGTAAGAAAATAAGGAGAGCCTCGTGGATCGGGACAAAGGGGCTCCAGTATCCTGTTCCCACAGTGGCCAAACAGATCCCGATGGGCAACCAAGAAGCATTTGAGCACCGGAACAACTTTCCTCTCTTGTGGTTTCCAGAAACTGATATTCAGAAGCAGCTGCTTCCAGCTGGGGAGGCAGATCATAGTCATCCTGGCTAGTAGCCATTGACAGCCTCATCCTACAGTGACTGTTAGAATTCGTGCTCCATGATTGCAGTCATGGGATTGTTGTCTATCACATAGCGGTGTGTGTTTTGGCTCCACAAAGTGGGAAGTGACGGAGACAGGATGTTTGTGTTCCTGTGTTCCGTGAAGTGGGACTATTGGCCTTTGTACTTTCTCTCTTTGCTGTCTGATGCTAGAGAGAGAGGGAGCCATGTTGCAGTGCTCCGTGTGTGTTTATATGTAAATAAAGTAGATTAGCCAAAATGCTGAGTTGCTGAGGTCTGTACTCAAGCTGCAAAGACTCTCCAGATCCCTAAGTGTGCCGGTGTCTGTTGGCATCAGTCACTGTGATGTTTGGCCTGAATAAAGCTTTTGAAGCTCCCGAATGAACGACCAGGAGGGAGGGAACATGCTAGTCAGGCATGTGTCTCTGCGAGGGTCCTACTCGAGTGTAGGACGAGCTCCTGACAGTGACTGGTATAGGTGCGATTTTTCCAGTTTTTTGTCCTATCTCTTCCTCTTCCTTTTTTCCTTTACCTCTCTTATTTTTCTCTGTTAGATATAGCAGACATTTTGTGCTATTCCATGCCCCGTTGCAGCCACAGCCATCTACCCTGGCAGACATTTTGCAACTGGTGCCCACAGCACTTTTCTTAAAACTCAAAACTCTGGCCCCCAAAAGTTGGTGCTCCCATTACCTATCAATTGTTGGGCTGAGCTCCTGGCATCTTAGTGTGCATTCACGAGATATGCACTTGATTTAAGGGGCATTGGTTTAAACTCAAGAAAATTAAACCACTGGGAACTATCCCAAATGTCTGGCTTTTGCATCCAGAAATTGGCTTGGAGACTTTAAAAAATGGACATTTCCCCCCCATTATTCTTTGCCATTCAAATTTACTCGAGACTGAGGAACAATGTTTAGCCAAGGTCACCCTTGTCTCAGTGGTAAATTTAAACCTTTCCAGCCTTCTATCAGTGATGGCTCTCTGTCCCCTTCTGCCCTTTTTAATCAACTCACCTGACTCCTTATTTGGAAGAGCAGATGTCTCTCAGTCCTTCGGGCATCTCAGCGCCTGGGCTTTTTTTGCCATCTGTTGAAAGCTATAACCACCGCTTTTGCTTGCAGGGCATAACTTTCTCCTGCCCTTGGAAAGTCACGGAACGTAGGCAGTTGCCGTATGCCAACTCAGAACAGGCAGAAGCTGGTGTAGCTATAACTTAATATCATCTACACTAACTGGCAGTGGTTTCAGTCAGAGGGCACCCTGGAGATTCTGGGACTTGAACCCGGGACCTTTGCATGCAACAGAAGTTGTCAGTGTGTAAGCCTGGGGGTCACCGACTGTTTTGGGACAGTGGGCGCTTTGGGACGTTGAGAACCCGTTGTGGGTACTAGTCAGAAAATGGCTGCCTTGGGGGATGGCATTACACTAAAGGGCAGCTTTGAGTTGTGGCATAACACAGAAGAGATGTAGGAAAAAGAGTAGAAGAGTAGAAAAAGAGTCTTCTCTGTTTAAAATGGATGAGAGTGTAGGTTTCTGATCCTGGCATCCACTGAAACGTAGGTCTGTCTAAGGGGGTTTGTTCAATGTAGTAGTAGTAGTAGTACAGTGGTGCCCCACAAGACGAATGCCTCGCAAGACGGAAAACTCGCTAGACGAAAGAGTTTTCCGTTTTGGAGGTGCTTCGCAAAACGAATTTCCTATGGGCTTGCTTCGCAAGATGACAATGTCTTGCGAGTTCCTGCTGGTTTTTTTCCCTCCCCCCTTTTTTCTAAGCCGCTAAGCCGCTTATTAGCTGATCCGATCAGCAGATAAACCACTAAAAGCCGCTAAAAGCCGCTAATAGCGCTAATCCGCTAATCCGCTAATCCGTCAATGGGCTTGCTTCGCAAGACGAAAAAAACGCTAGACGAAGAGAATCACAGAACGGATTCTTTTCGTCTTGCGAGGCACCACTGTATTAGTAATGATAATAATACAGTGGTACCTCGGGTTACAGACGCTTCAGGTTACAGACGCTTCAGGTTATAGACACTTCAGGTTACAGACTCCGCTAGCCCAGAAATAGTACCTCAGGTTAAGAACTTTGCTTCAGGATGAGAACAGAAATCGTGCTCCGGCGGCACGGCAGTAGCAGGAGGCCCCACTAGCTAAAGTGGTACCTCAGGTTAAGAACAGTTTCAGGTTAAGAATGGACTTCCAGAACGAATTAAGTTCTTAACCCGAGGTACCACTGTAATAATATTTATATCCTGCCCATCTGGCTGGGTTTCCCCAGCCACTCTGGGTGGCTTCCAGCAGAATATTAAAATACAATGATTAATCAAATATTAAAGAAGAAGAAGAGTTTGGATTTGATATCCCACTTTATCACTACCCTAAGGAGTCTCAAAGCAGCTAACAATCTCCTTTCCCTTCCTCCCCCATAACAAACACTCTGTTTTAAGAATATTTTTTTATTAACTGACCAATCACATCAAATCAAACCAAATTACATAAATTCCAAATTACACAGCCGAATTTTAAATTTTTGTTGGGGGTACCCATATTTCAAGTTCCAAAGGGATCCAATCAACTTCTTGCTTCTTACTGCTGTTTTAATGTCCACAAATCTAACCTTATGATGTTCACAGTACTATCCAGTCCTTTCTTATTATTTTTCCACATCTCTTGTTGTTATTTTCATATATTTTCCCTTTCTCTTTGTGACCTCTGATAGTCTCCGCAAGCTGGTTAGAACAGTTTGTAATCCTGCGTGGATATTATTTTTTTCATCCAGTAGCCATATCCAGACATTTTCCATATAACATCACTTCCATATTTCAAAACAGTCTTAGCATCATTAACAAACACTCTGTGAGGTGAGTGGGGCTGAGAGACTTCAGAGAAGTGTGACTAGCCCAAGGTCACCCAGCAGCTGCATGTGGAGGAGCGGGGACGTGAACCCAGCTCACCAGATTACGAGTCCACCACTCTTAACCACTACACCACACTGGCTTCCCTAAACAGGGCTGCCTTCAGAGGTCTTCTAAAAGTCTGATAGTTGTTTATTTCCTTGACATCTGATGGGAGAGCATTCCACAGGTGGGGCGCCTCCACCGAGAAGGCCCTCTGCCTGGTTCCCTGAAACCTCACTTCTCGCAATGAGGGAACCGCCAGAAGGCCCTGAGAGCTGGACCTCAGTGTCTGGGCTGAACAAGGGAGATGGAGATGCTCCTTCAATGTAGGTGATGCTGAATTATTGTAGACAGAAACTGAGCAGGAAATAGATACATTCTCTTATGGATCGTGGATGTTTACTGAGTACTGAGATTCTCTTCAGGTGCCATAGGAATTGGGAACCTTAGTACCTGTGGGTGCCCTGTCAGAGACCCCTGGAGGGAGCAGACAGAGACATAGATTAAGAATCCATCAGGAATGGACCTCTCATTCCCATGCTTCTGCCCCCCCCCATGGCAATTTGGTCCAAAATTGAAACCACTTAGCATGACTGTACAGTGGTACCTCGGGTTACAGATGCTTCATGTTATAGACGCTTCAGGTTACAGAATGAATTAAGAATGAGCTAACCCAGAAATAGTACCTCGGGTTAAGAACTTAACTTCAGGATGAGCCAGAAATCGTGCTCTAGCGGCGTTGCAGCAGTGGGAGGCCTCATTAGCTAAAGTGGTGCTTCAGGTTAAGAACAGTTTCAGGTTAAGAACGGACCTCCAGAACGAATTAAGTTCTTAACCTGAGGTACCATTGTACCTGTCTGACTGAGAGCATCTCAATGAGAGAGAGAGCATTCCCTGGATTCGATTGTCCACCTGCAAGCAAAGTGGCACACTTCAGCAAGAGACATGCCACTGAAGACATAGGATTATTTTCCAGACAAGAGAATCTGAGGAAAGGCTCTTTGGACAACTTTGGGCAGTGATGTCATATTCCCATGGGGCACACTGCCTAGCAGGGCACAGATTCCATAGCAATATGGATGCGACGAGCAAGAGGGCATATCGCTTGGGCTGGTGATGTCACCTGCTGATGTCATGATGCCAGCATTCACAGATGTGTGATTCACAAGTGTGGGAGGATTTGCTGCGAGTCGTGATTCCCCTTCTCTGAAATAACTGCATTTGGCCCCAGATAACTTGCCTTCTATGAGTGCATAATGCCTTTAAACACGTTAGTCTTGACGTAGCCATAAAGTGATTGTTTTGGATAAATAAGTGCCTTCAGTTGCTCTGGGGAGGGGAATGTGGTGAATAGACCACATTTATTGCCTGCGCTTCTTCTTCAGTTCTTCGCATTCCCATCTAAAGGCTTTGTAGAGACCCTGGAGATCAATTAGCAATAACAAGCTAGATGGATCAGCTTTGATCAGGCCACTCCCTGCATCTAACATTCCTTTAAGGCACAAGAGTGAAATGTTGCTATGCATCGTATGGAGACTGGCAGCAGATCAGAGTGACTGGGGGAACCTAGGGAGATGAGTAGGGTACAAATAAGGTAAAAAGTTAAAGAACCCCTGGACGGTTAAGTCCAGTCAAAGGAAACTATGGGGTTGCGGAGTTCATCTCGCTTTCAGGCCGAGGGAGCCGGCGTTTGTCCACAGACAGCTTTCCGGGTCACGTGGCCAGCATGACTTAACCGCTTCTGGCACAACAGGACACTGTGATGAGTGCCAGAGTTCACGGAAATGCCGCTTACCTTCCCGCCACAGTGGTACCTATTTATCTACTTGCACTGGTGTGCTTTTGAACTGCTAGGTTAGCAGGAGCTTGGACAGAGCAATGGGAGCTCACTCCGTAGCAGGGATTTGAACCATCGACCTTCCGATTGGCAAGCTCAAGAGGCTTGGTGGTTTAGACCACAGCGCCACCCGCATCCCTTTTATACAAGTTCAGTCCCTGGCACCTTCAGGTAAAAAAGGTAATGGGACGCCTGACCATTAGGTCCAGTCGTGGCTGACTCTGGGGTTGCAGCGCTCATCTCGCTTTATTGGCCGAGGGAGCCGGCGTACAGCTTCCAGGCCATGTGGCCAGCATGACTAAGCCGCTTCTGGTGAACCAGAGCAGCGCATGGAAATGCCGTTTACCTTCCCGCCAGAGTGGTACCTATTTATCTACTTGCACTTTGACGTGCTTTCAGACTGCTAGGTTGGCAGGAGCAGGGACCGAGCAACGGGAGCTCACCCCGTCGCGGGGATTCGAAATGCCGACCTTCTGATCAGCAAGCCCTAGGCCACAGCGCCATCCGCGTCCCTTGGCATCTTCAGTTAGAGTTAGACATATCTAAAACACTAGAGAGGCGCTGCCAACCATGGCAGACAATACTGATCTGCTCTCCCTTAGCATAACGCATCTTCCTGTGTTCCATTTCTCTTACAAAACCAGAGCAGCAGAATCAGAAACTGCCCAAAAAAGGCTGAATCCCTGCTAAATAATAAAATCAAAATTTAAGTGCAGAGCTCATTTAGTTGTAAATGGCAGCTTTGATAGAGGCTGACTCTTTCCCCCTTTTAAGAATCAACTTCAATTTTTGCATACAGCCTCCGCTATGCAGCGAGCTGATTTTGTTGAAACGGCTTTGTGAGATCGCATTTATCATGTGCGTATGTGTGGCTCTGAGCTTTCTACGGCAGCTGTCCCAAGCCCATTCATCTCCTGGGCACCCATCAGCGTATGCAATGTCTGTTATGTCACAGGGACGTGTGAGATCCTAAGAGATTTCATTGGTATTGTTGACCTACTCTTGGCTCCTCTTCTCTTGAATTCCCAGATTGTGTCTTAATCTCACTTTATTTGGCAAGTCTTCTTCCTTGGCTGTGGCAGCCCAGTCAGATGGGCTGGGTATAATTTTATTATTATTATTATTATTATTATTATTATTATTATTATTATTATTAGGAATAGGACATCCCTGTTTGCATCAGAGAAATGTTGAAGAGGTTGTATGTGTGCACTTTTTCTCTTCCCAGCTCTCTGTGAATAGGATGGGCTGATTCAGGGGGAGAGAAGTGCCCTGATGAGATAACAGAAGTACAGATGTGCCCACAGGCCTTAAAAATACAGTGGTACCCCTGGTTGCAAAAGGGATCTGTTCTGGACACCCGTTCGCAACATGAAAAGAACGCAACCCACAGCGGCACGTCTGCACACGTGCGGGTTGCAATTTGCCGCTTCTGTGCATGTGCGTGATGTCATTTTGTGCTTCTGCGCATGCACGAGCGGCGAAACCTGGAAGTAACCCTTCTGGGTCACCGTGGAATGTAACCTGAAAGAACGTAACATGAAGAAGACATAACATGAGATATGACTGTAGTTGGCGATCATTTAAATACCTTAAGTCTTACCCATCCAATAAAAAAAATTGGTAGTGATCAAACTGATTGTTTCACTTCAAAATGTTGGTGCTGCTCCGCATATAATGTTCACTGCATGTAGGATAATAATAATAATAATAATAATAATAATAATAATAATAATAATAATAATAATAATAATAATAATAATGGTTTATTCATGCCGCACCAATCTGGCTGGGTTTCCCTAGCCACTCTGGGCAGCTTCCAACAAAATATTTAAAATATGATAAAATATCAAACATTAAAAACTTACCTAAACAGGGCTGCCTTCAGATGTCTTCTAAAAGTCAGATAGTTGTTTATTTCCTTGACTCCTGCTGGGAGGGCATTCCACAGGGCAGGCGCCACCACCAAGAAGGCCCTCTGCCTGGTTCCCTGTAACCTCACTTCTCTCAGAGAAGGAACCGCCAGAAAGCCCTCGGCGCTGGACCTCAGTGTGTGTGCCAAACGATGGGGGTGGAGACGCTCCTTCAGGTTTACTGGGCCGAGGCCGAATCTCTCTCCCATGTGTACTGGTTTCGTGTTTTCAATTACCGTATTTACTTGAAACTAATGTGCACCTCAAATTTTCAGAACCTTGAAACCAAGAAAAGTATTTGCTGGCGAATGTAAATGTGCCATTGAATCTAATGCACACCTTAATTTTTACAACGTGATTTGGCCAAAAAGGGGTGAGCATTAGATTCGAGTAAATACGGTATTATTTTTTGTGGCACAGAGGAGAGGAAGCATTCAGAACTGGTCTCTACCTCCCACCCACAGCTCAATGTAATACGGTCTTCTTTACTCCCTCAGGATTTTACCACCCTGTTTTGCTCCAAGGGTTGGGCAGTAGGGGTGCTATTCAAGAGCCCTTCCAGGAGCATGGGAATAGTCTCACTTTAGTGGATCTGATCCAGAGAATTATGGGAATTGGCTTCAGAGGCTAAAAGCATTACTGCACATTCATTCCTAGTTGGCATGCAAAGGACGCCCTCGTTCCCGATGCTGTGTGCCATACATTGTCCGGCACTGTGGCAGCAACTGCCAAGGTTAAATATAGAGGCACAGGACTTTGGCTGGGAGTCGCTGAAGCTTTGAGCACATCAGTGCCTGCAAGGAACCACAGTCAGCAACCCAGAATGGTTGACTCCATTAGCCCAGTAAAGGTAAAGGTACCCCTGACCATTAGGTCCAGTCATGGCCAACTTTGGGGTTGTGGCACTCATCTCTCTTTATTAGCCGAGGGAGCTGGCATACAGCTTCTGGGTCATGTGGCCAGCATGACTAAGTCGCTTCTGGCAAACCAGAGCAGCGCACGGAAACGCCGTTTACCTTCCCGCCAGAGTGGTACCTATTTATCTACTTGCAATCTGACATGCTTTCAAACTGCTAGGTTGGCAGGTGCAGGGACCAAACAATGGGAACTCACCCTGTCGCGGGGATTCAAACCACCGACCTTCTGATTGGCAAGTCCTAGGCTTTGTGGTTTAACCCACAGTGCCATCCGCGTCCCTAGCCATCAGCCCAGTAGTGAATTGGAAAGAAACAAGCCCACCATTTTCAAACAAAACTCGATGGTCGGTGACCATCCAACATCCACATGGAACTCCCAAACCATGCACTAGCGATGGCAAGAACTATGGTTTGGGAATTTTCAATGATACCCTGGTTTTGCACAGACTTCCAAGATCATAGCCAACCATAGTTTACCATTACACCATAGCTGAGCAAGCTATGTTTTGCACAAGCTATGGCTTCCAGCTCTGGGATTGTATGTCAGCTCTGGTTTGTTCTGCAAACCATTGTTTCCCAAATTTGAATGCAGTGGCAATTTATAACATGCAAACGCATGTAGAGTCATACAGTAGTCTATACAGCTATTTGAATTTTGTCTTTCTCTCTCTTTTTTTATAAAATATTTATTGAGATTTTACAAATTATATCAGACAAAACAATACACACAAACAGAAAAGAAACAAGTATAATTTCAAGACCTTATTTTCTTAAAACTTACTTCACCGACCTCCTCGTACCTCCCCTATCTGCATCCCCATTTCAAATGTTGAGTTCAGCAAATCCTCACCCTTAATTTTATCTAATTGTCAACCTTTCTTTTCTTTTAACTTAATCTTTACAGCTGTAAACTGAATTTTGTCTTTCTCAACGGTATTGGATCACTCTAGAACCCAGTGTGTTTGCTCCCATAGATTAGTGTGTGAGACACATTTTTGTGTGTGTGTGTTTTGGTACTGAGTTTAATTCACTTGGGTTGGAATTTCTAGCCCATTCTGTTTTCATAGGTTCAAATTCCAGTCCTTTCTGCAAAGGTTTGCTTTCATCTGATCCCAAGCCTTAGGAACACACGTATTGAGAGTGTTCATTGAGAAGGACCCTAGTGTTCAGTCTACAATTTGATTCTGGACTCTATCCTTAGAATAATTACTCTGGATGGAGATATTTTTTTCAGCTTTGCCATTTCCCTCTTTGACAGAAAACACCAGCACTGCAGTATCTTGGCTTCCATTTTAATTTTGCCTTTCTTTCTTTTAATGGCAAGAATAAGAAGTTCGTTGTTTTTTTTTTTTTTGGAGATCCTGATCGCTGGCTCTCTCCAAACCCGCTTTCAGACTGCCCAGTCATTCTGCTAATTTTGATCAAAATCTTCTCACTTTCAAAAGGCCTCTGGAGACACAATTAGGAAGAGCTCTTCATAGGACGGACTGTCGGTGCCAGGATGGAGCGCTTTTAAAAGCCGAGGGCAGGATAGTTTTAATTTAATTACCGATCCAATTAAAGCTTTCTCCTTGGGTGGGTTTCAGCAGTGTTCCTTGTTCAGCTCCGAGCCAGGCGGTGATCAGGAAATGTTTCAACAGAGATTTCTGTTTCGAGTTCCACAGATTGAAGAGGTTGAGGGGGCATATATATGGTGTAAGGTAATCTCACAGAGCCTAGGACTTGCTGATCAGAAGGTTGGCGGTTCAAATCCCCGTGACGGGGTGAACTCCCGTTACTCGGTCCCTGTTCCTGCCAACCTAGCAGTTTGAAAGCACAATGTGCAAGTAGATAAATAGGTATCGCTCCAGCGGGAAGGTAAACGGCATTTCCGTGTGCTGCTCTGGTTGGCCAGAAGTGGCTTAGACATGCTGGCCACATGACCCGGAAGCTCTCTGCGGACAAACGCCAGCTCCCTCGGCCAATAAAGCGAGATGAGCGCCGCAACCCCAGAGTCGGTCATGACTGGAACTAATGGTCAGGGGTCCCTTTGCCTTTTTAATCTCACAGTTATGGGACTCCATAATTTCCCCTTTCTTTGGAAGAATCAGCTGAGCAAAGAAAAACCCTTTCAAAGGAAAGGAAGGAAGAAGGAGCCCTGATTATTTTACAAAGACCACCACAGGTGCATTTTAATTTGGTGCCATCCTTGTAGAATCCTTGAGGTCTGTGCGATTCGTTTCCTCCAAGGCCTTTGAAGTGTTATCACTGCTCTGCCTCTCTCAAAAGGCATCTGAGATGGTTACAGTCACAGAGCAAAGGTATTTCAAAACAAGTACCGTCTCGGATGCCGAGAGATGTTACATTTGTGCATTTCTTTTGAGATGTTTGATTGAATGGTTTCCCAAAAATGCTATAAAAGGAAGCCGGCTACAAACAAACAAACGAAAATCTCTAAGCAACGGCATGGAAAAATCGCAGGCAGTTGATAAACTAGGACTACAAACCTAAGCAACGCATAGGGTTATGTGGTAAGGCCTAGGCTTGCCTATTTATTTATTTAGTCATTGGGACTCAGTGGTACCTCGGGTTAAGAACTTAATTCGTTCCGGAGGTCTGTTCTTTTTTAAAAAAAACTTTTTAATTCAAAATTAAAACAAAACATATTATCCAAAAACATATCATCCTTATTTTTCCCCCATTTATCCTCCCTCCCCCCACCGTCCCACACAAAACACCCCCACCCCCACCCCCCACCCCGGCTTCCCTCAGTTCCAGTCTTTGATTTCTCTAAGAATGCTGTTTTCTGCATGTTACACAGTTGTATAGATCCTCAAACTATTTAGCTGATTATCATCAATAGAAAAGTTTGTGAATGTTTATTCAAAGCCAGCCAAGGAGTCCAGTTCGCTTTGTTGCGTCTTCAAATACTTTGTAAAGGGTTCCCATTCATCTTTAAAGTCACAGTTATACTCTGGAGGTCCGTTCTTAACTTGAAACTGTTCTTAACCTGAAGCACCACTTTAGCTAATGGGGCCTCCTGCTGCCGCAGCTGCGCAATTTCTGTTCTCATCCTGAAGCAAAGTTCTTAACCTGAGGTACTATTTCTGGGTTAGCGGAGTCTGTAACCTGAAGCGTCTGGAACCCGAAGTGCCTGTAACCCGAAGCGTCTGTAACCCAAGGTACCACTGTATTTCCAAAGAAGTGTGCAAGGGCTGGAAGAAGAACAGCTGGTTGAAAAAAATATATTATTAATTCACCATAGAATAGTAGAGTTCAAAGAACCTCTAAGGATCATCTAGTCCAGGGGTCTGCAACCCGCGGCTCCGGAGCCGCATGTGGCTCTTTTACACCTTTGCCGCGGCTCCGGGGCGGATAGTAGCGAGGGGAGGAGGCGCATTGTGCGCCCCGAGACTCCCCACTGTGGCAGGTGCTGTTCTGGCTGTGACGTCGCATGGGGGCGGTGCGTGCGCTAGTCACACACCGTCCCGACGTCACCTTCCTGCCCGCTGTCAGATCGCGGCTCCGGAGATATATTTGTTTTAAATGTCGCAATGGTTTTGCGGCTCCCAGGTTTTTTTTCCTTCGGAAACGGGTCCAAGTGGCTCTTTTTGTCTTAAAGGTTGCAGACCCCTGATCTAGTCGAACCCTCAGCACTGCATCAATTACAGCTAATTAATCCCTGGCAGATGGCCACCCAACCTCTGTTTAAAAACCTCAGAGTAGTACCATTGAACTTAATGGATTCAACTTAATTGCTCATTAATCTCCATGGGTCTATCCTGATTAAAACTTGGTTGAACGCCGCCCATAAATGCGTGATCACGCGTCCCTCGAACTCAGACCTGTCATAAGGTCTGTTTTGTTGCTTATTTATCTTCACATCCTCTGCCTGAATCTGTCCTGCCTCCCCAGGTTTTATTGCCTTCTTGATAGAATTTGCTGGGCTGTTTTTGAAGCAAGCCATTGCTCTGTGTGCAACAAAACTCTGAACGTGCTGGCAGGCTCAGCCCTCTTCTCCCTTCGATTAATTCATGCTCGGTTGTTGCGCTTCGTCCAATCAGATCCTCGTGTCTCCCACCACCAGTAGCCAAGCGTGCTGCCAGTCAAACCTTTCTCAGCCTCCTTGGGAGATATTGGGGGGGGGAGTTTGATAGTGGGCCTTTGCTCAGCTTCTGTCTTCATTGCACCATCGTGCCTCATCCATCACATTGCGCCGTGTTCTGCACAGATCGCTGGTGTTCTCTCCCGGGGAAATTGAAACCGATTCATCTCAATTGGATGCAGAAAGCTGTAAACAGCATCCTCAAGGCGAAAGGAGCCGGACTGGGAGGCTCAGGCCCGAAGAAATTCACGCTCGCAGCATCGTTTTATATCACACGGCGCTAAGTGGTTGTACTCAGGAACCCAAAGCCGGCATATTGTGCTGGGGAAACAAAGAACAGACCGTGGAGCCGGTTTTCCAATTATTTTTATTTCCTTAATTTTTGCTCTATATGACACGCCTGACCATATGACACACCTAGTTTTTAGAGGGGGAATGCAAGGGGAAAAAAATTCCTTAAAGGGAGCGCTGAGCAGATCCTGTGTGCATCCCAGGCTCTGCTCAGCGCTCCCTTTCATGAGCCGTGTGGAGTGGGTGTGCAGCGCTTGCAGGCTCCCCAGGAGGGAGAAGGGCCCACATGCTCCACGCGGCTCGTGAAAGGGAGTGCGGCTCTTGGGGGCTTTTCCAGGAGGTGAGGGAAGAGACTGACTGGCCGCATCAGTGATGGGCTGCCCTTCTCCCTCCTTGGGGAAAAGTCCGCAAGAGCTGCGCGGAGCGTGGGGGCTTTTCCTGCCTGCCTCCCGCCTGCATTCGCTTCATAACACACACACACACATTTCCCCTTACTTTTTAGGAGGGGAAAAGTGCGTCTTATGGAGCAAAAAAATACGGTATATAAATTTAGAGAATCACTTTTCCCGTGGAACAGCATTCAAAGCCGCATGCAGTATGGGAAAGGGAAACTTGCAAAACACAACCAGGATGAACGAGCAGGAAGAAGGAGGCAGTGGAGGCAGATGTTTCACCTGTGGGATAGCCATCCTTATATAACCAGTGTGCTTAGGTTTAATTAATGCATGAAGGCATTGATCCCATTAAGTCCTGCCAGACCTAGCCTTGGTCACTTCCCTTACCTTGGGAGGAAACAAGTAATCAAGCCTACTGTTCTACATGTGAAACTCAAAAGGTGGAGATGTTGCTCCAGCTCAGACCACATGGCTCTCACAAGCCACTCTAGTTCCTGTACCAATAGTTTAGGAACTTTCACTACTACTTTGTAAGTAAGCCCAATTTCATTGCCGGTGCAACTTTTTCTGAATGCTGTATCGAATAGCACATGAACCTGACCTTTGGAGAGTTTGTAAGTAAGCCATTTTAAACTTAACAAATGTGTGGTCTTTTCCTATGCTAAGGGAAGAGGGAAGCTTTGGAAGGAACTTGGAAGGGCATGCTTTGCTTGGCTGCAATTTTTTTGTGATTTTAAATAGATATATGTGTAGATAAGCAGAACAAAGGAAAAGGAGTCTTCTTACCAGTTAGAAACTTTAATGATCACAGCAAGCGAACAAAGAATCCATTCCAAGGAATGGAGGTGCTCCCAATTAAGGGTCCCATCCACTTCCCCTCTTGTCACCCACGTCACTTCCGCATCCTGCAACCTGATCTCGTAACCACTGTGCTTTCTGTACTGCCACCTTATCAGCTCTCCTTGACCTTGGGCTGAGCGGATGAATGCTTTCCAGAGACAGTGAATCTGTTAACTCCCTCCCTCCCAGTGCTTCTTCTCCTAGCTGTTCCCCATCCAGTATTTCCCAGCTTCTGCCTTCTGAACTACGTCCCTCTGCAAGCCACTTTTCCAAATCTATACTGCCCTCCGGCTCCTGGGAAGATCCAGGATCTGGAGCAGGAGGAGGGGGAGGGGGAGGCTCCCACTATTCCTACTCAGTGCAGCCCTCCTCAGCACGATCCCTGACACCAACTGAGCTACAACCCACTCCCCTTGGCATAATGTTGTTCTCTAAATACAGGTGTCTTTGCCTCTCCCTCCCCCTAATACTGGAGTTCAGGCTTCCTCCAGGAGAGTGAAAATAGACCATCCGTTGCTTAAGACGAGCCTTTTTCTTCTTTGTTTTTCAGGCTACTCCGATGCATTCAGACTGTTTCATCAGGAAGGAGCAAGAGGCCTGCTTGGAGACCATCCGGAAGCTGAACGCCTTAATGCCACTGAACGAATCGGCTCCAGGTACGTTTTTAGGGCATACCCTAACTCAGCACGCACCCTTGCAGTTTTTCCAGAACTGGGAAAGGAAGGAATCACTGGGAAACACCAGAAGGTAGGTGGGGACATGCTGGTTAATGCCTCTGTCCTTTATAAATCTCTTCTTGCGGTGTCAGGTTTAAGGTGCTGGTTTTGACCTTTAAAGCCCTTTGTGGCTTAGGGCCTTCGTATTTACGGGACCGGCTCTCCTGGTATGCCCCGCAGAGGACCTTAAGGTCCATGAATAATCATAGTTTAGAGGTCCCGGGCCCTAAGGAAGTCAGAATATCCTCCACCAGGGCCAGGGCCTTCTCAGTGATGGCTCCAACCTGGTGGAATGCTCTGTCCCATGAGATCAGGGCCCTGCAGGATTTAACTTCCTTCCGCAGGGCCTGTAAGGCAGAGCTATTCCACCTGGCTTTCAACTTGAACTTAGCCTGATCTTTTATTCCCCTTCCTTCCCTCCCCCTCCCCTTTTTATGAAGATTACATGCTCTGGGATCCCACAGCTAATTCTCCCCTGGTCTCCTCGCTGGCTCAAATAGGACTAAGTTAGCCAGCTAGCCCTGGTGATCATCTAATGTTTATTGGATGTATTTCCCCCTATATTGATTTTTGAATTCTGAATTTATTGTTATTCACATTTTATACTGTATTTTATGCTGTTTTTTGTTGCATCAGTTAAGTGTTTTAAATTTATTGTTAGCCACCCTGAGCCTGGTTTTCTGAAGTGGGAAGGGCAGGGTATAAATAAAAAATTATTCATTCATTCATTCATTCATTCATTCATTCATTCATTCTTCAAGAGTTGGGGGTTGACTTACAAAGTTCAGAGTGAAACTGACAATACAGAGACGCAGCAGACCTCCTAAATGTACACACTTCCACTTTTCACTATGTTCCGCTGAAGGCTTTTGTTGCAACTATGTCCTGTATTTTGGTCTTCTTTCTGCTGGACGTTTATGGTTCATTTTGACTGGCTTCCCATGGTCTTATTGTCGTACCTATGCTATATTGCATTTTAATTGTAGCCCACCTTGGGGAGGCTCCTCCTGCTTTAAAGATTTCCTTTCTTTAGTTCCATATATGAACCCCTTTCCGCAAAATATCTTGAAGCAATTTCACAAGGAAAACGCATGAGCGGTGAAAACAATTTTGCAATTTCATGGGCGCAAACACTTTAAAAAGCAATTAAAAACCTTTTGTTTATATATAAAAAAAGAAGAATTCAAGCACGATCTGATGTGTAAAAGCAGTTTCAGATCCAATACAGACTGAAGGGCCTTATTGGATTGGGACCCTCGTAATCGGTTTCTTGTTGGCAGCTCGAAGAAATAAGGCACATTAAATGAGACAGCTGGAACAGGAGGGAAAGGTACTGCTCACTCGTTTTGTCTTTGGCAGAGAACGAAGCATAAAAAAAACATTCGAGTCAATGGCAGACGCAGAGAAGGGAGAAACGCTGTCAGAATGCAAATGCTACCCTCCCTTGTCATTGAAGGGGAACCTCTCAATAGGACCTTTTCCTACTCCAGGGAAAGAGAAAGGAAGAGAAGCCATTCCCAAGATTCTCGAATTTTCTGCTCAATGCAAACTCTGCCAATCAAACATTTTTGCATAATAATCTCACAGCGAAGTATTATTCACACAGCATACACCGGGGCAGGGAATGTCTGGACCGTGGGCTTAATCTGGCCCACCAGGTCTTGGAAATTGGCCTGCCAAACTACTTCCTAGGCACCACACACACCTTTCTGACACCTGACATCGCATATGGCGTCAGGTGCCGCAAAATTCCAGCCGCAGTGGGAAGGAACATGTGCAAGCACTTTTTGTAGGAAAAATCCTGCAGCTTTTAAATGCAGCACCTTTCCTTGTCCCCCTGCATGGGGACAAAGGCTGCAGAGTGACAGAAAGCAAGGAAAAGACCCATGGGATTACCCCTGCAGTGCAAGAGGGCCAATGTGGTGTAGGGGTAAAGAGCGGTGGTCTTGCAATCTGGTGAACCGGGTTCGATTCCCTGCTCCTCCACATGCAGCTGCCGGGTGACCTTGGGCTAGTCACACTTCTCTGAAGTCTCTCAGCCCTACTCACCTCACAGAGTGTTGTGGGAGAGGAAGGGAAAGGAGATTGTTAGCTGCTTTGAGACTCCTTTGGGTAGTGATAAAGCGGGATATCAAATCCAATCTTCTTAAGGGTTTGCTGTTGTTGTTTAGACGTTTAGTCATGATCGACTCTTCGTGACCCCATGGACCAGAGCACACCAGGCACTCCTGTCTTCCACTGCCTCCCGCAGTTTGGTCAAACTCATGTTGGTAGCTTCGAGAACACTATCCAACCATCTCGTCCTCTATCGTCCCTTTCTCCTTGTGCCCTCCATCTTTCCCAACATCAGGGTCTTTTCCAGGGAGTCTTCTCTTCTCATGAGGTGGCCAAAGTCTTGGAGCCTCAGCTTCAGGATCTGTCCTTCCAGTGAGCACTCAGGGCTGATTTCCTTCAGAATGGATAGGTTTGATCTTCTTGCAGTCCATGGGACTCTCAAGAGTCTCCTCCAGCACCATAATTCAAAAGCATAAATTTTTTGGCGATCAGCCTTCTTTATGGTCCAGCTCTCACTTCCATACATCACTACTGGGAAAACTATAGCTTTAACTATATGGACCTTTGTTGGCAAGGTGATGTTTCTCCTTTTTAAGATGCTGTCTAGGTTTGTCATTGCTTTTCTCCCAAGAAGCAGGTGTCTTTACAGGCACTGATTGACATGACAACCCTCCCAATGCCCTATGACATCTGGTGATTGGCAGGAGGGTGGCCAGTTGTGAGTCTAGCCCTCCCTTCCCCTCCATATACAGTGTGACTTCCTTGCTTCACAATGATGAGAGGGCCTTCGATTTCCATTCCTCCCAGATTCTCATTTTTCCACTCTTTCTGTCTCCACATCGTCGCATCAGGTTACATATTTATTTTTAAGAGCTGTTCACGAGGCTTTCAACTCATACGCGCATTGAATACCTCTGTGCCTAAAATGCACAACATTGAATGAATGAATTTTATTATTTCGGTCACAAACCAGTTCCAGCATATATTCAATATCAAGGAAGTCATAAAACATGATAGGGATACATTTGAATTTGCAATTAGGTATAACAGGGACAATTCAGATATAGCAACAGTTAAAAAAAATATATAAATTCAAACTTAGTCACTAGCATATAACCTAAAATTACCATTTAAAACCTTAATCATTATGATAGCACAGCTTGTTCCCTAAGTTTTATGGCAATCGCATAGAATTTGGCTACCCTTAACGTGATCTCAGGATCCTTGTCCTCTACCAGGGATTTTCGACATTGAAGTCGCACAACATTGCAATGCAATTTCTCCTTGCCTGATGCATTGTTTTGGAAGATGGCTTAACTTGTCTTTGCATTTTCCCGCACACTTTTACCCCAGTGTTTGTGTTCTTGTGTGCGTTACGTGGCTGGAGGAATTGCATTACAAAATTCAGAGAAGTGTGGACGGCTGTGTTTCGCTTTGCCTACTGGTTTGGAAAGCGAGAAATGAGTAGGCTCACCTATAAAAGCGAAATGAATTGCATTTCTCTCCCCCTCCCTTCCCTACTCCCCCCTCATGAATATGTTGCTGAGATCCAAAGTTAAAATTAGTAGGAAAGCATCTTGGGGGGGGGGGGTTAGCATCTGCGTGCTTGAAAACCCAAAAGGGAGAAGCCCCATTCCTCTCATTCTTTCCCAAGCAAAAAGTAACAGGCCGAAGGCAGAGCTAACTGCCCATTGAAGAAGCCTGGCTAGGACTCTCGTTTCTGTTTATGGCGCGCATCTCTCCTGGGTCCCGCAGGCTCCGCGCTGCCCTGAACAGTCCACCCATTGCCTCCCCCTCAGCTGTAGGGCGGCTGAGTGGGAGGAGGCAGGCAAACTCCTCGGAGGCCCCACGGAGCACCCTGCCTCAGTTCCCCCTACCAGCGCCTGATCAGCTTGCTCCGCTGCTGCCTGTATCTGGCTGCAAGGGCCAGGGTTGCGCATGCAGCGTGAATCATTCCACCCCACACTCCAAGCAGGGCCAGGGGAATTGAAAACAGCTTGCTGAAGAAAGCTTTGGAAAGGCGGGAGATTGATGAGGCATTGCAATGAAAGGGCCAGGCGAGGAGCATTCCCTCGCCGCTGTGGCGCAGCCGGGAGGCACCATCTTGCTGATGAGCATAAAAGAGTTTTTTTCCTCCTTCCAAAGCGCGCATCTGTGAAATTGTTTCTCCCACAGCGCCTGGCAATGCAAAACCCAATCGCCAGTTATCTGTCTCCCCAACTGCCCCAAACACGCATACTCCCATCCTTTGCTGAGTTTATTATTCACTTTCATGTTAGCACAACAACAAAGCTCATTTGCCTTGATTGTCATCAGAAGAGGCATCACCCACCACCACCTCTGCTTTGCATGTTGCCAGATGCCTCATCTTCCAGAGGTAGTTTAGCGTGCGCATGTCTGCGCATGATAATTGATGCGATCCTTTGTGTGGGGAAGGGGGATCGAGAGAACTTTTTCTCCAACGTGCTAGAATCCATGGGGAAACCAGTGAAATTGATGGGGGCAGGCATCAGTTCAGGAGAAATCAAGCAGCAGATTGATCCACACAACAAACTTACGGAATTTGCAGCCACAAGCTGTGGAAGTTGTTGTTTTTGGCCGCCAGTTGCTTTTATTTGATCAGTTATAAGACAGACAATTGGGACGCGGGTGGCGCTGTGGGTTAAACCACAGAGCCTAGGACTTGCTGATCAGAAGGTCTGCGGTTTGAAGAAGAAGAAGAAGAGTTTGGATTTGATATCCCGCCTTTCACTCCCCTTCAGGAGTCTCAAAGCGGCTAACATTCTCCTTTCCCTTCCTCCCCCACAACAAACACTCTGTGAGGTGAGTGGGGCTGAGAGACTTCACAGAAGTGTGACTGGCCCAAGGTCACCCAGCAGCTGCATGTGGAGGTGCGGAGACACGAACCCGGTTTCCCAGATTACGTGACTACCGCTCTTAACCACTACACCACACTGGCTCTCACTGTGGTTCGAATCCCCGCAATAGGGTGAGCTTGCTCAATCCCTGCTCCTGCCAACCTAGCAGTTTGAAAGCATGTCAAAGTGCAAGTAGATAAATAGGTAGCGCTCCGGCGGGAAGGTAAATGGTGTTTCTGTGCACTGCTCTGGTTCTCCAGAAGCGGCTTAGTCCTGCTGGCCACATGACCCGGAAGCTGTACACTGGCTCCCTCGGCAAATAAAGCGAGATGAGCGCCGCAACCCCAGAGTCGGTCACGACTGGACCTAATGGTCAGGGGTCCCTTTACCTTTAAGGCAGACAATTAATCAGCCAGAGATATGATGGAGTTCTGAAGAGCTCATAACTCACCTTCTTTCAAACTGGGGCAGCTAAATGAGTGCTTGTTTCCTTTGCTTTGTACCTGGACTGAGAATGTTGTTGTTGTTGTTGTTGTTGTTGTTACCCACCTTCACCCTAAGGTCCCGGGATGGGTTACAACGCTATACCGCACAATATTGAAAACAATTAAAAACAGAGAGGAATGGCAAGCTAAGCTTATGGGCTACTCTGAAATGGCAAAGTTGACTGGAAAACTCAGGAACCAAGAGGACAAAAACTTTAAAAAAGAATGGGAAAAAATATATAATTTATCTAGGAAACCACTGCAAGCAGGTCGAAACATTAGCAGGATTTGAAACCAACTTGCAATGTAATAAATACTATGGGACAATAGGACCTATGGAAGGGATGCGGGGAAGTCAGAGTAATCTCTATATATGGATCTGCGTTTGGAATGTTATAAGTGTATATCTGTAAAGTCAAATAAAAATGATTTCACACAAAAAGAAAACAATTTAAAACTGCTTAAATTGCAAAAATTACGTGGGTCTTTAAAATATACACCTCACGTGTCAAAAGCCAGGGTGAACAAGAGGTCACCCTACAGCTGGGGTCAGCAACCTTTTTCAGCAGGGGGCTGGTCCACCGTCCCTCAGACCATGTGGTGGGCTGGATTATATTTTGAATAAAAAAAAGTGAACAAATTCCTATGCCCCACAAATAACCCAGAGATGCATTTTAAATAAAAGCACACATTCCACTCATGTAAAAACACATTGATTCCCGGACCGTCCGTGGGCTGGATTGAGAAGGTGATTGGGCTGGATCCGGCCCCTGGGCCTTAGGTTGCCTACCCCTGTCCTACACTGATCTTAGCAGCCAAGAGGGTCTGCAGGAAAGAGGGCGGTCCAACAGGGATCTGAGGCCAGAGGCATTTGGGGGCATTTAGACCAACACGAGTACCTTCAACTGGGCCCAGAAATGGACCGGCAACCAAGGCAGCTATGTTTAAACAGGGGTTTGGGAAGATCTGAAAGGAACCCCAGCCAACAAAATACGTCCGCTGCATCTTGGACCAACTGAAGTTTCTGAGTCATCTTCAATGCTTCTGGAAACCACAGGAGGAAAGGCCGATCTTGTGTTTGGGTCCTCCTTGCTGTTTTGCCATTGAAGCATCTGATCATCCCCTATGAGAACAAGGTGCTGGACTAGATGAGCTATTGGGCTGATCCAGCCGACTCTTCTTACATTCTTGTGTCACTATCCTCTCGTCTCCCCAGCATTGCAGAAGCCAAACGCTTCAAAAATAAGGTGAGATGAGAGCCAACGAGCTCATACATTGAAACAGATTATGCCATAATAATAATAATAATAATAATAATAATAATAATAATAATAATAATAATAATTATTATTATTATTTATATGTACCCCGCCCATCTGGGCAGCTTCCAACAAAGACCAAAAATACACTAAAACATCACACATTTAAAACTTCCTTGAACAGGGCTGCCTTCAGATGTCTTCTGAATATCAGGTAGTTTATTATCTCTTTGACGTCTGGTGAGAGGGCGTTCCACAGGGTGGGTGCCACTACCGAGAAGGCCCTCTGCCTGGTTCCCTGTAGCTTTGCTTCTCGCAATGAGGTAACCGCCAGAAGGCCCTTGGCGCTGGACCTCAGTGTCCGGGTAGAATGATGAGGGTGGAGACACTCCTTCAGGTATACTGGACTGAGACTGTTTAGGGCTTTAAAGGTCAACACCAACACTTTGAATTGTGCTCAGAAACGTACTGGGAGCCAATGTAGGTCTTTCAAGACCAGTGTTATGTGGTCTCGGCGGCTGCCCCCACTCACCAGTCTAGCTGCCACATTCTGGATTAGTTGTAGTTTCTGGGTCACCTTCAAAGGTAGCCCCATGTAGACATCAGGTGGGACAGAGAGAATGTCTCTCCTAGCTGCTTCATCAGGAGGCACTAGAGCTGTCCAGGGTCCTGAATGCTCCCTGCTTGACTTTGAATTGTGATGTGGTGGTACCAGCTTCCCCTATGGATCTCAAGAAGTTGCAGAAGCAGACAAGGACCCAGAGGTACAGTCTCTGACCACTTTCAGAAGTAACCTCCAGTTGTTCATTAAACAGACAGGGTTTTGTGCCCACCAGCCCCACCATCTTTGCCCTCCATGTGGCCAAGATGGAGAGCTTCTCTGTGGACAACATCTTCACCACGCAATCTGGAACCCTGTGTAATTTGGGTTCCTGTCTACGCTGAGGAGTTTTCTGTGCACATCTGCACATGCAGGGTCTCAATCCACAGCTCCTAGTCAACATGTGGAGGTCAGGGGGTGGAGTCAGTAATCACATTGCCATGGGAACTGCTCTCTGCTCATTTACTTATTGCATTTATATCCCACCTTTCAAGAGCTTGAGGTGGTTCACAAGGTTCTCCCCCTCCTCATTTCATTCCCACAATCCTGTGAGATAGGTAAGGCCAAAAGGCAGTGACTGGTCCAAGGTCACCCAGTCAGCTTCATAGCCAAGTCGGGATTTGAACCCTGGTCTCTCAGGTCCTAGTCTGACACTCTAACCACTATGCCACACTGGCTCAGTGAATGTGCTTCTGAAATGCCCTTCTGGCCAATGGAGACTGTGCCCAGTTGCAAACTGCTCTGGTGCTATCCTTCTCCTCAGGCTCCTTTTTTGGTTGTTGCCAAAAATATAAATGCGTAGCACACAGGGGAGATGCCATTATTCTCACCAACCACCACCATCCGGCCGCTTACCCTCTTTGGCTTCTGAAGAGCTTAAAACTCAACCACTTAAACCAATTAATTGTATGAGCTGGAATCGATTCCACAGTCAATTAAATCTGCATACTGGTAAAAAATACAAAGCACAGTGCTTTTCGGTGATGGATGAATGCATCGCAGCAGCAGCCAGATTAGGAGAAACCTTTCCTCCCATACGGGAAGGAAATTTGGGGTGGTTCTTATGGTGCCTACCATGCATACGAGTAGGGACGCGGGTGGCGCTGTGGGTTAAACCACAGAGCCTAGGACTTGCTGATCAGAAGTTCAGCGGTTTGAATCCCCGCGATGGGGTGAGCTCCCGTTGCTTGGTCCCTGCTCCTGCCAACCTAGCAGTTTGAAAGCATGCCAAAAGTGCAAGTAGATAAATAGGTACCGCTCCGGCGGGAAGGTAAACGGCGTTTCCATGCACTGCTCTGGTTCGCCAGAAGCGGCTTAGTCATGCTGGTCACATGACTTGGAAGCTGTACGCCGGCTCCCTCGGCCAATAAAGAGAGATGAGCGCCGCAACCCCAGAGTCAGCCACGACTGGACCTAATGGTCAGGGGTCCCTTTACCTTTACCTTTATGCCTTGGCTATGCTTGGCAGGGGTCATTCCCTGCCCTGCTACCTGAGACTCTTTTCATTGGAAATGCCTGGGTGTATGCTTGGGACATTCTTCCTACAAAGTATGTGCTCTACTGCTGTACTAAGGGCAGCCCCCCAACATATACAAGGCAGTGTGGTGTAGTGGTTAGAGTGTCAGACTTGGACCTGGGTTCAAATCCCCACGCAGCTATGAAGATCATCAGGTGACCTTGGGTAGGTCAGGTCAGCATGGCCTACCTCACAGGGTTGTCATGGTGATTAAATGAGGGGGTCCAAGTACACCACCTTGAGCGCTTGGAGAAAAGGTGGACTGTAAGTGCAATAAATAAATATACAATGATTTACCCAACTTTTTTAAAAAAGCAAGAAAGAATTTGCCTGTATTTGGAGAGGAATTCATTAGGCGGTATCTTATTTTGATCTTGGAATTTCAGATGGGTCTTGATCAGTGGCAGCGCTGAGCCAGTGGAATTGCATTTCCTCCCACTGTCCGACTGGATATGACAGCCTTTGAAAAATGGGAGCAGGAGGAGCTGTTGTTGTTTAGTCGTGTCCAACTCTTTGTGACCCCATGGACCAGAGCACCCCAGGCACCCCTGTCTTCCACTGCCTCCCGCAGATTGGTCAAACTCATGTTGGCAGTTTCAAGAACACTGCCCAACCATCTCATCCTCTGTCGTCCCCTTCTCCTTGTGCCCTCCATTTTTCCCAACATCAGGGTCTTTTCCAGGGAGTCTTCTCTTCTCATGAGGTGGCCAAAGTCTTGGAGCCTCAGCTTCAGGATCTGTCCTTCAAGTGAGCACTCAGGGCTGATTTCCTTAAGGATGGAGAGGTTTGACCTTCCTGCAGTCCATGGGACTCTCAAGAGTCTCCTCCAGCACCAGAATTCAAAAGCATCCATTCTTCGGCGATCAGCCTTCTTTATGGTCCAGCTCTCACTTCCATACATCACCACTGGGAAAACCATAGCTTTAACTATACGGACCTTTGTTGGCAAGGTGGACTATAAATCCAATAAATAAACATACAATGATTTACCCAACTTTTTTTAAAAAAAGCAAGAAAGAATATGACTGTATTTGCAAAGGAATTCATTAGACGGTATCTTATTTTGATCTTGGAATTTCAGAAGGGTCTTGATAAGTGGCAGCGCTGAGCCAGTGGAATCCTAAATTGCATTTCCCCCCACCCTCCGGCTGGGTATGAAAGATGACAGCCTTTGAAAAATGATTTGCATGACATATCTTTCCCCAGTCCAGAACATGGATGTGTTTTATTTATTCATTCATACACAGATGAACACCTCTGGAAAGCCTGTGTTGTATAATGGCAGCACACAAGCCGCAGCTCTGGGAAACTCAGCTGAGCAGTCGCTCTGACTCACAAAGAGAATAGTAAATGTTGTTCCAATAGCAGACTCTTGATGAGATGAGAACAGTTTGTGTGAGCCAAAAAGAGCCCTGCCTGCCTCTCCGCACCGCCCTTCCCAAGCCCCCGATTTAATTAGCCAAGCTTTGCAGTTAAAGCCGTCTCAATATATCCTGTGTCATTTGTTTTCAAACAGTGTTTCTGGCTCTGTTTGTGGTGTTGCCTGAAAGCAACACCTTTCCTTTCTCAATGTTACCTTCTCACCGCGCATCTTCTCAGCTCTCTGTCTGCCCCCTTCCTGCGTGAGAGACTCAGGCCGTGTCAGAACCACACATGGAAAGCTTCCATACCTGTTGGCATGAAGCTTGGTCACCTCTGACTTTTTCCCTCAGCCATGACTCAACCAGGATTTTTCATGTCAGGCCTTGGAGAAACCAAGGCAAGTGGCCACATTTGGCAAGTGGCTAAATACTCCATGGGACGCGGGTGGCACTGTGGGTTAAACCACAGAGCCTAGGACTTGCTGATCAGAAGGTTTCTAAATGTGGAAATCTCTCATAGAAGCTGCAAAGCATGGCCTCAATGAGATACAGAAGGCTGAGTGCTGAGCTCTGGAAAGAGGAAAATACAGTTGTTTGGAAGTTAAAAGAACAGGCTGTAAGCCCATGTTTGGATAAGTATGTGACTGTAAATATTATGTTTTAATTCATCTACAATTATAAGTTTCTGCAAGTAAAGTTTTTGAATGCTGAAGTCTGGACATTGGTTTAATTTCCAAAGAAGGGTGTCTGTCATATTGTATATGATTTGAGCTTCTTAGGTGATTTTCGCTACCCTTACTTCATCATGGTCTGATCTGACAGGCTCTTCTTACATTTGCCAAGGAAATCAGACTGGTATCCAGTGAACCTCACCCCAGTTTTTCCCCCACTTCTGCGATTTCCCTTTTAACTCTCTACCCTGATCAACTAGCTCCAATGCACTGGAAGCCATTAAAACTTCTGCATGGTTGTGTGTTGTTGTTGTTGTTTTAAACCCTTTACCTATTTTGTTGTTCTTAAAAGCGAGAGCAATAACAAGCAAACTGCATCTCCATGCATGAGCTCAGAATAAACTATCCAACAGCCGGGAATAATGCAAGCAACTTGGACGGAATAAAAGGTTTCTTCTTTCCCAGTTGCAGATAAGAGATCCCATCCTTTCAAAAACCCATTTTCCCATGTGTGAAATATTTTGCTATGTAAATGACTTGGCGTCGGCGTTACCTTTTGAGACGCTATTGAGAGGACTTGAAAGAGGAGCCTCTTTTCACACTTCTGTTGTGAAGGGTTAGCTTTATGAATAAGAGCCTGGGAGAAGGAAGCGCTCTTCCTAAAGCTGGCAGAGAAATGTGGTGCAAACGCAATGCGCTGGCTACCTCTTCGCTTTCCCCGTGTGTTCAATGCACCATTGACTCACAGGGACGCATGCTCACAACTTGATTCTGTGCGCACGATCTGGAAGTCAGTCCCAGGGGTGTCAGTGGGGATGTATTGAGAAGCCATTCCATGTCCATTACCAGTGGGCCAAGAAGGAGATTTAGGTCATAAAGAAAGTGGCCACAGCTCAGTGGCAGGGCATCTGCTTTCCAGGCAGAAGGTCCCATGTTCAATCCCCGGCATCTCCAGGAAAATCTCCTGCTATTCAGACATGTTTCACCAATACACAAGGACCCATTATTGATGAAGGTGGCAGGGAGAATGCAATAATAATATTATAATAATTTATTATTTATACCCTGCCCATCTGGCTGGGTCCCCCCAGCCACTCTGGGCGGCTTCCAACAAAACACTAAAATACAATAACCTATTAAACATTAAAAGCTTCCCTAAACAGGACTGCCTTCAGATGTCTTCTAAAAGTTGGGTAGTTATTTTTCTCTTTGACATCTGGTGGGAGGGCGTTCCACAGGGCGGGCCCCACTACCGAGAAGGCCCACTGCCTGGTTCCCTGTAACCTCACTTCTCGCAGCGAGGGAACTGCCATAAGGCCCTCGGCGCTGGACCTCAGCGTCCGGGCTGAACGATGGAGGTGGAGACGCTCCTTTAGGTATACTGGACCGAGGCTGTTTAGGGCTTTAAAGGTCAGCACCAAAGCTTTGAATTGTGCTTGGAAACATATTGGGAGCCCGTGTAAGTCTTTCAAGACCAGTGTTATAAGGTCTCAGCGGCCGCTCCCAGTCACCTGTCTAGCTGCCGCATTCTGGATTAATTGTAGTTTCCACGTCACCTTCAAAGGTAGTCCCACATAGAGCGCATTGCAGTAGTCCAAGTGAGAGATAACCAGAGCATGCACCACTCTGGAGACACACGTGGCAAACCGAACGTGTCAAATTGCAATTTTCTCTCCCATTCCAGCAGCAACTTTTAAAATTATCCTAATTAAACCAGGATTTTGGAGGATTGGTATGCATAAGGCAGAGCAGATCAGAAGCGCCATAAAGGAATAAGGCTGGGGATTCCCACCCCCCTCTAATAGTAGCACCAAAAGCTTGTCTTTTATGTTATAGCCCTGATGGAAAACTCATGCATTGAAGAAGAGGCGCCCAGGGAATAGATATTATGGCAATGTGTTTTTTTAAATGCCTTACTCGCTTCAAAGAACTCCCAGACCAGAACAATCTCAAAACCTGTTTTTACCCTGTTTGTTTGCAATTATGCACCTTTTTCATTATGCGTTCTTCAACATCTGTGCATTTGTCATTTGTGTAACATCTGTAATGATAAGAATAATCTCCTTTCATACCAGTTTTTTCCCTGCATGAAATTAGACGCCTGTATAGAGAAGCTTAAGGACAAGGGTGGCGCTGTGGGTTAAACCACAGAGTCTAGGACTTGCCAATCAGAAGGTCGGTGGTTCGAATCCCCGCAACGGGGTGAGCTCCCGTTGCTCGGTCCCTGCTCCTGCCAGCCTAGCAGTTCGAAAGGACATCAAAGTGCAAGCAGATAAATAGGTACCGCTCCAGCGGGAAGGTAAATGGCGTTTCCATGCACTGCCCTGGTTTGCCAGAAGCGGCTTAGTCATGCTGGCCACATGACCTGGAAGCTGTACGCCAGCTCCCTTGGCCAGTAAAGCGAGATGAGCGCCACAACCCCAGAGTTGTCCGCGACTGGACCTAACAGTCAGGGGTCCCTTTACCTTTTATAGAGAAGCTTATTCACAGAACCCATGGCAATACATGAGCTTACGATCGAGAGTACCCTTTGCAGACGGCAAGCTTCTCCTCCTCTCTCCTCCATCAACTGCATTTTTAATTGGGTTTCAAACACCTAAGTAAAAACTGTGCAAGGCCCATGATTCTGTTCAGGGCCCAGATCCATGTCAGATCAGGGCCATTCCGTTACGCCAGATGGACATTCACAATCCCTAGTGGAAATTTTCAGCTTATTGACACAGATAATAATAATAAAGATAATAATAATAATAATAATAATAATAATAATAATAATAATAATAAAGCTATTAAACATTAAAAGCTTCCCTAAACAGGGATGCCTTCAGATGTCTTCTAAAAATCTGGAAGTTGTTTTCCTCTTTGACATCTGGTGGGAGGGCGTTCCACAGGGCAATTGCCACTACCGAGAAGGCCCTCTGCCTGGTTCCCTGTAGCTTGGCTTCTCGCAGAGGAGGAACTGCCAGAAGGCCCTCGGAGCTGGACCTCAGTGTCCGGGCAGAACATTGGAGGTGGAGATGCTCCTTCAGGTATACAGGACCGAGGCCGTTTAGGGCTTGAAAGGTCAACACCAGCACTTTGAATTGTGCTTGGAAACGTACTGGATCTCAGTGATCCAGGATTGGCTGCAGCTAAGAACATCAACTTATGGCCTCTTGTGGTTTACATCAACTGGTATTCAGAAGCATTGCTGTCTGTGGAGGCAGAGCATAGCCATAAAGGCTGGTTGCCTTCGATAGCCCTTTCCTCCATGAATTTCTCTAATCCTCTTTTAAAGTCGCCTACCTGTTGGTTGGTGGCCCTCACTTCTTCCATAGTTCCATGCTTTAATTATGTGCTGTGTGAAGGACTTTCTTCTACGTGTACTGACAGCTACTTGACTGTGTCCTGACAGTCAAGTGTCTTGCTGCTAGGAAACCCGGGTTTCTCAGTATTACTGCCCACAATGCTGCCTGCCTGCATCTAATTCACTTGCTGGTTGCTCACTCTGGTAAAATTAAATCATGTTAATCCATCCCTATCATCTGAATGCTGGAGGGGATGCTCAGAACAGACTTCCCACCTCCACATGGAGTGGTTGTGGCATTTGGGATTCGATTGTAAATCTGAGATAACTAACCAGATGGTCCCAACACAGCCTGTGTAACTCTTATTTCTGTTTTCACTGGCTCCTCCATAAATATCTTCTTTACTACCTCTTGGTTGCAGCCATATCAATAATAGCTGGAGCCTGGAAAACACCCCCTGGTTTTTTCGACTGCAAATTGGTATGGGCGCATTGGATGGCTGACTTTCATTGAAAGATTAATGCACGATACCCAGAAAGCGAGGGTCTAAACGACATCTAATCAATTTGACATGGTACAGTGTCCATTCCTGACATTCCTAAATGCTTCTCCCGAGGGTTTGTGTCCTCCCATGACCTACCCTGAACTTTGGAGAGGCTATACCAGATAGCTGTTTTACTTCCCTGATTTCTGCGCTTGATACTTCTCTCCAGACGCATGGAAATAATATACTGTAATCACAGAGCATGAGAGACCTGCAACTGTTTGGTTTGTTGTTGTTGCTCTTTATTGTATTGTGATTTCCAAATTCAGCAAACAAACCGCCCATCGTTCTTTGCACCCTTGGGGTTTTGCCAGTAGAGAAAGGGCAATGAAATAACAGTAAAAAACAGGGGTGGGGAAGAACCTCAGTTCCAGTGGCTGAATTCGGCCCTTCAAGCCCTCTCTATGTGGCCCTTGGGACTCTCCCTAGGCAGCACACCATTCCCAGCCACACATCCTGCTGCCCCTGGTTTGCATCTTCCTTGAGTGTTGTAGCCCGCCTGGAATGTGTCCTTGAACTATGATAATTCCTCTTGCTTCCCTGGGTGAAGGACAGAGAGGAGTTTGTGAATGTGTATAGAAACTAGCTTGCTGTGCAAAGGTGGGGTCTACATTCATTGCTCTGACCACTATTGCCTCTTCCACCCCCATCGTTCTACCCGGACACTGAGGTCCAGCACCGAGGGCCTTCTGGCAGTTCCCTCACTGCGAGAAGCCAAGTTACAGGGAACCAGGCAGAGGGGCTTCTCGGTAGTGGTGCCCGCCCTGTGGAACGCCCTCCCACCAGATCTCAAAGAGAACAACAACTACCAGGCTTTTAGAAGACATCTGAAGGCAGCCCTGTTTTGGGAAGCTTTTAATGTTTGATGTATTATAGTATTTTAATTTTCTTTTGGAAGCCGCCCAGAGTGGCTGGGGAAGCCCAGCCAGATGGGCGGGGTATAAATAATAAATAATAAATTATTATTATTATTATTATTATTATTATTATTATTATTATTATTATTATTATTATTTGTATGTGGCCCTGGAAGGTTGTCCTTGGGCTGAGAATGGTTCTTCACCTCTGGCATATATGGAGAGCAAATGGGGTGACTTGACTCAGCCTGCAACGCTTTTAATCACTTGACCTTTCTTTCCCCTTTCGCAGGATGCCCAGGGATGTGGGATAACATTACCTGTTGGAAGCCTGCCTTTGTGGGCGAGGTCGTCTTCGTCAAATGCCCAGCACTCTTCACAATGGTGAACTTCGATGACGGTAACGTTGCCTGAATCTTCGTTGTGCTTGTGCCGTACTTTTGCCAAACGAGAGCTTTGCTCCTTGTATGGTGGCCTGGAGTGCTCAAACCAAGCAAGACGCAACTGTGCACAGGCATAAACATGCTGCAACAACACAACTGTCAGGGGCTGGGCAGAGGAGGAATGGTGGAGACCACCTCCCCATCCTGACTCTTCCAGGGAGGAGGAAGTGGAAGACAGTATAGATTTACAACAGAGGTTTGAGGGAGGTCACAGATCAGAGGCAGAAGAGGGGGGAAAGCTGGGAAATCTTGGGAGAGCCGGAACAACACTTGGCTGACACGTTGTCATTAGAAAGCATCCCAGACCCTCCATCTCCCAGGAGCTGGCAAGCCTTGAAAGTAGGAGAGCAAAGAGCTCAAAGACAGAGGGGACATAGCAGCACCCGTAGAAGTGATGAATGAGGAAGTGGGAGAGACGGGGGTGGAGTTTCACTTGGGACAACACCATTATCCAAGAGGCTGAGTTCTATAGCTTCTCTCTGTGAAAATAGAAATAAAAAAGGACTGTAAGAAACTTTTCATTGTCTTTATACTTTCCTGATCAACCAGCTGGGAGCTGCTGACAGCATCATGACAATACCTGAAACACTAAGACAATGGTTCTCAAACAGTTGTTGTTGGACTACAACTCCCATTATCCCTGACCACTGGTCCTGCTAGCTAGGGATGATGGGAGTTGTAGTCCAGCAACAGCTGGGGACCCAAGTTTGAGAAACACTACACTAAGACCTAGGATTAATCCAAGGCCAGTATTCACAGAACGTGTCCTGGGAAAGGGCCATAGCTCAGGGGTAGAGCTTTCGATTTGCCCACAGAAGGTCTTGAATTCAGTTGCCGGGATCTCCAGGTAGAACTGGGGAAGACTCTTCCTGAAACCCTGGAGAATCACTTCCAGTCTGTGTAGACAACACTAAGCTAGATGGAGCAATGGTCTGACTCAGTATAAAGCAGGTTCCTTTGTTCCTGATCAGGATTAGATGATCCTTGAAGTCCCTTCCAACTCTACAATTCTGTGATACTTTTGCTGCTGGTGGTGGTGGGATTTCAAAGCTATGGTACTACTAACCTGAGTGTATGCTTGTGAAATGTGGACCACTTATAAACACCATCTCCAACTCCTCAAAAAATTCCATCAATGGTGTCTCCAAAAAATGGTACACATCACTTGGGAAGACAGGCAAACTAATATCAGTGTACTGGAAGAAGCAAATATCACCAGCAATGATTCTTCAACATCAACTTCGTTGGACTGGTCATGTTGTGCAGATGCCTGATGATCGTCTTCCAAAGCAACTACTCTATTCCTAACGTAAAAATGGAAAGCGTAATGCTGGTGGTCAACAAAAGAGGTTTAAAGACTGTCTCAAGGCAAATCTTTAAAAATGTAGTATAAACACCGACAACTGGGAAACACTGGCCTGAGAGTGCTCTAGTTGGAGAACAGCCTTCACCAAAGGTGTCATGGGCTTTGAAGACACTTGAACTCAGGATGCAAGGGAGAAACGTGCTAAGAGGGAGGCATGCTTGGCAAATCCACACCATGATCAACTCCTGCCCATAAACCTATGTCCCCACTCTTGAAGGACGTGTGGTTCCAGAATTGGCCTCCACGGTCACTTACAGACTCATTGTTAAAACCGTGTTTATGGAAGACAATCTTACTCGGTACGAGGGATCGCCAAAGAAGAAGAAGAAGAAATCACCCCATCAGCTGCTTTACGGATGTGCATATGTACAGTGGTGCCCCGCAAGACGAAATTAATTCGTTCCGCAATTTTTGTCGTCTAGCGAATTTTTCGTCTTGCGAAGCACGAAATCCCATAGGAATGCATTGAAAATCAATTAATGCGTTCCTATGGTCAAAAAAAGTCGAAACAAAGCCAAATTTGGTACAACAACAGTTTATTAACTGCTCTTTAATGTCACACATACTGTAAAGAGCAGTTAAAAAATTGAAGGGAAAATAAATTAACTTTATAAACAAAACATGTCTTTGTTTTTAGACAAAGGAAACAAAGCCGCAAGACGTTTTCGTCTTGCGAAGCAAGCCCATAGGGAAATTTCGTCTTGCGAGGCAAATCGAAAACGGAAAAACCTTTCGTCTAGCGAGTTTTTTGTCTTGCGAGGCATTCGTCTTGCGAGGTACCACTGTACAGCAATTATACCTCACTCTTCAGCCAAAAATGGGTCTCAGAGTGGCTTGCAGAAATCAATATTACGACAGTCCCTGCCCTTTAGCTGTTCGTTCACACCAGGCCGAAATTCGGTTTTCGAAGGACAAGGCCAGAATCAATTGCCTCTTTTTTTTTTTCTTTTCCTTGATGAGGGCAAATCATGAAAGAAAGTAATATTTTCTATCCCGACCGACAGCTGGTGAGGTGGGACTGATCCGCAGATACAATCGCCAACATGTGTTACATTTTTTTCTTATCAGTTCCTCTCTGATAACCAACAGCAGGCCTGGAGTCTCCATGGCAACGGCTGGGATCTTTTGAAAGCGATGAGCAGGCTTGTTACCCATGAGGCCGGCGGCTCCGGTAACATCAATCAAAGCCTTGGAACGAAAAATAAGCAAAATATATAGAAACTAGTCCAAGGAACAAGAGGAATTTGACGCAGAAGAGGAATTGGGTCCAGAACTAAGGCACCACATTATTTGGTGCCTTTGTCTATTTTTAAAAGCAGGGGTGGCTAACCTGTGGCCATCCAACTTTGGCTGAACTACAACTCCCATAAGTCCCAGCTAGAGCATGGCACATGGTGAGGGATGATGGGAGTTGTGTGTTATGGACTGGTTGGACGCAGAGGAATGGTGGGAAGAATTAGCTGGGGAACCCCCATGGGGAGAAGGCTCAGAGTCCAGGGACTGGTGGTGGGACAACAGTGAGTGATCAGAGGGAGAAGACAGGGAATAGGAGGAACTGGAAGCTGACTGTGCTGGTCCTAGTTACAGATAGGTAGCTGTGTTGGTCTGCCATAGTCAAAATAAAAAAATTCCTTCCAGTAGCACCTTAAAGACCAACTAAGCTGCTGAATTGCAACTCATTACCAAACTTAAAACCATGGAGAGACCTGGTCTGAACAAAGACACTGGATTCTTATCTCATTACACATGACTAAGCCATTTTTCACCTTCTCACCCCTTGCCTTTTCCTGTAAGACCTATTGCAGTCATTAAGAGTCGTCAACAGGCTCATCTCAGCTATCTGCCAATCTCCCATTCCCACCACCCTTCTGAGTAATACCCCTCCCCACCTTCTCACTATATAGAAGGGTCTGGCAACTTCTGTTTCAGTGTATCTGAAGAAGTGTGCATGCACACGAAAGCTCATACCAAGAACTAACTTAGTTGGTCTTTAAGGTGCTACTGGAAGGAATTTTTTTATTGTGCTGGTCCTGAGAGTCAACCGTGTGGCGAGGTCTGAGTCCAGTCCGAGGTCGAGGGTCTGGTATGGAGGCTGTCTGTCAAAGGTGGGGTGGGGTCCAAGGCAGGGAGTCGGGCAAGGTCAGGAACTCTGGCAGAAGAGCAGGACAGGGTGCAGGCAGGAACAGACTACCAACAATGTTGCTTCCGCAACCTGGGACTGGGGCTGACTGGCTTTTATCTGCCCCAAGGCATAGGGCAGCCCCGGTCCACAGGTGACTCGCCTTTCCTGACCTGGAGGCGAGCACTCCTCCTGCGGGAACTTAGTTCCCTCCGCCTCTCTGCCCTGAGCCTCTGCAGCTCAGGAGAGGCTGGAGGGTTACCGGACCCAGAGGCAACCTCAGCTTCCCCTGACGGGGCTGAGAGTGGAGCACCTGCAGGCAATGGGTCCTCCATCACCTCAGGAGCCAGAGCAGACTCAGTTGGTGCCTGCACCTGAGGATCCAGCACAGGTGAGGACCCTTCAGGCTCATTCCCCAGCCCCGGCTCAGCTGGTTCTGGAGGCAGGGACTTTTGTGCAGGCTGGGATTCTTCAGGTTCAGCCTCTGAGTCCGAATCCCAGGCCATCACACTGATGAGGTAATGGGGCTTAGTGAGCAGGGAGAGTCTGTGGCAGAGAGAAGTCCAAAATCAGAAACAGAAACAGGATAGTGGGAGGCAAGGCCAAGAGGCAGAGATGAGTCAGACTGATGAGGACGCATGGATGTCTCCCCCTCCTGCTGCGACAAGCTCCCCTCCTCCCTGGTCTCCCAGAACCAGGAGAGGCATGAAGAGGGTGGAGGAGAAGTCAACTTCACATAAGCATAGTCTCAGATTGCTTGGGGGGAAACCCTGAAGAGGAGGAGACACAGGTAAATCTGGGGAGGTGGGGACCTTTAGTCTCTGCAACTGCTTCATGGGAGCAAGACCTGACAAAGATGAGTTGCTGTGCTCATTAGGGCTGACGCTCCTTTGTGGATTCTGTTTGGTAATAAAGAGAAACTCACTCTGTGTGATTTTCTGCTGCTCATTGTAGTCCAGGAATGTCTTGGGGCCCACAAGTCGGCCAGCTCTGTTGAAAACAACAGCAGCAGCAGCAGCAACCACCCATATTGGCCATCTTCCTAGAACATTCCATTTGAGGTTCAGACGTTCCAAACCCAATGAAATATTGCTGTGTGTGACCTTCAGGCCTATCTATTTTCAGGGAAGTCGTTCTTCTCTCCCTCCCACCCCTTGAGAGTTAAGAAAGATTTGTGAAAACAAGTTCTTCTTGTCAAAAAGGGATGAAGGCACATCTGTAGCTCATGACACAGGACTTGTCACCTAAATAACGCACTGTCACCGGTTCCTTTTAACAGGAGATGGCAGTCCCTGGCTCTCACTCTCTCTGTCTTGAGCAAGTGTGACAGTACCCTGGCATCCTCATCCTCATTAAAACTGCTTCAGGAGGGGGTCTTTCAGAGCATGAGGCATCTTGGGAGAGGGAAGGCTTAACTCTTTCCTTGCTCTCCACTTCTCCACCCCAAATTGCTCCCCAATGCCTCACAGTTGAGTGGTTTCAAACATTTACATGTGGCGCCTTTGCAGAGGCGGTTTTAGGATCGCTGAACCAGGGTGGTACCAATGGGCACCGTACTGCAGGGGGCACTGCAACAATGCTTTGTAATGGAGCACGAGAGGCGGGTGGCACTGAATTTTAGCATCACGCAGGGCACCGCTGAAATTTGAGAGCCCAAAGTCCACCGCAGGCCATTCCTTTCCTTCACCCCAGGATGTTCCCCTGGCTCTCTCCCCAGTTTCAAGTTAAGGGGGACAGCTAGGGCTGAAAACTCTTGGTGGAGGTGATAGGGATGCTTGCCATGGATGTAGCCAGTGTGGTGTAGTGGTTAAGAACGGTAGACTCATAATCTGGTGAACCGGGTTCGCTTCCCTGCTCCTCCACACACAACTGCTGGGTGACCTTGGGCTAGTCACACTTCTTTGAAGTCTCTCAGCCCCACTCACCTCACAGAGTGTTTGTTGTGGGAGAAGAAAGGAAAGGAGATTGTTAGCCGCTTTGAGACTCCTTCGGGTAGTGATAAAGTGAGATATCAAATCCAAACTCTTCTTCTTCTCCTCCTCCTTCCTGTGTTTGATGTTTTCATTTGTTGAAAGCTGCCCAGAGTGGCTGGGGCCACCCAGTCATATGGGCAGCATATACGTAAATTATTGTTACATTGTCATTATGTTGGGCACCTTGTGCACCCTTGACTCACAGAATCATGGAACTGTAGCCTTGGAAGGGACTCAGGTGTCATCTAGTCCAACCCCCTGCAATTCAGGAATCATGGCTAAGTCATATGATAATCATGTATTTTAAAAAAGATTAGAATAGAATCATAGAATCATAGAGTTGGAAGAGACCACAAGGGCCATCGAGTCCAACCCCCTGCCAAGCAGGAAACACCATCAGAGCACTCCTGACATATGGTTGTCAAGCCTCTGCTTAAAGACCTCCAAAGGAGGAGACTCCACCACACTCCTTGGCAGCAAATTCCACTGTCGAACAGCTCTTACTGTCAGGAAGTTCTTCCTAATGTTTAGGTGGAATCTTCTTTCTTGTATTTTGGATCCATTGCTCCGTGTCCGCTTCTCTGGAGCAGCAGAAAACAACCTTTCTCCCTCCTCTATATGACATCCCTTTATATATTTGAACATGGCTATCATATCACCCCTTAACCTCCTCTTCTCCAGGCTAAACATGCCCAGCTCCCTTAGCCGTTCCTCATAAGGCATCGTTTCCAGGCCTTTGACCATTTTGGTTGCCCTCCTCTGGATGTGTTCCAGTTTGTCAGTGTCCTTCTTGACCTGTGGTGCCCAGAACTGGACACAGTACTCCAGGTGAGGTCTGACCAGAGCAGAATACAGTGGCACTATTACTTCCCTTGATCTAGATGCTATACTGCTATTGATGCAGCCCAGAATTGCATTGGCTTTTTTAGCTGCCGCGTCACACTGTTGGCTCATGTCAAGTTTGTGGTCAACCAAGACTCCTAGATCCTTTTCACATGTACTGCTCTCAAGCCAGGTGTCACCCATCTTGTATTTGTGCCTCTCATTTTTTTGGCCCAAGTGCAATACTTTACATTTCTCCCTGTTAAAATTCATCTTGTTTGTTTTGGCCCAGTTCTCTAATCTGTCAAGGTCGTTTTGAAGTGTGATCCTGTCCTCTGGGGTGTTAGCCACCCCTCCCAGTTTGGTGTCATCTGCAAATTTGATCAGGATGCCCTTGAGTCCATCATCCAAGTCGTTGATAAAGATGTTGAATAAGACCGGGCCCAAGACAGAACCCTGTGGCACCCCACTAGTCACTCTTCTCCAGGATGAAGAGGAACCATTGATGAGCACCCTTTGGGTTCGGTCAGTCAGCCAGTTACAAATCCACTGAGTGGTAGCATAGTCAAGACCGCATTTTACCAGCTTCTTTACAAGAATATCATGGGGCACCTTGTCAAATGCCTTGCTGAAATCTAGGTAGGCTACATCCACTGCGTTCCCTTCATCTACCAGGCTTGTAATTCTGTCAAAAAACGAGATCAGGTTAGTCTGACATGACTTATTTTTCAGAAATCCATGCTGACTATTGGTGATCACAGCATTGCTTTCTAGGTGCTCACAGACTGTTTGCTTAATGATCTGCTCCAGATATAATATAAATTATTACATTGTTGTCAATGGTTCTCCTTCTTCCCTTTTTACCCTCTCAACAACCTTGCAAGGTTGGTTCAGCTAAGAGACAGTGAGTGGCCCAAGGCCACTCAATGAGCTCCATGGCCAAATGGGGAGATTTGAACCCTGTCTCACAGGACCCGACCCAAAACTTTTAACCACTACACTTCCATCGCCCATTTGTATCTGATAGTTGTCACTTGATGGTGCTTGACCCCCAACTGAGGATTTTCTCTCTTATTCACTGGTTTCTTGGGTAAAGTGGAGGTTCTGATCCTTGACTGTAACTGCTTTGCATGGCGTGGGGTATTGCGGATGAATAACGTGGCCTCTGGGTGTGATCTTCTGTAAGCCGCATGGGAGACGTGAGTTTGTTGTTCGAAGCTGCAAAGTCAGCATGCGGTGAGCAACTGCCCGACAATTACGTCTACCAAGAGACTTCAGGCAATTGGTATTGACGTTGATGGTCAATGAAGAGTAGGGTGAATCCAATTAAACTTCCAGAGGCTAAATGTATCAACCCAAATCAGGCTGATGGAGAAATACTAAAAGCTCCAGATGCATAAGCAGCATCTTTCGGAGCACTTCCCTTCTCCGGGAACCGAAATCTGAGTGACACGGAGGAACAGACCAATGCATTGTTACCTGAGTAGCGTATTGGCCCGAATATAAACTGCACTCCCCCCCCCCAAAAAAAAATCCAACCGTGAAAAGTTAAAGTGAGGCTTAAATTTGCGACCTTACAAAAATTGGCTTTTACGATAACACTGCTGAAACAGACATAAGGACCAAAAAAATGTTTTATTGCTGATTTGTGAGCTTGAGACCGTTGTGCAGTCAATTCTAATGTCATTCATCACTTTCCCTGTATTTTACAGTGCAGTGTTGATTTTTTATTTGCATTTACGGTGCTACGAACAGGTGTTTAACCCATTTGCGGGTCCTCTCTAGTAGCCATAAGATTTTCTTCTACATTTGCCATTTACGGGTGTGAGTGCCTGCATAATTTTAAGGGAGCAGCTTATATTCGGGTATTGTCTTTCTCTCTCTCTCCCCCCGCCCCCTGAATTTTAAAGGTGCAGCTTATTTGCGGGTGCGTCTTATATTTTGGCCAATATGGTAGAAGGGGAATGAACATGATTGAGACATAGAGATTCATTCACTTGGGGGTTTTCAAACTTCCTTCTCTCAGGGTATTTTTTCCACAGTCACCTGTCTCCCAGGGAGTCCTACCACCAGTGGCATACCAAGGTCAGGTGGTACCCGGTGTGGAAAATTTCTTGTCACCTCCCGCCCCCCACTGAAATCTAGTTGGACTCTCAAGAGACTGTGATCTACTCACAGTATAAAAAGATTGGCCGTGATCTACCCATTGTCATTGCAAGGAGAAAGGATTTTTTTTTAGGGTTGTAGGGTTTGTGTCCTGAGTGGAGAGAGCTTCTGTTTCTCTCCTTTCCTCCATCCTCTACTTGTTTGCTCTCCTGCCTCCTTCCCATCCCTTCCCTGCCTGCATGACTCCTCCATGAACACACAAGACGTAACCAGCTGTACTTTTGAATAAATAAGGTATACTATTCATTGTCAAAGCAGAGACATCACCTTGCTGACAAAGGTCCATATAGTTAAAGCTATGGCTTTCCCAGTAGTGATGTATGGAAGTGAGAGCTGGACCATAAAGAAGACTGATCGCCGAAGAATTGATGCTTTTGAATTCTGGTGCTGGAGGAGACTCTTGAGAGTCCCATGGACTGCAAGAAGATCAAACCTTGCCATTCTTAAGGAAATCAGCCCTGAGTGCTCACTGGAAGGACCGATCCCGAAGCTGAGGCTCCTATACTTTGGCCACCTCATGAGAAGAGAAGACTCCCTGGAAAAGGAAGACTCCCTGTTGGGAAAGATGGAGGGCACAAGGAGAAGGGCGACAGAGGACGAGATGGTTGGACAGTCTTCTCGAAGCTACTAACATGAGTATGACCAAACTGCGGGAGGCAGTGGAAGACAGGAGTGCCTGGCGTGCTCTGGTCCATGGGGTCACGAAGAGTCGGACACGACTAAACGACTAAGCAACAACAATTCAATGTATCAAATTGTCTCATAAAGTTCAACGAAAAAGCAGAAGACCCAGTGGATCAGTTCATTCCACATGAAGGGTTGTTACAGTTCCACAGAATCCTTACATAGAGTCTAAGACAAGGATTTCCAGGATATTAGCCTTGCTTCACCATCCTAGGCTTCACCTGTAGAACAGGCTCCTATTACAGGATAGTGGATCTTATAGCATAGTAGAGCCTGTTCTACAGATGAAGACTTCTTGTGGATTATTGGACTCTTCGAACAGATAGGTGGAATAGATACTTTTACATGTACGGACCTTATGCATGAATTGACTAGAGAATGAACTCATCCACTGGGTCTTCTGCTTTTTTCGTTGAACTTTATGAGACTTCCTTTGTAATCCACAATTTGATACAATGAATAGCATACCTTATTTATTCAAAAGTACAGCCGGTTATGTCTTGTGTGTTCATTGAGTATGTTTCACGTAACCATAGGTTTGTTGTCGTTGTTTTGCATGACTCCTCCAGCAGCCCAGGATCGCGCGGCTGTCAAAATGAAGTGGCAAAAAGCGGCGAAACTAACCCCCCCTTCCCCCAACGGCTCACAGTGGGTGGGAGTCGTGGGCGTGCGGTGTGCCGAATGCCACCCCCCTCAGAGATGACACCGGGGTGGTCCGCACCCACCTTGCTCTGCTCCTGCCTACCACACACTGAAGAGAACATAGGCAGCAGCCTTAAACTGAGAGATTTGGTCCACCTAGCTCTCCACTCACCAGGGTTTTAGGAAGGAAGCCATATTCCTTCTCCTATGTGGGGGTGCCGGGGACTGAAGCTCTGCCGTCGAGCTATAGTCTTGCTGGGGTGATGTTCTAGGCAAGCCTTCACCAACCTAGTGCCCCCCAAATGTTTTTGAACTACAGCTCCCATCAGCTGGGACCTCTCTGCTGAACCTACCTCACAGAACTGTTATAAATAAATAAAAATGTACGAGGGAAAGGATCGTGTATCACACCTTCAGCAGGTAAATGGAATGAAATGGAATTTTAGCTGTAAGCTCCCTTTGAGTCTCCATCAGGGGAAAAGACCAGTAATAATAATAATGGAAACTGTGACAATGATCAGGAACATACCAGAGAGTAAATTCTATTGAACTCAATGGGATTTAGTTCTGAGGAAAAATTAATTAGGATTGCAGTTTAAAGCTGTACAGTCTTTACCCAGTTACCTGGGAGTAAGCTCCATTGAATACAGTGGGACTTACTTCTGAGTAGATATGTAAAGGCTTTCAGTGCAAGGCTCCACTTACAATACAGTCGTACCTTGGTTCTCAAATGGAATCCGTTCCAGAAGTCTGTTCAGCTTCCGAAAACATTCGGAAACCAAGGCATGGCTTCCGATTGGCTGCAGGAGCTTCTTGCACTCAACTGGAAGCCATGTCAGATGTTCAGGTTCCAAAGAACGTTTGCAAACCAGAACACTCACTTCCGGGTTTGCGGCATTTGGGAGCCAAAACGTGCGAGTACCAAGGCGTTCGACAACCAAGGTACGACTGTAAAGGAATAAATATTTTCCTTCAAAATTATAGGAAGGGCTTCATGTTGCAGCTTCACTGTTTCCTCCATTTGGGGGAGATATTTATTTTTAAGGAGAAACAGGGCTCCATTTTTGCACCTACACACACACACACATTTTCAATTGTTCAGCGAAACATGGAGAGGAAAAGTCGGACGTTCTGGGATCAAATCAGAAACCACGATGGCTTCTGTAATTCCAGGACTGTCTCTGGAAAATTGGGACACTTGAAGGGGATACATTTGGCCTCTGTGCTTGAAGTTTCCCTATCTCTGTTCTGAAAAATGTGGAGAAATAAAATGGGATGCTGTTCATTGCCTGGTGGTCTCCATTGCTTGGTATCTTATGCAAACTTGCAAACAAGGCCAAAAACATCCTCTGCTTTAGAAGCATGTTGCTGGAGAAGTTGCAGTATGGAGGGCAAGCTGTCTGCAGGAAAGGTGACCCACCGTTGCTAATATTTTCACTGTTGTTGTTGTTGTTTAGTCGTGTCCGACTCTTCGTGACCCCATGGACCAGAGCACGCCAGGCACTCCTGTCTTCCACTGCCTCCCGCAGTTTGGTCAAACTCATGCTGGTAGCTTCGAGAACACTGTCCCACCATCTCATCCTCTGTTGTCACCTTCTTCTTGTGCCCTCCATCTTTCCCAACATCAGGGTCTTTTCCAGGGAGTCTTTTCTTCTCATGAGGTGGCCAAAGTATTGGAGCCTCAGCTTCAGGATCTGTCCTTCCAGTGAGCATTCAGGGCTGATTTCCTTCAGAATGGATACATTTGATCTTCTTGCAGTCCATGGGACTCTCAAGAGTCTCCTCCAGCACCAGAATTCAAAAGCATAAATTCTTCGGCGATCAGCCTTCTTTATGGTCCAGCTCTCACTTCCATACATCACTACTGGGAAAACCATAGCTTTAACTATATGGACCTTTGTTGGCAAGGTGATGTCTCTGCTTTTCACTAAGGAGAAGCAAATAAAACCGAGTGCTTTTGGAGCAGCATGTAAGAACTGCCGCCTTATGGCTGAGCCAACAAAGTTTTTTAAAAAAATTAATCATGATTTGAAAATGAATGAGGATCTGAATCTACTTTGAGTGGAAGAATACTGTGTGGGGTTGGGAATTCAGGGCACCTTGAAGTCCAGACCAAACACTGGCTATTTAGGAGCTCCCTGCAACACAAAACGTATCATCAGAAAATCCGAAAAGTCCACAGGGCCATCTAGCGGCTGAATTAAGCACAACAAAGAAATATGTTCATCATTAGCATCTTGTGCGGTGCAATGCAGTTTCAATGGGATTGCGCTGGGCATTCCTTTAAAGTCTCTCATTATGAAAGCTGGGCCTATTCCATATGCCACCGCCACCTCATCTGACTCCCGTTACATGCTCACATCCAGAGAACACAATAGAGATGTGAATTTGTGGGGTAGGGAATGGCTGCATCCATCATCTGTAGCCCTGCACACATCATTAGACTATGCCCTCCTTCATCCTTGACCATTGGGGCTGGTGGGAGCTATAATAATATATAATAATATATTATTTATACCCCGCCCATCTGGCTGGGTTTCCCCAGCCACTCTGGGCAGCTTCCAACCGAATATTAAAAACAATCCAGCATCGACATTAAAAACTTCCCTAAACAGGGCCACCTTCAGTTATCTTTTAAAAGTAAAATAGTTGTTTATTTCCTAGGAGGGCATTCCACAGGGTGGGTGCCACTACCAAGAAGGCCCTCTGCCTGGTTCCCTGTAACTTTGCTTCTCGCAATGAGGGAACTGCCAGAAGGCCCTCGGCGCTGGACCTCAGTGTCTGGGCAGAACGATGGGGGTGGAGATGCTCCTTCAGGTATACAGGACTGAGGCTGTTTAGGGCTTTAAAGGTCAGCACCAACACTTTGAATTGTGCTCAGAAACGTACTGGGAGCCAATGTAGGTCTTTCAGGACCGGTGTTATATGGTGTCGGTGGCCGCTCCCAGTCACCAGTCTAGCTGCCGCATTCTGGATGAATTGCAGTTTCTGAGTCACCTTCAAAGGTAGCCCCACATAGAGCGCATTGCAGTAGTCCAAGCGGGAGATAACCAGAGCATGCACCACTCTGGTGAGACAGTCTGCGGGCAGGTAGGGTCTCAGCCTACGTACCAGATGGAGCTGGTAAACAGCTGCCCTGGACACAGATTTGACCTGTGCCTCCATGGACAGCTGTGAGTCCAAAATGACTCCCAGGCTACACACCTGGTCCTTCAGGGGCACAGTTGCCCCATTCAGGACCAGGGAGCCCCCCACACCAGCCCACCCCCTGTCCCCCAAGAACAGCACTTCTGTCTTGTCAGGATTCAACCTCAATTCACTAGCTGCCATCCATCCACCAACCGCCTCCAGACACTCACAGTTGGAGTCTTCAAATATCTGAGAATAGAGCAAGCTTGTTTTCTGCTGCTCTGGAGGGCAAGACTCAAACCCACGGCTTCAAGAAAGGAGATTCCAATTAAATACCAGGAAGAACTTTCTTACAGTAAGAGCTGTTCGGCAGTGGAATGGACTCCCACGAGAGGTGGTGGACTCTCCTTCCTTGGAGAGGTTGAAGCAGAGGTTGGATGGCCATCTGTCATGGATGCTTTAGCTGAGATTCCTTCATTGCAGGGGGTTGGACTAGATGACCCTCAGGGTCCCTTCCTGCAATTCTCTGATTCTAATATTGGAAAGTCACAAACTGTTTACCGGGAGCCTGCCATACACACACAGTATTATTATTTATTGAAGTAATGAAGTATTTCTTAAAGTAAAGCATGGGGATTCTTGGCCATTACGATTTAACCATATGGGATTTCTTCTCTCTCTCTCTCTCTCTCTCTCTCTCTCTCTCTCTCTCTCTCTCCCCCCTCCCCGTACAGGCTGGGATGTGAATAGCTTGGCCTACGCGCAACCAGGTAAGGGCAAATTCTGGTATTGCAGGAGCTGAAAGAGGCATTGGCCTACTCAGATTTTTCAAATTCCACGGATCTGCTCTTTGGGGTCCGGTGCTGGTAGCTGGACTCTTCAGGCACCTTCTGGGATCTATAACCCTGCAAGGAGAGCACTCTTGACCCCTCCAGGGCCTCTTATGTGCCATACCATGTTTGCATGCCCTCCCTGAGCATGCTAAGAGAGAGGGACTAGATATCCCCCCCCCCCGTGCCTTGGGCTCACCTCCTGGGCAGCCCCTCTGCAATGGGGCCCGGAGGGAGAGGGCAAATAAATGGGGACATCAATGAGGAGGGAGGATCTTCCAAACCTGGTACAAAAATAATGGCAGATTTGAATTCCTCACACCTCAGAAAAGCCACATTTTAAAGACCTTTCGTTGAAGAAATTTGCAAACATAAAGTTTCACCCCCTAAATTGGCATTCCCTAAGTGGGACCTCTGACCTTTCTGTGGCTGAAATATACCGTTTTTTCCACTCTATAACACACACCCGATCCTAAGACGCACAAAGATTTAGAGGAGAACAAGAAAAAAAAAACGTTCTCTCCATTTCTGCTCAGCGCCTCTCCAGCAAAGCGGGAGGAGAAATGGAAGGGGCTCTGTTTCTCCTGCCGCTTCGCTGAAGGGGCGCTGCGCAGAGAGGAAAAGCTGTGCAGCAGCTCTCCAGCGAAGCGAAGCCAGGAGAGCAAGAGGGATCGATCCCTCTTGCTCTCCTGGCTTCAGCGAAAGCAACGCGAAGCCTCCAGAGCACAGCAGGAGCGCTCCCGCTGCGCTCAGGAGGCTTCGGGCAGCTATCCCTGAAGCCAGGAGAGCAAGAGGGAAAGTTGTGCAGCCTGCATTCGCTCCATAAGATGCATATACATTTTCCCTTACTTATAGAGCAAAAAACACAGTAGTCTATCGTCGATAAGAAAAGTTCCACAGGTTGAATTGCTCACTTCTTCCCTCTGGCCCTGTCCAGCATTGGCATGTGGCTCTTGGATAGTTGCCCATGGAGTAATGCAGCCCCCAGGCTTAAAAAGGCCCCCCACCCTTGAACTGGAGCCCACTTCATCAGATACACGAGCCTCACCGTGGCAACTGGGTCTACATGTGGGTGTTGGTAGGGAGTTCACATGACAAAGAAATGCAAAACAGCCCGGAGACAATGGCATTAAAGCTTAAATATGTGCAGAATATATTTCCAAGAGCTTATGCCGTAATAAATTTGCCGGTCTGTGAAGATGCCACGAGACTGTCATTTTGGCTGCAACGTTGGAACGCGGCAGACCCTCTCAATGTTCCTTAAAGGTTCTCCCCAAACAAAGTTGCTCTCTCTCTCTCTCAAGATGACATTCTCATGGTAGTCGCCCTTCTTTTGCAGGTGAACTCGAACTCCTGGACAATGCAGACGAAATTCTAGGTAAGGGAAAAGAGACTGGGTGACAGTGCTTTGGCACCCTCTGAACTGGGAGACGGAGAGAAAGGGATTTGAAGCTGAAGCTAAATGGATATTAATTTCCTAATCAATTCTAATTATAGTGGTACGCGTGGCAGCCTATTACTGTGCATGGTGTTATGAAAATGTATTCTCAAGTGCTACCATCTAGCAGGGACATAATTATACATTATACTTATTGCCGTAACAACAATTACTGAGCGACGTCAAAGAACAGACGCACACTCCCCCCTTCCAGCCCGCAACGCTGCCATTCGCAGCGACGTCTCGAGTGGGAAGCCAGTGCGTGGCAGGGAGTTGCGCATTGCGCCAACGAAGCTCCTGGAAGGACCCTGAGCACTGTACACTCTTCTGGTGCTCAGAGAGCTCAGGAAACAGTGAAACCCAGATCACTGTGGAAAGGCAAGAGCGGTGTCAGTCTGAATACTCTGCGTCTTGCATCATTCAGACCACAATGTGCTCCACACGAGGCCATGTTGCAATAGGACATGGAAGTGATGTCAGAGAATCCCTTCCGCCCCTTTTCTCCTCCACCCAAATGAGCCACCTTGTCCCCACGATTGAGGGGGCCAGCCCACATGACATAAGCATGGCCAATGCAGAATTTTAAGGGGTCCCTCCTTAAGGGGTACCTCATTCCCCCACCATCTCCCATCCAACACCAGTTCTTGAAAGCACTTACTCAACCGAAGTTTTTTGCTATACAGTGGTACCTCGGGTTAAGAACTTAATTCGTTCTGGAGGTCCGTTCTTAACCTGAAACTGTTCTTCATTATATTATACCAATTAACTCTATGCTCTATGTAACATATTATATTGCGGGGATTAGTCAAAACATGTTAAAGGTTTCATATGGGAACAATGTTCTTTTAAATATAATCTATAGTTATCCCAGTCTTTATTGAACTTTTGGATTGTCTGATTCCTAATTTTCCCTGTCATCTTTGCCAATTCTACATATTCAAACATTTTCACCTGTCATTCTTCTTTTGTTGGCAAAGTCTCTCCCTTCCACCTTCTAGCTATCAACATTTTCGCCGCGATTGTTGCATACATAAATACCCCCCTCAGCTACAATAAAGCATGTTCAATTCCACACTCACCAAAGTCCTGAAGAAATCCAAAATAAATTCTAAATCACTCTGAGAATAAATAAATCCTCTTTCACAGGAAGAGAAATCTTTAGAGAACTTAGAGGACAGGTTTCACCACAGCAATAGTATCAACAGTACCAATAGTGTCTCTCTTGCCATTATAAATGTAGGAATACGGTCCAAGCTCAATGCAATTTGCATTTAAAGGTAAATCCACCTAATTTGTAATTTCGAAAATAATTTATGAACCGAACCCCAACCATCCCTCGCAATTTGCACTTCTCCGAATTTTGCAGCGCCGTTCTCCAGCCTAGCAGCCTGTAAAGTTTGCATAAAACAACATGTGTTAGTAAAAAATAGCAGGCAAATACATCGTATTAGGGAATATTGTGTTTGCAAAAATATATGCATTTGGTGAAATCGGATGCAAAGGAGAAATTCGCATTAAAATGCTGGCAAATTTTCCTAAGGACATTAAAATAAAAAGGAGCAAGCTGGCCATATGGTGAAGTGTAAAAGTTTTAGGTAAAGGTAAAGTTACCCCTGACCATTAGGTCCAGTCATGACCGACTCTGGGGTTGCGGCACTCATCTCGCTTTATTGGCCGAGGGAGCCGGCGTACAGCTTCCAGGTCATGTGGCCAGCATGACTAAGCCGCTTCTGGCAAACCAGAGCAGCGCACGGAAACACCATATACCTTTCCGCCGGAGCGGTACCTATTTATCTACTTGCACTTGACAAGCTTTTCAAACTGCTAGGTTGGCAGGAGCAGGGTCCGAGCCACAGGAGCTCACCCCGTCGCAGGGATTCGAACCGCCGACCTTCTGATCGGCAAGTCCTAGCCACAGCGCCACCTCACAATAAAAGAGAAGGCAGTAGTGATCCCTTTGCATTAGAGCATGTGTTCCACTGGCAGAACATTTACCAAAGATGTTCCATGTTAATTTTAATTATTAGGTGGATCTGCAGATTTAAAGGTTGTCGGTAGGAACTGCACTGAGGACGGCTGGTCAGAATCTTTCCCCCATTACTACGATGCCTGCGGGTTCGATGAGAATGACACCATGGGAGATTATAACCAGGTAGGCTGGAATTTAGAGATGCTTAAGGATTTCTGGGAATTCTGACCTGAGCTACCCTGATCCGGCTCCTCTGGAAAAACCTGTAGATTGGAATCCTTCTGGTTTTGTAGTTCTCCAAATTTTATGATTAAGTTATTATCTCAGAATTCACCCCGCTAAAAGGAAATGTGTATTTATTGATAACGTGCATTTAGAAACACATACCTTGATAAAACGTCAAATTAAATACTGCTTTTGATAATAGGCATATTTAAATATGAATCTGATGGGTGTGGGTTTGTTTTAAAAAATGAGTAAACAGGATAGAGCAGAGTTATGAATAAACAACATGCAAAATTGATATGAACCAGATATAGGCTGATCCATCCATCCCTCACTGGAAGCAGTTGAAGATGAATACCGTACTTTTCCGTGAATAAGACTATGTTCTTTTCTTTAAAAATCATGCTTAAAAAGTGGGGGTCATCTGATAACATGGGTAGTGCATAGTGTGGACATTTGATTGGTTGCTGCCGTGGCTGTCAGCAGCTATTGTGCGTGTTATTGGTTGCTGCGTCAATGGGTGGTGTTGATTGGGTGACGCTCCGGCAGTTGGGCGGGCAATTGGCAGCTTCTGCCAGAGATGGGGCAGACAGAAAGTAGATTTTGTGATGTGTTTGGGTGAGCGATTTTTGGCAATCCCCCCTACAAAAAGCTCAAGAACCCTGTGCCATCTCCCCCCATTTTCTTAAATTTGTGTCCCCCCAAAAAAGGTAAAGGGACCCCTGACCATTAGGTCCAGTCGTGACCAACTCTGGGGTTGCGGTGCTCATCTTGTTTTATTGGCCGAGGGAGCCAGCGTACAGCTTCTGGGTCATGTGGCCAGCATGACTAAGCCGCTTCTGGCGAACCAGAGCAGCGCACGGAAACGCCGTTTACCTTCCCGCCGGAGCGGTACCTATTTATCTACTTGCACTTTGACGTGCTTTCGAACTGCTAGGTTGGCAGGAGCAGGGAGTGAGCAATGGGAGCTCACCCCGTAGGGGGAATTCGAACCGCCGACCTTCTGATTGGCAAGTCCTAGACTCTGTGGTTTAACCCACAACACCACCCGCATCCCGAAAATAGGGGGCATCTTATACATGGGGGCGTCTTATAGATGGAAAAGTACGGTACTCTTCCCAAAGCAAAAAATCTGACAATCGTTTTGGCATCCCAGATCTGGATTTCATGATTCGTAGTAATGAGCACATTGTGGTTTGCTTTCTCAGGATTACTACTACCTCTCGGTAAAGGCTCTGTACACAGTGGGCTACAGCACTTCCCTTGTGTCGCTCACCACTGCAATGGTGATCCTATGCCGTTTCAGGTGAGTTTGGCGAGAGCGAGAGAGGTTTTGCATCTGTGCCGACCGGGGGGGGGGGGAATGGGGCTCGTGTTGTTGGGAAGCAGAGCAAGTAAACCCCTCCAAGTAAACCCCCCCAGCCACTGCAGTCTTGAGATACCAGGAGCCTCATACGCAGCGGTGCTTGGGAATGCTAAGAAACAAAACAAACAGATGCAGATTTGAAAGGTTCAGTCAAAAAGATTCGAGGCTTTGTATCAAAACATCGACAGAAGCCTGCTCCTTTGTTCCAGGGACCATCAGGCGAGATTTGGTTACAATGTCTGAAGAGGGGTCCAAAGGAATAGAGAACAGAACATATTTAATACAGTCATACCTCATGTTATGTCCGCTTCATGTTACGTTCTTTCAGGTTATGTCCCGCGGCGACACGGAAGTACCAGAAAGGCTTACTTCCGGGTTTCGCCTCTCGTGCATGCACAGAAGCGCGAAATGACGTCACGCGCATGCGCAGAAGCGGCGAATTGCAACCCACGTGTGCGCAGACGCGCCGCTGCAAGTTGCACTATTTTCATGTTGCGAACGGGCCTCCTGAACAGATCCCTTTCGCAACCAGAGTTAACACTGTAGACAGGAAACCCCTCCAAACCAAGAATTTCTGAGAGTGATTCACCTTGCTTACGCTGTCAGTGGAAGCCCTGTGCAAGGACTTCCACTTGTGGAGTGGGGCTTTCCCTGACGCCTCCTCCCTCTGTACCCCAGAAAATGGCTCCTGCGGGGTGAAAGGATTTGGAGAAGACCCAGAATATTGAGGGGATTTGTTCTACCTAGCAAGTACAACATTGAATTCCACTGCAATATACAGTGGAACCCTGGTTCTTGACCGGCTTAGTTGATGAACAATTCAGCTCCCGAAAAACCAAAAACCCAGAAGTAAGTGTTCCGGTTTTCGAACGTTTTTCGGAAGCCGAACATCCAATGTGGTTGTTGGCTATTGTTTCCGGGGCACCTGCACCAATCGGAAGCCACACCTTGGTTTTGGAATGTTTTGGGAGTCGAGCGGCCTTCAGGAATGGATGACGTTCGAGAACCAAGGTTCCATTGTATATAGAATAAAGAGGTTGCAGATTAGACATGGCGTTTCCTCCTTGGTGACCTTTCCTTCCCTCTCGCCCCCAGGAAACTGCACTGCACACGGAACTTCATCCACATGAATCTCTTTGTCTCCTTCATCCTGCGAGCCATTTCGGTCTTCATCAAGGATGGAGTTCTGTACGCCGAACAGGACAGCAACCATTGCTTTATCTCAACGGTAAAGTGGCCTAGAAATCAAAGTCTAGCACTTTCCAGGAAGAGAAAAGAGGAATAAGAATAGATACAGAAATATAAATCATTGATGTAGTACGTATGTTTACACCAGGGGCAGAGAACATCAGGCTTGGAAGCCAAATGCAGCCAGAGATTCAGATCCGTATTTGTCTTTGAGTGAATGTCTACCTCTGTATCACTAGCTATATTATTATTATTATTATTATTATTATTATTATTATTATTATTATTATTATTATTATTATTATTTTCATTCATACATACATTCATACATACATACCCTGCCCATCTGGCTGGGTTTCCCCAGCCATTTTGGACAACTCCCAACAAAATATCTAAAAGACAATAAGAGCCAGTGTGGTGTAGTGCTTAAGAGTGGTAGATTCGTAATCTGAGGAACCGGATTCGCGTCTCCGCTCCTCCACATGCAGCTACTGGGTGACCTTGGGCCAGTCACACTTCTCTGAAGTCTCTCAGCCCCACTCACCTCACAGAGTGTTGTGGGGGAGGAAGGGAAAGGAGAATGTTAGCCGCTTTGAGACTCCTTAGGGTAGGGATAAAGCGGGATATCAAATCCAAACTCTTCTTCAATAAAACATCAAACATTAAAAACTTCCCTATACAGGGCTGCCTTCAGATGTCTTGTAAAAGTCAGATAGTTGTTTATTTCCTTGACATCTGATGGAAGGGCATTCCACAGGGTGGGCGCCATTACTGTGAAGGCCCTCTGCCTGGTTCCCTGTAACCTCACTTCTCAAAGTGAGGGAACCGCCAGAAGGCCCTCGGAGCTGGGTATCGGTACCATCGGTATGGATGATGGGGGTAGAGGCGCTCCTTCAGGTATACTGAGCCGAGGCCGTTTAGGGCTTTAAAGGTCAACACCAAGACTTTGAATTGTGCTCAGAAACATACTGGGGGCCAATGTAGGTCTTTCAGAACCGGTGTTATGTGGTCTCGGCAGCCACTCTCATGACTGCCTCATTCTGGATCAGTTGTAGTTTCCGGGTTACCTTCAAAGGTAGCCCCGCGTAGAGCGTATGGCAGTAGTCCAAGCAGGAGATAACCAGAGCATGCACCACTCTGGCGAGACAGTCCACGGGCAAGTAGGGTCTCACCTTGCGTACCAGATGGAGCTGATAAACAGCTGCCCTGGATACAGAATTGACCTGCGCCTCCATGGACAGCAGTGAGCCCAAAATGACTCCCAGGCTGCGCACCTTGTCCTTCAGGGGCACAGTTGCCCCATTCAGGACCAGAGAGTCCTCCAAACCAGCCCGCCCCCTGTCCCCCCAAAACAGTACTTCTGTCTTGTCAGGATTCAACCTGTTACCTGCCATCCATCCTCCAACTAGCTGGCACTATTTCTCACTTTTGTTGTGAGTGGCAGGTTCTGCAGGCTGTGAGGACAGGCGTTTCTCTGGGTCGCCCAGTGGGGTGCATCCTTTTATAAGCTCCTTAGCAATTTATCCACATTTTCTCCTCCATTCTTATCCCCACGTCTTCCTTGAATTACTTCGCGCGCGCACATGCATTATACACACAGCTGGGTTCTTTTCTTGCATTCAGGAATGGCTTGGAGGACTTCAGTCTGCCAATTAGCAGCCATTGTTGTCTCTCTCCCGGCCTGCGCTAGAAATCCGCAAGCTCCCTGCAACCTTTCATCAAAAACCTCCTGACGCCTGGAATTGCTTTTTCTCTGCTTTTAGAGTGGCAGCATCTAGGTGGCAGTGTTTATATTCCTCCCCCGTCACTCCCCGCAAATGCTTTTAGTCATATTTTAAAGTACAGGTCGTTGGGTTAAATAATAATAATAATAATAATCCATGTTTTTCCTAAGAACTTAAAAATGCCATGGCTGACTTTGAGTACACTTTAAAGACCAGCTTTCCAGAGCAGCAGTGCAAAAGCTTTTCCAGAGGGCCGATTTCCCATCTGGGCAGCCTTCTGGGGGCCGCAAGCTCACTGCGGGAGAAGCCAGAAGCAAAATTGGGTAGAGAGACAAACACAGATTTTATTTTCTGCAGGGTGGGCTAGTTTTTACACACACACACCTTCTATCCTTCAGGCAGGGAAGACAGATGATCAGAGTTTAAGGATGCTTTTCAGGCAGGTGAAAACATTTGGAAGTACAGTTGCATCCTTTGTTTTGGCAACATACAGGACAGGGCAAGATGGGGCAGGACACTTAGGTGGATGTGATTTTTTTGGTGCTGAATTGACTTCAGAGCAATTCATTGCTAATAATAATATTTATACTCTGCCTGTAATGAGTATGAGTTACTCGTGCGTAAACTGCCGCCTTTCTAGGCTTAATTGCCTTGGTTAAACCGTTCTGACTGCACAGCCCATCTCCGCGTGGCTGCCTCAGTCGCTAGCAGAATCTGTCTGTGGGCGTTTCTTAAACCTTTTCCAGCATAGAAGCTGTCTGACTCCTAGTCGCCTCCTCCTCTCACTGCGCGGGAGTCTTCTGCGCAGGGAGGGCGTGGGTAGTGGAGGACCTGTGCTCTCCTCACTGATGTCCAGAGAAGAATCCCGGAGCTCTCCCTCCGCTTCCCCCATTTGCCCCCCTTTATCCCTGGTGTTGTGCTGATTTCCTTCCTCCTCTACCAAGCTGCTTCTCCCCCTGGTGCTAGGTCCTTCGTCTGCAGAATCTGGGAGCCTCCCCTTCGCCTCTCGCTCTGATGTCAGTTCCCTGACACTGCCCATCTGGATGGGTTTCCCCAGCCACTCTGGGTGGCTTACAGCACATTAAAAAATTGTAAAACATTATTAGATATTAAAAATTTCCTGATACGTGGTTGCCTTCAGATGTCTTCTAAAAGTCAGATAGTTGTTTATCTGACATCTGACAGGAGGGCATTCCACAGGGCGGGCGCCACTACCGAGAAGGCCCTCTGCCTGGTTCCCTGTAGCCTCACTTTTCGCAGTGAGGGAACCACCAGAAGGCCCACAGTGAACGATGGGGGTGGAGAGGCTCCTTCAGGTACACTGGGCCAAGGCCGTTTGCAGCGTAACATGGTGACCCCCTGGAATTGCCACACTCGTACACAAACATAGGCATGAATTTGTACATCTGTCTGTGCTTTGCTACCCGGAGCTTAAATACCTGATCTTTCACACGCCTTTTCAAACACCTGTGTTTGAAGAGGTTTCCTAACTGGAGGAGGGAGGGGGGGGAAGAGAGAGGACATGAAATACAAGACAAAACTGTATCAATACAGGACATTGAAATATAGGACAATCCTGTATTATACAGGACAGGTAGCAACCCGACTTGGATGTGTGAAGCTGGAGCAGGGAAGACTGCAGCCTGGGCAGAGTTCTGAGAGCCCAGCTGGGAGGTGGAGCAACAGACTGAAGCTCTTTTCTCTTCTGCAGGTGGAATGCAAAGCCGTGATGGTCTTTTTCCACTACTGCGTCATGTCCAACTATTTCTGGCTCTTCATCGAGGGGCTGTACCTTTTCACCTTGCTGGTGGAGACCTTCTTTCCAGAGAGGAGATACTTCTACTGGTACACCATCATCGGCTGGGGTATGTGTCTCCTCCCATCACTTCCTGTAGAACAGCTTCCATCTTACACACACCCTGCTTGTAAAGGGCAAAGATCACATACCCAACACCTTCTTCTTCTTCTTCTCTGCAGGAACTCCTACCATTTGCGTCACCATCTGGGCTGTCCTTAGACTTCACTTTGATGACGTTGGGTAGGTGTCACTGTTGTGGTCTAAACTACTGAGCTTCTTGGCCTTGCCGGTCTGAAGGTCGGCGGTTCGAATCCCCGCAACGGAATGAGCTCCCGTTGCTCTGTCCCAGCTCCTGCCAACCTAGCAGTTCGAAAGCACACTAGTGCAAGTAGATGAATAGGTACCACTGTGGCGGGAAGGTAAACGGCATTTCTGGTTTCCGTCACGGTATCCTGTTGCACCAGAAGCAGTTTAGTCCTGCTGGCCACATGACCCAGAAAGCTGTATGTGGACAAACGCCAGCTCCCTCAACCTGAAAGGGAGATGAGCGCTACAACCCCATAGTCACCTTTGACTGGACTTAACCATCCAGGGGTCGTTTACCTTTACCTTACTTTTGACATCAACAAGAAAGTCACAACCGCATTCTGCTCGGTTGCAGAATTGGCTTTTCTACGAATTGACAGCTTCTAGCTAAGGAAGTCAGAGTAGTTGGTTGGTGTTGCCTGCTACTAAGGATTAAATGAGCAGAGGTTAAGTGGGGGAGCATCATGGCTGAACTCATGTCAAGTAGGTCTGTGGCCTAGGTCCAGGTCACACCAGGAGGAGAAGTGTTTCATCTGGCCTCTTAACCTTTCCTCTTTTGTCTCTATGATTTCTGCTCACCTTCCATCTGGGTCGCAGCTGCTGGGACATGAACGACAACACAGCCTTGTGGTGGGTGATCAAAGGCCCTGTGATTGCATCAATAATGGTAAGTTGGAGAGGACAAAGGACGGCTCAGGAATGAGCCAGACTGGTAAACGAGTAGGTCTTCAATAACAGACCTCCAGGTGTCCCTATTTTCCAGGGACAGTCCCAGAATTATTTAGATTACTAAACTTCGTAATTTGGCACCGGAGCGGGAAGGTCTAAACAGGAAGTCCGCCTTCCGCTTTTGTAAACAGCTTGAAGCAAAGATACCGCAAGCTAAAGTCTGGAAAGTCATCTGTAAAGGACTAAATTTCCATAGGCTTTTATTATTATTATTATGCTCTGTAAAATGTGTTCTTTATGTTGTACACTGTCCTGGGATCTTTTGATAAAAGGTGGTATATAAATTGAATAAATAACTAAATTAAATATTTGGTGGAGGTGGTTTAACTGGAGGACAGTCAGCCACAGATCTGGTTAACTGAAGTTTCATGTTCCTGTTCTTTGGTGATTCATGGATCCCTTTTCTTCTTTTCCCCCTCTCCCCAGATCAACTTTTTGCTTTTTGTGGGCATCATCATCATCCTGGTCCAGAAGCTCCAGTCGCCTGATATCGGGGGCAACGAATCCAGCATTTACTTGTAAGTACAGGGCAGAACTGTCGAAGGAGCCGTAGTTGGTTTTGAGCTCTGACATACACATAGGAAAAAGTGAACATGTGGCTTGGGGAGGTTTCAATTTGGGAAGGTCAGAGCGAGAGAAATGCCTCTCTCTAACTTGGATAGCCACCCCCGGTCAGCTTACACCAGTCTTCTTCAACCTTTGGGTCCCACGATGTGGGTGGACTACAGCACCCATCATCCACAATGGTTATGGATTATGGTTGTTGTAGTCCACCTTCATCTGAGGGATTGAAGGCTGAAGAACACTTGTGTAGACAATACTGAGCCAGAGAGGTCAATGGTATGACTCAGTTTAAGGCAGCTTTCTAAACAGTCTAAACAGTACATTTTCCTTTGCATGGAATATCAGGCTAAGGAAGAATTGAGACAAAAGGAGGAAAGCAAAGTTTCCACATATGTATTTGAAACCTTGGGGTTGTCTTGGAATGTGTGTGTATTCCATTTAAGGACAACATAGCTACCGATGTTCCTAAATTTCTGTTTTTATTTTGTTAACGAACACAAAAGCTGAACCAAAGCACCACCTCTTGCAAACAGCCATGGCGGAAATCTTCTGCTCATATAGGTGATGTTTCTAAATTTATTTCAAAGCTAGAATGCCCTTTTTTCCCAGAGGAAAACCCATTTTGACAGGAGGCACAAGGAACAGGAACAAGGGGGAAATAAGCATGTGGGACGCCTCTTGCCATTCATGGCTGTCATCACCGATTGTAGGAGAATGCAGATATCTCTAACTTCAGCCAACTCTGCAGTTGTTACTGGACTATAGCAGGCAGCACTGTGGTCTAAACCACTGAGCCTCTTGGGCTCGCCAATCGAAAGGTCGGCGGTTCAAATCCCCGCAACGGGGTGAGCTCCTGTTGCTTTGTCCCAGCTCCTGCCAACCTAGCAGTTCGAAAGCACACCAGTGCAAGTAGATAAATAGGTATCGCTGCGGCAGGAAGGTAAACAGCGTTTCCGTGCGCTTTGGTTTCTGTCACAGTGTCCCATTGCACCAGAAGCAATTTAGTCCTGCTGGCCACATGACCTGGAAAGCTGTCTGTGGACAAACGCCAGCTCCCTTGGCCTGAAAGCAAGATGAGCACTGCAACCCCATAGTCGCCTTTGACTGGACTTAACCGTCCAGGGGCCCTTTACCTTTATAGATCCTATCATCCCTGACCATTGGCCACATAAGCTGGGACTAGGGAGTCAGAGCCCCCCCCATTTTTTTGGAGAATATTCCACTGGCTACTCCTGTTTTGTGGCATTGAACTCATTGGGTGACAGTTTCACCTCCCCTGGGTGGGCTTGTAAAGGAGGAAATACATTTTCCAGTCTGGATATTTAAAAAGACTTCTGGGCAGAGAGTTTTCCCAGTGTTCTGCGCATTGAATCAATTTATCTGACACCTCCGCTTCTGTGTTGCTGGCTGATACCCCAAATATTAGGTCAGCATTCCAGTAGGGAAATTATTGGTGCTGTAATTCGGGATGAAGGGATGCGGGTGGCACTGTGGGTTAAACCAGAGAGCCTAGGGCTTGCCGATCAGAAGGTCGGCGGTTCGAATCCCGTGACGGGGTGAGCTCCCGTTGCTTGGTCCCTGCTCCTGCCAACCTAGCAGTTCGAAAGCACATCAAAGTGCAAGTAGATAAATAGGTACCGCTCCGGCGGGAAGGTAAACGGCGTTTCCGTGCGCTGCTCTGGTTTGCCAGAAGTGGCTTAGTCATGCTGGCCACATGACCCGGAAGCTGTACACCGGCTCCCTCAGCCAATAAAGCGAGATGTGCACCGCAACCCCAGAGTCGGTCACGACTGGACGTAATGGTCAGGGGTCCCTTTACCTTTACCTAATTCGGGATGGGGGCCACGCTATACTATCTCTCTGTAGGTCATGCCTACTTCCAGGTCACAGCTCTCGCCAGCCATAACTCACACCATTGAGTGCTTTTTATTACCTTAGAAAGCCTGCTAGAATGAGACAGTCTATGCAAGCCATGCAAGGAATATGCTTGTCTAATCCCTGTTGGGAATTTTATCCAGCCTGGGGTCGCAGCATTCATACACAAGAGAGTTTTGTGGTGTTCTTTCCAACTTGGCATGGCGTATTTCTGCTTGAGGCTGTGCTGCTATGGAAAGTGAAAGAACTGTCACTCACCCCCTCCCAAAATGGCCATTTGCTGCATGTTCACCGTAGAGTTCACAGGGGAGCATCTTCTGTCAAGAGATTTGTCTTTAAAACAGCTCACAAGGGATGATTCAGGGGGAGGGGGACCATAGCTCAGTGGTTTGTGTGTCTACTTTGCATGTATAAGGTTTCAGGTTCAATTCCCAATATGCCCAGAAAGAGCTGGGAATTCCCCTGACCTGAAACCATGGAGACCTGCTGCCAGTCTTTGTTCAGAATACTGTACTAGATCGAGGAAAGGCCTGTCTCAGTACAGTCGTACCTTGGAAGTCAAATGGAATCCATTCCGGAAGTTCGTTTGACTTCTAAAATGTTCGAGAAACCAAAGCACGGCTTCTGATTGGCTGCAGGAAGTTGCCGAAGCGCCGTTGGACGTTCAGCTTCCAAAAATAGTTCACAAACCGGAACAGTCACTTCCAGGCTTGTGGCGTTTGGAAGCCAAAATGTTTGGGAACTAAGCTGCTTGACTTCCAATGTACGACTGTATAAGGAAACTTCCTCTGTCCCCAAGCACCACATATCAAATGTTCTAATGCTCCCATTAGCTTCCAAGGTTGCACAGCCTAGAGCCCACATGGCGAACACATCTGCTGGCGATTTTTTTCCTATGTGTATGGTTAGCAACAGCAAAACAGAGACAGGCGATGTCATTTTCCTGTTTTCATTTGCTGCCATTTTTTTTATTTCTGTTCATGTTGGTTTGCTGCTTCCTGTCTGGAGTCCCGCAGAAATGTCCAACGTTGATGTCTGTGTTGCAAAGAATTGTCGATCCCGGTGCTACTTAGTGACCTTAAGCTGACTACTCTTGCAAAATATTCACGGTGCCTTCAAAATGTGCATGGTTGTCAATATATGTAACCTGTGGTCATGCAGAGATCCCGCATACGGATTGTATTGAGAATATAATAATGTGTGCGTGTCTTGAACCCAGAGCTCCAGTGCATGTGCAGAGTTCCAGGGGAGTACACACTGCCCTATTCCTCTAACATCAGGGCAGAAGGGAGGCTCCATGCACACAATCAGGGACATGTATAAGTGTTGGTTTGCAGCTGTCTGCTCCAATCAAGGTGTTCCAGGGTATTCACAGAGCTCATCTCCGAACAAGGGCTTCCTTCTGTATAGCAAAGAAAGGTTGTGTTCACAAAGGGGTATGGGATCAGAGCTTTGTGGGAATGTTCAGGGAGGCAGGAGAGGATATATTGTTTATTAATATCCTTCCTAACTTGCATTAGCAAGTTCCTTTACTTAGCAGAGTTTTACATTCCCCTTTTAAACACACAGCGGGTAGCTGGTTGCAGGCTTGTGTAAGCCTCTCAGTATTAGATTCCTGGTAAGTTCCTTTATATCCCTCTTAAAAAGAATAAACACAAGACAATCTTATTAAAGTCAATAGAAGAAGTTTACTCACATCATTAGTTCACAGTTGGATCCCTGAAGGCAGACTTAGTTACAGATATATAGCTGTGGATCTATCCCATATGGGGATAATCCCAGTGTCCTCTGTTGGCTGAAAGAGTATTTCTAGCTAAAAAGCTGCTCCAATGATGGAGGAAGTCAAAGAGAGAGAGTGTGTGCTATGTGCCTTGTCCTTTTGTTACCTGGACAGGTAAGGTCACGCCCACCTCTAGTCACATGTAAAGGAAGTATGTCCCAGCCAGGAGGAAACAGGAAGTTTTCGACTGGCTGGACCAAACATTCCCCCGCATGTCCACTCTAGGAAAACAAGGAATGTTGTACTTGACTGCTACTTATGTATCACATCCCACAAGCTTCTCTGCATTGGAGGTAAGGAGGCGAGGCGGGAAAACACCAAAGCTATTTCAGCACTGTGAGAACATCCAAACACAAAAACATAAATTTGATAGATCGTATACTGTTACTTATTTCAGCCATAAATGTTGACTTTTGAAGAATGTGGAAAGCAGATGGGAATGAGGAATGGGGAAAAGAATATTATATATTATTAAATATATGAGAAGGAATACAGAATCCTGAAGGGTCAGAGAAGCCACAACATCAGAAGAAGAAGAAACCCACTATCCGTTCCAATCTAAAATATTTTACAGAGCGTTTCCACATTTTCTAGCAACACATTTCCCCGCTGCAATCCTAAGGACCAGAATCTCGGTTTACATTTTGCTGCTTGATTTGGCACTGCAGAAGCAGGATTCCATCGCCAGTAATATTCTCCCTGTCCTTTTGAAGATGGGGACAACATTTGCCACAGGAGGGTGGGAATGATTCGCCACTAAGAAAGATACCAGAACTCTACTACACAGAAGACCTTGCGGATCAACTTCTGGCATCACCAGTTACAGGACTTCGGGGAACAGATGCTGGGAAATGCTTTTTTTAAAGCAGAGATCCTGGAGAGCGTCCTGGGCAGGGTCACTTGAACGCAGCTGTATTGTGCAACCAACACTTCTATCTCTTTCTGCCTCTCTGCTTAGCAGCAGACATGAACCTCATCTTCTCTTAGAAGGCTTCATTACAGAGAGCTGCTAAGCGCAGTTAGCATGGCTGCTTGCCACAACTCATCAAATTAACTGATGGTTTCGACATGGGCGGCGGAAACTCCAGCTCTGGAAGGTCTCTATTCTTATGCAGTTAAAGCTGTCCTGGTCAGATGTCCGGTGAGGCTAAAAGGGGGGCTTTGCATCTTGATTTCTCAATGTCTAAATGCCACCTGTAAAGAGCTGCCCTCCCTAAACCAACTAGCAATGGCCTTACTTATACTGTATCATGGGGAAGATGTAAAGTGTTATTTATAAATGTTTATATTCCTCCAACTAGCTTAAGTATTGACATCAATAGCAAGTGGGAAAGATTAGAAACCTTTGTTAACTTGCTGATTTCGGATTATCTGGGGGCAAAGGTCCTGCTGGTGGGTGATCTCAACGCAAGGCTAGGGCCAGATGACTCCAGTTTAGCAACCAAATACGGGTGCAAAGTTGGGCTTCCCAAAACGTTTAGCCCATAAGCCTACTAGACCCCAAGGCTATCTAAGGACCAATATTCAAACTATGCCGGCGCCTGCCTTTTCAAATTTTTGAGGCAGCTAAGTTTACACAGTCTAAATGGGCCATTATCCCTGGGGAATATACATTCCTGTCAGGGTCAAAAACTAGTACAATTGACTACATATTGACCGATAGCGAATTATTAGCAAAAACTGAGCGATTAAAAGTGCTCCCATATGTAGAAGGGAGCCCATTACACCTGCAGGTACCCCTCAAAAACAAGACAATCTTTCTGAAAACAATTCCTGGAAGCAAATTTTCTGTGACATTCTGCTAAGTCAACTCAGGTCCACAGAATTTTCAATTATGGAGATACAGTGGTACCTCAGTTTCAGAACAGTCCTGTTTACGAACTATTTGGTTTATTAACTCTGCAAAACCGGAAGTAGTGTCCAAGTTTGTGAACTTTACCTAGGTCTAAGAACGGAATCTGAGTGATGGAAAGGCAGTGGTGGTGGGAGGCCTCATTAGGGAAAGCACACCTCGGTTTAAGAACGGACTTCCAGAACGGATTAAGTTCATAAACTGAGGTACCACTGTACTAATGCAAATATCCTGGGGCTAAGATATGAACCCTGGCCTATCCACAACTGTCGGTATTAGTGGCAGGTGAGCAGGAATTGGACAGTTCTATGGCTGCGTACCCACCATACATTTAAAGCATGCGATTCCCCCTTGGTGAATTCTGGGAATTGTAGTTTACCCACTCACAGAGCTGCACTTCCCTGCACTCTTAGAAAACTACATTTCCCAGGATTGTTTTGGGGGAAGCCACATGCTGCAAATGTCTAGTGTACATGACCAATCTGTCTATCAGGTTAAAAAACAGGGGATGTTATTTGCAAGTCAAAGCATTATAAATAAAAGTAACAGCAGTCCATTGTTTTTCCATCCAGCCTTTTTTCGCTTGTGCACTGCCCATGTGGATGTTTATTTGCTTGCCAACCCATGAATGCAAAAAGGGGACTTTCGCTTACTGTAAATCAACGGTTCAGTTAGCACAAGGCAAAAGCTTGAAGGTTAAGCCAGGCTTGTTAGTTTGGTGCACTGAAACTGGACCTGGCATGAACTGGGACTTGCTGAAGATGGTTGAGTACATAATTCATCTTGGCAATATTTCCCGATTATAAATGCTGTTGTATTTAGAGGTATTGGAAACAATGGAAATGATCGATCCTTATCACAATTGCCTGCAAAGCCATCAGCCAATCTTAAGACTTAATTTTCCAAAAGCACGCTTCAAAGACTTCATACGACTTTTTTAAAAAAAAATAATTGTGAAATGTTTGCGTTTTTTGAAGTGAAAAATTTCGTTTCATCTCTATTTATTGAGACACCAGCTCCAATCGTATGTAGCAATAGTGTTGCACAATGCACTGCTATTGGGCTTTATCAAGTGATACATTCATTTTGTTACCTAAATATATTTCTTGCTCACCAATGGGATGATGTGCATCTATATGATCAGGTGTATAAAAATTCAGGGTATCACTTTTTATGTCAACTTCTGATTCCGTAAGTCGCTTTGAGGTCTTTTCTTTTTTTAAAAAAAAGGGATTAATAAATATAATTAAAAATAATAAGAACAACAAAAACTACACATGCAGTTCTCAGTCCAGAGAGGGATTTGCAAATGGAAAGTTGCTGCATCAGAGCAACACTGTTTATCAGCTGCAGAAGCTGCAACTCCGGCTGAACAAAAACCCCTCACCACTTTCATGTAGGGCACCTACTTACACATCACCAGAAAGAAAGAAGAGAGTTTATGACGTCACCAGATTGCATAAAATTTGCATATGCTAATCCATATGCATAGGTGCAAATTTGGAAATAATGACTATCATTTAAATAGGAATTGCAGCACATCTCACCTTAGTGAGAGGCTGGGGAAACTCAGCCAGATGGGCGGGGTATAAGTAATAAATTATTCTTATAAACTTTTATAGTGGGGAAGACCCCAAGTGACATGTATGAGCAACCTCAATACTTCATTTCCTGCTTTCTTCTCTTTAAACCAGACTTGGACTCAGACAGAGGACACTTTCAAATAGCAGGCTTACAGCCCTTCTTAATAAATAAAATACATAAATAAATATTTCTTTTATTTATACCCCACTCTTCCTGGTTCAGAAAACCAGGCCCAGGGTAGCTAACAACAAATTTAAAACACTTAACAAAAAACAGCATAAAATACAGTATAAAACGTGAATAACAATAAATTCAGAATGTGAATAACAATAAATTTAGGGGGGACATCCATCCAAAAAACATTAGATGATCACCAGGGCTAGCTGGCTAAATTAGTCCTATTTGGGCCAGCGAGGAGACCAGGGGAGAATTAGCTGTGGGGTCCCAGAGCGTGTAATCTTCTTAAAAAGGGGAGAGGGAGGGAATAGGGGTAACTCTTACCCCAAACAAGTCCTACACATTTTAGCCTGAAGCCCAATATGGCAGGATGTAACAAAACCATCTGATCTTTGTAGCCAGTCGGGTCTGATTCAGATGTGGCATTTGATGGTCACTGCTTCCATGTGGGCAGGATTCCATGCAGTCAGTACCATGTGCAGCCAGAATGACAATTTTTCACTGTTTACAGATGAAACCATGGCCACATAATACCTCACCCAAGTGGAACGATTTGGATCTTAGTCATACCCAGCTTCAAACCTTATTCAAAAGTCTCCAGCCGATAGGCTCCAGTCTTCTGTCTATGGCACCAGAAGGCAGATCTGCCCTTTGTTTTAGAGTCCTGGGGTTGCACAGTGTTAAGTGCCTTCCAGGAATTGTTGGACTACAACTCCCATTATGCCTAACCATGGGGTGATGGGAGGTGGAGTCCAACAATATCTGAAGAGTACCATGGTGACCACCCGTCCATTTATTATCACTATAATTAAATTTGGTTCAATGCACAAAATCTCGTCGCCACCTGTCATTATTTTGACAGCTGTGCAGTAAGCCAACGTCCCTGACTATCATCTTGGTTTTATTCTGGCTTGCACCCTCCTTTTCTTCCTTTACTTTGTCACCTTAATAGCACCTTTTGTCGTCATGCATGTTGAAAGCATGCATATATATTTAGCTAACGCAGGTGTACATCATTCCTCCAACTAGCTTCATGGTGGAAAGAGAGGAGAAACATGGCATATCCCATCGGTAGGTATAATTTTACCTCTAGGGGGAAAATGAATAAGACGTAGATCAAAGGATCCCAATGTTCTAAAGTTTTCTTGGGGGGGGGGTGGAGAAACACTTCTTTTTTAAAAGGCAAAATGTGTATAAATTATGCAGATAAAGTCATTTCACAAGTGTCTGCCTTGCATAATTTATTCTGCTTTTGCAAAGCCATGGGAAAGGACAGAGACCTGTAGAGCAGGGAAAGAGACGTGTGTGCAAAGAGGACAGAAGCGCATACAAAAGGGTCCTTTGCTTTTCTTCGCTGCTGAAAAGACAAGCCACCGTTCGGTTTCAAAAGAGGCTTGTCTCTTCAGCATCTAAAACTGCCCTGAAGAAAATTGCCAAGCAAGGATCCAGCTGTGCGTGCAGTTCTCTTAAGAGTATAGAAAGCTGCTTTACACCAGATCAGGATACTACCCAAGTTTGGTCAACTCTGACTGGCAGCAGGCCTCCAGGTGCTCAGCCAGAGAAAGGTCTTTTCCATCAACTGCTACTTTTTAACTGGAGATGCCCGAGGCTGAACCCAAAACCTTCTGCATGGAGAGGATCCGTTCTACCCGTGGCCGATAGCCCCCAAAACGTAGCCCTAAAACAGCCCACTTTGAAGATGAAGCTTTGACATTCCAGCTATTTTTTGAACCATGTCATGGCCCTGTTTTTGGAGTGCCTAGTAGGTTCCCAATTCGCCAAACTTTGTTTATACATGGCTGTTCCACAAAGGGCATATTGGGTCATTGCAGGAACTAAAAGCTCTGGATGTGTTGTTTGAAGACAATTTGGAAGCTTTGTCTAGTGCACAATACAGCTCCCCAGATCTCGATAGAGACCAGGCTGTTAAAAGATGCAACACCTTTGTTGCGGCAGTTGCGCTGATTGCCAGTTTGCCTCTGGTCTAGGGTTGCCGTATTTCAAGAGGTAGAAATCTGGACACAAAAAGTTGTTGAGGTTTTTGAGGGCGATCACCCTATAGCCCTCCTCCGCTGCTGTCAAGCCCGAGCCACCCACACCCAAGTCCGGGGAGCCTGCGCCAGAACCAGAGCTGGCCACACACACTTTTTAAAAAATAATAATATCCAAAATCAAGGACATTTGCTTTATAATGTAAAATCCTCCCCCTCAGAAGGACCCCTCAGGGCAGGATTTAGGTTTGATGAGGCCCTAAGCTACTGAAGGCAATGGGGCCCCTTATATGTCCAGCTGTCCTTTGTCAACAACAAATTGTCACTGTTTGTTTTTTGTTGTTGATATATGCTATATAGTAATTTATGGACCTCATAGGTATCTCAAACCATTTGCACATAACAAAATATGTATTTTATCAAAGTAATTGATATAGAAATGAGCAAAGCAGTGGTATTTTAGGGAGCAGGCTAGCAGGTGGGGCCCATCACTTATATCATAGGAGCCTACACAACATAAAACACTGTTGCTGTATGTAGGTTTTATTTTATTCGTTTTTTAGCTTATATTTTGGAAATGTACATCCAGGTTTTTTTCCTTTAATTTTTTTGGGGGGCCCCAAGAGAGTGGGGCCCCTAAGCTATAGCCTGTTTAGCTTATACGTAAATCCGACACTGGGACCCTTAAAAGAAGTCATGGCTGGGAATTCCCAGACGTATGGCAACCCTACTCTGGGCCCAAATCTAAATTTGGATTTAAAGCCCAAACCAGGGTGGGGAACCTTGGAAATGCGTGTATCTTTCTAGGTTGCTTTCTCTGGCTAGTCTCCATATTCCCAGGCCACACATACACACACACTGGCCGTTTTTTGCATCCCTGAGTGTTTTTGCCTGGCTGGACTATGCCCTTCAATTCTGATAGTGTCTCAGGTTAGTCTAGGCAGAGGATAGAGAGGGGTGCTTGAGTTTGTGTTTGGAACTGACTTGCTGTGCGAGGATAATGTTTACTTACACTACAATGAACACGGAGTGAAATATTTCCTTTTTCTCCTGAGTAGCACCAGATTTAAGCTACAACATGGAGCCTCAGCTTATGAGAGGCCTCTTAAGAACAAACAAATACGATCCTTCTAAAAAATCATGAAAGAAAGTGCTTTACCTTTTATGTTAGGGGCAGAAAGCACACGGGGTACGCGGTTGCCTTGCCCCTTCCTTTTAGAAATTGCTAAACCACAGAGCTGTTTGTCTGTTGCTGTACATCAAAACGTTTTCAGGAATGCTTAATAAGAAGTCAGGAGGCATTTTCATTGAAAGGTATTTTGTACGCAGCTAGGCTTACTGCAAGACCTATGCTTTAGTTGAATGCATTGCAGGGACTTTGAAATATGCTCAGAGTCGAGTAGTAATTTCATGCTCTTTATTTCAGCTCATAGGAACAGTGATTGAATTTCCCCCCCGAACCTCAGGCTTTATATACATTGTTTACACAATGAGTACCTTCTGATTGGTTGATTATGTTTCCCTCCTGGAGCTTGATTGGGCAGCTGCTGGAGGCCAATCAGTTGTTGCATCCTAGTATCCTACCGGCCTAATAGGCTGATTAACTTCCTCCTAGGGTCTGATTGGGCTGCTCCTGCAGGCCAATCAGGTTGTTGCATTTTAGGATCCTAGCTGCCTATTGTTCTAGGATCCAAGCTTGGTACATAACAGACTTCATGACCGTTGAGGCCCATTCCAACTTTAGAAGTCTATGATTCTATGAATTGTTACTTTTCAGTTGCGCCGTGACCTACCTATTGATACATAAACAACTATGAATTCTATTATTTCTATTTTCCGTTCTTCTGTATTTTTTTCTGTAAGAATACTGCACTTCTTCTTATTGTTGTCCTGTAATGCCTCTTAAATGTGACAATGTTTAGGGCAGGGATAAGGAACCCTTTTGGCTGCATGGGCCAGAAACTTATCAGGATTCTCCTTTCGGGACAAACTTGACAGGCGTGTGAGGCTGCCAACCTGCCAAAATCACTCACACAGCTTCGCAAGTTCCCCGTTTATACTTGGGACCGTAAGGGTTCCTGTCAGAGACTGGGCAGAGGAGAAATGTTGGAGACCACCTCCCCAACCTGACCCTTCCAGAGAAGGAGAAAAAGACAGTTCAGAATTACAACAGGGGTTTGAGGGAGGTCACAAGGGAGGGAGGTCACAGGGAAAATGAGGGGAAAGTTGGGAAATAATGGGAGAGGAAGAGGAGGAGCTGGCTGCTGTATTGTCATTAGAAAGCATTCCAGACCCACCATCACCCAGAACCCAGCAAGCCTTAAAAGTGGTGCATGCTCTGATTATCTCCCGCTTGGACTACTGTATGGGACTACCTTTGAAGGTGACCTGGAAACTACAAGTAATCCAGAATGCAGCAGCTAGACTGGTGACTGGGAGTGCCTGCTGAGACCATATAACACCGGTCCTGAAAGGCCTACATTGGCTCCCAGTATGTTTCCGAGCACAATTCAAAGTGTTGGTGTTGACCTTCAAAGCCCTCAATGGCCTCGGTCCAGTAGACCTGAAGGAGCATCTCCACCCCATCGTTCAGCCTGGACACTGAGGTCGAGCTCCGAGGGCCTTCTGGTGGTTCCCTCCCTGTGAGAAGTAAGATTACAACAATTTAGTGCTTCTGCGCATGCGCGACTGCCAAAACCCGGAAGTAGCCCGTTGTGGTACTTCTGGGTTTCAGTGGTCCGTAACCCGAAAAAATGCAACCTGAAGCATCTGTAACCTGAGGTATGACTGTATGTACAAAATGGAATTCCTATTTTGTCAGCCGCATAGTAATGGTGGGGAAATGACCCCATGGGCCAAATTTGACCAGCGTCCCATTCAGCCAAGATTGGCCCACAAGCCAGAGGTTCCCCACCCCAAGTCAGGGCTTCAGAAGGTTTAATCCAGCCTCTTTATGAGTGCGATTTTGTGCAAATGTTTGCCATACTTTCATAAACACTTGGTAGAGCTACAAGGAACCAAATAGAATTGCTTAGGAGGGCCAGATTGTGGGCTTACAAGGTAGTCATCCCTTATGTAGAGCAGAGCTGGGAAACCTCCAGCCCTCCAGATGTTGCTGGACTCCATCCCCTTCATCCCTGACCACTACCACTCATGTTGATGGGAACTGGAATCCACCAACATCTGGAAGGCCAGATGTTCCCATCCCTGATCTAGAGGATAGACCTCCTAATAGCTTTTAGCAACCATAGCTAAGACTACAGCCTCTACCTCCACAGGTGCTAGACCTCCAGTTCCAGATGTTAGAGCTAATAATAATAATAATAATAATAATAATAATAATAATAATAATAATAATTTATTATTTGTACCCCACCCATCTGGCTGGGTTTCCCCAGCCACTCTGGGCAGCTTCCATAGAAACCAAAAATACACTAAAATATCACACATTAAAAACTTCCCTGAACAGGGCTGCTCTGATGGTGTTTCCTGCTTGGCAGGGGGTTGGACTCGATGGCCCTTGTGGTCTCTTCCAACTCTATGATTCTATGATTCTATGATTCTAAGATGTCTTCTGAATGTCAGGTAGTTGTTTATCGCTTTGACATCTGATGGGAGGGCGTTCCACAGGGCGGGCGCCACTACCGAGAAGGCCCTCTGCCTGGTTCCCTGTAGCTTTGCTTCTCGCAATGAGGGAACTGCCAGAAGGCCCTCGGCGCTGGACCTCCATCACAGCCTGCTTGTGATCTTCCCAAGCCTGATGTTCTCATGTCACTGTTTGGTTGTGGTTCAGGTTTAGCACTGCTCTTCTGTATTTATATGCTTGGATTCAGAGAAACAGGATTGGGTGATTTTGACAACTGGGAGAACGAACACTTAGGAACAGAATCCTTTGCCAGCATTCATTTGGGGGAAAATCTGTTGAAATGTGTTGCTTATATCCACCAGGGCTTTTTTTATCCATTAAAATGACCTGTGAATTCCCCGTTGACTTATCTGATGTAGCTTTTTGCAAAAGGGAAAGATAAAGTATCTGGTTCCCAATCTTCACCTGTTGCTTCCACAGAAATTGCAACAGTGGCGGCAGTTGCTCTCAACTTTGTCGCTGACAGTGACAGCTAGAAACCCATTTCTCCCTTTCCCGCTCCCCATTATTAAAAAGGAGAAATGTGAAAGCAAAAGTCCCTGTTGTGCAATTCTTCACCTGCCTTCAAAGAAGGAAGTCGTATTGAGGCCGGTGTTGTTTGCTCCCAGGAAAGTGGGCATGGACTTGTAGTCTCAGGTGTTCAGAACTAGAACCCACATTCCATTTCCAGGTTTGCATTGTGGGATACAGAAACATACAAGATGGACCTCTGAGAGCATCTCTCCGGTGGTCGCATATCGCAGACCCCCCACAGGTGTAATGGGAGTATGTTGCAGAAATGTAGAGAAATCCAAGAATAATACATTATCAATGGTTGAGTGTGTGTGAACTCCATTCTCCAAGAGTAGACAGGTTCAATCTAATCTGGGCAGTGGACAGTAACATGAATTTTGCTATCTAACGATACCATTGATCCATAGAATGAAAGCAATAAACAATGTACTATAAAATAAATAAGACAGTATTATAGATGATAAATATTTAAATTATTATTTTTCCCTACTTGCACTGATGATAGTCATTGTTTGGATGGGGGGCTTTTATCCATTTCTGCAGTCACACAATCAATCAGCTGAACTGGGTTCCACACAGTCACAAAAACAAATTAACCAAAAAAGCCTAAAAAAAACCCCTCACACAAAATAAATAGCAAAAACAAAAGTGCCAAATACAGTGGTACCTTGGTTCTCAAACGTAATCCGTTCCAGAAGTCCGTTTGACTTCTGAAATGTTCGGAAACCAAGGCACGGCTTCTGATTGGTGCAGGAGCCCCAGAAACAATAGCTGACAGCCACGTCAGATGTTTGGCTTCCAAAATAAAAAAATTCCTTCCAGTAGCACCTTAAAGACCAACTAAGTTAGTTCTTGGTATGAGCTTTCGTGTGCATGCACACTTCTTCAGATACACTGAAACAGAAGTTGCCAGATCCTTCTATATAGAGAGAAGGTGGGGAGGAGTATTACTCAGAAGGGTGGTGGGAATGGGAGATTGGCAGATAGCTGAGATGAGCCTGTTGACGACTCTTAACGACTGTAATAGGTCTTACAGGAAAAGGCAAGGGGTGAGAAGGTGAAAAATGGCTTTCAGTGTATCTGAAGAAGTGTGCATGCACACGAAAGCTCATACCAAGAACTAACTTACTTAGTCTTTAAGGTGCTACTGGAAGGATTTTTTTTATTTTGACTATGGCAGACCAACACGGCTACCTATCTGTAACTGGCTTCCAAAAAACATTCAAAAACCGGAACACTTTCTTCCGGGTTTTCAGTGTTTGGGAAACAAGACGTTTGAGTACCAAGGCATTTGAGAACCAAGGTACCACTGTATAAACCAAACGTACTGTATGTATTTAACATTATGACTCACTGAATATATATAAACCAGGGTTGCACAACATCTTCGGCAGTCCTGGGACTGCACTGGACAAAAGAGGGGTTTTGACCTTTTGAAAATCTAACAGTTTGAAAGATTTCAAAGTTTCAAGGACATGGTATGGAAAAAAATATCAGGTGGGAGGATTTGCCCTCTATCCTAACACTCATGGAAATCCAATGAAGCTGAAACGCTGGAAGATTCAGGACAAATTAAAGAAAGGACTTGTTCATGAAGCGCACAGACTGTGGAACCGCCTGCCACAGGAGGCAGAGATTGCGACCAATTTAGATGGCTTTAACATTGCTAAAGTTATTATCTCTGTTAATGGGTTTGGTTTAAAAAAGGCTTGGCTCTTCCTCACTGAGAACGACAGGAAAAAATAGCAATCAAATCGTTAGCAGCTGATGTGTTCGTGCCTCTTCTGTGGAACCTGCCTCGGACTTCCAAAGGATCTCTTTCATCTAATGTATTTTCTTAGTTCCACATAATCAACAGCAGGCCTTTAAATCATGACGAGAACGTCCAACAAAATCTAAAATGGCTCCCTTGGGTGAAACCTCAAACAGATTTTCTGCCGCGAATATTTTAAACATTTGTGTTTGTTGTTCCTCTGCTCCTCTGTCATTTGAATCTGCCAAGTGAATATTCTGAAAATCTAAACAGCTGAGCGGATCTCCTTATAGTATATTTTCAATTTGCAAGGGGACTCCTTTTGCTAGCTTTGTAGCTGAACCCATCAAAATCACAAGCTGCATCTATGATGTGTTTTGTTCAGTTAATTTGCCATCATTTATCGATTGGCTTCACCATCTGCTTCTTTGCAAGCTTCTGCTGGTTCCGTGGCTGAATGCAAAAAAAAGCCCCTTCTGTCTGTCCTCCTGCATCAATCCAGTATCCTTGCAAAAAACCCCAAAAACCTTCCATCTCCATGTGCCTGCCATGACGCTTCTTCCCTTTTTTGACATCTTAACCTATCCAAAATGTGTTCTGGGGTTTGACATGCCTCTTGGGCCTTGTTGTGATAAGCTGAAAAGAAAAGAGAGAGAAATCTATTTTCCTTTTTTATTATTTATTTTCTTTGTTTGCTGATCTTGTCACATTCAGCAGCTGCGTTCAGAAATGCTACTGTAAGTCCAGCAGGGCTAATCAACACGCTTGCAGGATGTCAGAACTGTCCACCATTACCTTGTAAGTTGTACGCGATCCTGTGGCAATATCTCTCTGTGTGTGTGTTTTTTTGATGCATGTTTGCTAAGACGTGGTCATAGCTGTAGCCGCCGCTGAGGGTAGCGTCTGTGTTTCTCGTCCGCTGCATGCCGGCTTTGTCTGTTACTTTCTGTGTGCTTTTTGCTGATAGCGTCCCAATAAGAGGAACACCCATGTCTGAATGGTGCTGTTCCATTGGGGCAAAACAACAAGAACAACCCAAAATATGCAGGCTGTAGATTCAGGAAGACAAAAAAAAAAGTATTCATTTACACAGTATGTAGGTAAACTATGGAACTCACTCCCACATGAGGCAGTGAGGTCCAACCATCTAGATGGCTTTGTAAAAGGATTAGAGAAATTCATGGAGGAGAAGGCTATCAATGGCTACTAGTCATGATGGCAGTGATGCTTCTGGGACACGGATGGCGCTGTGGTCTAAACCACTGAGCCTCTTGGGCTTGCCAATCAGAAGGTTGGCAGTTCGAATCCCCATGACAAAGTGAGCTCCCGTTGCTCTGTCCCAGCTCCTGCCAACCTAGCAGTTTGAAAGCACACCAGTGCAAGTAGATAAATAGGTACCACTGTTGAAGGAAGGTAAACGACATTTCTGTGTGCTCGGTGTCCCGTTGCACCAGAAGAGGTTTAGTGCTGCTGGCCACATGACCCGGAAAGCTGTCTGTGGAAAAACGCCGGCTCCCTTGGCCTGAAAGTGAGATGAGCGCCACACCCCATAGTCGCCTTTGACTGGACTTAACTGTCCAAGGGTCCTTTACCTTTTACCTTTCTGATGCTTCTGAATACCAGTTACTGGAAGCCACAGGAGGGGAGAGTTTTCCACAGGAATCTGGCTGGCAACAGTGAGGACAGAATGCTGGACTGGATGGGTCATTGGCCTGACCCAGCAGACTCTTCTTAAAGTTCTTATGGAATTTATAAAAGTGAAGGGACCCCTGACCATTAGGTCCAGTCGTGACCGACTCTGGGGTTGCGGAGCTCATCTCACTTTATTGGCCGAGGGAGCCAGCGTACTGCTTCCGGGTCATGTGGCCAGCATGACTAAGCCGCTTCTGGCGAACCAGAGCAGCGCACGGAAACGCCGTTTACCTTCCCGCTGGAGCGGTACCTATTTATCTACCTGCACTTTGACGTGCTTTCAAACTGCTAGGTTGGCAGGAGCTGGGACCGAAGAACGGGAGCTCACCCCGTCGCGGGGATTCGAACCGCCGACCTTCTGATCGGCAAGTCCTAGGCTCTGTGGTTTAACCCACAGCGCCACCCGCGTCCAATGAAATTTATACCCTACTCTAAAATAAAGAATTCCTCTCATGGCTTTGTTTCCCTATCAGGAAGTGCAGCTAGCTGATGAGGCTTCAGAGTGCCAGGTAAATGTTTAACAAAGAAGGGGGGAAACACCCCCATACACTACCCACAGACACCTCACTCCATTAAATCAGAACAATGGTCTATCCTGTTCACATGGCCAACCAGATGTCTGTGGGACACTCATAAGTGGGATTCAAGCACTCTCACTTCCTAGAGGTTTCCTCATGTTTGCCATTCTGGGTGCCCCAGCAGCTTCCTCAGCTGTTGCTGCCTCCACAGTAGAGGCAGGGCATGGCTAGTAGCCATCAATATCCCTCTCCTCCGCAGCTGAGGAGTGGGTGTCTGTGAGTTTCTTTTCTTTCATTCTACAAATCATCTCACCAGCTTTCCGCTCTCTGCAGCCCTCCAGGGTGTCCACACTTCATCTTAAAGCCCAGGGGAAGACGCCATAAGGCAGCTCCTTCAGTGGGACATTTCTCAGATGGAGAAATGTGTGGGCACCCAGGGAGGCTGCAAGGTCCTGGAGAAATGTTGACAGGGAAGGAAGGAAGAAATACACACCACCCTTTGTCTTCTCACAGTGGTACAGTGTGCTCAAACCCCCACATTCACAGACACTCAGAAGTACTCTGAAAATAAGAGAGGGGAAAAAATGAGGCCTCTTGTACGGGGGGGGGGGGACTTTCAAAGAATCAGAGGGCAAATTCTGACACAGGCAAAGCCCTCATCAGGACAAAGGAGAGAGAGAAGGGGAAAGTATATAACCTTCCTCTCCATTGCTACTACCCTTCTTGCCATTCATTGAAAGTGTGGGTGGCGAAGGTGGATGGGGGATGAGAGAGGTGCTTGGGGCGGGGAGCATTCAGCTATCTCCACTAACCCTCTGTTGCCTATAGCCACTCGACAAGCTGGTCATTGTAGCTTGGTTGTCTGAATGGGCTTGCTTCTATCCTGCTCCCATGTGGCAAGAAGCAGAGTTTAGAAATTCCCCCTTTGCTGCTTGGCTGGAGGACTCATATGGCAAGCTTGCTTGGGTGAAGGGTCGCCTAGGGAGGCTCCCGGTGTTTCCCTACAAATTTCTCTGCAGATTTTGGATTTCGAAATGATCGACTCTTCTTCCTGAAGTCGAACCAACGTGTGCTTCTGGTTTTGCCCTTCTGGTTTCTACTCCCTTGCTTCTTCTTTCAAGTAATGCCCTTTCTCCATGGCACGGCATGGAGGAAGTGGACAGGGGAAACATTTTCCTCCCCCTCGCTTAACAATAGAACTCACGGACATCAATGAAGTTGAATGTTGGCAGGTTCAGGATGAATAAAAAGAAAGCATTTCTTCACACAACTATGGAACCAACCTGTATGGCTTTTGAAGAGGATTAGACCAATTCATGGAGAAGAGAGCTACTGATGACTACTAGACATTATCTGCCTCCACAGCTGCTGGAAACTGCAGCAGGAAATACCGTATTTTTTGCTCCATAAGATGCACTTTTCTCCTCCTAAAAAGTAAGGGGAAATGTGTGTGCGTCTTATGGAGCGAATGCAGGCGGGAGGCTCTGCTCAGCGCTTCCTTTAAAGAGCTGCGCGGAGCGTGTGTGCGGCTCTTGGGGGCTTTTCCCCAAGGAGGAAGAAGGGCAGCCTGTCAGTCCCTTCTCCCACCTTGCGGAAAAGCCCCCAAGAGCCGCACACACGCTAGGTGTGGCTCTTTAAACGCTGAGCAGAGCCTCCCGCCTGCATCTGCATCTGGGATGCATACAGGCTCTGCTCAACGCTCCCTTTAAAGAGCCGCGTGGAGCATGCGTGCGGCTCTTGGGGGCTTTTCCGCGAGGTGGGAGAAGGGGCTGACGGGCTGTTCTCTGTCCCTTCCCACACCTCCCGGAAAAGCCAGCAAGAGCCACTGCCAGGCTCTGCTCAACGCTCCCTTGTAAGGGCTCCGTTTCGTCCCTCATCCCACTTGCTGCTTACATGCTCTGCACATAATATTTTTATTTTATTTTTTTGCTTTCCCCTGCTAAAAACTAGGCATGCCTTATGGTCAGGTGAGTCTTATGTAGCAAAAAATATGGTAGTTATTCTTGTGATCAAATCCAGCTTGCAGGTTTCCCACAGCCATCTGGTTGGCTTCTGTGAGAACACACATTCTTAGAAGTGTTTTTTTACAAAATAGTAAACACCATGGCTTGGCTCCAACCAAGTTCTACTCAGAGAAAGTCCATTGAAATTAATAGACTTAAGTTAGTCACATGCATTTGTTTCAAAGGGTCGGCTTTTGTTCAGACTAGCAATGGGCGCAACCTCGGAACTCACCTTTGCTTGAATTTCCAAATTCGACACAGAGGGCAGCACCTGCTCAGCTTATCACAGCTTTCAGTTGCTTCAGTGCATCATCATGGTCCATGTATCCAGGAATAAAGTGTGCACACGAAAACCTATACAGTCCTACCTTGGATCCCAAACGCTTTGGTACTCAGACATTTTGGCTCGCAAACGCCGTTTTCTGGTTTGCGGACTTTCTTTGGAACCGAACGTCCTGGCACGACTTCCGCAACTTCCAATTGGCTGCAGGAGCTTCCAGGGCCGGATTTAGGTTTGATGCGGCCCTAAGCTACTGAAGATAATGGAGCCCTGTCTATGTCCAGCTGTCATTTGTCAACAACAGATTGTCGCTGTTTTTTGCTGAATATATGCTATATGGTAATTTATGGACCTAATAGGTAGCTAAAGCCATTTGTACTTCTTGCCATGCAACCAGTCCATGCAGAATGTAGGTACCCCATATATCGAAATGAGCAAACCAGTGATATTTTAGGGAGCAGGCTAGCAGGCGGGGGCCATGAGTTACATCATAGAAGCCGACACAACACAAAACACTGTTGCTGTATGTAAGTTTTATTTTATTTGTTTTTTATCTTATATTCTGGAAATGTACATCCAGGTTTTGGGGGCCCCAAGAGAGTGGGGCCCTAAGCTATGGCTTGTTTAGCTTATACATAAATCTGGAACTGGGAGCTTCCAGCAGCCAATCGGAAGCCATGCTTTGGTTTCCAAACGTTTTGGAAGTCGAACGGACTTCCGGAATGGATTCCGTTCGACTTCCAAGGTACGACTGTATTGAAGTGATCATAGCACATGATTGCGTCACACGTTTTTTGGTGTGGTGTTTTGCCAACACACATATGAGGTTGTGCGCGCTGATAGAACACTGCCAAAGGTAAAATGAAATCATTAGAGGTCGGATGGCCATCTGTCAGGTTATTTTTTTAAGCTGTCATTCCTGCATTGGAGGGGGTTGAACTAGATGGCCTTTGGAGGGCCCCTTCCAACTCTGTAATTTTATGGTTCTGCAAGATTTGGGTCATTGGGATTGTTACTATCGTTCAGGAGCACATGTTTGTCTTGCTAAATCATTACACAAAAGAAGAACCTGGGTGCAATCAAGCACATTCAGATTGCTTTTGCAGTATTTTGCACGCATGGCAGCGTTAATATATAGCTGGAGGAGGGGATGTAAATGAACAGAGGTTGGGGAGAGAAAAGGATGGCGTGACAAAGATGCCTATACTCCAGTTTCAGCAGAAAGCTTGGAGATTTTCCTAGCTTAAGATAGGAGTTTATTCCATTATTTAGAACATTACTGCCCTTCCTTTCCTTACACAGTAGAACCTTGATTTACCACCGCCCCTACTTGTGAACAATCCGACTCACAACCGCGGCAAACCCGGAAGTAAATACTGGGTTTGCCGTGATTCGTGCACGCACAGAAGTGGCTTCTGCTGACTGCACATGCGCAGAAGTGGCTGCCGCCGTTCTGCACATGCGCAGAACGGCGCTTCTCCCAGCGACCCAGATCGAGTCACGAAAGACCTCCAGAACACATTCCGTGCATGAGTAGAGGTTCCACTGTACTATTCAAGGTGCCTAACGTCAGAATAATAAACTAATTTTTTTAAATAAAAAAATTAAATGGAAGAATCATAAGTCCTCAGCTAAAAGATTAAAAAAAAAACAGTTGCTAGATGGATGGATGATAGATGATAGATTATAGATGATAGATGATAGATGATAGATAGATAGATAGATGATAGATAGATAGATGATAGATAGATAGATAGATAGATAGATAGATAGATATAGATATTTCTTTATTTAATATGTAGTCTGTCCTTATCTCCTCCACAAAGGAGATGCTCAGAGCAGTTTATAAATAAAAAAGCACACCTTGCAGGTGAGGGAGGCGGGAATTTGATCCTGTTTGCATTTAAAGGTGTACGATTCACCTTTTGGGGGAATTACATACATACCAAAACATTGCCATTCTTTAGAATTTGCGCTGCTCCAACTTTTGCACTTCTCCAGCCAAGTAGAGGGTACAAAACTGCACAAAGTGTGCATACAAATGAACACGTTAGTGAATGTAAAATGCAGAAATGCATTGTGTTAGGGAAATTCCCTTGCAAACATGTTCATAGGAGGGGAAATTCACTGATACGTTTTCAGGAGGGCTTAAAAAGAAAGATCCCAATCTTGTGTAGAAAAACGAGAGAAACTGTGTATCTGAAGAAGTGTGCATGCACACGAAAGCTCATACCAAGAACTAACTTAGTTGGTCTTTAAGGTGCTACTGGAAGGAATTTTTTTATTTTGAGAGAAACTCTGACACTCACAGATTTGCCCATTCCTAGGCTGGATCTACACTGACCTTTTTAACGTTAGTAGAACGATATTCAATATATTGTTCTAAAAAGTCACAGGTTATACTGGTAAAATAAAAATGTTCCTTACCTGTTTCCTCCATAACTATGCAGTAGTTCCCTTATTCTTGGTTCCTGCCTGCTCTGCAGCTTCTCGGGTGTCACATTTTAATAGCGCATTACTAACGTTACAGGCAAGACATCATATGTCCAAATACGTTATGATAACGTTATAAACCATGAGTGTCGATCTGCACCAGAGGAAGAAAACAGCAGCAACCACACCGTCAAAACACAAATTATTGAATGAAAAAGAGCAGCAAAAGAAAACACACAAAAACAACAAACTGTAAACAGTTAAAAATGTTAGCAGGATTGACATAAACACGAGTGGTAAGAAAAAAATTAAAGGGATTATAAAAGGTAAATTTGTAAATAGGTTTGAACTAATTATGCAGTAAGAATATGATATAAAATAAGGAACCGCAGAGAGCGGGGGAAAGAAGTCATAGATAACATAGGCTGGATTTGTTTAGACTTATTTTTGCTGTTAAAACATTGTATAACGTAAAAAAAAATTAAAAATGAAGGAGCGTATCCACCCCCATCATTCTGCCCGGACGCTGAGGTCTAGCGCCGAGGGCCTTCTGGCGGTTCCCTCATTGCGAGAAGCAAAGCTACAGGGAACCAGGCAGAGGGCCTTCTCGGTAGTGGCGCCCGCCCTGTGGAACGCCCTTCCAGCAGATGTCAAAGCGATAAACAACTACCTGACATTCAGAAGACATCTGAAGGCAGCCCTGTTCAGGGAAGTTTTTAACGTGTGATATTTTACTGTATTTTTGGTTTCTATGGAAGCCGCCCAGAGTGGCTGGGGAGGCCCAGCCAGATGGGCGGGGTATAAATAATAAATTATTATTATTATTATTATTATTTAAAAAAGCAAGGACAGCACTGAGTCATGTGAGTGCAGATTCCTCAATGTTGGGGCGCTGTCCAGCAGGACAATGCTCAAGCTTTACTGAGCCAGAAGTATTGCTGTTCAGCCATGGATACAGAACCTGAACACAGATCTAGGACATAGTCAACAGAAGTTCTTCTGCCAGGGACTTCCGGGTTGGCGCCATCGCCGAATGGCGGACTCCCTCCGAGCTCCGGAGGGAGTCTGCTCGGCAGGGGCTGGGTCCTACCGCGCCGGCGACGCGGGGACCCTTAAAAACCACGGGCACGGAGCCCGTGGACATGGGTGACTCGGCTGGCACTGTTAGCGCCCTCCCGACTCGTGAAGGAGCCTTTTTAAAGGCTTCGGATCGGGTGCCGGGGAGTGGCGTGGTGCTGTGAGTCCTTTGCTTTCCCTGCCGAGCGAAGCCGCATGCCATTCGACGGAGAGCGCTGACTTCTTCCATTGAAAATTCGGACTACCAACAACAACCCGTGAGTAATTGGGAAACCGGGTTCAAAAGGAGAAGAAAAAAATTTCGGATTCGGCACGAGCGGGGGTGATCTAAAAAGGAAGTCAGTCCCCCCCTACTGTAAACATTCTAAAACAAGGACTGGGTAACCAAGGTCGAAAGAGAAACACATTTTTGATAAAAATCATTAATTCCACGATGTGAAATTATAAGAACTGTGCTGGAGGAGAAGAGTGGAGGGTGAGAAGGAAAATGCAACCCCCCCTGGGAACCGGGGCGATTCGCAGAGCCTGGTGAAGAGAGACGGAGACTTTGACAGCTGTCAAAGTAGCTGTCAAAGTTGGAGAATATAAAGAGGACTTTGTTATGAGGACTTTGCTGGTAAATTTTGTTACAATTTGCTACAATTTGGATATAAACTGTCGAAAATAAGGAACAACAATTTGACTTTTGGATTAGAGGAAACAAAGTTATTACAATCCCCCTAGAGGGGTTTCGGGACATTACAAGAACGGTCGTAAGTGGAAAAATACTCTTGGATTCGTACAGGACTTGTTATCTTCTGGGAAAGCTGCAAAACTGAAATAGTATTTTGTCTACAGAGGTGTTTATATTAAAGGAGACAATAGAATTTTCTATTGAAGAAAGGAAGGGACTGGACGTAAGTTTTTGTTCCTGAACAACAAACCTCTGTAGAGATACCAGATTTCTGAATTAGAACGTTTTTGCAGCTGAACAGGACAAGAATCCTGAGAAAGTGAGGAATAAAAAGAACAAAGGACTGACTACGACATGGAAAGAAAAATGGGAGGAGCGGTAAAGATCAAGGAAATTAAAGGCCTTTTTTTTTAGATTGGACGTTTGAAGTTAAATAGCATTAAAATAAATAAATTAAAAGAAAACCGGCAAGGTGGAGCTGGGGAGAAATCTGGCCATGGATTTGAGACCTCCAGGCTGACAACATACAGACTGATGGACATGGGGAATCCAAACCGGGGAAGGGGGGGGAGATTTGGAATCCAAAGGCTGTGCAACTATCTTTTGAATCTTTTTATATCTTTTATCTTTTATATCTTTATATAACTCTTGTATATCATTTTATTTTGATTGGACGTGTTTAAAAAAAGGGAATTCGTGGAAGGAAACTGGGGTGGATCTTGGGGAAAAATCTTTTTTTTTTCTATTTCTGTAAATGATATGGGATGGTGGTAAAATTGTATAATTCAAATAGGATAGTGGGTTAAACAAATTAAGTTTTAAACTGGGAGCGAGAGCTTGTAGAACCAAATTAATGAAAGGGGAATACAGCTGGGAGGGGGAGGGGGGAGTCCCAGAAAGTTGGTATTGAAAGTAAGGTTTTAAGTGTATTCTATTTTTTCTTTTTCTTTGTATTTTTATATCTTTTGGAAACTTTAATAAATATGATTTAAAAAAAAAAGAAGAAGTTCTTCTGCCAGCAGCATCCAGGAAGCAGGAGAAGTTTTATAGATGTTGTTGCCTCAGCACCTCCTGGAGCATCAATGGAGCCTTGATGAAACTTTGGGGTCTTGTTTCCTCTTTGCTGCTCGACCGAAACCTAATTTATGGTCAATTAATGGTATTCCTTTAGAGCAGGTCAGTTGCTTCAAATACCTGGGTCAGGTTGTAAGATCAAATAGGTCCTTCCTGGCGCACAGAGAATACATAGCCTCGAACGCATCCAAAGCAGCCCTGGTGATTAGAACCCTGTACTCCAAGAAACAGGCACAAACTGTCAATGTTGCCTTACGTCTCTTTAAAATGAAAGTCCTCCCTCTTCTGCTGGTGGGCATTGCCTTGGGCTCATGTAGGGATTTTGAAAAATTGGAATCTATCCAAACCCAATTCCTCAGGGCCATACTCAGGATCCCCCCCTCCGTGGCAGGCGCGATCATGAGATTGGAAACCGGTTGCCAAGCCTTTAGGTATGTGGCCCTGAAAGCGAAGCTATGGCTATGGCTCAAGCTCTGTTTCAGACCGGTGGGTTTGGCCCCCTTGATTCTGAGGGATAACTTTAAATCTCCATGGGAAGGGGAGATAGTGGAGGAAGTGCAGAAGTGTGGGTTGTCCTCCCTTTATATAGAGTTCATGACGTATAGCCACGCAAAGGCGGTGATCGCGCAAAGATTAAGGGATATTGCCAGACAGGAGGACATAGCCCGTGTGAAACCTGGGTTGTTTCTGGGGGAGCAGTTGTATCGGGCTGCCCCAGCTCGCTACCTGGCGGATATCCACTACGTGGAATACCGCAGACTATTTACTGCGGCTAGGCTGAATGTTCTTGACTCGGCGGTCCTGAAGGGAAGATATGGAGGAGTTCCATATGACCAGAGATTATGCCACTGTGCATTGGGCGAGGTAGAATCCACAGAGCACATTTTATTGAGCTGTCCCTTCTACAGCGATTTAAGACAGTATCTTATAACTCCATACTTACCCCAGCTCAGTTCCCGACAAAGAGGAATCCAGACAGCATATCTGCTAAATAAGTCTTCTGGGAAAACAACCTTGTCAGTGGCTAAATTTCTTTTCCTGGCACTCAAGCGTCGGAAACGTATAACTGAATGCTTTGATGTGGGTTATCTGTGAGAGGTCTATTTCTGTGGCCCTACCTTACCTATGTATCTCCTATGATGTTATAGTTCATAATTATTGTGTAATGTTTTAATTCTGACTATCGGTCGAATAAAGAAATTGATGGTTTCCTCCGCCTGAGGAGGGCCTCATTCTGCCACTCATGTGCTGCACTTGCTCCTCTGGGCTTGAGCTGAGACATATCTTGTGTCTCTGCATCTGGAGTCCTATAGGTGGGAGCAAGGAGTGAAGCTTGGTTGTGCTACCAGCTCCCTGACTTTTCATATGACCTGTATGGAGCATCTTCCTGGCTGGCAGCCTTAGGATGTCCCAAACTCCTATCACCAGTGTGGGAATCCTCCTTCTCTTCCTCAAATCTCTTCTACTTCTGATGCCAGGGGAATAGACTGTCTGTGGTCTTTGCCTGGGTGCAAAAGTTACAAATGACCAGCTTCTGATTTGGCCTAATCTGAGCAGGCCCCATAAACCCAAAGTCCTCTTTCTCAGGGAGATCTGTGGATGTCATCAGAGCTGAAAATCCCACTCGTGATGTGTTCCTTCTTTTTTGAAATACAGGCAATAACAGATGGACCCATTCTTTTCATTATAGTGGACCCTCTGGATACGAATTAAATTTGTTCCGGGTGCCCGTCCACAACCTGAAAAGTCCATATGCAGAGGTGCCGCTTCTGGCGCGGCACGATTGAGTGCTTGCGCGCAGACTGCTTCTGCACACACGCACGTGGCAAAACCCAGAAGTATACACTTCCAGGTTTACCGCATTCGTAACCCGAAGGTTATGTATCCAGAGCGGTACGTAAGTAGAGGGTCCACTGTACAGTGGACGCTCAGGTTATGAACGTGATCTGTGCAGGAGGCACGTTCGCAACCTGCAGCGTTCACACACGCGGGTTGCGATTCAGCGCTTCTGCTTGTTATGTCCACTAGAAATTAACTAGCATCGTGAGGTTTAGGAATTGCAATCAAAATGTATCTGTTTTGCTTTTAAATTGGTGCATTGTAGGGCTAGTGTCTGTTTGCCTGACTTGAGCTTGCAACTTCCTTTTCATTTATTTATAAAGCCGGGGCCACTCCTACTAGCATGTTTTGAGCTTTCTGCTAATTTTCCAGTAGTATTTTTGTGCTTCTGCCATAGCTGTCTGTCCCTACCCTGAAAAGACTTTAATGGTCAGCAGTAAAATTCTCTTGTAATGCTACATATTTCTACAGCATATTTCCTAACTCCTCCATAGACTTCAGTGCAAACCTCAGTTATCCTTTTATCAAGAACAACACTTTAAGGGAGATCCCCATATTGCAGACAGGAGAACTGAGGGCAAGACAGAGTGGCTTACTTAAGGTCTTGCATAAAGTTCCTATCTGAAGCTGGATTTGAACTGGGATTTCTTGGCTCATCAGCACTCCTCTCCATCGACTCTCCCAAAATGCTAATTTGCCACAGCTTGCAGATGCTCATCTCCAAAGTTTTCAGTGTGTGATGTTGTATTGTATTTTTACTGTTTTAGTACAGTCATACCTCTTGTTGCATTTGCTTCATGTTGCGGCTTTTCGGGTTGCGAACGCGGAAACCCAGAAATGTATACTTCCGGGTTTCGCCACGCATGCGCAGAAGTGTTCTGCGTGCTTTGCACATGCACAGAAGCGCTCTATCGTGCTCTGCGCTTCCACAGAAGCGGCACTCTAGTTGCAGGCTTTTCAGGGTATGAATGGCACCTCGGAACGGATCATGTCCGCAACTAGAGGTACCACTGTATTTTTGTTGGGAGCTGCCCAGAGTGCCTGGGACAACCCAGTTAGATGGGTGGCATATAAATAAATTATTATTATTATTATTATTATTATTATTATTATTATTATTATTATTATTAATTCAAAGGGCAGTGGTCATGCAAACTTATGAATTAGAATGCTTTCACAAACAGGGGTGTCTTTCCAACCCATCCTGAAAACCAAGAACACACACACAAATGCAAATTTCTTCGTCCAGGAGGCAGCGGTGGAGCAAGCCGATCAGGTGCCTAGTGCGGCACGCATGCTGCGCACCCGGGGGCGAGGCCAGCCACTCATGGGGGCAGGACGCTCAGCGGAGCAGGGCCTCCGAGAAGTCTGCCTGCCTCCTCCCACTCAGCCGACCTACAGCTGAGGGGGAGGCGGAGGGCAGACCGTTTGGGGCAGAGCGGAGCCTGGGGGCAACCAAGCCACTGCGTCACTCCCAGGAGAGACGCGTGGCTCTGGCACACTGCAGGCCCCACAGTGAGGGCCACCTGACATTTCGTCACACACACCCCCAGTGGTGACACCCGGGGCAGCCTGCCCCCACTGCACCCCCTTCCTCTGCCCCTGCCAGGAGGTCCTACTGCAAGGCTAAGAAACCTTTTTCTTTCTTTTTTAAAAAATAATTTTTATTGAATGATTTTATGTTACAAAAAACATTACAACCATACTACCACAAAATATAATTGAGAAATAAAAATTACATACATCAATATTTTGTTTGTTATGTTATTTACCGTCTTACTTCCTCCCAAACATTCCATACAAAACACACACAGAGAGAGAGACAAAAAAATAGGAAAAAATAATGATGAAAATTATTTTTTCCCCTTTTATCTTACAAAATATTTTCTTCAATTTTGACTTCCTGTCAAGTCCCTTCACATATGTTTTATCTTACAATTGAATGTACCCAAAACAATAAACCTTTCCAAATTAAATTTCCAATACATTCAGAAAACATAATAAATCCTTAATTGTTATCCACCTCCTTTTACTTCCTTTGTCACTTGAATGCTAGCACGGAGTCAAAACTATTATTGTACATATCTTCTATAACCATCCCATTTCCCCACAAATTTTTGCTTTGAGTTTCCTCTGAGTTTGCTAGTCAATTGAACCATCTCCACAAATTCCTGTAATTTGATTTGCCAATCTGTTATTTGCAACCTGAAGGTCCCTTGCCTTCAGGGACCCCGTTCGTCCAGGGGCCACCTGCCAGTGGGGAGCAGGGCCCAGAGCAAATGTGGGTGGGGCCAGGAGTGAAAGTGAACAGAGCAACAGATGCGACTCTTTCCTTTGCATAGATATCTCATAAATCAGAGTTGGAAGGGACTTTAAGGAGCATCTAGTCCAACTACCTGCAATGCAGGGATATGAAGATGCCCCTTTACGGGGATCGAACCTGCAACCTTGCCATTGTTAGCACCATGCTGTAACCAACAGAGCAAAATCCAGAGTTTCCTGCCCACCAGTCTTGATCCAGACATTATCACAGCTCAAGGGCACATTCCAGCCAGGCCAAAGCACTCGAGGCAGGTGTGGAGCAGGGCTACTGGTGAGAGTCCCAAGGGCCAGATACAAGGGCCCAGGGAGCCACATTCACCCCTCAGGCCCCGAGGTTCCCCCATCCCTGCTCTGCTGTCATTTGAGATTGCACAAGAGAGATCTCCTGGTAAATTGCACCCAAGCGTCATTGATGGTTTACTGGATCCGTCTGCATTCCTGGTTCATGAGAAATCTGCTCTGAAGTGCAGTTAGGAGCACCACTTATGTTTTGGTTGTATTGTTCCGTGGCTTGTTTTCCTGTGCTGAATCATTTTGCTTTCTCCACCCTACCGAGAAAATAGAATACTACCGTGGATGTCGATGAGAATGAATATTCCCCAGGAGAACAGCTGGGTTTTGAAAAGCATTTCATGCACTTATTTCAGCTCTGTCTCAAGAACAACATGGGCAAAATTTCAGGACAGAATCATTAGCAGTTGCGTACAGAAGTACACAGTCCTTGAGGAGAATCCATAACTCAGTGGTAGATCCTAAACTATGGGTGCAGAATGTTGCAGGTCCTGTCCCAGGCATCTCCTGTTAAAAGGATCTAAAGGATCAGGGCTGAGGAAAACCCTGGAGAGACACTGCTATTCAGATGAAACAATATTGGCATAGAACAGTCTTCCTTTACCCTAGTGTTTTGGACTACAGCTTCCACCAGCCCCATCCAGTATGATCAAGGGTCAAGGATGATGGAAGAAGAAGAAGAAGAGTTTGGATTTGCTATCCCGCTTTATCACTACCCTAAGGAGTCTCAAAGCGGCTAACATTCTCCTTTCCCTTCCTCCCCCACAATAAACGCTCTGTGAGGTGAGTGGGGCTGAGAGACTTCAGAGAAGTGTGAGTAGCCCAAGGTCACCCAGTAGCTGCATGTGGAGGAGTGGGGACGTGAACCCAGTTCACCAGATTACGAGTCTACCACTCTTAACCACTACACCACACTGGGAGCTGTAGTCCTACAACCTTCAGAGAGCCTTCCCTAAGTTGAAACCATGCTGGCTGGGGCTGATGGGAGTTGTAGTCCAGAACATCTGGAGAGCACTTGGTGAGGGCTGCCCTAAAGGGACTCCGCAGAAACTAGTTTCATATGTTTTATAGCAGAGGTCGCCAATGGATGCGGTTGCACTGCTGAGATCTTCCCCCAAAGTGCCTGAGCTTTCCCACCCACTGCCCCCTTGGCCATGAGGGGCTGAGGTTACCCTTTCCTCCCTACATCGAGATGAAACAGGAAGTTGGAAAATGGACTAGGGTTACCAGATGTCACCGGTTCCCGGAGACAGTCCCCAGGTTTGCAAATCTGTCCCCGGGAAACATGGCAGCGGCAGCCTCAGCAGCCCAGAGCCAGCCTGGTAGCACAGTCCATTTCTGGCTGGCTTCAGGAGCTGCTCACTGCCCACTGACATGGCGCCCGTCATTTTTACTTGCTGGATCTTCCTGCGAGGAAAAATGGCGGGCGCCACTCAGCGAGCAGCTCCTGAAGCCAGCCAGAGCCAACTGCGCTACCAGGCTGATTCTGGGATGCTGACTGCAGTTGCCGCCACCACCACTGCCGAAGGGGAACCGGGGACGTCTGGCAGTACAGATCTCCTGCCCCCTTCCCTTTTTGTTTTGACTGATTGGGGGAGGCTCGGGAGTTATAGGCGGGTGGCCATTGCTCAGTTTTTTTAAAAAAAACTCTGTGCATTTATGTTTAACAGGGTGCGAAAGAAGGGCTTTGCACCTTTATACAATATGCATGTGTGCTTGGGCCCAGGGTTTTTTGCCTCTCCATCCCCACTGCTGACTCCCTGTTGCTATTCAGCTTCAAAAAAAAAAAAAAAAAAAAAGTGTCCCTGGATTCATTGAAAAAAATCTGGTAACCATACCCTTACCCACTTCCTCTTTCAGCTCTATGGTTCTGTCCAAGGCACAGATTGGAAAAAGTGAAGTTTGTGTGTGTTAGCCTTCCGTCTTCCAGTCTCTTGTGGGGTGTGGGGGCTGATCCAGAAGAGGCGGGTAAACCAGAGCACGTGGCACCCATGGAAGTTGCTCAAAGTTCCAGGTGTTCCAGTGGGTCCCAAAAGATCGGTGACCTGTGTTTTCTGTGTTTCTTTGTGCCTGTCTAGTAAAGAGCAGTGGGATCAAATGTGGATGCTAAATAGTAGGTCTCTCAGTCCTCATTGGGTTTTTCGCTTCCTTGCCAAACGGGAACAGACACAAATAATTGGAGCACCCACATCGTTTCATGAAGGGCACTTTCTCTTTATCTCAACAGGAGACTGGCTCGCTCCACCTTGCTACTTATTCCACTGTTTGGGATTCATTACACGGTGTTTGCCTTCTATCCAGAGAATGTCAGCAAGAGGGAGAGGCTGGTCTTTGAACTGGGACTGGGATCTTTCCAGGTGAGTATGCATCAAAATGGGGACGCGGGTGGCGCTGTGGGTTAAACCACAGAGCCTAGGATTTGCCGATCAGAAGGTCGGTGGTTCAAATCCCCACGACGGGGTGAGCTCCCATTGCTCGGTCCCTGCTCCTGCCAACCTAGCAGTTCAAAAGCACACCAATGCAAGTAGATAAATAGGTACCGCTCCGGCGGGAAGGTAAACAGCATTTCCGTGCGCTGCTTTGGTTCGCCAGAAGTGGCTTAGTCATGCTGGCCACATGACCCGGAAGCTGTACGCCGGCTCCGTCGGCCAATAAAGCGAGATGAGCGCAGCAACCCCAGAGTCGGTCACGTCTGGACCTAATGGTCAGGGGTCCCTTTACCTTTACCTTTTATGCATCAAAATAGCCTGTGTCCATCTGCCTTCCGGCTCATCCACCCCAGATAAGGAGAGGGGAAGGACATATCTCAGTGGTAGGATTATGGTAAATGTAAAGGACCCCTGGTTGGTTAAGCCCAGTCACATTTGACTATGGGGTGCAGCGTTTATCTCCGCTTTTAGGCCGAGGGAGCCGGCGTTTGTCCACAGACAGCTTGTCCGGTTCATGTGGCCAGCATGACTAAACCGCTTCTGGCGCACAGACCACCGTGATGGAAGCCAGAGCACACAGAAACACAATTTACCTTCCCGACGCAGCGGCATCTATTTATCTACTTGCACTGATATGCTTTGGAACTGCTAGGTTGGCAGAAGGTAGGACAGAGCAATGAGACCTAACACCATAGCGCGGAATCGAACTGCCAACCTAACATTTGGCAAGCCCCAGAGGCTCGACGGTTTAGTCCACAGTGTGTCTGCTTTGCATGCGGAAGGCCCCAGATTCAATTCCTAGTGTCTTTCGTCAGGTTGGAGATAAGTAACTATACAACCTTTAGAAGACCTCTGAAGGCAGCTCTGTATAGGGAAGTAATTTTTTAAAAAAAAATGTTTAATGTTTTATTATGTTTTTATATAAGCATTGGAAGTTGCCCAGTGTGGCTGGAGTAACCCATTGAAATGGGTGGGGTATAAATAATAAAAATCATTATTATTATGAAAAAGGACGTCCCTTTTTCAATAATAATAATAATAATAATAATAATAATAATAATAATAATAATAATACATTTTATTTATACCCCGCCCTCCCTAGCCAAGACCGGGCTCAGGCAGCTAACACCAGGTATAAAAGCAATTGATTAAAATACAACTTAAAAACAAGTTTAAAATACAAAATTAAAATGCAGACTGATTTCAGTAGAAACTCAAATCAAAAACTTGGGGGGGGGGGTGAAAACGTCAAATCTTCACCAAGGCCAACTATCCAGACTGGGCCTACGTGGGCCAGAAAAAAAGCCAGGGAAGTCCCCAAATAGGAGTTCCATAACAGAAGGAGAAAGGAAAAAGGAAAGGGGGGGAGGGGATCAAGTTGATTCCAAGCCAAAGGTCAGGTGGAACAACTCTGTCTTACAGGCCCTGTGGAAAGAAATCAGATCTCGCAGGGCCCTGGTCTCATGAGGCAGAGCGTTCCACCAGGCTGGGGCCAGTGTTGAAAAGGTCCTGGCTCTGGTTGAGGCTAATCTGACTTCCTTAGGGCCCGGGACCTCTAGGGTGTTGCTATTTATGGACCTGAAGGTCCTCCGCGGGGCATACCAGGAGAGGCGGTCCTGTAGAGAAATGTTGGCGGGTATGTCAGAGTAGACCCATTGAAGTGAATGGACATGGCTAACTTGGGCTTATGAGTTTCAGTAGGTTTGCTTTAGTTGGCTCTTGTTCTCCCGCAAAGAAGAAAATGGGCAGCAACAGGGGATTTCTCCTGTGTGTGCAATTTCCCCCCTGCGAGTGTAACTTCAATTGCTTTTTCTGCGGCTTGCTCCTTCCGTCAAGAAGCAAACCAGAGCAGCCATAAGTCTGCGCACAGCCACTCCACTACCTTGTGGCTCCCTGTTCTCTTCCAGCTAGGCTAAGTTCATACCACACATTCAAAGCACCATGATACCACTTTGAGCACTTGTGGCTGCCCCAAAGGATTCTGGGAGCTGTAGTTTGTTAAGGGTGCAGAGGGTCATTAGGGGAGACCTCTATTCCCCTCCCAGAGCTACAATTCCCAGAGTTCCCTTGCAAGAGGGGTTGATTGTTAAACCGCTCTGGGAATCATAGCGCTGGGAGGATAATTATGTTTAATGTTTAATAGACTATTGTATTTTAATATTCTGTTGAAAGCCACCCAGAGTGGCTGGGTAAACTCAGCCAGATGGGCGGGGTATAAATTATTATTATTATTATTATTATTATTATTATTATTATTATTATTAGTCTCTGCAACTTTTTTACACCACAGATGCTCTCAGGATGGCAGGGCAGGGGGCATTCCTGGTCTTGCTGCTCCACAGCAGACATTTCAACTGAATTCTGATGTTATAGTTTTAGCTGATTTTTTTTACCTTTATTGTATGGGGTTAAAGGTACACTGCTTAGGAGGTCCCAGGAACCAAGCGACATATAAATTGCCGAAATCAAATAAAGAACGGCCCTCTAGGTGGCAATAGTGCTGTGACACTGAAGCATCGCAGAACAACTAATGAAATGGAATGATGTGCAAATCCATCAGTGATGCTCTACTATTGCGTCAGTGAAACGTTGCAGAATACGTCCCCTCCCCCCCCCAAAAAAAAAACACCCCAGCAGTTTGTGCAGAGTGAGAACCTGCAATTTTCACTGCATCTGTGTGGGAATCGTTCAGGGAAGCAGGAGAGGATATATTGTTTATTAATATCCTTCCTAACTTGCACTAGCAAGTTCTATAACTTAGCAGAGTTTTAACATTCCCCTTTAAAAGCACAGCGGATAGCTGGTGGCAAGCTTGTTTGAGCTTCTCAATATAGATTCCTAGTAAGACCCCTTAGTTCCCTATTAAAAGAATAAACACGCCACAATCTTATTTAAGATATATAAAAGTAGTTTACTCACATCATCAGTTCACAGTTGGATCCCTGAAGGCAGACTTAGTTAGAGATATATATACATGTGGATCTACCCCATATGGGTGGTTAATCCCAGTGACTGCAGACTGGCAGTTCACACAACGAAAGGAAAATGGAGAAGAAGGGAGGAGGGCTACGTGCATTGTGCTTTTGTTACCTGGACAGGTAAGGTCATGCCCACCTCTGGTTACATGCAAGAGGAAGTATGTCCCAGCCCAGGAGGAAACAGGAAGTTTTTGACTGGCTGGTCCAAACATCCCCTTGTATGTCCACTCTAGGAAAACAAGGAATGTTGAACTTGACTGCTACTTATGTATCACATCCCACAATCTGAACAGCTGCCTGTTCCTTTACTCTTCCCTACAGGGCTTCGTGGTCGCTGTGCTCTACTGCTTCTTGAATGGGGAGGTAAGACTTTTGATAGAATCATAGAATTGTAGAGTTGGAAAGGATCCTGAGTGTGCTGGACCCGGGGGTAAACCCAAGCAACGCCGTCCAGGTCCGGTCCCGAATCCGAGGGTTTCGTGAGGAGTCAGTCTGACAAGGCCAAGGCAGGAAACAAAACAAGGCAATGTCAGGCACAGGGTCACATGCAGGTTCTAGCAAACAGCAATGTTGCTCCCGCAACCTGGGGCAGGGCCCGACAGCCTGTTATCTTTGTCGGGGTAACGGCCGGTCCTGATCCCCCGGTGACTCACCTCCCTGTCTCACCCAGAGGCGAGCACTCCTCCTGCGAGTACTCAGGTCTCTCCTTCTCTCAGACCTGAGTCTCTGCAGCTCAGGAGATATTGGTGGGTTACTAGACCCAGGGGCCGCCTCAGCCTCTCCTGACCCAACCGGTAGTGGAGCAGCTGTAAGTGATTGCCCAGCTGAAGGCAACGAGGTCATCCCCGCATCTGGAGCCAGCGCAGGCTCAGGCCCCTGACTCGGCCCAGCTGGTGCTTGTGGCAGGGGAACCTGTGCAGACTGGGGCTCTTCAGAATCAGGCCTCAGACTTGCTTCAGGTGCCACCTGAGCAGAGGATCCAGTGTGGACTGAGACTCCTCTGGTTCTGAGTCTGAGCCCGAGTCCCAGGCCATCACACTGAGCGTCATCTAGGTCAACCTCCGCCCTACCCCCCCCCCCGGCAATGCAAGAATCTTGACTGAAGCATCCATGACAGATGTCCACAAACTTTTTCCTCCTTCCTTCTCCAAATGCATAGCCTGGTTCCTGCTTGCATCTTCCCCTTCCATTCTGGGTCTCTACAACCATTCACTGCCTAATCTACCCCCGGTGGGCTGTGACCCACCAAGCTTTGGTGGCCCTCTGGAGAGGCATCATCCATTGCAATGTACAAAGCAATAATAATAAATGAGAGATCGCCCACAGCCCACAGTGTGTGTAGCAAGTTGCATGGGACTCTTTGGGTCCTGACCATTGTTTAGCACCTTCTGATGCTTTTGTTGGAGGCTGTAGGTCCCTTGGAATCAAAGTGGACAGTTGCACTCAGATCCTGATGTTGGGCTCCTTGTAAGTGTTGGAAAAACGCCTGGGAATGGCTGCCAACTTCCCAAGTTTTTGGGGCGTCTCTCTGGTGGTCCTCTCTGGCTATAAATCTCCCTCAGTCCAGAGAGACCGGTAATAGGCGACCCTTCTCTCCTGAAAAGAGTTCACCAGTCTTCTTTCTGGCATATCATAGCAGAAGAAAGACTCAATCGTAGTTCTAAAACTACTTTATTTACAGTCTTATATACAGAGACTCCATCAGTACGTCTGTGCTCTCTGAACACCAGTACAGAAAACCAGCGACACACACAGAAGTGAAACTAAACTTCCAATAGTACTCAGAAGGAAGAGATAATACAGACTCCCTTTCTCACGCTCTCTCAGACACTCACATGATGCATTCAATCATAGTACCACTCAATGGAGCAGCTCGGATAGATAAAAATCCTAACAGTAAGCAACTGGGAGACTGTCTTATCCCTTATCCATTCAGTAGATCACTGTGGCCTGCAGGAGAGCTTTTCTTGTAAGGTCTTAAGATCTCGGAAGCTCATTCCGCAGTAACTCTGAGCAGGGCCTTTAATATGGCTACCCCAGAGCTGTGGAATAACGTTCCTTTTGAGATAACACAGGTGCCCTCTATCTGCACTTTCCAGAAACGATGGAAGACATCCATGTTCCAAGAGACTAAATGAGGTTATACCACGAGTGTCTAACTTGTTAGAGTTTAAGACTTGCTAGTCACATATATGCTGATTTTGTGTTAAATTATGTTACGCGTAAATCGCCTTGAGATGGTGGTTTAGAAGGCAAGTAATAGATCAATGATGACAAAAATTGATTTTAAGAAAATATGGTTGCCCACTGTGAGCAGAAGATGCTGGAATCGGTAGTGGCGCCCGCCCTGTGGAACGCCCTCCCATCAGATGTCAAAGAGATAAACAACTACCTGACATTTAGAAGACCTCTGAGGGCAGCCCTGTTCAGGGAAGTTTTTCATGTGTGACATTTTAATGTATTTTTTAATCTTTGTTGGAAGCTGCCCAGAGTGGCTGGGAAGACCCAGCCAGATGGGTGGGGTACAAAATTATTATTATTATTGAATAGGATCCAGCCACAGAGCTCTTCTTGCATTCTTACCGCTTCTGCGTTTTGTTGAAAGAAAATTAAAAATATAGAAACTTCTGTCAGCTTGTTCCAAAGCGGCTAAGTACATTAAAAAATGACCTTTTAAAGTTTCTCCCTAAAGGTGCAGTCAGAAATAAAGAGGAAATGGAGGAGCTGGAAAGTCAACCGGTACTTTGCTGTGGATTTCAAGCATCGCCACCCCTCCCTCGCAAGCAGCGGTGTGAACGGGGGGACGCAGTTGTCCATTCTGAGCAAGAGCAGCTCACAGATTCGAATGTCGAGCATAAATGCGGAGAACCTGGCGACATGAGCGCATAAGCCATCTTCCTTCCCCTCCCCAAAGGGGGGGGGAGGGGAGAGAGAAAATCTCCTTTTGGAAACAAAACAACATCAACAACAACAAAAGGTCATAATTAATTTTGGTGGTGTGGGGTGGTTGTGTCTGTCTCTGTGTTTTGTTTTAAAAGAAGAAAAAAAACCCACCTCCCTTTTATTAAAAAAAAGAGAGGGAGAGAAACGAAGTTGTTCTGGAAGCATGAGACGTCATCCCTGAGGGGTGGAAGATAAGGCATTGGAGAGGATTGTAAATATGCAACTGAGATCATCCGGACCAAAAAAAAAAAAAAAAAAGGCATTCAACTCATCCACCATCTCACCACGCTGCAAATAATTCCATTGTTGGCCTGCCATTTTTGGTGATTGTCCTCTGTCCCATTGTGAATTTTGAGTGCCAAGCTGATACCTGTGAATGAACCATGTATATTCATCTCCAATGCATCTCCCTCTGTCTTGGGCTAGTCTCCGCATCCTCTTTCATGACATAGAATGTAGCCTAAATTCTTCAGTGGATGCACGACCAACCTCGATGAGATGATGGTCGCGATGGATCCCACCAGTGGCTGCCCAAGTGTGAGGCATCCAATGAGGTTCTGCAGAACTGCGCCATGTGGACAGCAGCCACTCGATGGTTGGAAAAGCCATGCCAAGTGAAAATGGAGCCAACCGGTGTATTCCGTCCTCCAGGAATGTATTAGAAAGCTTCTGTTATGCTGTGAATTTTCTAAAAGGGTCGTCCAAGTTAAGATAGAGCTATATTTTTGAGGTTGATGGGGGAGGGGCTTCTTTTTTTAAAAAAAGTGGAAAATATCTATCTATATATCCCCCACGTTAAGTCTACATGAATTCCTTGAAGGTCAATTCCTCCGGACTACATGCAAAACCTTCTCCACTGATACATTTCCACAGAAATAAGGATGTAACTGGTAGTTGTGACCCCCGACGGCACAAGTTGTTTGTGTGCCCCACAAACTGTGGGGCTTTTGCTGCGCCAGGGTTCACGTCGAAAGGGCTAGGCAATTTTTGTGGGTTCTACATAGCTAAAACAGGGGGGTCCGTTTGGGTGGGTCACAGAAAGTCCAAGATCCAGTGCTGTGGCCAAGAAATAATATAGACTTTGGAAGTGGGGAAACTTGTCTTTAGATTGAGACACTTCCCACGCCCCCCAGGGGAGAGTTTAGTTTGTTTAGGAAATCATTAATGCCTTCAATATAGGTTCGAGTGGGGAATTTCTTCCTCGCTCCCGCCTTCTAGTCAGAGCCACAACCGAAACATAGCTACTTCAGCCGAATTAAAACAATGATGTCAATTCTCAGGAGACTTCGTGCATTGCATGAAGGCCTCTGGACTTTTTATCGTTCCTCCGTGGATTGTATGAGCCTGTCTTAGATGTTCCCGTTCCTCTCTAATCTTTTAATGTGAGTGTGTGAGCTTGCCTGTTGTGTGTGTACATTAGAGAGGGGGGGAGTGTTGCTATTTTGTTAACGAATGCAAGCTGAGGCCAAGAAAGTTGCAACGAAAGGGCTGGTTCTTTCTCCTTTGTTTAAATGAACGGGGTTTTAAAATAATAAAATAAATAGAGTGTTTCGGTGGGGGTGGGGTGGAGAAGAAGTGGACCATAAGAGCAGGGAGGGGTTGGGGAATCTGACTCTGCGGATGTTGATGGACTACAATTCCCATCCCCAACCTGCCTGAGGTTGATGGGAGATGGAATCCAACCACATACAGATGATCATCTAGAACAGGGTTGGCCAACTCCCGAGAGACTGTGATACTTTCGAAATTAAAATCTGGGTTCAGGTCTAAGTTGTTGAGCATTCTTTAGGGAGGAGGAAAGCCCCATTTTTAGACTTCCTTAGGAGGGAAGTTCTGGGGTTTTTTTTGGGGGGGGGGGTTAAAGGCAAGGGTCAAAGGGGGAAAAGTCACTCACAATAATATCTCTTTGAATGAAAACAGCCACAGAGAGAAAGCTCCATCTTCCCTTCCACTGATCAGACAACAATGGAAGGTGGGGCGAGGGTGCGGGGCAGGAGTCAGTTTCAACGACACTAAGGAAAGGGAGCCAGAGATCGACCTGTGATCTACCAAAACCTCACAGGGATCTGCCAGTAGATCGCAATCGACCTGTTGGACATCCCTGACCTAGAACATACAGAGGACCATAGGCTCCCCATCCCTGAGCTAGAGCTTGGTCCGTACATGTTGAGTAGCACAATCTGCTCCTTCATCATACATTGGAGAAGGGTCATAGCTTAGTGGTAGAGCATCTGCCTTGAAAGCAGAACATCCCGGGTTCAATCCCCAGCATCTCCAGGTAGGGCTGGCAGGGACCCCTTGCCTCAAATCCTGGAAAGTCGCTGCCGCACAGTGTAGACAGCACTGGGCAAGATAGAGCTGGAGCAATGGTCTGACCCAGTTCAAGGCAGCATCCTGTTTTCCTGTGTTCCTAATCTCATGCCATGCATGGACCAGTTTGTCAGCTTCAACACACATTAGCTGCCATCTTGGCTCCAGTGTGCATGGAAAAGAAGCTCCAGGAGAAATAGCTTTGCACACCTTGTGCATCAGGATATCCAACACAGCCCGCTGGCTAAGCAAGGAACAGCCACAGTGGTGCCCTCTGACCATCATCCTTAGCCACTGGCTGTGCTGGCTGTGCCCACTGGGCATTGTAGTCCAACCATCCTTGAAGGGCACCAGGTTAGCTGCTACCTCTGGGCTGGGCCATGTATGGTGGCCCATCAGGTCCTCCACAACCTTGTCCCTCCCTTGTTTGGCCAGGTGGTTTATCAAGTCCCATTTGGCTCAGTGGGTCACCAGTTGTGTTGAGAACAATGCATGAGTTCCCTTCGGTATCAGAGAGAGCTGGGCATAAACACTCCTTGTCCCCATGCAGTCTTCTAGTGGCATCAAAGGGGGAAGGGAGGTCCCGATTAGCATTGAGCTCTCTGGGTTTCTGGAAAGAGTAGTCACCTCTTGGAGCCTTGACTGCAAAGTCTCCTCGCTGCCACCTCCAACCCACCCTACAAATGGGATGGTTGCCGCAGGCTGAAAGTTACCTGCTTGCATATCCTTGCATAGCACCTAACAGATACCTCCAGCTGCCAGCATGGAGGTGGGTTGGACACTACCTCATGGTAATTGTAGCCATCGCATCTTAGCAGAGCAACCATGGGGTGAAACAAAACTGACTGGGATCCAGAAGGGCGTTGCCCCATTTGACCAGCCCTGGGGGCGAGAGAAGCAAAGGCATCAGGGGCTCTTCCCCTTCCAATGGCTGGATCGTGGCCACTGTGTACAAAAGCTCATTTTCCTTCTTTCTGGATTTTGTTCGCTCACGTCATGATGTTGTGTGAAATGTATTTTTTTCAATATATATCTATAAATCGTTTGTTTGTTTTTTAAAGACATGAGCAAATGGATGTGTCCATTTAGACCAGGGGTCAGCAACCTTTTCCAGCTGTGGGCCGGTCCACCGTCCCTCAGACCATGTGGGGGGCTGGACTATATTTTGAAGAAAAAAATGAACGAATGCCTATGCCCCACAAATAACCCAGAGATGCATTTCAAATAAAAGGACACATTCTACTCATGTAAAAGCACACTGGTTCCTGGACCGTCCGTGGGACGGATCAAGAAGGTGATAGGGCCAGATCCGGCCCCTGGACCTTAGGTTGCCCACCCCTGATTTAGACTGTATTCACACAACAGTTTATTCTGCTTTCATTGTGTTTCCCTAACTGTTAATTATATTTGAGCTTTCACATGATGTGAAAGCCACTTCCAGGAATATAGAATAAGTTTAATGCTCATTTCCATGTTATTTGCAAATAGATTTTTTTTTTCCTGGAAGTAAGTAACAGGGAAATGAGCACCAAAGTCGCACTATACTCCACGATATTTCTGAAATTGAAAGCTCATACTGTATGGAAGCTCTTGCGGAATGAAGAAATTAACAGTTAGGGAAACATCAGGAAAATGGAATAGACTGCCATGTGGATGGCGCATTGTGTTCTGTTCCTGGAAGCGGCTTTTGAAGCTCAAACGTAATGTGAAAATTAAGTCAGGGAAACCTCATGGAAATGGAATAAAGCCGGCTTCCTATGTTCCTATCTGGATTGGGTTCACGTTCCACCAAGTCACAAAGAAGTTTTAAATCACTGCAAAATTGGCAGTTCATTCTGAACTGTGAATGAAAGCAACCGTTATTTCTTTCAGATGGATCTCAGATCTGTTCCCAGTTGTGATGGTACATGGGGCCAAAAACAAAACAAAACCCTATAAGTAATAAACACAATTGATATCATCCAGAGCTTCTTGCTCACTATGATGCATGCATAGTGACTTGCCCATTTGCTTCAATAGAGGGGGTAGTTCTGAGAGACCATCCCTGGTTTTGCACAGATGGATCCGTCCTTTCCATGGAGGTAAAACGAGAAGCCCTTGCGTGCAGGAGGTCTGTGCCTGCATCAGACCTTCTGTGCCAAACAACTGAAATTGCCCAGATTCCAGAACTGGCAACGGAGCAAATTTCAACCGTTCCATAGGATCTCCCAAGATTCAGTGGACTGGATATTTGCCTGTACACCTCAACCAGTCAATTGCACTGGTATCAAGGGATTATTTTGCTCAGATTCCACAGGGATCGCTGCAGCAAATTGCCAGGGGTCCACTGAGAAGAATGGCCAAGGTTTTGAAGGTGTCAATGGAAGCAATAGGCACTCATTGAGTGCCAAAAGAAAATGTTGCCAGGGTCGAATGGCGGTCTGTGTAGCATAGGCACCAGCAGAGAAAAAGGTTCCAGTTCTATTGGCACCCATGGAGAATGTGGCCTAGATTGTATCTCAAAGAGACTGCAAAGACCTTATGGTTGCTTAGGACAACAAGCAGGTAACTCTGCATGTCTGGAATCTTGAAAGGCTCCCTCCTCTAAATAGTAGATGAGAGGTGGCTGGCTTGCTCAGACCCCTTGTATTTCCAGGCCAGACCACACACACACACCTGGTCAAACTCAAAACACAGCTGAAATTTGGCAAAAGGAAGGGGTGATGTTATTGTCACTGCTGGTTCTGAATGTAAGCTGGTTATCTTCTGGTGTTGACTCTTAAGCTGGCAGTCGTTCTTATCAACTGAAAGGGAAGGTTTAGGAAGAAATGTCTTCGTCTGCATGTTATGGATATGAATACCATTTAAATTTATTGCCCACCCCTTCACTCTAAGGTCCCAGGGTAAGCTGCAACAATTAAAACACAATGTCACCAACATTTGTGAAAAACTTAAATTTGCAAAAAAAATAAGGGCGTCCTAAAAATATGGAGCTCAGGTGTCAAAAGTTTGGGGCATCTTCAGCATTCATCAAAAGCTGTATAATTAAGATGTCAGATACATCTCTTTGCCCTGTCTTTTGACACCCGAGACTCATTTTTCTATATCTTTGAATGCAAACTTGCCAGATTTGTTTTTCCCACGCCGGGCCATGAACAAAGACACTTTCGAAATGATCACTTCTCTCAATTTTGTGTCGCAACCAATGTGCACAATTGGGTGCATATCAGTCAAAAGAGCATGCAAAACTATGATAGTGACAATAGCATACGAAAATGAATTCAGCTAATGGAAAACTGCAATTCATGTAATAGGCTGGAATTTCTATAACTATCTGTACTTGAGGAGAAATGGGTGCAAAAAAAGTGTTTATGAATTTTCATATTCTGATATGGAAATGGAGCAAACTGAATTTAAGATTAGAAAAATGAGGAACTGGTAGGAAATTAAATGTACCATCCATCCCTAGGGGCAACCAGAGAAGATGGACAGCTGAAGAGTTGACAGCAGAAGACAAATTCACCCCCAAGCAGCAGTAGTGATGATCTTATGTCCCCTCCAGCCCAAGCTGGCACCACGATTGAAGGTGCCCTAGAGAATATCCCCTCCAGTAGGCCCTTTCCACCAGTGGCGTGCCTGAGTGGGTGTACTTGGTGGCAGAAGTGGGTCACAGCCATTTGGATACTCTGAACTGCACTGGGTGGCTGGATCTAGCCACCAGGGAAATTCCCCACGATGTCTGAGTGTGACGCTATGTTGGTGGCATTGTGGGAAATTTAAACCTAGCTGACTGGTGTTGCTCAGAGGGTCAGGCTGGAGGCACCAGTGCTTATGAATACCAGTTGCTGGGAGCCACAGGAGACAAGAGAGGGCTTTTGTGCATGAATCCTGCTTGCAGGTTTCCCATAGGCACCTGGCTAGCCACTGCAAGAACAAGATGCCGTGCTAGATGGACCTTTGGCCTGATCTGGCAGGCTCTTCTTATGTTCTTATGTAGAAACAGGGGAGGCATATCCGTGAAGCACCATCTCTGGTTACTGGGGCCCAGCAGCTGCCTAGGATACTTGTGGTGGACCTTAGCCCTGCCTGCGACAAGGGGCTACTGCTTGGCAAGTTTGGTATGTCTCCTTCATAGGAGGAGCTAATGGGGGGACCTACACATCCATCCAGTGTGGCGTAGTGGTTAAGAGCGGTAGACTTGTAATCTGGTGAACTGGGTTCACTTCCCCACTTCTCCACATGCAGCTGCTGGGTGACCTTGGGGTAGTCACACTTCTTTGAAGTCTCTCAGCCCCACTCACCTCACAGAGCATTTGTTGTGGAGGAGGAAGGGGAAGGAGATTGTTAGCCGCTTTGAGACTCCTTTGGGTAGTGAGAAAGCAGGATATCAAATCCAAACTCTTCTTCATTATCCTCTCTAGCTTTCTCAGTTGTTGGAGGGAGTCCTACTGGATTCCAAACATCTGTGTCAACAGCAGCAGTAACTAGTAGCCAGGCTGGCAGGAGGACATTGTCAAGACTCCCTTGGCATCACCAGAGCAAATTGCCAAAACAAAAACCCCACCAGCACCAAACAGGCAAAACTCCTTTGATGCCCCAGTGGAGAACGTTCTTGAGTGTCAAGCTGAACTACGCCAAGGAAGGAACTGTCTCCAGGGAAGTCCATTTGTTTAGCTTGGGTTTTGAAGGGAAAAGATGAAATGCAAGGCCTTGTCCTGAATGATGCCCGTTAGCCACAGGAACTCCAGGGATGGGAAGTCAGGCAAGCCCATGCCCTGCTAACCTCTCCCATTGCACAGGTTTTCCACCGCTTGTGATGGTGGAACAATTCAGTTGAATGAAAGGACAGGAGAGGTTGCCATTGCCACTCTTCCCAGTGAGTCCCTGACCCAGTCAAATTTGGCAGAATTTCTCCTATGACCTCAATGAAATTGTCACCCCAATTGTTGCAGCCGGACAGGAGGACCACAGCAGTGTGCTGGCAGTTCCAGATCAGCATCAAGAATGACCAAATAGTCAATAAATTGGAAGACACCATGTGTTTTGGAGATTGAGGGATGGGGTTTTGTATACTGAAGCAGGATGGATTCTTAGTGGTTGAGGTCACCCTACCCCAATGTCAGACGCAGGTGGCGCTGTGGGTTAAACCACAGAGCCTAGGACTTGCCGATCAGAAGGTCAGCGGTTCGAATCCCCGTGACAGGGGTGAGCTCCCATTGCTCGGTCCCAGCTCCTGCCAACCTAGCAGTTCGAAAGCACGTCAAAGTGCAAGTAGATAAATAGGCGGGAAGGTAAACGGTGTTTCCGTGTGCTGCTCTGGTTCGCCAGAAGCAGCTTAGTCATGCTAGCCACATGACCCGGAAGCTGTATGCCGGCTCTCTCGGCCAATAAAGCGAGATGAGCACCGCAACCCCAGAGTTGGTCACAACTGGACCTAATGGCCCTTTACCTTTTTACCCCTTTTACTTCTCTCCCCCTCCCCATATTAATGAATGGGTGGCCCTATTAACAAAATAAAAATGTTAGATCAATTGCAGAAGATGCTTAAGCTCAGGCTTTGCTGAATCTCCAAAGGAAAAAGAATTTCTGGGAAAGCACCATCTGTTTTGATGGTATTGCATACATGATAAATAATAATGCTAAAGTCCAGAGCTGAGAGGGCTTCTGGGGAGAAGTCACTGGGATATGACAGTGTCAGCTGGGAAGCACTTTTAGAAGCGAGGGATAGAGAAAAGTGCATCTTCTGCATAGGGGTGACTTATTCTCAAGAAAGAGGTATTTGCAAGAAGGCTTCCTCTGATACCTGGTACGCACATAATGCTAAGACATGGTTGGTTTAAGTCAAGGTTTGCTTAAGAAACCATGAGTTTGCCAAGAGTTGTGAAACAGACAACCCAACAAACCATGGCTCGTTTCTCCTGTTTTCCAGCTGCTGTTGCCTCACCTTTGCACTCTGAAGAGTATCTGGTTCCAAAACATGGTTAAGGACTGGTGCTGGGTTCTAACATAAGGCCAAGCAATAGTTTAAAACAAACCAGGGTTGTTAGACAACAGCAAACCATGGCCTCAGATTGTGTTTTGTTCGCAGGAAACAAATAATAGTGAAGCAACTGGGCAGGAATCACACATAACACTAATAACTCATTGTTTAATTAACCATGGTTGAGTGATCTATGTGTGAGCCAGGCCAATGTCTGCTTTCATAGATGATGTGCAGTCAGGATCATCTAAGATCCTTGATGTCTCGGAATTCCTCCTTTGATGCTGAAGCATCCAGAATCTAGGGGTTGACAATAATGGATCACTAAACTGGAGTTCTCAACATTTCCTGTTTAATATAAAATGTGAAAACTTCAGTTTCTAGTGCCATCCATCTAATGCCTTTCACCAGTGCCAAAAGTTCTGCAAGAACTGGTTCTCTGTGTGTATATTAAATTCCTCCCCTGTGCTACAACCCCCCACTTCCTACAATGGTGTTCTTAAAGAGCTGACTCGTTTTGTGACCCTGTGCACACTTGCTTGAGGGTAAGCCTCACCTGTTACTTCTGAAGTGCTCAGGATTGCACCCCCTGATACTTTTGGGGTTCCCATGAACCATTTTTGGGGAGCTCATGCTGAAGGTGTACCCAGAGCCAAGAGTTATGCCAGCAATGTCATTGTTTCTAATGGGGCCTCTGCTCAAGCGTTCTCCTTATGCTGAATGTAAAAAATAATAATATCAATAATTTTAAAAATGAACATGGCGAATGGGCGGGCAGGGCACTGTTTGAGGTGACCGTTTCCCTTTGTAAACCTTCGGAGCAGTAGAAACCCGGAGGCAGAACTGCTTTTCAAGGCGATGTAAATAAACAAGATCTTTTTCGCATTTCAACAGTGCTATGCCTCGCCCCCTGCCCCCACTGTGAGATATATTTTGGAGTTTGAGAATATATGTTATTAAAAGCAAGATGTAATAATAACAATAAAAGATTTGTTGTGACTTGTTTCTGGGTTGTTGTTTTTTTTCAAAAAAAATGGTTTTTCCCCAAAAAATTCAAACAAACAAACAAATGAACAAACAAACATAAATCTCCACTATATTTAAACCAACGTTAGTAACATTATTAAGTAACTTCCTCATATTCCCCTGGTTGTATTTCAATGTATATCATTTTATAACGGTTTTCCAAAACCAATATTTTTATAAAGTTAACTTATTCACTTAGCATCTTTCTTTCTTTTCAATTCAGCATTACAACGTATTAATTCATCACATTACATATTAAAATCCTCAGCCTATCTGGTATTTACAAGCTTTTCCAATTAAATTAACTAAACATATTTAACTAAATAGTCTTTAAATTTCATTCATTCTTCCTGTTAGTCCTCCTCCTTCTGGTCGCTGATTCTTCCAGTCAGATCGGCTAGCTCCAAAAAATCCATCATCTTCATCAGCATGCTTCTGGGTTTTTTATTTAAAGCATCACACACACAAACACATGGCCAGACTGCATTTCTGATATCAGCATATTTATTTGATACTAGGGGGTTGTGCCCCTGCTTGCTCTGCTTGCCATTTCCCCTACTTTCCCCTTCCCCTAGAGCTTCCCCTTCCCATCCCGTGGAAACAATGAAGCTTGCTTTTCACCTCCCTAACGGGATTTCTGGAGCCACTTCTCTTTTCTACTCTGTAGCCCCACTTCACCCCTGTCTTCACCTCCAACCTCAAATCCACCCTCATCCTTTTGTGGAAGCTTCCTTGCACACAGACCACCCTTTTGGGAATCTCCTACCCCTTTCTCCTCTTACACATTGCTGCTAAGCACCCTTTTCACCTTCTGGGGAATTATGAAAACATCTTCTCTTGTTCTGCAGGTTCTTGCAGGCCCCCTGCTTTCATCTTCCCCAACATCCCCACAACCCCCTAATCCCTCCACATTCCCATGAATTAGTCATGGAGTTCCCTGTCACTTTCCTAACTGCAAAACATCCATTTTTATTTTTATTTTAGTGGCTTTGTTGTACTCGGACAACAGAGAGCCCTTAAATATACTTTAATTGCACTAACCCTCCTGCAAAAGATGTGTTGTCTGAGGTACCCACATCACAACAGCCAGCCAACCTGACCCTGACTTAGCAATTTCTGTCTGAAGGCTTCTAGGTCCCATAGGGCACTTGTAGGGTGGAAGCCTTCTGATACAGCTGCCACTTCTGCTGGAACAAGGGGGCTGAGTCCCTCCCCCCAAACCCTGGAGGTCATGAAAGCGAGGAACATCTTCAGACAGAGGACAGGCCATTCTGACAGGCGCCCCTCTTGGGACTGATTCTGTCCAGCATAGATAACTGTGTGACGTAATTAACAGGGCTGTTATCTCTGGAGAGGCGCCGATGCACCCGGGCAAAGCTGAGGTAATGTCGGTAGTGCCACTTCCGGAGGCATTTCTTGAACTCGGCCTGGACCTAAGATGGAGGAAGCAACAGCAGGAAAGGAAATGGAGGCTTACAGCTGGGACAGAGTCAAAACACAGCCCCTAACGTCAGACCCTCGAAGTGTCCCTATTTTCAAGGGACATCCCTGATTTAGAGACGCCATCTTGGTTTCTGATTTGATCCTGGAATGTCCCACTTTTCCTAAAGATGTCCCTATTTAAGTTGCATTTTAAACTGTACTCTAACTTATATTGTAATCAACTGTTTTGGGGTTTTTTTGTTTTGTTTTGTTTTACTATATTTATATTCGGTGTTAGCCACCCTGAGCCCGATCTTGGCCGGGGAGGGTGGGGTATAAATATTATTATTATTATTATTATTATTATTATTATTATTATTATTATTATTATTATTTTCATCGGAGAAATGTTGGAGAGTATGGAGTTATCCGACTTGCACTTTGACGTGCTTTCAAACTGCTAGCTTGGCAGGAGCTGGGATTGAGCAATGGGAGCTCACCCCGTCGCGGGGATTCGAACCGCCGACCTTTTGATGGACAAGCCTTAGGCTCTGTGGTTTAGACCACAGTGCCACCCACATCCCTCATTACCCCTTAACTTCTGATTCACCTCATTGTGCTTTTTATACCTTACTAGTCTATATGCACTTCATTTTTATTATTCTTTTCAGTTAATTATCAGGAAAAAGTTTTAACCTTATAATTTCCTTAAACTTCAAGACTCAGTCCAAATCTGCCAAGAGATTTGTGCTATTACAGTACTTTTTAAGATATTCTTTGAACATTGTCCAATCTTTACTAAATTTCTGGTTAGAATCTCCTCTTATTCTCCCAGTCATCCTTGCAAGTTCTGAATATTCTATCATCTTTGCTTGCCAATCGGTTTTTGTGGGGATTACATCACCTTTCCAGTTTTTTTGTTATTAAAACCCTCGCCGTTGTGGTTGCATACATAAAGAGGGTTCTGTTCTATCTTATTTATTTGTTTACTTATTCCATGTGTTGGCCACTTTCTGACCAAAGTAACTTAAAGTGACTTACAATACACAAACAAACAAACAAACAAACACATGCATTAAAATCAGCATAAAGGGAAGTCTTCTTTCTGCACATAACTGTTAGTCTCTTTCTGCACAAAACTGCTCCATTTTGGGGAAGCCTTGCTCCTCTTTTCTCATGCTTTCTGAGAAGTTTTGCTTGTAGGCTTTTCCCTGCTTTTGCACACACTGTACGAAACTGCTCTCCATGCCTAGCTGACCACATCTACAGAACTTGATTGTTATATTGTTTGTGCCATATTAATCTCTAGTTACAATTCAATTAGGAGGCTTCATGCCTGTCTAGTTCTAGCTCCGATTCTCAGCCTTTAATGTATCAGTGATAAATGATCATATGTAAATCCCACCTCTCACATGTAATCCCCACCTTGTGCTTATGTTAACCAATCACAAGTTTCTGTGTGTATGTATCAACCAATCAGCCACAGGCCCACCTGTTAGCAATGCTTGTAATATTCAATAAAAGAGGCTCTCAAGGTCTGCCCAGACAGACGCCTCATGTTACACCTGCCTCTCTCGTCTCCCGTGATTTTTCATTCCTACATCAGCATTAAAGAGAATAAATAAAAAACTAAACCCTATTTTTATTTCTAAGAACCTGAGTTAAAGCATCCCAACCACTCCAGGAGGCAGTTAAGAGCCAAAGGCCTGGGGGTGGGGTGAGAGAAACATGCAGGCGCCTGGCACATAAAGCTAGGTAATGACAGTGCCTGGTAAGCCTCTCCAGGAAGAGCATGTGTGTGATGGCCTGGGATTCAGACTCAGAGGCTGAACCTGAGGAATCCCAGCCTGCACAGGAGTTCCCCGCCTCCAGAACCAGCTGAGCCTGAAGGGTCCTCACCTGTGCTGGATCCTCAGGTGCAGGCACCAGCTGAGTCTGCTCTGGCTCCTGAGGTGATGGAGGACCCATTGCCTGCAGGTGCTCCATTCTCAGCCCTGTCAGGGGAAGCTGAGGTTGCCTCAGTGTCTGGTAACCCTCCACCCTCTTCTGAGCTGCAGAGGCTCAGGGCAGAGAGGTGGAGGGAACTAAGTTCCCGCAGGAGGAGTGCTCGCCTCCAGGCCAGGAGAGGCGAGTCACCAGAGGATCAGGGCCACCCTGTGCCTCAGGGCAGATAAAAGCCAGCTAGCCCCAGTCCCAAGTTGCAGAAGCAACGTTGTTGGTAGCCTGTTCCTGCCTGAGTTCCTGACCTCACCCGACTCCCTGCCTTGGACCCAGCTTCAGCTTTGATGGACAGCCTCCATACCGCACCCTCGACCTCGGACTGGACTCGGACCTTGCCGCACGGTTAACCCTCGGGACCAGCAAAATGTGCCAAGCGAGGAGTCACCACTGAAGAGGCCCTGATCTTGTGTTGCCACCTTCCGGACCTTCTGAACAGGGGGCACATGGAGAAGGGTCTCAGGTGATGATTGCCAGGTCTGGTACATTCACTGGGGGGGGGGGAGATGGTCCTTCAGGTACTGGGCAGTGGCGGAGCTAGCTGCTCGGGTACCCGGAGCGGTGCACATGCCATGCACCCAGGGGTGGGAACGATCCACCCAAGGGGCAGGGCAATCGGCGCAGTGGCGTGATTCTCCCGGCAGGGGTCCAATTGCAGCACGGTTGCGCGATCCTCCTGGTGGGTGTCTGATCGTGGCACAGTGTCACCATCTGCCCGGCAGGATTTTGTCGCCCCCCTCTGGGATGACACCTGGGGCTGACCGCCCCCACCACACACCCCTTCCTACGCCCCTGGTACTGGGGTCCTGAGCTGCATAAGGCTTTATAGGTCAAAAAACCAGCACTTTCTCATTTCCACTTACCTCTCCATTTAAGAAACAGTACAGGAGAGCGACAACAAAGCCCTATGAAAGAGAAAGATAGAGAAGAGAATTGTGAGAGAAGCACACACCTACCAAACAAATGTGGTTTGATACGAAAATGGGCAAGGCACCTGCGCACAAGGACTGTTCTTTTCTTGCCCCTGCTTGTCACCTTTCTAGAGACATCTGGTTGGTCTATGTCAGAAAAGAGGATGCTGGACTAAGTGAACTTTGGTCTGATCCAGCCGGGCTCTTCTTGGCTACACACAAACACATATTGAAAGAGGGAAATGCTCCCATTTTGAGCCAGAAAGTGGAAAGCATCAGGAAATGCTTATTTCTCCAGGAGCTTGCTTTTTGATAGCTTCCAACAGGAGCAAGCCTCTCCGGCTTCCAGTTCTCAGGAGCGTAGGAATTTGTCTTATACTGAGACAGATCATTGGTCCATCCAATTGTAGGTCCAGCTGTCTGGCATAGTCTTCCTAGGATTGCAGGCAGGGGACATTCCCAGCCCTGTCTAGAGATATTTGTGTCAGGAGCTCATCCTACACTCGAGTAGGACCCTGGTAGAGACACATGCCTAACTGGCATGCTCTCTCCCTCCTAGTCAATCGTTTGGGAGCTTCAAAAGCTTTCTTCTGCCTGAACATCACAGCGACCGATGCCAACAGACATCAGCACACTTAGGGATCCGCAGAGTCTTCACAGCTTGCGTGACAGACCTCAGCAACTCAGCATTTTGGCTAATCGACTTTATTTACATATAAACACACACGGAGCACTGTAACATGGCTCCCTCTCTCTCTAGCATCAGACAGCAAAGAGAAAAAGAACAACGGACAATAGTCCCACTTCACAGAACACAGTGACACAAACATCCTGTCTCCGTCACTTCCCACTCTGTGGAGTCAGAACATACAAAGTCATGTGATAGACAAAAATCCCATGACTGCAATCACGGAGCAGGAATTCTAACAATTTGGAGCTTTAACTTTCTGCATGGATGGCAGATGCTCTACCATTGCGCTGCAGACTTCCTGTATACCAGACATCCCCGGGGGATCCTTATCCACAACCCTCATCATTCCTCCCCAGGGAAAGCTCAACAACTATGGGCAATCCTCCCCTTCCACACACACACCCCACGCACACTCTTCCTCCCTTCAATGACAATGTGTAGATCACTGCCAGATTTTTTTATACTGGGCGTAGATCACAGTCTCTTGGGAGTTGGATGTGCCTGCTGTATACTATAGGAACACTGGGAGCCGTCTTATACCATCAGATAATTGGCTCATCTTGCTCAGTATTGTCCACACCAATGGACAGCATCTCTCCAGGGGTCCAGAGACAGAGGTTTACTCCAGCCCTGCCAGGAGATGTTATTGGAGATTGAACCTGCGACCTTCTGCAGGCAACGGCGGATGCTCTACCGCTGACCTGCAGCCCTTCCCCAACTCTTACCTGAAAGGAACCCAAGCCTAGCTCAATGTACAGCCTGGCGACCACCCCAATGCTCTCTGGAAAGAAGGCAAAGATGATGTAGTGAGCCCCAAAGAGAGGGATGAGCAGCAACGTCGATTTTGCTAGTCTCCTGAAAGAGAGAATGTGGATGGGATATAAGTTCAGAAAAGGCCACGCAGGTGTTTCCTGTGAAATGACCGGGGGGGGGGGGGCAGCCAGGTGGCAGTTTGCTGACTGGGTTCTGCAGGGGAATACAAAGTTTCTCAGGCAGGGAAGGTGCTTCCAATGTGGAAAAGACTTCCACAGGACACTGGGGTGGTAGTGGTGGATTAAAAAATGATGGCAGGAGTTCTCATTCATGGGGAAGGTATGCGTAGCTTGTGGATCAGGGTGTCACCCTCCACTGAGGTAGCAGAACAGAAAATACACCAGAAGAGTCTTCTGGTGCACTGCTCCTGAATGTGGTTTCCGCAAAACCCCTGTGTGTCAGGAATGAGCCAGCTCCAAGTGAAGGTTTGCAGCCAACTGTAGAGAGCAGCCAGGAACAGGGAGGCTTTGATGTTAGTCAGGCAGGGGAGAGCCGGCAGCTGCAGACTCCGACTCTTCCTGACCTTGACGGGCCAGCTGATAAGGCAGTAGCGAAGAGCAGGCTAGAACGCAGCCAAAGCTCTCCGGAAGCTCAAATAGGTGCAAATAGACACACAGAGAGTCTCTCTGAAAAGGAAGAGGAGGGAGATGATCCAATAATTCTGAGGAGTCGGCGAATGGGAGGGCTGTTAGGAAGCAAAACAAGAGATGTAAGGTGTGAAAGTTCAATATATTCTGTAGAGACCGGAAGCAGTCTTCAGAAGGGCCATTTGAGTTACAGCTGTCCAGAGCTATCTGTTTGTTTTCGCAATAAATCCTCCTTTTTAATTACTGGGTTACCAACCTGGGAACCTGGACTCCTGACACTGTGTCAGGCTTCAGGGAATTGGCTTTCTCCCCCATGGCAGTAGATAAGCAGAACAAAGTAAAAGGAGTTTTCTTATAAACTTTAATAATCACAGCGAGAGAACAAAGAACACATCTCCTAAAATGGTGGTGCTCCCAATTAAGGATTCCACCCTCTTCTGTCCCTATTAAACTTTGTCGTTCCTACGTCTGAGTTTGTACCCTCTGTGCTTTCTGTTCTGCCACTTTCTGAGACTTTGGAGAAGGGGGGTGAATGCTATCCAGAGACTGTGAATCGTTAACCCTCTCTTTTCCTGTGTTTCTTCTCCTAGCTCAGGGGTCAGCAACATGCGGCCCACAAAGTCCATTTTACCGGCCCATGAGCCGCCTGCAAACCGAGCCACCCGCTCGGCAAGTCCCCCGCGCACTGCGCTAAACCAGCGCAGCGTGGCATGGGGACTCACCGAGTGGCACCAGAAATGGCGGCTGCGCATGACCAGACTCTGAAAATCGCTTCTGCGCAGGCGCAATTTTTGGCATGCACAGAAGTGATTTCCGGCACCGTGGACATGTGCAGATGCAATTTCTGGCATCGCGCTGTGCCAGTCTGGCCCACGGACAATTTCCGTGGGAGTGATTCGGCCCATGGCCAGTAAATCTTGCCAACCCCTGTCCTAGCTGTTCCGCATTCAATATTTCCCAACTTCTGCCTTCTGAACTATGTCCCTCTGCAAACCACTATACCCAATCTATTGTGTCCTCCTGCTCCTGGGAAGATTCAGGATCCGAATCAGGAGCAGGGGGAGACTCCCACCATTCCTACTCAGCACGGTCTCTGACACTTACGCATTTTAACTCAGCAGCAAGCCCTGTTGGTATTTAAGGTTCAGGTCTGGTGGTGGTAGAGAGCTGCTCTTGGTGTCCCACCCATGCACAGAGTTGTACAGGGACAACTCAACCTTCCTCCTGCTTCATGAATCTGCCCAACTACCACATAAGCCACAACTTTGGCAGAAATCTGCTTATTGTACAGCAGGGACAGAGAAGCTGTGGCCTTCCAGATGCTGTTAGATTGCAATGTCCACCATCCCTGATCTTTGGCCATGTGTTGGCTAATAGGAGCTGAAGCTCATCAACATCTGGAGGTCCACAGATTGCTCAACCCTGGTGTATGCTGTACAATCGGGGTCTAACCTCTCCGGCTTGTGAGGATGAAAGGTTTGGCCACTTACACAAAATGCCTTGTATGCCTTCCTCCAGTCTTTGAAGATTTTAATTTCTGCACCAAAATCCGGATGACGTTGAGAAAGATAGCAAAGTTCATCTAGAGTGACAAGAGGGAATCTCAGCATCCACCAAAGCTTAGTAAATACATTTCCAGGTCGCATTACTTTACCAAGAAATAACCTCGGATTGTATCCAAATGAGAGAAACAAGTGTAAGATACAGCCCTTCCTCTCTATGAAATCTAAAACAAGAGGGTAGATTTGGAGAATATTTCTGATGGCAAGAAGACAACCAAGTACCTAGAGTGGTGGTAGTCAGCTTTCTTCCACTCAAGGTCTTCAGCCAGAAGCTGGAAAACCAGTAATTGGGCTTGGTTTTTCTCTAGATCTCCTTTACTGAACTGTTCATGTGGGATAGATGACCCACAGGTAAAGATAAAGGGACCCCTGACCATTCGGTCCAGTCGTGACCGACTGACTCTGGGGTTGCGGAGCTTATCTCACTTTATTGACCGAGGGAGCCGGCGTACAGCTTCCGGGTCATGTGGCCAACATGACTAAGCCACTTCTGGCGAACCAGAGCAGCGCATGGAAATGCCGTTTACCTTCCCGCCGGAACGGTACCTAATTATCTACTTGCACTTTGACGTGCTTTCGCACTGCTAGGTTGGCAGGAGCAGGGACCGAGCAACGAGAGCTCACCCCGTTGTGGGGATTTGAACCGCCAACCTTCTGATCAGCAAGTCCAAGGCTCTGTGGTTTAACCCACAGCACCACCCGCGTCCCTTTAGATGACCGACAAGTCCCCTGCAAACTCGCAAGGCCTTGATTTAGTAACACAGATGGTTCTGTTGCAAGGGGTTGTCAAGGACATTCTGCATGAATGTGGAATCTAGGTTTCCTGTGGTTCAGAGCTGTGTACCCAAACATCTGGCTAAGCAACCATAATCTGTACATTCAGCCAAAAAACAACCATCTCCATCCATGGTAATCAGGGAGCTGTGTACTTCCTCAGCCAAATCAAACAGACAAAAATTGGGGGAATTCCTCACCCTGACTGAGCAATATCCCACTTCATAGAGAAGGAGGGGGGCCTTAGGTTCTTAACATCTCAAAGGGTGCAAGGGCGGCACACAGCCCAGTGACCCCCCAATGACTGACGACAATTGCTGGGCTTTCTGTTTTTCAAAGCATTCATTTGATCAAAAGGAAAACTCACTATGACGGTTAAAAGGATAGGTCCTTTGATGATCCAGAGGACTGCAAAGCTCTCCTCATCATCATCCCAGCATCTAAAAGAGCCAACAAAAAAAGAAACAAATTGTGTCTATTACCTTGAAAGAAGAGACTTCCTCCACCTCCTCGGCCATTTGATGACTGTCGTGCTTTGTACAGTGGTACTTTGGTTCTCAAACGCCTTGGTGTTCCGGTTTGTGAACTTTTTTCGGAAGCCAAACATGCTCCATTTTGAGTGCCACGCTTCCGTTTCAAGTCTTACGCTGAGGCCTGTCTGTTTTTGCTATTTATTTTGCGTTTTTGTTTTTGCAGCTCTTTCCTATCGTTTTTGTGACTGTGCGGAACCCAGTTCAGCTACCAATTGATTGATGGTGTGACTGCAGTACATTGTTTATTGCTTTCATTTTATGAATCAACAGTCTCGTTAGATAGTAAAATTCATGTTAAATTGCTGTTTTAGGGGTTGTTTTTAAAAGTCTGGAACGGATTAATCCCTTTTGCATTACTTCCTATGGGAAATCACGCCTTGGTTTTGGAACGCTTTGGTTTTGGAATGGACTTCCGGGACAGATTTAGTTTGAGAAGGTACCAATATATACCAATGTAAAAACCCTTCCTTCTTGTCTCGGCTATCAGTCACTCTTAATATTTCTGCTTCCTTTAACACAAGAATCAGTACCAGAGAGAGGTAAGAGATTTAGATGACCAACTGTCTGGGATGTAAAACTGAAATCAAGTACAACATTCCTACAGTGGACATATTAGGGGATGTTTTGTACCACTCAGGAGAAGACTTCCTGTTTCCTCCTGAGCTGGGACAGACTTCCATTACATGTGACTTGAAAAGGGTGAGGTCTGTTGTACATGTTACGATATGAAAGCAATGCGGCCGCGAGCTGCTAGCTTGAAAGCAAAACATAATGGGAATGTTGGGACTGTTCCATGGGAAACAGAGGGACAGTCTGTTCTCAGTGCAAAGCACCGGAAATTAGCTCAGAGTGTAATATGAGCTGTACAGGAAGTACAGGAGGAGTTTGTCTCTCGGCTGCTTGTTTGAAGAGAGCAGACGTGTTTTTCTGTAATGCTGCAAAGACAGAAATAAAGGCATGTAAATACGTTTCTGTCTATCTCTTTCCCCTGCCTGGGGGGGGGGGCAGGGAAGAGTGGTGTGTTCTTCTCACGCTGGGAAGGATCGCCGATTGTGACCTAGCCTGTATCCTGCCGGAGAATGCAGACAGGGAGGTCAACCGGAGATTATCAAGCCGGGTGCCTGGAGAATGGCCAGTTTCTCCTGATAAGGCTTAAAAATCCCAACACTAGCATGGAGGAGCACATGGCCTCCATGTTCTGATCAGTGTGTCTTCTTCATTTTGTATGTTGCTGTGTGTTTGGAAAAGTTACTGCTTAGTCACAGTCACTTGGGACTAACTTCTTTATGGAATAGTTCTAGTTGTTATGTAACCTAAGCCTGCCTTCAGGGCTATGTCTGTGACCCTGAATGAATCTGTGAGTAAACTACTTTTATACAGTGGTACCTCTGGATGTGAACGGGATCTGTTCCGAAGCCCTGTTCACATCCAGAAGTGAATGCAAACCACGCCCGCGCATCTGCGTGAGCGCAGGTTGTGATTAGCCGCTTCTGCGCATGTGTGTGATGTCATTTTGAACATCTGCACATGCGCGAATGGCGAAACCCGGAAATAACGTGCTCTGTTACTTCCGGGTCGCCGCTGCACGCAACCCGAAAATACTTATCCCAAAGGAAGCTACTTCAACCCGAGGTATGACTGTATTAACATTAATTAGATTCTTGTGTTTATTCTTTTTAAGAGGGATTAGAAGGGATTTTACCAGGAAGAAATCTTTAATAGTAAGACTCAGATGAGTCAGCAACAAGCTGATCGCTGCATAATTCAAAAAGGAGGATGTTTGGAACTCTGTTAGAATATGGAACTTGCTAGAGCAAGTTAGGAAGGATATCATTAAATAACATATCCTCTCCTGCCTCCCTAATCATCCCCACAAACTGATCCATCTAGCTCATTGTTAGCACCTCTCAAGAGTTTCAGAAATCGGACCTCCCTATGTCAAAATGTTGGAGATCAATCCAGGAACCTTCTCACAAAGGAGGTCTTCAGTGCTGAGCTATGTCCATTCCCGATTCTCAATTCACAGTTGTCGTAGTGCCCTAAATTAGGGATGGATAAATTTGTCCATTTCACTGTGTGTTCGTTTCTCTTTTTAAATAATTATTGAATTCAGTCCTCTGCATTTCTGCGGTAATTGTTGCATTAAAAAAAAATTCTTGTGAAAATTTGTCAGAATCATAATGCAAATTTCTCTTTAGTATCACATTTTTGCATGCGGTTTTGGCTAACGTAACAATTCCTGCAGGCAATGTTTCATAATAAAATGCATTTTGTGTTATTTTTATAATATATGTATTTTAATGGACATATTAAATGCTTCTTCCCTAATATGTCCATTTTTGTATACATGGTTTGTGTACAAAACTGCATTGCAAAATTCAGAGAAGTGCAGATTTTGAAGAATAGCTGCGTCTTGGTTGGATGAATTTATCTTTAAATTGCAAGCAAACCTGAATATAACCCCCCCCCCCTTTATCACTTCCATTAATTTCACCTCCGGAGACCTTGGTCCCCCCTGTTTTAAAATTTCAGCATTTAAATTTCTGAGACTGAATGAAAACTTGGAACATCTTCCTGTAATCATTTTGTGAAAATCTAGCAGCAAAAAAAAATTAATAAATCACCCAGTATTCTGTTTGTAAATCCTGCTCAAGATCCAGATCAATGTTATGATCACTGGTGCTCCTGAAACAAAGGGGGGGAGAGCAGATTAAATAACAGTCATAGGTAAAAGTAAAATATAATAAAATCAATATATAAAACCACAAAATACATAATAAAAAGATAAACAACAAGCCAATAGCCCCTCCCCCCAAAAAACACATTTTAAAAGGACATAGGATGTAGCTCAAGTCAGGCAAAGGCCTGGTTGAAAAGGAACGTTTTTGCCTGGCGCCTAAAGTTGTATAATGAAGGCGCAAGGCAAATTTCCCTGGGGAGAGCATTCCACAGAGGGCGAGCCACTGCAGAGAAGGCCCCGTTCTCATGTTGCCACCCTCCAGACCTCTCGAGGAGGAGGCACATGAAGACGGACCTCAGAGGATGAACTCAGGGTCCAGGTAGCTTTATATGGAAAGAGGCGGTCCTTGAGGTATTGCGGTCCTGAGCCATTTAAATGAGGAGAGGGAGTTCCCTGCACTCCAACTTGAACTCCTTGGAGTAAAAGGTGGACTATATTATACAAATGCAATTACAGTGGTACCTCTGGTTACATACTTAATTCATTCCGGAAGTCCATTCTTAACCTGAAACTGTTCTTAACCTGAAGCATCACTTTAGCTAATGGGGCCTCCTGCTGTCGCTGCACAATTTCTGTTCTCATCCTGAAGCAAAGTTCTTAACCCGAGGTAATATTTCTGGGTTAGTGGAGTCTGTAACCTGAAGCGTATGCAACCCAAGGCACCACTGTAATCAATCCATCATACCCTTGCCATTTATTTCACAAAAAAATGAAAAGAGGATCTGTTTGATTCCATTTTTATTTGTCAAGAAATGAATGCACACACCTTAATCACAGGGCCGGATCAACAAATCCACTAAAACTCATCCAATGAATCAGCTATGCTTTGCTTAAGAAAGCCCTAATACACGCCTGGTAAATGAAATCACAGTCAGGAGTCAAAATATGAGCAGCAGAAGGGAAAAGGATTATGATTGTAAAAGAGGAAATATGTATTAGATTAAAGTATGTTGCGTGTCGAGGTCCCCAGGACCACCCCAATAACTCACACATGACACAGAATTTTTGTTTAAGATTTTTGGCATAATTTTGGCCACAACTTTATTAAAATACAAATTTGTGAGTGGTTGCTTAGGCATTGGTTGCGACAATCTGCCCCCACCATGGGGGACAGACTGACATTCCGCACAATGTGAAAGTCAGATAAGGGGAATACACTCGGGGGTAGCGTCGGAGCAGGGAACCTCCCCAAATGCAACCAGGAGCTGATTGCTATGGCCCGAGCCCCCTTGGCAGAGTGGACAAGCAATAATTAGCCCCCGATTCCTTTAACGAAATACTCTTGCAGTAGCAGCATTAGAGGGGCAGGCACAGCCAATCCATGCCCCTCAACCAACCAAACCATAAACCAATGCCTAACCGCGAACCTTACAAGTTGTGACGATTTGCTACGCAGTAGGCAAAAATCAAATGGCCCCAGCCAATCAGCCAGATGGACAAAATTCCCACCAGGCCCCTGCCCCAAAGCAGATGACCCCATGACAGGCATAGAAGGTCAAAGCAAACAACCCTATTCTAGGGAGGGAGGGACAGACAATCCGATGCACGGGCGAAAAGAGGAAGCCCTAGCCCCGTGCAAGGAGTTTTAGCATTTCTGGCTGTCAATCAACAAATGGCAACATTAACTTCTTCCCAACAACAAGGGAAGCCCCAATCGCATCAGTGGCCAATGATCAATTAGCCCGCCCCCAACTTTGGAGTGTCCTGGCAGCCCCCACCGCAACACGTGCTCTCCGTGAAGGAGAACACGCTCTAACGCGGTAGAAAAAAAGGGTTGGAATAAAAACACCATAGAGGTAAGGGTGAGAAGTCAAATTGCTTGGGGAAATAATTACTGAAGTTGATTTGTTTCTGAAAATTCTGAGACACACCAACGCGACTGGATGCAGAGAAGACATCTCCAAGTGTCCCAAACCCGTAGGCAAGGATAAGGTGTTGGTTTACTTAACGCAGTGACATGCAATGTAGTTCTCCCTCCAGAAGATTGGACTTCAATTCCCATCAGCATTGGCATGGCCAATGGAGGTTGATGGAAATCATAGTCCAACAAAATCTGGAGTTCATCACCCTTGGCTTGATGCAAAAACACCAAGTGTGCTTGCCGATCTTAGCAGGGGGTGGGAGGAAGAATTTGGAATCCAGTTCGGTTAGGTGAGAGGGAATGTCAATAAATAATAATAATAGTACAGTGGTGCCCCGCAAGACGAATGCCTCGCAAGATGGAAAACTCGCTAGACGAAAGAGTTTTCCGTTTTGAAGGTGCTTCGCAAAACGAATTTCCTATGGGCTTGCTTCGCAAGACGACAATGTCTTGCAAGTTCCTGCTGGGTTTTTTTTCCCTTTTCCCTCCCTTTTTCTAAGCCGCTAAGCTACTTATCAGCTGATCCGATCAGCAGATAAGCTGCTAAAAGCCGCTAAAAGCCGCTAATAGCGCTAATCCGCTAATCCTTCAATGGGCTTGCTTCGCAAGATGAAAAAACCGCTAGACGAAGAGAATCACAGAACGGATTCTTTTCGTCTTGCGAGGCACCACTGTAATTATTATTATTATTATTATTATTATTATTATTATTATTATACCCTGGTCATCTGGCTGGGTTTCCCCAGCCACTCTGGGCAGCTACCAACAGAATATTAAAAACATGATAAAACATCAAACATTAAAAACTTCCCTAAACAGGGCTGCCTTCAGATGTCGTCTGAAAGTCAGATAGTTATTTATTTCCTTGACATCTGATGGGAGGGCATTCCACAAGGCAGGTGCCACCACCGAGAAGGCCCTCTGTCTGGTTCCCTGTAACTTTGCTTTTCACAGTGTGGGAACTACTAGAAGGCCCTCAGAACTGGACCTCAGTGTCTGGGCAGAATGATGGGGGTGGAGACGCTCCACGTAGCCCCACGTAGAGCGCATTGCAGTAGTCCAAGTGGGAGATGACCAGAGCATGCACCACTCTGGCAAGACTGACAGTGTGCAGGCTCGTAGGATCTCAGCTTGTGTACCAGATGGAGCTGGTAGATAACTGCCCTGGACACAGAATTGACCTGCACCTCCATGGACAGAGGGGGTCCAAAATGACTCCCAGGCTGCACACCTGGTCCTTCAGGGGCACAGTTGCCCCATTCAGGAACAGGGAGTCCCCCACACCCCACAAAACAGTACTTCTGTCTTGTCACATAGAGTGCATTGCAGTAGTCCAAGTGGGAGATAACCATGTACCACTCTGGCGAGACTGACAGCGTGCAGGCAGGTAGGGTCTCAGCCTGCGTACCAGACGGAGCTGGTAGACAGCTGCCCTGGACACAGAAGTCAAAGCCGTCTACTAACCCCAGCCAATCAGGATGAAACTCCATGCGTACTGTTTGTCCGACACAAAGGTCAGCATCAGTAGGGTTTGCAGATACATGCCCTCGACCAGCAACCAGAAGAAGTTGGCTAGGATGCTGAACTGGAAGAAAGCCACCGCAGACTTGCATGCCACCTGCAGGACAAAACAAGTTTCATTTCAGACAAGGAGGTTCTTTCTTTTTTAAAAAAATTGATTTTTATTAATTTTACAAAAAAAATTTAACACCATACAAACATATAAAAAGACATACAAACATGTATAATTTCATAACCTTATTTTCTTAGACCTTGTTTCTCGGACTCCCCCATACCTCCCCTTTCTGCATCCCAATGTCCAAAATTTTTCAGCAACTTCTAATGATTCTGTCAAGGATATGTCTTACTAATCTTTCCTTCAATCTATTCTTATGTCGCTGTAACCCTTTCATTCTCAAAGCCTTGACATTTTAAGATTCATCAAGTTTATAATGGTCCTTAAGATAGATTTTAAATTTCTTCCAGTATTCTTCCGTCGTCTCCTTCCCCTGGTCGCGGATTCTGCCAGTCATCTCAGCGAGTGTCATGTAGTCCATCACTTTCATCTGCCATTCTTCCAGAGTGGGTAGCTCTTGTGTCTTCCAATACTTTGCGATGAGAATTCTTGCTGCTGTTGTAGCATACATAAAAAAAATTCTATCTCTCTTTAACACCAATTGGCCGACAATGCCCAAGAGGAAGGCCTCTGGTTTCTTAGGGAAAGTACATTTAAGTACCTTTTTCATTTCATTATATATCATTTCCCAGAAGGCCTTAATCTTTGGGCACGTCCACCAAAGGTGATAAAAAGTACCTTCAGATTCTTTACATTTCCAACACTTATTGTCAGGCAAATGGTAAATCTTTGCTAGCTTGACTGGGGTCATGTACCACCTATAAATCATTTTCATAATATTTTCCTTTAAGGCATTACATGCCGTGAATTTTATCCCGGTGTTCCACAACCATTCCCAGTCAGCAAACATAATGTTATGACCAATGTCTTGTGCCCACTTAATCATAACTGATTTAACTGTTTCATCTTGTGTGTTCCACTTCAGCAACAAATTATACATTCTTGATAAATTCTTAGTATTGGGTTCTAATAGTTCAGTTTCTAATTTTGATTTCTCCACCTGGAAGCCGATTTTCTTATCTTGTTTGTACACCTCCATTATTTGATAATAATGGAGCCAATCTCGTACCTTGGTTTTCAATTTCTCATGACTCTGTAACTTCAATTTATCTCCTTCTTGTTCCAGAATTTCCCAATACTTTGGCCATCCGGCCGCCATATTGAGCTTTTTCAATGCTTTAGCCTCCAAGGGTGACAACCATCTAGGGGTTTTATTTTCCAACAAATCTTTATATCTTATCCAAACATTAAACAATGCTTTTCTAACAATATGATTTTTAAAGACCCTATGCACCTTAATTTTGTCATACCATAAATATGCATGCCAACCAAATGCATTATTAAAACCTTCCAAGTCCAAAATGTCTGTATTCTCGAGGAGCATCCACTCTTTCAGCCAGCAAAACGCTGCTGCTTCATAATACAATTTTAAGTCCGGCAGGGCAAATCCCCCTCTTTCTTTTGCATCTGTCAATATTTTAAATTTTATTCTGGGCTTTTTGCCCTGCCAGACAAATTTCGAAATGTCTTTCTGCCACCTCTTGAAACAATCCATCTTGTCAAGGATTTGCAAAGTTTGAAACAAAAATAACATTCTAGGCAATACATTCATCTTAATAACTGCAATTCGGCCTAACATTGACAATTTCAGATTTGACCATATTTCAAGATCTTTTTTGATTTCTGACCAACATTTTTCATAATTGTCTTTATATAAGTTCAAGTTTTTAGATGTCAGATGAACCCCTAGGTATTTCACCTTCTTAACCACTGTCAAACCTGTTTCATTCTGGAATTTCTCCCTCTCCATAACTGTCAAGTTTTTTTTCCTAAAACTTTAGTCTTTTGTTTATTCAATTTAAATCCAGCCACCTGGCCAAATTGTTGAATTATCTCCAACACCCTTTTCGTACTAGTGTCTGGCTCTTGTAAGGTCAAAACTAAGTCATCTGCAAAGGCCCTTAACTTGTAATGTTTGGCTCCGACCTGTACACCTTTAACTTGCTGGTCATCTCTAATCATATTTAGCAAAACCTCCAGGACTGATATAAAAAGCAATGGGGAAATTGGGCACCCTTGTCGTGTCCCTTTTTCTATCTTAAATTCTTCAGTTACTACATTATTTACAATCAGCTTGGCTTTTTGTTCAGAATATATCACACCCATACCATTCTCAAATCCTTGGCCTACCCCCATCCCATGAAGATTCTTTTTCATAAAACTCCAAGAAATATTGTCAAAGGCTTTCTCCGCGTCCACAAAAATCAAAACTGCTTTAGTGTTTATATTCACCTCCAGCAATTCCAAAATGTCAATTATATTCCTTACATTATCTGATAAATGCCTTTTTGGGAGAAAGCCTGCTTGGTCCTTATGAATCTTTTCCATCAATACTCTTTTCAATCTTTTTGCCAAAATTTCTGCAAAAATTTTGTAATCCACATTAAGTAATGATATTGGGCGGTAGTTTTTAAGTTGAGTCTTTTCAGTCTCTGTCTTTGGAATGAGTGTAATATATGACAAGGAGGTTCTTTCACCAGGTAATGTTTTCCGCAGAGCAACATTCGATTGAGGGCTGTGACCTTTTTCTTCTCCTGGCAGGGATGATTATCATTATAAAATCATAGAATCGGAGAGTTGGATGGGATCCCAAAGGTCATCTGCAGTGCCGGATTTACGTATAAGCTGAACAATCTATAGCTTAGGGCCCCACTCTCTTGGGGGCCCCCAAAAAAATTAAAGGGGGAAAAACCTGGATGTACATTTCCAAAACATGAGAAAATAAATAAATAAAATGAAACCTACATACAGCAACAGTGTTTTGTGTTGTGTAGGCTCCTATGATGTACGTAATGGGCCCCGCCTGCTAGCCTGCTCCCTAAAATATCACTGGTTTGCTCCTTTCTATATATAGGGTGCCTACATTCTGCATAGACTGGTAGCATGGCAACATGTGCAAATGGCTTGAGATACCTATGAGGTCCATAAATTACCATATAGCATATATTCAACACAAAAAACAGTGACAATTTGTTGTTGACAAAGGACAGCTGGACATATAAAGGGCCCCATTACCTTCAGTAGCTTAGGGCCTCATCAAACCTAAATCCGGCCCTCGTCATCTGAATCACAGCTAAAGAATCCTTGATGGTTGACTATCCAATCTCTGTTTGAAAACGTCCAAAGAAGGAGAATCGACCACCTTCCACTGTCAAACAGCTCATACAATGGGAAACCTCGGCAGCTGAAAAATGGCCACAGGCTGTCGGTGATGGCACCAGGTGGACCTCCCTGGGGAGAGCATCCCAGCCACAACTGGGAAAGGTTGGTAAGTGAAGCTTTCTGCTGATGGAAAGAACTTTTCTGCTCTTGAGGAAGTGATGGACTGGTTTTGCTTGGGACTAGTAATCTGCTCATGCTTCCAGTCTGTACATTCTCCCCTCCCCTTTTCCCCCAGAAAGGGCAGTGGAGTTTCCCTGGTACTCTCACCTCACAAAGCGAACTGAGTTTGCCCCCAAGAATTCTTACCCACTAGGGAAATCAGGAAGCATGAAATGGCCATGTTGAATAAGGTCAAAGCCATCCTTTCCCCCTCATGAAAGCAAAACAGAAGCCATGTCTGAAAAACCTCATAGCCCACTCCTTCTGCAAACACTAAGCTTTTGTTTCAGGTAGGTAACCATGTTGGTCTGACGCAGTCAAAATATATTTTAAAAATTAAAATAAATTGTCCAGTAGCACCTTAGAGACCAACTAAGTTTGTTCTTGGTATAAGATTTTGCGTGCTTATGGTATCTGAAGAAGTGCGCATGCACACAAAAGCTTATACCAGGAACAAACTTAGTTGGTCTCTAAGGTGCTACTGGACAATTTATTTTTTATATATATAAAGAAGGCTGATCGCCGAATAATTGATGCTTTGAATTATGGTGCTGGAGGAGACTCTTCAGAGTCCCATGGACTGCAAGAAGATCAAACCTATCCATTCTGAAGGAAATCAGTCTTGAGTGCTCACTGGAAGGACAGATCCTGAAGCTGAGGCTCCAATACTTTGGCCACCTCATGAGAAGAGAAGACTCCCTGGAAAAAAACCCTGATGTTGCGAAAGATGGAGGGCACAAGGAGAAGGGGACGACAGAGGATGAGATGTTTGGACAGTGTTCTCGAAGCTACCAGCATGAGTTTGACCAAACTGCGGGAGGCAGTGGATGACAGGAGTGCCTGGCGTGCTCTGGTCCATGGGGTCACGAAGAGTCGGACACAACTAAACGACTAAACAACAACAATTTTTTTAAAATATATTTCGACAAAGCTTTTGTGTAAAATATTATTTTCAAAAGCGGGTCAGATGCATACCGTTGACATCAGGCAGTGGTCCATGCTGTCGTCGGAGAACAAAATGGTGTCTTTTGTGAAAACGGCAGCTGCCCTCAGGACGAAGGAGACAAACAGATGCATGTGGATATAATTCCGTGTGCAGTGGAATTTCCTGGAAGGGGGCAGGAAAGCAGATTGTCAGTTTAGCAGGCTGACATAAACTGGCTGAATTGAGCTGAATTCTGCTTTCAGGGCATCTAAATGGTGCCTTTGGGCTGCAGGAATGAGAGGAATGGCCACCAACTTGGGTATCTTTAAAAGGGATTTAGCTTACAAGGAGTTACTGGTAGGAGATTCTGTCAATATCAGCTCCTCTCAGTTTCTAATTTTTTCCAACTTTACGGTCCCTTCTCCACATTTCCAGATCCGCTGGTGATTTATTTATTTAAAAGACCTCATGAAGAATCATCAGCATTTTATTTCGAACTTCTCCTAATCCACAAATGTGCAAAGCAATCCCCCACAATGCAGGGCATTTTTGTATGTTGTTTCAACCAGCATTTAAATACTGTTACTTTCCTGTTCCCTCGTGTTTTCCAGTGCTTTAAAGCACTGTGTCTGAGTGCTTTATTCTCACCCTGGATTTCCCCCCAGGAAAAGCCACTCTTTAAAAGCTGAAGTGCAACCAATGTCAATTTGATTTCCCCACAGATTGCCATTTGCTCCGACTCAACACTAAAGAGTGGATTTTCCTGGGGAAAGCTCTGGAGCAAAAAGAAAGAATGTGAGTGAGTGAGCACTCAGATATGGAGCTGGAAAGTGCAGAGGAAAGTCAAGTGCTGCTAAGCCCTTATATGTACACTTGGCTGGAGGACTGCAACACAAAATTCAGAGAAGTGCCAATTTAGAAGAAGAAGAGAAGAGTTTGGATTTGATATCCCACTTTATCACTACCCAAAGGAGTCTCAAAGCGGCTAACATTCTCCTTTCTCTTCCTCCCCACAACAAACACTCTGTGAGGTGAGTGAGGCTGAGAGACTTCAAAGAAGTGTGACTGGCCCAAGGTCACCCAGCAGCTGCATGTGGAGGAGCGGAGACGTGAACCCGGTTCACCAGATTATGAGTCCACCGCTCTTAACCACTACACCACACTGGCTCTCTCACACACTAGATGGCTGTGTTTCAGTTTGAGCCACACCTTGGGCAAAAAAAATAAAACCCCCCACTGCAGAGGGTGGACTAGATGGCCCGTGTGGTCCCTTCTAAATCTACAATTGTATGATTCAATGAATGTAAATTAAATTTCTTGTCCATCTCTGTGAGGCACTTAGACTACGTTCAGTCTTTATTTATCATTCATCTTGATTAGCTTGTGGGGTGTTTACATGCCATCCTGTTCATTGCTCATCTATTCCACATTTCCCCATCACTTCCCTAACCTCAAAGGAGTTTCTATTTTTAAAGTGGTTTTGTTGTACAAAGGTGACTGAGCTCTTTAATCCGCTTTAAATGTGAAAAACTAATTTTCCGGCACACGTTTGAATTCCACCTGCAAAATTGTGGCAGTCCAGAGGTGCCCAGGGTTGTGATGGAGTCCAACGGAGCTATTCCGCTCCCCATCAAAGTCTGGAAAAGACTACATGATGCAGCTAAGCTATAGACCCCAGAAGCACATGGCTTGAGGAAAACTCAAACGTATCATGGGATATATATATATGTTAAGAAGAAGAGGGAAAGCAGTTTAGTTCAAATCCCAGGGGAGGATGAGATAAGGGTAGAGCTGGGTGCTGTCTCTGAAAGGCACATTCAGCATTTACCGGAAGAAGGTGAAGATGAGTAGAGCTGTAATGAGCGAAGCCAGGGAAGTTGCATAGCCTGCGGTGTAGATGTGCCAGAATGTTGAATAGTATGATTTCTGTGGAGGGAAAGAGAACATTCAGAAATGAAGGCACATGAGGAGGACACATCTTTCAGAGTTAAAACCCCGTTTCCCCTGGCAACCACGGAGGAGGACATTGTGTAGAAGACAGAAGAAGAAGAAGTGTCATGGGCCAGGAGTTGGCTTCACCTGCTGAACAGCAGCCTGAAAGAGCAGAAGGCACAGTGACTCCACCTGCTGGTGATCAGCCTTCTTGCTCCTGAGGAGAACCAGCTGGCTCCAGCTCTCTTAAGCAGGGTTTTCAACCTCAGTCTGTTGCTGGAAACAACATTCGTCATTCCTGGCCAGACCTTGCTGCTTCTTGTGACCTTAGACCCTCAGCTTTCTTGACCCCTAGATCATCTGACTACGTGAACTGAGATACTCCTGACCTTAGGACTGGACTGAACCTTGTATACAGACTCTGCCTCCAGGCAATACTCCCCTGAGATTCGGCTGGTTGGCTGGCTTCTCCCTCCACTGAGCTCTGCCATGACTGAGCAGCACAGGACTATGACGAGAAGACCTTCCCTTCCACGTTTGATGCACATTTGCTTGTTTTCATGCATCTAGGCTGACCAACTTCTGCATTCAGTAGTTTCTCTTCTGTTCAAGGCTAGCTTTGGCGTGGGCATTTGACCAAGGGCCAAAAAGACCCATTGCCAATGTGATCCCAATGATGCTTTGGACCACCAGCTGAGGCCACCTTCAGAACTGCAGCTCCCTAGTGATGCTCCTTCTTGTTGTCCCCACCAGTCACTTACTTCACCTCACTCTCCCAAAGTCATCCAAGGAAACTGAACGGTGGAAGATTCGGGGCACTTAATGGGGAACAATGGCCACACGCTCTTGGCCACCTGCCAGCCACGTCACTCTGCTTTCTAGGCGAACAGGGCAAGGGCAAAGTGATGAAGAGGGCAGGCACAGTGCAAATGCGCTGGCAGGAAAGCCACCAGCGTGTCTAGTTTTGGTTCAGGTTCCAAACGGAAGAATATTCGGTGCCGTGTTAGAAGCTTGACTGACCTGATCTTCTGGCCCCTTTGTAAAACTCTCTTCAAACCCACAGGCAACTGGATATGGGGGGAATGGCTCTGACCAGTAAAGGCCTGGAGTGCAATTTCTGTGCAGGAACCCTGCAAAAAAATATCACTGTGAAGCTCTAACGTTAACACATTCTATCCTAGAACAATGTCGCCAGTAAATCGAGATGGCAATATCTGGAGAACCTAAAACACTAATGGGCATGAACCAGGGTTTCTGGTAGCTGGGGAGAGGGGCAGGTACCTTATTTCATAAGATTTATACAACCACTTGATTGTAAAAAGCAAAACAAAACCCAACTTACTAGGGGAGAGACTAGCTGGCCCGAGCCTTGCTGCTGCTCAGCGCCCCCTGGCGAGGTGGGAACAGGAACTGTAAACGGTCAGCCCAAAAGGTGTCAGGTGACCTGGGTAGCCAATAGGGGGCTTGTTGACCTTATATAATACCCGTGAAGGTGGGAACCAAACTGAATTTGTCTCCAATCTTCACAGCCACTGTATTTAAACTACACCATTTCCCTCTTGGATAAAAACTTTAAGAAAGAATGGGGGAAATTTGTAATTTATTTAGAAGACCACTGTAAGCAGATGAAAGCATCAGCAGGCTTCTAAACTCACTTGTAATGTAACAAATACTACTGACAATATGGATAGATATAAAATATAGATTATGATATAATATGCAGTTGAAAACGTTGACATTAGGGGGATGGAGGGAGATTCTGGGCAATCTCTCTCTCTTTTTTTAAAAGATATTTATTGAAATTTTACAGACAATAAAAGGTTACAAGATTAAAAATAAGAAATAAAAAAAGAATAACAATAATAAATAAACAATAAACAATAATAAAAGAAAAAGAGATACAAAAATACAAAGACAAAACACGTAAAAAGTAAGAAAAAATTAAAAAGAAATCAATATTTTCATGTCTTATATTTTATTTACTTGTTTCCTGACCTGATTCTGGGCAATCTCTGTGTACACAAATGTATTTGGTTTTGTTATAAATCTATATTGGAAAAACCAAATAAAAATGAGTTTTTTTAAAAAATAAACTGCACCATTTCCCTCTGTGACCCACATGAGCTCTGACAGAGAAATACAAAGGAGGGAGATTTTTTAAAAAGGGTCTTGCCATGTATGCTGGTGATTTCTTCAAAAAATCCTGGGCAGGCGAGCGTCACTGTCTCTCCAAAGGTAGCTTTGGGCCAGCAACTTAGTCCATCCCAAACTCCTGAACATCCTAAGGAGAAAACTCAGTGTCAGATTGAAGACTCCTACTATCCAGAATGATGAATACTGGCTTTACAGGGTCCAGCAGAATAAAAGCCCGCTGGACCAAGTCAATGGCTCATCTATTCCACCCATGGGCCACCCAGGTTGCTGCTGCAAGTTGGTGAATATTTATATAGGACTGGGCTCACGCCTGTTACCTTTAAAATCTGGTAAGAGAGTTTCGTTTTCCACCAAGCATCGACTCTCATCTTTCATAAGCTGTTGGAATATTCTGCATTCTGGGTGGATGGAAGCCACCTGCGATGAAAAGGAGGGGTGGGAGAGAGAGAGAGGGAAAAAACTGTATTTTATTTTCTTCCCTCTCCCCTTTTTTATTATCTTTATCGCATTTTTAAAAATTACAGAGAATGCGTAAGTTAAACATTACATCCAAATATTCAAAAAGGAAAAAAAAAGGAAAAATATAAAAGAAAGGAAAAGGAAAAGAAAGAAAAAACATGAATAATAAAAAACGAAAAAGAATTAGTCAAGTTTCTTCAAAGGATACAAACAGTAATTTGAATATTCTATAGGCCAGGTTCTCAGAAAGAAATACATTTATAATCTTTCTTTTCTTTCTTTCTGTGCAGTCACTTTCTTTCTGTTCCGGAAAACTAGTTTGAATCCCTGTTTTATTAGTTGACTTCCCTCTATCTCTTTGCGGCTTCAACACTTATTCTGTATTCAACAAATATTCTGTATTCATTTATTAAAATCAGTTTTTTTCATTATATCTGTGAGATTAATCTAAACACAAGCAAGTATTGTTTTCGGAACCATATTTTGCCAGGCAGTTTTTAAAGCAATCCCATTTATTTTTTACCTTGTCGCCTGAGTGTATTTCTTATTTTAATTGAATAACCTGCTTTTATTGATATTGTTAATGCTTTATATCATAAACCACTTAGTAGTTTTTAGTTCCTTTTTAAAAAAAAACTCCACACCAAGCGGTATATAAATTTGTTGTTGCATTTCTTATTTTCATTGAACAAAAATTATATACCACTTGATTTAAAAAAAAACACTGTCAAAAGATGATTGAAATCAAAACATCTAAAAAGAGAGAAAACACACATAATGTCTCGATAGACCTGCCTTAGCAAAACTGTTTTAGGGCAGTGCAGAAAAGAATAGAGCAAAGTTTGCTGCCTGGTGTCAAGAGGCAGGGAGTTCCAAAGGGTATGCTAGTGTTACTCACTAAACCAGTGGCTGAGGGCTCTTTTCAACAAAAGGACTGAGCTCCTTCTTGGACAATCTTCCCAAGGGTCATGTGGTGGCAAGGGGCAGGTCCAGAGTCAAAAGTGGGTGTGACCAAGGAAAAAAGTGGGAGGAGCTGTTGTTGTTGTTTAGTCATTTAGTCGTGTCCAACTCTTCGTGACCCCATGGACCAGAGCACGCCAGGCACTCCTGTCTTCCACTGCCTCCCGTAGTCTGGTCAGACTTATGCTGGTAGCTTCGAGAACACTGTCCAACCATCTCGTCCTCTGTCTTCCCCTTCTCCTTGTGCCCTCCATCTTTCCCAACATCAGGGTCTTTTCCAGGGAGTCTTCTCTTCTCATGAGGTGGCCACAGTATTGGAGCCTCAGCTTCAGGAACTGTCCTTCCGGTGAGCACTCAGGGCTGATTTCCTTCAGAATGGATAGGTTTGATCTTCTTGCAGTCCATGGGACTCTCAAGAGTCTCCTCCAGCACCAGAATTCAAAAGCATCCATTCTTCGGCGATCAGCCTTCTTTATGGTCCAGCTCTCACTTCCATACCTCACTACTGGGAAAACCATAGCTTTAACTATACGGATCTTTGTTGGCAAGGTGATGTCTCTACTTTTTGAGATGTTGTCTAGGTTTGTCATTGCTTTTCTCTGAAGAAACAGGAGTCTTTTAATTTCGTGACTTCTGTCACCATCTGTCGTGATCATGGAGCCCAAGAAAGTAAAATCTCTCACTGCCTCCATTTCTTCCCCTTCTATTTGCCAGGAGGTGATGGGACCAGTGGCCATGATCTTAGATTTTTTTTATGTTGAGCTTCAGACCATATTTTGCGCTCTCCTCTTTCACCCTCATTAAGAGGTTCTTTAATTCCTCCTCACTTTCTCCATCAAGGTTGTGTCATCTGCATATCTGAGGTTGTTGATATTGAATCTTAATTCCGGCTAGGGATTCATCCAGCCCAGCCTTTCGCATGATGAATTCTGCATGTAAGTTAAATAAGCAGGGAGACAATATACAGCCTTGCCGTACTCCTTTCCCAATTTTGAACCAATCAGTTGTTCCACATCCCATTCTACCTGTAGCTTCTTGTCCCACATAGAGATTTCTCAGGAGACAGATGAGGTGATCAGGCCCTCCCATTTCTTTAAGAACTTGCCATAGTTTGCTGTGGTCGACACAGTCAAAGGCTTTTGCGTAGTCAATGAAGCAGAAGTAGATGTCTTTCTGGAACTCTCTAGCTTTCTCCATAATCCAGCGCACGTTTGCAATTTGGTCTCTGGTTCCTCTGCCCCTTCAAAATCCAGCTTGCACTTCTGGGAGTTCTCAGTTCACATCAGGGACGCGGACTTAGAAAAAATATTGGGGGGGCCCGGGAAAGCTCATGAATAATAAATAAGCTCATGAATATGCAAATAAAGTGGCTCCGGCCCTAAATAGGGCAAGCCACGCCCCCCCAGCCAGCCGATTGGCTGGCTGGGAGGTGTGGCCAGTCGGGATTCCCCTGTTCTCGCGGGATTTCCGGCAGTGCCTCCGATTAGGGCGCGCGGCTGGCTGGCTGGCGAAGGAGCAGGTGAGGAGGAGGCGGCGGGGGACGGCGGCGGCGCTCTGCTGGAAGGGCGCCCGCCCGAGATTATTGGGGGGGCTGAGCCCCCCCAAAAATTTTTTTGAGGGGGCTCGAGCCCCCTCAAGCCCCATGGAGTCGGCGCCTATGGTTCACATACTGCTTAAGCCTGCCTTGTAGAATTTTAAGCATAACCTTGCTAGCGTGTGAAATGAGTGCAATTGTGCGGTAGTTGGAGCATTCTTTGGCACTGCCCTTCTTTGGGATTGGGATGTAGACTGATCTTCTCCAATCCTCCGGCCACTGCTGAGTTTTCCAAACTTGCTGGCATATTGAGTATAGCACCTTAACAGCATCATCTTTTAAAATTTTAAATAGTTCAGCTGGAACATCATCACTTCCACTGGCCTTGTTATCAGCAGTGCTTTCTAAGGCCCATTTGACTTCACTCTCCAGGATAACATCAGTAAATTCCACCCCCAGGCAGGAGGGCTTCTGGGTGGGGGTTGGGACCATCAAATTTGAGATAGTGAAGAATTGCAGAGCATCTAACCTTGACCCTAACACAAAAAAGAAAAATGTGAGGAGCTACCCAGACCAAAATAGAATTGTTTTTATTCCATTTTAGACCAGGAGCAGATAATTTTCTTCTTTCCCTTAGTATGTGTGTGGAGGGGGAGGAATATTAAGTTACACCCCCCCAAAAAATAGCACCTCTCTTTATTACAAAAAAAATGGAAAGATGCACTTGTAAATAGCCACTGTCATGCTGTCAATGGAAGCATCTAAAAATAAATAAAATAAAACCAGACAGCGCAGGGTTTTCACACGGCGTCGGGCCAAACGAATACCAACTTCCAACAACGGTAGCAAAAAAATTATTACTCTGAGAAGGGCAATGCAATTTGCATTTCAAAAGAACCTATTCAGAGCTTGGGCTGGAATCTAATTGTATTCTCCTCCACCTTCTCCTTTGACTGTTTCAGAGGCTTTTCAAGAACTGTAATCATGTGAAATTGTTTGCTGTTGGGATACTTTTATGCTGGCGTTTCGAAGGAGCCAGAGATAGAATTAAGATGCAACAGTTCCATTGCCCCTGTCCCCCCCCCCCCCGGTTTTTAATATAGAATCCTCTTTCTGTGATCACAAGGAACTTCTTAAATTCAAAGGAGAAATGAATGGGAAATGAGGTTGTTGGATCTTTGGCCTGACCTTAATTAAGGGTCCCCAATTTTTTGGGGGGGGGGCTACTTGGTTGCAGAAACTCAGCCCCAGTGCCCCCTACCTTATTAAAAGCACTATTCAGAATAGCAGAACAGAAGATAATGCCACAATTAAATTCAAAACAGCCACAGATAATGGCACATTTATTCATAACTCAATTAAAACTATTCAGTTTGATTAATTCAACCAAACTGATGAACTTGATGCAGTGATACCATTTTTTTCTTCCAAAATCTGGCCGTCGATTACACCTCCAGTGCATAACGTCCAATATTTCTCAGATGAAAATAGAATCAGAGAATCATAGAATCATAGAGTTGGAAGAGACCACAAGGGCCATCGAGTCCAACCCCCTGCCAAGCAGGAAACACCATCAGAGCACTCCTGACATATGGTTGTCAAGCCTCTGCTTAAAGACCTCCAAAGAAGGAGACTCCACCACACTCCTTGGCAGCAAATTCCACTGTCAAACAGCTCTTACTGTCAGGAAGTTCTTTCTAATGTTTAGGTGGAATCTTCTTTCTTGTAGGGATATTCTATTCTACATCAGGAAGTTTCTTTCCTTGTTTGATCTCCCACACACATAAATGCCATATACACAATTACATCGGTTACCTTGAGCCAACTGCAACCTCTCCACCTCATCTACCTCACAAGGTTGTTGTAAATAAAAAACCCCCGCAAGGGAATGATCGTGAACAACACCTTCAACAGATAAATGGAAGGATATAAAATTTGAGCTATAAGCTGCCTTGAGTCCCTGTCAGCGAAAGACTGTGAGAATGATCAGGAACATACCTGAAAGTAAATCCTACTGAATGCAGTGGGACTTAGTTCTGGGTAAAATTGCTTAGGAATGCAGTGTAAGCCTGCCAAGTTTTTGCCCAGTTACCTGGGAGTAAGCTCTATTGAATACAATGGGACTTACTTCTGAGTAGACATGAAAAGGTTTGCCGTGTACGGATCCTTTTACAATAAAGGAATAAACACTCCACGCATTTCCTAAAAAAATAATAATAGATGGCTGCGGAAGCACTGCAGTTAAAGAATATAAAGTGGATTGCTTTGTAATTTTTCTTCAAAATTATAAGAAGGGCTTCACATGCCTGTTCCACCATTCATTTGGTGCATTTTCTTTTCAGTATAAACAGGAGTCGGTTTTTCCACCCACACCGCTTTTAATTGTTCTCTGAGGTGTGGAGGGAAGGAAAAAGGAAAAAGGAAAAACAGGACATTCAGGGATCAAATTAGAAACCAGGATCGCTTCTGTAATTATGGGAAAATCGGGACATTTCGAGGGTCCCTGCTGCCCCCTAGGCAGTGCCGGATTTACGTATAAACTAAACAAGCTATAGTTTAGGGTCCCACTCTCTTGGGGGCCCCCAAAAAAATTAAAGGGAAAAAACCTAGATGTACATTTCCAAAATCTAAGATAAAAAACCAATAAAATAAAACCTACATACAGCAACAGTGTTTTGTGTTGTGTAGGCTCCTATGATGTAAGTAATGAGCCCCGCCTGCTAGCCTGCTCCCTAAAATATCACTGGTTTGCTCATTTCTATATATAGGGTGCCGACATTCTGCATGGACTGGTTGCATGGCAACATGCAAATGGCTTTAGATACCTATTAGATCCATACATTACTATATAGCGTATAGGTAAAGGGACCCCTGACCGTTAGGTCCAGTTGCGGACAACTCTGGGGTTGCGCGCTCATCTCGCTCTATAGGCCGAGGGAGACGGCATTTGTCCGCAGACAGCTTCCGGGTCATGTTGCCAGCATGACTAAGCTGCTTCTGGAGAACCAGAGCAGCGCACAGAAACGCCATTTACCTTCCCGCTGGAGTGATACCTATTTATCTACTTGCACTTTGACGTGCTTTCAAACTGCTAGGTGGGCAGGAGCAGGGACCGAGCAACGGGAGCTCACCCCGTCATGGGGATTCAAACCGCCGACCTTCTGATCGGCAAGTCCTAGATTCTGTGGTTTCGACCACAGCGCCACCTGCGTCCCTCTTATATAGCATATATTCAACACAAAACCAGTGACAATTTGTTGTTGACAAAGGACAGCTGGACATATAAAGGGCCCCATTACCTTCAGTAGCTTAGGGCCTCATCAAACCTAAATCCGGCCCTGCCCTTAGGTAATCCCACAAATTAATGTGGGGAGATGCTGAACTGAGTTTGAGAAAGGGAGATGTTGTAACTGACCGGGTTCATTCCTCTCAGCTCCCCAATTACAGTAAGAACAAGGGTTCGAATCCCCACTCTGATATGAAGCTCACTGAGTGAGCTTGGGCCACTCACTGTCTCTCAGCCTAACCTACCTCACAGGGCTGTTGTGGAAATAAAGTGTAGAGGGTAGAACCTTGAGTTCCAAATATAAATGTAACAAATAACTATTGGGGATTGTTCTAAGACTGAGCAGAATGTTACCTTTAAAGAACTTTTAGCTTGAAATTGGGGGACTCTTAGGGGACCAAGTTTTTGCCCCAAACTGCTATCTCATTTCACCTTTTATTCTATTGCCGTCACTCCTCGGTTTGTGGTCCTGGCTATGCCTAGATTTGATTTGGTTCCAAATTCATGTTCTATTCTGTAGTTCTGCATTCATCAAGGGAAATCTCACACTGAAACGGTTACTTCACCTGGGTCTCCCCTGCTGGATGAGAGAGATTCTTCTTACAGGACTATAATATACATATTCAGTATTCATTGCCTTGATCTTTCATCATTACGTTAATTGCGCCTGGCAAATCAGTTTTAAATAACCAGGAATTAAAATAAAGTAGAACATCTAATTAACACCAATGCCGAAAATATCAACCTTGCTCCGAGATCCATGAGGGCTGAATTACTGGAGTCGGAGATCAAAGTCCTGACTGTTAAATATATCCCACTTCTTAAAGCTGAGCTTTAATAATAGACGACGGCTCATATCAATATGTAAATGTGTTCTGCACAAGAGCACTGGCCCTGAATTTCACCCAAAGCAAAATGTTGAGATGGTTTAGGAGGGCAAGCAAAACAAGAAAAGGGGTGAAAAAGAAATTTTTGGGTGTTTGGGTATGTCTTGCACCTCCAGCTGATGTTTGATGCTTCTTCACCTAGCGCATCACTAAACCATGAAACTCACAGGTTAATGCAATAACAGCAGCAAGAATATTATTGGCCCAAAAATGGAAGCAAGAAGAATTACTGACGATTGAAGAATGGAGGATGAAGTTAATGGACTATGCAGGACTAGATAAACTAACAGGAAGGATTCGAAACCGACGGGACCAGAAATTTACTGGAGTAAATTTACGGACTATTTGAAAAGTATTTGTGAAGATCAGATGACGTTTGTAGGTTTGCAAGAAGTTTTGTGAGGAGTATTATTGGAAGTATTGCAAAAATGGAGAAGGGGAAGGATGATTTGTTAAGAGATGTAAAGGCAGTATAAAGTTAAGAAATGCATAAGAAGTGGTTAAAACGGTGGATCATCAGAGGTGCTGATGGAAGTCTAAAAAGATTGTATAAGTGATAAGTTTTTTGGTACATTTTATAATTTATATGTTAAAATCAATAAAAATTATTTTAAAAAATAAAAAAGAAACTCACAGGTTAAAGCTTACTGGGAAATTATATATAATGAATTGAAAAGGATGTTCAAAATAACTTTTATATATATATTTTAAAAAAAAACACCAGAAGCTTTTCTTTTGGGAATTATAGGGACAGAACTACCTAAATTGTATAGAAATTTATTTATGTATGCTACTACAGCAGCAAGAGAGTTACTTGCCCCAAAATGGAAAAAAGCGGAAGTCCCAGAAAAGGAAGAATAGATACAAAAACTTATGGAATATGCAGAAATGGCAAAAACTTACTGGAAGAATAAGAAATCAAGATAACAAACTTTTTATAAAAGAATGGGAATGGTTTATTGAATATTTACAGAATATTGAATATTGAATATTGTAATAACCTGCAGTTTTAGAAGAGTATATATTTGCTGCAGATAATTAAATGAGCAAATTAAATGAATTTGGATAGGATATGCAGAAGATATTAAAAAAAATTAATTTAAGGAGCCGCAGAAAGAGGGGGAAGGAAGTCAAATTTGGAAATGTTGAATTGATTGCGAAACTAATGAAATGTATAAATGTGAAAAGTATAAATAAAAAATAAACCATGAAACTCACTAACACAATTACTAGTGAAAGCTGCTAACATGGAGAGCTTGAAAAGGAGGTAAGGCAAATTCGTGGAGGATAATAACAGAAATGGCTGCTAGGGTGGATGGATATGTACTGCTTCCCAGACCAGATGCAATAGGTCCATTAATAGCAGCCTTGGAGAAACAGTAACCAAGAGATGGCTTTTGTGGACTTTTCTGGTTCACCTCACCACTGTGGGCCACAGAAGGTTGCCTAGATAGGCCTTTGGTTTCATCCAGGACGGTTCTTAGGTATATTAAATAAAATTCTGTGGTTGATTTGAGTCTGGTGCTCATGTGAGACACCTGAGGGATGTCAAGGGCCGCAAAAGGAATTTTGATAAATTTAGTCAGACATGGCAAGAAGATGCCACATACTCTCATATTGTATATTGCCCAGCAAGACTACAATAAATACCAGCAAAATTTGAAACAGCTGTTCGTGAATTTCTCAAGGTTTATGAAGCTAGCTTGTTCTAACAAACCAGGGTTAAGATTAATCAAAGTTTAGGGTTCAGGCATGACAGTAAACTGTGGCTAGGGGTGGGGAGAAATTTCACGCAGTTCTCATTTCAAAGCGATCCTACCTAGTTTTCACTTTACAGAGCAATGTGTGTGCTGAGAGACAGCCATCCTACAAAATTCACACTTCTCTGAATTTTGCAATGCAGATCTCCACCAAAGGAATATGTGCAAACATGTTGGAGGACTGCATCATAAAAGTCAGAGGAGTGCGGATTCTGAAGGCAAACTGCATTTTTTATTTGTGTACATGGAAACCAAGCCTGATGAGGAATGGTTGAAGGAGTTGGATATGTTTCGTTTGAAAAAGAAGAGACCGAGAGGAGATATAACTGTCTTCAAATATCTAAAGATATGTCCCATGGAAGATGGAGCAAGCTTGTTTTCTCCTGTTTCAGAGGGTAGGACCCAAACCAACGGCTCCAAGTTGCAAGAAAAGAGATAATAATAATAATAATAATAATAATAATAATAATAATAATAATAATAATAATAATAAAAAAAAAATTCCAACTAAACATGCAGAAAAACTTTTTGACAGAGCTGTTCAACAGTGGAACGGTCTCCCTCGGGGAGGTTGTGGAGTCTTCCTCTGAGGTGTGTCTTGCCCCTCACTTTATGTTCCTTCCGATGCCAAGTAAAAACCTTTTTTTAAAAAACAATCAGACTTTTAAAAGTTGACAGCGGTGAAATCCTTTCCATGTCTTAACTCTGCTAATTATGAGAATTGTTTCAATATCTGTGTTTGTTCTTCCTGCATTACTGGGACTAGGCAATGGCCAGGGACTCAGGCTCAGACTCGGAACCAGAGGAGACTCAGTCCGCACTGGATCCTTTGCCTCAGGCATCACCTGAACCAAGTCTGGGGCCTGATCCTGAAGAGTCCAGTCTGCACAGGTTCCCCTGCAACAAACACCAGCTGAGCCGAGTCAGGGGCCTGAGCCTGCCCTGGCTCCAGATGCGGGGATGACCTCGTTGCCTTCAGCTGGAACATCACTTACAGCTGCTCCACTACCAGTTGGGTCAGGGGAGGCTGAGGCGGCCCCTGGGTCTAGTAACCCACCGACATCTCCCAAACTACAGAGACTGAAGAGACTAAGGTCTAAGAGGAGGAAAGACCTGAGTATTCACAGGAGGAGTGCTTGCCTTCGGGTGAAACAGGGAGGTGAGTCACCAGGGGATCAGGACTGGCCGCTACCCCGACAAAGATAAAAGGCTGTCAGACCCCACCCCAGGTTGTGGGAGCAACATTGCTGTACGCTGGATCCTGCACCTGTCCTTCTCTGGTTTCCTGCCTGGTTACCCCTGGGCCCAGCACATAGATGACCCTTCCAGGTCTACAATTCTATGATGGTAAAGGTAAAGGGACACCTGACCATTAGGTCCAGTCGTGGCCGACTCTGGGGTTGGGGCGCTCATCTTGATTTATTGGCCAAGGGAGCCGGCATACAGCTTCTGGGTCATGTGGCTAGCATGACTAAGCTGCTTCTGGCGAACCAAAGCAGCACACGGAAACGCCGTTTACCTTCCCGCTGGAGTGGTACCTATTTATCTACTTGCACTTTGACGTGCTTTCGAACTGCTAGGTTGGCAGAAGCAGGGACCGAGCAACGGGAACTCACCCCATCGCGGGGATTCGAACCACCGACCTTCTGATCAGCAAGTCCTAGGCTCTGTGGTTTAACCCACAGCACCACCCGCGTCCCTAAATTCTATGATGAGGTGTTAATTAATTTATTCTGATGTGCATCATCCTGTGACAACATTGCAGTCAATCAATAAATCTGCATCCCACCCCCTCACTCTGATCAATATCTCTATTGCTTCCCATGAGGACATGGGCCCCTGGCCCTCTTAGGCTGTGGAGGTGACCCTGAGATGCTCTTCTCATTTTCTCCCACGCTAGTCATGATGCTTTGTCGATCTCCTCCCGCCACCCCCAACCGCCCCCTGGCTGGGTGGAGAAGAGAGGAAACTTCACTTTTGTACCTAACGCTTCCACGTCAGGTTTCTGACATGTTCTGTGACTCTTTTTGTCATCCCAATTAAAAGTTAATAGCTGTCAAAAGTGCTTCACGTGTTCAAAGGCATTAAGAGTAATGATAATTACTAGGTGCGCTCGTCAGGCATTCAGATGCAACCACCCATGCAGGCAAAAATTGCTCAGGCAGACAAAGGAAAGAAAGAGAGAGAGAGAGAGAGAGAGAGAGAGAGAGAGAGAGAGAGAGGGGGGGGGGCAATGGCTGGGGGCTGCCATGCGAGAGGAGTGGGTTTCATGGGTTTGGCAGCACGCAGGGACCAATCTGGACCTACAAATTGGCTAGGCTGAAGGATCGGTCCCACAAATCAGATCAGGATGTCTGTGTCTTTGCACAGTCCTGTAACTGAGGCTCAGACCAACCCTGCAAAGTAGGCAAGGCTGAATGATTGGTCCCACAAAGTTAGGTCAGAGGGAGTGGGAGTGTCCATGCGTCGGCTTTCAATTTATTCCCACAACAGCCCGGCTCTTAGGTGGGTTAGGCTGAATTATTGTTGATTTGGCCAAAGTCACATGCTGTGATGTACAATGATACCTTGGTTCTCAAACGCCTTGGTACTCAAACAACTTGGAACCCAAACACTGCAAACCCAGAAGTAAGTGTTCCGGTTTGCCAATGTTTTTCGGAAGCCGAACGTGCTCCATTTTGAGTGTTACGCTTCCGATTTGAGTACAACACTTCCGTTTTGAGGATTACGCAGAGGTCTGTCTGTTTTTGCTATTTATTGTGAGTTTTTGTTTTGGCAGCTCTTTTTTATGTGACTGTGTGGAACCCAGTTCAGCTACTGATTGATTGATTGATTGATTGATTGTGTGACTGCAATACATTGTTGATTGCTTTCATTTCATGGATCAATGGTCTCGTTGGATAGCAAAACTCATGTTAAATTGCTGTTTTGGGGTTGTCTTTATTCCGTTTTGCATTACTTTCTATGGGAAAGCGTGCCTCGGTTTTGGAACGCTTTGGTTTTGGAACAGACTTCTGGAACAGGTTAAGTTTGAGAACCAAGGTACCACCATATGTACGTATTTGTATGGGGGTAGATTGGAGGTTTGCCTATTCCAGGGGGCTGTCCTTCCCCTTTTGTTGCCCATATTTTATTTGCTTTTGGGGGGGTGTATGTGCTTTGCCTATTTTGGGGAGGAGATCAGGGGCAGCACCCATTTTTCTGTTGTGGAATGAAGAAGAAGAAGAAGAGTTTGGATTTGATATCCCGCTTTACCACTACCCGAAGGAGTCTCAAAGCGGCTAACATTCTCCTTTCCCTTCCTCCCCCACAACAAACACTCTGTGAGGTGAGTGAGGCTGAGAGACTTCAAAGAAGTGTGACTAGCCCAAGGTCACCCAGCAGCTGCATGTGGAGGAGCGGGGAAGCGAACCCAGTTCCCCAGATTACGAGTCTACCGCTCTTAACCACTACACCACACTGGCTGCCAAAGTATGACTTTGTCTCCCTGACAGTTTCCTTTAGGTTTCCAGATGTACTTCCAGGTCTTAAAAAGACAGGGCCTTCAGAAATGGATTCTGACTGGCTGCCAAACTGCTGTGCTGTGGATTTTTTACCTCAGTCAGGGGTTGGACAATCAGGCTCCTGTGAATGTCCTTTTCCAGATTTTCATGTCTAGATTTCTTATTTTAACTCTCCTTCCTTGTATTAATTTATGACATCGTGTGTGTGTGTGTGTGTGTGTGTGTGTGTGTGTGTGTGTTCAGAAACGACTCACCCTTTTTTGAGAAGACGGGAATTGAATTTGAGCCAAAAACCTGTTTTTCCCGAAACGCAAATGTCACAACGTTCTGCTTACAAACACCCAAGTGAGCCCAAGAAATCTGTTCAAACTCCTTCTTAAGGAGGCCGAAGTGAAAAAACGAAAACCTGTCATCATTGCTAGCGTGGGTACAAACGCCCCACTCCCCTTACTTATCTAGCCACAACTGAAACAATATTCTGATTTAAAACTCTCTCTCATTTTTGCCATGCATTCAAGGAAACTACTACTTGGACTCAAGAAAGCTTAAAAGAAGAAGAAGGATGAATTAAGCTCTACTGTTATCAGAAGAGAGAAAAATAGGAATGAGGTCACCATTGATCCCTAAAGGAATGTGAGTGCAGAAAGCAATCGTGATGTGGAAGTTTCCTGCATTCAGGCAAGTTCACTAGCAGCGCTTCTAAGTACAAAAGAGCCTGTGGATCTCAGGGAACAAGAAAAATAAATTAATAATAATAATAATAATAATAATAATAATAATAATAATAATAGTAATAATAGTAATAATAATAATAGGTAAAGGGTAAAGGGGTAAAGGGACCCCTGACCATTAGGTCCAGTCGTGACCGACTCTGGGGTTGCGGCGCTCATCTCGCTTTATTGGCCGAGGGAGCCGGCGTACAGCTTTCGGGTCATGTGGCCAGCATGACTAAGCCGCTTCTGGCGAACCAGAGCAGCACACGGAAATGCCGTTTACCTTCCCGCCGGAGCGGTACCTATTTATCTACTTGCACTTTGTGCTTTCGAACTGCTAGGTTGGCAGGAGCAGGGACCGAATAACGGGAGGTCACCCCGTCACGGGGATTCGAACCGCTGACCTTCTGATCGGCAAGTCCTAGGCTCTGTGGTTTAACCCACAGCACCACCCGCGTCCCATATTAATAATAATAATAAAAATGTATTCATCATAGCGCACCCATCTGGCTGGGTTTCCAGTGAGTGAACCAGATCTGCCTTTAGTAATTTAGTTTAAACTCTGGAACTCACTCCCAAAGGAGGCAGCGATGGCCACCGAGTTGGGTGCCTTTGAAAGAGGATTTCACAAATTCACGAAGGAAGAAAAGGCAATTGTCAATGGCTGCTAGCCATGATGACTATGCCCTGCCTCCACGCTTTCCTCCTGAATCCCAGTTGCTGGAAACTACAGGAAGCTCTTGTGCTCAAATCCTGACCACAGGTTTTCCACAGGCATTTGGTTGGCCACTGTGAGAAACAGGGTGTTGCTCTGGTCCCATTGGTCTGAGCCCTCAGAAGGTTGTGGATCCTTGGAGGGTTTTAAGCAGAAGTCGGATGGCCACCCATCATGGATGCTTTAGTTGAGATTCCTTCATTGAAGGGGGTTGGGACTTGACCATGTATTTCACAAACTTGGGTCTGCGATTGTTTCTGGACTACAGCTCCCATCATCCCTAGCTAGTAAGACCAGTGGCCAGGGATAATGGGGATTGTAGTCCAAAAACAGCTGGAGACCCAAGTTTAGAAACACTGGACTAGATGAACCCCAGGGTCCCACCCAATTCTACAATTCTGCGGTTCTTAGGTTAGATATTCAGATAGTTTCCGAGCACAATTCAAAGTCTTGGTGCTGACCTTTAAAGCCCTAAATGGCCTCGGCCCAGTATACCTGAAGGAGCGTCTCCACCTCCATCGTTCAGCCCGGACACTGAGCTCCAGCGCCGAGGGCTTTCTGGCGGTTCCCTCATTGCGAGAACCGAGGTTACAGGGAACCAGGCAGAGGGCCTTCTCGGTAGTGGCGCCCTCCCTGTGGAACACCCTCCCACAAGATGTCAAAGAGAAGAAAAACTACCAGACTTTTAGAAGACATCTGAAGGCAGCCCTGTTTAGGGAAGCTTTTAATGTTTAACAGACCACTGTATTTTAATACCTTGTTGGAAGCTGCCCAAGGTGGCTGGGGAGACCCAGCCAGATGGGCAGGGTATAAAGAATAATAATAATAGTTCTGAATATCCATTTTTAAACCCATCCTGAAAGATGAGACTCCATTAGCAATATTTGTCTTCTATGCATTGCTTCCTGTCGCCTCTCCTCTCCCTTCTGCTTTCTCCATTCTCTTCTCTCCCCCATTTCTCCTTCTGTTAAAATTCCCAGTAAAAAGAAACGTCAGTGGTGGTGACCCCCATCATTGGGGTTTGGCCGGCCTACTACTCCTTGAGCCATCCGACGAAGACGAACGTTGTCTCCACAGCAGAAGTTCAGCAGCGGCAACAATTATTTAAGCCATAGTTGAGAGTGGAAGCAGCAAAGCATCCGATAACCTCAGCTGCTGGCGCAACACACATAGACGTGCCCCGTTACGTCCTTGCTCCCTGTATGAATTCACCTGAGAATAATTGCCAGCTTCTCATGCCACACTCCCGGTTCCTAAGATCACACCTCTGCGATCCTCGCCAACCGGTGACCAAAACCCACTTCTGTCTGTTCCACTCTCAAAACTGCAATGAAAGAGCAGTAATCTGCCTATTTAACTCTTCTTGAACCGCCTCAATGGAGCACTGTAGGATGCCCAGAGGCTTTTAAGGGCTCCTCGTGGACCCACAAAGAAGGAACAAGCTGACACTTTGCGAAGGCACAAGCCAGCTTCTCCCAAAGAGGAGCAGGCTGTCTAAGGATTTCGCTCCCTGGAAAGGCAAACAATGGATTCACTTACCAAGGGGAAGAACAGCGAGCAGAAAGTTAGCAGCATCTTCCGTCGCGGCAGGAGACTCTGTCCCTGCCGGCACACGGCTGACGATCCACACCAATCAAGCACCGCCTCTTAAGATACACCTTCTCAGCTCGGCTTTCAAGGAGCAATTCTCCCCGCAGGCTCCAGTCCTCACAGGTAAGCAAAAGTACCATCGTCATTAGCATCTTACCAGCAGTAGTAGAAAGACAGGAATAATGAATCTTACTGCTATTGCTACCACTGTAATGTTCTTTTTAAAAAAGAAATAAAAAGAAATCTTATTTATTGATTTCTCAAGAAAAAAACTGTACGGACCGTAAATTGCTTTCTCCACTGACTTCCCTTCCACAGTTTCCATATCTACCCTTAAATGCTGCATATTTTACATATACAGTGGTACTTCGAGTTAAGAACTTAATTCGTTCTGGAGGTCCCTTCTTAACCGAAAACTGTTCTTAACCTGAGGTACCACTTTAGCTAATGGGGCCTCCCGCTGCTGCCGTGCAACCGCTGCGCAAATTCTGTTATCATCCTGAAGGAAAGTTCTTAACCCGAGGTACTATTTCTGGGTTAGCGGAGTCTGTAACCTGAGGTACTACTCAGTGGCGTAGCGTGGGGGGTGCAGGGGGGGGGCCGGCCGCACCGGGCACAACATCTGGGGGGTAGGGTTAGGGGGCGCAAATCCACGGGTTAGGGGGCGCAAATTACTTGCCTTGCCCCGGGTGCTGACAATCCACGCTACGCCACTGGTACTACTGTAATATAATATTCAATACATCCACTCTAACGTATTTATCTTAATATATTAACGCTGCTGCTCATATTTCAAATCCTGCTCACGTTTTCATCTCACGATAATACTCAATGAAACGTTTCCAGTCCTCAAGGAATTTCCCGTCATTTCGGTCACTAATCTTTGCTATTTATCTCATCAATTCCGCCTACTCCATCGTTTTGAAAAGCCATCCTTCCTTTGTAGGAACCTCTAGCAATTTTCTATTCAAAAATGCGCAACACACTGTACAGCTGTGATGGGGAAGCTTTCTGTAGCTTGAGGGCCACATTCCCTCATAGATAACCTTTCAGGGGCCACAGGCCAGTGGTAGGTATGACCAGAGGTGAAAAGTTGGGTGGAGCATCAAACATGTCCTTTCAATGGGGGACTTATAAGAATGTGTAGTATGCACAGATTTGGGATCCTGTGGGGCTGAGGGCTCCACAAGTTATATAGATTGCAAATGGAGAACATCGCTTGAATGGGTGGCTGCAAACAATTAATTGTCATTATGGGATTCTAGTGTTTGTGCTCATTGTATTGCTTCCTGCTCCCCAATTAAAATCAGTGGAGGCTGGTCCATTCAGTCAACCAGCACTAATAATAATAATAATAATAATAATAATAATAATAATTTATTTATACCCTGCCCATCTGATTGGGTTTCCCCAGTCAATCTGAACAGTTCCCAAGTGGAATGTCAAGTGGGGTTGTTGTTGTTGTTTTTTAAAAAGGTTTTCCCAAAAATCTCAAATCCACACTCTTTCCTGCTCTCCCTGTTCTTCCTTAATCCATTTGAATTTACATAGGCTCAGAGAGACTTTTCTGCCAGTCTTCTGTTCTCTGGCCAATCAGCTCTCTTCACTGCCCAGAGAGAAGGCAGGACCGCTCAACATATACATTGTTGCTGTCTTCACTCAAAAGGAAAGTGATGCCCAACCTGGTGATAACGGAATAAATGGTGTAAGGAGGGAATTTCAGCTCAATATAGAAAAGGAGGTGCCAAGGCAATGTCTGTTGTTGTTTAGTCATTTAGTCATGTCCGACTCTTCATGACCCCATGGACCAGAGCACGCCAGGCACGCCTGTCTTCCACTGCCTCCTGCAGTTTGGTCAAACTCATGGTGGCAATGTCAAGCTACTTTAAATGAATTCAGATTTCCAGGGCCGGATGAGCTGCACCAACTGCACCAATATAAGATGGGAGACACCCAGCTTGCCAGTAGTACGTGTGAAAAGGATCTAGGGGTCTTAGCAGACCACAAGCTTCACATGAGTCCACAGTGTGATGCAGTAGGAAAAAAGCTAATGCAATTCTGGGTTGCATCAATAGAAGGTCCAGGTCAAGGGAAGTCATAGCCCCACTCTGTTCTGCCTTGGTCAGACCACACCTGGAGTCCTGTTTCCAGTTCTGGGCATGGCAATTTAAGAAGGATCTTGAGAAGCTGGGATGTGTGCAGAGGAGGGCGAACAAGGTGATCGAGGGTCTGGAAGCCAAGCCTGATGAGGAACAGTTGAGGGAGTTGGGTATGTTGAGCCTGGGAAAGAGGAGATATGTCACCTACAAGTATCCAAAGCAATGTCAATCACATGGAAGATGTTGTCCTTCTCCAGAGGGTAGGACCCGAACCAATGAATTCAAGTTACAAAAAAGGATACTCCATCAGGAAGAGCTTTTCAACGGTGGAACAGACTCCTTTGGAAGGTGGTTGACTGTCTTTCATCGGAGGTTTTAAAGCAGAGGTTGGGTGCCCATCTGTCATGGATGCTTTAGCTGAGATTCCTACATTGTAGGGGGTTGGTCTAAATGACCCTCAGGGTCCCTTCCAACTCTATGATTCTGTGTGGGGCTTGAACCCACTACACTGAGATTGAGAGTCTCATTCTGTACTGAGCTATCCCAGCATGAGCCAAGTTCCTTCAGTCCATCAGTCAGTCAGTCAGTCTGTCTGTCTGTCTGTCTGTTTGTCTTCCTTCCTCCCTCCCTTCCTCCCTTCCTCCCTTCCTCCCTTCTCTCATTCATCTTTTTCTCTTTAAATAAGCAACACGAATCTATTTATATGCAACCAGGCCTGCTGAAGCTGTACTATTTCCAGGCCTTAAAACAGCCAGCGAATCCAGGAAAAGCTGAATCGAATGGCGTAATTGTTGTCACGTTGATGGGATTGAAATTAAGAGAAGTTATTTGAAAGGATAGAATTAGAAAGTGTGGTGATTGGGAGGTGCATAATGCATCTCCATCAGGCAGGATGTGAAATCCACCACACAACATGTTGCAGCTGCAATTAAAAAGAAAGAAAGGGAAAATCTCTCGTGTTTCTTTCTATAAAAGTCACTGGCAGATTGAGAAAAGGAACAAAAACATCACCTCCTGCTGAGGCTCCTGACGGAGGGCAGGGAAGAGAGGAGACTTGCAGAGGTAGAGGATATTTGAAGTGTGCCATGTAGATAAGAAGAAGAGGCTGCTGTGTCAAGCCAATGGCCTCTGTAGACCAAGATCCTGTTTTCATAGAGGCCAGACGGATGTCAGGTACTGGAGACAGGAGTAAGTCAGCAATAAAACACTCAGTGACGGTGAAATTAACTCTTCATTCAAAGAAACCAAAACTAGTTGTTATGTACTAAGCTTGGATCCTAGAACAATAGGCAAGTAGGATCCTAGAATACAACAACTGATGGGCCTGCAGGAAAAGACCAATCAGGCTCCAGGAGGAAGTTAATCAGCCTATTAGGCTGGTAGGATCCTAGAATGCAACAACTGATTGGCCTGCAGGAAAAGACCAATCAGGCTCCAGGAGGGAAGAAGAATCAGCCAATCAGACAGGACTCGTTGTGTAAATATATGAAGGAGCGTCTCCACCCCCATCGTTCAGCCCAGACACTGAGGTCCAGTGCCGAGGGGCTTCTGGCGGTTCACTCGCTGCGAGAAGCGAAGTTACAGTGAACCAGGCAGAGGGCCTTCTCGGTAGTGGCACCCGCCCTGTGGAACGCCCTCCCACCAGATGTCAAAGAGAAAAATAACTACCAAACTTTTAGAAGACATCTGAAGGCAGCCCTGTTTAGGGAAGCTTTTAATGTTTAACAGGTTATTGTATTTTAGTGTTTTGTTGGAAGCTGCCCAGAGTGCCTGGGAGTGCCAGCCAGATGGGCAGGGTATAAATAATAAATTTTATTATTATTATTATTATTATTATTATTATTATTATTATTATTATTAAGCCTGAGGTTTGGGGGGGCAATTCAATCACTGTTTTACAAGCTGCAATAAAGAGCATGAAATCACTACAGGACTCTGAGTATATTTCACTAGTGATCGCAGTAACTGTTCCCAATAGGTCTTCCCCAATGAGGCAGTTGTGAGGGCCTTTCCACCGTTCCCTAAGACTCCTTCTTCACAGGATCCTTCCCAAATCTCTGGGTCCTTTGTCTAGTCTCTTGTTGCTCGTCCCTTTTCATTCCACTACATGTTCTGGGAGCTGACCACAGCAGGAGAGGGCGATTCCCTGGATTCTGTGGCAGCCTGCCCCATCTCTGTTTCCTGGCCCGCCTCCTCTTCTACGTCTGATTCTGGACTGCTCTCTGCCCCAGCCTCTTCCTGCTCACTATACCCTGTTGCCTCTACAGCTTCTGACATCTCCTCCTCCCAGTCTTCTCCCTCTGACCACTTGTCTTCATCCCACCATCAGTTCCCTGGCCCTGGGCCTTCTTCCCCTGGGGGTTCCCTTGGGGGGCCACCAGCTGGTGCCTCCCAGCATTCCTCTCCATCAAGCAGTTCTGTGACACCAGGTCCCCAAAGGATACTCAGAGAAGAACGTGTAATAGGACTCTCATAAGAACATCAGAAGATGTTGCTGGGTCAGGCCAAAGGCCCATCTTGACCAACATTCTGTTCTCAGAGTGGCCAACAAGATGCCCTGGGAAGACCAGAGCAGAGTTTCAGTGCAGTGCAACTCACTTAAGAAGAGGCCTGCAGGATCAGGCCAAAGGGCCATCTACTCCATTATCCTGGAGCAATCCATTCTCACTGTGGCCAACTGTGAAAAACCTGTAAGCAGCACCTGAGTTCAATAACCCCTTTTCACAGCTGTCATTCCCAGACCATCCAAGTGTCTCTATTTTCCAGGGACAGTCCTGGATTTACAGAAGCCATTCGAGCTTCTGATTTGATCCCATAATGTCCCGCTTTTCCTTAGGACGTCCCTATTTTCTTCGGAGAAGTGTTACAGTGTACGGAATTATGTGACCCCTGAGCCAAGGAGATAAGTAACTAGACAACCTTTAAAAGACATCTGAAGGGAGTTCTGTGTGGGGAAGTTTTTTAATGTTTAATGGTTTTATTAAGTTCAGCGCTTTTTTTTCTTTAAAAATGTTTAGGGGTACTCTCATTTTGACTCAAGAAAAATCACCATTTTATACTTCAAATCCAGAAAAAGAAATACAGTAAATGGACAAAAGTACAAAGAACATGCATTACCTCACATTACCTCATTTTATCACACATCCACATTCCACACTGCTTCACACATTAAACGCCCGCTTCTGTCTGTGATGTAGCAATGGAACTGACAATTCACCGTGATAGAGAAGAAACTTATTTTTTTTATTTTTTTAAAAATAGTTTCTTCTCCCATTAGATTCACAAAATGTTTTGGGGTATGCATACCCCTGCATCCCCAAGAAAAAAGCACTGATTGTGTGTGTGTGTATACACATATATATACACAATGTTACCTCGGGTTACAAACGCTTCGGGTTACAAACACTTCAGGTTACAAACTCTGCTAACCAGGAAGTAATACTTCAGGTTATAAACTTTGCCTCAGGAAGAGAACGGAAAGCACGTGCCAGTGGCGTGGCTGCAGCAGGAGGACCCATTAGTGAAAGCACGCCTCGGGTTAAGAACGGTTTCATGTTAAGAACGGATCTCTGGAATGAATTAAGTTTGTAACCTGAGGTACCGCTGTGTTTATATATATATGGGACGCGGGTAGCGCTGTGGTCTAAACCACTGAACCTCTTGGACTTCCCGATCAGAAGGTCAGCAGTTCGAATCCCCATGACAGGGTGAGCGCCCGTTGCTCGGTCCCAGCTCCTGCCAACATAGCAGTTCGAAAGCATGCCCCCCCCCAAAGTGCAAGTAGATAAATAGGTACCACTCCGGCGGGAAGGTAAACAGTGTTTCTGTGCATTTCTCTGGTTTCAGTGTTCCGTTGCACCAGAAGCAGCTTAGTCATGCTGGCCACATGACCCGGAAAAACTGTATGTGGACAAATGCCAGCTCCCTCGGCCTGTAAAACGAGATGAGCACCACAACCCCTGAGTCGTCTGCGACTGGACTTAAATGTCAGGTGTTCTTTACCTTTATAGATATCTATCATCTATCTATCTATCTATCTTTCTATCTATCTATCTATCATCTATCTATCTATCTATCTATCTATCTATCTATCTCTATCTACCCAGAGTTACTGGGGTAACCCAGTGATATGGGTGGAGTATAAATAAGAAGAGAAGAATTTGGATTTGATATCCTGCTTTATCACTACCCTAAGGAGTCTCAAAGCGGCTAACAATCTCCTTTCCCTTCTTCCCCCACAACAAACACTCTGTGGGGTGAATGGGGCTGAGAGACTTCAGAGAAGTGTGACTGGCCCAAGGTCACCCAGCAGCTGCATGTAGAGGAGCGGGGATGCGAACCCGGTTCACCAGATTACGACACCACCGCTCTTAACCACTACACCATACCAGCACATCATCAGCACATCAGCATCATTGAATATGACATCCTTATTTTCATCAGAGAAGTGCTGAAGGCTATGGATTTCCAGCAACTGATTTTCATCCTGGGCCTGAGGCCTGACACTCACCACCTGTTTCACTCAATAATGTTTCCCCGAGGAAAGATGAGTTAAAGATAATGATCACCCAGCCGTTTAAAAACACACTCACAGCAAGAAGTCTATATTCGCTCACTTAAGAAGAGTGCAGAGCAGGACCAGATGGTGCGTTCAACTTTGCGGTGGCAGTGCCTCTCCGTCACATTGATCGGGGCAGCGTGACACACTTCCCCTTTAAGGCACTTTCCAGCAAGCCCTGCAACAACAGCAGCAACAAATCGAGCACCATCTTCCAACGTTTCAGATAATCAAATCCTTTCCATTTCTTAATTATTAAAACATTTGTGTGTGTGTGTGTTTTAAGAAATCTTTCCAGCATGACAGATGGAGAACAACCTCGCACTTCTCCGAGAGCTAAAATTAAACGGAATAGCTTTATTAAAGAGTAATCAAACTTAAAGGCGGTCCCATATGCTCTGGTTATGCAACTCAGTCCGATGGGCTAAAAATACCCCTGGCAATGCAATTGGCACAATGCAAATGAATCAGAAGGATTCAAAACCTGCGGGACCAGAGATTTACAGAAGATTGGAATAAGTACAGTGGTACCTCGGGTTTGGGATGCAGGTGGCACTGTGGGTAAAACCTCAGTGCCTAGGGCTTGCCGATCGTATGGTCGGTGGTTTGAATCCCCGCGGTGGGGTGAGCTCCCGTCGTTCGGTCCCAGCTCCTGCCCACCTAGCAGTTAGAAAGCACCCCTAAGTGCAAGTAGATAAATAGGTACCACTTTATAGCGGGAAGGTAAATGCCGTTTCTGTGTGCTGCGCTGGTGCAGGCTCGCCAGAGCAGCTTCGTCACGCTGGCCACGTGACCCGGAAGTGTCTTCGGACAGCGCTGGCCCCCAGCCTCTTAAGCGAGATGGGCGCGCAACCCTAGAGTCGGACACGACTGGCCCGTACAGGCAGGGGTACCTTTACCTTTACCTCGGGTTAAGTACTTAATTCGTTCCGGAGGTCCGTTCTTAACCTGAAGCACCACTTTAGCTATTGGGGCCTCCTGCTGCCGCCGCGCCATCAGAGCACAATTTCTGTTCTCATCCTGAAGCAAAGTTCTTAACCCGAGGTACTATTTCTGGGTTAGCGGAGTCTGTAACCTGAAGCGTATGTAACCTGAAGCGTATGTAACCCGAGGTACCACTGTATATGAATTATTTGAAGAGCAACTGTAATCAACAAATTACGCTAGTAGGACTACAAGAAGTTTTGGAAGGAGAAATATATGAAGTGTTACAAAGTAGAAAACAATAGAGATGTTGGTTATGAGTTTGAAATGTAATAGGGAAAATAAGAAATGCATACTAAGAGATTAGATTGGAAAATTTTCAGACAGGACTGATGGAAGTCAGAAAAAATTGAATAAGATGTAAAAGTATGTTTAATTACTGTTGGAAATGATATGTTAAAAAACTAATAAATCTATACATATATGTAATGGGTTTAGGGGTTGCTCGTGTGTAAGTGCCACCACTCCTGGCTAGGTTACCTGGTTAACCCTTTTCTGTCTGGACAGTCCTTCACTTCGTGGCTGTTTCAGTCACTAGCAGAATCCGTCAGTGGGCGTTTCCTCAACCTTTTCCAGCATAAAAGTTGTTTGACGCCAAGTCTCCTCCTACTCTCCCTGCGCGGAAGTCTTCTGGGCAGGGAGGGTGTGGGCAGCGGAGTACCCGTAGTCTCTCCACTGATCTCCAGAGAAGAGTCTTGGAGCCACCTCCCCGATTCCCCCATCTGCCCCCCTTCTCCACTGGTGTTACGCTGATTTCCTTCCCCAGCAGATGGGCTGCCTCTCTCCCTACTGGGACCCTCTCCTGCATCCCTTCGGAGCCTTCTCTCCGCCTCTAGCTCCGATGGGAGTTCCCTGACAATATATATATACGGTGTGGGTGTGTGTGGGTGTGTGTGTGTATATATATATATATATATATATATATATATATATATATATATATATATATATGGTGTGTATACCCTGGGGTGGGGAAAATGCATTGCCCCACATCCAGGATGGAAGACACTAAACAATGTCGTGGGTTAAGGGGTCAGAGCTTTGTTAATAACCAAACTCAGTGAGCTCCAGCGAAAATTCATACCCAGCCCCCCAATGGAGAAATGGCTATGCCCGAACTCTCCAAGGGCAGGCTGATGGGTTGTCACATCTGCCAGAGAGGAGGCCAACTAGGAGAAACTGGCTTGAAAGGCATGGTCCTCTGATGGTGTGATGCCTGCCCCTAAATTCAGCTGTTGAATTTTTGGCCCACAGAATTCAGCAATGACACTCACTCCCACAGCAGGCAGTGATGGCCCCCAGCTACGATGGCTTTCAAAGAGGGCTTTGCATGGAGGAGAAGGCTACTAGCTGCAATGGTGACATTCTTCTTGCTTTTTCTTCTTTGGCGATCCCTCGTAGCTAAGATTGTCTCCCATAAACACGGTTTTAACAATGAGTCCGTAAGTGACTGTGGAGGACAATTCTGGATCCACACGTCCTTCCACAGTAGGGACATTGGTTTCTGGATGGGAGTTGATCACGGTGTGGATTAGCACATTTGTCCCTTACGTTCTGAGTTTGAGTGTCTTCAAAGTCCATGACACCTTCAGTAAAGGCTGTTCTCCAACTGGAGCCCTCGCAGGCCAGTGTTTCCCAATTGCTTTTTAAAGATTTGCATTGAGACAGTCTTTAAACCTCTTTTGTTGACCACCAGCATTACGCTTTCCATTTTTAATTTCAGAATAGAGTAGTTGCTTTGGAAGACGACAATCAGGCATCCTCACAACATGACCAGTCCAACGAAGTTGATGTTGAAGAATCATTGCTTTTATACTGGTGATCTTTGCTTCTTCCAGTAAACTGGTATTAGTTTGCCCAGTGGCATAGCGTGGGGGGTGCAGGGGGGGCTGGCCGCACCGGGCGCAACATCTGGGGGTTAGGGTTAGGGGGCGCAAATCCACGGGTTAGGGGGCGCAAATTACTTGCCTTGCCCCGGGTGCTGACAACCCACGCTACGCCACTGAGTTTGCCTGTCTTCCCAAGTGATGTGTAAAAATTTTCGGAGACACCGTTGATGGAATCTTTTGAGGAGTTGGAGATGGCATTTATAAATGGTCCATGTTTCACAAGCGTACAGTAAGGTTGGTAGTACAATAGCTTTGCAAACAAGCATTTTGGTTTCCCTGAGAATATCCCAGTCCTCAAACACTCTGCACTTCAATCGGGAGAAAGCCGCACTTGCAGAGCTCAGGCGATGCTGGATTTCAGCATCAGTGTTGGCCCTTGTGGAAAGATAACTGCCCATGTAGGAGGAGTGGTTGACATTTTCCAACGTTACACCATCAGAGACTATATGACCCTGAATACCAGCTGTTGGGGAAATAATTGTTACACCCAGGTTTTGCTTGCAGGCTTCTGTGACATTAACATATGAGAGTGCTGGAGGTGAAATAGTTAAACAAGTTACCCAATCAAACCCAGGGGGTGGAGTCAGAGGGACTATAAAAGCAGCTCTGGGAGGGGCGAAGGGAGGAGTTTGTTGGGAGTTGGGTGGTTGGTTGGAGTGGGAGTGAATTGGGATAGAGTCTGTGGGTAGGTTGAGTGAGTGTAGCAAAATAAGATGAGTCAGGAACAGTTAGGGGCTAGGAAGACAAGTAAATATCTGAGAGGTGGTTTAGTGAGGGAGAGCAGGTAGCGGAAGTTATAGGTCTGGATAGGCACCCCATGATTGTAATTGACCAATACTGTCTATGAAACCACACGCTTGTTAAACTACAATAAATAAACCGAAGTTCATGTTCCAATTTGACCCTGACTGGACTCAGTATTATACCAGGTAGGACCTGGGTGGTGGCAGCGAGAAATAAAGTGGTGGCACAGGGATCAATAGACAGTGAAACGTCCGGGGACCTGGTGATCGCCACAGAGTCTTGTGAGAACAGAGTGTCGGCTCATTCTTTGGCCCTGTGTACTGGCTTCCTCCATGGCTCCCAGCTCCTGAATCCTCTCTCATTTCAGGCTGCTGCTGGCCACTCAGCCCTGACAAACACTAAGCGTCTGAAGAGCAGCTAGGGAATAGCTTTTGGGGGTTGAGGAACCTTTTCCAGCCCAAAGGCCACACCAGCAACCTCAGTGGAGCTGCCTATCAATAGTGGGTGGAGCCAGAGGCAAAAGGGCGTGGAGCAATGGGAGTGACTCTGACTTTTCAAGTACAGTGGTCCCTTGGTTCTCAAACTTAAACCATTCCAGAAGTCCATTCCAAAACCAAAGCATTCCAAAACCAAGGCGCACTTTCCCATTGAAAGTAATGCAAAACGGATTAATCCGTTCCAGGCTTTTAAAAACAAACCCTAAAACAGCAATTTAACATGAATTTCACTATCTAACGAGACCATTGATCCATCAAACAAAAGCAATCATCAATGGACTGTACTATAAAATAAATAAAACAGTATTATAGATGATAAAAATCAAAATTTAAAAAAATTCTTACCTGCACTGATAATAGTCATTGTTTGGATGGGGGGCTTTTATCCATTTCTGCAGTCACACAATCAACCAATCAACCAATCAGTAGCTGAACTGTGTTCCACACAGTCACAAAAGCAAATTGTATAAAAGTTATTAAATTATAAATAAACAAGTGTAGCTCACTGGTTTTATGACTTATTATTCTTTAAATTTTGAATTAGGGCACCCAAATCTTTTAAGTGTTTGGGGCCACCAAAGGTATTAATCTGGCTCTGCTTTGGATATCTAGAGGGGAAGTCACCCCTGTAATTTTGACCCTCTGCTTATCAATCCATCTTCTCAGCCTTGCCCCGCTCAAAGCACCTGACTGTAGCAGCTCGATTCAGTGGCCACTTTCAAATCAGGATTCTAATTCTGGCCTAATTCCACACTCACCCCTATTCCACCACCACCACCACTTTTGAATTGTTTGACTTGCGACAGCAGAGAGTTTATTACAGTGTCAAGGCAGAATTACCATAATTAAAAAAGGCATTCCGGCAGGTCTGTAGCAGCCGCAGGATGGGAGCCTTTTCCGTTTGTGCCTTTTCCATTGCAGGCCACCCCAGGGGTCTGCGGGGGGTAGCAGAGGGTGTCTCAATTATGGCTTTTAGGAACGGCACTGGCTGGGCAGATGAATGAACAAAGGAGGGCATCCCACATGTCATGGGACCAGGAGGATGAAAGAGAAGAGAGACAAAATTAGCCCATAACCTTTAAGTCACCAGCTACATTGGCTCCCAGTACGTTTCCGAGCAGAATTCAAAGTGTTGGTGCTGACCTTTAAAGCCCTAAATGGCCCACTATACCTGAAGGAGCGTCTCCACCCCCATCGTTCTGCCCGGACACTGAGGTCCAGCTCCAAGGGACCTCCATTGAAAGCATCAACCTCCCTTTCTCTTCACCCCCTCTCTCATCACAGTTCGCTGAATGTGATGTTGTTTCATTGCAAGCTCCACCACTCCTTCAATCAGCTTGTGAAACAGCACAGGGCCTGGAGACTGCAGGGTGCTGCCATACCACATCCAATATCGTCACTAAATATTATGACCCCCTGGAGACATGATGCTGACTTCCACCGAATCTTCCTCCATACTTTCATTGGCAGTGGTCCTCCTCCAAAGGGAATTTAAAGGAAGATTAGGGTTGGTGCTGACCTTTAAAGTCCTAAATGGCCTTGGCCCAGTATACCTGAAGGAGCATCTCCACCCCTTTTGTTCAGCCCGGACACTGAGGTCCAGCTCCGAGCGCTTTCTGGCGGTTCCCTCCCTGCAAGAAGCCAAGTTATAGGGAACCAGGCAGAGGGCCTTCTCGGTAGTGGCGCCTTACTTCCGTGTTTTGCCACTTGCGCATGTGCAGAGGCTCAAAATGACATCACGCACATGCACGGAAGTGGCAAATCGTGACCCGCTCACGCAAAGACGCGGGTTGAGTTCGCTTCAGGATGTGAACAGGGCTCTGGAACAGATCCCGTTTGCATCTAGAGGTACCACTGTACTACTATGATTAATTATTATTTTTTTAAAAAAATAATTTTTATTGATTTTCTTTCCTCATAACAAATATCAATAATAATAATAATAATAATAATAATAATAATAATAATAATAATAATAATAATAATTCACACCCCGTCCATCTGGCTGGGTTTCCCCAGCCACTCTGGATAGCTTCCAACAGAATATTAAAATACAATAACCACTTAAACCTTAAAAGCTTCCCTAAACAGGGCTGCCTTCAGATGCCTTCTAAAAGTTTGGTAGTTGATTTTCTCTTTGACATCTGGGGGGAGGGCGTTCTACATTATCATTTCTCAACATTCATTTTCTAGTCCCCCCCCCCTCCCTGTTGACCTCCCTCGACTTCTGTCTCTGGTTTATTACATCCCATGTTGCATTCTGCTGTTTATATATTCTTCTTCTCTGTGAATTTCTTGTTCTCTGTAAATAAAATTGTAAATGTTTATTTAAATCCTGCCAGTGAGTCTATTTTTGTTGTTGTTTCTGCAAATATGATGTAAAAGGTTCCTTGTCTTTTTTTTTTCTTCTTCTTTTTTTAAGTAAAAAAAAAAAGACAGGGAAAAATGGTTTTTCGGATCCAAGCTCACAATTTGAAAAAGAACATCTACAAAACAAAGAAAAACTTTTATCTAAAATGTACAATCTGTTATTAGATTGGGAAACAAAAGACGAGCTTGTCTTTTGACACACTGGGCAAGAGATACAGGACATAATATAGATTTTAATCTCTGGGGGAAACTTTGGAAAAGCGCTTTGAAAAAGCAGCAACTTTGGGAAAGCAGCATGCTGTTCTTTGCAGGAGAACCACTTGAAAATGATTTATAGATGGCATTTAACTCCAAGTAGGCATGCTAAGATGTATAAGACTGAATCAGATAAGTGTTGGAAATGCAATGAGGTTGAGGGCACATTCTTTCATATGTGGTGGACCTGTAAAAGGGTAAAAGAATATTGGGAAATAATTCATAATGAATTGAAAAAATGTTTAAAAGTACTTTCCCCCCCCCCCAAAAAAAAATTGTTGGGGATAATTCAGATGGAAATTCCCGGGTGTCAAAAAAGGTTATTTATTGTATGCCACTACTGTTGGATTCTTCAAGCCTTATCAGAGGAAACTGGCCACTCTCCAGGCACTCGGCTTGAGATCCTTGTTGACCTCCCCGTCTGCGTCTCCCGGCAGGATACAGGCTAGGTCACTATCGGCGATCCTCCTCAAACGTGAGGAGAACACACCACTCTTCTCTCCTCCCTGCCTCCCCCAGGGAGGGTAAAGAGACAGACAGAAATGTATTTACATGTCTTTATTTCTGTCCTTGCAGCAGTACAGAGTAACGCATCTGCACTCATCAGACTCCAACAGTAGAGAGAGAAAAAACTCCACCCCTGTACTTCCAGTACAGGTCATATGACACTCTGAGCTAACATCCGGTGCTCAGTACAGTGAATAGACTGCCCCTTTGTTTCCCCGGTACAGTCCCAAACATTCACATCCTGTTTTGCTTTCCAGCCACCTGCAGCTCGCTCCCGCATTGCTGCTTTTCCGTAACAACTACAGCGGCCCATGTTTTGTTAGCCCCAAAATGGAAAATGAGCGAAGTCTGAACTAAAGAAGAATGGCAACTTAAGCTGATGCAATATGCACAGCTTGCGGACTTAACATATAGAATAAGAGAACAAGAAGAACATACGTTTAGAGAAGTTTGGGAAATGTTTATTGAATATATGGGGGGGAATGGTATACACTTGGAAACATTGGCAGAATTAAGATAAATTGAACAGTGTAAATAAGTTTTGATGGATGTACCAATGGAATACTGAATAGCTTAGTTTATGTAAAATATCGGGGATTTATGATATGCAAAATGAACCATGGAAAGAGAAGAAGGGAAGTCATTCATCTTTTAAGAATGTTTAAATGAGTATTCTAAATTGTAAAACAGAAGAGAGAGAGATATATATTAAGAGAGTTGTTAGTAATGGATTATAAGAATGGATTATAGAAGTGTGCAAAATTATGCATACTTTGGAGAAAGTGAATAAGTAGAAGTTTTCCTCCCTCTGTCATAAGGATAGAACCCGGAATCATCCAACAAAACCAAATCTTTGAAGATTCGGGATATATGAAGGCAAAGACTTCATTATTATTTTCCCTGGACAGCTTACACAGACGAAAGCAAGACAGAGGAAATGCTTCCTTCCACAACGCAAAGTTAAACTATGGAACTCGCTGCCCCAGAAAGCAGGGACACTACCAGTTTCGGTGGCTTTAAAAGAGGATTAGACAAATCAGGGGGAAGAGGGCTATGGATGGCTATTGCCCATGATGGCTATTCTCTGCCTCCACAGTGGAAGGCAGTAATGCAACCCATTCAAGCGACCCACTTACAAACACCAAGACCAGAATATATGGACTTCATTGCATCTTATCTGCTGTTCCATTAGTATAACCCAGGGGTCAGCAAACTTTTGCAGCAGAGGGCCAGTCCACTGTCCCTCAGACCTTGTGGGGGCCGGACTATAGTTTGAAAAAGGAAAACAAATGAATTAATTCCTATGCCCCAGAAATAACCCAGAGATGCTGTCAGAGCTGCTTGAAGATCCTAGCTCACAGAGGATCACGCTAGCCAGCGATTATTAAGTAAGAGTCTTTATTGAATTACAGTTTCCATTCTCACGCTGCTGCGCGCAACTCTACGTCTAGTAGCTAGATCGGCGAAGCTCCGTCTGAGTCTCCGCCCCGTGTGCACCAACTTAATATCCTAGCCTTACTCCACCTTTTCCGCCTGACTGTCCTCCTCTGGGTCCCTCTACCCCCCGGGGCTTCTTCCTTCCGGGATTCTTCTGACGCTGACCCGGACCCTCCTGCCTCCTTGCGCCGGGCTTTAGGACCTGGTTCCCTTTCGGGGCTGCTTACTGCGCCGCCTTCCTCTGCATTTGAACTTGGCGCGCGCGCCCAACCTTCCACTTTCCTCTTAACCGTTTCTTCGCTCCCCGATGGAGGTGTGGCCACTCCTGACTCATGCCCTCCCTCCTGTGGTGAGCTGCCAGCGCTTCCCCCCTGGCTCCCTTCCTCTTCCCTGCTTCCTGGCGGTGACGCTGGTCCCGATTTCCAGCTGCTCTCCCCTGAGTCTCCTCTGGCTCTATCTTCCTGGGGTGCCCCCCTAGACTCCCCCCTTGCCCTGGCCACTGGTGCTCCTTTCTGTGAATCCTCTGATTCACTGGAAAGACTAGGAGATCTCGGGTCGTCGTCATCACTCATCCTTTCCTCTGCCTCCTCCCCTTCGCTCTCTGTTTCCTCCCTTGCCCGTGCCTCTGCTCCTAAACCCCTGACATCCATCCCCCCCTCGAAGCCCCCCAGTCCCCCCTCCCCTCCTTCCGGTGCTGGAGCTGGGGGCTGCTGTTGCAAAGGGACGAACGTCGGATATCGGTCGCTGCCCGTGGCAGGCCTCCATCGGAACTCTTCCGGGTCTTCCTCCCTGCTCTCGTTGACGACGGTCACCTCCGCTTCCATCTCTGTGCCGCCGTGCTCGAAACCAGGGTCGTCCCCGAAAATGTCCATGTCCGTCTCTCCCTCACTTCCTCCTGGCGGCGTTGCTCGTCCTGAGCAGTCCAGCCACTTTCTGCGGAACTGCTCCTCTGGCCTATCGTCCCACCAATACGAGGGTTCTGAGACAGATCCCGAGGGTGACCCCTCCGTGGAACGAACGTCTCGTGTTGGTTCCTCTTCCGAGTCGAACCCCCGGAACGTGCTGGCCGAAAGCGTGGGCGTGAAAAGCCAGTCGTCGAAAAAGTCTGCTGGCATAGGTCTATGTGGGAAGAGGGCATGAAACTCGTCTTTGAGCAGGGGTTCGTCTAAGGCGTAGCCCGGCACCCAGCTGTTCGCACTGGCCGGGGTGCCCTCCCTGGCGAGAAAGTATTCTACCCCCTCTTCCCCCCATCTGGAGTCCAAAATCTCCGTGACTTCGTTGATGCGCTCCTTCTGTGCCGCTCCCGCGTGCCCTGTTCTGTCTCTGGCCGGACTCGGCGCCGTTCCGGGTTCCTGGAACCTGTGCGGTGCCTTGTAGGGAGTGAGCACCGATCTGTGGAATACCGGATGCATTCTGGAACCCTCCGGAAGTGCCAGTCTGAAAGCTACCGGGTTGACCTGCTCTTCGACTTGGTAGGGCCCCAGTTGTTTATGCCCTAGTTTCTTCTTGGCCAACGACCTGGCCGGCACTGCGTGGGCTGCTAACCAAACCCAGTCTCCCACGTGGAGCTCTTCTCCAACCCTTCTGTGCTTGTCTGCTTGCACCTTGTATGCGTGCTTGGCCAGCTCCAGGTGGCGCCTCAGCTGATCGTGGACTTCCTGCAGCTCCGACGCGAACGCATCTGCTGTCTGCGGCTCCCCTTCCCCCATTCTTTCCAGTCCCGGGAAGGTTCTGGGGTGCCTCCCGTTGTTGGCGAAGAACGGCGTGACCCCCGTGGATACGTGCTTCGTGTTGTTGTAGGCGAACTCTGCAAGCGGCAGGTAATCCACCCACGTCGCAGGCTGTTGATTTGCATAACATCTCAGGTACTGCTGCATGATGGCATTGACCCGCTCCGCTTGCCCGTTGGTCTGCGGGTGTCTCGCCGACGCCAGGTTGATCTTGACGTTCAGGAAGCCCATCAGCTTCTGCCAGAAGTTCGAGATGAACTGCCGCCCGCGGTCGGACAGAATAGACCGTGGCAGACCGTGAACCTTGAACACGTGGTCTATGAACAGTTTGGCGGTTTGCTCCGCCGTGGCCACCTTAGCACACGGAATGAAATGCGCCATCTTGGAGAACAGGTCCACCACCACCAGCACTGCCGTCTTGCCCCTTGAGCTGGGCAGATCCGTGACAAAGTCCAGGGCCACCCTTTCCCAAGGTTCGACCGGAGTTTGCAGCGGCTCCAACAGTCCGGCCGGCGGTTTGTGCACTGGTTTGGCCCTCTGGCAGGTGTCACACCTCGCCACGTAGTCTGCGACCTCCCCTCTCATTCCAGGCCACCAGAAATCCCTGGCTACTAATTCCACCGTCTTCTCCTTGCCAAAGTGGCCGGCCGTGGGCGCGTCGTGCAGCTGCTGCAGCACCTTGGCTCGAAGTTCGTCTCCCGGCACGTAGATGGCCCCTTTACGGATGAGCAATCCATCTCTTAGCTGGAAACCGTCGGCCGCTGCTTTGCCCCTTTGCACCTCTGCCATCTTTGTTTGTGCGAAGGAGTCCCCCTGCAACGCTCGCCGTACCGCCTCTAGGTCCACGGTCGCCGCGGCGCACGCCCACACTGTCGGTGCGAAGATGTGCATGGCGGCCGCTGGTGTTGCGTCCTCCAGATACTGTGGCTTACGGGAGAGAGCGTCTGCCATGATGTTGGTGTCCCCCGGGACATACTCTATTCGGAAGTCGAAATTCGCAAAGAACTCAGCCCAACGTATCTGCCTCTGGTTCAGGAACTGTGCCGTGCGCCAGTGCTCTAGATTCTTGTGGTCCGTGCAAACCTGCACCGTGTGCTTGGCGCCGATCAGAAAGTGCCTCCACGCCTTGAACGCTGCATGAATGGCCAGCAACTCCCTGTCCCAGATGGTGTAGTTCTGCTCGGACTTGCTGAGCTTCCTGGAGTAAAACGCTCCCGGTCGCCACACCCCCTGCGGGTCTTTCTGCAGCAGGACCGCCCCCACGGCTCTGTCCGAGGCGTCTGTCTCCACCCTCATCGGCTTGCTGGGGTTGACATGAAGCAGCTGCTCTTCCGACGCGAAGAGACGCTTGAGTGCCTGAAAGGACTGCTCCGCCTGCTCTGTCCAAACGAACTTCTTTTTCTTGGAGCTAAGCGTGTCAGTGATGGCCGCCGTCTGCATCGCGAAGCCCTTGATAAACTTGCGATAGAAGTTCGCAAAGCCGACAAACCGTTGGACCTCCTTCCGGTTGCGCGGGCTCTTCCAATCCAACACCGCTCGAACCTTGGCGCTGTCCATGGCGAGCCCCCTGTCAGACAGCTTGTAGCCCAGAAAATCCACCTCCGGCACGTCAAATTGGCACTTCTCCAGCTTGGCGTAGAGCCTATGTTGCTTTAGCCTGCTCAGCACTTCCTTGACGTGCTTGTCATGCTCCTGCTGCGACTCCGAAAAGATCAGGATGTCATCTAAGAAACAGACGCACGTCTTGTAGAGAAGTCCCGCCAACACGTGATGCATAAATGCTTGAAAAACGTGGGAGCCATTTTGCAATCCAAAAGGCATAACTCTATATTCGTAGGTCCCCAGTGGCGTGAACATGGCTGTCTTCCACTCATCACCCTCCCGCATGCGAATGAGGTTGTACGCCCCCCGCAGGTCCAACTTGGTGAACACTCTGCCCTTCCGTACCTTTGCGAGGAGGTCGTCAATTCGGGGCATGGGGAAGTCCGATGGCCTAGTCACACTGTTCAAAATCCTGTAATCCACTACGAGTCTCTTTTGGGGCGTGTCCCGCTTCTTTACAAAGAATACGGGACTGCCCCCCACTGCCTTGGACTCCCGGATGAAGCCGCGCTGCAAATTATGATCAATGAACTCCTTGAGGTCTTGCAGTTCGTCCTCCGACATGGAATACAGTCTCCCTTTAGGCAGCGCCGCCCCCGGCAGCAGGTCAATCTTGCAGTCATATGGTCTGTGAGGGGGTAGCCTGTCTGCCTCCTTCTCGCAGAAAACTTCCAAAAATTCAGCGTACTTGTGGGGAATCGCTTGCAGCGTGCCTAGCAGCAGCTGTGACTCCTCTTCCTCTCCTTCCTGCCTGGGCACGATGCAGTGTTCAGCACAAAAGGAAGAGCCGAAGGTCAGCTGCCTCTGGTACCAAGCCATCGTTGGGCTGTGCTTGTCCAGCCAACTCATGCCCAATACAATGGGCGTGTCAGATAGTTGGGTGACGTTGAAGCTGATGATTTCTCTGTGATTCCCAAGTCGCATCACCATTGGTGGCGTCTGCTTCACCACTTGCCCCCCGAGCAGCTCCCTGCCATCCACCGTGACAACCTGCAGGGGCAGAGTGGCCGGCAGCAACTGCACAGCGTGCCTGTCGACAAAGTCCTGCCCTATAAAGTCCGCATTGCTGCCTGAGTCAATGGTGATTGGCACGTCCATGGTGATTCCATTGGGCAGCTGGAGAGATGCTGTGAGCCTCACTACTGGTTTGGGCGGGAGGGGGTTCACGGGCTGTAAAATCTCTGGGGACTGCGTCACTAACACGTCTGGCTGGGCCCCAGTGCCTCTTCCTCCAGCCAGACATCGTCGTTTCCCTGCTGTGGTCCTCCGTGCTGCGTTGCTGCAGTCACCATTGCTGAGGCTGCAGTGAGCTTGTGGGGCCTCTGGGGACACTCTTTTGCCATATGTCCTGGCTCCTCACAGACGTAACACTTCCTGTTCCCTCTAGGAGGCTTCGCTTTCACTGCTGCCGGTGCTAGGGCTCTGGTTGCTGACTGAGCCCTTGCACCTCCAACCTCCATAGGTTCGGCTCCTCCTCCTGGCGGAGGCGTGGATTGCGCCCGCGCTGCTTCTCTGGGAAGGAAGGAGGGGCCCCCGGCTGGTTCGCGCCCTCCACGCCCTTCGTCCCTGCTCCACGGACGTCCTTCCAGCCTCACCCCCACTGCCAGTGCCCTCTGAACGACCTCCTGGGTGGTTCGGGGTCTCTCCCCCCTCGCGATCTCATCTTTAATCGAGTTGTGCAGCCCCTCCCAAAAGAGGTCTCTTACAGGAGCCGAATCTCTGTCCCATTCCAGGGCGCTGACCAAGGCGAAAAAGCGGGCATGATACTGCCTGACGCTGGCCCTCCCTTGTCTCAGCCCATGCACCTCCTTCCGTGCAAGATCCACGTCAATACTTGATAAAAAACACCCATCCATCGCTTTAATAAAGGCATCCGCATTCTGGAGCGCCGGATCGTTATCTCTCCATAAATTGCGCAACCATGCTTTCGCATCCCCATGCAGATGGGACATGATGAACCCCACTCTCTCTTGTTCATCTCTAAAGTCTTTATGCAGCAGTTGCAGTGCGCACAGTACGTCGGCTCTAAAGTTGGGATACTGTTGCAGGTTCCCATCGAAGTGAGAGACCAGCCCGCCTGTCCGTCTCGCCAACCCAATTCCCTCCTGCCGGGGTGTCTGCTTTGTCAGCACGTCTAACCTGACCTGGAGATCCCTGCAGGCGGCAGCTGCCTCATCCTCTCTCTTCCTGGATGCGAGAACCTCGGCGTTCAGTTGTGCCACTGCTTTTCTGAGGTCCTCTATCTGCTGCTCAGCCGTCATGTCGTCTGCCGTTCGTGAGCTCGCTAGTGGGCACCTGCTTCTCTCCCCTCCTCGAGGTTGTAGATGCCCACAATTGACGTGAGACGGAGCTTACTGTCAGAGCTGCTTGAAGATCCTAGCTCACAGAGGATCACGCTAGCCAGCGATTATTAAGTAAGAGTCTTTATTGAATTACAGTTTCCATTCTCACGCTGCTGCGCGCAACTCTACGTCTAGTAGCTAGATCGGCGAAGCTCCGTCTGAGTCTCCGCCCCGTGTGCACCAACTTAATATCCTAGCCTTACTCCACCTTTTCCGCCTGACTGTCCTCCTCTGGGTCCCTCTACCCCCCGGGGCTTCTTCCTTCCGGGATTCTTCTGACGCTGACCCGGACCCTCCTGCCTCCTTGCGCCGGGCTTTAGGACCTGGTTCCCTTTCGGGGCTGCTTACTGCGCCGCCTTCCTCTGCATTTGAACTTGGCGCGCGCGCCCAACCTTCCACTTTCCTCTTAACCGTTTCTTCGCTCCCCGATGGAGGTGTGGCCACTCCTGACTCATGCCCTCCCTCCTGTGGTGAGCTGCCAGCGCTTCCCCCCTGGCTCCCTTCCTCTTCCCTGCTTCCTGGCGGTGACGCTGGTCCTGATTTCCAGCTGCTCTCCCCTGAGTCTCCTCTGGCTCTATCTTCCTGGGGTGCCCCCCTAGACTCCCCCCTTGCCCTGGCCACTGGTGCTCCTTTCTGTGAATCCTCTGATTCACTGGAAAGACTAGGAGATCTCGGGTCGTCGTCATCACTCATCCTTTCCTCTGCCTCCTCCCCTTCGCTCTCTGTTTCCTCCCTTGCCCGTGCCTCTGCTCCTAAACCCCTGACAGATGCATTTTAAATAAAAGTACACATTCTACTCATGTAAGAACACGCTGATTCCTGGACCATCTGCAGGCTGGATTGAGAAGGCAATTGGGCCAGATCCAGCCCCCGGGCCTTAGTTTGCCTACCCATGATATAACCAATCAATTGATGACCTATCATGTCAACCCAATTCATTATCTCATCATGACACCCAGGAATGTGATGCAAAATTATTACTCCCTTTGCGACACTGAAAAGGCCATCATAGAACTGTAGAATTGGGATCACCAAGGTTCATCTAGTCCAGCCCCCTGCAATGCAGGAATCTCAGCTAAAGCATCCATGACAGGTGGCCATCCAACCTCTGCTTAAAAACCTCCAAGGAAGGAGAGTCCACAACCTCCATAGGGAGACCATTCCACTGTTGAAGAGCTCTCACTGTCAGAAAGTTCCTTCTGATGCTTAGTCAGAACCTCCTTTCTTGTAACTTTGAGCCACGGGTTCGAATCCTAGCTCCCAGAGCAGGAGACAACAAGTTTGTTCCCGCTTCCATGTGACAGCCCTTGAGATATTTGAAGATGGCTGTTATGTACTGAGTTGAATAGGATCCAAACTGCAGCAGTCTGATTGGTCCTAGAACAATAGGATCCAAACTGCAGCAGTCTGATTGGTCCTAGAACAATAGGATCCAAAATGCAGCAGTCTGATTGGTCCTAGAACAATAGGATTCAGAATGCAGCAGTCTGATTTGTCCTAGAACAATGCAGCAGTATGATTGGTTGGCAGGAACCACCCAATCCTGCTCCAGATAGAAGTGAATCCACAACCTGATTGGCTTACAGTAGAATTCCGGAATTAGCCAATCATGTGCAGCCCATTGTGTAAATAATGTATATAAAGCAGATACTGTGAGGGGACTTTCATTCACTCCTCCTCACCACTATGAGCTGAATAAAGAGCATGAAATCACTTTGCGACTCTGAGTATATTTCACTGGCCATCGGTCATTTTCACCTCTCAGTCTCCTCTTTCTGAGCTAAACATACCCAACAACCCCAGCACTACATGAGGGTGTCTCTGGCAAAGAGGAGATGCTGAAAGTTCTCCTTCACGCTCCTGCTACCTTCTCGACATACTCACAGGGAGCTCCTGAAGAGGACCTTTGTGATTTCTGGATTTCTGCCCTCTGTGCCTTTGATGGCACTGTGAAGCATCGTCTTAGATTTACCGCTAGATGGGGCTGTATCACTACTCAATGTAGACCTGGAAGCAATTTTCACTTCCTTCCAGCAGAGGGTAGTCTGTCCCTTTTGCAGAACTAGCTGCATGCTGCAAACAGAGGTTACGGGGGAAATTCACATAACATAAACTTTTTTATTCTGAAAAATCTGACCAGTGCGAATGGCATCTGTGTTTGTTTGTTTGTTTGTTTGTTTGAATGTATAATATCTGGCTGGAATCATAATGCTCCTGTGCTACGCAAGCATGGTTTAAGAAAGCCACTTCCACCCTTCGGAGGAAGTGGGGTTGCAGGCTTCACGGCCCCTCCCAGTGCGCGGTGGGTGGAGGCCAGCCCCCACACAATTGGGGGGATTCCTGGCCGCGTCACCTCCTGGCCGGCCAATCGGCAGGCTCAGGGGGCGTGGCCTGTCCTATAAAGGCAGGACACGGCCAGGGATCTCCCTTTTTGCCACTCACCAGCTGTTCTGTTTTTCCACCCTCCCGCCTTTTAAGGTTTTCATTCCTTGACCTTGCTATGGACCTCAGTTGGTCACCGTTGAGGGGCCTGGTAGGAATTTTTCCACTTGGCAAATTGGCACCAGCCACTTGGTTTTTGCCTACCTCGTAGCAAATCGTCACAACTTTCTGGGTATTGGCGGTTAGGCATTGGTATTGCTCTGTAGATGGAAGAGGGAAGGTAGCACCATCACCTGCCCCACATATTGAAAGGGTAGTCCATTAAAGGATTCTGGGGGGCGTGGCCCTGTCCGAAGCCTGGGGAGGTGAGGGGCTAAGGCACACCCCCTATCGGTGACCCCGGGGGAGTGCCTAGTTGATGTGCATCAGCAGGACTCCCCCTACTGGTGGTTAACCCTTCCCGGACTTCAAGCGGACGGACTGGAGTCAGATATAGTCTGTTATGACCAATGCCTAAGCCAATACCGCTCATCACCTGCAACCAATAAAGTTGTGGCCTTTTTTAGCCGATTAACCTTAATAATTGTGTCATGTGTCATTATTTCCACGGGGGGCGGGGGCAGGAACTCACCATGCAACTCACCTAGGATTTAATAACATGTGAACTCACACCTAGGAGATGATGAGTTTTCTGTCAAAAGACACAAGCAGAGCAAAGCAGGCAGGTGACTAACCCTTCTGCCTTTTCATTCACGGCAGAGATATTTCTGCCACCTTCCTCCTGGGTACGCCTTTCCCTAGGTTGTCGGCAGCACTCTGCTTAATTAAAGAATGACATCGGTGGGGGAGAACCTAATTGCCTTGATAACACTCTGGGTATTAGGATGAGATCGCCGTGAACACATTTGAGCCGACAAACCTTTGTTTTCAAGCAGTTGGGCACCGAGCTTTCGGCAAGGGCGGAGGAAGGGAGTGTGGTGGGGGTGGTCCGACCCAGGTGTCACCACTGAGGGGGGTGACAAAACGCCGGGAGGCACTCGCCGCGTGGCCTGCAGCGTGCCCGAGCCACGCATCTCTCCTGGGAGTGACGCGGTGGCTTGGGCGCTTGCAAGCTCTGCACTGCCCCAAACGGTCTGCCCGCCGCCTCCCCTTCAGCTGTAGGGTGGCTGAGTGGGAGGAGGCCCCTCTGAGGCCGCACAGAGCGTCCTGCACCGGCTGGCCCCACCCCCGCAAATGCGTGGCCCTGCCCCCAAGCGCAGGGCACGCGCGCCACCCCAGGCGCCCAATCAGCCTGCTCCACCGCTGGCTTTCGGCAGCCTAATTCCGGGGGGGGGGGTCTGGCTTCTTCTTGTTTTGTTCTGAGAACCACATTCACCCTTGGCCAGCCCTATGAGGGCCATATGGCAGTGGTGGGAATGGTGGGAAGTAGGTGTAGCCAACCCCTAAACTCTCATCCCCCCTCGGATGCAGACAGCAAAACTAGGAGAAGGAAAACTCTGATCCTAAACCTCCACTGCTTTGTGGTACATCTTCGGGAGAAGAAAAGGCTCAGGATAATAATAATAATAATAATAATAATAATAATAATAATTTATGCTCGGCCCTATCACTGGTAAAATTACAATAAAAACATAAGGGGGGGCAATGTAAAACACAGGTTAAAATACAATTTAAAATGCAGCCTCATTTTAAAAGTAGCCCATAGATCAGAACCATAAAGGGGAGGGGGCATAAGGGTCAGACTGAGTCCAAACCAAAGGCCAGGCAGAATAGCTCTGTCTTGCAGGCCCTGTGGAAAGATGTCAAGTCCCGCAGGGCCCTGGTCTCTTGTGACAGAGCGTTCTACCAAGTCGGGGCCAGTACTGAAAAGGCCCTGGCCCTAGTTGAGACCAATCTAACTACCTTGCAACTTGGGACCTCCAAAGTGTTGTTATTTGTGGACCTTAAGGTCTACCGCGGGGCATACCAGGAGAAGCAGTCCCGTAGGTACATGGGTCCTAGGCCGTATAGGGCTTTAAAGGTCAAAACCAGCACCTTAAACCTGACCCTGTGCTCCACCGGGAGCCAGTGCAGCTGGAAAAGCACTGGATGAATGTGATCCTGCAGTGAGGACCCCGTAAGGAGCCTCACCGTGGCATTCTGCACCCGCTGGAGTTTCTGGGTCAGCTTCAATGGCAGCCCCGCGTAGAACAAGTTACAATAATCAAGCCTGGAGGTGACCGTCACATGGATCACAGTGGCCAGATCAGGCTGAGAAAGGTAAGGGACCAACTGCTTAAGACGGCAGAGATGCGAAAATACCACCTTTGCTGTGGCTGCAACCTGCACCTCCGTAGAAAGGGAGGCGTCAAAGGTTATACTCAAGCTCTTGCCAGAAGGCACTGGCACCAATTGAGCCCCCGCAAGAGATGGGAGTTGGCCCCCCAACCCAATGTCATCCCGACCCAACCAGAGCACCTCTGTCTTTGAAGGATTTAACTTCAGCCGGCTCCCATGCAGCCAGTGGCGTAGCGTGGGGGGTGCAGGGGGGGCCAGCCACACCGGGCGCAACATCTGGGGGGGGCGCTCGCACTTGCAGCTCTCTGCCCCTACCTGGCTCACTCACTCTCTCTCACTGCAGTGCTGGCTGTCCGAGCCGCTGGGTTGTCGCCCACTGTGGAGGGGGTGGGTGCCAGGCGTGCGGTGCGGAGAGAGAGCAAGGGACTATCTGGGGGAGGGACAGTGCAGCGGCCGCCCAGCGCAGCGCTGAGCGCGGGAGAGAACCACACCAGACCAGACCAGGCAGCAGCAAGAAGAAGCTGGCAGCAGCGGCAGGTTAGGAGTTAGGGGGCGCAAATTACTTGCCTTGCCCCGGGTACTGACAACCCACGCTACGCCGCTGCATGCAGCCATCCAGCCACAGATTCCAAACATCTGGTCAGTGTGTCCGGGGCCAAGTCAGGGCAGCCGTCCATCCGGTATGCCTCCTTCCGGCAACTCCTGCAGCCAAGCTGGTACCCAACATTTTGCTCTGCTTTTGTTTGGACCACATCAGCCAGGCTGAGAGGAAGGTCTTGTCTGGGGAGATCTCACTGCAGTGCTGCTAACATAGCAGTTTGACTTCACCCCCAGAGGCAGACTCCATTGTTTCTTGTGGTAGATGGTTGCCGACGACAAGTATTATAAGAGAGGAAGGATCCATCAGTTCCCGTGCTCTCCATTTCTCATTTTTGCCCACATTCCTACAGCAATTTGCCATTTCTATCCTCATGGAAATTCTTCGGCATTTCTATGCAAATTTCTCCAAATGAACACATCCTTTTGCATGGAGTTTTGACTAATGGGTACATTTCTGCAATCATTTCCCCACAATACAATGCAATTTTGCACGCTATCTTCGACACTACATTCATCTTTAGGAACACTTTCCCCTAATATTTGCATTTTGGGGAACAAAGGTTGGATGGCCACATCACAAAATTCGGAGAAGGGCTGGGGGGGGGGAATCATGGCATTTGAAAATCCCTCCTCACACCACGGAATGGTTTTTAAATGGTGGTTTATACCATGGAGGGGCGTGAAAGAGTTGCACACCCCCTGCCCCTCAAATCTCATCTCTTGCAAATAGCCAATACAGTGGTACCTCAGGTTACAGATGCTTCAGGTTACAGACACTTCAGGTTACAGACTCTGCTAACCCATAAATAGCACCTCAGGTTAAGAACTTTGCTTCAGGATGAGAACAGAAATCGCGCGGCAGCGGCAGTGGGAGGCCTCATTAGCTAAAGTGGTACCTCAGGTTAAGAACGGACCACCGGAACGAATAAAGTTCTTAATAATAATATATAATAATTTATTATTTATACCCCGCCCATCTGGCTGAGTTTCCCCAGCCACTCTTAACCCAAGGTACCACTGTAGTATCCTCCCACCTAAACATAAATTTGATGTAGGCAGTTGGAATGGCCAAAAAAAAGGGGGGGCAGGGGTTTTGCTACAACCATAAAATTTAATTTTTTAAAAAACACGTTTTCTCTGAAGGAGGGAAGCCAGGTTATTACAGTAAGGAATCTGTGCAACTATTTTAATAGGCCATGTCTGAAAATATTAACTTCTTTATTTCAAATGTTACCCCTGCTGCTCCCTGTTGAGGGGGCAACATTAAGCAAAACTCTATAATTTTCAGGCAATTGAGCCTGAATTAAGTTCTTTGCTGCTGACATGTTGTCTTAGAAGCATAGCTCCTTCAAGTCACTTGTCCATCATATTGTCACGGTGAACGCCGAACCTGCCATATCCCGTTAATCTTCTGGCATCTGGCGATGAACGGTCCTGCCAACAGTGACTTATCAAGAGGTTGTGTTTTCAAACTGTGCTTTAATGGAACTTTTATGTTACTGAGAAGAGCAGACATTGATAGATCATGGGGTACCATCCCGGTTTGCTTGGTGACTGATGGTGGAGAGGGTGTCAAACTGCACTGCTGATATAATCCCCAATTTCTATTCATGGAACTATTTCCATGCAGGACATTTTTCAGATTTCCGCACGCTGCGGTTCCAGCGACGGAGCCACCAGCCAAATGAGCCCCAAACAAGCGAGAATGCAAAGTTTCTCCCATGATGGGTTTGGGCAACAGAATAACCTACAATTTCTTCTGTTTTATTATTGACCCAGTAAATTGGATAGCTGTAGCCTATATTTCTTTACTGGCAATTGTGAAAACTTACCCTCTAAATAAAATTTTATTTTGTGTCCATCCGTCCCCTGGTAACCTGTCATTATTAAATTTTAATTTTTAAAAATGGGGGGTGGGAATATGGGAGAGGCACAGGATTCACTCCTGCAATCCTCTTCTCAGATCTGCTGCCTCACAGGGGCCATTTGCACCACAGTGAATATGTATGGTTTTCTCTTTTTTTAATAATTTTTTAATTTGATTTTCAAAAATAAAGAAGGGGGGAGAGAAAGAGAAAGAAACAAAGAGAAATGTGATAAAGTTACATCCAAATGTCTTACATATTCATGTATCGAGATTACTCTGAATCTCCTGACTTCCTCCATCCCATCCATGGCTCCTCTTAATTCTGTTTTCATCTGCATATCAATACATCTGCATATCACCTTCCTAAATTAACTGTAATTTCTATTAAATTACAAGTGTATTTAAAATCCTGCTAATGTTTTAACCTCTTTGCAATGATTTTGCATATACATTATGAACATTCTTTCTTAAACTTCTTGTCTTCTTGGTTCCTGAGCTTCCCAGTTAGTTTTGCCATTTATTTCATCATAGTCCATCAACTTGATCTGCTGTTCTTCTTTGGCCGGGGCTGGCTGTATATTCCTTCCATTTCTGGGCTAGCAGCATCCGGGCGCATGAACAGTGTATTCTGATCTTTTGGAATCTCGAATATATGGTTTTCAAAAGCAGAACAAACAATCACAGGTACTGACTATGTCCCTGGAAGTATATTGGGATGGGCTAGACAACGTCTGTGCAGAGCAACTGTGTTTGGGGCTCATGAGCATAGGGACATAATAATAATAATAATAATAATAATAATAATAATAATAATAATAATAATAATAATAATAATAATAATAATAATAATAATATTGGTCACAAACAATATATACATTGAAATGCGGAAAAATCAGGATAAAAGGTCAGGTTGTAAACTATCATCATTTGCCTCTTCTGCAACGTGAAGAGCTGGACCCAAATATGTATCTGCCATGCCTGCCAAATTTTGATAGCTGTTTCAGAAGAATAACGCCTTCAGTGGCAGGTACCTTCAGGCATATTTTGTTACGATATAGAAGCAATGCGGCAGCGAGCTGGCAGCTTGAAAGCAAAACATAATGGGAATGTTGGGAATGTTCCGTGGGAAACAGAGGGACAGTCTTTTCACAGTGCGAAGCACCGGAATTAGCTCAGAGTGTAATATGAGCTGTACAGGAAGTACAGTAGGTGGAGTTTGTCTCTCTGCTGTTGGAGTTTGAAGAGAGCAGACGTGTTTTCTGTAACGCTGCAAAGACAGAAATAAAGACATGTAAATAGGTTTCTGTCTATCTCTTTCCCCTGCCTGGGGGGGGGGGGCAGGAAAGAGTGGTGTGTTCTTCTCACGCCCGATGAGGATCACCGATCGCGACCTTGCCTGGATCCTGCCGGAGATTGCAGACAGGGAGGTCAACCGGAGATTATCAAGCCGGGTGCCTGGAGAGTGGCCAGTTTCTCCTGATAATGGCTTGAATCCCAACATATTTGATGCTTCTCGAGGCCCCATCTGTGATATAGTTGTGATCCCTGCATTGCAAGGGGGTGGACTAGATGACCCTGGGATACCCTCCAACTCTACAATTGTATAATCTTATGAACGAATGAATACTGTGTAATTCGTACTTCAGCCCCCCCTCTCAAAAAAATACACAACAACAACCCAACCCTATGACCTACATACCTTGGGAACTTGTTGAAGGGGAGGGCATAAATCAAATAGATTATGTAATAGTAGTAGTAGTAGTAGTAGTAGTAGTAGTAGTAGTAATTTATTTATACCCCACCCATCTGGCCAGGCCTCCCCAGCCACTCTGGGCTGCTTCCAACAAAAGATTAAAAATACATTAGAACATCAGTCATTAAAAACTTCCCAATACAGGGCTGCCTTCAGATGTCTTCTAAACATCAGATAGATGTTTATTTCTTTGACATCTGATGGGAAGGTGTTCCACAGGGTGGGCGCCACTACTGAGAAGGCCCTCTGACTGGCTCCCTGTAACTTCACTTTTCGTAGTGAGGGAACCACCAGAAGGCCCTCGGATCTGGACCTCAGTGTCCGGGTTGAATGATGGGGGTGGAGACGCTCCTTCAGGTATACTGAGCCAAGGCCATTTAGGGCTTTAAAGGTCAGCACCAACACTTTGAATTGTGCTCGGAAACGTACTGGGAGCCAATTTGGTATTTCAAGACCAGTGTTATGTGGTCTCGGCGGCTGCTCCCAGTCACCAGTCTAGCTGCCGCATTCTGGATTAGTTGTAGTTTCTGGGTCACCTTCAAAGGTAACCCCACGTAGAGCCCATTGCAGTAGTCCAAGCGGGAGATGACCAGAGCATGCACCACTCTGGTGAGATGATCTGTGGGCAGGTAGGGTCTCATCCTGTGTGCCAGATGGAGCTGGTAGATAGCTGCTCTGGACACAGAATTGACCTGTGCCTCCATGGACAGCTGTGATTCCAAAATGACTCCCAGGCTGCACACCAGGTCCTTCGGGGCACAGTTACCCCATTCAGGACCAGGGAGACCTCCACACTTGCCTGCCCCTTGTCCCCCCAAAACAGTACTTCTGTCTTGTCAGGATTCAACCTCAATTGTCAGAAACGATGCTTTGTTGTGTTCCCAATGGCACGCTAAGGCTATCGGCTTTTTACAGTTTCCCCTAGTGCAGAGGACTATTAATTTTTAAGCCACCCACTCCAGCCATTAAGGGAGAACTTTATTAGCTCTCTCTGCATCTGCAACAGCTGTTAAATTCCCTCCTCTGCTTTCCTGGTCCATGTTGAGACCTTGGAAATCAGCCTCGTAAAACACCAAAGTCCCCACTCCCTCGCGGCTGCTTTGCAGTCTTGGAGGCAGCGCGCTCAGAAACTTTTAATTACTCTACTTTCTCTAGGACTCTCATGACATGCAGAGTTTATTGCATCCCTGTTCTTGAGTCTATATAGTAGCAAAGATCATAAAAAGGGCAGGGGAGAGAGAAAACTAGTTGGGTGTATTATCAGTCCCTGCTGTTGAAAGGCTTCCCCTTCTAGCTGTATTGATCATTGCTCTGCTTCATAAAGAAACCCCCAGGGAATCAACGCAGCGCTGCCCAGGTATTTGCAGAAAATCAATAAAGATGGTGGTTTTAAAGAAGATCGTGTGATATGTGAGTTTGGGCCTGCCATGCAAAAATAAAAATAAAAATGGGATGTAAAAGGTAAAGGGACCCCTGACCATTAGGTCCACTAAAAAGAAATACCCCCCTCCCCCCCGAGACTTCCCTCAGCTCCTCTCTCTGGTTTCTCAACACATATTATTCTCTGCATGTTATAGAGTTGTAAATATCCTCAATTTATCTAATGATATATTACCAATAGAGTTTGTGAATGTTTATTCAAAACCTGCCAAGGAGTCCAGTTCATTTTGTTGTTTCTTTAAGTACTTCGTAAAAGGTTCCCATTCGTCTTTAAAGTCACAGTTATCCTTCTCACGTAGTTTATGTGTTAATTTTGCCAATTCCGCATAATCCATCAATTTCTCTTGCTACAGATCTTTAGTCGGGATTTCGTCATTCTTCCATCCTTGTGCTATTAAGACTCTTGCCGCCGTTTTCACATACATGAAAATGTTTTTAAATTTCCTTGGCAGGTTCTGGAGGTCTTTTCTTAACCTGAAACTGTTCTTAACCTGAGGTACCACTTTAGCTAACGGGGCCTCCCACTGCCACCGACACACAATTTCTGTTCTCATCCTGAAGCAAAGTTCTTAACCTGAGGTACTATTTCTTGGTTAGCAGAGTCTGTAACCTGAAGCGTATGTAACCTGAAGCGTATGTAACCCGAGGTACCACTGTACAGTGTTCTTTTTTTATAAATACATAATTTCTTCTTGACTTTCCACCCTCCTTTCCTGACATCTGTTTTCATTACTCCTTTTCATTAGCTGTTTTAAAACAGTTAGGTTTTTATTATCTAAGCTTACATAGTAAGCAAATGTTAACGTTAAACAAGTTTATGATGGTTCGAAGCCTGCGCCCCTCATCTGAGGAGCAGACTTGGGAACATCATAATTTGAAAAAAAAGTTGTGATGCTCCCCCCATCGGCTGCTTCTGACCCCCCACTATTTCCTGACATTTACAGTTAAGTGCACCAAAGTCATTCTAAATATCCCAATTACAGATGAGATGCTATCTGTGAAGAGCAGATGGAAGCACATCATTAAACTGAATGATAGGGGCCCGTACTGCTCTTGCTGGTGCTCTCCAGCCAGCGAAAATGCCATTTCCCAGCATGCTCTGCTTGGCTTGATCAAAGGAGAAGAGCTTCAGTGTTGTCTCTGTACGTTTGAGACGCTGACTCTCAAGGAACCGCTCCAATTTGCTTCCCAGTCTCTTAACTCTGCATCCCCCTGCTGCAATCCACCCCCCACCCCCACACACCACGTTCCTGCAATTTGTTTGCAAGCAGGCAGTTCTCCTTTGGCAGGCGCCCATTGTTGAGCGCATGCCCTGATTGTGAAGCTGACAAATAACTCCGGGCTCGGAGATTGTTCCCTTGCCGTGCATAAATTAATCGGAGCGTCTCTCTTCTGCAACAGACATATCAGAGAACCAGAATAAAACAGCAGTCCAAGGAGGAATAGCAGCCCTGGGTCCTATTGTCCTAGGTGTTATCAGGGCTCCAGGCTCAGGTGTGCTACGCTACTTCCAAGCACCTGAGAGAAATGTTAAAGGGACCCGGCTCAGGAACAAAAGAGACTCTCTTTTGTAATGTCAGTGCTGAAGACAAATGGAATCTGCAATAAAATGGTGCAGTATGAGCTGCTTTTCCCAGTAGTGATGTATGGAAGTGAGAGCTGGACCATAAAGAAGGCTGATCGCCGAAGAATTGATGCTTTTGAATTATGGTGCTGGAGGAGACTCTTGAGACGGCAAGAAGATCAAACCTATCTATTCTGAAGGAAATCAGCCCTGAGTGCTCACTGGAAGGACAGATCGTGAAGCTGAGGCTCCAATACTTTGGCCACCTCATGAGAAGAGAAGACTCCCTGGAAAAGACCCTGATGTTGGGAAAGACGTGGAGACAAAGGGTGAGATGGTTGGACAGTGTTCTCGAAGCTACCAGCATGAATTTGACCAAACTGTGGGAGGCAGTGGAAGACAGGAGTGCCTGGCATCCTCTGGTCCATGGGGTCACGAAGAGTCGGACACAACTAAACGACTAAACAACAACAAATGAACTGCTGCTTTTCAGAGTGCCAGCCATTCAGCTGTGCCCTTTTCCAAGAATCTTCACACACACACCCCCATCCCTGGATCCTCCTTTCTCCCCATTTGATGGCCTGTTCCATCCTCAATGGACTGTTTTGGAGGTTAGAATACCCTCTTAGAATCCCCCCATACCCCCAAAAATAATTGTTTTGTATGAAAACCAGCTGAAGTCTTAATTAAACCTTTCCAAATATCATAGACAATTATGCCAAAGGGGAACTTTGTAACCTTACAGATTTGTACACCCTATTGCTTTGATTGGCTTATTGCGCCATCGTTGTATTGTCCTGCTATAACCCCATTGATTAACTACCCATTTGTTTCTTCTTTTTTAAATTAGACTTACAATCAGATATGGGTTTCCTTTGACTTTATGTCCCCTGGTGTTCAATAGAATTCACCTTCCTGCTAAGTGCATTTAGGATTGCAGCCTTCACGTCCCAGTACACTTACTACGTTTTACGCACCGCTGATTTCTTTGCTTAGATCTGAGAATTATACTCACAGGGAAAACTTGTTCCTAGAAATACTCAGCTGCATCCACTTTGTTACAATTTTAAAATCCCTGATGGCTGCAGCTTGAAGAGCCCGTATACAAAAATAGGTTTGAAATTTCACTCCAGTGAGCTTTCTCCAATGAGTTAGCAGTGGCAATGAGAAAGAAACCAGAGCCAGACCAAAAATGGAATAAACTGTACAGATTTATTTGAATCAAAAGTTAAAGCTATGGTTTTCCCAGTAGTGAGGTATGGAAGTGAGAGCTGGACCATAAAGAAGTCTAGCTGCCGCATTCTGGATTAGTTGTAGTTTCTGGGTCACCTTCAAAGGTAGCCCCATATATAGCGCATGGCAGTAGTCCAAGCGGGAGATAACTAGAGCATGCACCACTCTGGCGAGACAGTCTGCGGGCAGGTAGGGTCTCAGCCTGCATACCAGATGGAGCTGGTAGACAGCTGCCCTGGACACAAAACTGACCTGTGCCATCATGGACAGCTGTGAGTCCAAAATGACTAACAAAGAATAAAATTCCCCTCGTTGAGAATTTGCCTTTGTGAATTACAATGTCACCATTCAGTCCTCAGAACTAAGTCTGCTTCCCCATCCCAGATGCAATGGAAGTTACTTTCTCACACACGTATTTATGGTTGGAATCCCAATGTTACTGTTTCTTTGTTGCATATTTATTTACTTTGCTCTCCAATGTATGATCAATCAACAGGAAATAAATGCTTACTCATAGAATTGTTTTCATTTCACATTTATGCCTTTACTGATTATAAAATCAAAGACTGGATGTGTGTGTTGTCGTGTGCATGTGTGTTGTTAAGAATTCTAACTCTTCACTTTATTCGTTCATGATATTTTTACACTATCTTTCGTCGAAAAGACTCCCAGTGTCACTTAATGCCTGTAATGGCTTTAAGTTCAGCAAAGAAAACCCATTTAGCCTTGCTGTCACCTGATGATTAGCAGTAATGTAATGGGAGAGCTTTTCACTGAGTGCACCAGGTCTATGGAATGATCTCCCTTCTGAAATTCAAGAGACCGCCATCTATATTGGCATACAGTGGTACCTCGGGTTACAGGCGCTTCAAGTTACAGACTCCGCTAACCCAGAAATAGTACCTCGGGTTAAGAACGTTGCTTCAGGATGAGTACAGAAATCATGCAGTGGCGGCGCTGAGGGAGGCTCCATTAGCTCAAGTGATACCTCAGGTTAAGAACAGTTTCAAGTTAAGAACAGACCTCCAGAATGAATTAAGTTCTTAACCCGAGGTACCACTGTACTACCAGCTATTGAATCATAGAATCATTGAATCATAGAGTTGGAAGAGACCACAAGGGCCATCGAGTCCAACCCCCTGCCAAGCAGGAAACACCATCAGAGCACTCCTGACATATGGTTGCCAAGCCTCTGCTTAAAGACCTCCAAAGTAGGAGACTCCATCACACTCCTTGGCAGCAAATTCCACTGTCAAACAGCTCTTACTGTCAGGAAGTTCTTCCTAATGTTTAGGCGGAATCTTCTTTCTTGTAGTTTGGATCCATTGCTCCGTGTCCGCTTCTCTGGAGCAGCAGAAAACAACCTTTCTCCCTCCTCTATGTGACATCCTTTTATATATTTGAACATGGCTATCATATCACCCCTTAACCTCCTCTTCTCTAGGCTAAACATGCCCAGCTCCCTTAGTCGTTCCTCATAAGGCATCGTTTCCAGGCCTTTGACCATTTTGGTTGCCCTCCTCTGGACACGTTCCAGTTTGTCAGTGTCCTTCTTGAACTGTGGTGCCCAGAACTGGACACAGTACTCCAGGTGAGGTCTGACCAGAGCAGAATACAGTGGCACTATTACTTCCCTTGATCTAGATGCTATACTCCTATTGATGCAGCCCAGAATTGCATTGGCAATTCTGAAAACACACCTCTTTACACAAGCATTCTCCTGATCCCTTGAACTGGACATGATTCTCCTGTTTTGTTGTGTTTTTTGTGGTTGCTGTTTTATTGCGCATGTTGTTCATGGATTAAATTGGTTTTGAGTCTTTTATTTTGTAAACTGCTTAGAAGCTAATTCGAGCAGTAAGTGGCATAAACCAACCAACCAATCATAAAACAGATGCAGGTGTGAAATTAAGATGCTGAGATGTCGTGGCTTAAAGAGGCCACTCTCATCTCCAAGAGCCAAGCTTCATAGCCCACTCAAGCACTATGCTCCCCAGTGTGTTATTGTGAGACAACAGATTGGCTAAGTTCAAGCATGCTTCCCACCTGACAAGCATCAGAAAACATATCGCCTGGATTTAGAAAGAAAGAAAGAAATGATTTTGCAGCCCTTCATAAATGACTGCTTTCAAGTTGAAATTGTAGAGTCTGGTACAAATTGCTTGCGTTCCCCATGCACCCAAGAGAGCATTCACTGTATAAAGTATTTCAGAAGGTGGGGGATAAATAATGGTCACCCATCAACTGAAATTGATTTCGGAAAGGATGTGGCTTGTGTGTGTTTGTTTTAACAACCTGTGCGAGGTGCCATTCAGAATAAATTGCCACCTCTCCTCAATTTGACCGAATGCACTGGGCTGTGGAAAAACCACAATTTCATATTTTGGAGAGGAAATAGAAGAACATAACTTGCACACGCACACACACAATTTCAATCTTCGTGTTACATGGGACTGATGTCTGATGTAGTGTCTATCTATTTGTAAGCCTGAGGGAGAGCCATAGCTCAGGGGGAGAGCACTTACCGTATTTTTTTACTCTATTAGACGCACCGGACGATTGGACACACCTAGTTTTTAGGGGAGGAAAACAAGAAATAAGAAAGGAACGCAAAGCATCCTTAGCTAATAATAATAATAATAATAATAATAATAATAATAATAATAATAATAATAATAATTTATTTGTACCCCGCCCATCTGGCTGGGTTTCCCCAGCCACTCTGGGCGGCTTCCATAGAAACCAAAAAACACTAAAATATCATACATTAAAAACTTCCCTGAACAGGGCTGCCTTAAGATGTCTTCTGAATGTCAGGTAGTTGTTTATCGTTTTGACATCTGATGGGAGGGCGTTCCACAGGGCGGGCGCCACTACCGAAAAGGCCCTCTGCCTGGTTCCCTGTAGCTTTGCTTCTCGCAATGAGGGAACCGCCAGAAGGCCCTCGGCGCTGGACCTCAGCGTGCGGGCAGAACGATGGGGGTGGAGACGCTCCTTCAGGTATACTGGGCCAAGGCCGTTTAGGGCTTTAAAGGTCAACACCAGCACTTTGAATTGTGCTCAGAAACGAACTAAGAGGGAGCGCTCCTCCATCTTCGCTCACCCACCTCCCGCAAAAGCCAGGGATAGCCGCACAAAGCCTCCACAGGGGAGCGGGATGAAGGCTCCCCGCTCCCCTGCGGAGGCTTCGCGTGGCTAAGCCAGAAGCTAGAACAGCCAGCGGGATCCTGCTCGCTGTCCTGGCTTCTTCTCCCTGCCCGGGAGGGGCTGCACACGGCTAAGGCTCCCCCAAGAGCCGCGCTCCCTTTAAAGAGCACGCGGCAGCCCTTCTCCCTCCTCAGGAAAAGCCCCCAAGAGCCGCACACACGCTCCACACAGCTCTTTAAAGGGAGCGCCGACAGAGCCTCCCGCCTGCATTCGCTCCATAAGACGCACACACATTTCCCCTTACTTTTTAGGAGGGGGAAAGTGTGTCTTATAGAGCAAAAAATATGGTAATTTTCATGCAGAAAGTCCCAGGTCCAATCCTCGGCCTCTCCAGATAGGTCAGGAAAAGAATCCTGGAGAGCTGCTGCCAGTTTGTGTGGACAATACTGAGCTTTATGGACCAATGGTCAAACTTACTATGAGGCAGCTTCCTATGTTAGAGAAGGACCCCTGCTCAGTGGCAGCATGTTCCCAGGTTCAATTCCCAGGGCTAGAAAAGACCCCCATCATAAAATATAATCATGGAATTGTACACCCTTGTGCAAATTAATTGAAACAAACAATGTAGTTTATTGCACAAAACTCACACATACATGTACAAAACTCGCAGGTTTGTGAACTGGCTGGCCAATGGATGTGATGCAATGTGGGGGATCATAATCCTGTTAAAATCTGACAGCAGAAGCATCAGCTGCCTCCCCTGCGAAGCATGCAGCATAATGTATGTTTCCTCCCCAAAACAAAATTGCCCTCTGCCCACAGAGGAGATTGCCGTGAGTCACAACTTTTTCACTTCTCTTTCATTTGACAGCCAGTGGGAAGGGAAAGTTCATTTGCTTTAATACTTAATTCATGATTCCCCTTCTTCGGGGAGAAGAAATGTGTTGAAAACAAAGTTCGTGGTGCTGTAATGAATATTTGCCACGCCTGCGGTCTCCAGGATCAGAACATGGAGCCCGCCTGGGCCGGAAGCAGATTTCTGTATTTTGTCTGAGCGAAAGGAATTGAAGCTGGGAAGATGAGTGAAAGAGAGAAATTCACATCTTCAGTAGACCAATTACGTAGACATCATGCAGAAAGGATGCCAGCAGGGCTTGTAATTGTTGTTTGTTTGTTTGTTTGTTTGTTCAGGTTAAAAGGCTGATTTACCATGAGGGTGGCATTATTTACACAGTGATCATGGCACAAGCTGGCCACTGGCTGCATTCCCCCCCCCCCAGCAGCCCCATTCCTAGAAAAGGATCCAGGGCTCTAATAGAGCACAATCAATTGACCACAACAGATGCTTTGGCTGAGATTAAAAGGCAAGGGTAGCTAGAGTCAGGGTGGTCTGCGATTCTGTTAATGCAAGATGCAAACACAAAACTTTTTTTAAAAAAAGTTTTTATTAGCAATTTCAACATAACAAAGTATCAAAACATATCATATTCATTATTTTCCCCCCCATCAAATCCTCCCCCCAGAGACTTCCCTCAGTTCCTCTCTCTGATTTCTCAGCACATATTATTCTCTGCATGTTATAAAATTATACATATCCTTATATTATCTATCTACCATGTTATCAACTAATAAATTTGTGTATGTTTATTCAAAACCTGCCAAGAAGTCCAGTTCATTTTGTTGTCTTTTTAGATAATTTGTTAAAAGCTCCCATTCTTCCTTAAAGTCACAGTTGTCCTTGTCCCACAATTTGTATGTCAATTTAACCAGCTCTGCATAACTCATCAATTTTTCTTGCCACTGTTCTTTTGTCGGGGTTTCCTTGTTCTTCCATCCTTGTGCTATCAAGACTTTCGCCGCTGTTGTAGAAGATGCAAATGCAAAACTTGGTGCCAGGTGAAAAATGGTCATCCTGGAGAATAACCGGGAGCCTTTTGCTCTGTGTTTAGCTGCCATGAGTGCCAGCAGCCAGAGGAACACAGGAACCTGTCTCATACCAAGCCTGACAATTGGTCTATCTTGCTCAGTGTTGCCTCTGCTGAAAGGCAGATGATCTCCGGGACAGGGGTGAGGAACCCCAGGTCCATGAGCAGAAAGCAGCCCTCTTGCCCTCTCTATCAAGCCATCAGGATTCTTATAGGCCACATAACACATACCCTGGCCATCTTATGCCCTTCTTTTTGTCAGGAGTCCAGCCTACACTCGAGTAGGACCCTGGCAGAGACACATGACCAACTGGCATGTTCCCTCCCTCCTGGTCAATCGTTCGGGAGCTTCATAAGCTTTCTTCAGCCCGAACATCACAGCGACCGATGCCAACAGACACCGGCACACTTAGGGATCTGCAGAGTCTTTGCAGCTTGTGTGACAGACCTCAGCAACTCAGCATTTTGGCTAATCTACTTTATTTACATATAAAAACACCTGGAGCACTGCAACATGGCTCCCTCTCTCTCCAGCATCAGACAGCAAAGAGAAAAAGAACAAAGGACAATAGTCCCACTTCACAGAGCACAGTAACACAAACATCCTGTCTCTGTCACTTCCCACTCTGTAGGGTCAAAACATACACCGTCATGTGAAAGACAAAAATCCCGTGACTGCAATCATGGAGCAGGAATTCTAACACTTTTGTCTGGCCAGATTGTGTCCTTGATCTGGGATTATATCTTTTGCTTGCCTAGATGGAGGTGTGTGCAGAAAACTCTGGATTTTGCGTGGTTGGATGCAGTGCTTTTTTAAAAAAAAATGTTTAGGGGTACTCTCATTTTCCTACTCATATTGAAATACTGCCCCTCAACGAGGCCAAACTTAGATTCACAAAATGCTTAGGGGTATACGTACCCCTGTGCCCAAAAGGACTCATTGAATGTAGCCTGCTATACAGAGGAATGAGTTACATCCATTACTCCACCCACTTCCTGCCTCTGGCCCCACCCCCATTAGCCCGTGCCCTCCCCCAAAGGTTTCCTATGACAGAATGCAACCCTCGAGCTAGGTTAGCTTCCTCACCTGCCAGGATGCTGCCAGCGGCTCCCGGCTGGTTGCCCAGGAAAGTATAAAAACAAGGAAAAGTTTCTTACTGTCCTTTTTTATTCCAATATTACAGAGAGAGGCTATAGAACCCAGCCTCTTGGATAATGGCTTTGTCCCGGGTGAATCTCCACACACACACAAACACATGTATCCCACTTCTTCATTCATCACTTCTACAGGTGCTGCTACGTGCCCTCTGTCTTTGAGCTCTTTGCTCTCCTACTTTTAAGGCTTGCCAGGTCCTGGGAGATGGGGGATCTGGAATGCTTTCTAAAGACACTGTGTTAGCCAGCTGCCATTCCAGTCCTGCCTCCTCTCCTATTATTTCCCAGCTTTCCCCCTCATCTGCCTGTGAGCTGCAACCTCCCCTGTTGTAAATCTATACTGTCTTCCTCCTCCCTGGAGGGGTCAGGATAGGGAGGCGGTCTCCACCATTCCTGTTCTGGGGTGTGTGTGTGTGTGAAGAATTTGCAGGCTGGCTCTGCTTACCCCAGTTATCTATTGCCAGCTCTTCTGGAAAACTAGTATAGTGTAAAAGGTAAAGGACCCCTGACCATTAGGTCCAGTCGTGGCCGACTCAGGGGTTGCAGCGCTCATCTCACTTTATTGGCTGAGGGAGCCAGCTTACAGCTTCCCGGTCATGTGGCCAGCATGACTAAGCCGCTTCTGGCGAACCAGAGCAGCGTACGGAAACGCCGTTTACCTTCCCGCCGGAGCGGTACCTATTTATCTACTTGCACTTTGAGGTGCTTTCGAACTGCTAGGTGGGCAGGAGCTGGGACCAAGCAACGGGAGCTCACCCCATCGCTGGGATTCGAACCGCCGACCTTCTGATTGGCAAATCCTAGGCTCTGTGGTTTAACCCACAGCGCCACCTGTGTATACTGTAGTTAGTAGTAATGTTGAGGTAGTTTTGGGTATCTTCTTCTTTGTCCCTGGCTCCTTGCCTCTGGGTCTGATTCCTGGCTCTTTCCTGACACCTATACCTCAGGTAGTGGGATGCAGGTGGCGCTGTGGGTAAAAGCCTCAGCGCCTAGGACTTGCCGATCGTCAGGTCGGCGGTTCGAATCCCTGCGGCGGGGTGCACTCCCGTGTGCTGCGCTGGCTCGCCAGATGCAGCTTGTCACGCTGGCCACGTGACCCGGAAGTGTCTCCAGACAGCGCTGGCCCCGCCGAGCAGGTTTCTCAACACCCGGCCTCTTAAGTGAGATGGGCGCACAACCCTAGAGTCGGACACGACTGGCCCGTACGGGCAGGGGTACCTTTACCTTTACCTTTACCTTTATACCTCAGGCAATGGAATGCTACTTGAGCAAAGATGAGAGAAGTTGCTAGTCCTTGGTGTCTCTTCTTTGAACGTCTAGTTTAAATACACTAAGGCATCATGCAATGCACTCTCTCTTCTGAGCCTCTGGTCATTCTGAGCTGACTGCTGAATGGGACACAGCTATGGGCAGCCTGATGAAAAGCCATCCACTATTCATCAAAAAAGCAAACATAGAGTGAGAAAACAGGATGATGTCCACAGTTTTCAGGGAGCAGCGTGGGGTGTGTTCAGTCCACATATCTCAAAACATCTTCTTATACTCCAAGGATTATTTTAAAGACACAAGCTGCTAAGGTCAAGACTGGCTTGAGATGCCTGGCAGAAGCTGCAGAGGGTGCTCAGCTAAGTTTCCATAACTAGTGTGGAGAGAGTTCTTGTGCAGCTCCCATTCATGTTTTCTGTGGCCCAAGTGAATGACAGAATGCATGAATGAAATGAGAGAAATGAATGAAATAGCTATTGATTCAAAGCAGCTTCTAGCACGAAAAGCTTTGGAAGTGGCCAAAGAGCTGAAAGCGCTTTTCAAACTTAAGAGGGGGCTCACTAGGCTTTATGTTGCATTCATTTTCTACACAGCTTTGACACTCAGGGTGGGAAAATGTTGCCCCCCCCCCCCGATGGTGCTGGACTTTAACAGCTTCCTGAACCACCCTGATTTCTGTGAACTGCCCTGAGGCCTCCAGGTATAGAGCGGCATAAAGGTAAAGGTAAAGGGACCCTTGACCATTAGGTCCAGTCGTGGCCGACTCTGGGGTTGTGGCGCTCATCTCGCTTTATTTGCCAAGGGAGCCGACGTACAGCTTCTGGGTCATGTGGCCAGCATTACAAAGCCACTTCTGGCGGACCAGAGCAGCACACGAAAACGCCGTTTACCTTCCCGCGGAGCGGTACCTATTTATCTATTTGCACTTTGATGTGCTTTCGAACTGCTAGGTGGGTAGGAGCAGGGACCAAGCAACGGGAGCTCACCCCGTCACGGGGATTCGAACTGCCGACCTTCTGATCGGCAAGTCCTAGGCTCTGTGGTTTAACCCACAGCGCCACCTGCATCCCATAGAGTGGCATATAAATTCAATAAATCGTCATCATCCCTGCCTACTGCCCATACTGACTGAAGAGTGGGAGTGGGGAATGATAGGAATTGGAGTTCAGTGACATCTAGAAGGCCACAGGTTCCCCTGCTCTGTTCTACTTAAAATACACAAAATCCGGAGAAATGTGTAATCCATCTGGGAGTTACGTTCTGGTCAGCGAGCAGATTAAGAGCATTGGATCAGGTCTGTTGCAAAAAGCTGTCCACTCAAATCCCTCTCTCCTCTGTAAATCATGATAATACTTTTGTTCTTGGCAAGCGCCCACTTTTACCTGCCTTTGCTAGATCAACCCACGGTCCATTAATAGATATAATTGCTACCTATTACAGTATGTTTGCCTTCATCCCTATTTGCTCCTTATCCATCTAATTATATCCTTGGTGTGGGTGGCCATTGCTGGGGGTGATTTTTATTTCCAAGCCAAAAGGTCAGTTGTGTGTGTGTGTGTGTGTTGGGGGCAAGGTCAGTTCCGTGGAACTTTGCAGCCAATTTGCAGCTTCGTTATCTGGAATTTATTCCATTGTTTGAGTCCTTTCTGTTCTGCCTTTCAGAGCAAACCTTTCCACAATTAGCACAGGCACTCAGCATGGCCTGCGTGGAATTAAACAGGTGGTCCAATTTGCAGGCATCAGGACCTAGAAAAGATAATTAAATGGTCAGTCTGTGCGCCCATAGAAAAGGATGCTGTGATCACTAAGCATGGGTTTTTCAAAAACAAGTTGTGCCAGACGAATCTCATTTCTTTATTTGATAGAGTTACAAGCTGGGTGGATCAGGGAACTGCTATGGAAGTAGTGTATCTTGATTTCACCTTCTGACAAAAGAAGGTGTTAAAATGAGGGTTGGGCAAGGTAACTGTGAGGGGGATTTGTAGCTGGTCGACTGAGCCCCCATTAATGGTTCCTTGTCATCCTGAAAAAAGTGAGAAGTGGGGTGTGCCAAGATAAAACAAGCAGGCTTGGGAACTATTTTGCTAATAGTTACCACAGTATTGGTGGGATGCAGGTGGCGCTGTGGGTTAAACCACAGAGCCTAGGACTTGCCAATCAGAAGGTCGGCGGTTCAAATCCCGCGACGGGGTGAGCTCCCATTGCTTGGTCCCTGCTCCTGCCCACCTAGCAGTTCAAAAGCACATCAAAGTGCAAGTAGATAAATAGGTACCGCTCCAGCGGGAAGGTAAACGGCATTTCCGTGCGCTGCTCTGGTTCGCCAGAAGCAGCTTAGTCATACTGGCCACATGACCCGGAAGCTATACGCCTGCTCCCTCGGCCGATAAAGCAAGATGAGCGCCGCAACCCCAGAGTCGGCCACCACTGGACCTAATGGTCAGGGGTCCTTTACCTTTACCAAAGTATTTGCTGTGAACAAATACAGAACAGCAAAAAAAGAAAATGTATGGGCAAGTCTCTAACCTTGACTTTTCCAAAAGGAGAGGTTTAAAGGTTTTCCTCTTTATAAATCAGTCATAAAGAGACTTTTATTACCCAGCAGTAAAACGTAATATCTCCAACCTGTTACGTTAGTGACCATTTTCTTGCACAAACACTTAGCCCCTGCTGTTGAAACTGCCATCTTCAGAGGCATGCAAAGCTCTAATCTCCTCTGCCCCCCTGTGGCTTGATTTACTCTAAGTCACAAATCGCCTTGCTTAGTAAGCCCCATAGCTCTCACAACAGAGGGGATTTCTCTGAAGGATTGCTTCAGTTACTGTCAAAATTACATGTTTCCTACGTGGGCTTGCAAAGGTCACCGGGGAACATGATGCTCCTTCCCGTTCGCTCAGATGTAAGCAGACATCTAAGATTCACGTTGGTGACATCAGGAAAAGCCTAAGAATAGCATCCCATGAGGAGTGGGGCAATTGTTCAAAATGTGTGGCTTGGCTCCATTAAGTAAACAGTATCCAAGGAAAGGGATGAGAAGGGATATTGAATTATAATGTATTTGGAGTGCTCTATAAACAGAGTGGTGCTTGGTTTGTTTCTATTCTCCTTACAGATCATTGCTAACACTTCATTTGTTTTCTTGCTCTCGTAATGTCTCAGGATGGAAGAACTAACCACCCCCTTAATGGGGGGAATGAGGGCTTGATAGCAAGAGTGGATAGCTTACCCACTCACTTCTTTTTTAACTCAGGAAGAAGAAGAGGAGTTTGGATTTGATATCCCACTTTATCACTACCCTAAGGAGTCTACCCTTTATCACTACCCTAAGGGATGCGGGTGGCACTGTGGTCTAAATCACAGAGCCTAGAAGAAGAAGAAGAAGAAGAAGAAGAAGAAGAAGAAGAAGAAGAAGAAGAAGAAGAAGAAGAGGAGGAGGAGGAGGAGGAGGAGGAGGAGGAGGAGGAGTTTGGATTTGATATCTTGCTTTATCACTACCCGAAGGAGTCTCAAAGCGGCTAACAATCTCCTTTCCCTTCCTCCCCCACAACAAACACTCTGTGAGGTGAGTGGGGCTGAGAGACTTCAGAGAAGTGTGACTAGCCCAAGATCACGCAGCAGCTGCATGTGGAGGAGCGGAGACGCGAACCCAGTTCACCAGATTACAAGTCTACCTCTCTTAACCACTACACCACACTGGCTTGCCGATCAGAAGCTTGGCGGTTCGATCCCTGCAACGGGGTGAGCTCCCGTTGTTCGGTCCCTGCTCCTGCCCACCTATCAGTTTGAAAGCACGTCAAGTGCAAGTAGACAAATAGGTACCATTTCAGCAGGAAAGTAAACGGCGTATTGTGCACTGCTCTGGTTCTCCAGAAGCGGCTTAGTCATGCTGGCCACATGACCCGGAAGCTGTCTGCAAACAAACGCAGACTCCCTCGGCCTATAGAGCAAGATGAACGCCGATACCCCAGAGTCGTTCCTCGATTGGACCTAATAGTCAGGGGTCCCTTTACCTTTACCTTTAAGGAGTCTCAAAACTGCTAACACGCTCCTTTCCCTTCCTCCCCCACAACAAACACTCTGTGAGGTGAGTGGGGCTGAGAGACTTCAGAGAAGTGTGACTAGCCCAAGATCACGCAGCAGCTGCATGTGGAGGAGCGGAGACGCGAACCCAGTTCACCAGATTACAAGTCTACCTCTCTTAACCACTACACCACACTGGCTTGCCGATCAGAAGCTTGGCGGTTCGATCCCTGCAACGGGGTGAGCTCCCGTTGTTCGGTCCCTGCTCCTGCCCACCTATCAGTTTGAAAGCACGTCAAGTGCAAGTAGACAAATAGGTACCATTTCAGCAGGAAAGTAAACGGCGTATTGTGCACTGCTCTGGTTCTCCAGAAGCGGCTTAGTCATGCTGGCCACATGACCCGGAAGCTGTCTGCAAACAAACGCAGACTCCCTCGGCCTATAGAGCAAGATGAACGCCGATACCCCAGAGTCGTTCCTCGATTGGACCTAATAGTCAGGGGTCCCTTTACCTTTACCTTTAAGGAGTCTCAAAACTGCTAACACGCTCCTTTCCCTTCCTCCCCCACAACAAACACTCTGTGAGGTGAGTGAGGCTGAGAGACTTAAGAGAAGTGTGACTAGCCCAAGGTGACCCAGCAGCTGCATGTGGAGGAGCGGAGACGCGAACCCGGTTCACCAGATTACAAGAGTACCGCTCCTAACCACTACACCACACTGGCTCCCAACTCACTTCCTGTTTGGAATTGGTGAGGGGATTCATGGAGTGTGGAATCCTTTTCAGCCTGAGGGCCACAGCCCCTGGTAGGCAAATTTCTTGGGGCCACATACAGTAGTCAGAGGGGGCACGTTGGTAATATGGAGGTGTGAGGCTCTGGCAGGATCCTAGTGGAGCACAAAGAGGAAAGAAAGAAAGAAAGAAAGAAAGAAAGAAAGAAAGAAAGAAAGAAAGAAAGAAAGAAAGAAAGAAAGAAATGCTTTGTGCATCCATGTCTAATCTTACCCCTTTCTAAAAATTGTTTCTTGATGTGTGCTTTCCTTTTTGTAAATCTACCAAAGAATAAAATAAAATAAGGATAAAGGGATTTTCTCAGGACGGTGGAGGGCATGTGTTCTATGTCCCATTGGTGTGGTGGTGGCACTTGCCACCCTTCTGATAGGAAATGCTCAGTGGTGGTGGAACAAAATAAAAATAAAAACGGGGAGTCGAGGAGGGTCAATTGTGAGGAGATGAGAAATGTCCCTGTTTTCATCTGAGGAACGTTGGAGGCTATGCTGTGATGCCCTGCAGCTTGTAATGGTGCAGCCTGCATAAAAGGTTTGGCTCCTCAGTGGATACTGGGCCTAAGGCTTTAACCCCAAACAGATAGCGACAAATATGAGTTCTCTGTATGTTCTGATACCTCGCATTTGACACTGCTGCTGTGTGTAAGTAAATACGATCTCCTTGTGGGGAACGCAATAAAGAAAGTTAATTAAATGTGTGCTTCTGGGAGCTGTTGGATTATTTGTTTGTTTGTTAGTTACAAATCCACCAAGGCTTCAGGAACGGAGCTGAAATTTATATATATATAAAAGTCTGTGTAGAGGTTTGGAAGCATCAGACTGGAAGTTGCCATCCTGAATTTGTAACGTACCTGCATCTTCCGGAGAAACAGTGCACGCAAAGGATTCAGCACAGTGGCTTCCATTTTACTGAGGCTCACATTTTTCAACAACCACCTGGGGGATTTGGGGTGGGTCTGTTGTTGTTTAGTCATTTAGTCGTGTCCGACTCTTCGTGACCCCATGGACCAGAGCACGCCAGGCACTTCTGTCTTCCACTGCCTCCCGAAGTTTGGTCAAACTCATGCTGGTAGCTTCGAGAACACTGTCCAACAATCTCGTCCTCTGTCGTCCCCTTCTCCTCGTGCCCTCCACCTTTCCCAACATCAGGGTCTTTTCCAGGGAGTCTTCTCTTCTCATGAGGTGGCCAAAGTATTGGAGCCTCAGCTTCAAGATCTGTCCTTCTAGTGAACACTCAGGGCTGATTTCCTTAAGAATGGATAGGTTTGATCTTTGTGCAGTCCATGGGACTCTCTAAAGTCTCCTCTAGCACCATAATTCAAAAGCATTGATTCTTCGGCGAACAACCTGTTTTATGGTCCAGCTCTCACTTCCATACATCACTACTGGGAAAACCATAGCTTTTACTATACGGACCTTTGTTGGCAAGGTGGGGTAGGGCTATAATATACCAAATGGAGGTATTAAACCAAGGTCTTCAGTGGCTATTCTCTTGCCCCATCAGCAGGCTGTCACCTCTGTGGGAAGACAAGTCCTTATGGAAAGAGTGTCTTCCAAACTTCAGCTCCAGTCTGAAGAGACTCAGCTGACTGTTTGGTACTGTCAGCTGACTCTCCAGGCCAGTTGGGACACATCAAGACCTTATGAACCCCTTGAAATCCAGCCAGCTTCTCAGTCTGAAGACTCTGAAGACCTGGGAAGTTGATGCCCCCTTTCTATGTGACTCATTCAGCCTTCTGTTGCTACCTTCAGGCTTAACTTTCTGCTTGGCTCTGACTCTGCTCATTAACCTTCCAGCCCTCACCCACAGGCACTCAGACTGAACCACCCTGCAGCCTTTTCCATAACCATACCAGTGCCTGATGGGGTGAAGGGGAAGAATTTGGGCAAAGGGGACAAAGTTGATATGGTACAGAAGAAGCTGCCAAGACAGGCAATTGGTCTATCTAGGCTTCAGGGACTTGGCTTCCTCCTCCCTTTTGGCCGTTGATAAGCAGGACAAAGTGAAAAGAGTCGCTTACCATTTCAAGAGACCTTAATGACTGTGATGGTCTGGGACTTGGGCTCGGACTCGGGACCAGAGGAGACTCAGTCTGCACCAGATCCTTTGCCTCAGGCATCATCTGAACCAAGTCTGGGGCCTGATCCTGAAGAGTCCCAGTCTGCACAGGTTCCCCTGCAACAAATACCAGCTGGGCCGAGTCAGGGGCCTGAGCCTGCCCTGGCTCCAGATGCGGGGATGACCTGGTTGCCTTCAGCTGGGCCATCACTTACAGCTGCTCCACTACCAGTTGGGTCAGGAGAGGCTGAGGTGGCCCCTGGGTCTAGTCACCCACCAACGTCTCCCGAGCTGCAGAGACTAAGGTCTGAGAGAAGGAGAGACCTGAGTACTCGCCGGAGGAGTGCTCGCCTTCGGGCGAGACAGGGAGGTGAGTTGCCAGGGGATCAGGACCGGCCACTACCCCGACAAAGACAAAAGGCTGTCGGACCCTGCCCCAGGTTGCAGGAGCAACACTGCTGTATGCTAGATCCTGCCTGAGATCCTGTACCTGTCCTTGCCTGGTTTCCTGCTTTGGCCCTGTCAGACTGACTCCCTGCGGAACCTTCGGATTCTGGACCAGTCCTGGACCACGTTTCATGGGTTACACCCGGGTCCAACACAATGACCACAGCAAAAGAACAAAGCAGCCATTCTCAGAATGAAGGTGTTCCCAATTAAGGTTTCCACCCATTCCCCCTGCCCCTGGTTAGTTCCATGCCTTGCAACCTGATCTCGCAACCACTGTGCTTTTTGTGTAGCCACCATATCTGCTCTACATGACCTTGGACTGATAGGCTGGACACTTTCCAGCAAGAGAGAGTGTCTGTTAGCCCTCTCTCTTCCAGTTCTTCTTCACTTTGCTGTTCACCCCAACTTTTGCCTTCAGAACTATGCCCCTCTGCAAACCACTGCTCTGTATCTATACTGCTCCACTGTTCCCAGGCAGCTTCAGGATCCTGGTCAGGAGTGGAGGTGGGGTGAAGGCTTCCACCATTCCTCATCAGAGTAGTACTCCTCAGCCTGGTCTCTGGCACCAGCATCTCGACATGATCCTAGCATCATTCAGAAGGGATTTTGGGAAATTCCTGGTGGTTACTGGTGGCTGGGTGCCATTTTTCTCCAATAGCATCATTTTGTCCAAATCAGGATTTGGACCTGAACCCATCTGGGAAGCCTCTGAAACAGTTCAGACTGCTTTCCAAAGTACTGGACTCTGTGTCAAAAGTGAACCTTGTGGACCTTATTGCTGAACTTCTGTAGCTCTTGGTTTCTTCAGTAAACAACTAAATTTAAGCAAAGGTAACTAAGCGCGGGTAGCGCTGTGGTCTAAGCCACTGAGCTTAGGGCTTGCCGATCAGAAGGTTGGCAGTTCGAATCCCCACAACAGGGTGAGCTCCCATTGTTCGGTCCCAGCGCCTGCCAACCTAGCAGTTTGAAAGCACGTCAAGTGCAAGTAGATAAATAGGTACCACTCTGGCGGGAAGGTAAACAGCGTTTCCATGCACTGCTCTGGTTCACCAGAAGAGGCTTAGTCATGCTGGCCACATGACCCAGAAGCTGTCTGCAGACAAATGCCGACTCCTTCTTAGGCCAGTAAAGCGAAATGAGTGCAGCAACCCCAGAGTCGTCCGCCATGGGACTTAACTGTCAGGGGTCCTTTACATTTACTAAGCTTGAGAACGTCACCCTTCCTTTATCTCGACGAGTCCTCCTGCAATTAGGAGCACTTGGAGGAGGACAGAGGCAATTTAAATCCCTGATTAATGCCACAGCTGGAAATGGTACCTAATTCTGATAAATGTGCAGGAGTTTGTATCCCAGCAAATACCAGCTGAACAAATTTGTTAATAGATGCCAGCAGGCTCTCTGTTGAAAGAACAATTCAGCCCCCAAGAATGCCATCGTGAGATTAGTTTTTAAATCTAGAGGTTTTAGAAACAATAATGTTGTGTGCTCTTGTGATGCATTCTTTGGTCTCTTTTCCACCTCTGTGAGCAATCAGAATAGAAATGCACAAGATCTGTGTGGATGGAATGGTTGTTAGATACGGATTCAGAGGGATTTGATTCATTACGCCTTTAAAGGCAGACCTACCAAACTCGCTCATTCCAAAACAACAGGAAAATTGAAGCACACCCATCGTTAGAAATTAACACATCTCAGAATTTGACACCTAAATGATTCAGATACAGTGGTACCTTGGTTTTCAAACTTAATCCATTCTGGAAGTCCATTCCAAAACCAAAGCATTCCCAAACCAAGGCGTGCTTTCCCATAGAAAGTAATGCAAAATGGATTAATCTGTTCCAGGCTTTTAAAAACAACCCCAAAAACAGCAATTTAACATGATTTTTGCTATCTAACAAGACCATTGATCCATAGAATGAAAGCAATCAACAATGTACTGCAGTCACACAATCAATCAGTAACTGAACTGGGTTCCACACAGTCACAAAAAAGAGCCACAAAAACACAAAATAAATAGCAAAAACAGACAGACCTCAGCGTAACACTTAGAACAGAAACATAACACTCGAAATGGAAGTGTGGCACTCAAATCGGAAGCGTAACACTCAAAACGGTGCACATTCAGTTTCCGGAAAAAGTTCGTGAACTGGAACACTTACTTCCTGGTTTGCAGTGTTTGGGTTCCAAGTGGTTTGAGTACCAAGGTGTTTGAGAACCAAGGTACTAATATATGCAAAAAATCCCCACCAAATTGTGAAATTTGGCTTTCATGATGTGTTTTGCTGCTTCCATTTTTCTTTCTCAATTAAATTTTTTTAATTTCCAACATTTTTAACATACACAATCAAAACATAATTTTGTCTTTTCTCTTATTTTCGTCGACTTCCCACCCCATTTTCCATGAAGTTGTTTTTCGTCCCCTTCTGCTACATCCTGTCCAATCATAACGACAATATTATGAGCTAATTACTTCTGTGGCCCATAGCTCGAAATCCTGCTTGTGAGTTCTCTAAATAGTCTGAAAAAGGCTATTAGATTCTCTTAATTTTGCTATTAATTTTGCCAATTCTGCATAGTCCATTATCTTACTTATCCATTCTTCTTTGGTTGGAACTCCCTTCCATTTCTGCTTCTATTTCTTTCTTTCTTTTAAGAATAATTTTTATTAAATTTCCAATTGGCAAACCAATCATATCACATTAATTCCAAATTATACCATTACATAATAAACTCCAAATATTTCCAAATATTTAACAGAATTTTAATTTTTTTGTTGGGGGTACCCATGCTTCGAGTTCAGAAAGGGGTCCAATCCTATCATATTTGTGCTGCTTTGATGTTCACAAGTCCCGTCTTTCCATCTCTTTGTTGTTATCCTTTACAAATCTTCCAATCTTCTTGTTGTTATCATTCCCCCCCTTTCTTTATAACCTCTGAGATTATCTCCACAAGCGAGTTGAAACAAACATTATTATAGTCCTGTGTGGATTTTCACACTAATCCAAAAGTCCTGTTCAAGACTTCCGGGTCAGCGCCAACGATGAACAGGAAGTCCGCCTCCCGTTTTTGTATATAGATTGAAGCAAAGACCTTGCAACCTAATAGCCTGAAAAACTGCTTTAAAGTTGGAAATTTCCTGCATCCACAACCAATAAAACCCCCTTGGAAGCAGGAGAAAAGGGGGGGGGGGATTTGACTGTTTAATCCTGCACGAGGAGAGTAAAGGAATTTAAGTTTCCATCGCCCCAAACCTAGGGACGGGGTGTCGGGACAGTAACTGTTTGAGAAAACAAATTAACTTCAACGCTACTTTCTGCATTTCTGCTTTTTAAAGAAACAAAGTATCTGAAATTGAAAGGAACTGAAATCGAAAGTAATTTCCTTTGTTGGATATATTTTAAAAATGGATACAAATAGAAATTGTGCCCCCTAGAGGGAGCCTGTCAGTTTGTTGTTGCAGCTTACTTGGAGACCCTACAGATGTGAGATTTGGATCGTGGGACCACCCGTTTGACCTTGATCTTGAACAGAAATGTGTTGGCAGGAAGGCTTGGTGTCTGCCCTTGGCATGACTAATGCTTTGCTGGAGCAGCTGCATGAGAAAATGAACTTGATGCATGAAAAATTGGACCTGATGAGTGCTGTGGCCAGTGAATATGATTTAACAGGGAATAAGGATAAAGAAGTTATACAGCGATCAATTCAGGAATCTGGTTTGACAAGGCAAGTCCAAGGGCAGATGGAGAAAGAAGAGCCAGTGATTACTTCTCAAACAACACAAATGGAAAGATCCAAAGTCCTGCAGGAACAAAAGCTACTGCGTTGGAAGATTGAAGCAAATGAAAAGTTGCAATCTGAGATTTGTAATTTTTTTCTTTCTTTCTTTCTTTGGGTTTTTTCCTTTTGTTTTATTTCTTGCTGTATATATTTTTTATTTCTTTTTATTTTTCTGTGTGTCTTGTTTTGATGAAATTTTGAATAAATATCATTTTTTTAAAAAAAAAAGTCCTGTTCAAACGGCAGACGCCATTTCAGCAAGTCCCATAAAATACAGTCTAGGCGTCTGCTCATTAACTTTCCCAGACCTGTTGCTCCATACATCAGTCTTTTCAGGGGGAGTTCTTGCCATCTGCTTCTATTTCTCTAGATTATCTGCTCCCAATTTATTAGGAAAATAGAACAGGAAACCAGTAACATTTATTAGGAAAATAGAAACAGGAAACCAGTAACATCAACATCCATCTCCTGTCTCCCATGAGACTTCCAACAGTCTGGAATGTAAACAGTCTTGTGACTCCAAAAACTGCACAGTGGCATAACAGAAGTCTAACAGGTTCTCCATATGTTCTTACCTGCCTTCTCAACACCAGCTTGCACCATGGTATCCCAGGAAATAGAACCTCAGAACTGTAGAGTTATAAGGGACCTCAAGGGTCATCTAGTCCAACCCTTTGCAATTCAGAAATCTCAGCTAAAGCACCCATGACAGGTGGCCATCCAGTCTCTGCTTATAAACCTCCAAGGAAAGAGAGTCCACAACAGCCTTTCTCAACCTGTGGGTCCCCAGATGTTGTTGAACTACAACTCCCATCACCCTAGCTAGCAAGACCAGAGCTCAGGGATGGTGGGAGTTGTAGTCCAACAACATCTGGGGACCCACAGGTTGAGAATCGCTGGTCCACAACCTCATGAGGGAGACTGTTCCACTGTCAAACAGCTCTTGCCATCAGAACCTTCTTCCTGATGTTTAGTTGGAATCTCCATTTTTGTAACTTGAAACCATTGGTCCAAGTCCTACCCTCCAGAGCAGGAGAAAATAACCTTGTTCCCTCTTCCATGTGATAGCCCTTCATGTATTTGAAGGTGGCTATCATATCTCCTTGGTCTCCTCTTTTCCAGGCTAAACATACCCAGCTCCTTCAACTGTTCCTCATATGGCTTGGTTTCCAGACCCCTGATCATCTTGGTTGCCCTTCTCTGCACACCTTCCAGCTTGTCAACATCCTTCTTAAATTGCAGTGCCCATAACTGGACACAGTATTCTAAGTGTGGTCTGACCAAGGCAGAATAGAGTGGTACTATGACTTCCCTTGACTTGAAATGTTTCCATTCCACCCATAGTTGCTGGCAGAGGGTGTGGAAGTTAACAACAACCCAAATGGAGGTCAGGTGGTTCATAAGGAAGTCTGCCTAGGTGGCGTGGGAGTTCATGGGCTTTTGAAACGGCAGAATTGGTAGGCACTTAGCAAGGGAAGAGGTAAAGGTAAAGGGACCCCTGACCATTATGTCCAGTCATGAATGACTCTGGGGTTGTGGCGCTCATCTCGCTTTACTGGCCGAGGGAGCCAGTGTACAGCTTCCGGGTCATGTAGCCAGCATGACTAAGCCACTTCTGGCGAACCAGAGCAGTGCACAGAAACACCGTTTATGTTCCCATTGGGGCGGTACCTACTTTGACATGCTTTCGAACTGCTAGGTTGGCAGGATCTGGGACTGAGCAACGGGAGCTCACCCCGTTACGGGGATTCGAACCGTCGACCTTCTGATCGGCAAGCCCTTGGCTCAGTGGTTTAGACCACAGTGCCACCCGCATCCCTCTAAGAGAAAAGGTCTCTTGCTCAAATCGTCCAAGGGATTTGCGAACTGCCTTTTCCAGAAAGCTGCATTTCCCAAGCAAGATAGATCTACCACTCTCCATTAGTGGAAGTTGGATTTCTCTGTTTGGCACAGAATAAAACTGCCAAAGGAAAACTTCACTTTCAGTACCTTCTCTGTATGCTGCCTCTATATGGAATGCATAACCTGGAAGGAACATTGAGGTTAAAGTATTGTTTAAGCAGAAAGGAGACAAGTCCCAAGAAACCAAGAAAAACGATTAAGTACCAATTGGGATCTCAACTAGCAAATAATGCAGACTGAATTAACACAGAGCTGGTATTATGAAAAATGCTGCGTAATTAATATAAGCAATTACCAAGAGGCAAAATAGAAACCACCTGATTCAATAAAACAAAACAGGGTTGTTTTTTAAAGGTATCAGGTAGGAGTAGATGGGAGAGAATGTCTCTGGATGGGACCCTGAGAAATTCTTGCCAGTCTGAGTGGAAAGTGCAGAGCGAGAGGGGCAAATAATTAGGCTGCCGTGTTACACCAGGTCAATCTGCCTAATTTTCATCAATACTGAGCTGAATTCTTGTTCATGAAAATTGTGAGGGTGAAAGGCAGAGCTTTAGGATGGGTGTAACATTCCATAGCTCCTTTTGCCCATCATTTTACACCCTGTTCACCACCTGTTAATGGGAGCATCATTCTCTGTCATTTGTCCCTCCAAAGGGCTTCTTCCTGTAATGATCACAGCCAAGTCAGGGATGGCAAGCGATGAGATGGCACCATGCACCATTGGTTCAAAATTGGGAAAGGAGTACGACAAGGCTGTATATTGTCTCCCTGCTTATTTAACTTATATGCAGAATTCATCATGCAAAAGGTTGGGCTGGATGAATTAAGATTGCTGGAAGAAATATCAACAACCTCAGATATGCAGATGACACAACCTTGATGGCAGAAAGTGAGGGGGAATTAAAGAACCTTTTAATGAGGGTGAAAGAGGAGAGCGCAAAATATGGTCTGAAGCTCAACATAAAAAAAACAAAAAACAAAGATCATGGCCACTGGTCCCATCACCTCCTGGCAAATAGAAGGGGAAGAAATGGAGGCAGTGGGAGATTTTACTTTCTTGGGCTCCATGATCACTGCATATGGTGACAGCAGCCATGAAATTAAAAAACACCTGCTTCTTGGGAGAAAAGCAATGACAAATTTAGACAGCATCTTAAAAAGTAGAGACATCACCTTGCCAACAAAGGTCCATATAGTTAAAGCCATGGTTTTCCCAGTAGTGAGGTATGGAAGTGAGAGCTGGACCATAAAGAAGGCTGATCGCTGTAGAATTTATGCTTTTGAATTCTGGTGCTGGAGGAGACTCTTGAGAGTCCCATGGACTGCAAGAAGATCAAACCGATCCATTCTGAAGGAAATCAGCCCTGAGTGCTCACTGGAAGGACAGATCCTGAAGCCGAGGCTCCCATACTTTGGCCACCTCATGAGAAGAGAAGACTCCCTGGAAAAGACCCTGGTGTTGGGAAAGATGGAGGGCACAAGGAGAAGGGCACGACAGAGGACAAGATGGTTGGATAGTGTTCTCGAAGCTACCAGCATGAGTTTGACCCTCATTGCGAGAAGTGAGGCTACAGGGAACCAGACAGAGGGCCTTCTCGGTAGTGGCGCCCGCCCTGTGGAACGCCCTCCCATCAGATGTCAAAGAGATAAATAATTACCTGACATTCAGAAGACATCTTAAGGCAGCCCTGTTCAGGGAAGTTTTTAATATGTAACGCTGTACTGTTTTTAACACTGATTGGGAGCCGCCCAGAGTGGCTGGGGAAACTCAGCCAGATGGGTGGGGTATAAATAATAAATTATTATTATTATTATTTGACCAAACTGCGTGAGGCAGTGGAAGACAGGAGTGCCTGGCGTGCTCTGGTCCATGGTGTCACGAAGAGTCAGACACGACTAAACGACTAAACAACAACAACACCATCATACAGACAATCAGGGTTGGGTGTGTGGTCTATGTTGTAAAGCCAAATCAGATTGAGGGCAGGTTTTCTTGCAATTGCTCTGAATAGGCTTCCTTCCAATGCTACATCTTCCACTGGTTTCCATGTTTAGATTATTATTATTATTATTATTATTATTATTATTATCATCATCATCATCATCACTATTACTACTATTTATTATTTGTACCATGCCCATCTGGCTGGGTTTCTCCAGCCACTCTGGGCAGCTTCCAACAAAGATTAAAAATACATTAAAATGTCACACATTATAACCTCAGATGGCCTCTTTTGCACCCTTATTTCCTGAGTACCCAGAGTGAGGCAGGTTCTCTTGCAATTGCTCTGAATAGGCTTCCTTTCAATGCTAAATCTTTCAGCAGTTTCTATGTTCAGATTATAACCTCAGATGGCCTCTTTTGCCTCCTTCTTTCCTGAGTACCCAGATATCAAAAATTGCCTGTGTCTCCAATAATTGAAAATAACAATGTATGGCTGTTTGCCTGATTCTAATAAGAAATCGGATGTTTTTGCATACTTTTTAAAAATGACCCTTGAATTCCAGAAATTAATTGGGTTCGTATTGCACTGCTGTGCCTAGTCCAGACTGAAAAGTACGGTACATTTTTTGTAATTGCTTGCCGGAGAAATGTTGTGCTGTTTTTCAAGAGTCGGGGAAGAGGTACATTCAAATTTGGAACTGCAATTGTAACCTTGAGCTAAATGGGTTTGACGCAAGCAGCAGCAAATCACCGGGCCTTATAGCTAGATATGAAATTACTATGCAAGGTCAAAACTGGTCTTGTTAACAAGCTCAGCATTGATTTGGATTATTTCCATTTAAGCCCTGGAGAGAGAGAGATTTTATTTATTTTTTCAGAGGCAACGCATAGCATTTCAGCCTCATTTCTAGAGATGTTGGGGGAAAATAAATGAAAAAAGTCACCCATGCTTCGTTTCCCCCTCTGTGCTGGGAAACTGGAAATTTTAACAAGCAAACAAGCCAACCCTTCAGATATTTGAAGATGGTTATTATACATCCTCTCATCCTCCTCTTTTCCAGGCTAAATATACCCAACTCCTTCAACTGTTCCTCATCATGCTTGGTTTCCAGACCCTTGACCATTTTGGTTGCCCTCCTCTGCACATGTTCCATTTTTTCAACATCCTTCTTAAATTTTGGTGCCTCTGGGAAATCTGCAAGTGGAACTTAGACACAACAGCACTCTCCCCTCCTGCTGTTTCCAGCAACTGGTATTCATTCAAATCTCTGGATCCATTCAGCTCAGTATTTTTTGAGTTCTAATTATTTTGTCGCATATCTCATCATGAGGTGAGATGATTCACTTCATTTGCTTTGAACCTGGAAGGGGAAATACATAGGAAGCTGTTAGTCTCTGTTCTTATCACTGAGCAGCTGTGTGGAGTCACAGGAGTCTGATTACATTCCTGGGATTCCATACTATTGGAGCCTCACGAGAAAGGGAGATGGGATGTGACGTTAGTGGTTTCCTGTTTCCTTTGTTCCTATCAAAGGATCAGGTCGTCAATTAATTGTCGGGAGGCAATTCCGAAGATGAGCCTTATCAGTTCGGTTGAACAGAGATTGGTCCATCTAGCTAAGTGCTGTCTACACTGACTGGGAGCACGTCTCTCCTTGCTTTCATTCATGACCCTACCTGGGACCTTTCCCACACAAAACCTGTCAGCTAACTCTTAACAGCACTGAAATGTCACAGATTATACAGGAATAAAGTGAGCTTGTTTATTAATATCCTTCCTAACTTGCGCTAGCAAGTTCCTTTACTTAGCAGAGTTCCGCAGTGGAAGCATGCTGGGCCCATAACCCTTTGTGGGAATACTCAGGGTGGCAGGAGAGGATATATTGTTTATTAATATCTTTCCTAACCTGCGCTAGCAAGTTCCTTTCCTTAGCAGAGTTTACATTCCCTTTTACACAGCAGAAAACTAGTTGTAAACTCGTGTGAGTTTCTTAAGACAATATGCAATTCAATCTGGCTTGTCCAGAGTGAATTGTGTTCTAATATTTTCCTAGTAAGACCCCTTGAATCCCTCCTAGAAGAATAAAGACACCACAGTCTTATTCATAAGCAATAAAAAGAAAGTTTACTCACGATCAGGTAGAGCACAGTGTGATCCCTGAAGGCAGGCTTAAGGCTTAAAGCAGGCATGGACAAACTTGGCCTTCCAGCTGTTTGGGGACTACAATTCCCATTATCCCTGACCACTTGTCCCGTTAGCTAGGGATGGTGGGAGTTGTAGTCCCAAAACAGCTGGAGGGCCCAGTTTGGCCATGCCTGGCTTAAAGTTACAAATATACACCAACAGGTTTACCCCATAAGGGAGATGGCCTGGGGGGACTGCTTGGCTGTCAGCCAGGATTTCAGTCCATGAAGTTCACAGGATGAAAAAAGATGGAAAAGGGAGAGAGTGACAGCATGCCTTGTCCTTTGACCCGGTCTGGAAAGGTCACACCCACCCACTAATCACATGCAAGGAAGGATGCTCCAGGCCAGAAGGAAACAGGAAGTTTCGACTGGCTGGACCAACCATTCCATTGCATGTCCACTCTAGCAAAACAAGGAATGTTGTATTTGACTGCTCCCAGTGGATTACATCCCACACTGTGTTTATAGTGTCATTGCACTGATTTTTTTGTTTTTTAAAAATGTTAAAACTTCTGGAGAGATTTCATCTCTTTATTACACCATTTCCCTACACACCAGATTTTCTCAGCAGTGGGGCATAACGCAGTTGAAATTAGACGGAGAGGCTGCCCCTTGACCCCTTTTTGCTGAGTCATGATTTATGGCCCTGCTGCTCACTCGATGAGAGGGAAAATGAGATGGTGCCATGAGTCAGCTTTTGCAGAAGGAAGCCGGCAGAGGAATCAGTGGAATGTGAGCCACAAGGGGCCTGGGAGGCATTCATGAAACTTTCAGCGTGACATTCCACTTGATTACCCTGAATGCATAAATAAGCCGGTGGTGCTTTAGAATGTGTAACGACACTGAATGACCTCATAGGCAGCAGCCAGGAATGTCATCAGGACAAGCAATTAGAGTTTTCTTCGAGATGGGATGCAAGAAATGTTGAACCTTGGCTTGCGGAAATGATCGCTGTAAAATGGAACAGCTGCTCGACAGTGTTGGAAATGTTAAAAAATGTTGTTTTCTAATGCTCTTGTCATTTTGCTCAGTGATTCCCTGGTTCTCTGTTAGCTTTATAAACACCCAAAACCTCTCATGCATGGTCTTACAGCATCGTAGTGATATGAATATTCCACAACTTGGCTATAGCCAGTGTGGTGTAGTGGTTAAGAGCAGTAGACTCGTAATCTGGGGAACCAGGTTCACATCTCCGCTCCTCCACATGCAGCTGCTGGGTGACCTTGGGCCAGTCCCACTTCTCTGAAGTCTCTCAGCCCCACTCACCTCACAGAGTGTTTGTTGTGGGGGAGGAAGGGAAAGGAGAATGTTAGCCGCTTTGAGACTCCTTCGGGTAGTGATAAAGCAGGATATCAAATCCAAACTCTTCTATAGGCCACTCATGTGAAAAGGCAAGAAGGAAAGCCAGCAATAGTTTAGGACTGGATAACTTAAAAGATCCAGCAATCAGCTGCTTCCCTGCTTCACAAACTCTTCAGCACTCCGCCATTAACAACCCCTTTGATTTGCTCCTTCCTCCAGGCAAGGCCCTGGAAGTCAATGGTAATGTGGAGATGCCAATGTTTTCAAAACTATACAACTATACAACCGAGAATACTCACAGTTTTCTGATGCAAGAAAGAGCAAGAGGCAAGCCCACACTTTCTTTTGAAAATGTGAAACTAGTACGGATTTTGGAGTTTTAGTTGACTCAGTGAAAGTCTTGCCCTGATATTCATCATGGAGGCAAGTGAATCCGTTTTACTTCCCCGCAAAAAAACAACAACCCTGGACCTCTTTATCTGTAATTTGGAATGCTTATTTTACTCCGCTCCTGTGACTGCAAATTTCATGTGATCCTGCCAAAAGGGTTAGAAAGTTATAGGCATTTAAAAATTTCCCATCAGAGTGAATGAGGTACACAGAGCTTCATTTTTGAGTGAGTGAACTCAGATCACAAGATCGAAGCAGAAAAAGCACATAGAGCAAATAAAAAACAGACTGATTTTTAAAAAGAAAAGATACAAGGTGAATACAACATACAAGGTGAACGTGTGTGTGTGTCTGTCTGTGTGTGTGTGTGTGTTACTTCCTGTATGAGACACAGTATGCCTCTGAATTTGAGTTGCTGGGGAATCATAAGTGGGAAGAGTACCATTTGGCTACAGGGAGAACAAAATGTTGGACTAAATGGGCCTTTGGTCTGATCCAGCAAAGCTCTTCTTATACTCTTATGCTCTAACCATGGCTACTTGGTGAGGTTCATTGCCAAGCAGAGATTCATCCCCATTTGATTCAGAGTAACTTCCACAGAGAGTAACTAAGGTGAAAGCAAGCTCTTACAAATCACAACAAAAGGGAGGAATGAAAGCCATTGCTGAGGCTTGCAGGAGGCAGTGCTCATTATGTTTACATCACCATTGCCTTCATGTAGACTTGAATGCTGTTATTGTTTAATGCATCTTCACTTTAGATCTGCATGACATCAAGTGCATCTCACTGAGTCAGGATTCACTTAGCAGCATAATTCAATCCGGCTACAGAAAAGAGGGACCATTCATTTACATCATGTTCTCGGGGCGGTGGGGCCAACGTTTAGACTTCACTGTAGTTTATTTGCTCCTGTAAAGAAACACAATCCATCTTCTTAAGCAGCAGAAAGTCATTGAAAGTAATAACAAAATTATCTCTATCAACCTCATAGGCAATACTAGCTGGTGCAGTCTAGAGTTCTTTTCCCATGAATGAGATTGTAGGAGTTGTCGCCATCCTTTGGTGTCAATGAGAAGAGCTGGATTTGAAACCATTTGCTAAGTTTGTCTTCCATCTTTGCAACTTTCCAAAGCTCAATTCTCCCTCCTTGTATGTGTTTGGCTGCATTAACAGAAGCATCATTCGCAAGACATGGAAAGGAATTGTGTCAAAGGTGAGGGTAAGCCATGTTCTCCGGGGATATCAGAACAGAACAGAAATCTAGAGCCCCATCCAGCAGAATATGCAGAAGACACCCAATGATCTGGGAAAGACATATTGAAAACCTGGTGGATAGCTTAAGGGAAACATTGACCCAGTGTATGGCTGCTTTGAAAAACCCAGATTGCATGTTAAGAATCATTAGGAAAGGGACTGAAAATAAAAACTTACCAAACCTACTTGGAATACTGTTCATAGTTCTGGTTGTTCTATCTCAAAAAGGATATTGCAGAACTGGAAAATGTTGAGGAAGGCTCATAGCTCAGTACTAGAGCATCTATATTGCATATGCAAAACCTCTTGTTAAATCTCTGGAATATTCAGGTAGGGAATGTCCCCTGCCCCAAACCCCAGAGAGCCTCCGTTAGTTAAGAAAGATAATTAGATGGACCAATGGTCCAACCCAGTATAAGACTGTGTTTTCTGTGTTTCCTCAGTTTAACTAAGCTAAACCATGGAATTAAGGAACCCTGATGTTCATAGCTGTTATCCTATTGTGCTGGGTGCTTTTGGAGTAGGGTGGGGTGAGACTCTTGTGACTATTTCTGGAATGGTAGAATTTCCCGAGGTGACTTACCACCATCAATGTCTTTTTGAGGGAGGTGGTCTTGTGAAAGAGTCTCTGGATGGAATAATCCCAGGTTTTTTAATAATAATAATAATAATAATAATAATAATAATAATAATAATAATAATAATATTTTTATTAGGTTTTTTACAAATATAGCACATACTACAACAAAGAAAAAAGAAACAGAATCACAAATATAAGCAAAAATAAAAAATAAAAACATAACAACAAACACATAACATAAACAACACAAATTAATTTGTTATTTAAACATCTAACCTTATAAACATATTTTTGACTTCCTCTGGGCCCTCCCATCTGAATTTCCTTGTATTTGAATGTAGCAGTTTTCTAATATCATTATTAAAACACAGTATTCCAATTAAAATCCAATTTCTTAACTTTCCTTAAAATTCTAAATCTCATTTATTTAATTAACTCCTAATTTCAGCCTAGGCCTATTTGGTACTTTCAAGCAATTTATAATTTTTAATATTACCATATTTATTCAAATAGTCTTTAAATTTCTTCCACTCTTCTTGGATTCTTTCTGGTCGCGGATTCTTCTAAGGTCAGCCAACTCCATATAGTCCATCATTTTCATCAGTAATCCCAGGTTGCTGCATCCTCTCCCGAAACGATTTTCAGGGAGGCAGAAGAAGGAGCTCAACGCTGCATCATGGGAAATAGAGCATGGCGTCTAGCGTAGAATAGACAGCGCCTCATACAAATGGTCCTGCCATGTAAGAAAGCATTAAAGATGCAATTACGTTTTCATTGTTTATGCAATTCAGAGCTGAGTTATGCGACAATTATGCTATCATCCCACTGCCTAATGGCAAAATGATGGCAATGCGTTTAAGCATTTGTATTAACGTTGCAGTATTCTTCGGTAACGGAAGTCAGGTGCTTTGGAATAATGGAAGGATGATTTGACCAAGCTTCTCTTTTAAAAGCATTATCGCTTAACAACAGTGTAATGCATGGGACAAATACATGGCTGCATAGAAAAATCTATTGAAGCTCACCTCGGGGGGGGGGGTTCCTGACTGCATTAACATCTTTAGTGTACATTTATTGTATTTCTATCGCTCCTGCATCCCGTCTCTTCTTGCCTTTGTCTCATTTCCTCTTGCTATTGACAATTTCCTTCATGCTAGTTTAAAATCAGACTGGATATTTGTGTGTTTCCTGTAAGTTTAGTCTTGGAGTCTGCCATCAAAATTAGATAGATGCAGTCTGCTGTTGACCACATTCAGTTCATCTCAGTGGTTTGATTTTGATGTCAAATTCTAATTCTGGAGTTTGGAAGTCAAATTCCAGGAGCAAAATTTTGAAACCGGCATCTGAACTGCGCATTTCTAAAATTTCATTTCAGCTCTGCAGAGAATCCGCAAAACACTCCTTCCCTTTTGAACTAAGCAGGTAACATATTGAATGGAAACATCTTGCCTAGTTGCTGAAATGTCCCAATGCTGAAATGTCATTAATTGATGTGAAGTGTCAAAAGGCTTCTCTTAGGTGTTGTTCTTACTGATTCTATGTTTGCTTTTTGAGGAGGAAGTGGCTTTCAGTTCTACCTCTTTTGTTCTGTTTGCTTTCCACAAAAGCTCTCACTTTATCTTCTGCAAACTTTATATAGCAATTGATGTTCCAGATTAACAAACCACACAGCAAAATTAGAATGTTTGCACGACTGTTTGATACTCATTTTAGGCCATGTTCCAAGTCTTTAACTACATTCAGGATCATAAAAAATGTAGCTATGTGAAAGAAGCGTCTCCGTCAATGGATTCCATATGGCTGTGGACCAAATATCTGGATGACGCCATCTCATGGCTCTGGTTGGGACTTTCCTATAGGATTAACCCCCAAGGCAGAACCGGATGAGGCCCTAAACTACTGGCGGTAATGGGGCCCTTTATATGTCTAGCTGTCCTTTGTCAACAACAAGTTGTTGCTGTTTTTTGTGTTGAATATATGCTATATGCGGGGCCCTTTACTTACATCATAGGAGCCTACACAACACAAAACACTGTTGCTGTAAGTAGGTTTTATTTTATTTTATTTGTGTGTATGTTTTTGTCTTATATTTTGGAAATGTACATCCAGGGTTTTTTCCCTTTAATTTTTTTGGGGGCCCCCAAGAGAGTGGGGCCCTAAGCTATAGCCTGTTTAGCTTACACATAAATCTGGCACCGCACCAAGGTTGCTAATACAGAATGCACACGGGGGGTCAAAATGGCCCTCACTGTTTCTCTTCATTTACGAGCTATGGAAGAGGAGGATTTGCGTTAATTTGAGGGAGCATGTGTGAAGTCTGAATCATGCAAACCTCCCTGGCACTCCTCCCAACAAGCAGCCACCATTTTAGTTTCTCCAGAGTGCCCTATAATAAGAATGGGGCTGGCCCTCCAAGCATTCCCAGACTAAACCAATGAGCCTCTTGGGCTTGCTGATCAGAAAGTCAGTAGTTTAAATCCCTGAAACAGAAGAAGAAGAGGAGGAGGAGGAGGAGGAGGAGGAGGAGGAGGAGGAGGAGGAGGAGGAGGAGGAAGAAGAAGAAGAAGAAGAAGAAGAAGAAGAAGAAGAAGAAGAAGAAGAAGAAGAAGAAGAAGAAGTTGTTGTTGTGTTTGGATTTGATATCCCGCTTTCTCACTACCCGAAGGAGTCTCAAAGCGGCTAACCTTCTCCTTTCCCTTTCTCCCCCACAACAAACACTCTGTGAGGTGAGTGGGGCTGAGAGACTTCACAGAAGTGTGACTAGACCAAGGTCACCCAGCAGCTGCATGTGGAGGAGCGGAAACGCGAACCCAGTTCCCCAGATTACGAATCTACTGCTCTTAACCACTACACCACACTGGCTCTCAGGAAGGTAAACGGCATTTCCGTGCATTCTGGTCACATGACCCATGCATTCTGGTCACATGCTGGCCACATGACCCGGAAAGCTGTCTGTGGACAAATGCCAGCTCCCTTGGCCTGAAAGTGGAGATGAGCACCACAACCCCATAGTTGCCTTTGACTGGACTTAACTGTACAGGGGTCCCTTACCTTTACCTTTTACCTCCCAGACTACAACTCCCATCACCCATGGCCATGGCTCTGCAATGAAGCCAAGGAGGAAAAGAATTGCCAAGTTTTTCCTGTAATGCAGATAAGAGGACAATCAATGGGTTTTCTAGGCACGTCCAGAGCACATGCCATTTCTTGAAGAATGGCCCCAGAGTGAGTCATTACAGCAAATTTCTGCTCTGAAACATCAGAAGGCATAAAAATGTATGTAGATCACAGGTAGCACCCTGTCTTGCTTTTTAATAAAACAGAGCAAAGTGTCTTGCAAACAGAGTTTAATTTACAGCAGTGAATGTGAGTGGAAGGATTCACTGCAACAATTTTTGGGTTGGTGTTTTTTGTTTTTCAAGAACAAGATGCAGACAGGCAGAAGAGGAAACCACAAAATTGCTGTCCTGCAGAAAGGAGAAGGAAGAAGAAGAAGGGATGTGCGTGGCTCTGTGGGTTAAACCACAGAGCCTAGGGCTTGCCGATCAGAAGGTCAGCGGTTCGAATCCCCGCGACGGGGTGAGCTCCCGTTGCTCGGTCCCTGCTCCTGCCAACCTAGCAGTTCGAAAGCACGTCAAAGTGCAAGCGTATAAATAGGTACCGCTCCAGCAGGAAGGTAAACGGCGTTTCTGTGTGCTGCTCTGGTTCACCAGAAGTGGATTAGTCATGCTGGCCACATGATCCGGAAGCTGTACGCCGGCTCCCTCGGCCAATAAAGCAAGATGAGTGCTGCAACCCCAGAGGCATCCACGACTGGACCTAACGGTCAGGGGTACCTTTACCTTTACCTTAGACAACAGTAGTTAGGCTGTCCCTGTCAAGGTAAGGATGATGAAGAAGAAGAGTTTGGATTTGATATCCCGCTTTATCACTACCCTAAGGAGTTTCAAAGCGGCTAACATTCTCCTTTCCCTTCCTCCCCCACAACAAACACTCTGTGAGGTGAGTGGGTCTGAGAGACTTCAGAGAAGTGCGACTAGCCCAAGGTCACCCAGCAGCTGCATGTGGAGGAGCAAGGAAGCGAACCCGGTTCCCCAGATTACGAGTCCACCGCTCTTAACCACTACACCACACTGGCTTGTTAGGAGTCTAACAAAATGAATTTCAGTAGGGACAAATGTAAGGTTCTGCACTTGGGCAGGAAGAAGCAGCTGCACAAATGGGGGACACCTGGCTTACTAGTAGTACACGTGAAAAGGATCTGGGGATCTTAGTAGACCACCAGCTTAACAGTGTGATGCAGGGAGGAAAATTAAAAAAAGAAAGCTAATATTCTTCTAGGCTGCATCAACAGGAGTATAGTGTCCAGGTCAAAGGAAATAATAGTAACACTCTATTCTGCCTTGGTAAGGCCACACCTGGAATACTGTGTGTGGGCTACCAAGATTATCATGGGTCTGGAAACCAAGCCTTATGAGGAACAGTTGAGGGTATATTTAGGGGAGACTGAGAGGAGATATGATAAACATCAGAAAGTGATGTTACGTGTAAGATGGAGCAAGCTTGTTTGTGTCATGAAATTCTACTCAATATTGATCCAGAGTAGATTCCAATGTATAGCTAGCAGAGTAAAAACTTAAACATGTTGCAGGATTCCCCCCAAAATAGATCAGAGGCAATTGTATTTCATCTAGCAGAGCTTTACTGCTACTAAAGGAAAATGAGTATAATGGGCATGAATCCAGTACATTCAGGACTGGCTCCATAGCTATCAACTTTTCCCTTTTCTTATTCGGAATAAGAATAAGAATATGCTCTGGTCAGACCTCACCTGGAGTACTGTGTCCAGTTTTGGGCACCACAGTTCAAGAAGGACACTGACAAACTGGAACGTGTCCAGAGGAGGGCAACCAAAATGGTCAAAGGCCTGGAAACGATGCCTTATGAGGAACGGCTAAGGGAGCTGGGCATGTTTAGCCTGGAGAAGAGGAGGTTAAGGGGTGATATGTTAGCCATGTTCAAATATATAAAAGGATGTCATATAGAGGAGGGAGAAAGGTTGTTTTCTGCTGCTCCAGAGAAGCGGACACAGAGCAATGGATCCAAACTACAAGAAAGAAGATTCCACCTAAATATTAGGAAGAACTTCCTGACAGTAAGAGCTGTTCGACAGTGGAATTTGCTGCCAAGGAGTGTGGTGGAGTCTCCTACTTTGGAGGTCTTTAAGCAGAGGCTTGACAACCATATGTCAGGAGTGCTCTGATGGTGTTTCCTGCTTGGCAGGGGGTTGGACTCGATGGTCCTTGTGGTCTCTTCCAACTCTATGATTCTATGATTCTATGAATTTCCCTTTTAAAAAAGGGAAACATTGACAGCTATGGAAAGAAGGTAAGAGCTGTTTGACAGTGGAACAGTCTCCCTCGGGAGGTGGTGGACTCTCCTTCCTTGGTAGTTTTTAAGCAGAGGTTGGATGGTAATCTGTCATGGATACTTTAGCTGAGATTACTGCATTGCAGGGGCTTGGACTAGATGACCCCACAGAGTCCCTTCCAACTCTACAATTCTACGATTCTATGATTCTAAAGAGAGGTAGAAGAAAGCCTCACTGGACCAGATGCTTAGGTGTCTAGGAAATCAGGGCCTTCGAAAGTCCTATTTATGTATGCAACGACAGCGGCAGAAATGTTGTATGCCCAGGGATGGGAAGGAAGAAAGAACCCCATCGAAAAAAGAATGGATATTGAAACTGATGGACTATGCCGAACTGGTGAAATTGACCAGGACGGTTAGACACCAAGAGGACAATTAATGTAAAAAAGAACTTTGTAGAATACATGAAGGAGCATTGCAGACATCTAAAAACATTGGCAGGACTGGACTAGCACTTGTAATATAATCTGACAAAAGATATTAACAAGGAAATTCAATAGACTGGGTAAAGATATTTAGATGCAGAAAAGAGAAGAGATAATTATTGGAAACCAGGGAGAGGGGTGGGTGGGGGGAAGTCTGGGGGTTTGAAGAACCCCCATAAAGGTATTGAGAGTGTTTGTGGAGTCATGCAAAATAATAATGTATGTTAAAACTTTTAAAATTTATTTATTTATAAAAAAGGAAATCAGGGCCTCTTTCTTTCATCATGGAGGATAAGAAAACTGGCCGCAGTGGCTGTATTCTACTTTCACTAGTGGGGGCAGTATGACTTAGAATGCTAAATGCCATAATCAGCCTGATGCCTTTATAACGGTAGCTTAAATTTTATTAACAAGATATATGCCAGAGTTCATTGTGTTTTGTTTGGGGTTTAGTGCTGTTTTGTTTTTGTTTTTGCTTGAATTTTCCATGCTATTAATTCATTTTCATGCCCAGCATGCAAAGCCAATTCCTTAAGACCGGTTCTGCATGTGCTGTAATTATCGCCTGGTTACTCATTATGCACTTCTACGCTGGCCCAGAAAATCATTGTTTTCTTCCCTCTGAAATTTCAATGAAGTATCAAGACTTCAAAGTGACTCCAGCTGGGTATCTGCTCGCTTATAGCACCCCTTAATAATCGGTAGTTATGTCTGGTAATTAAATACTAATTAAATTGACTGAATAATGTGTTTACTTCTGGGCGTTCTCATGAATATTGATGCCTTTGGTGGAGAGAAATTAAAGTGCCCTAAGTAATTTAACATGTTTTAGCAGCCATTTTATTGAAAGCAATCTCTGAGACCGGGGGGGGGGGGGGGCGTTTAAAACTAAAAAAATACCTTACACAGAAGAGCAAATATATATTTTTTGGCTTTGCTGAGATTTAGTATTTGCTGAGATGAAAAAGTGGCTATTTATATACAATTTGCTTTTTGCTTCTTTTTTTACTTGCATCTACCCTCTGTGGTGCATATGCTTAAGACAGAGTTGTGTCCTGTTCTGGTGTTACAGAGGGGGCCCTAGATTGAGGTGCGTCCATTATTTCAGCACCACGGAGAGCTCCTAGTGAGCAACTTGCTCCCAAAAGAGTTGGAAGCAAACTGGTATCTACTACTTCCAGTCTACCACGCCTAGGAGCTGCCTTTTCTGGGGGAACGGGAGTCTCTTTAAGGGCCAGCCTTCTGACCTGAAAAAGGGCAGCTCTCCTCTGATTCATGGCCTCCTGACCAGAACATGTCATCTATCCTCAGACTACCAAGGAAGGCATGTGGTTCCTTGGGCACACAGAAAGGTGTCTGTGTGGGTCCTGGTGCTGGTGCCATGGGCTCTAATGCCCTGGGACTTGTTTCAGGTGGCTCCCGGCCTTGACTTCAATGTTCTCCAGAACATCATTATCAGGGTCAGGGCCAGGAACCCAGTCTGGCTCTTCAGCTGGTGACACCGTAGTCTCTGATTCAGTGGTACCTCGGGTTAGGAACTTAATTTGTTCTGGAGGTCTGTTCTTAACCTGAAACTGTTCTTAACCTGAGGTACCACTTTACCTAATGGGGCCTCCCGCTGCCGCCGCGCCACCAGAGCAAAATTTCTGTTCTCATCCTGAAGCAAAGTTCTTAACCCGGGGTACTATTTCTGGGTTAGCGGAGTCTGTAACCTGAAGCATCTGTAACCTGAGGTACCACTGTATAGTGTCCTGGTCACTGCTGAGAAACCTGTGGTTCCCGGATGATCTTGGGTTGCAGACCCCATTATTCCTGACCATTTGGCCATGTTGGGTTGTGCTGATGGGAGTTAGAGTCCAAAAACATCTGGAGGGCTACAGCTTCTTCATTCCTGGCCTAAGAGAGTATGGATTTAATGAGATGAAACTGAGGTTGCTTCATCTCGGTCCTACCCCAGCATGCCACATTTTTTTTGCATATAAACCTCCCTTTTCTGTAATCACCTCTACAACACCATTTTAATATTTTACATAGAGCCATAGCCCCATTCAAGAGGTCATGGAGTGATGTAGCCTTTCCCTTTCTCTGTTAGGTTTTAATTGGCTCAGATTAGGTCTCAGCTAGTCGGAGTAAGGGACGCGGGTGGCTCTGTGGGTTAAACCACAGAGCCTAGGAGTTGCCGATCAGAAGGTCGGCGGTTCGAATCCCCGCAACAGGTTGAGCTCCCATTGCTCTGTCCCAGCTCCTGCCAACCTAGCAGTTCAAAAGCACACCAAAGTGCAAGTAACTAAATAGGCACCACTCCAGCGGGAAGGTAAATGGCGTTTCCGTGCGCTGCTCTGGTTTGCCAGAAGCGGCTTAGTCATGCTGGCCACATGACCTGGAAGCTGTATGCCGGCTCCCTCAGCCAGTAAAGCGAGATGAGCGCCGCAACCCCAGAGTCGGCCACGACTGGACCTAATGGTCAGGGGTCCCTTTACCCTTTACCTAGTTGGAGTAAGGGAAGAGCCATAGCTCAGTGGAAGAGCATCTGATTTGCAAGCCAGAGGTCCTGAGTTCAATCCCCAGCATCGCCAGGTAGGACTGGGAGAGCCACTGCCAGTTGGTGTAGATAACACTCACCTGGGTGAACCAATGGTCTGACTCAGTACAAGTGAATAGAATAGAAGGAGTGTACATGAAGGGGGAGAGATGTTGTGCTTAGAATATATAGAGCCCTACATGCATGTCATCTCCGTAAAGAAGGCTGGAACACATTGCATCCATACTGTAAAACATGGAGCTAAGAGAATGATAGATTTTTTAATGGCTATCTTATAAATTTTTAACTTCCTGTGAAATTTAAACTTGGTGCTTCCTAGCTCACATTTCACACTCTTAACCACTATGCTACACAAGTTCACTGGATACATTTAGGGTGGGGGGAAGACTTCAAATCAAGTCAGCATAGGTTTTTACTCCCAAGCGAGCCTTGTGAATTCATCACATTATGATTAGAGGTGACAGGAAAATTTGTCAAGTTGATGGGAGATATCTGCAGGGTCTGAGCACCTGAGTCAAATTCCCTTGCCTCGTTGAATTCACATTAGGATGGGAAGCCAAGCTCGTTTCAAATCAGTGTCACTGCCGCATTCCTCAAATGAATAAAGGGAAATTAAAATACCAGAAGGGCTTGTCCTTCACTTCCTAGCAATTTGGGAAGGAACAGAGATGTGCAAAGGCAAATCCCATCCTCACTCAACCCAGTTAACATCAATTAACATCAATTAACGGGACAGCCAAACAATGCCCTTATTGTAAACCTATCAGGAGCATTGGGTTGGCCAATGTTTGCAAAGGAACAGTATGCTAGATCAGGGCTAACTAACGTGGTGGCCTACATATATTGTTGGACTACAATTCCCATAACCCCTGACTATTAATCATGTGAGTTGGAGCTTGTAGGAGATGGAGTTCATCCACACACAAAGGGCATCCCATTGGCTAGTACCTCTGCACTAGGTAGACACTTATCCAATTCAACAGAGCTCTTCTCATGTTCCTCAGTTCCAAAGTGAGAGCAATCAATCAAGGGAGGAGCTCCCAGAGAGCAAGGCTGCCCAGGAGAAGGGGCTAGAGGAAGAAGGGTCCTGGTGGAGCCATAGGTCAAGGGTCAGTGATAACATATAAAGGTTAAGTGAAAGAATGGGTCAGAGGTGGGGTTAGTGGGCAGCCATAGGCATTCAGAAGGGCAGCTGTGCTGGTGATGGTTGAAGGTAAGTTGGAGATAGATAGGACTATACCAATCTTCCACTTTGGCCTAAAGGTAACCACACTAATTTGAAAATTATTAGATTTTGCCCAATCTTCAGGGGACATTTTCACTCACCTTTCTCAATAACGAAAACATTTGAGGTGAATGCTTTGGCCCAGCACTAATAGAATTTTGGAAACTTTTCCAAATGCTCCATTATTTCCCTATAAAAGCTATAGCTTTTGATGTCCACTGAACCACAAAAAATGAAAAAAAGAATAAAAACAAAATGGATTGCATTTTATCTACAGGATGATAGTGGTGGTGATAACGTGGCTTGGCATATAGGATTCTCCATGGGACTTTTATAATTTTAGCGGTGTAAAGAATAATATAATCAGAAAAAGAGAGGTCTGCTGTATTAAAAACCATGAGTAACCTATTAAACAGACTCAATAAAACTGCAGTCTGACCATGCCATTACTAAACAACTAAACTTTTGTGATCTATAAAATACCTGGGAGGAGAGAGGAGTTTTTACTGGGTACCAAAAGTACATGAATGATGGCATCAGGAGGATTTCATTGGGGATGAGGAGTCACAGCTGAAAAGGCCCTTTGCCTTGTCACCAGCCTCTGAACCACCTTCAGAGCAGACACCAGCAGGAGGCTCTCAAGTAAGACCCAGCTAGTCCCAATCCTAGGAGAAGGAAGAAAACTAATAACAACAGCTTTTAGTTGAGGTATATAATTGGAATCTACAGGGGTAGGAGACGCAATGCAGTGCTTTTACAAAGAGCAACTGGCAACTGGAGCCCAGGTCTGAGAAGCACGGGGAGCCAAAACGTAGGTAAAAGATTAACTACGCCTTGCGTTATCTCTGCTATTCAAAGCAGAGCCAAGTTGACAGAGCCAATAAAGAGGACAATTAATAAACTCTCCAGGATGGAAAGATTTTCCAGGATTGAACCAGAAAATGTGTTGTTATCAAAGGGATTAGTTCCGGTGTGTGGTTTCCAGTGAAGTAATTAGCCGGCCGTCTCGTTGCTGTGCCGTGCTCATTTGGATAATGTGAACCTTTGGCTTCTCCTACTGTTTCCCTCAAATTTCTCGCAGAAATACCTGGATTTCAAGGGAACCAAACAGGCTAATCCAAAACAGGGGGTGTTAGTACTTAGATCTCAGAAAAGAGTGTTAGTTAATCTCAATAGTTCACAGAACACATGCTCATTATATGACTTAGGACCCCAATAGCTTCTGAAATGCTTTTCCCAGCGTATGAACCTACCCAGAGCCTTAGACCTTCTTCCCTGGGTCCCCTTCCCTGGGTCCCCCCTTTGAGGAAGCCTCAGAGAGAGATGACAAGAGAGAGGGGTCTTTTCAGTTGTGGCTCCCTATCTGCAGAATGCTCTCCCCTGTGAGGTCTGCCTGGCACCTTCTTTAGCTTCTTTTTGTGGCTAGATAACAACTTGCTCCTTCCACATGTTTTTATGGAATACAACATTATTGTCATTATTTTATTGCACTTATTTCCCACCATTCCTCCAATGAACTCAGGGTGGCATACATCATTCTCCCCGCCGCTGCCCCCCCCCCTTTATCCTTACAACAATGCTCTGAAGCAGGTTGTGCTGAGAGGCATTGACTGGCCCCCAAGGTGACCCAAGGAGCTTTGTGGTCGAGTGGGGGCTAGAACCCTGGTTTCCCAGGTGCTAGATAACACCCTAACCACTATCCCACACTGGTGCACGATGATGTCTGTCCTTCAGGGTGCAAATAAAGCTTTCAGCTGCTTTTATTGTGGGTTGTGTTGTGGATTTTTAAAGAATTGCATATGTTTCTCCGTAGATGCGTCTTCGCTTATGCTTATGCTCTTATGCTTATGTTTCCTGCTTGGCAGGGGGTTGGACTCGATGGCCCTTGTGGTCTATTCCAACTCTATGATTCTATGAAATACATTGTGAGTCGGTTGGAGACCTTTCAGTGTAGCAAGTAACTAAATAATAATAATAATAATAGGGGAGTGGGTTGCACTTGTTGGAATACGAGTACTACGCAGCTGCAAACAAGCAGCTCGATGTTTACATCACATGATGTGGCTAGCCCTGGGAAAGGATGTACCAGGCAGTTCACAGGGCGGTTCGCAGGGATTTGTTCTGTGTGTAATATGAGACCTTCCTGTTGCTTGTGTGAAGGAAGTCTCTTGCAGTTGCTCGGAGGAGACTGAACTGATCGGACACGTTTTTGTACAGTTGTACAGTCAGAAATAAACCAGAGATATAATAGACTTTCTGACTATCTTCTTTCTCCTGCTGGTATGCAAGGGGGAAGGGGGTGTGCATCTTCCATGCAGGGAGATGTCGCCTATCAAGATCTTCCTGGACTGCCGTGATGCCAGCCAGGGGAGGTCACCGGCAAACATGCCCTGGAGCCTGGGAGAGGGGCCAGCCTCTCCCGAGGGGGCAAGTTTTCCAACAGCACTGTGGTCTAAACCACTGAGCCCCTTGGGCTTGCTAATCGGAAGGTCAGCGGTTCGAATCTGTGGAACGGAGTGAGCTCCTGTTGCTCTGTCCCAGCTTCTGCCAACCTAGCAATTCAAAAGCACACCAGTGCAAGTAGATAAATAGGTACCGCTCCAGCAGGAAGGTCAACGGCATTTCCGTGCACTCTGGTTTCCATCACAGTGTCCCATTGCACCAGAAGCGGTTTAGTCCTGCTAGCCACATGACCTGGAAATCTGTCTGTGGACAAATCTTCCTCGGCCTGAAGCGAGATGAATGCCGCAACCCCATAGTTGCACTTTGACTGGACTTAACCGTCCAGGGGTCCTTTACCTATAATAATAATAATAGCAGTTTAGGAGAGGCAGACTTTGGTCAGAGAAATGGCAAAACACCTAACTTTAAGCACACCAGATCTCCTCGTAGTCTTACAACTCTATTCAGCCTGTTCTGAAAATAACTGCACTTGAATGAATCTTTCTGGCTTCCAACCCGAACTCCCCATCATGTTTGTCCAAATGGTAATAAAAAGCTATTTGTTTTTCTTCCCAGAGAATGTTCCAAACCTTGTCAATACTCGAGGTCTTATCTTCAATAGCCTGGCCTGCTTTTATTGGGCTGCCAGAGAATAAGTGCTGTCAATTGCCAAGTCATATAATTGATGTGTTGACTGCACACGAATGCAGGGCAACCAACGAGCTGAGTTCGCTACTTGACTGCATTTTACTGTCCAACATGGTTATAGAGAGCTATTGAGCCACTAGATAGTCCCTGTCCCAGCTGGTAACAGTTTCAGGAATAACAAGATGACACATTTAACCAGTATGAATGACACTTCTGAGTGGGATGCTTAAATTAGCAATTTGCCTTTTAGAATTTTTAGACTTAGTGGCTGTGTTGCATTTTAGGTCTGTGGATTTGTTAAGGATGATCAATCCCCTAGTAATCCATATTATTCAAGTATTTCTTGACCTGTTGGATTTTATTTTATTTGCTGTTTCTGCTTTTGAAATTCTGCTGTTAAAAAAATTCAAATATTGCTTGGTTCAGATAAATGCATTAATTGTATATTATATGTTTAATGAATTGTCTTAAGTGATTTTCTGAGCTAATATTTTGATATTTGTGTTTTAACTACTGAAAAGAGTGTAGGCGGATTATGAGTATTTTTTCTTTTCGGTTGGAATGTTTTTGTCAGTTTGATGTAAACCACTTTAGAAAGGTGGTATATTTAAAAAACAAAAAACACCCCATCATTACTCATTATTTCTAGACAACATCAAACATGCAATGTCATTTGCAGCACAGGAAGCCCAGATTATTCCTGCATTGCACAGGGTTAGACTAGATGACCCTTGGTGTCTCTTCCAACTCTACAATTCTATGGTTCTATGATGCCCTCCAGAAGTTAGAAATACATCTTCCACTGTCTTGGACCACTGGCCTTGGTGGCTGGGACTGTTTATTTATTTATTTATATCCCAACTCTGAGATTTTCCTGTGATGGCCTGGGACTCGGGCTCAGACTCAGAACCAGAGGAGACTCAGTCTGTGCTGGATCCTTTGCCTCAGGTGGCATCTGAACCAAGTCTGGGGCCTGATTCTGAAGTGCCCCAGTCTGCACAGGTTCCCCTGCAACAAGCACCAGCTGGGCCGAGTCAGGGGCCTGAGCTTGCCCTGGCTCCAGATGTGGGGATTACCTCGTTGCCTTCAGCTGGGCCATCACTTACAGCTGCTCCACTACCAGTTGGGTCAGGGGAGGCTGAGGCAGCCTCTGGGTCTAGTAACCCACTGACATCTCCCGAGCTCCTTCTGAGAGAAGGAGAGACCTGAGTACTCGCAGGAGGAGTGCTTGCCTTTGGGTGAGACAGGGAGGTGAGTCGCTGGGGGATCAGGACTGGCCACTACCCCAACAAAGATAAAAGGCTGTCGGACCCCGCCCCAGGTTGTGGGAGCAACATTGCTGTTTGCTAGAACCTGCCTGAGACCCTGTGCCTGACCTAGCTTGGTTTCCTGCCTTGTGTCCTGCCTTGGCCCTGTCAGACTGACTCCTCGCGGAATCCTTGGATTCGAGACCAGACCTGGACCGCTCTGCTCGGGTTAACCCCCGGGCCCAGCACATTTCCACCCGCTCCTCATATAAACCCCATAACAACTGTTTGACTTAAGTTAGGCTGAGAAGCAGTGACTGGTCCAAGGTGACCCATTGACCTTGGAAGTTTTAAAACAGAGGTTGGATGGCCATCTGCCTGGGATCATTCAGCTGTGATTCCTGGATTACACAAAAGTTGGGCTAGATGGCCCTTCCAGCTCTACAATTCTATTACATTGATTGGGGATTTGAACCCTGATTTCCCAGGTTCTAGTCTGACACTCTAACCCAGGGGTCAGCAAACTTTTTCAGCAGGGGGCTGGTCCACTATCCCTCAGACCTTGTGAGGGGCTGGACTATATTTTGAATAAAATAATGAACGAATTCTTATGCCCCACAAATAACCCAGAGATGCATTTTAAATAAAAGGACACATTCTACTCATGTAAAAACATGCTGATTTCCGGACCGTCCGCAGGCCGGATTTAGAAGGCGATTGGGCCGGATCCAGCCCCCAGGCCTTAGTTTGCCTATCCATGCTCTAACCACTACACCACACTGGCTCCACCAAGCTCTGGAGGGCACCATTTTGCCCACTCCTGCTTTATCCTGCAGCCCAGGATTCAAATCAACACTTGAAATTCAACCCTCTACCTTCCCTCCCTTATTAACTATTTGCCATCTCACATCTTGGTCATCTCTGCTGCCTGCCTCAGTTTTCTTCCCTTTAGCTTCTTTGCTTATTAATCATCATTCGTATGCATAATGCTATCTATGTATGCAAAGCTCCTGACAGGTTTGATGTGTCCCTGCTTTCAGGAGCCTGCGACCCCAAAGCAGAAACAAGAAAGGAGCCGAAGGGAAGCAGAGGCTCCACTGGGGCTCTAGTGGTTCCCTAGGAAGGATGGAGCAGTCAGGGCAGTTTCTGCCTGGAAGAGTTCACCAGCCCCTTCTACAGCCTGCCGCTCTCTCCTGCAAATTGTACACTCACCCTGCCGCTTTTCAGACTATCCGCAGAGCCCAGTATTCCCGAAAGCAAAGCGTCTTTTTGTAGAAGAAGAAGAAGAGTTTGGATTTGATATCCCGCCTTTCACTCCCTTTAAGGAGTCTCAAAGCGGCTAACATTCTCCTTTCCCTTCCTCCCCCACAACAAACACTCTGTGAGGTGAGTGGGGCTGAGAGACTTCAAAGAAGTGTGACTGGCCCAAGGTCACCCAGCAGCTGCATGTGGAGGAGCGGAGACGCGAACCCGGTTCCCCAGATTACGAGACTACCGCTCTTAACCACTACACCACACTGGCTTTGTAGGCAGTGAGGTAACTGCCTTAGGCAGTCGATGCCGTGAGTGGGGTTGCAGTGACGGCTGTTCCACCCTTTTGCTGGAGAACAGATATCTGCCTGCTACACAACATGTCTCGTAAGTAGCCTACTGTTGTCAAGTGTGCAAAGGCAGGTATGTCCAAAGTCCATTTCGGGGGCCTAATCTTATGGGGCTGCCTCTCCTGGTATGTCCCATGGAGGACCTTATGGTCTTCAGATAAAAACATCTTGGAGATCCCAGGCCACAGGGAGGTTAGGGTGGCCAGGGCTTTTTCGGCCGTGGCCCCGATCTGGTGGAATGCTCTGTCACAAGAGACTAGGACCCTGTGGGACTTGACATCTTTCCGCAGGGCCTGCAAGACAGAGCTGTTCCACCAGGCCTTTGGCCAAGGCACAGCCTGACCCCCTCTCTCCTTCTGTAATCTTCATAGAACTCTAGCCCAATGGTTGCCATTAATTTGATTCTGAACTGATTTTAGAATGTATTTCAATTAATTGACTGTGATTTTATGTAAATTGTGCTATTTTTACTGTTGTTAACCCCTCTGAGCCCGGCTTTGGTTGTGGAGGGCGGAATATAAATAAATTATTATTATTATTATTATTATTATTATTATTATTATTATTATTATTATTATTATTACTACTACTACTAATAATAATAATAAGAAGAAAATAATAATAATAATAATAATAATAATAATAATAATAATAATAATAATAATAATAATAATAATAATAATTTATTTATATGTCCTGGGGTAAAATCCTTCAAAAAGCTTTGCCAGAAACTTCAATCCTAAAAAAGCTCAACAACTTTGGTCAGCCCTCATGCATGTTCACTCCATCAAATTTGACCCTTTTGAAAAAAGTTTGGGCACCCCTGCACTAAGCTGAAAGGGAAAGGACCCCTGGACGGTTAAGTCCAGTCAAAGGTGACTATGGGGTTGTGGCGCTCATCTCCCTTTCAGGCGGAGGGAGCCGGCATTTGTCCACAGACAGCTTTCTCGGTCATGTGGCCAGCAGGACTAAACCGCTTCTGGAGCAACGGAACACCGTGACGGAAACCAGAGCGCATGGAAACACCGTTTACCTTCCCGCGACAGTGGTACCTATTTATCTACTTGCACTGATGTGCTTTCAAACTGCTAGGTTGGCAGGAGCTGGGACCAAACAACTGGAGCTCACCCTGTTGTGGGGATTCGAACCTCCGACCTTCCGATCAGCAAGCCCAAAAGGCTCAGTGGTTGAGACCACAGCGCCACCTGTGTCCCTTGCTACTGCACTACCAGCACTGATATGAGTCCACTGCCTGTCCAGCTGGATCTGAACATGGCAGGAGTTCCCATCTGTCCTTTGCCTCAGGTAGTGAAATGTTTTGTGGCTGCCTAGTCTGTGGCAGTGATTCCAGACTGTATGATCTGAAGGAACTTTTTAAGTGGGCAGGGGGAGAATTCGGACATAACACTGAACACTTGCAGCCTGAAATGGTACATGCAGCCTGCCACCTCCAAACAGTAGAACATGAAACTTTTAATCTCAGGGTTGTGGGTTTGATCCCCATGTTGGGAAAGGATTCCTGCATTGCAAGGGTTGCACCAGATGACCCTGGTGGTCTCTTCCAACTCTACAGTTCTATGATTCTACCAGCTTCAAAATTATTGGGAAAGTATGGCATGCGAGTCTGCATAACAAGGCAAGCTCCAGTCATTGCACATGGAGCGTGCTCCCTGCTAAGTCATCCTGCCTGTTGGCTGGCTGCTGTCCAAGGTACTGAAGTGGACAGCGGGGCTCTGCTTTGTTTATAACAGAAGCTTGATTAACAAGCTACGCCGAATCGGTTGGTGGCCCTTTTGTCCTCAGCTTGCAGCGTGGATTGGGAGATGTCATTTGGAACGCTGGGTTAAGTGCAATTTCCTAATGGAAATGGTTAAAACAGCAGCTTAGAGTGTACCGAGTGCCAAGATTCAATTAGCAAGGCTCAAGTGGCAAAGCCTCTGACCTTTGTTTTTGAAGCAGGTACGCGGGGGACCCGTGGTTTTCCCAGCAAAATGATGAGATAAAATGTGACGCCTGTGAAATGATTTGTCCAGATCAAGGGTTTAAAACATGGGGGGGGGGGCTCAAGCATGGGGACGGCGAATCACGGGCCTGGATAACTCAGTTGGTTAGAGCGTGGTGCTGATGATGCCTAGGTAGCAGGTTCGATTCCTGTATGGCCCTCCTGTCAGACATAGGTTTCTGTTCAGTTACCTATAGCAGGGATGTCCAACTCCCAACAGACCGTGCTCTACCGTATTTGTCGCTCTATAAAACACACCTTGAATAATTGAATAATTACATGAATAATTGAATAATTACACTCTTGCTGTTCTGCCTTTTGGGATTCAGAACATTTTTTTCTTGTTTTCCTCCTCCACAAACTGGGTGCGTCTGGTCTGGTGCATCTTATAGAGCGAAAAATACGGTACTCACAGTATAAAAAAACTGGCAGTGATCTACCCATTGCCATTGGATGGACCAAATTTGTTGCGCTTTTTTTAGGAAGCCAAGGTTGTTGAGCTTTTTTGGGGGGTGGGAAGGAGATCATGGAGGGGCTAGAGATCTGCCAGGATCTACGAGGGACACCCCGCAACCTACCAGTAGGTCGCGATCTACCTGTTGGTTGTGCCTGCTGTATGGGATAGCTGCATATTCCTGCGTCACAGGGGGTTGAGCTAGGTGACCCTCAAGGTCCTTTCCAATGATACAATTCTGTGTTTCTATGGATTCACTAGCCCTTTTTGAACTCTCATGGGGGGCTTTCCTGGCTGAAATGCATATTTGAACACTGATAATGTCCCTTCCTTAAAAAGCAGAGACATCACCTTGCCAACAAAGGCCCGTATAGTTCAAGCTATGGTTTTCCCAGTAGTGATGTATGGAAGTGAGAGCTGGACCATAAAGAAGGCTGGTCGCTGAAGAATGGATGCTTTTGAATTGTGGTGCTGGAGGAGACTCTTGAGAGTCCCATGGACTGCAAGAAGATCCAACCTCTCCATTCTGAAGGAAATCAGCCCTGAGTGCTCACTGGAAGGACAGATCCTGAAGCTGAGGCTCCAAGACTTTGGCCACCTCATGAGAAGAGAAGACTCCCTGGAAAAGACCCTGATGTTGGGAAAGATGGAGGGCACAAGGAGAAGGGGATGATAGAGGATGGGATGGTTGGACAGTGTTCTCGAAGCTACAAACATGAGTCTGACCAAACTGTGGGAGGCAGTGGAAGACAGGAGTCCTGGCGTGCTCTGGTCCAGGGGGTCACGAAGAGTCGGACATGACTAAATGACTAAACAACAACAACCTGGAGGTTAGTGGAGCATGGACAACAGTAGTTAGGCTATCCCTGTCCAGATAGCAGTGCAGCTTGGACACTAGCCAAAGCTGATGGAAGGTACTCCTCACCACTGAGGCCCCCTGAGCCTTGAGTGTTCTGACTTGGTATAAGGAAACTTCCTACCCTCCACAAATTTGCTTGACCTTCTTTTAAAGGTGTCCAAATTGGCAGCCATCAGCACCCAAAGTTTATCTATGCACTGCATGAAGAAATGCTTTCCTCCGTATGTCCTGAATCATCAGCTTCACTGGACGTTCAGAAGTTCTAGTATTATGTGAGAAGGAGAAAAACTCAGGGACAAAGTCCAGGACCTCACTTGGAGAGTGGCAGAATGCGGGGCCGGTGGCAAACAGGCCCTGTTTTTGAGTACTGGGGCATCTGGGTTCTATAGGGCTGATGCTGATCGTGAAGCATTCGCTCTCCTTATTTATCTCTCTTTGCAACTTTCTCCTTATCTTTCTCCTTATTTTTAGAAACAGTCGGCTTGCAGCTGACTGGGAATATCCATGGTTACAGATGCTCACATTATTGTTTTTACCTTACATGTATATTATCCTTTTCTTCGTCAAAACCATTATTTTTTCCTAAGCAAAGATACTTTGCACGAAGGTAGCAAAACCAACCTCCCAGTTTATTCCTGTAGCAGTGGCGGTGCTATGCTTTTCTATTTGAAATAGGGGGTGGGGATCATTTTTCATTCCAAGGGCCAAATTCTCTTCTGCACAAACTCCTGGGGGCCACACCCCAGTGATGGGTGAGGTCAGAAGGAAAAGTGGGCAAAGCAATGAATGTAAATATTAATCTTTGTACCGCAGGCTAGTTTCTGTACACACGCCTCTCTATCCTCCATCCAGATAAGGGAGAGACATTATTAGTGTTCAGATATGCATTTCTGCCAGGAAAGCCCCCCATGAGAGTTCAAACAGGGCTTGTTGCTGTTGTTTAGTCATTTAGTCGTGTCCGACTCCTCGTGACCCCATGGACCAGAGCACGCCAGGCACTCCTGTCTTCCACTGCCTCCCGCAGTTTGGTCAAACTCATGCTGGTAGCTTCGAGAACACTGTCCCACCACCTCGTCCTCTGTCACCCCCTTCTCCTTGTGCCCTCCATCTTTCCCAACATCAGGGTCTTTCCCAGGGAGACTTCTCTTCTCATGAGGTGGCCAAAGTCTTGGAGCCTCAGCTTCAGGATCTGTCCTTCCAGTGAGCACTCAGGGCTGATTTCCTTCAGAATGGAGAGGTTTGATCTTCTTGCAGTCCATGGGACTCTCAAGAGTCTCCTCCAGCACCAGAATTCAAAAGCATCCATTCTTCAGCAATCAGCCTTCTTTATGGTCCAGCTCTCACTTCCGCACATCACTACTAGGAAAACCATAGCTTCAGCTGGCACAGAATTTGGTGGCCAGGTTGCTCACTGGGGCAAGGTGGTTTGAGCATATTATACCAAACCTGGTCCAACTGCACAGGCTGCCAATTACCATATTTTTCTGTGTATAACACGCCCCCCCCCCAGTGTATAACATGACCCCTATTTTTGGGGACTCCAAATAAAGAAAAACCCCATATGCACTATCTGTGTATAAGATGACCCCCAATTTTAAATGTGAAAAAATAGGGGGGGGGATATAGTCTTATACACAGAAAAATACGGTAGTTTCTGGGCCCAATTCAAAGTGCTGGTTTTGACCTATAATGTGCTGCCCGATGCTCTTGGCAGCAGTTCCAAGTGCTTCCTGCCGTATCTCACCAACATCTCCCTATATACCCCACACCAGGAAAAGGAATGATAATTAAAAATTAAATTTGTGGTGCAGATCTGCCGCTATGAAGATGCAAGAGCTCTTAGCTGACACATTGGTAGCAAAGTCTATGCTCAGAAATGTAGATGTGATCATGCCAAGTAAAGGTTGTTTTGTTCTCTGAGGCTTTTTGGTTGATTCGATTGCTGCGTCAGGCAGCTTCAACAAACTCTGATCTAGTTTTTAAGGCCTGGAGATTATTATTTTTTAAAAAAAAATTACTTCCGCTTTCACTGCTTGTCTGTCTTTGCCATTTGTGGTCATTGTTCTTGACTTGTTATGAACCATGCTAGAGAGCATCAAAATGTTGTAAGTGCGCAGTGTAGGCTGGTGATTGTTTCGGTCAGTTGAATACTTTTGGCCGGTTTCCAACAAAAAATTAAAATACAGTAATCCATCAAACATTAAAAGCTTCCCTAAACAGGGCTGCCTTCAGGTGTCTTCTAAAAGTCTGGTAGTTGTTGTTCTGCTTGACATCTGGTGGGAGGGCGTTCCACAGGGCAGGTGCCACCACCGAGAAGGCCCTCTGCCTGGTTCCCTGTAATTTGGCTTCTCGCAGTGAGGGAACCGCCAGAAGGCCCTCGGCGCTGGACCTCAGTGTCCAGGCAGAACGATGGTGGTGGAGACGCTCCTTCAGGTATACTGGGCCGAGGCCATTTAGGGCTTTCAAGGTCAGCACCAACACTTTGAATTGTGCTTGGAAACGTACTATAACAAATGACTGGTAGAGTCAGAGTCAATGAGAGGCAGAACCCAATAGTTCACGTTTTGTCTCCACCTTCCTCCTCCTCTCTTCTGGCTTCTGCAAGGACAACAATAAGACTAAGAAGGAGGAAGATGGTGGGCACTCTCTGGACTTGTTGTAAATAAGAATGCAGGCATTTAGGCAGAGGGCAGGCTGAGCTCGATGAGGCAGTGCCCCATTAATGGACCATGCACCATGCTAAGCCCATATGTAAGCAAGTTTCAATTTAGTGTGCAAAGCTGTCAGGGTAAAGCAGCAAATATTTGAGATCCAGGTAATAGGAAATGTGTAGGCTGTCTTAACTAACTGGATTTCCCCGTTTGCCTAAATTAAACATATTCTCTAGAGCATGACAAAGAAATGTTAATAACAAGCTTTATGAAATGCGTAGAACTTATTAGAAGGTTGTTTAATGGATTGCACTAAGGTCCAAATCTGTCCCAAGGTGGTTTTAAAGATCAGTAAATTAGGCTCCTTCAGAACAAACTAATGAAAAATCAGATGACAGCTCCGGGGGAAAGCTCTTAGAAACGGCCTTCCCACCAAATGTTTGTTAACTTTGCCAGAAACTTGGTGTTCTTTAAATTTCACTAGGTGTCAAATGTGCTTTATGGTTTTAGATACTTTATTAGGGTCAGACTGACTTTCAGAAATATGCTAATAATAAAGGCCTATGGTTGAAAACCTGCCTGGTTACTCCTCAGAACACCAGCTCTCTGACCCTCAGCCGTCTTTGCAGGATTTTCTCCCAACCCTTCACTATTCAACTTCATTGATTTTCACCCTTCTGTGATTAACCCTTTCCTTACAGAAGCTGGACAGTCTGTGGATATTCCACGACTTAGCAGCAGTCAAGCAACACAGTAAGATCTCTCCAGGGATAGGAAACCACTTTATTTAATCATAAGTGTGATTACATTCTGAATAGCCTTTCTGTGTGTGTACCAATCTCTGTGTGTACTGATCACACACCCTTATCTTGGCCTGGGAATTTAATCAGCAAACAGATAAGGTCTCTTGAAACTGGGGAAAGTGTGTTACAGTGCTAGCATTTCTGTAGGGCTGCCATTTCCCGCACACATCCAGGATTCGGAAATAGAGTCTGGGCGGAAAAATGTCCGGGGAAACCTGGGTGTATGGCAACCCAAGTGTTGATGTTTTGGCAAATTTCCTAAAAAATACTGTATTGCCCCAAATATAAGCCACACTTCTTCTTTTTCCAAATTCCGACTGTGAAAAGTTAAAGTGTGGCTTATTTGAGGGTGCGTCTTATATTTGGGCCAATACGGTAGTTCAAAAACGTCAATTTTGGGGGGAGATTTTGCAAAATAAAAAAGTCCAGATTGTCACTGTTTGAAATATGGCCATCCTAATTTCTGTGACCATGCAACAGTGCTTCTGTGAAGTCTAGAGGTGGGGTTATTAGTTTCTTGACCCCACTGGAATAAAGATCCCCGCGCAGGGAGGACACAACAGATACTTGACTGATTCCCCCATCCATTCATTTTGGCTAGCTAATGAGAACATAGCAATAAACAAGCAAACAAACAAACAAACAAACAAACAAACAAACAAACAAACAAATAAAATCCAACGATGGATCCATCTGATCCATCATCTTGCTTTTTCCACAGTGATCATCCAGATGCCTTTGGGAAACCCACAAGCGGGGCTTCAAGGAAACAGCCCTTTCCTTTTGCTCCTCCCCAGTATGGTGAGGTAGATGCCTTTGACCACATAGCTATCCTGACTAATAGCCGCCTTCCGCGAATTTGCTTAATCTCCTTCTAGAGCCAACTGGGCTATCAAGATGTAGCCACGAGCTCTGTCAGTCTTACACTGCACAGCTTATTGGCAGCTGAGCCAGCAGTCCTGGGAGAATAAATTGAAGGTAACCACAGGGAAGCTGCAATCAACCCCCTGTCGATCTCATCAGACCCTGGCCGTCATCTCAGCGGGGTATTTTCATTTTCATTAGTAGGCATTTGATTATTTAATGTGCATAGCTGAAAGTGATACCACAAGCATTCTGCAAGATAGCCCGGCTTCCCATGGGCCTCATAATACCAGTCAAGATCCCAGGCTTGGAGAATGGTTGCATGCACCTCCATCGTGGTGAGATGGATGAGTTCCTGGGGCGAAGCAAGTCATGCTTCCAGCTTAGGATTCAGTTTGACCCTAGGGGTGTTTACACATTGCATTCAATATGACAGGAGTGAGGCCATATCAGAGGTCTACACTGGTTGCCAATTCGCTACCAGGCCAAGTTCAAGACGCTACTGTTAGTATACAAAGCCCTGAACAATTTGGAGCCAGTTGACCTGAAAGATTGCCTTACCCCTTACTCTTGAGCACATCAATATGAGGAACTGGCACTATTACAGGTGCTACACAATTCCATTCTGTATCTGTAAGAAATTGATCTTTTAGCATGAAAGATCATGGAACTCCCTACCTATATTGACATCAGGCAGGTGCCTTCACTGTACTCTTTCGGCACCTGCTAAAATCACTTTTGTTTAGAGGAAGAGAAGAAGAGTTCGGATTTGATATCCCGCCTTTCACTCCCTTTAAGGAGTCTCAAAGCAGCTAACAATGCATGTGGAGGAACGGGTAAGCAAACCCGGTTCACCAGATTACGAGTCCACCGCTCTTAACCACTACACCACGCTGGTTTAGACAAAACCTACCCAGTTACCTAGGGGATGCGGATGGCGCTGTGGGTTAAACCACAGAGCCTAAGACTTGCCGATCAGAAGGTCAGCGGTTTGAATCCCTACGACAGGGTGAGCTCCTGTTGCTCGGTCCCTGCTCCTGCCAACCTAGCAGTTCGAAAGCATGTCAAAGTGCAAGTAGATAAATAGGTACTGCTCCGGCAGGAAGGTAAACGGCGTTTCTGTGTGCTGCTCTGGTTCGCCAGAAGCGGCTTAGTCATACTGGCCACATGACCCGGAAGCTGTACGCCGGCTCCCTCGGCCAATAAAGCGAGATGAGCGCCGCAACCCCAGAGTCGGTCACGACTGGACCTAATGGTCAGGGGTCCCTTTACCTTTACCCTTCCCCAGTTACCTAGAATGCTGATGTGCTTATAGTGTTTCTAGTTTCAGAATGTTTCAATTGCTTTTAAGCGAGAGAGAGAGAGAGAGAGATTTATTTTTATTGTAAACCACTGTAGTTCCAGAGCTTCCCTGGATTCATCCATGATTATTTAGAGCTTTGATCATCTCCTTCGAGGTGTGTGCGGCAGCTTGGTCGGAGCTATATGAGGGCTGCCCAGGGGCAAGGGCACAAAACAGACTTAGTAAACATAGCTATGAATGAAATGCATCTCTGCGTAATCTTACTGTGCATTCAGAGCTGCAGAACAATGCGCAAGGAAATTTGGTTTGGCTCACGTAATCCGTGTGAGCATTGCAAAAGGGGCATATTCGTATTCTGAACCAGGTCATTGCGACATTTGGTGACATCCTTGGTTCTCAGTTCTTGGGATGCGACCTGGAAGACGGACAGGCCCAGATAGTGCCCTGAGACCTTCTGGGACACTTCCCAGAATCCTCTGCAACATGCACAGACAAGCTGGTGGGGAGGTAGGAAGTTTGGAAACCCGCTTGCTTAAGTTATGGAAATGTTGGACTAGATGAGACATTGGCCTGATCCAGTAGGCTCTCCTGATATTCTCATACGGCTGCCCCAAAGCCCCTCCACTCTAAGACTATTAAGTCTACTGTCTAAAATCATCTAACTATTCCACTGCCTTAAATCAAAGCTACTTGCTTTAACTGCCTGGTTAATGCACTGAAGCTGCAGAGTGGTGTATAATTGGCAGTGGGAAGCCATCCGAGAGGTGGAGTCAGGAGACAGAGGAGGCTTTTGAATATTCATGACCTCCCCTGATTAGCATGCCAAAGCGGTACTGCTCTGGTTCAAATCCAGATAGGGACAGGTTGTCGTTGCTGTTGTTTTTAAGATGCAGCCATGTACATCCCGGCATCTTAAAATTACCTGTGTTCCATTATGCATTGTTTCTGCCTCCCCTGCAACAAATGAATTTCTTATAAAATGTTGTTCGGCCCTAAATTCTCCATTAAAAAGCATGGGGAGGGGGAAATGGGAGAATATTGAATCTGGCTAAGAACAGAGAATATTAGTATGCCAGGCAGATAGGTTATGGTGTCTTCATCTTCTTGACATGCTGGCTTTCTGGGTGCAAGGATTCTGGAGGGAAGAGATGGAACTGTTTTCACTTTTTTAAAAAAAAACCCACAAACTATACCACTTACCATTCAGATACCATGTAGCAGTTTGCAGCATTAACTATAGTTTCTGTTATATGACCTGCCAGTTGCAGTCAGAGTTTTCATTCATTCTTAAACAAATGCGATGAGCTGTAAAACAGTATGAATGGGTGTCATTCTCATCATCTCATTTAGCACTCCTTCTTTTTTTAAAAAAAAAAAAGATATTTATTAAAGTTTCCAATTTTTTACAAACAAAAGAAAAAACAAACATAAAAATATTAAAAACACTTAAATTTCACAACTTATTTTCTTGTGACTTATTTCCCCGACCTCCTCATACCTCCCCTTCTTGTATACCCAGTTTGAGTTGTTTATACAGCAAATCCTTATCTCAGCATCTTAAATTATTGTAGCTTTAAATTCTTGCTTACAAAAAGAAAGTCATTTTATCATAGTTACAGCTTGAAACCACTTAATTTCAATCCAGCATCATTCAACATTCCTTAATTTTACAATATTTTTGTAAATAGTCCTTAAATTTTTTCCAATCTTCTTCTGCCGACTCTTCTCCCTGGTCCCGGATTCTGCCAGTCATTTCTGCAAGTCCCATACAGTCAATCAGCTTCATCTGCCATTCTTCCAAAGTGGGTAGATCTTGTGTCTTCCAATACTTTGCAATGAGTATTCTTGCTGCTGTTGTTGCGTACATGAAAAAAGTTCTATCCTTCTTTGGCACCAATTGGCCGACCATGCCCAGGAGAAAGGCCTCTGGTTTCTTGAGGAAGGTATATTTAAATACATTTTTCAGTTGATTATATATCATCTCCCAGAAAGCCTTAATCCTTGGGCACGTCCACCAAAGGTGAAAGAATGTACCTTCAGTTTCTTTACATTTCCAACATTTATTATCGGGCAAATGATAGATTTTTGCAAGCTTGACTGGGGTCATGTACCACCTATAGATCATTTTCATAATATTTTCTCTCAAGGCATTACATGCCGTAAATTTCATTCCGGTGGTCCACAACTGTTCCCAGTCATCAAACATAATATTATGACCAACATCTTGTGCCCATTTAATCATGACCGATTTAACCGTTTCATCCTGTCATTTAGCACTCCTTCAGGTGGGGGGGGGGTGTTACTTTTCCTAGCAGTGGTTGCAGCAGAGCTAAATCCCAGCATCTGCTTCTATCAGCTACTATTCTGCTTTCCAAGAGTGTCCCAGGTATTGTATGACTCTAGCACAGCCTTCGGCAACCTGGCACAACCTGCAGACTTTTGGAACTACAGCACCCATCATCCCCAACTGGCATGGGCATGGGCTGATGTGAGTTGTAGTCAAAAAGATCTAGAAAGCATCCACGGTATTCAAAGCAGCTGCCAATGGCACCCGCCCCAAAAACATCCTAGAACAGCAGTTCTCAACCTTTGGGTCCCCAGATGTTGTTGGACTACAACTCCCATCATCCCTGAGCTCTGGCCTTGCTAGCTAGGGTCAATGGGAGTTGTAGTCCAACAACATCTGGGGACCCACAGGTTGAGAACCGCTGTTCTAGAATGATGCCACAGCATTCTGGGAGAACATCATGACAGCCACAGAAATCAGCTCTGCTGTTGCTACAGTCATGGGCAGCCGTGGCAAACAGCGAGGAAAATGGGAAAGGAAATTAAAATGAGTACCCAACTGAATGACATTTAAGCTGATAGCCTGACAAAACAAGTGTGGTTTTTGTAAACGAACAACAAGGAAATGTAAGCCTTTAATAATGAAAATGAGTGGCACGCTAAAATGAGAGAGGCGAATCTCGCTTGCTTCTGTTGTGAAGGGAATATCAGCATTCAAACAAACCTCCTCTTTGTGAAAGTGATTCTTGAACGGCAACATTGTACTCGCTCAAGCAGGGAGCATCCTTTGTAACACAACAGACCGACACACACACAAAACATTTCCCTATTGGTGGGAAGATTCAGGCCAAGACCAGCCAATTAAGTGGGCGGGAGAACCAACTTTTTGCATCCATCCTGGATAGTCTCATGGGAATGTGCATCAAAACCATACCTTCTCTGAACCTCTGGTTGATCTGGCCTGAGTTCATGGAGTGCTTTTACAGCCATATTGGCTTCTTCATTGGAAACACAGAATACATATGGTTCCATTTTGCCTAAGTGGTAGTACTTCTGGGTACAATCATCCTTTTGTCGTAGACCCAGTAGTGTGTCCTGAGCCATCTGCTGAAGACCAATGCTCTAAGGAACACATGTTAGTTGTGTTTATTCAAGGAAAAATAGGCACAATTATTAGAATTTCTGAATGCCAAGATCCAAGCTTGAGACAAATTGGTGAGGGAACTCCAGCAGAGATTTAAAATCACAAAATACGCAGCAAAGTAAAGCATAGCAATATAGGCTTTTAAATCTTTAAAATATGTCCTTGTGAGTTCCAGAATAGTCCCCCCATTTGGTAAGTTAAAAATGGAAGTGAGGGGCAGGTGTCGCTTTTCTATCAGAGAAGCTGGCCCCTATAGGAGAAGGACAACTCTGATTCTAAACCTTCACCGCCTTGAAGCTATATTCATTCATGAGAAAAGCTTTGGGTGTGAACCCCATGTAAAAATCCATACCTGCTGCCTTGCAGGACATCTTCATGAGAAGAAAGTGCTGAGGAGTAAATCCTACACAAATCTGGAGTGGAGTCCCTAAGACGGTTGAATGGCAACTCCTGCAACCAAGTTGGTACGAAATGTGTTGCTCTGCTTTCCTTTGGACCACATCAGTGAGGCCAAGGGGTGTGTGTGGTCTTGTCAACTGGACAGCCCAGGTCCTCCATACACACTGCCCAAGCTTGAGGTCCAGAGAGGTCATTTCAGCGCTGCTAACAAGCAAAAAGAACATGGGAGGCAGCAGTTACGAGTTACCTGTCTCTACAGCTACAGCAGGCGCTGTGATTCTCCAGTTATTTGACTTCACACCTGGAGGTGCACTCTTTCTAGACAGGCGGATGCCAGCAAATTTCTCTGCCCACAGACACAATGGCTTATCTTTTTTTACTTTTTTTTTTTTGCAAATAGTCCTTTAGTGTCAATGAAGGCTGGGATCTCACTATTTCTGTCACACCCTTTAAAATTATGACAGCTCAACATCTCCAGAAGGGACTTGTAAAAATCAAAAGCAACACGCCAACAACCTTGTAAAAACCCCAGAGAGTACCTCTGGCTACAACCCATACTGCCATCGCAGTGCTCTATATATTATCTCTGCTTGTTTTGAGATAGGATGGTTATAAAGAGGTGTTTGCTTTACCGGGGGAGACGGCACATCCATAGACTGTCTACTAAGAGACACACAGCACTGCAAGAAAGCAAACTTTCCTACATTCCCGGAAGCACCGGTCTCTGGACCATTTGTCATGTTCAGTGGACATGCCACTTCCACTGTGGGGAGTTTGGTGTGTATATATTGCAGCAGGTACTGCAATAAATAGTCTTGTAAGACAGCCGTTTGAAAGAATAGAGAAACTTAACGTTTATTACTCCTGGCAAACAAAGCTTTTCTGGGTACACTCTTACATGTGGCCATGGTGTGAGGGTTTGAGGGACGCATTTTGCCCTCAAGCTTGCAGAGCTCATGTCTACAGCAACTGGCAGTAGTTCTCCAGGGTTTCAGCCTTGTCTGTAGATACTGGGGACCAGTGGCAGAGCATTTACCACGGGGGCTGGGGGCAAGCGGTCAGCGTGCTCTGGGGTGGGGCATGCCGTGGGGGCGAGGCGTGCCACTGGAGCAACCCTTGCCCATTTGACCAACGCCGTCCTGTTTTGAGGGGTGCACTCACAGTGCCCTGGGAGCCCAGCACCACTTTGTGTGGTGAGTTCCCACCTCCCCCCGGTGGAAATAAAGACACATGACAGAAATATTTAGGTTAACGGGCAAAAAATGGCCACAACTTTATTGGTTACAGGAATGAGCGGTATTGGCTTAGGCATTGGTCCTAACGGACTATCTGGCTTCAGCCCAATTGCTTGAAGACCGGGAAGGGTTAACCACCAGTAGGGGGAGTCCTGCTGATGCACATCAACTAGGAACTCCCCCGGGGTCACCGCTTGGGGCCGTGCCTTAGGCCCTTACCTCCATAGGCTTCGGAAAGGGCCAGGCCTCCCAGAATCCTTTACTGGACTACCCTTTGCTTTTGGGGGAAGGTGATGGCACTTCCTTCCCCCCCTCATTTGCATAACAATACCCCTATCAATGCCTAACTGCCACTCGAGCAAAAGCTCACCGCCAATACCCTCAGACCTGCAACCAATCCCTAATCCCAGCAGATATGTCAGCCAACCAAAACCCGATGAGCTGAGGCAGCAAAAGAGGGAGATCCCCGGCCGCACCTGTGTGATATCATGCAAGCCACGCCCCCCCAGGCCAGCCAACTGGCCAGGGGATGATGCAGCCAGGGATCCCCTCAATCGCACAGAGGCTGAGAGCCAGCCCCCGCGCACGTGGAGAGGGCATGAAGCCCGCAACTCCACCTTCCCCACCGGTTCAGAAGTGGTTTTGCGAGACTTGCAAAATCAGTGCAGGGCTCCCTGCGCGACACGATCTGTTGAGTCCTTCTTAAGGCAGCCTCCAGCTGGAGGGCGGGTGAGAAGGGCACAACAGGGCAGGGGGCAAAGCAATGCTAGGCTTGCAGGGTGCCGTGAGCTGTTGCATCCTTCTCACTCACCCTCCAGCCGGAGGGCGCCTCGAGAAGGACCCAACAGCTAACGGAGCCCTACGAGCCCCACACCAATTTGGTGAGTCCTGCTTGGCTTGCAGAGCACCGTGAGCTGTGGCGTCCTTCTGGATGTGCCCTCCAGCTGGAGGGTGGTGTGAGAAGGAATGTGCTCCCCCCAAAAAAAAACCTGTGCCCTGGGCAACACACACAGTCCCCCACCCTCTGCTGAGCACTGTACCTGGGACATTCTGCAAGGAAAGCAGAACTATGCCTGTTTAATGTGGGGATGTGGGGCTCAGCCAAAGGAAAGGAAACCAGCTCCTTGAACTGTGGAGGCTGTTCACATTTGAAGTCTCGCCTGGAAGAATGCAAGCGTAAGGGATTCTCTGGTATTCTAATCATGCTCCGAAACAATGCTGTACCTGCATCGACTCAGCCCCTATCAGGGACTAATGATGAGAAGGCCTTGCCGCCAGCAAGGAAATCTCCATCACTTTGAAGGCATTTGGAGCTGGCAGCTCTAGCACATATAAATAATGCATTGTCCAAGGATGAGTGTCTCATCAATCTTCGTTACGCCCGGAGGGCCTTGCAATTGCAAAATTGCATATTGAACATCCAGTCCCCCAAACCTGTAGAATTGCATGATTTACACGTACCAGGTGTCCCTGATAATGCCCTGTTCAAAAGCTCTCCGCCATTTTTCTCTGGTGCTACCTAGAAGCCACTATTTAGTAGCTCTGTGTGCATGCAAGCTTGCAAAATAAACAGAACTCGGGCAAAACTGAAGGCAACTTCTCCGTTGAAGGTGATGGTGTAGACGAGGATGAAGGTGAATGGGAAGAGCTGCCAAGATGCTTCAGAAACTTTTGACTCTTCAGCAAATTTCCCAGAAAAACCAAAAGCACTGCCTCCCGCAGGCAGGTTGCAAACAAGGTTCTGGAATTACAAAAACATTTCCAGGAAGATAATAGCATTCCACTGTACCTAAAAGCTGGAACAATGGATGCAATGCTGTATCGAACCACCATGATCCTTTCTGTTTTTGGAACAGGCTATCTCCTTTATAGTGGTGCTGTGATCTAAACCACAGAGCCTAGGACTTCCCAATCGGAAGGTCGGCAGTTCGAATCCCCGCGATGGGGTGAGCTCTTATTGCTTGGTCCCTGCTCCTGCCAACCTAGCAGTTTGAAAGCACGTCAAAGTGCAAGTAGATAAATAGGTACCGCTCCGGCAGAAAGGTAAACGGCGTTTCCGTGCACTGCTCTGGTTCGCCAGAAGCAGCTTAGTCATGTTGGCCACATGACCCGGAAGCTGTACGCCGGCGCTCCCTCGGCCAGTAAAGCGAGATGAGCGCCACAACCCCAGAGTCGGCCACGACTGGACCTAATGGTCAGGGGTCCCTTTACCTTTATCTCCTTTATGTGCTCTTCAATGCAGCAATGCCCAAGAAAAACAATTTACCCCAGTTTACAGGAAGAATCTTGGAGTAACACCTCTCCACACCGCTCCAAAACACTCTCCAGGGACTTACAATGTTCTTGTTATAAATGATGTCTGTGTTGGGGATCAATGTTTATTGAGTTGAAATGTTCCATGCTGTAACCAATAAAGTAGTTTTACATTGGGGGGGTGGAGTCTGGACACACTGGTTGGTGCCTTTTCCTACAGCCAATAACAAGGCAGCTAGTTCTACAGTGCAAGGCAGATCTCCTGACCTAAACTTTCCTATGCCTGTGCAGATATTGCTCATGGAAGAGGATCTGTGAGCCACAACCCTTCTTGACTCCATAGGAATACAACTGAAGCATCAAAATGTAGAACATAGGATGATGTTAAAGCCATGGTTTTCCCAGTAGTGTTGTATGGAAGTGAGAGCTGGACCATAAAGAAGGCTGATCGCTGAATAATTGATGCTTTTGAATTATGGTGCTGGAGGAGACTCTTGAGAGTCCCATGGACTGCAAGAAGATCAAACCTCTCCATTCTGAAGGAAATCAGCCCTGAGTGCTCACTGGAAGGACAGATCCTGAAGCTGAGGCCCCAATACTTTAGCCACCTCATGAGAAGAGAAGACTCCCTGGAAAAGACCCTGATGTTGGGAAAGATGGAGGGCACAAGGAGAAGGGGACAACAGAGGATGAGATGGTTGGATAAAGCTACCAGCATGAGTTTGACCAAACTGTGGGAGGCGGCAGAAGACAGGAGTGCCTGGAGTGCTCTGGTCCATGGAGTCACAAAGAGTCGGACACGACTAAATGACTAAACAACAACAAGGATGATGTTGTGTATTGGGAGACTCAACCGGGATGGTGCCTTGAGTCCCTTCCAGTTCTTACAGTCCTGTGACCAGCAAGGTTTAGAATCTAATAGAGGATTGTGTTACTGAACTAGTCAGACAAATTTCTTTATAAGGCAATGACCTTAGCTTGCTGCTTAACTGTCCTCATCAGCATCTCAAAATAATGAGCTCATCTGCAGGAGCTACAACCAAGTGATGATGCTCTCCAAGCTAATGGGTGGGCCTCCCGACACTTCCTTACCCAGCTGCTATGCAGAAGAACAATAAACTTAGTGGTGTGTGAGAGCAGAGCTGGAACCAGACTGGAAGCTGGAGACAAAGAGATATGCTTTCTCTGTGCTGGAGCCAAAGCTGTGTCTAACGGAGAAGAAGGATCTGTTGGGGTGTTGATGTTGCGAGCTCCTCCATCCTACACACAGGTTTTATGTGTGTGTAAATAAAAGTATATATACTACAGAGACCATACTCTCCCCTGACCTTCATTCCAAGGAAACTGAACCCTAGGTAAGTGCCTGGAACCCTGGAATCTCCCACCACTCAACTGTTAGGGTGGAACATAACAGCATCTTCATGAAAAGAAGGTAGATAATTGCAGTGTGTTAGGCACTGGATACCATTTTGTACAGTACAATCGTACCTTGGTTTTCGAACAGCTTAGTTCTTGAACGTTTTGGTTCCCAAACGTCGCAAACCTCGGAGTGACTGTTCCGATTTGTGAACTATTTTTGGAAGCCAAACGTCCAACGGAGCTTCCGTGGCTTCCAATTGGCTGCGGGAGCTTCCTGCAGCCAATCATAAGCTGTGCTTTGGTTTCTGAACATTTTGAAAGTTGAACAGGTTTCCGGAACGGATTCCAAGGTACGACTGTAGTGGAATTCTGGATTACACCCCGTCTTGAATGCAGTGGTCAGCAACGATCTAACTTTCAAATCTGAAAGAAATGTTGTGCAAGTAACTCTAACACTCTCTCTCTCTCTCTCTCTCTCTCTCTCTCTCTCTCTCTCTCTCTCTCTCTCTCTCTGCCTTCCAGAGTGTGCTCAAACTGAACTCTCTGAGAGAAAGACAGTATAAATCTCTCTAATAATCAGACAGCTCATAAGCTCTCAGTCGGCATTGAAGATACTCCCTTCATTTCCTTCCATGCCAGAGATTCTGAATCTATCTGATGAGTCTGTAACTCACCTGCTGCCATTTACAATCGAACAGCATCATCTCCCTGAAAAGAGAAGCCCCATTTCAATTCAGGTGGGGAGGAGGAGGAGGGCAGATTTGGTCTAAGCCCACATCCCACACACCTTCTAATTAGCCTAATTTATTCAACCAGGCAGCAAGACTTTGCACTCAGGAGCAAGTTGCAACCAGCTCCCAGCGGTTGTTTGCGAATGCTGACCATCTGCCTGTTTAGCCTTACATTCTAATTGCCTATTAATCCTCTACTAGATATATGATAAAAGCTGGAGAGTTGGCGTGGGAGGGAGAGCACTTTAGACTGGATGCTCAGTTGAGCAAAGGGCTTTCTAAAGCTGCTCTTGCAAGATTAAATGAACTCTAAAGCAGGTGTCGCTAACAAGGAACTGTAGCGCAGTCTGGACCCGGAACCCAAGCCAGGAGTAATCCTGAGCAAAGCAAGGTTAATGTGCATTGTGTATCCACATGAACAGTGATTCATGTGGCGGCTGGTACAGGCGGTTGGAGGATGGATGGCGGCTAACAGATTGAGGTTGAATCATGACAAGACAGAAGTACTCTTTGGAGGGGACAGCAACGGGAGCTCACCTCGTCGCGGGGTTTCGAACCGCTGACCTTCTGATCAGCAAGCCCTAGGCTCAGAGCTTTAGACCACAGCGCCACCCATGTCCCACCTGGTTCTCATGGAGAAGCCATTTTCAACGATGGAAGTAAGCAGCTGTTTTGAGGCAGCACTGAGTGTTGAAATTTTGCACCCCCTAAATTTTTTGCACCCGGGGCAACTGCCCCTGTGCCCCCTCCTACACTACGCCACTGGCTATGCTCCTGTCCACCTCTCAGAGCAGCTCCATATTTTTTGACACTGGAAGGGCTTTGGGGAGCCCCCTGTTATAATGTGGAGAATATTGCATTGCTTGGGTCATTCATGGTGTGATGGTCTGGGACTCGGGCTCAGACTCGGAAACAGAGGAGTCTCAGTCCGCACTGGATCCTTTGCCTCAGGCAGCATCGTAACCAAGTCTGGGGCCTGATTCTGAAGAGCCTCAGTCTGCACAGGTTCCCCTGCAACAAGCACCAGCTGGGCTGAGTCAGGGGCCTGAGCCTGCCCTGGCTCCAGATGTGGGGATGACCTCGTTGCCCTCAGCTGGGCAATCACTCACAGCTGCTCCACTACCGGTTGGGTCAGGGGAGGCTGAGGCGGCCCCTGGGTCTAGTTACCCACTGACATCTCCCGAGCTGCAGAGACTAAGGTCTGAGAGAAGGAGAGAAGAAACCTGAGTACTCGCAGGAGGAGTGCTCGCCTTCGGGCGAGACAGGGAGGTGAGTCGCCAGGGGATCAGGACCAGCTGTTACCCTGACAAAGATAAAAGGCTGGCGGACCACGCCCCAGGTTGTGGGAGCAACATTGCTGTTTGCTAGAACCTGCCTGAGACCCTGTGCCTGACCTTGCCTGGTTGCCTGCCTCGTGTCCTACCTTGGCCCTGTCGGAATGACTCCCGTCGGAACCCCTGAATTCGGGACCGGACATGGACCATGTTGCTCGGGTTACTCCCGGGCCCCTCACACAGAGAGGCATCCAGCTCCATTTGATGGCTCCCTGAACTAGGGGTGGGAAACACGAGACTCTGGATGTTCTTCTGGACCCTGATGAGCAACTGGGGCTTCCAGTTCAGAGATCTCTGCTGCTGGATCTAGGCTCGCGGTTTCCAAAGTTGTGGAAGGAATGGCTGCTAGGCCAGAGGAAAGCTACTCAAATGGTTCTCGTATCTCTACCCGGGGGGGGGGGCACACCACCCATCGCTAGTGAAGAAACGACTGGCATTCTCCAATTCATTTGTGAAAACAAGAGAAACCCTGCGGCTCCGTTTATGCTAATGAAGTCCAGTGAAAGGAGCCACTAATTAAGCACCTGTTATTGTAAGGATGCTTTGCCTAATGAAGACTGTCTTATCTTTATGCTGCCGTGTGCCGCATTGTTTCTGTTCCACCATTCTCAGCCAGATATGCAACCAGAACCCATAATAAGCAGAAGTTAACTATTTCCTGTAAGATTCTGTTGCTACAGCCTGAACATCTGAAGATGTCTGAAGGCAGCCCTATTTAGGGAAGCTTTTAATGTTTGACGGACTACTGTATTTTAATATTTTGTTGCAAGCCACCCAGCACCATAATTCAAAAGCATCAATTATTCGGCGATCAGCCTTCTTTATGGTCCAGCTCTCACTTCCATACATCACTACTGAGAAAACCATAGCTTTAACTATATGGACCTAATAATACTCTAGATCCCCAAATATTGGAAATGAGGCTCTGATAGTAAATACAAATCTTTTCACTTGGCTGCTTTGAGGATCGAGCTACAAGCCACACTAGACTCAATCAAGAAGCAGGAAATGAGAATGTGGGGAGGGTGGTCTCTCCAATCTAAAGCAAATCACAGGAAACAACAGAAGAACTTAATGTTCCTAACAGCTCTTATTCACTGTATCCCTAGCAGAAACAGAAGCTTACACAAACATTGCTTTCTATCCCCCATCAGTATCGACATTTCAATCCGTCATTGCCTTGGAAGGCCAGCTATTAACTCACCATGTTTACAGTGAGAAACCCATTTGCCCTGTTTTAATGGTGCCTCTTTTATTTTGCAAGATGGAGCAGCACAAGGCTGGCTGGAAGGTTAAAGAAATAACTCCAAGCTTCACCTACGTGTGGGTAAAGTGTGGATCAAATAGGAGCCAGGATAGAAGATCCTGCTGGGACGTGGGTGTGGCTGAGTGGTAGAGAATCTGTTTTCATAGAATCATAGACTTGTAGAGCTGGAAAGGACCCCAAAGGCCATCAAGTCCACCCCCCTGCAATGCAGGAATCTCAAATAAAGCATCCATGACAGATGGCCATCCAACCGTTGCCTAAAAAAATTCTTCCTAATGTTTAATCGGAATCTCCTTTCATGTAACTTGAAGTGATTGGTTTGAGTCCTACCCTCCAGAGCAGGAGAAAACTGGCTTGCTCCACCTTCAATGTAACAGTCCTTTAGATATTTGGTGATGGCTATCATATCATATCATGGGACGCAGATGGCGCTGTGGGTTAAACCACAGAGCCTAGGGCTTGCCGATCGGAAGGTCGGCTGTTCGAATTCCCTCGACGGGGTGAGCTCCCATTGCTCAGTCCAGCTCATGCCCACCTAGCAGTTCGAAAGCATGTCAAAGTGCAAGTAGATAGATAGGTACCGCTCTGGTGGGAAGGTAAACGGCGTTTCCATGTGCTGCTCTGGTTCACCAGAAGCAGCTTAGTCATGCTGGCCACATGACCTGGAAGCTATACGCCTGCTCCCTTGGCCAATAAAGTGAGATGAGCGCCGCAACCCCAGAGTCGGCCACGACTGGACCTAACAGTCAGGGGTCCCTTTACCTTTACTTTACGTGTTGTTTATATTGCATAATAATTGATGCGGTTTTATGACACCCGTAACCCTGGGTCAATCAGTGAAGCATAGGCACAGGGATTTAATAATAATAATAATAAATTATTATTTATACCCCGCCCATCTGGCTGGGTTTCCCCAGCCACTCTGGGTGGCTTCCAACTGAATATTAAAAACAGTACAGCTTCAAACATTAAAAACTTCCCTAAAGAGGGCTGCCTTCAGATGACTTTTAAAAGTAAAATAGTTGTTTATTGCTTTGACATCTGCTGGGAGGGCATTCCACAGGGCAGGCACCACTACCGAGAAGGCCCTCTGCCTGGTTCCCTGTAACTTGGCTTCTCGCAGGGAGGGAACCGCCAGAAGGCCCTCAGAGCTGGACCTCAGTGTCCGGGTAGAACAATGGGGGTGGAGACGCTCCTTCAGATATACTGGGCCAAGGCCATTTAGGGCTTTAAAGGTCAGCACCAACACTTTGAATTGTGCTCAGAAACGTACTGGGAGCCAATGTAGTAAACCAAAACCACTCAGACAATCCCAGTCTCAACATGTATCTGGCTGCTAGCCATGATAGCTATGTTCTGCCTCCATGGGTCGAGGAAATCATGGTCCTGAATAGTGGCTGCAAGAAGCCACAGGATGGGAGAGGGCTGTTGTGCTCAGGTCCTCCTTGCAGGTTTCCCACAGACATCTGCTTGGTCCCTGTGAGAACAGAATGCTGGACCAAATGGGCCATTGATCCAGCAGGCTGCTCTTATGCCATCATGGAAAGTCAGTATAACGTGCTGGCGAGAGACTTCCATATTACCAAAAGCTATCCAGTTGAACTAAATAGATGTTGTGAATGTTATCAGTATAATGTGTTTGTGTGTGTTACATATCTGCTTGAGATACCCTAAAACAGGCATAGGCGAACTCCAGCACTCCAGTTGTTTGGGACTACAACTCCCATCATCCCTAGCTAACAGGACCAGTGGTCAGATATGGTGGGAATTGTAGTCCCAAACATCTGGAGGGCCGGAGTTCACCTATGCCTGCCCTAAAATAACACCCCGTTGGGAAAGTCTTAATAGAAATACTAATTTTGCAGGATCTCTGAGCCAAATAATGGCATGCTAGGGTTGCTTGGAAACTGAGATGAGACAATAGGATCGGAGCACCATGAATATGTTGGGGAACAAATAAAGGGAGTCAAGAAATTTGGTTGTGCGGAAATGGGAAGACCATACACACACCAAAAAAACCTATGGAAGTGTTGTGTTTTAGCACAGTCCTAACCATGTCTACTCAGAAGTCCTATTGAACTCAACGGCATTTACTCCCAGGTATGTGGGTTTAGGATTGCAGCTTACAGTGTAATTCTGTACATGCTTTCTCAGAAGGAAGCTCATTGAGTTCACACCTTATTCCTAGGTACGTGTGCCCATGATTGCATCCTAAAACCTTGAATATCACTGAAACGGCACAGCAAGTGAAAAGGCTTGTTCAGTGTGTTGGGGTGTGGGGGTGCGTGTTTGTGGGTGCTGAACAATGACAATGCAAAGCAAATACACAAATACATAATATAATACAGTTTAATAAACCTGCCTTCCTTTTATTGAACTTCATAAACATCATGTTCAACCTTGACAGTAATAGATACAGATTGCTCATTGTGACGTGTGCATTCTTGGGTATCTATGTTATCCTGCTCATCTACAACTTTAACATTAACAACGTCGATCCAAAAATATCAAACCCTTCCCTGCACTAAGGTTGAAACATGATTTGTTGATCCCATCTTCTTTTTCAGCTTAGGGATTCTGTTTGATGAAAGATGTTCCGGGCCTGATTTTATTGCTGTGGGATGCTTAAAAAGACCTCTGCTTTATTACATTCATTTGATTGTTTAATGAGGCACAAGCAGGCTTGATTAATACGCCGGGCAGTTCAGCAAACACATCACGTTCTACTGAGTCATCAGATTTTGCATTTTGCAACAATAGCCCAATATGATGGTAAAATATGGTCTGTGGGGTCTTGTCGTGGGCTCAGTCTTCAAACTTTGAAGCTCCGCTGATTCCAGTGGGGAATTAAAACACCAGCTTAAATATTTTCCAGGGAAGATAATGGAGCTGAAGACTACTTCACTGTCTAAATTATGCCCCCTATAGAGAGTTTATTTCAGTGTCTAGCTCACAGTACACAGAGGGCATACGATGAGTATCAGCAAAGAAGCTTGCATGTTCATAAAACTCGGAAGAGATTCTACAATGTGGTTCTTCAGGCATTCCACATAATGAAGCAGCAAAATCTTTTCCTTGCACTGTACCACTGCAGGTGGGTGTGTACATTTTTTTACTATTATTTATTCCATAAAAATTGTATACTGCTTGATTTAAAAAAACACACCCTGAAGCCACTTCCAAAAGGAATAAAGCAATAAAATTGGCAGTTAAATTAAAACCTTTTTTTGAGAAAAGGAATTAAAATCAACAACAAGCTAAAAGCATATCAACATTTTACAGATCTGGGTCTGTGCCGTGCAAGTTTTCAAGGCTGAAATTACCCATTTCAAAATGCATATGTTCTGAATGTGAAATTTGGCCTCCAAATTCAGCACTTGGGTTCTCTGAGCAGCCTCTCCAGATTAATCTTTTTTTGATTGATGTGTCAGATCCCCTCCGTCAGAAGACAATGCTGTCAAAACTCCTATAGCAATTGTCAAATACGATTGTACCAAATGTCACTTCTACTTGAGAAGTAGAGCTGTGTCAACTACCGGAGCCTCTTTGGAATAAAAGGTTTCCATGGATCATGTTAGACGAATGTTTGTAGCTCCCACAAGCTCTCCTGGAACCCTATGAAGTTCAGTTCTGCCCGAAACATTGGAAGAGCCCAGAGAGATTATGCTTAGGGGAAGCCAATGCAGTAACTTCCGTTAAGTCGCTGGACTGCAACTCACATTATCCCTGACCACTGGCCATGTTGGCTAGCACTGGTGGAAGTTGTAGTCTAATTACATCTGCAGGGCATTCTGTTGGCTACTCCTGGATTAGGCTAAAGTTAGCAAATTTGATGTGATAGGTAGACTACAATATTTATCACTCCTGTTATACAAAAATCTCCAAATGGGTCCGAACTTCAAGGTCTAAAACTACTGGTAGAGGACTGGGATCTAGAGATCACTCTAAAGGTGGCCAAATTCTGTGTGACTGCCATAAAACTTAGGGAACAAGCTGTACTACCAAAATGATTAAGGTTTAAAATGACAATTTTAGGTTATATTTTAGTGATCAAGATTTAATATATATTTTTAACTGCCGCTATATCTGAATTGTCTCTGTTATACCCAATTGCAATTCAATGTATTCCTGTTGTGTTTTATCATTTTCCTGATACTGTAAGTGAACTGGTCTGTGACCGTAATAATAAAATTCAATTCAGTTCAATACCCATCAGCCCCAGCAAGGATGCCCAATGGTCAGAGATGATGGGAGAGCTAGTCCGCAGCATCTGTGCAGCATCACGTTGCCTACTCCTGGGTTAAAGGACCAACACACCCAACATCCTGTTGCCAAGAGACAGATGCTTCCAGGAAGACCACAAGCAGGACATTAGGGCTGCCCACCCTCTAATGTGCCCTCTCCCATTCAGCCAGCAGTTAGAATTCAAAGGGACTCTTTTGGTTTTCTGGTTCACAGGGCCACATTTAGGTTTGATGAGGCTGTAAGCTACTGAAGGCAATGGGGCCCTTTATAGGTCCAGCTGTCCTTTGTCAACAACAAATTGTCGCTGTTTTTTGTGTGGAATATATGCTATATGGTAATTTATTTATTTTATAGTACAGTACATTGATTATTGCTTTCATTTTATGGATCTGTGGTCTTGTCAGATCGTGTTAAATTGCTGTTTCAGGGGTTGTTTTTAAAAGTCTGGAACGGATTGATCCATTTTGCATTACTTTCTATGGGAAAGCGTGACTTGGTTTTGGAACGCTTTGGTTTTGGAATGGACTTCTGGAACGGATTAAGTTTGAGAAACAAGGTACCACTGTATATAGAAATGAGCAAAGCAGTGATATTTTAGGGAGCAGGCTAGCAGGCGGGGCCCATTACTTAAATCATAGGAGCCTACACAACACAAAACTGTTGCTGTATGTAGGTTTAATTTTATTTGTTTTTTATCTCATATTTTGGAAATGTACATCCAGGGTTTTTTCCTTTACATTTTTTGGGACCTCCCACAAGAGTGGGGCCCTAAGCTATAGCTTGTTTAGCTTATACATAAATCCAGCACTGGTAGTTCACCACTATGGATTGACCTATCTTCTTTGTATCTGTTTAATAATAATAACAATGTTATTATTTGTACCCCGCCAATCTGGCTGGGATTCGAACCGCCAACCTTCGGATCGGCAAGTCCTAGGCTCTGTGGTTTAACCCACAGCGCCACCCGCGCCCATAGCATTGATTCAAATATAATGTATTTTGTACATTATTTTCTTTTGTACATTTTACCCTTTTCCCACATGTCGCCTGGATGAAGAACTACACTGCAATATTTGGAGGTGCGAATTTCAAAGGACGTCTGTGTTTGGATTCGTGTTAGAAAGTATGAACTAGGCAGGTCCACTTCTAAATGCTAACCGGATCTAATCTCCTCCCATGCCTGCAATCCAGGTCCAAGATTCTCAAGGTGTGGAATTTTGTGCCAGATGTGGAACCCATACAGCCCAAACTCTCATTAATATAAAAAATGGAATCTCTGATGCTCTCTCCCTTCCTTCTTCTGTATAGCCTTGCTAGTTCTTGTGAGTGCGACAAGGCACACACTTGCAAGAGAAATGCTCTGATTTCCTTATATCATCTATCTTGCTTTGTTTTGTCCCTTGCCAGCAATAGACTCTGCATAATTGCTTTAATACAGTAGCAACAGCCGTAGTTCAAAGCCATTCAAACCCAACATCACTTGCAATCTAAATATAGATGTTCCGAGCAGAACATTGTTGCTGAGTGACTATGTTTTGCTCACTCTCTCACTCACTTTCTCTCTGTGGAGCAATTAGTGAATTAATGTATTTTTCAGCAATAAGAATGGGCTAGATTAATATGTTTTATAAGGATCCGACAGGCAGGCAGGCAGGCAGGTGGAGCTTAGGGTCAAGTCACACAATTGCTTCTCTTCCTTTAGGATTTGAGGCTGTCCAATGGCAACAGTTTAAACAGCAAGGATGGGGAACCTGCGACCTTCCAGATGCTGGACTCCTAACTCCCAACATCCCTGACCACTGGCCATGCTGACTGATGCTGGTGGGAGTTGGAGCCCAATGGCATCTTGAGAGCCAAAGGTTCCCTATCCCTGAAAAACAGGTTGCTGTGCTCTGTCATAACTCTAGGTAAAGGTAAAGGGACCCCTGACCATTAGGCCCAGTCGCGGACGACTCTGGGGTTGTGGCGCTCATCTCGCTTTATTGGCTGAGGGAGCCGGCGTACAGCTTCCGGGTCATGTGGCCAGCATGACTAAGCCGCTTGTGGCGAACCAGAGCAGCTCACGGAAACGCCATTTACCTTCCCGCCAGAGTGGTACCTATTTATCTACTTGTACTTTGACATGCTTTCGAACTGCTAGGTTGGCAGGAGCAGGGACCGAGCAACGGAAGCTGACCCGGAAGCTGACCCATTGACTGCAAGAAGATCAAACCTATCCATTCTGAAGGAAATCAGCCCTGAGTGCTAACTGGAAGGACAGATCCTGAAGCTGAGGCTCCAATACTTTGGCCACCTCATGAGAAGAGAAGACTCCCTGGAAAAGACCCTGATGTTGGGGAAGTTGGAGGGCACAAGGAGAAGGGGACGACAGAGGACGAGATGGTTGGACAGTGTTCTCGAAGCTACCAGCATGAGTTTGCCCAAACTGCGGAAGGCAGTGGAAGACAGGAGTGCCTGGTGTGCTCTGGTCCATGGGGTCACAAAGAGTCGGACACGACTAAACAACTAAACAACAACACCGCAGAGAGATGACCCAGAGTCACCCATGGAACCGAGTTTGGGGATTTTCTTTACGAAATAGTTTGGGTCGGGGGATGGTCTGCGCCTACAGATCTGTACACAGAATCTGACAACCATTGGGGCCAGTCAATGTTTCTCAAGCTAACCTACCTCACAGGGCTGTTTTGTGAGAATAAAATGAAGAGGGAGGGGGACCCTGCAAGCCACTTTAAGCTCCTCGGGGGGGGGGGGCGGGGAAGGTGGGTTATAAACATAATAATGATGCTGGCGCCATTGCCTCAAGCAAAACCTTCAACCATTGTAGGGCAACCCTGGCTATTAAAAGCAGCATCTCAGAGGAGTGTGAATGCCATTTATTCCACTTGACAATTAGCCTCGCTCTCCTGGCTGCAGTTGTGTAACACAATGGATCCCGTTCTAATTTGCGGCGATAACACGGGTGGGAGGAGAAGGGGGGGCTGCATGCAGAGGCCATTATGCCTGGATACACTCATCCCCGCAATGATAAGGCATGTTCCCTGTCGTTGCTCTTCCATTTCGCCGGCTTGATTGATACGCTTTTCAGCATAATTGAATAATTTCTCTCTCCAACCTGCTGCATCCAATTTAATACTCACCCCAAGAAAAATGCTGTTTTCTGCTGCTTTGCCGGAACTTTTTGTGACTCTCCTCGGATACCCTTTACTGTGATTTATAACAATTGAGCTAAATGATAGTATCCCTGGATAGACAGACAGACAGACAGACAGACAGACACAGTCATGCCTCATGTTACGTTTGCTTCAGGTTGAGTGTTTTCAGGTTGCATCCTGCAGCGACCCTGAAGTACCAGAAAGGGTTACTTCCGGGATCCGCTGCTTGCGCATGCGCAGATGCTCAAAATGAGGTCACGCACATGCGCAGAAGCGGTGAAAAGCGTGACCTGCGCATGCACACACACACAGGTTGCGTTCTGCTCATGTTGCAAATAGGGCTCAGGAATGGATCCCATTCGCAACCAGAGGTACCATTGTATTTAAATTTCACAGTTGTTGTTTGTACTGTGCACCCTTCATAAGACTATTGAGGCCAAACTACAAGTTATAAAGGATTCTGGGTAACATACCCCTGAAAAGCAGCCATTGGGGCTCTGCAGTCATGTAAAAGGTAAAGGTAAGGACCCCTGGACAGCTAAGTCCAGTCAAAGGCGACTATGGGGTTGCGGCGCTCATCTCGCTTTCAGGCCGAGGGAGCCGGCGTTCATCCACAGACAGCTTTCCAGATCATGTGGCCAGCCGCTTCTGGCGCATTGGAAACCAGAGCGCACAGAAACACAATTTACCTTCCCACCGCAGTGGTACCTATTTATCTACTTGCACTGTTGTGCTTTCAAACTGCTAGGTTGGCAGGAACTGGGACTGAGCAACGGGAGCTCACTCTGTCGCGGGGATTCAAACCGCCTTCTGATCAGCAAGCCCAAGAGGCTCAGTGGTTTAGACCACAGCGCCACCCGCATTCCTGCAGTCATGCATGGCAAGTAGTGGTTAACTGCTTCCTTGCTGGCCCTTCCGTTCCTTTCAAAACCACCTCACTCAAGCTGCTTTTTTTCTTCCTGAGAGAGACAAGAGGCCGGCCAGAGAACATGGAACATTCTGACTCATTCCAGTTAATTTCAGAAGTTGCAGCTAAATATCAGCCTAAAGTTGCATTGCAACATATGGATCATGATCAGGTGTTGGAACTGAAAATCTGGGGACATACATGCATCCATTGTGCGCTCATCAAAAGAAGTGCAGATCCCAGTAAGGTTGGCAGAATTCTTCTGCTGTCCCTTTGCTCAGATTTGAAGTTTTACCATCAACATGTTAGAGCAAGCACTTTGCTTGCAGTCACGCTGCATCGTAGGCATTGTAGTCAATGTTCCATGGTGACTGTATACTGCAAGCCTCATGGTGTTTGTGAGCAAAACAGAACGTATCTCTTGTTTCAAATTCATAAGACTGTGTTCCCTCATACAAACCTACCGGGGTTTGGGGATCTTCTCTTGGTCCAGCCACCCTCACAGCAGGCTTGGCGAGGATGTGGGAGAGGGCCTTCTCAGTGGTGGCTCCTGCCAAACTTTGGAATTCCCTCCCTAGGGAAGCTAGACTGGCTCCCTCCGTCTTGTGCTTCTGCCAGCAGGTGAATACTTTATTTGTTCCAACAGGCTTTTGGAAACCGAATGCTTTAATGAAAGGGCTGGTGCTTAATAGATTTTATATCTGTGGATAGTTTTACTTCTTGTTTCATCAAAAAAAAAAATGTTTCCCCCCCTCCCCCCAATGTTTTAGTGGTTCTTATTTTTATCTGCAAGCTGCCTGGAGCCCCATCAGGGAAAAAGGCAGGTTATCAAACATAGAATCAAAGAATTGTAGAGTTCGAAGGATCTATGGATTCTAGTAAGACATTGCCCAGATTCTGCCCTGAATCCTGCCTTGCCCAAACACCCCAAATTCTGCATTCATCAGAACCTTGCAGCAACCTTTAGATCAATGCTCAAAAGCTCTCTCCTTCTGACCATAGAAGAGGAAAAGAACAGCTTTCTCACTTCACCGCCACACTCTTGAAGCTGGAAGACTTCAAAACACTGAAAATTACTTTCCCTTTTTTTCTTGATCTCTGATTTACAGCCTTAGTGCCTCTTAATCCTGTTCCTAAATTCCTGATGCTTTTATCCCTGGCATCTGAAGTGCTACAGCACTTATTAAATAGTTTCAAAGTTTGGAGTGCTTTTTCTTTCCTCTTTTTTTTGTGTGTGTGCTATATACTTCGTCTCCAGGGTACCAACGTTCATTGTTATAACCTGTTGACGGAGAAGAATGCTTGATGGCATGGTGTTTGGAGTTAAGGCTGAGGCTCAGATGGATGCCCTTTCAAATTGCAATGCTGGAAATGAAAGCTGAGCCGGCAGGCATGGATTGGCCCACTGCAGTTGCCATGGCGGAAGATTCAAAGCTCAGTGACGGAGCATCGGAGCCACATGCAGAGTGCCCCAGGACAAATTCTCAGCGGTTCCAGGTACAGCTGGGAGAGACCCCTACCCAAAATTATGGAGAGCAACTTCCAGTCAATATAAGCACTATAAAGGTAAAGGGACCCCTGACCATTAGGTCCAGTTGTGGCCGACTCTGGGGTTGCGGCGCTCATCTCGCTTTACTGGCCGAGGGAGCCGGCGTACAACTTCTGGGTCTTGCGGCCAGCATGACTAAGCCGCTTCTGGCGAACCAGAGCAGCGCACGAAAATGCCATTTACCTTCCCACCAGAGTGGTACCTATTTATCTACTTGCACTTCGACGTGCTTCCAAACTGCTAGGTTGGCAGGAGCAGGGACCAAGCAACAGGAGTTCACCCCATCGCGGGGATTCGAACCGCCAACCTTCCGATCAGCAAGTCCTAGGCTCTGTGGTTTAACCCACAGCACCACCCGCGTCCCTATAAGCACTATAGAGCTGGATAGAATAATGGTCTGATGCTCCTATGAACAGCTCATGGTGAACTCCAGAGGTGGGTCTCCATGCTACTAATGGACATGGTAGGTGCACACAGAGAGGAATTTTGTCGCCAGCACCCCATCAGTTAAGGTGCCTTCATTCAGAGGACCTTCACAAGTTTAAAGACTCTCAAGGCAAAGTTTGTCTTCCATAAACACAGTCTTAACAGTGAGTCCTTAAGTGACTGTGGAGGCCAATTCTGGATCCACACGTCCTTCTACAGTGGGGACATTGGTTTCCGGGTGGGAGTTGATCATGGTGAGGGTTTACCAAATGCACCTTCCTCTGAGCATTGTTTCTCCCTTTCGTTCTCAGTTCAAGCGTCTTCAAAGCCCATGACCCCTTTGGAAAAGGCTGTTCTCCAACTGCAGCACTTGCAAGCCAGTGTTTCCCAGTTGCACACGAAAGCTTATACCACGAACAAACTGAGTTGGTCTTTAAGGAGATACTGGATATATATATCGACTGCATCAGACCAACATGGCTACCTACCTGAATCAGTCTCTTTTTGTTCTTAAAGAAACATTGGCCAAATTTTTTTAGCCGTGACATCCCTTCTGTTTCTTAAATGCAAACAAACCCAACTTGTATTAAAGCAAAATTCAATGCAATATTCTCTGCTGCAGCAGGATTGTAGTGCAGAATCCCCAACACTTCTGTTTTCACCATGGTGAAATAATAATCCTAGCCAATGCCAGAGAACTCAGGCCCAGAAGTGTATTTAAGACTGCAAAACATTCCTTGCACTAACAGTAATGGCATGTTAATACACCAGTGTGCTGTATTAGCCAGACGAACGTTATCTCCCTCTATAAATAGGGCATCTATTATGCTGAATGCCTTGCAGACCACCTTATCAAATGCAACAGCCCTTTACATCCTTATCAATAACAAGCCCAGCTCTCGTTTGCAAATCCAATAGAGCAGCTTGATGCTTGTAGTTCTTTTCAGACTGGGAGATTAGGTTGCTCCTGAAGGACATGGCGCTCCCTAAATGTATTCATAGATGTGATTTCCCCATTATTTCCTTGCATGCCGACTTAATCCACACAGACCCTTGATTCACACAGGCGCAAGGGCACACTAGATCTCATCTAGTCCAGCCTCCTGCGATGCAGGAATCTCAGTGTCCAACCATGGGCTGAGTATTTTCCCCTCCATCTAGTACCTGCACCAGCAGCTGATACTTCCAGGAGGCTGGAGAATATTCTGACCTGTCTTAAAGGCAGCCTGGCCTTCGGCTTGGACTCACTCTGACCCCTTATATGGGATTTGGTGTATAAATTTTCCCTTGGCTTTTTTGCTGGCCCATGTAGGACCAGCATGGATAGCTGGCTCGGGTGAATATCTGATGTTTCCTCCCTTTATGGTCTTGATTTATGGGCTACTACTAAAATGAGGCTGCATTTTAAGCTATATTTTAAGCCGTATTTTAATTAACTGTTTGTTTGTTTGTTTTTTGTTTGTTTGTTTGTTTGTTTGTTTGTTTTCCACCCATTACATTTATTGTAATTCATATTGGTGTTAGCCACCCTGAGACCGGCCCTGGGTGGGGAGGATGGGGTATAAATAATAATAATAATAGTTGCTTTTTTTGCTGTTATTCCTATGTCACAAGGAGTCCTTAGGAGGAATCATTCTATTTTAGCATCAGCCCCCATATGTAATATGGGGATAGAAACCTCAGCCTACCTTACTGGGCTGTGGGAAGGGTTACAGGGATAATTTTTGTAAAGTTCTTTGAGGATTCATCATATACAAATTCTGGCCTTCTTATGAGGTTGGGGGTGGGGAGTGCCACTGCTTATATAGCCAGAACAGTAGCCATATTGTCATGGTATTATCGCGCAGTTTTGTTTTATATCCTTTTTCATACATTCCACTATAATGTTTATATCATTTATCTATTATTCGCAAGTATCATTCCAATTCTGCTAAGATGGTATCATTTTTGCAGTATGATCTTATATACTCCTTAAATATTTTCCATTCTCCGTATGACAAACTGGAACGTGTCCAGAGGAGGGCAACCAAAATGGTCAAAGGCCTGGAAACGATGCCTTATGAGGAACGGCTAAGGGAGCTGGGCATGTTTAGCCTGGAGAAGAGGAGGTTAAGGGGTGATATGATAGCCATGTTCAAATATATAAAAGGATGTCACATAGAGGAGGGAGAAAGGTTGTTTTCTGCTGCTCCAGAGAAGCGGACACGGAGCAATGGATCCAAACTACAAGAAAGAAGATTCCACCTAAACATTAGGAAGAACTTCCTGACAGTAAGAGCTGTTTGACAGTGGAATTTGCTGCCAAGGAGTGTGGTGGAGTCTCCTCCTTTGGAGGTCTTTAAGCAGAGGCTTGACATCCATATGTCAGGAGTGCTCTGATGGTGTTTCCTGCTTGGCAGGGGGTTGGACTCGATGGCCCTTGTGGTCTCTTCCAACTCTATGATTCTATGTTTTCTGGTTTAAAACTCCCGTGACTTTTTGCGTCAGCCATTTCTAGGGAGACGTGTTATTTTGTCTCTCACTGTGCTTATTAAAGAATCTAACTGGTAAGCCCTTCTTTTCACCTGATCTTCTTATTTACTGCCACGGTGGAGGATGCTGATTCCCCAAAGCCTGATGCTGGGCTAGTTTCCACACATATTCACAGCCACGCTCTATCCTCCATCCAGAGAAGCAACAGACAAGGACATGTTTCAGCCAGGGGGAAACACCCGGGGAAGCGAAGCAGGCATGTGGCCTGGGGAGGCGTCCAAGGGCCAGATAGAGAGAAGTGAAGGGCCACATCTCCATTGGCAGTTTTACGGAAGTGCAACCACCAGGCATGGGCATCAAAGCCATGCTGCAGAGTGGAATGCAAGAGGCAGAGGGCACCAACTTTTAGCGTCGCACAGGGCACCGCTGAAATTTGAGAGCCACCCACTGCATAGGTGGCCCCTGGATCCTGAGGTTCGTTGGTGGACCTGCTCCAAAGTGAAAGCCTTCTGGGACACAATATATAATGAATCGAAAAAGGGTTTAAAATACAGTGGTGCCTCGCAAGACGAAAAGAATCCGTTCTGTGATTCTCTTCGTCTAGCGGTTTTTTTCGTCTTGCAAAGCAAGCCCATTGAAGGATTAGCGCTATTAGGGCTAGAGGCTTTTAGTGGCTTATCTGCTGATCGGATCAGCTGATAAGCGGCTTAGCGCTATTAGCGCTATTAGCTGCTTTTAGCGGCTTAACTGCTGATCGGATCAGCTGATAAGCGGCTTAGCGGCTTAGAAAAAGGGGGGAGGGGGGGAAACAGCAGGAATTCGCAAGACATTGTCGTCTTGCGAAGCAAGCCCATAGGAGATTCGTTTTGCGAAGCACCTCCAAAACGGAAAACTCTTTCGTCTAGCGAGTTTTCCGTCTTGCGAGGCATTCGTCTTGTGGGGCACCACTGTATAACTTTAATAAAAAAAACCAGAGCCTTTTCTATTAGGTTTAATCGGAGAAGAAATACATAAAAGAGATGCAAATGTGTTTATGTATGCCACGAAGGCTGCAAGGATACTCCTGGCTCAAAAATGGAAAGAGCAGGAACTCCCAACACTGGAAGATTGGCAGGTCAAGATGGTGGAGTACGGAGAGATGGGCAAGTCGACGGGGAAGATCCAGAATCAGCGTGACGAACTGTTTCAAAAGGACTGGAACACATTTATATTTTATATGAAAGAAAACTGTAAACGTCTGAAAACGTTTGTAGGTTTGAACTGAAATGTTTTGTAATATAACTATAAGGAGCTGATTTACCTATAACAAGGTGAAATATTATAAGAAGATAAAAGGTAAACATGTGATTATAGAAATGCAGGGAATATAGAAAGGGGTGCGGAAGCCAGAAAGAGGGAGGGAAGGAGGTTGATGCTCTTATAGAGTAATGTATCAAGTTATAAAATTATGTAACAAAATGTGATTATGATAAAAGTAGAAAATTCCATAAAAAAATTTTTTTAAAAAAAAAAGACCCTGAGGTTCATGACCCCAGTTGTAAAAGAAGACCACACACCCAACTCAAAGGAAACAGATCTGAAGGGCACAGCTGTACCCATATATATATATATGTATATGTGTGTGTGTGTGTGTGTGTGTGTGTGTGTATATATATGCGCAAAACCTTTCTTTTTTTAAAGGAATTTTCTTGTCATCCAAGAAAGCGACCTTTTGTGCCCCTGAAGACAGCAACAGAGCTGACTTTTCAAGCTGGCAAGTGAATGATAAAGATTTCCCATAACATTCGGAGTAATTACCTTTTAATTTGCTGTGCAAGATTCCTTGGACCGGTTCCAATTTTGCCATTAGCAAAACTCCATTCTTTCGTAAGTGAGGGGATTAGCATTCCTGCTTCTCATTGACTGCTCAACTTCTTTTGTCGAGAGAGAATAATTCAAATAAGAGCTATCAGGTGGGATCCATCTAATTCCTACTCTGAGCAGACTGACTAAAATAAATGAACCTTTGTTATGTTTATTAACTTCGATGGGTTTACTCTGAGTAGAGCTAATATGAGATACAGCCCATAGACAGTGTCCGGGCTTTAGAGACAGGCCCTTATTTTCCCCCACTCCACAACAAAGTCATACTCAGAATAATGGAGGAGCAAATCTTGCAATCTCATTTTCTCTCAGTTCCGCACTCCTCCCCCAGGAATATGTTCAGTTCTCCACAATTCCACAGAAAATTGTGCATTTGTGTCTTCTTTTAATCCTCATGAAAATTCCTCAGCATCTTAGTATGAATTTCTACTCATATTTGAATTCAGTTTTGACGAATCTAAACATTTTTGCAAGCACTTTCCTCCCAATGCAATGCATTCTTGGATGTTGTCGGCACTGTTATATGCATTTTTATGCACACTTTGTCCCAGCACGTGCATTTTTATACTTATTGCTGGGTTTGAGAACGGCATTGAAAAATTCAGAGAGGTGTGAACGGATGGCTATGTTTTGGTTCGCGCATTGGACTGAGAAGTGCAGATCAGATAGTTTCTCATGAAAATGTGAGCCATTTTCAGTCAGATGGCCACATTCTTGCCCAGGAAACCTTCCAGGGGCCACATGCCAGTGACATAGCTGTCAACCGTCCCTTATTTGGTGGGAAACTCCCTTATCCCAGCGCCGTGTTCCGCTGCTGTCCCTTATTGATGATGTCCCTTAAATTTCCCAGGTTTCAAAGGAAGCAGCTCCTCCAGCTGTGTTGCTTGGCTGCATTGCTCACCCAATAAGGAGTCTGAGAACGACTGGGGGGTGGAGCTTGCATGCCTTGTGCCGATCAAATTGGCCACGTTGCCTGGGGACTCACCTTTGCTCAGCGCTTCCCAGCGGAGAGATGATGGTGGTTTTCCTTGCTGCATCCCCTTTGCCGGGTTTCTGCACTGTGGGAACCACCGCTTGAGGCTTCGTTTGGCTGCTGGCTGGGCTTTCTGCCTTTGGCTCGGAGGGGGTCAGAAGTTGAACATACCTGTGCCCGGAAAATCCCTTATTTTGGCTGCTGATCCCTTATTTTCGAGGCTGCTGGTCCCTTATTTTCAAATCTGTAAGTTGACAGCTATGGCCAGTGAGCATGTAACAAAAGGCACAGGTAAAAGTGAGAGAATCAAAGAAAGGAGAAAAAATGGATGGGGAAACACAGAGCTCTGGGGTCAACCCCCCCCTCCCAAAATTCCAAAGGCTTTGAGCATCATTCAGACCAAAGTACACAACTCTCGTCTTTGGTTCTGAGCTGAACAACTTAGCTCCCCCACCAGCTAAATATGCATCCCTTGAGACTTTAGAAAAACACTGGGGGGGGGGGTGTTTGGTGGCTGTTAAAATGTTTGTCTTCTGCCATCCACCCCAAATGAATCAGCGTGGATTTCTTCCCACCAGCTACGTCAATGTGAAAAACCGAGGATGCCTTTGTAGCCTTGGGAACTAAGAAAGTATCTTTGGAGGAGAATTCAAAACAATAAACCGGCTCTGCCATTTAGATCTCTGCTAGCAAAAGGCCCATCAAATTATGTTCATATCTGTGCTCGCTGTTTCTCTTCTTAATACAGTGGTACCTCGGGTTGCATATGCTTCAGGTTACAGACGCTTCAGGTCACAGACTCCGCTAATCCAGAAATAGTATCTCGGGTTAAGAACTTTGCTTCAGGATGAGAACAGAAATCGTGCTCCGGTGGTGCGGCAGCAGCAGGAGGCCCCATTAGCTAAAGTGGTGCTTCAGGTTAAGAACAGTTTCAGGTTAAGAACGGACCTCTGGAATGAATTAAGTACTTAACCTGAGGTACCACTCTATGCCCGCATTGAAAGCCTTTGCTTCACAGAGCAATTTGGGCTCCTTTCCAAGATGTAAGGTATATACGTTGCTGGATGTGCAAATAGTTCTGAGATGAGGAGAAGGATTGGTGTAGTGCATGGGTAGGCAAACTAAGGCCCGGGGGCTGGATCCGGCCCAATCGCTTTCTCAATCCGGCCCATGGACGGTCCGGGAATCAGCGTGTTTTTACATGAGGAGAATGTGTCCATTTATTTAAACTGCATCTCTGAGTTATTTGTGGGGCCTGCCTGGTGTTTTTACATGAGTAGAATGTGTGCTTTTATTTAAAATACATCTCTGGGTTATTTGTGGGGCATAGGAATTCATTTGGTCCCCCCCCAAAAAAAATAAAGTCAGGCCCCCCACAAGGTCTGAGGGACAGTGGACCGGCCCCTTGCTGAAAATGTCTGCTGAAGTGCATTACATCCAACCAGAGGTTTTCTTCACTGGGAATTTTAGATACAGAGATACCAAGCGAGCAGAAAAGATCATTTATGTATGCGAAGACAGCAGCGCGGATTCCACTGGCTCAGAGATGGAAAGAAGATAAAGTCCTGACCAGAGATGAATGGTTGATGATGACGATGGACTACGCCAAACTGGCAAAAATGACCGGGAAAATCAGAAACCAGGAAGATAGAAACTTTAATAAGGAATGGAATAAATTTACAATTTAGTTAAGAGAACACTTACACTGCAAACAACTAAAAACTTCAGCAGGATTTGAGTAATGCTTGTAATGAATTAAAAACTAAGGAAAAAATGGATTGTTTTAAGAAAAATCGAGTAAGTACCGTATTTTTTGCTCTATAAGACTCACTTTTTCCCTCCTAAAAAGCAAGGGGAAATGTGTGTGCGTCTTATGGAGTGAATGCAGGCTGCGCAGCTATCCCAGAAGACAGAACAGCAAGAGGGATTGCTGCTTTCACTGCGCAGCGATCCCTCTTGCTGTTCTGGCTTCTTAGATTCAGAATATATTTTTTCTTGTTTTCTTCCTCCAAAAATTAGGTGCGTCTTGTGGTCTGGTGCATCTTATAGAGTGAAAAATACGGTATATGATGCAGTAGGAAAAAATTGATAATGGAAAATATGGAGTGGTGAAGGGAAATCTAAGGATACTGTTCATAAATATTCCAAATGGGGGGAAATGAGTAAAGCTATCCCAAAGAGCTGTTGTGTTTGTGTGTGTTGGTGAATTTGCTTTTCTGTATCCACCCTTAATTTTTTTTTTTTTTTGCCTTCCAGGTCCTGGTTATCGCCTCCAGACAGGAGGCTGCCTTGTTCACTAATGAGATAGGTATCCCTCTGAAAGAAATTGCCTACTAATCTCCTTCAATTTCCCCGTCTGTTCCCTTTCACTGAAGTTCAGTAAGTGAAACGAAGAGTGTAATTGGAAAGCAGCAAGCACACTCAAGTCTTCCCAAAGCTAGCAATTTCTGTGGATATTGATTCCAGCCCGAGGGAGCACAGAAAGGACTTCTGAACCTTAATGTGCAGCAGAAGGGCCCAAACATTAGTGTAGAAATAATTCCCACCAAGCTCCACTTGGCTTTACTCCCAAGTAAGTGTGGGTAGAATTGCAGGCCTGGCCTAAGCATATAGCTGAATGTGCTATGATCCTGAGATGGGAGAGGTGACTGCTCTGCTTCAGAGTACACAAGGGAGATACCATTTCAATATTACCAATATTGTTATTGTTGTTTCCCTGCAGGTAGCAATGTAGCACAAGAGGATGACGGCTGTTGCTCAGACTGCTCTCTGCAATGTCCCTTTTTCTTTCCTTTCCTTTCCTTTTCTGTTTTACTTACTCATAGGGAGAATCTTTTTCTTAAGTGCAACTGTCAATTCTTTGACATTATTGTTTGTTTATGGGTCTTGCATCCCATCTTTCACGTGAATGGCCTTCAAAGCAGTTCATAGCTGTTACGTTGAATAGGATCCAAAATGCAGCAGTATGATTGGTCCACAGGAGCCACCCAATCCAGCTCAGGTGGAAGTGAATCTGCAACCTGATTGGGCTACAGAAGAATCCCGGAATTAACCAATCACATGCAGCCCATTATGTAAATAACATATATAAAGCAGATATTTTGGAGAAACATTTATTCCTCCTCACCACTATGAGCTGAATAAAGAGCATGAAATCCACTCTCGACTCCGAGTATATTTCAATAGCAGACCGTAGTACAGTACACATTTCCCCCCCAAACTCATACAACCTAGCAACCTTTAGTCTCCTGGCTGATGAATAGGACCAGAGTGTCTTTGCCTCTCCCTTCTGCATTCCCAGAAAACCTGGAAGATGAAACCAAGTGTTGTTTCTGATCAGGAAACAAGCAGCCTGGAGAGCTGATCTATTTCTGGCCGATGGGTGGGTCTCTGCTGGTGTGCCAGCGTGGTGTAGTGGTTAAGAGCGGTAGACTCGTAATCTGGTGAACCGGGTTCGCGTCTCCGCTCCTCCACATGCAGCTGCTGGGTGACCTTGAGCTAGTCACACTTCTCTGAAGTCTCTCAGCTTCACTCACCTCACAGAGTGTTTGTTGTCGGGGAGGAAGGGAAAGGAGATTGTTAGCTGCTTTGAGACTCCTTAAGGGGAGTGAAAGTCCAAACTCTTATTCTCTTCTTCTTCTAAACAAAAGTGATTTTAGCAGGTGCCAAAAGAGTACAGTGAAGGCAATATAGGTAGGGAGTTCCATGATCTTTCATGCTAAAAGATCAATTTCTTACAGATACAGAATGGATATTGTGTGGCACCTGTAATAGTGCCAGTTCCTCATATTGATGTGGTCAAGAGTAAGGGGTAAGGCACTCTCTCAGGTCAACTGGTTCCAAGTTGTTCAGGATTTTGAGACTCCTTTGGGTAGTGATAAAGTGGGATATCAAATGCAAACTCCTCCTCTTCTTCTTCTTCTTCTTCTTCTTCTTCTTCTTCTTCTTCTGCTGCTGCTGCTGCTGCTGCTGCTGCTTATCATAGAATCACAGAATCTCAGAGTTCAAAGGGACCCCAGAGGTCCGCTAGTCCAGCCCCCTGCAATTCAGGAATCTCAGCTAAAGCATCCATGACAGATGACCATCCAACCTCTGCTTCAAAACCTCCAATGAAGGAGAGCCCACAACCTCCTGAAGGAGACTGTTCCACTGTCAAGCTGCTCTTATTGCCAGAAAGCTCTTCCTGATGTTTCATTGGAATGACCTTTCTTGTAAATTGAAGCCATTGGTTCGAGTCCTACTCTCCAAAGCAATGGGAAACAAGCTTGTTCCCTCTTCCATGTGACAACCCTTTAGCTATTTGCAGGTGGCTGTCATATCTCTTCTCAGCCTCCTCTTTTCCAGGCTAAACATACCCAGCTCCTTCAACCGTTCCTCATAAGGATTGGTTTCCTTGATCATCGTGGCCACTCTCCTCTGCACATGTCCCAGCTTGTCAATCTCCTTCTTCAATTGTGGTGCCCAGAACTGGACACAGGACTCCAGGTGTGGTTGTGACCAGAAGCAACAAATGTCAATTTTACCTTTATACAGCAAACTCGTCTCTCTCTCTCTACACACACACACACACACACACACCTCTCTAATCTCTGTTTGGCAAGCAAGAGTTATTATCCAAGATCAAGAACCCATTCTAAGCAGATAACAATAGGTAGATTTCCAAGTGCCCCCCAGGCCCAGGAAGGTTGGAGGCTATTGGCCAAGGGGTTGAAACTCGGAGCATAAGCTGATTTATTGAAAGGAATTGTTCTTATATCATTATGATTATAGATATTATTTTTAAATCAGTGTGAAACAAAAATAGCGGACTCCCAGCAGGATCTTGACGTTCAGCATAAGTGTGAACAGGAGGCCTCCCAGATTCTGCTGATTGGGTTCCAAATGGTTTCGGTTTGATCAATTAAAAGCGCAGTACATGTCAGCCTCGACAGCGCATTAGGGTTCTCAAACTGATGGGCCGGCAGTCAGTGGATCCATACAAGAGCAGGAAAACTTGCTGATCTGGTGCATTACTACCAGGGCTTAATAATCGCTGGATAAGGCCTGGTCTCAGTGACCTCTGAGCTGAATGCTTTTATAGAACACAGCAGGGGCTGGGTTTGAGCACCGGTGCTTGAGCTATGATGATTCGGTGACAGTGTGCTGGTTTCAGGATTAGCAGCAAGGGAGGAATCCATTGGGTCTGTTTTTCCCAGGGGACCAATCCTCCCCAATGTGGTAGATTGCAAGTCCAGTCTAGAAGCATAGAGAGCAGAACTGAGTACATCTTTTTGGCTGAGAGCCATTGGGATGTGGAGTGCGTTGTGCTGCAAAAGAGTCTTAGAGCGTTCTTCTGAAACTGCAAAACTTTGCAGAAGCATGATATATCACACGAATTTGCCCTCTGAGCCCACACACAGAGAGATGCTCTTTTCCAACGATATGCTACAGGAAGAAGACTTGATAAGTTGAAATGTGCCTGGCATATTTTCCGAAACACATTTGCGGCAAACAGTTTCCATCTCCAGGATATCAAGGTTTTGGGGCAAGCGTATCCTCGCCTCGCCTTGCTGTTGTGCAGTCAGCGCAGCGAGACATTTAGAAAGAATACACTGAAACATGCTGTGCTGTTTAACACGGTACCCGTTTTTCAGGGCTGGGGAGTCAGAAAAGATTATCAATCAGCACAGGTGACTCTGTAAGCCTTAGACATGTCCTTTGCAATCAACAAGGACAGCAACGCCTTTTGCAGCATCCTGCTCCCACTTTTTTACCTATGATGAGTAAAAAGATAGAGGCAGCAGCAGCAGTGCTTGCAACCTTCTCCCCTGAACAAAAATATTTTCGCCATATGTATCGAGTTTCCAAGGCAGCAAATGCAAGCTTACATATATATATTGTTGGTGCTGAGCGTTCCCCACCAACTCCCCCCCCCCTTATAAGCTTGGCAAATTTGACAAAGGCCACAGAATGTGTTAAGAATGGTTCACTCAGCAAGAGAGAGGTGGATGAGGCACATGAAATGGCATACCTGGCGGTTTAAGGCAGCAACTGATTCTTAGCAATGGTACAGGAGGCGGCATTCTTAGCGGCTTCCCGCTGTGAGATGTTTTCCATCCTGTTTTTGCTGTTTCAAGGCTCATCAACTGCTATATAATTTGACTGGGGGGTTGCAAAGGGGGGGGATACTTTAAGTGCGACCCTTAAAGTTCCTGAGCTTTTGCTTTTTTTTAGTTATCACTTCTGAGGTGAGGAAATGGGATAGTGAAACAGAGACTAAGATCATAAGTTGCTAGCTCAAATCTCCGATGCACAGCAAACAGCTCAGACACAAATTCATGCAGATTCCAGCTAAATGTCTCTGCTCCTTACCTGAAATGTAGCAAGACATTAAGCTGGGTTTTGACCACTGAGAATTCCAGAGGCTTTCCCAGTGACAGACAGAGAGAAAACTATCATCATCATCATCATAATATTTTATTTATATCCCGCCCTCCCCAGCCAAAGCCGGGCTCAGAGCGGCTAACAACAGTAAAAATAACACAGTTTACATAAAATCACAATGAATTAATTGAAATACATTCTAAAATCAATTCAGAGTCAAATTAATGGCAACCATTGGGTTAGAGTTCTATGAGGATTACAGAAGGAGAGAGGGGGTCAGACTGTGCCTTGGCCAAAGGCCTGGTGGAACAGCTCTGCCTTGCAGGCCCTGCGGAAAGTGTTGGTTTGCAAGCCCCCTCCACAGAGGCTGGCCCCTCTCACTGTCCTCGGAGCTTGCATACCGGTAACCTCCTCTGGCTGATATCTCGGACAGACCAGGGAGATTTTGATAGGCGACATTTTCCCAAGCGTGGGTAAAATGCACAACCCCTCCCTCCTGCTTCCGCAGGGGAAAGAAAATAAGTCAGAAATCTATTTATTTATTTATTTTAAATAATATTTATTGCTTTTCCTACAATTTAAACATTACAAAGAAAAAATAAACAATACAATACAAAAACAATACATAACACTAAGCTAACAAAAACAATTAAACTAATAAAACAAAACAAAAACAGTTTAAAACACATCAAATAGTTTGAATATCTTATCTTTCATTCACTTATTTCAATGACCTCCTCACACCTCCCTTTTTGTATTCCACTTCTATTAGTTGTTTCAGCAATTCCTTTCCATCTTCCTCTGTTTTCTATCCTATAATTATCTTAACACATTTTAACCTTATTTTTCCCTTTAATTCTCTATTAATCTATTTATACTTAATTCCTTATAACATTTCTACTAAAGCCATATAACTTCATTCCAACATTTTTCTAACATTCATTAATTTTACAATATTTCTGTAAATAGTCTTTAAACTTTTTCCAATCTTCTTCCACCGACTCTTCTCCTTGGTCTCGGATTCTGCCAGTCATTTCCGCCAATTCCATGTAGTCCATCAGCTTCATCTGCCATTCTTTCTGGGTGGGTAAATCTTGTGTCTTCCAATACTTCGCGATGAGTATTCTTGCTGCTGTAGTTGCATACATAAAAAAAGTTCTATCCTTCTTTGGCACCAATTGGCCGACCATGCCCAGGAGAAAGGCCTCTGGTTTCTTCAGAAAGGTATATTTAAATACCTTTTTCATTTCATTATAGATCATCTCCCAGAATGTCTTAATCCTTGGGCATGTCCACCAAAGGTGAAAGAATGTACCTTTGGTCTCATTACATTTCCAACATTTATTGTCAGGCAAATGGTAAATTTTTGCAAGCTTGACTGGTGTCATGTACCACCTCAGAAATCTATTTACATGATGTTTATTTCTGACATTACAGCACTAGAGAAAAACACGTCCTTTCAGTTCAGTTCTTCTAGCACGTCTGACAAACTTCCTGAGCATGTGCAAACGGAAGGTTTCAAATTACACTCTTCACAAAGACTTATCCAGCCTGTGAACGTCCGGGGAAATTCTTATTTCCCACAGATAGGCGCATCATGTGATGTCAATCTGGCTGTCTGCAGCTGTGGATGTTTCCATATACTGACAGAAAGATGTCGAGTCCCGCGGGGCCCTAGTCTCTTGTGACAGAGCGTTCCACCAGATCAGAAGTGTGACTAGCCCAAGGTCACCCAGCAGCTGCATGTGGAGGAGCGGAGACGCGAACCCGGTTCCCCAGATTACGAGTCTACCGCTCTTAACCACAACACCACACTGGCTCTCCAGAGGGAGACCATTCCACTGCAGTGTTGAAGCCATTAAGGTTTCAGGGCAACACGTGTTGTTAAAAGATAGAGATGGGTTCGTAACACTAGAACTAGTGGAAACACAACGAAGCTGGATGATGGAAGACTCAGGACAGAGAAAAGGGAAGTCCTTCTCCATGCAGTGCACAGCTATGGAGCAATATCACTGTCTTTCTGGAACTCACATTTTGCATTTAACAGGCAGCAGAAAGGAAGCTGAATCCATTTAGGATTCATGTGCTCCCCCTGAGAGGGCCTTTGCGAAGGAATCCTGGGCCCTGCGGAGATTGGCTGAAATTGGTTGTCACACATGAAAAACGAGCTCACTTCAAATATTTTCTGTTTGGGGAAGATAATGCTCGTCAAAGTTATCCTGGGGCTACATATATGAGTTGTGCTTTTCGGTTAAAGCATTTCATCCTCTGCAAGAGCCATGTGCGCGAAACAAGTCCATCTTGTCTTCGGAGTTCTCCACACTGACTGACGGCCTGGCTGGTCCCTCGCTGCAAAGTCACTCTCTCCTTCAAAGGCAAGATTTATGGTGGTGTCTCACATTGAGTTTTCTTCAGGTTCTGTTCATTAAGGTGCCTCCATGATCAATAGCTGGTGGCGTGGTTGCTTTTCTTGGTGCCATCGTTATCTCACAGAACAAGGGCTGTCATTGACGTCGAATGATCTCCCACCCGCCAGCAGCATATATAAATTGACATTTCCACGAGTCCATGTCAATAGCTTGAAAAGCATTTAGGAGCTTTCTCAGTGATCAGGTGTCTGAGACTGGGCAGAGGAGGAATGGTGGAAACTGCCGCCCCAGCCTGACCCTTCCAGAGAAGAAGAAGACAGTTCAGAATCACAACAGGGGGTTGAGGGAGAGCACAGCTCAGAGGCAGAAGAGGGGGAAAGCTGTGAAATAATGGAGGAGGTAGGAGGAGGACGAACCACCAGGAGGGCAACATTTGATGATCTCCTTCTACAATAGAAAGTGTCCTTTCATACTGCATCACGGTGTGGGACGCTGGTTTGACATCACATGATAGGAAGTGCCTACAGAGGGTGGTGAATACAGCACAAGATATTATGGGCTGCCCCATGAATCCACTGAATGAAACAGCAGAAGAGCGTTGCCTCAGGAGAGTAAGAAAAATTCTCAGGGATGATTCACACCCTGGCCGGCACTTTCTTGATCTCCTGCCCTCAGGCAGGAGATATAGAAGCATTAGCTGCACCAACAGGGTAAAGAAGAGCTTCTATCCCTGGGCTGTTAGGCTACTGAATGAAAAGATAACAACAGGGCAACTGACTTTCGGGCTTGGTGTGTGTGCGGCAGTAAACGAGGGGAATTAAGACTAAGAGAGCTGAGTGGGGGGTGCTCGTGTAATCTCACTGCATACAAGTTGTACAAGTGACAATAAAGTATTTCAATTTCAATAGTAGCTGATGGGTACACTGTCTTTAGAATGCATTCCAGATCTCTCCCCCCCCCCCAGAACCCAGAGAGCATTGAAAGTAGGAGAGCAGAGAGCTCAGAGGCAGAGGGCACTTCTCAGCACCCGTAGTGATGACGCATGAAGGAGGTGAAGACTCACTCAGGGCAACACCATTATTCCAAGAGGCTGCGTTTCCAAGCCCCTCTCTGTGAATATTGAATGAAAAGCAGTTGGTAAGAACTTTTCCTTGTCTGAAAGAGTGTCTCCCCCCCCCACCCCCATCATTCTGCCCGGATACTGAGATTCAGCGCCAAGGGGCTTCTGGCGGTTCCCTCACTGCGAGAAGCGAAGTTACAGGGAACCAGGCAGAGGGCCTTCTCGGTGGCGGCGCCCACACTGTGGAACACCCTCCCACCAGATGTCAAAGAGATAAACAACTACCTGAGGTTTAGAAGACATCTGAAGGCAGCCCTGTTTAGGGAAGTTTTAAATGACTTGTGTTTTAATGTATTTTTAATCTCTGTTGGAAGCTGCGGGGTACAAATAATAAATTATTATTATTATTATTATTATTATTATTATTATTATTATTATTATTATTATTATTATTATTACTGCTGCTACTACTATCCATTCCTGGGTACCTGCTATGGGGTTGGATCTGCTGCCGCCTCATATCAAGATGCCACACACCCCCAGGAAATTGAAGAACATATTCATGTATGCGACAACAGCGGCAAGAGTCTTAATAGCACAAGGATGGAAGAATAAAGAAATCCCGACAAAAGAACTGTGGCAAGGGAAACTGATGGACTACGTGGAACTGGTGAAATTGATGGACAAACTCCATGATAAGGACAACAAGACCCCCCCCCTCTCGGCCTCACTGGTGTGGCCCAAAAGAAAGCATAGCAAGACGTTGGGCACCAGCTTGGTTGCAGGAGTTGCCAGAAGGAGACATACAAGGCGCCATCGAGCCGTCTTAGGGTCTCCGCTCCGGATTTGTGTAGGGTTTGCTCCTTAGCCTTTTCTTCCTGCAAGGCAGCGGAGGTTTAGGACCACGGATTACCTTCTCCTAGATGGTAGGAGCGTCCTACTCTCGTATAGGACCCCAATAGAGACACATGCCCGACTGGCATGTTCTCTCCCTTCTGGTTGATCATTTGGGAGCTTCAAAAGCTTTCTTCTGCCCGGACATCACAGCGACTAATGCCAAAAGGCATTAGCACACTTAGGAATCCGCAGAGTATTCGCAATTTGCGTAACAGAACTCAGCAACTCAGCATTTTGGCTAATCTACTTTATTTACGTATAATACGCTCGGAGCATTCTGATTTAGCTCCTGCCTCTTTCTCATCACACAGCAAAGAGAAAGAACAAAGGACAATAGTCCCACTTCATGGAACACAGTAATACCAAAACATTCTGTCTCCATCACTTCCCACACTGTGGAATGAAAACACACACTGTCATGTGATAGACAACGATCCCATGACTGCAGACATGGGGAATGAATATCCAACACTAGATGGGCTACCTTGCCAGGTGGATGAACTCCATTTGCCCCTCACATAGCATGTGCAAAAACCGCCTTCTTGACTGTTGAACCCACTATTGGCCTCCTCTGCTTAATCCACAGGAGCCAGTCTTCGCATGCAGGTGAAGCCAAATAAATGCAATACAATATAATAAATGTGGCTGGAAAAGTGGAGAAAAGTCAAAGCCCAGTGGTGAGCCTCTGCTGTGCATTCAGAAGGTCCCAGGTTAAATCCCTGACATCTCCAGATGGGATTGGGAATATCTCTGGCTGAAAACCTGGAGAATCACAGCTGGTCCGTGTAGACAAAACTAAGCTAGATGGACTAGTGGTCTCATTCCTGCGTCATACTCTCTCGTCTCTACCTCCTGCCAAGAAAACCCTACATTCTTGGGGTGAGTAGCAGTTTCCACGACAGTGGGGCGTTGAGGAGGAGGCTTCTCTGATGGCAAATGATGCACAGAGCATCGTTTCCTGCGGGGGATCCTGAGGGCAAGAGGACATCATTTGCATCTAACATGTCAGAGACGTTCCTCCCCAGAGCGACAGTGAAGACTCCGAAGAGGAAGGAGGGCAGACTGGGGGGAGTAGAGACTTGATTCCTTCCCAAATTGAGAGTGATGTAAGCCCCTCTCGCTCTGGGATGTAGGCTGTCAATTCTCAAAGCAGCACAGAGCTGACAGAGCCAGCTGCAGGGGAACGGCCCGCTGTCAGACTCAGCTCAAGAGGAGGAGGAGGAGGAGGAAGAGGAGGGACTGGCTGCACCCGAATCTACTTGGAGCAGGAGGAAGAGCCACGTACTGGGGCAACGTCAGCCCAGCAGGAGGTGGGGCAAAAGGTGGAGGATATCCTGCTGGCGCAGACAACATCATTCAGTAGGGCCAACTGGTTCATCCAGTGAAGACTGAGCTAAGAGAGCTCAGATCACAGCTACTGTGTAATTACTAAATAAATCTAAGAGTCATTAACCTGCCAGCTTGCCACGTCTTGTGTGGGAGAGACATCGTAAATCCTGACATAACACTGTCCAGGAGGGATCAATGTTCTGCCCCTCATTTCTCCCTAAGCAGGAGGTGTTGTGGGGTCTCCTTTGTGGTGAGAAAGCTCCTTCCTGGATCTTGTGGAGAAGGGCTGTACCAACTGAGGTCAATGGGAATTGTGGCCTAAAAGATCTGGACAGCAACCGGTTTGGGAAGGCTGATTTCAAGTATGCTTCCCCCTGCAAGGAGAAAAGTAGCTTCTGGAGCTGCGGGGGCAAAATATTGGATGGAGAAATGGGAAAATATTTAATATCATCCAGGTTGGCAAAGCACTTTGGGCAAAAATGGGTTGCCTGCTCAGCTGTTAGACTTGACTCACCATGGATAGGGAAGATAATGATCTGTCCTTCTGGTCAGATCCAGTTCCCCTGCCCTGATACAAGGCACCCACCCACCCATCCCATCATTCCATTGGTGTTTTCCATTTTTTAAATACCCACATTCTTGGGAGCCTGGTGGCTCATCCGTGTCTCTATAAACTCAGGATTTGAAAGCTTAATTAGTATCTGTGAAGAAATAATGAAGCAACTCTTTATTGCATTATATCAATATTGCTATTAGGGGAACACAGTGCCTTTCTTCCGTAGCTCACTGTTATTGTTCCCAGGGAATGAAGAAATATCTTCCCTTCTTTATATATATAAAAATAAACCTGACTCATCTCACATGAGACTTTTCAATGAATTGCTAAGCCCTGCATTGAATAGCTAACAGCAAACATGCACACATCACTTGGCCTCGCTTTCGCATCGCTCAGGACACCCGGACTCAGGCTGCAATCCAGTTACCCAGAAGTAAGCTCCATTGAATTCAGCAGGATTTCTTGCTCAGTAGATGAGGTTAGGGTTGCACTGTGACTCTTGGGTGCAGTTGCAGGAGGAGAATTAAAACGCACAAGCAAGAGATGGGTTGCTTTGTTCATGGGAATATGCACCCCTCAGATAACTGCTGGTGAAAACTCACGCCATCAGGACTGAAAATGAAGTACTTAGATTGCCCCAGTGAGCATGCAGGTGGTGGCCAAATCCAGAGGCTCACATTTGTTTGGAAATATTTATTTGACTAGGAGACCAGTGAACCATAGAATTTCAGAGTTGGAAGGGACCCAGGAATCTCAGCTAAAGCATCCATTGCAGATGGCCATCTAACCTCTGTTTAACAACCTCCAAGGAAGGAAAGTCCACAACCTCCTGAGGGAGACCGTTCCACTGCCGAACAGCTCTTACTGTCAGAAAGGTCTCCCTGATGTTCAGTTGGAATCTCCTTTCTTGTAACTTGGATCCATCGGTTCAGATCCTACCCTCTAGAGCGGGAGAAAACAAGCTTGCTCCCTCTTCCATGTGACTGACAGCCCTTTAGATATTTGAAGTTGGCTATCCTATCTCCTCGCAGTCTCCTCTTTTCCCAGCTAAACATCCCCAATTCCCTCAACCGTTCCTCATAAGAAGAAGAAGAAGAGTTTGGACTTGATATCCCACTTTATCACTACCCGAAGGAGTCTCAAAGCGGCTAACAATCTCCTTTCCCTTCCTTCTCCACAACAAACACTCTGTGAGGTGAGTGTGGCTGAGAGACTTCAAAGAAGTGTGACTAGCCCAGGGTCACCCAGCAGCTGCATGTGGAGGAGCGGAGATGCGAACCCGGTTCACCAGATTACAAGTCCAACACTCTTAACCACTACACCACACTGGTTCATAAGGCTCGCTCCCTCTCCCAGTGAATGAATTTCAGCTTTTGAAAGAAATGAGCGTGATAATATAAAACAGAAATCAACAGTGGATTATACGTGAATGGCTCCTGAGGAAGGGAGAAATGAGGAACAATATACAGTGGTACCTCGGGTTAAGTACTTAATTCGTTCCAGAGGTCTGTTCTTAACCCGAAACTGTTCTTAACCTGAAGCACCACTTTAGCTAATGGGGCCTCCCGCTGCTGCTGCTGCTGCTGCTGCTGCTGCTGCACTGTCGGAGCACGAATTCTGTTCTCATCCTGAAGCAAAGTTCTTAACCCGAGGTAATATTCCTGGGTTAGCAGAGTCTGTAACCTGAAGCGTATGTAATCCGAGGTGCCACTGTATACAAATACGGATTATGAGGAAAGACCAATGAGATATAAATATGCAAACTAACTTAAACACGTCACTCAGAATAGATGCAAGATGAATGGCAACCATTGCTGGATCCTATATTGGCCCACTTAAACCCCATCAGCCCCCTAGTTAAATATTTCTGCATTATTCTCCACTGTCTTTCGGTTTAAGAGAGGAATGTAGCTAACAATTGTTGTTGTTTAGTTGTTTAGTCGTGTCCGACTCTTCGTGACCCCATGGACCAGAGCACGCCAGGCACTTCTGTCTTCCACTGCCTCCCGCAGTTTGGTCAAACTCATGCTGGTAGCTTCAAGAACACTGTCCAACCATCTCGTCCTCTGTCGTCCCCTTCTCCTTATGCCCTCCATCTTTCCCAACATCAGGGTCTTTTCCAGGGAGTCTTCTCTTCTCATGAGGTGGCCAAAGTATTGGAGCCTCAGCTTCACGATCTGTCCTTCCAGTGAGCACTCAGGGCTGATTTCCTTAAGAATGGATAGGTTTGATCTTCTTGCAGTCCATGGGACTCTCAAGAGTCTCCTCCAGCACCGTAATTCAAAAGCATCAATTCTTTGGCGATCAGCCTTCTTTATGGTCCAGCTTTCACTTCCATACATCACTAGTGGGAAAACCATAGCTTTAACTATACAGACCTTTGTTGGCAAGGTGATAGCTAACAAACCACAGCAATATTCCAGGAATCAGGTTCCTCTGCACTTTGATGCATGATACTAGAGATCAATCCAGGATATGGAATCCGGGAAAAGACAAGCAAAGAATTAGGCCAGGTAAAAAGTAAAGAAAAATCAAACAGTGAAATCTGAACCTGAAGCAGGGATGAATCAATCAGAGCTGATTGTGGGAATGGGAATTAAAAGCAAAAAAAAAAAAAGGCACACAAATAAACACTTTCAACTCATTGCAGCCTTGAGCCTCCCGCACAATGTGCAATAATAATTTTATTGATTTTATTATTTATATGCCGCCCAGCAACTCTGTGTGGCTCCCAAGAAAATATTAAAAATACAATTGGTTGCTGAAATAGATTCTGCAAAGAGGCCCTGAGCAGTGGTGGCAGGCCTCCAAGTAAACTAGGTTGCCTGAAGGCATTTTGCAGCGGACAGTTTGCAAGAGACACCGCCGACTCCCTGGGTTCTCGGCAACTCTCAATTTTCTATGCACAATCGTTCCCTGAGCAGCTCTTGCAGCTCACTGTGGAACTAATGTCATACTTTGAAGGACTTTGGAGAGAGGCAAATTAGATTTGTTCGAGTTAGGGAATAAAATACATTGTCAGTTCTGATTATCTTAACTCCAATCACGAAGGGGAAATTGTCTTATTCTGAGAGTCAAAGATTCTTCATTAAAAAGCCCCCCCCCCTTTAATAGAGGAAGGCTTCCCTATTGTGACTAATAGCACAATGGGAGGGGAGCAATGTTCACAAGGAATGGGGGCGGGGGGAAGGGTTTCCATAAGTCAAATGAAAATGCCCCCCCCCCATAACTTCTATTAACTTTTTTAAAGCATAGATGTTGCTGATGACTATTCCTAGGTTGTGCTCAACTGGGATTAATTCAGTTTTAAACCTGAGAACAGTTTAAATAACTGTATTTATGGTCCATAAATAACAACACCCTAGTGGTCCCAAGCCCTAAGGAAGTTAGATTGGCTTCAACCAGAGCCAGGGCCTTTTCAGCACTGGCCCCAACTTGGTGGAACGCTCTGTCTCATGAGACCAGGGCCCTGCAGGATCTGATCTCTTTCCGCAGGGCCTGTAAGACAGAGTTGTTCCGCCTGGCCTTTGGATTGGAGCCAATTTGATTCCCTCCGCCCCCTTTTTCTTTTTTCTTTTCCTTCTCCTGCAATGAGGCTCCATTTTAATATTTTAATGTTCCATTATTTTAATGTTGTATTTTATTTTTGTTTTTAAGTTGTAATCACTCATCTTGTTTTTATTATTGCTTGTAAGCCGCTCTGAGCCCGGCCTTGGCTGGGGAGGGCGGGGTATAAATAAAAAATTATTATTATTATTATTATTATTATTATTATTAATGCAAGAGGGATGAGATGAAGGGTTCTGTGGCTTTTTTTCAGAGGGATCTCTCAGGAACTCAGTTCAGTCACCTCTCCATTCCCATTCTAAGAGAACAAGGAGGTATTCATGGAGAGTTGTGGCACCTCTTTTTTCAGAAAAATAGCACTGAAGTATCCCCTTCTGTGGGACGCGGGTCATGCTGTGGGTTAACCCACAGAGCCTAGGACTTGCCGATCAGAAGGTCGGCAGTTCGAATCCCTGCAACAGGATGAGCTTCCGTTGCTCGGTCCCTGCTCCTGCCAACCTAGGAGTTCGAAAGCACATCAAAGTGCAAGTAGATAAATAGGTACCGCTATGGCAGGAAGGTAAACGGCGTTTCCGTGCACTGCTCTGGTTCGCCAGAAGCAGCTTAGTCATGCTGGCCACATGACCCGGAAGCTGTACACCGGCTCCCTCGGCCAATAAAGCGAGAGTCGGCCACAACTGGACCTAATGGTCAGGGGTCCCTTTACCTTATTCCCTTCTGTAATCTATTTCGCTTTGTGGCACCACAGGTTTTTTTCTTCTCTCTTCCCTTCCCCTCTTCTTAATCTCTCCCACTATAACTGTTATGTATTCAGTGGTCTGTGTTTGCCTGAGCTTGAGTCTGGACTGGGGATTCTGAGCCCCTGTTTTCTGATTCATTACATGATATGCAATCGCAGAACATTTCAGAATTTGGGCCACTGCCATTGGCCCTTAAACTCTGAGTTATGATTCGCAGCTTGGGAATTTAGACAACCAATCACATTGGGAGTGGGAGTGGCCCAGGTCTTCAGAAATGTATATAAGCAGTTGCTTTGCCCCTGTTGTCCAGTTCTGCTAGTTCAATAAAATGTCTTGCTGCTATCACTGTGTTTTGCTTCGTGGGAACCTACTTAAGACAGCCACAAAACTATCTCAGAGTTAGCACAGTTGCTCCCAATTAGCAAGGGTTAGAGTTGAGATGAAATTTCTCAGAAGGCGTTTTTTTCTGAAAACATTTCTGATTATTTCTTTTTTTTTTCTCCACCACCTCCCAGTAGGGGAGGGAAGCATTTTGTGGATCACCTCAGGAGCCAAAATGTCTCACTTTGGCCCTCGCTATGAAGTAGTTCAGGCTGTGATAGTGTGACTTCACTAAAGCCACTCCAAGATCTCCATCGCTGAGCAGAGATTTGAACTCGCACCTTACTGTTCCAAGTAGGATCATAGAATTGTACGGTTCTAGTCCAACCCTCTGTGAGGCAAGTAAAACTCTACCTGCATCCTACATGTAAATAGAAATCATGTTGCCCTGTGCATTCATTTCATCAGCTTGGTTATGAAATAAAATGGGGCTTGTGTGTGTGTTTTTGTGTGTTTTTTAAGAAAAGGACAATTTTTAGCTAGGCTCAGGCTGCTATTTCCAAAGGAGAAGTCAGCCACATGTTGCAATAGCAGGAACCAGCTGTGCCCTTTCCTCTGAACCATAATTGCATCAAGGGGGAATAAACTGAATCAGAACTAAGCGCTGTCCGCGGTCACCAGCATTAAGCAAAATAAAGCCATATTGGGCCTTTTGCGTTTCATCTGCGGGGGGGGGGGGATAAACAGAGACATCAAACCTTCTTAGCGCCAGGCCAATTTTTATTCAAACCATCACAGCAGCCTTAAAGAGAGACATTTCCCCGCTGACTTTCCCAACCTCCCATTTCTCACTCTTTGAATCTACTCCGCTGCGATGCATTGATCTCTCAAGGGGAACGAGGTATTCAACTATCATCCACTTAAGCCGCAGCTGAGATGCTGCCGGACTGAGCAGCAAAAAAGGACTTTCTGAGGTCGATGGGCTTGGATGGATGCAAAAACCATGCAATGGGTTCTTTGAGCTTTCTTACCGCTCTTCCCATCACATTGTGCCTTCCAAGCCTCTCTCAAAAAAGCCGATCTTGTACTTGCAAATTGCAACCTGAAAACGGAAAGAAAGACATTTGTTTGCGTGGGCAGTTTAGGAGGAAAAGATGGGAACCTCGGGAGGAGAGAAGCCTCTTGTACTTGAATCCTGCTTGAGGGCTTTTGCCATGGGTTGGCCATTGTGAGAACAGGATCCTGGACTAGGTAGGCCATTGGGCAGATCCAGCAGGCTCACAGCTGAAAATCAGTCCCAGGTTCGAATCTCGCTTCTGCCATAAATTCACTGAGTAGCCTAAGGTGAACATCTCTCCCTCCCCCTTCCCCATCTGCAATATGTGGGAGGGGGTAGCAATAGTGAGGACAGGTCAGTCAGTTAGAGCATGGTGCTGATAATGCCAAGGTTCGATCCTGCATCTTGGGACAGGTGCAGATTCCTGCACTGTAGGGGGTTGGACTAGATGATCCTAAGGAACCCTTCTAACTCTACAGTTCTATGATTTCTTTCTTTCTTTTTTGTGGGAATCTTCAGGGATGCAGGACAGGATATATTGTTTGATTATATCCTTTCCAACTTGCATTAACAAGTTCTACAATCTAGCAGTGTAACATTCCCATTTTTAAACTTGCACAGCAGATGCGTTTGCTCAGGCTCGCTAAAGCCTCTCTATTATTATTTTTTTAAATTCTTTTGATTAATTTTCATAAGCAAACAGAAAAACAAAACAACCGTACATAAAAAAGAGAAAAAAGAAAACAAAAACAAAAACAAGAACAAACAACAGAAAACCTAAACGGACCGAAAAAGAAACACAAATGAGTTTCTAAAATGAGTTTCCTTGGTAATTTCCCCTTTAGTCCCTCATAAAAAAGTACACATGACAAAGTCTTCTATAAAAGTATAAAAAGAGTTTACTAACTCACATTCTGTTCACAGATGGATCCCAGAAGGCAGACTTAAGTTACAAAAGTAATATACACCTGGAAACTATCCCATAAGGAGACAGTCCCTTTGTCCTCTCTTGGCAAACAAAGAGAGCATCTTAGGCTAAGCAGATGTTGCTTCTTCAACGAATGTGGTCAGAGAGAGAGAGATGGCTGACCATTCCTGCTCTTTCGTTACCTGGGCAGGTGGGGTCTCACCCACCTCTAGTCACATGCAGAGGAAGTCTGTCCCAGCCTAGGAGAAACAGGAAGTTCCAACTGGCTGGTCCAGACATCCCGTTTTATGTCCACTCTAGGGTTGTTGTGCTTGACTGCTCTTGTGTTTCACATCCCACATTTTTTATAAAAAAAATTTGGTTTTCCAAAGATAACAAAAAGTAAAAAACAAAAACAAAGTAAAACAAATTGACTTCCCTCTAGTCCCTTCCTTGGTTCCATTACTTATCAATATACCACATATCCATTGTTCAGTTTAAAACCTATTTAAATTACTTATTATCCATTCATAACAAAATTACAAGTACCGGTAGTTCTAAAACCCTGCTAATGTATTAAGCTGTGTGCAATGCTTCTGTATATATGCAATAAATGTCTTCCATTCTTCTTTAAATTCGTTGTTGTCTCTTCCTCTTAGTTTAATTGTCAGTTTTGCCATTTCAGCATATTCCATTAAGATAACTTGCCAATCTTCTTTAGTTGGGACACAGTTCTATGATTGTATGATCTTACAAGATGGTTGTAAGGCAGAGATGGAGAATCTGTATGACTCTACAGATGTCTCTTGCTTCTAGTGACAATCAATTTGAGGCAGCTTGATCTGTGGTCAGGGATGTGCGATGATGACCCATTTAAAGCTTTTTTACTCCACTCTTCAGCAAAAAAGGCACCCAGGGCAGCTTAAAGAGCATTTTAAAAAAACATAAACCAACAACCTTTATCATCAGTCTTACAATCTAAAGCTACAGACATTGTTATATCAACCAGCTGAGTAAGGTTGTCAAGTGAGCAGGATAAAATAGACTCATTTGTGCATGTGCCTTTAACAGCACTTTGTGTGCAGAAATCTGCCAATGAAGCTTTTTGGGGCATGAAATAAAGACACACACACCCACACACCTGTGAATACGTGGAGATCAAGATACTGTTAAAGGCACAGGAGCAGGTACCAGTAAGTAAGTTGGCAACCATTTCAGGAAGGCATAGTATAAGGAAGGAAACAGATGTAGTGATATGGTAAGAGCGTGTGGCGTACCCCCCCCATTCTGCATTTGTTTTTTTTCTCTTAAGGCTCATAGATCTATATGCAAAGATGGTTTTCATATCAAGATGTGCAAATGTTGATTTGCCTCTGCTTTTTCTAGCTACTATGAACCATAGATAGGAAAGCAAATACACTTCGTTTAGATTGGCATTGCAACAGTTAATCAGCGTAACAATGGGAGGTGGTGTTCCTCCCCCCCCCCCCCTTGTTTCTGTTACTGTTGCTCACTCAGAAACGGAGAATGCTATTTTAATAAATGAAAAATTATGTCAGGACAAGGAGAGTTCCAACAGCCTAACAAAGCAAAGTCCTAGATTCGCATGCAGGAAAAATATATAATATAAGCTGAGCTCAAAGACTTGAAAACTTGTAACTAGATTCTCTTGGTGGACGAGACTGTTGTCTGCCTGAGAAAATGTCCCTGGAATGTTTATAGCCACTACATGGTTTAGGTTGCATACAGATGATGATGATGATGATGATTGAATTTATTGAATTTAAATACTGCCCTGTACCCGGAGGTCTCTTACCCCCCCCCCAAAAAAAATTATTCATTTTATAATACAAATAAACAACACAAACAGAAAAACAAACAATACAAACAAATTCTTGTCTTGTCCTTATTTTTTCTAAACCTTGTTAGGTGGGCTTCCCCAAGTCCCCCCTGTCTGATTTTCATTTTACCTCATCTTTAGCAGTTACATATATCATAATTTCTAACCATTTTTTTTATTACACTTACTTTAACCATAAAAATTTTATTACTTACAAATAATACTATTTTAAAATACACTATCTTCTACTTCTAACCCTACAGCCTGTATCCACTTCCAAAGCTATTCTAAGATTTAAATATTAACATATTTTTTCAAATATTCCTTAAACTTCTTCCAAACTTCTTCCACCGTCTCTTCTCTCTGGTCTCAGAGTTTCCCAGTCAGTTCGGCAAGTTCCATGTAGTCCATCATCTTGATCTGCCTGTACCTGGAGGTCTCAGGGTAGTTCACAGAATAAAATCAAGATATAAAACCACCAAGTACATAATAAAAATAAAAACAGCAACCCAATAACCCCCCACAAAAAAAACACATTTTAAAAGGGCATAGGATGTAAAGGTATATAATGAAGGCACCATGCGAACTTCCCTGGGGAGTGCATTCCACAGATGGATAGCCACTGCTGAGAAGATCTGTTCTCATGTTGCCACCCTCTGGATTTCTCTTTTTTAAAAAATATATATATATATATTATTAATTTTCAGCAAAAGAAAAATAGACAAACATTTCCACTTTACAAATTTTCTCCTTTTTTGGACTTCCATCAGCCATTCTGACAATCATCCGAATTAAACTTTTTAGTTACACATTTCCTACATTTCATATTGCCTTTTGACAAACCTGTCCACACCTGTTTTCCTTTCTTACAATATTTCTTTAGATTTTTACAGAGCTTCTTTAAATGCCGCAAACGTTATTTCATTATCACTTAAACCTCCCCAATATTCAACAAATTTTCCCCAGTCCTCGATATACTTTTGATCTCATTGGTATCTGATCTTCCCTGTCATTTTATCAAGTTCTGCGTAGTCCATCAGCTTCATTCTCCACTCCTCCAAAGTAGGCGCTTGTTCCTGTTTCCATCTCTGGGCCAATAATATTCTTGTCGCTGTTATTGCATACTGGAAAAGTTTACAGTCCTTTCTGTCCTTTCCGGATTTCTCAAGGAGGAGGCACACAAAGAAGGACCCCAGAATATGATCTCAAGGTCCGGGTAGGTTCATATGGAAAGTGGTGGTCCTTGAGGTATTGCAGTCCTGAGCCGTTTAAGGCTTTAGAAGTCAAAACGATGGGGGTGGAGACGCTCCTTCAGGTATACTGGGCAAAGGCCATTTAGGGCTTTAAAGGTCAGCACCAACACTTTGAATTGTGCTTGGAAATTGTTAAGGTTCCTTTGAGGTGGGAGACCACAGGCAACATCCTCACTGTGGACCAACAAATGCCTATGGGAAGCCAGCAAACAGGATTCAACCACAACTGCTCTCTCTCCCCCATTGCCATTCCGATCAACGGGTATTCAGCATCATTAAGCCCAGAGTGCAAAATCACCTAAGCACATGACATTGTTGCAACTTTGTGCCAGGAAGGGATTTTTTCCACTACTGGTTCAGTCGTGTTTCAGAGACTTAAAGGTAAAGGTACCCCTGACCATTAGGTCCAGTCGTGGCCGACTCTGGGGTTGCGGCGCTCATCTCGCTTTATTGGCTGAGGGAGCCGGCGTACAGCTTCCGGGTCATGTGGCCAGCATGACTAAGTTCTGGTGAACCAAAGCAGCGCACGGAAACGCTGTTTACCTTCCCGCCAGAGTGGTACCTATTTATCTACTTGCACTTTGACGTGCTTTCGAACTGCTAGGTTGGCAGGAGCAGGGACCGAGCAACGGGAGCTCACCCCGTCATGGGGATTTGAACCGCCAACCTCCTGATCGGCAAGTCCTAGGCTCTGTGGTTTAACCCACAGCGCCACCCGCGTCCCTATGGTAAAAGTAAGTGGCCGACTCTGGGGTTGCAGCTCTCATCTCGCTTTATTGGCCTTACACTTTCCTTAAAGAATCACTTGGATATCCTTCCTGAAGTTTGCCCCCTCTCACTCAAAGTGTAAGGAAGGGAGCAAATTAACTCAAGTCAACACATACACACAAAAACATTTCCCACTTCTCACTTGAAATCTGTTGGCAGGCGAGTAGAGTCTGCATTTGCATAAATAGCCAGCTCCTATTAATCATGACATCAATGAAGGCTGGTTCCATTAACAAGAGTAGTTCCCTGGTTCGTGACCTGTTTGCTGAAGACGTCAGCTAAGGGAGAGTGAATGAAAAACTCCCCAGGTAAAGGTTAATGCTGTGCTGTGTCAGGATTTATTAATATGTTGCAGCAGCAGTAGAGGAAAACGACCAAGTCAGAATTGACACTAAATGGATTCTTTACATTCCATTCCTTTTTAGTTCCAGGAGATTGCTCTGTCAATGGGACCCAAACGAGGGGAAGAGATCACTATGGAGGGAACTTCTAACCACCAGAAGGCCCTCAGAGCTGGACCTCAATGCATAGCTGTCAACTTTTCCCTTTTCTTGCGAGGAATCCTATTAGGAATAAGAGAATTTCCCTTAAAAAAAGGGAAATGTTGACAGCTATGCCTCGATGTCTAGGCAGAACGATGGGGGTGGAGACACTTATCCGGGTATACTGGGCCAAGGCCATTTAGGACTTTAAAGGTCAGCACCAACATTTTGAATTGTGCTTCGAAACGTACTGGGAGCCAATGTAGGTCTTTCAGGACTAGTGTTATATGGTCTCGGCAGCCACCCTCAGTCACCTGTCTAGCTGCCGCATTCTGGATTAATTGTAGTTTCTGGGTCACCTTCAAAGGTAGCCCCACATAGAGCGCATTGCAGTAGTCCAAGCGGGAGATAACTAGAACATGCACCAATCTGATGTGACAGTCCACGGGCAGGTAGGGTCTCAGCCTGTGTACCAGGTGGAGCTGGTAGACAGCTGCCCTGGACACAGAATTGACCTGCACCTCCATGGACAGCTGTGAGTCCAAAATGACTCTCAGGGTGCACACCTTCAGGGGCACAGTTACCTCATTCAGGACCAGGGAGTCGTCCATCCCTGCCCGCCCCCTGTCCCCCTAAAACAGTACTTCTGCTTTGTCAGGATTCGACCTCAAACAAACAAAGAAAGCATTTGTTCACACAACACATAGCTAATTCATTACACTTGCTGATATAGTGATGACCAGCAACTTGGGCCTTTTTAAAATGCATGCAGGAGAAGGCGAGCCAGCGTGGTGTAGTAGTTAAGAGCGGTGGACTTGTAATCTGGTGAACCGGGTTCGATTCCCTGCTCCTCCACATGCAGCTGCTGGGTGACCTTGGGCTAGTCATACTTGTCTGAAGTCTCTCAGCCCCATTCACCTCACAGAGTGTTTGTTGTGGGGGAGGAAGGGAAAGGAGAATGTTAGCTGCTTTGAGACTCCTTAGGGTAGTGATAAAGTGGGATATCAAATCCAAAATTACTCTTCTTCTTTTCTGCCAGAATGTCTATGTTCTCCCTGCACTGTCCATAGCACGATGCCTCTGCATGCCAGATGCTAGAACTTACAAGTGGGGAAGGTGATGTTGTGCTCTGGTTCTTTTTGCAGGCATTTGGTTGGCCACTGTGAGAACAGAGTGATAGCCTGCATAGCTCAGTTGGTTTGAGCATGCTGCTGATAAAGGCAAGGTTGCCAGTTTGATCCCTGCATAGAGCAGCTGCACATTCCTGCATTGCAGGGGGGTAGAGTTGATGACCCCTGGGGTCCCTTCCAGCTCTACAATTCTACAACTAGAAATGCCTTGGCCTGATTCAGTAGTGCTCTTCTACTGTTCTTAAAGGTAAAGGTAAAGGGACCCCTGACCATTAGGTCCAGTCGTGGCCAACTCTGGGGTTGCAGTGCTCATCTCACTTTATTGGCCAAGGGAGCCAGTGTACAGCTTCCGGGTCATGTGGCCAGCATGACTAAGCCTCTATTGCCCCATCTACTCGGGCTTTAGAGACGCATTGCTGCAAATTATACCCAACTCTATAACTAATCCTGAAGATAGAGTAAAATTCTTGTTAGTTGATGCAAACCCACGTATTACCCATGTGGTAGCGGTTTTTGTGATGAAGGCCATGAAAGCCAGGGAAAGATTTATGGATGACAATGCAAAGACCCCTTCATCGTCTGTTTAACTCATTGCTTGTTTTCCCTCTCTTTCTATTTTGTAGGATGAAGGTTTTGTTGGCATAGTATCTAATGAATTTTAATATTTTTTACTATTGTTGTGTCGATGTTTGTGTACAGGCATGGTCCTCACAATAAACGGATTTGTTGTTGTTGACTAAGCCACTTCTGGTGAACCAGAGCAACACACGGAAATGCCGTTTACCTTCCCGCTGGAGTGGTACCTATTTATCTACTTGCACTTTGACGTGCTTTCGAACTGCTAGGTTGGCAGGAGCAGGGACCGAGCAACGAGAGCTCACCCCGTTGCAGGGATTTGAACCGCCGACCTTCTGATTGGCAAGTCCTAGGCTCTGTGGTTTAACCCACAGCGCCACCCGCGTCCCAACTGTTCTTACGGCTTCCCAAATCTACAGCGCAAAAAAGAAGCACATGCAGATTCTGTTGGTATCTTGGCTCACAGGCAGAGGTACCTGGCCTCCCCCGAGGCAATTGAGCGAGATACTGTGTTTACCTTCTGCGACCTCCCGGCAGGCTAGGTAAACAAACCCGGTGATTCTTCTCATCAGACGTGAGAAGAACACACCCTCTGCTTCTCTGCTTCTCTCTCCCTCCCTGCATTCTCCCAGGGAGGAGAAATGAGACAGACAGGAGTCCTTTTTACATGTTTATTCCTGTCACTCAACAGTACATAGAAATGCGACTGTTCCCTTCAGACTCCATCAGAAGAGACTCTACTCACTCCTCCCCTGTACTTCCAGCACAGGTCACATGACACTCTGAGCTAACATCCGGTGCTCAGTACAGAGAATAGGCTCCACCTTTTCTCCAGCAGTACAGCAGCAAACCACAACATCCTGTTTTGCATTCCAGCAATCTGGAGCTGGCTTTTGCCTTGGTGCTTTTTCCCAACAGATTCTTGCCAGTGTACTTGAATGAAGTATTATTACAAAAGACACCGCCAGAATTAGACTCTAAAAACCGCAGCCATGATGATCAAAAGATGGATAAAAGAACAGTTCCAGCCCTACCATGTGGCAGTGAAGTGGCCTCCTCAGGCGGTAGATGCTGGGGGGGGGGGTGACGGAGAGGGAGTACCTGCAAGATATTACAAAAGAGTTGGGAAAACTTTTCAGCTCCTTGAGACAGATCCATCTGGATCTGTGTCTTGGGTCAAATTTGACACGTAGGTGGGGCCACCCAACTCCCCAACTCCCATTTCCTTTGATCTCAAAAGGGAGGAGCTGGCTTTGTGAGTCTTCCTCTCCCAAGCTCCCCGCTTTAAGATTGGAGCAAGACTGGAGCAACACGGTACAGATCAGACATGGGTGTGTCGCTTTAACTGCTGCAGGCAAAAACCAGGACTTGGCCACTTCACATCACAGCTTCATACATCCTTTTGACTGACACGTTTGGTTCAATGGTTTATGGGTGGCAGAAGGAACCAGGGGTCAGCAAACTTTTTCAGCAGGGGGCTGTCCCTCAGACCTTGTGGGGGGCTGGACTATATTTTGAAAGAGGGGGAAAAAGAAAAATGAACAAATTCCTAGGCCCCACAAATAACCCAGAAATGCATTTTAAATAAAATCACACATTCTACTCATGTAAAAGCACCAGGCAGGCCCCACAAATCACCCAGAGATGCATTTTAAATAAAAGGACACATTCTCCTCGTGTAAAAATACGCTGATTCCCGGACCGTCCACGGGTCAGATTTAGAAGGCGATTGGGCCAGATCCGGCACCCGGGCCTTAGTTTGCCTACCCATGGCTAGTCATTGCAAGCTGCCAGAAGATTTGTGCTGCTGTCCATGGTACTGATTTTTCAGCAGGCTAACTGCTGAAGTCAACAGTCAACAGCTTCTCTATATGCCACATTTGTTTGCAACCCACGTTGACCTGTTTTTGCAGATCTCAAGTCAACAGGTATTATCCAGTGTGCAAGTGGAATTTGGGACCTAAAGTCAACTTGCCAAGACAAAAGTCTATATTCAAAGGATTTCTTCTTGATTAAAATGTCGTGCCCCTACTACTTTCAGAACTGATTGATCCCATTGCTGGAGATTTAAGCATGTGTTTCACTTTCCCAACTAAAATAAGCTGCTTGGCCACGTTGTCCCCCAAATTTATCTAAAATGTATGGGTTAATTCTCAAGTCTAACATCACACAACCCTACTCACATTTACTTAGAAGTAATTCCGATGGGATTCAATGGAGCTTACTCCCAGGTAAGTGGGGTTGGGATTGCAGTCTAATGTCTCCAAACTATTTAAAAATAGAAAGTCATTCTAAAGACATAAACACGTTAATTAGAAGCACACAGAAAAGACATTCATTGCTCCACAAAGCTTCTGGACTGTTAATTGACTGATGCTAATAACCTTGGCCCTAATTAGCATTCCGTTTTGCATTGCATTAAATACCAGAAGGAGAAAACCTGGCAGAATAAAGGACTTTAAATGAAGGGCGTGTGAAAAATCAATAAATAAAAATGTCACAATCTGGATTTTGGTGTGAGTTATTCAGATACACTGGTTGCAAAGGTCAAAATTAGGCATTTCAAGAGGTTGAAAAGCGTTACAAAAATTATTCAAGTGCTGTAATTGAAACCAGTTTGAGGAGTTCAGAATATATCCCAAATTTATTTTATTCTCATGTGTGAATCACTTCCCATACAAGAGGTTTCACAATGAGAATGTCAGCCATTAAAAACAACTACATAACCTCATATGTAAAAATTGCAACAACTAAAAGCACTGGCAGAGGTAAGAACAATTTTGGCATGAAAAGTATGTGCTCTGCCACAGAGCATGTGGCCCCATCAAAGAGTCCCCCTGAACCCCACAACTCTGAACTTGAGCTGCTCATTTATTTTTCTTACAAAACGGCACAGATATGTAAATCAGAAAAGGAAAATAATAATAATAATAATAATAATAATAATAATAATAATAATAATAATAAATTTTATTTATATCCCGCCCTCCCCAGCTGAAGCCGGGCTCAGGGCGGCTAACAACAATAAAACAGTACAAAAGTACAGCATAAACAACACTCTAAAATCATTCATTATAAAATTAATTAATTCAAGCCACTGGCAACCATTGGGCCAGAGCTCCACGAAGATTGCCGAGGGAGGGAGTCAGGCTGTGCCCTGGCCAAAGGCCTGGTGGAACAGCTCTGTCTTGCAGGCCCTGCGGAAAGATGTCAAGTCCCGCAGGGCCCTGGTCTCTTGTGACAGAGCGTTCCACCAGATCGGAGCCACAGCCGAAAAAGCCCTGGCTCTGGTTGAGGCCAGCCTAACCTCTCTGTGGCCTGGGACCTTCAAGATGTTTTTATTTGAAGACCGTAAGTTTCTCTGTGGGGCATACCAGGAGAGGCGGTCCCGTAGGTACGAGGGTCCTAGGCCGTATAGGGCTTTAAAGGTTAAAACCAGCACCTTAAACCTGATCCTGTACTTCACTGGGAGCCAGTGCAGCTGGTATAGCACCAGGTGAATGTGATCTCGCAGCGAAGACCTCGTAAGGAGTCTCGCTGCAGCATTCTGCATCCGCTGGAGTTTCTGGGTCAGTCTCAAGGGCAGCCCCACGTAGAGCGATGTAACACTCTCTGAAAACTGCTGTTTTGAACAAGCTGCATATTCTTCTTTCAGGGTGAGGCTGGCTGGCTATAACTCTAGAAGATTCCTTTTCCAAAGAAGAAATGCACTTTTAAATTATTATTTTTATTACTATTGCTTATTAGTATTATTTCATTGCAGCTGAATTGTGCTTCAGAAATGTATCATTAAGCACTGTTCGAAAGATTGTCATTTTAATGTATAATTAACACACACACACACATTTCCAAACAGATATACTTTTGCCCACATCATTAGACACTTCAGCATAAATGCTTCCATTAATTGGAGTAAATTGGGTGAAAATTAATACATGCTCATTAAAGGGGGGGAGAATCCATGTCAAGTGCCAAATTTGTTTCAGCCCTGAGGTCTTTCTCAGCAGCTGTTTAACGGATGGCAATTTATTCTGTGTGTAAGGGGAGGGGGCTGAATTTGAAAGAAAATGGCACATGTTTGTTTGAACACAACATTTTTAAGGTTGAGTTTGAGAATCCTTTGCATGGAGGCAAACAAGCTTTCCCAAACCGTAAAAAAGTGGGTTTTTGTAAAGATAATAACTGTTTGGTTGTTTTGCTGCAGTCTTGTTTTCACCTTCATTAATTAAATTTCCTGAACATGTAAATAAAGGGCAAAGGGAAGGATTCTGCATTCTGTGCATTCAGCAGAAGCTCTTCTATGGACATGTAGCTTACACTCCTGGAGCACCTTTCACAAAATTTGCAAAAAAGGAGGGGGGGTGTTAAAAGGATAATGCATAAATCTGCAATTGTCCCATATGGGAATCAAACCAGCGACCTTGAGGTTATCAGCACCACGCTCTAACCATTGTTGTTGTTTAGTCATGTCTGACTCTTTGTGACCCCATGGACCAGAGCACGCCAGGCACTCCTGTCTTCCACTGCCTCCCGCAATTTGGTCCAAACTCATGCTGGTAGCTTTGAGAACACCATCCAACCATCTCGTCCTCTGTCGTCCCCTTCTCCTTGTGCCCTCCATCTTTCCCAACATCAGGGTATTTTCCAGGGAGTCTTCTCTTCTCATGAGGTGGCCAAAGTAGTGGAGCCTCAGCTTCACGATCTGTCCTTCCAGTGAGCACTCAGGGTACTCAGCTCTAACCATACAGAATAAAAAACACAGCTCTAAAAATACAGAATAAAACGATCCCATCAAAGCATGAACACTCAGACATACATAATTCAATCATGGACTGAGTCATATTAAAACCGCACAGCAATTAAAGCAGGAGATTCAGGGTCAAGTGATCGAGGTGTGCCTTCAAAAGCCAGCAGAAACAGATAAAAGGAAGCGCTTCTTCAAAACCATTGCCCATACAGATGCAACCTCTGGTATTTCATCAAAGAATGCATTACATAAAACCTTGTGCAACTGGTGAAAATGCCCTTTGAGCATGCTTTCAAAACCCTGCTGTCCCCAAATTCAGTCTAAAGATTGGAGAAGAGATTTTTCTTCCGTCCACCCAGACACAGAAGACATATTTGCAGGTGGCTGAGAGATGCAAGCATTAGCTTTTTTGATTGCCATTTCATCCCATCACATTAGGCTATGGCAGCATACTTGATGCGATGACATAAAGAGGTGTTTTCTTGAATCAAGGGTTTACAGACCAGCATTCTGTTTCCAGCAGTGATCAGCCAGGTGTTGTAACTTGCTCAGCTGACGTGCTCATTCCCTATCCTTTTTCCATCCCCCTCCTCCTCAAACAACAACAAATGCCCTGCTTGTTCAAAACTAGAACAACAGTAGACCTTGAACCTTTCTCCTTGAAAAGCTAGATTTTTCCTTGCAGAGAGTTTTCTTTCTTTCCTTTTTTGTGGGGGGAAAGGGGAGAGACTAGGGATTAATATGTAACTCCTATGCTAACTCTCTTTGCATCGGCACTGAAGAGAGATTAGAAGTACATTTACAGCACAAAATTGCGGTTTGGTATTCCAGCGACTGCCTTATCTAACACAAGGCAGCCATTATTGCATGATTATGTTGTTTGCTTTTTTGTTTTACTCTGTAAACACTGCATGCCGTTTTCACACTGGATGTTCGTTTCCCTGCTTTACAGTGCTAATGATCACCAGCTAAGCAGTTATAGTCCATTTTGCAACCTTCAGCGTCCCTGCCACCTGATGCAGAGGCTAGAAAAATGATAGAAGTAGTACGACTCTTGCAACACATTGGAGGCTAATATACAAACAATAATTACCAAAATAATTATACATTCTTTATCAATCTTCTGAGAAAAATAAAGTGTAAAGCCACGGAGACTTATGAACTACCCAACTTAAGATGAACTTATAATGTCAGGTTACAATGGATTTTTCAAATGCTTAATTCAGTCTTTTGTTTTCTTTATCTTTTTAGGTAAGTTCATGAAGATACCAACAAAGGGAAAGTTTGGTGTTGTTCACAATACAGTGGTACCTCGGGTTATGAATGTTTCAACTTAATTTTTTGGGGGTTACGAATGATTGTAACCCGGAAGTAAGTTGTCTGAGCTGTTGGAGGCCTCGCTGCTGCCTGGAGGCAAACCCGGACACCCGTGGTGCCTGCAGGGCTCCGCGAATGCCAGGAGCCAAGCCCCGATGTCTGCGGGGCCTGCAGAGGCTCCGCGACTGGGCTCCAGCTGTGGGAGCACTCTGAGGCCTCCGCGAATGCCAGGAGCCAAGCCCCGATGTCTGTGGGGCCTGCAGAGGCTCCGCGACTGGGCTCCAGCCGTGGGAGCACTCTGAGGCCTCCGCGAATGCCAGGAGCCAAGCCAGTTGTGATTGTGGAAGAGGACCCCGAGCCCCCATCCAAGCAATGAGTGCACATAAGAAAATAAATAAATGTTGTTGTTTTTCATCTAAAATACTGTCTTATTTATTTTATAGTACAGTGCATTGATTATTGCCTTCATTTTATAGATCAATGGTCTCGTGAAACAGTAAAATTCGTGTTAAATTGCTGTTTTAGGAGTGTCTGGAACGGATCAATCCACTTTCCATTACTTTCAATGGGGAAAGTCCGCTTCAGGTTAAGAACGCTTCAGGTTAAGAACTGACTTCCGGAACCAATTAAGTACTTAACCTGAGGTACCACTGTATTGAGAGATGCTAGTGAAGTTGTAGAGGCAGGGTGCCGGTGTTTTGCACCTGTTTCGCCCTGGCAGTCCAAGTAAGGCCGCTGTTCACCCTCAATGGGGCCCTTTTACTGGGGCTTGCAGGTAGCCCAAGGTAGTTTCCAGGCTTCTTCAATGGTCTAATCTCAAAGCCTTGATACATACTGTGGTGCCCCACAAGACGAATGCCTCGCAAGACGGAAAACTCGCTAGACGAAAGAGTTTTCCGTTTTGGAGGTGCTTCGCAAAACGAATCTCCTATGGGCTTGCTTCGCAAGACGACAATGTCTTGCGAGTTCCTGCTGGTTATTTCCCCCCCCCCCTTTTTCTAAGCCGCTAAACCGCTTATCAGCTGATCCGATCAGCAGATAAGCCGCTAAAAGCCACTAATAGCGCTAAGCCGCTTATCAGCTGATCCGATCAGCAGATAAGCCGCTAAAAGCCTCTAAAAGCCTCTAATAGCGCTAATAGTGCTAATCCGCTAATCCTTCAATGGGCTTGCTTCGCAAGACGAAAAAAACCGCTAGACGAAGAGAATCACAGAACGGATTCTTTTCGTCTTGCGAGGCACCACTGTATATTCAATTTCATAAAGAATACTATTTCTTGGCTTAAGTTTAAGAGACTGATTTGCTTTTCAAGGTTACCTGATGCAGAGGAGCATAGGGTCCTATTTTAAACCAGGTCAACCTGGAAGACAAGGCTATCAGTGTTTACTAGTCGCAATGTCTTTGTATCACTGCCAGTGTGGGAGGTGGTATTCTTCTGAATGCCAGCTGCCGGGAATCACAAGTAGTTAGAGCTCTGTTACATTTAGGTCCTGTTTGCAGGTTTCCCATAGACATCTGGTTGGCCACTGTGAGAACAGGATACTGCGAGGGTTCTTCTTCTGCTCTTAAGAAGATGGATTAGATAGTATAAAAATAATAATATAATAATAATGTTATTATTTACATGCCACCCATCTGACTGGATTGCCGCAGCCACTCTGGACGGCTGTCCAAAAAATATTAAAATGTCAACCATTAAAAGCTTCCCTGAACAGGGCTGCCTTCAGATGTCTTCTAAAAGTTGTGTAGTTGTTTATCTCCTTGACATCTGGTGGGAGAGCATTCCACAGGGCAGGCGCCACCACCGAGAAGGCCCTCTGCCTGGTTCCCTGTATCTTCACTTCTCGCAGGGAGGGAACTGCCAGAAGGCCCTCAGAGCTGGACCTCAGTGTCTGGGCTGAACGATGGGGGTGGAGATGCTCCTTCAGGTATACTGGGCCGAGCCAGTGAAGATCCTTTAGGACCGGTGTTATATGGTCTCAGTGGCCCCTCCCAGTCACCAGTCTGGCAGCTGTGTTCTGGATTAGTTGTAGTTTCCAAGTCACCTTCAAAGGTAGCCCCATGCAGAGCGCATTGCAGCAGTCGAAATGGGAGATATCCAGAGCATGCACCACTCTGCCAAGACAGCATGCAGGCAGATAGGGTCTCAGCCAACATACTGGGTTGAGCTGGTAGACTGTCTCTTGGTTACATAGGAAGCCTGCAAGCAAGATCATTCCACAGTAGCTGCACCATCTCCTCAGCCCATGCCTCTACTACCATATGGTCTAAAATTTTAAACCACAAAGACTAGAACCTACATCTCAAAGGTGTGGGAATGTTGTGGATAGTAGGAGAGGATATATTGATTAAATATTATCCTTCCTCACTCACTCTAGTGAGCTAGTAGCAGAGTATATTCCCCTGTATATTGCTGGAAGCTAGTTGGTAGATTCGTTAGAATCTCTTGAGTTAAGCAATCCAGACTGGCTTGTTCAGATTAGATTTGTTCCTGGTAAATTCGCCTTTAAAGGTAAAGGTAAAGGGACCCCTGACCATTAGGTCCAGTCGTGACCGACTCCGGGGTTGCGGTGCTCATCTCGCATTATTGGCCGAGGGACAGCTTCCAGGTCATGTGGCCAGCATGACTAAGCTACTTCTGGTGAACCAGAGCAGTGCACGGAAACGCCGTTTACCTTCCCGCCGGAGCGGTACCTATTTATCTACTTGCACTTTGACGTGCTTTTGAACTGCTAGGTTGGCAGGAGCAGGGACCGAGCAATGGGAGCTCACTCCGTCGTGGGAATTTGAACCGTCGACCTTCTGATCGGCAAGTCCTAGGCTCTGTGGTTTAACCCACAGCACCACCCGCGTCCCCTCTTAAACAGAATAAAGACACAACAGTCTTCACTTAAAGGTAATAAGAAGTTTACTTACATTCAGTTCACAGCATGACCCCTGAAGGCAGGCTTTAACTTGTAGTTACAGAAGAGAGTGTGGGTTCATCCCATGTGGTGAATGAGCCCATGTGCTGCTGGCTGAGAGCCAGCAGACAGCCAAAGAACATCAAGAGAGCAGCATCAAGAGAAGGGAAGATGGCTGCATGACAGGCCTTGTATGGGGTCTCCCAGGGTCACACACATCTTCCTGGTCACACGCAGAGGGAGGATGCTCCAGACCAGGTGTGACAGGAAGTCCTCCTGGCTGGAGCAGCATCCCCCTGTGTGTCCACTCTGGGCAAACAGGAAATGTTGTACTTGACTGCTACAGTGATGTTACATCCCACAAAAGGAGCACCATCTATGTTGCCACTCCCAAAATTACCCTTCCTTGGTATCTTGCTATTTCTGTGCATTCCACACCTGCAAGAGTGACATTGCTAGACTTCATAGAATCAAGCCAGAGCCATCAACCCTCAGCTCCCTTCTGCTGACAAGGATGTTCCTCCAAACGGTGATTAAGCTGATTGCTTTCTTTGCCATCTGTTATGGCACAGTACGGCGTGTGACTTTGTCCTACAGAGAAGGCTGTGCTTCCCTTCGGCAATGCCGCAATTAGATTTTGGACTCAAAGGCTGCTTCTCTCTCTCTCCCAAGAATACCTCTGCCCTCAATCAACTTTTTCCTCTTAAGGAACCATCAGCAGTGAAGGGAGCCAGCCTGCCAGAATTCCTAAATAAGTCCTTTGAAACAACCACATGCTAATAAAGCCATAAAGCAGAAGGCAAGACAGGGAAGTGACCAGAAGCTGTTCACACTACTGCAGAGAGGCAAGTTGATCTGTATTCAAAGATTGTAAAATTAAAAAAAAATAAAACAAAAATGTGGACAGGCCTCTTAAAAGACTTTCAGGCCATATTCAGAAATGTCTCAGGTGCTATTCAGAATTCAGCTTGCATCATTAGCACTAGTTTCCTCACTTCATCTATAGCGGGCATAGGCAAACTTGGCCCTCCAGATGTTTTGGGACTACAATTCCCAGCATCCCTGTCCACTGGTCCTGTTAGCTAGGGATGATGGGAGTTGTTGTCCCAAAATATCTGGAGGGCCAAGTTTGCCGATGCCTGATCTATAGGTCCAGGATGTTTTTGTGCCTGCATACTTAGCACAAGTACTGTATGGGTACCATATTCATCATGGGTACTGCATCATGGGTACTGTAGTCATATGCCTGCTTATTTTTATTTATTAAATTTATTGGATGCAACTCAAAGGGACTTAACAACCATAATAACTGGTCCCACAAATTTAGATTTCACTCAAAGTTGCAGCATAATATAAACATCCCAGTCTTAAATTTGCATGATAATCTGTACGTTGGATATATCATTGCATCATCTGGGGGAAGTATTGTGGCAATCTGCCTCCTCCCAGTTTCAGATTTTCAGAGCTTCCAGTTTCATTCTGGTTTAGGTAGAATTTGGAGACACAGTTTTGGACTTGATAAATCAGAACTGATTTTTATATTTATGCATTTCCCCTCTGCTCTTGTCTTGAGCTGTTGGATTTATTGGTTGTTGAAATGTTTGACATGCATATTGAAACAATATGCATACCGGATTAGTTAGCAAAATGATGGGTTTTGCATTATTGAATTGCTGTTCTTACAGTTATTGATATCTTTTATTTTTCCAGTTTCCTCTGTTTTACAAATATACTTAAAACATAAAAGCTTGTACATATCTCAGTCTTTCCTGAACAGACAACTAAATTTGCCCAAGATACTTAAACAGGGCAGGAGGAGGTCTATGGTGTCTCATGCATTGCTATTAAAAAGACAGAAAGGACCATATCATCAGTAAAGAAGGTAAGTAGGTACCAAAGTCCAAATACAGTTTTAAGCATTGTCATAGTGTGACGGCCATCCAAGGTCATGATAAAATCATACCACGTCCTTGCAAAATTCTCCAATTATATAATGTCCACGAGGAAATCTGAGCTTGGAAGTCATTTGTTCTTGAGAGCACAATATACTAGACTTTACTATAGCAACATGAAATGGTTGGCCCTGTGAGATCTTTCCAAAACTTGGCTAGTGTAAATTGAGCTGGAGTCAAAAGGCGACTTACGAGCTCTTTGCTGTGCAATCTCTCATTTGCACCAACAAAAAGATCTAGTCACGCTGACTGAGGTATCCTGTCAACCTGGGTGATGAGCTTGAAATGGTCCGAGATGAGGATCCACAAAGCCACCAGATGTGGTAGAAGGTCCCTTTGGCCTGCAACTTCTCAGTCAATTTGCTGAGAGAGTTGGGGTGACATATGCAGCCATTTGGTGCTGGAGGAGACTCTTGAGAGTCCCATGGACTGCAAGAAGATCAAACCTCTCCATTCTGAAGGAAATCAGCCCGGAGTGCTCACTGGAAGGACAGATCCTGAAGCTGAGGCTCCAATACTTTGGCCACCTCATGAGAAGAGAAGACTCCCTGGAAAAGACCCTGATGTTGGGAAAGATGGAGGGCACAAGCAGAAGGAGGCGACAGAGGATGAGATGGTTGGATAGTGTCCTCAAAGTTACCAGCATGAGTTTGACCAAACTGTGGGAGGCAGTGGAAGACAGGAGTGCCTGTCGTGCTCTATTCCATGGGGTCACGAAGAGTTGGACACGACTAAACAACAACAACATGCAAACATTACTGGAGCGGCATACCAGCTACAAATCACTTTTAACCATAACTCTTTGATGTTAACAGCAGTGTTTTTTTCTGGGGGGACACACACCCCTAAACATCTTGTGAATCTAATGAGAAATTTTTCATTTCTTCTCTAACACGGTGAATCATCAGTTCCGTTGCTGCCCCCAATGGCGGCCTCATTTCCTGTCTCAGGTGCTTCCTGAGTCTCAGACGGAAGTGAGCGTTTGATGTGTGAAGTAGGAGTTGGAATCTAGCACGGTGATTGGTCAGTTTCGTTGTTACCACCTCGAATGGCGACTTCATTTCTTTTCCAGGTGCTTCCTGAGTCTCAGATTGAAGCGAGCGTTTAATGTGTGAAGCAGTGTGGAATGTGGATGTGTACTGATGGAAGTCAGGAAGATGTTAGTGCACACAACTTCATGCCAATGTGCGGTGTAATATGAGGTAATGCATGTTCTTTGTACTTTTGTCCATTTACTGTATTTATTTTTCCTGATTTGAGCTATAAAACGGTGGTTTTCTTGAGTCAAAATGAGAGTACCCCTAAACATTTTTTTTTGGGGGGGGGAGCACTGGTTAGCAGAGATGGATTCAGGGATGGTTTAGTCCAGGGGTGGGGAACCTCAAACCACAGGGCTGGATGTGGCCCTCTAGTCCTCTCTATCTGGCCCTAAGAACTCCCCTCAAGCCATACCCATTGGCCCCACTCCACACCCCAAATAGCTTTGCCTGACTGAAGTGCATCCATGGGAGCATATTCACCCAGTGCTTTTCAAGCTGCACTGGCTCCCGGTAGAGTATAGGGTCAGATTTAAGGTGCTGCTTTTGACCTTTAAAGCCCTTCACAGCCTAGGACCCTCGTACCTACGGGACCGCCTCTCCTGGTATGCCCCACGGAGAGCCTCAAAGTCCATAAATAACAACACCCTAGTGGTTCCAGGCCCTAAGGAAGTAAGATTGGCTTCAACCAGAGCCAGGGCCTTTTCAACACTGGCTTCGGCCTGGTGGAACTCTCTGCCTCATGAGACTAGGGCTCTGCAGGATCTGATTTCTTTCCGCAGGGCCTGTAAGACAGAGTTGTTCCACCTGGCCTTTGGCTTGGAGCCAATTTGATTCCCTCCCTCTCTTTCTTTTTTCTTTTCCTTCTCCTCCTGCGATGAGGCTACATTTTAATATTTTAATGTTCCATTATTTTAATGTTGTATTTTATTTTTGTTTTTAAGTTGTAATCATTCATCTTGTTTTTATTATTGCTTGTAAGCCGCTCTGAGCCCGGCCTTGGCTGGGGAGGGCGGGGTATAAATAAAAAATTATTATTATTATTATTATTATTATTATTATTATTATTATTATTATTATCATCATCATCCCTGAATCGTGGTCATGTCTCTTGCTTATTTATTAATTGCATTTACATTCCACCTTTTTTCTTCCAGTGAGCTCAAGGTGATGTTCTCCTCCTCCATGTTTCATCCTCAAAACAACCCCTGTGAAGTAGGCTAGGCTAAGAGATGGTGACAGGCCCAAGGTCATCCAGTGAGCTTCATGGCTGAGTGGGGATTCGAACCTTAGTCTCCCAGGGTATAGTCCAACACTCTAACCGGTATGTCTTGTTGGCTTGTCTGGATGGAGGACCAGGAGGTGGGTGAAGAAACTCATCTACAATTAACATTTGTTGCTCCACCTTCTTTTGTCTCTGCCCTGCCCACTACTGGCATCTTGGAAGATGGTTCAAAAGAATATGGGGTCTTTGGAGTGAAGACCCCATATTCCATATACACACTCCAGGAAGGAAGGAAGGAAGGAAGGAAGGAAGGAAGGAAGGAAGGAAGGAAGGAAGGAAGGAAGGAGGCCCCACTTCTTTGAGTTCATGTCCATCCTCCATATCATTTTAAAACTTTCAGTAGAGCTAATGTCTATTTCTGTTCATGTAAATACTTGAAACCAATGTTTCTTCAGATTCTCGCGCTTGGAACATTAAGGAGTCAAATGGGGTTAAAGGTCTTGCAGCTTGACTCTTTACAAAGCGAGTTGTCAGGGAGATGTTTTGAAACGCTGAGATGTTCTGCTATTCATTGTCATGGCTGATTTACTTTTTATGGGCTGCGAGATACTTAGAGTGTAATCTTTTGTGGAGAAGCACCATTGGAGATCAGGTGATGATCATATGAAATAAATGCTTGTGTCAAGTGAGGTCTCAAGAGAGTCCTGAACTTCCCAGGAGGCAGATGTAGCTTGTGTAATTCAATTCCCTGCCCTGCCTGATGTTGCAATATTTGGCAAAACAATTAGATATGTAGAAAGAAAGCCAACCGACAAACATTTGCAAACTGTGTTTGAGCTTCTTCCAAAAAAACAACAACAACCCTCAAATGGTCAATTTGAATTAGTCTCTTTATTCTAACTTAATTTATCTTGACCAAGAAAACCAATACTGTGCTTCCTGCATGAGGCTACGTGAGGATTTGCTGCTGTCCATTGTACATACTGAACTAGAATTAAATCCCTGAGCCAATGGCTAATTTTTCGTGCTCATTGAGGAAGCTGGGACAGAGCCCAGATTTACAGCCTAAACCACCAGTTACAAGAGGCAATCGCTGTGATCTCGGCACGTCCGAAAGCTTCAGCCACCTTGGCAATTTTGAGACAGGGCTGCAAAAAACTGCTTTTCTAGTCCCGTGTAGTTTAAGACTACAGTTTCTTGCACAGGCTCATGACAAAAAAATTGCACAGATTTGGAATCGTTGCATGAGGACAGGATAGAGGTATAATATTATTCACGGTTTGGAGAAAGTGGATAGGCGAAGTGGATATGTTGATGGCCTTCAAATCCTATCAGTCCCAGCCAGCATGATCAATGGTCAGAGATGATGGGAGCTGTAATCTATTCATAGCTGTCAACTTTTCCCTTTTCTTGCGAGGAATCCTATTCGGAATAAGGGAATTTCCCTTAAAAAAAGGGAAACGTTGACAGCTATGAGTCTATTATCTATCTATCTATCTATCTATCTATCTATCTATCTATATCTATCTATCTATCTATCTGTCATCTATCTATCATCTATCTATCTATCATCTATCATCATCTATCTATCTATCTATCGCCCTGTTATGTACTGAGTTGAATAGGATCCAAACTGCAGCAGTCTGATTGGTCCTAGAACAATAGGATCCAAATTGCAGCAGTCTGATTGGTCCTAGAACAATAGGATCCAAATTGCAGCAGTCTGATTGGTCCTAGAACAATAGGATTCAGAATGCAGCAGTCTGATTGGTCCAAGAACAATGCAGCAGTATGATTGGTTGGCAGGAACCACCCAATCATGCTCCAGATATAAGTGAATCCACAACCTGATTGGCTTACAGTAGAATTCCAGAATTAACCAGTCATGTGCAGCCCATTCTGTAAATAATGTATATAAAGCAGATACTTTGAGGGGACATTCATTTCATTCCTCCTCACCACTATGAGCTGAATAAAGAGCATGAAATCACTTTGTATATTTCACGCCCTATACCTGGAGTTCTCAGGGAGGTTCACAGAACAAAATCAAAATATAAATATAAAACCACAAAATATATAATCAAAATCAAAACAACAACCCAACACACACACCCAAAACACCACATTTTAAAAGGGCATAGGATGTCAATCAAATCAACCCAAGGCCTGATTACAAAGGAATGGTTTTGCCTGCCACCTAAAGGTGTATAATGAAGGCGCCAGGCAAACCTCCCTGGGGAGAGCATTCCACAAACGGGGAGCCACCGCAGAAAAGGTCCCGTTCTCATGTTGCCACCCTCCAGACCTCTCGAGGAGGAGGCATGCAAAGAAGGGCCCCAGAATCTCAGGGTCCGGGTAGGTTCATATGGAAAGTGGTGGTCCTTGAGGTATTGCAGTCCTGAGCTGCTTAAGGCTTTATAGGTCAAAACCAGCACTTTGAATTGTGCCTGGAAACTAATTGGTGGCCAGTGCAGTTGGACCAGGATTGGTGTAATATAGTCAAACCTTCTTGTTCCAGTGAGCAACCTGGCCGCTGAATTCTGCACCAGCTGAAGTTTCCGAACTGTCTTCAGAAGCAGCCCTATGTATATATATATATTTTTAAAGTAATATTTATTAAAGTTTCATAAACAATCAAAAGCTTCAAAGTTTAAACATAGAATACAAAAACCAAGAAAGACTACAAAAATACAAAACAAATACAAATACAAAACAAAACACATAAAAAATACACAATAGAGAACAGTTAACAAAATAGAAGAAAAAAGAATAGAGAACACCAATAAGCAAAACAGAAAAAAGATTAGTATTTTCATATCTTATATTTCATTCACTAATTTCTTGACCTCCTCACACCTCCCTTTTTGTATTCCAATTCAGATATTTAATTCAGCAAATCCTTACCCTTTATCATTTATCCTTACTCAGCATCTTAACCTATAATAAATATATATTTTCCACCAGCCCTATGTATAAGGCTTGGCAACCATATGTCAGGAGTGCTCTGATGGTGTTTCCTGCTTGGCAGGGGGTTGGACTCGATGGCCCTTGTGGTCTATTCCAACTCTATGATTCTATGATTCTATAACACATTGCAGTAATCTAGTCTAGCGAAATCTGGAGGGCCACAGTTTCCTTGTCTCTACCCTAAGAACTGGTGATACCAAAAGAGGGAAATATCCAAGCAGATGAAGCCACCACTGTATGACTGGATGATCTCGACAGATTCCAAAGTCTCCAGAGTTTTGTCAATGAGATGTTTTCCCATTCCATCCTGGAATCCATCTGTTGGGTATTTATCCCATTTGCATCACCATCCAAACACTTGAAATCACTATCCTCCTTAATCCTAATATTATGGTGTTTGGAGAGAACTTGGCTCATATAATGAGGCAAACAGTAGAATGATTCACTGGTGAGTGAGCAGGCTGTTGCTCACTGATAGCAGAACACTGACATTATAGAGTTCGCTCCCACAAGAGGCGGTGATGGATTTGGATGGCTATAAAAGAAGATTAGACAAATGCATGCGGGATAAGGCCATCGGTAGCAACTAGCCACAGTGGCTATGTACTCTCTCCATTTTCAGAGTCAGTAGGCCACCGAATACTAGTTGTGGAGAATTGCAGGTGAGGAGAGCCCTGTTGTACATTTCCAGGCACAATTCAAAGCGTTGGTGCTGACCTTTAAAGCCCTAAATGACCTTAGCCCAGTATACCTGAAGGAGCGTCTCCACCCGCATCATTCATCCCAGACACTGAGGTCCAGCTCCAAGGGCCTTCTGGCGGTTCCCTCCCTGCAAGAAGTGAAGTTACAGGGAACTTTCCTCCACAACTGATGACTTTGGGGGCATGTAAATCTTGAGTATGAACTCTGCCAAATGCATTTGAAGATCTTCCCATCCATGCCCACCTTGCACGATGGTCTCTGAATAAATCTGAGGTCTCTCCTGTCCCAACAGCTGGTGAAAATAGTCTGCACAGCTCCTAACTTCCTGGTAATGGGCTTGGGGAAACCCTTCTTGGGTCCTCTGGCTTTGTCCCTCCAAGTATCAGATGGGGAAAAGGTGGTGTTACCACAATGACTTGGCAGAGCTGCACATGATTAATTGAGGAAAGTGTTTGCTCTGGCAGTTTCTACGACTTAAGACATCTAGCTCTCAAACGCTCGTGACTATCTGAGCACAGCTTTAAGAGCAAAGTTGCAATATCTCACTTCCTTTGGAGAGGTGGGTGGACTGCTTGCATTTGGGGGATGAATCATCTCCAGCTTGGTTTAATGAAAAACCCTGCCTATTCTTCATTTATATGAGTGTACACCGGGCGTATTCATGATGGATCTCGTGCACAAGTCACCATCCTAATGCTCTAAGGAGCAATCAAATGGTAAGCTTGTCTGTACCTACGCATCCCCGAGGATTAAGATGCTTCTCAGGGGCTAGTTGCATCAAATCGCTATGCCATTATGCGCTTTATAACTTGGGTATCTGGGCAAATGAGGAAAGAGCAAGGCCAATGATCCTTCATACCAAAGCAAGAGATGGAACAACTGAAGCAAGGGATGGAGAAGACATAGTCAAGTTCTCCTATGCAAAGCCTGCTGACTGGAGGGTTCTCAAGAGTAGGAGAGTATCCCAGCAGACTGCGTCCATAGGCAACTTGAGGAGTAAAAGCCAGGAGTCTAAGCCCAGGAGCCAGAAATCATGAGCTGGGAGTCACAAACTGAGAAGCAGACACCGTGTCTACTGCTGTTGCTCAGAAAAAGCCCTAGACTTACTGTGATCCACTCACAGTATAAAAAACTGACAGTGGTCTACCCATTGTCGTTTGATGGATCAAAGTTGTTGAGGGTGTTTTTTTAGGAAGCAAATGAATGAATGGAACTGAATACAGTGGTACCTCAGGTTACAGACACTTCGGGTTACAGACGCTTCGGATTGCAAACTCCGCTAACCAGGAAGTGGTTGCTCCAGGTTAAGAACTTTGCAACAGAAATTGCGCACTAGCAGTGCAGCGGCAGCAGGAGGCCCCATTAGCAAAAGCGTGCCTCAGGTTAAGAACCTTTGCAGGTTAAGAACGGACCTCTGGAACGAATTAAGTTCTTAACCCGAGGTACCACTGTATATGAATGAATGAAACTGAATCAGCATTGCGATATACACAGAACATAATAAAAAGTGGATTATATAAAACACATAGTTGAGGGTCCTGAATCTGCAGTCAAATAGTGGACCTTAATCTGACGGTCCACTTTTTTTGCTAGGAAGCAGAAGTTGCTGAGCTTTCTTTGGAAAGGCAAAGTTGTTCAGCTTTTAATGTTTAATAGATTATTGTATTTTAGTGTTTTGTTGGAATCCGCCCAGAGTGGCCGGGGAAACCCAGCCAGATGGGCGGGGTATAAATAAATTATTATTATTATTATTATTATTATTATTATTATTATTATTATTATTATTATTATTATTATTTCTTAGGAAGCCAGAGTGGTTGAGCTTTTTTTATGATGATTGCTGGTGCCTGAATGGTTCCAAACTCACAAGGGTTTCTGACTCTCAATTATCAATATGGAGGGGGTCACTTCCCCGCCAACCCCTTTTCTGTGGTGGTTGCATTTTTAGATTAATGAGCGTCCAAATCTGACCACTTCTACAGAGCTGTAAGGTTCCGGATGACAATTCAGTCACTAATTTGAACTCTACAATGCTGGCTCCAGCAAACTCAGCTAAGAGATTGATTGATTGATTGATTGATTGATTGATTGATTGATTTGCTGAATTTATAAACCACCACCTCAAGGTTCGCCCCCTCCTGATGTAATCTCCACAACAACCCTGTGAGGTTGATGAGGCTGAAAGAATACAGTGACTGGCCCAATATCACCCACTGAGCTTTATGGCCTGGTGGGGATTCGAACCCTGGTCTCCCAAATCCTAATCTAACACTCTAACCGCTGTACCACACTGGTTCTCAATGCCCTCTGCATCCTCCCTTTAGTAGGCATTCTTGATCTCCACCAGCACCACCAGCACTGGGTGTTTTTATTTCATTCTGTCTTTTGCCCAGCTGGCAATCAAGTCGTAGCAGGAGCTACTCCTTCAACTCCCTGCCGGGGCCAATCTCTCGCTCATCCCCATGGGCACATCTGGATCCCTGAGCAAGTGTTGCAGGTGCCACCCCCTCTGGTCTCTTCTCTCTCCCTCCCTTAGTTCAAACCACCCCTCCCCACATCGTGCAGAAACTTTGATTTTCCAAGGGTACTGGGCAGAAGAATGAATCTGAGCCTTGAAAGGCACGTTGAGATGAAAGAAGAAGTGAGAAAGTATCAGATTTCCCACTTCCGCCTTCAGTTCTAGGTACATTTCACAGAAGGAAAGGTCATTGCCTTTGCCATCCCATGGCCAAGGAGGAAGAGAACGGGGACTTGGACGCCTCCTGGGCACCGGAGGAAGATCTAAAGGGTGTTGCGTGGCGAGTTTCCGTCCCCCCCAGGTGGAAATAATGACACATGACACAATTATTAAGGTTAATGGGCTATAAAAGGCCACAACTTTATTGATTACAGATGAAGAGCAGTATTGGCTTAGGCATTGGTCCTAACCGACTATATCCAACGCCAGCCTGTCTGCATGAAGTCCGGGAAGGGTTAACCACCAGTAGGGGGAGTCCTGCTGATGCACATCAACTAGGAACTCCCCCGGGGTCACCGCTAGGGGGCGTGGCTTAGGCCCTAACCTCCTTAGGCTTCAGACAGGGCCACAACCCCCAGAATCCTTTAACGGACTACCCTTCAATATGTGGGGCAGGTGATGGCGTGACCTCCCCTCTTCCATCTACAGAACTATACCAATGCCTAACTACCAATACCAAGAAAGTTGTGACGATTTGCTACGAGGTAGGTGAAAACCAAGTGGCTGGTGCCAATTTGCCAAGTGGAAAAATTCCTACCAGGCCCCTCAACGATGACCAACCAAGGTCCATAGCAAGGTCAAGGAACGAAAATCTTATAGGGTGGGAGGGTGGGAAAAGCAGGAACAGCTGGAAGGCGGAAAGAGGGAGATCCCCGGCCGCGTCCTGCCTTAAATAGGGCAGGCCATGCCCCCCGAGCCAGCTGATTGGCTGGCCAGGGGATGACACGGCCGGGAATCATGCAGGGCTGGCCTCTGCCCACCGCGCACATGGAGAGGCCATGAAGCCCACAACCCCACCTCCTCAGGCGGAAGTGGCTCTGTTGCCCTCACACCCACCCTGAAACTTCAGAGATTTAGCCATTTCTGGACTTCCATCTCTTTAGGAACAAAATGGTACACCTGCTGAACCCCAGTCCCTGTTCCAGCCATTTCTCAATGAATTGTGATGGTGCCAAGGGAGTTACACTGGGGGCGGGGAGAGAGGGAGCTAGGCTTGCATACTAAATCTTTTCTGCTGGCTGGGGAGCGAGCCAGCCAGGAACTATTTTTAAATCCCTAAGGAATGAAGCGGCGATGTGGTGCCAACACCAGAATCCTCAATGTGCAGTTATAACAAGAAGCTTTCCTTTCGCGGAGAGCTGGGGGAGAGGGTTGCCAGCAACTGGAGAAAAATCATCACGACCATCAGTGCAATTTATCAGGGCAAGCTTGGTACTGCAAAGCTTTAATTAATTAAGGATGAAGTTTCTAGTTGAATGTGTGTGTGCTTTGTAAAAAAAAGGAGTACCAAAATTTTAAATCCAGCTTCCTCCTGACAAATTTGCACAAGAGACTGGCATACCAGTGAAGCTAGCAATAGTCAGTCACAACCCTCTCGCATGAATCAAGAGGACCACCTGGATATCATATTTATATTTAAAGGTAAAGGGACCCCTGGCCATTAGGTCCAGTCGTGGCCGACTCTGGGGTTGCGGCGCTCATCTCGCTTTATTGGCCGAGGGAGCTGGCGTACAGCTTCCGGGTCATGTGGCCAGCATAAACTAAGCTGCTTCTGGCGAACCAGAGCAGCACACGGAAATGCCGTTTACCTTCCCGCCAGAGCGGTACCTATTTATCTACTTGCACTTTGATGTGCTTTCGAACTGCTAGGTTGGCAGGAGCAGGGACTGAGCAACAGGAGCTCACCCCGTCACGGGGATTCGAACCGCCGACCTTCTGATCGGCAAGTCCTAAGCTCTGTGGTTTAACCACTACACTAGGTTCTTGGCAGGTAAGTCATTTGGTCCAGAATCCTATTCTCACAGTGGCCAGTCAGATGCCCCAGTGGGAACCCTATAAGCAATACCTGAGTGTGTTCTGGGAAATGATATATAATGAAATGAAAATAATGTTTAAAATAACCTTTGGGGTTGTTGTTGTTGTTTTTAAAAAAAATGTCCTCCCATCACATGTCAAAGAGAAATACATCTACCAGACTTTTAGAAGACATTTGAAGGCAGCCCTGTTTAGGGAAGCTTTTAATGTTTAATAGAGTATTGTATTTTAATATTTTGTTGGAAGCCGCCCAGAGTGGCTGGGAAAACCCAGCCAGATGGGCGGGGTATAAATAAATTATTATTATTATTATTATTATTATTATTATTATTATATGAGTAGAATATGTGCTTTTATTTAAAATGCATCTCTGGGTTATTTGTGGAGCATAGGAATTCATATCCACCAAAAAAATATAGTCCGGCCCCCCCACAAGGTCTGAGGGACAGTGGACCGGCCCCCTGCTGAAAAAGTTTGCTGACCCCTGGTCTTAACTATGTGATGGATGGAGATGTGCTTCCTTTTGTCTGTCCTGGATCCTCTGAAATTTTAACAGCAAGCTGAGGAATTAGTGCTGTGCCGCATGTTTATGAAGTCAAGAAGCATACGTACATTATTTTGCTGTACTCAAACCGTAGCCTCGAGCAATAGTCAAGAGAAGAGATGAAGCTGCAAGATTCTGCACCCAGAGGTGCAAGGCGTATCTTTTAACACCTGACAAATTGTGGTTTCTTCCCCCCCTAGTGAAAATAGGAACCATCAACACTGTGGTTAAAGAAGAAGCAACAGAAGCAATAGGAGTATCTTACCTGGGCTTAGAATTAGTATGAAAACCACAATGTCATCATGCAGAAAAAGGAAATTTCTAGAGAAAAAGCTCCGAATTAATCATCCCTGATATGCAGTGCACATCACATCAACTTAGCTGTCTAAAAGAGGAAATATGGAATATATCCAATTAAGGACTGGTAGGAAAGAAAAGGGGAGTTTTTAATGAGAATTGTTTTTTGATGGCAACTGTTACTTTTCATTTAAAAAGGCTGCAACCATTAAGTCAATTGCTTTGACTAGCTGATTAGAAGAGCCTTTTGATCAGCTCAAAAGGTGCCCCTGATTCATTGGGTAGTCATTTAAACTTAAATGATTTTTAACGCAAGCTCGTTCTAAAAACAGCAGATAAAAAGTGCCAGGAGGAAGGGGGAACGAGGCAGTGGAGGGGTTGACGCAGTGCACACGCATTGGCAGAGCCAATCCAGCAGTCCTGCTGGTGCATTCGCACTGCACCAACCTTCAACCTCATCATGAGAAAGGCTGGGCTGGATGAATCCCAAGCTGGAATTAAGATTGCCGGAAGAAATATCAGCAACCTCAGATATGCAGATGACACAACCTTGATGGCAGAAAGTGAGGAGGAATTAAAGAACCTTTTAATGAGGGTGAAAGAGGAGAGAGAAAAATATGGTCTGAAGCTCAATATCAAAAAAAACTAAGATCATGGCCACTGGTCCAATCACCTCCTGGCAAATAGAAGGGGAAGAAATGGAGGCAGTGAGAGATTTTACTTTCTTGGGCTCTATAATCACTGCAAATGGTGACAGCAGCCATGAAATTAAAAGACACCTGCTTCTTGGGAGAAAAGCAATGACAAACCTAGACAGCATCTTAAAAAGCAGAGACATCACCTTGCCAACAAAGGTCCACATAGTTAAAGCTATTGTTTTCCCAGTAGTGATGTATGGAAGTGAGAGCTGGACCATAAAGAAGGCTGATCGCCGAAGAATTGATGCTTTTGAATTATGGTGCTGGAGGAGACTCTTGAGAGTCCCATGGACTGCAAGAAGATCAAACCTCTCCATTCTGAAGGAAATCAGCCCTGAGTGCTCACTGGAAGGACAGATCCTGAAGCTGAGACTCCAAGACTTTGGCCACCTCATGAGAAGAGAAGACTCCCTGGAAAAGACCCTGATGTTGGGGAAGATGGAGGGCACAAGGAGAAGGGCACGACAGAGGACGAGATGGTTGGACAGTGTTCTCGAAGCTACCAGCATGAGTTTGACCAAACTGCAGGAGGCAGTGGAAGACAGGAGTGCCTGGCGTGCTCTGGTCCATGGGGTCACGAAGAGTCGGACACGACTAAACGACTAAACAACAACAACAACCTCCTTGCTGCCTTAACCCTCTATGCCTGTTCGTGATATAAGAAAAGGAACCCCTAGGTTTGTATGTGTGTGTGTATAAAATATATTTAATAATATTTCAGTGTTTCACTTAAATTGCATTTATTTATTTATTTTATAAAAATTTTATTGGTTTTACAAGAATTTTTTATGGACACATACAAACAAATAAAGAAACAAACAAACATGTATAATTTCATATCCTTTCTTTCATAAACCTTACTTCGTCGACTTCCCCCAACCTCCCCTTTCTGCATCCCAATTCCAAAAAAATTTTCAGCAAATCCTAACACTTAATTTCATCAGATTTATCCCTTATTCTTTTCTTTTACTTAATCTTTTTCAGCTGTATACCCCTTTTTTTCCTCAGATCTAGACATTTTAGCACTCATTAATTTTACAATATTTCTTAAGGTAAACTTTAAATTTTTTCCAATCTTCTTCCGCCATCTCTTTCCCCTAATCACGGATTCTGCCAGTCATTTCAGCCAGTCCCATATAGTCCATCACCTTCATCTGCCATTCTTCCAAGGTGGGTAGATCTTGTGTCTTCCAATGCTTTGCGATGAGTATTCTTGCTGCTGTAGTAGCATACATAAAGAAAATTCTATCTTTCTTTGGCACCAACTGGCCGACAATGCCCAAGAGAAAGGCTTCTGGTTTCTTGGGAAAGGTACATTTAAGCACCTTTTTCATTTCATTATATATCATTTCCCAGAAAGCCTTAATCTTTGGGCACGTCCACCAAAGGTGATAAAAAGTACCTTCAGTTTCTTTGCATTTCCAACACTTGTTATCGGGCAAATGGTAGATTTTTGCTAGCTTGACTGGGGTCATGTACCACCTATAGATCATTTTCATAATATTTTCCTTTAAGGCATTACATGCCGTAAATTTTATACCGGTGGTCCACAACTGTTCCCAGTCAGCAAACATAATGTTGTGACCAATGTCCTGTGCCCACTTAATCATAGCTGACTTAACTGTTTCATCTTGTGTATTCCATTTCAGCAACAAGTTATACATTCTAGACAAATTCTTAGCATTGGGCTCTAACAATTCTGTTTCTAATTTTGATTTCTCCACCTGGAAGCCAACTTTCCTGTCTTGTTTATATACCTCCATTATTTGATAATAATGGAGCCAATCTCGTACTTTGGTCTTCAATTTCTCTTGACTCTGTAATTTCAGTTTATCACCCTCTTGTTCCAAAATTTCCCAATACTTTGGCCATTTGGCCTCCATATTGAGTTTTTTCACAGCTTTAGCCTCCAATGGTGACAACCATCTAGGAGTTTTGTTTTCCATCAAATCTTTATATCTGATCCAGACATTATATAATGCTTTTCTAACAATGTGGTTTTTGAAAGCTTTATGCACTTTGACCTTGTCATACCATAGATATGCATGCCATCCAAATACATTATTAAAACCTTCTAAGTCCAAGATATCTGTATTCTCGAGGAGCATCAACTCTTTCAACCAGTAGAACGCTGCTGATTCATAGTACAATTTTAAGTCCGGCAGGGCAAATCCCCCTCTTTCCTTTGCATCCGTTAAAATCTTAAATTTTATTCTGGGCTTTTTGCCCTGCCAGACAAATTTCGAAATATCCTTTTGCCACCTCTTGAAACAGTCCATCTTGTCAAGAATTTGCAATGTTTGAAACAAAAATAACATTCTAGGCAATACATTCATCTTTATAACTGCAATTCGGCCTAACAAGGAAAGCTTCAAATTTGACCATATTTCTAGATCCTTTTTAACTTCTGACCAACATTTCTCATAATTATCTTTAAACAAATTCAGATTCTTAGATGTCATATAAACCCCTAAATATTTCAGACCTGTTTCATTCTGGAACTTCTCCCTTTCCATGACTGTTAAATTTTTCTCCAAAACCTTGGTTTTTTGTTTATTCAGTTTAAATCCGGCAACTTGACCAAATTCTTGAATTAACTCTAAAACCCTTTTCGTACTAGTGTCTGGTCTGCGAAAGCCCTTAACTTATACTGTTTAGCTCCGACCTGTACCCCTTTAACCAGCTGGTCACCTCTAATCATGTTTAGCAACACCTCCAGAAAGTAATGGGGAGATTGGGCACCCCTATCGTGTCCCTTTTTCTATTTTAAATTCTTCAGTTATCACATTATTTACAATTAACTTGGCCTTTTGTTCAGAATATATTGCACCCATACCATTCTCAAATCCTTGGCCTACCCCCATCCCATGAAGATTCTTTTTCATAAAACTCCAAGAGATATTGTCAAAGGCTTTCTCCGCGTCCACAAATATCAAAACTGCTTTAGTGTTTATGTTCACCTCTAGTAATTCCAAAATGTCTATTATGTTCCTCACGTTACCTGGCAGGGGAGATACCATGATCACTTAAATTGCATTTAGCCTTTTAGAATGTATTAGGCTTGATTATTGTGAGTGTGTTTTTCTCTTTTTAATAATTTTCTTCTTTTCTTTTGACAAAGTAATAAGAATAAAAGTGCACCCCCACCCCCGAGACCATTCCATTGTAACTATCCAACCTCCCAAAATTTCAACACCTCTTGCAAGGATTTGACCCCTTTCTCTGGTAGTGTTCAAGCACTGCAGGAAACATGTTCCCTGGCCATCAATCTTGCTTCTACGACCATCAGCAAGATAGATTGCGGATTTTGAGGAGATAGGGAAGGCGGTTGTAGAATTTGTACTGTTAAAACAGAAAGGGGTTGTACTTGTATATATAGAGTGAAAAATGTTAGTTTGTTGTTGGGTTGGTTGGTTGGTTGGTTAGTGAAAGCTGGCAGTGTTGAGGTGTGTACAGTTGGTCAGTCGCTTTTGCAGAAAGACTTTTAAGAATAAAAGCAGAAAGTACTCTGCAAGGATACTCTTCTCGTGGACTCTTTTATGCCCACAAGGGTCCGAGGACCAGGCTGAGGTGACAAAGGGAGATCAGAACCTTTTTTTTTCTTTTTTACAAACACTGACAATTTCTCCTGCACATTCCCCATCTTACCTTAATAGCACGTTAATTTATTATTAATAGCTATATCCGATTTTTGTGTGTTCTGCATTTGTGAGTCTCCTCGCTCCTACGCTGCATTCCGTGTCTCCTTATCTACCCCTGAAAGTGCTACAAATCGCAAGATGTTTTCACACCGGAGGGTAAATCAGCTATCCTTGCAGCTCTCTGAGACCCAGAAAGAGGATTTTATGATGCTCTTCCCTCACTGAAGGCTAAGTTGCCAGGGTAACGTCGGACATCTGAGACCTAAAGTGGTCCAATGGCCTGGGCACATTGGGGCCACACCCGAGGTGATGCGGGGGTCAAGATGGAGCCATTCATGATTTACTTCTCATGACCTGTCACCTTTCCTGACATATGTGAATATGTTTTGTGGCTCTTTGTCTGCTGTGTTCGAACTACTCTGTAAGCTTTTGTTCTAAAGTGCCTCGGGGCAGGCCTTCTCAACTGGCACGTTGAGTTGAGTGAGTTCTGCCCTATTGCAATGGCTATACAGTGGTACCTCAGGTTAAGTACTTAATTCGTTCCGGAGGTCCGTTCTTAACCTGAAACTGTTCTTAACCTGAAGCACCACTTTAGCTAATGGGGCCTGCTGCTGCTGCCACGCCACCGGAGCACGATTTCTGTTCTCATCCTGAAGCATAGTTCTTAACTTGAAGCACTATTTCTGTGTTAGTGGAGTCTGTAACCTGAAGCGTATGTAACCTGAGGTACCACTTTAATACCAATGCTGGGTCCCTAAGTCTGGATGCTGGACTTGGAAATAGTTTCCTTGACATTGTAAACAGGTCAAAACATTAGCAGGATTAGCATTAACATTAGCAAGCAATAATCAAGAGAAGAGATGAAAAGGCAAGATTCTGCACCCAGATGTGCAGGTGGTTTTCTTTTAACAAATGACAAATTGTGGTTTTCTTCTCCTTAGTGAAAACAGAAACCATCAACACTGTGGTTAAAGAAGAATTAGTATGAAAACCACAACGTCATCATGCAGAAAAAGGAAATTTCTAGAGAAAAAGCACTGAACTAATCATCCCTGGTATGCAATGCACATCACATCAACTTAGCTGTCTAAAAGAGGAAATAAGGAATATATCCAATTAAGGACTGGTAGGAAAGAAAAGGGAACATTCCTTGTTTTCCTAGAGTGGACATGCAAGGGAATGTTTTGTCCAGTCAGTAGAAATTTCCTGTTCCTCCTGGCCTGGAGCATCCGTCCTTGCATGTGACTAGTGGGTGAGTGTGACCTTTCCAGATCTGGTAACAGGACAAGGCATGCTGTCACTCTCTGTTTTCCATCTTCCTTTCATCCTGTGAAATGCTGGACCGCTAGCCTGTAGTCACTAGGTAAATCTCCCTTAGGGGGTAAACCAGTTTGTATATGTTTGTAATTTTAAGCCTTAAGCCTGCCTTCAGGGATCACACTGTGCTCTGCCTGATCATGAGTAAACTTTCTTTTTATTGCTTATGAATAAGACTGTGATGTGTTTATTCTTTTAGGAGGGATTCAAGGGGTCTTACCAGGAAAATATTAGAACACATTCCAATCCGGACAAGCCAGATGGAATTGCGTATTTTCTTAAGAAACTCACACGAGTTTGCAACTAGTTTTCTGCTGTGTAAAGGGGAATGCACTCTGCTAAGTAAAGGAACTTGCTAATGTAAGTTAGGAAGGTTATTAATAAACAATATATCCTCTCCTGCCACCCTGAACATTCCCACAAAGGGTTATGGGCCCAGCATGCTTCTGCTGCGGAACTCTGCTAAGTAAAGGAACTTGCTATCGCAGGTTAGGAAGAATATTAACAATATATCCTCTCCTGCCACCCTGAACATTCCCACACACAATGCATGCCAATGGTGTCTGCTGCTCCTGAAAATAGGTCCTAAATCTAATCAGCCAAGGGAGCCATATTCTGTCATGCCCCAAAAGGAAGGATCATTCCCCTACTTTCTCGAGTCTATTGCAAAATGGTGGTGGGTGTCCCCATGGACTATCAATTATGTTGAGTCAGTGGCTTCTACCGGCAATGGGCTGGTCTGTGTACACGGTGTTAAAGCGCTTGATCCTTTAGCTGGGATTCCTGCATTGCAGGGGGTTGGACTAGATGGCCTCTGGGGTTCCTTCTGACGCTACAGTTCTACGATTCCATAAGCTCCAGTGGTGCAGCGCTGACTCAGGTTTGGCTTCCACTGAAAGCAGGTCGTTGGACGTTTGCTGGCATTTTGCGATCCTGACATTTATTTCGAAATGTTCTATTGGAGATGGCAAATAGCCATGTGTAGCGCTCTGCATTAAATCCAAGCAGACAGCCAAGCTCTTAACAGGTCTATAGTGTACAAACTCAGAACTCTGTATCTCTCTCTGTCTCCAAAACTCAAATTCCAATTGGTTTCCTTTTGTTTCATTGTGGCACACAGATAGCCTAGATCACACCATCCCCAACAGTTGAGGGTGAATCTAGCCATCGTGACTAGCAGCCACGGAAAACCTTCCCTTACATTAATTTGTCAATCCTCTTTTAGAGTCATCCGAGTCATTGGCCATTGCTGCCTCCTGTGGTGGTGAGTTCCACAGACCAGTTGTATGCCGGCAAATCAAAACGTTCTTATGTCTGTCCTGTACACATGAATTTGGCTTTGCAGTGCACTGTCTGTTGCTGCTTCAGCAGAAGATGCAAGCGTTTCAGCCGCTTCTCAGCTTACCTCCTAAATCAGAAACTGCAATTACAGAGAAACATGTTTTTCTTCTTCTTTCCTTCCCAAAGAAACTCTCCTTTTACATTGGTGCATGTGTGTTGTTCGTGACTTGCGCGTGCGTGTCTATTTGAGACCCCGTGTTTTTGCTCATCCTCTCCCTTGCACCATCAATCAGCACTGCTGTAAACTTTTGAGACAGCTCCTGGGTCACTGTCAGAAATGTTCATATTGTTTAATAAATGAGCAGCAGGAGAAGCCTGAATACTTGAATTAACATATACACCAGCCATATTCTCTGGAATGTTCATCTCAAAGGAAAAGAGGGAGGGAGCATCTGCCTTGCACACAGAAGTGTACAAAATACCGAGCCTGATGGCCCAGTGCTCCGATTCAGTATAAGGCTGCTTCCTTCGTACCTATTGAAACAGTTCTTGCTTTAATACCATGAGGACTAGGATCTTGTTGTTGCTGTTTAGTCGTTTAGTCGTGTCCGACTCTTCATGACCCCCTGGACCAGCGCACGCCAGGCACTCCTTCCCATAGTTTGGTCAAACTCATGTTGGTAGCTTCGAGAACACTGTCCAACCATCTCATCCTCTGTTGTCCCCTTCTCTTTGTGCCCTCCATCTTTCCCAACATCAGGGTCTTTTCCAGGGAGTCTTCTCTTCTCATGAGGTGGCCAAAGTACTGGACCCTCAGCTTCACGATCTGTCCTTCCAGTGAGCACTCAGGGCTGATTTCCTTCAGAATGGAGAGGTTTGATCTTCTTGCAGTCCATGGGACTCTCAAGAGTCTCCTCCAGCACCATAATTCAAAAGCATCAATTCTTTGGCGATCAGCCTTCTTGATGGTCTAGGATCTTACTTTAATGGAAGAGAGGTCAGTGCCGGAGCACCTGCTTCCAACGTAGAAGGTCAAAGTTCATCTGCAGGTAGGGCTGGAAATTTCTTCTGCCTGAAACCCTGGAGAGAGCTGCTGGCAGTTAGTGCAGGCAAACCTGGGTTTTGGCGTAATGCAGCTTTAAGAAAGAAAGAAAGAAAGAAAGAAAGAAAGAAAGAGAGAGAGAGAGAGAGAGAGAGAGAGAGAGAGAGAGAAAGAAAGAAAGAAAGAAAGAAAGAAAGAAAGAAAGAAAGAAAAGAAGGGTGCTATTTTTCTAGAAAAAGAGGTGCCAGAACTCACCATGAATGCCTCCCTCATTCTATAATAATAATAATAATAATAATAATAATAATAATAATAATAATAATAATAATAATAATAATAAAATTTCATTTATACCCCGTCCTCCCCAGCCAAGCCCGGGCTCAGGGCGGCTAACAACCAATAATAAAAACAAGTTGATTAAAATACAACTTAAAAAACAAGATTAAAATGCAACATTAAAACATTAAGATGCAGCCTTTTCACAGGAGGAGAAAAGAGGGGGAGGGAATCAAACTGATTCTAAGCCAAAGGCCAGGTGGAACAACTCTGTCTTACAGGCCCTGCGGAAAGAAATCAGATCCCGCAGGGCCCTGGTCTCATGAGACAGAGCGTTCCACCAGGCAATGGCGCCCACAACTGAGTTCCAGTGAGTTCTGGCTGGGGGAAAAAGCCCTGGAGAGAAGGAAAGAAGGAAGGAAGGAAGGAAGGAAAGAAAGAAAGAAAGAAAGAAAGAAGGAAAGAAAGAAGGAGAGAAGGAAAGAAAGAAGGAAAGAAGGAAAGAAGGAAAGAAGGAAAGAAGGAAAGAAGGAAAGAAAGAAAGAAAGAAAGAAAGAAAGAAAGAAAGAAAGAAAGAAAGAAAGAAAGAAAAGAAAGACCAGGGATGTTTGTTTGGCTGTCTCCTAGGCTTTGATCAACAGCATCAAGATGACAATTCAGTGGTTATATATTGTTCCACGTTGTCACTACATTCTCTCAGTTTGTCATCACTGAGTTCTGCCTCTGTTTGGCTAAGAGGAGAATTTCCTTCTGCGCTTTGTGGTTACAGGGGAACTGCTTTGTTAATGCACTTGTCAAGTCGCCTGTCGTCTCAGGCTGCTGAAAGAGCTCTATTAATCCCTAGCCGCAGAGGATGCGAGGCGCATCTAACACTGTCAGCTTTTGACAGCGCTGGCTGCGGCAGATGAGAGTTGTGGTCTGAAACACTGAGCTGGCACTGGGTTAGGGAAGGCTGCCCTAGACATGGGCATGCTGTCTTGCTTGCTGATAAAGGAAAAGGTAAAGGGACCCCTGACCATTAGATCCAGTCGTGACTGACTCTGGGGTTGCGCGCTCATCTCGCTCTATAGGCCGAGGGAACCAGCATTTGTCTGCAGACAGCTTCTGGGTCATGTGGCCATCATGACTAAGCCACTTCTGGGGAACCAGAGCAGCACACGGAAATGCCATTTACCTTACCGCCGGAGCGGTACCTATTTATCTACTTGCATAAATAGACGTGCTTTCAAACTGCTAAGTTGGCAGGAGCAGGGACCGAGTAATGGGAGCTCACCCCGTCACGGGGATTCAAACCACCAGCCTTCTGATCGGCAAGCCCTAGGCTCTGTGGTTTAACCCACAGTGCCACCCGTGTCCCAATGCCTTCCTCCAATCCCATCGTTCCTGAGGACAGGTCAGCAACCCAATGAAGCTTTCAAGCACTTCTCCTCAGTGCCAGGTAAGTGACTAGAGAAACCTCTGCATAAAAAAATTTAAAAATTCCTTCCAGTAGCACCTTAGAGACCAACTAAGTTTGTTATTGGTTTTTTATTATTATTTAATTTTATTTCAAAACCAAAATGAAACAAAATACAAGTATCAAATTCAAAATCCATATTCGTTTTCTAACATAAGCCTATTACATAGATTATCTAAATTAAAATTTACATGATTACTCTAGGCTTCCCTTTGCTCTACGTAAATACATCGCAGTTAAGAAATTTATATTATAAATAATATTATAGATTCCCACATGCCCCCCACACCCCTTCACCCAAGTGTGATCTCAATATTATTATTATTTTGCCATCTTGTTGGGTTGTTATAATTTAATAATTATTCAGCCATTTCTATTGTTATTTTCTTGCTTATCCCTGCACGTTTTACACGTTATCTATTAATATTTCAATTCCGGAACAATATTTTTTTCATATGTTCCTTCACTCCATCCCACTTTTTGATTATTCTCTAATTTAAGTGACCTCTAATAATTGCTGCCAATTTTGCCATTTCTACAAGTTCACAGTTTGTTTTGCCATTCTAATAAGGATGGGCTAGGTTTGTTATTGGTGTGAGCTTTCGTATGCATGCACACTTTTTCAGAGGTACACAGAAGCTCATACCAATAACAATCTTAGGTGGTCTCTAAGGCGCTGCTGATCACTACAGATGGTGACAGCAGTCACGAAATTAAAGACGCCTGCTTCTTGGAAGAAAAGCAATGACAAACCTAGACAGCATCTTAAAAAGCAGAGACATCACCTTGCCAACAAAGGTCCGTATAGCTAAAGTTATGGTTTTCCCAGTAGTGATGTATGGAAGTGAGAGCTGGACCATAAAGAAGGCTGATCGCCGAAGAATGGATGCTTTTGAATTATGGTGCTGGAGGAGACTCTTGAGAGTCCCATGGATTGCAAGAAGATCAAACCTATCCATTCTGTTTTTTAAAAAAATAATATTTATTGCTTTTCCAACAATTTAAACACTACAAACAACAACAACAACAAAAAAGAATAGACAACACAATACAATGCAAAAACACTACATAACACTAACACTAACACAAAACACTAACACATTAAACTCACAAAACAAAACAAAAGCAATTTAAAACACATCAAATAATTTCAATATCTTATCTTTCATTCACTTATTTCAGTGACCTCCTCACACCTCCCTTTTTGTATTCCACTTCTGTTAATTATTTCAGCAATTCCTTTCCATCTTCCTCTGATTTCTATCCTAAAATTATCTTAACATTCTAACCTTATTTCTTCCCTTTAATATTCTATTAATCTATTTATACTTAATTCCTTATAACATTTCTACTAAAGCCATATAACTTCATTCCAACATTCTTCTAACATTCATTAATTTTGCAGTATTTCTGTAAATAGTCTTTAAACTTTTTCCAGTCTTCTTCCACCGACTCTTCTCCCTGGTCTCGGATTCTACCAGTCATTTCTGCCAGTTCCATATAGTCCATCAACTTCATCTGCCATTCTTCCTGGGTGGGTAAATCTTGTGTCTTCCAATACTTCGCGATGAGTATTCTTGCTGCTGTTGTTGCATACATAAAAAAAGTTCTATCCTTCTTTGGCACCAATTGGCTGACCATGCCCAGGAGAAAGGCCTCTGGTTTCTTCAGGAAGGTATATTTGAATACCTTTTTCATTTCGTTATAAATCATCTCCCAGAATGTCTTAATCCTTGGGCATGTCCACCAAAGCTGAAAGAATGTACCTTCAGTCTCATTACATTTCCAACATTTATTATCAGGCAAATGGTAGATTTTTGCAAGCTTGACTGGTGTCATGTACCACCTATAAATCATTTTCATTAAGTTTTCTCTTAGGGCATTACATGCCGTGAATTTCATACCTGTGGTCCATAACTGTTCCCAGTCAGCCATCATTATGTTATGTCCAACATCTGGAACGTGTCCAGAGGAGGGCAACCAAAATGGTCAAAGGCCTGGAAACGATGCCTTATGAGGAACGGCTAAGGGAGCTGGGCATGTTTAGCCTGGAGAAGAGGAGGTTAAGGGGTGATATGATAGCCATGTTCAAATATATAAAAGGATGTCACATAGAGGAGGGAGAAAGGTTGTTTTCTGCTGCTCCAGAGAAGTGGACATGGAGCAATGGATCCAAACTACAAGAAAGAAGATTCCACCTAAACATTAGGAAGAACTTCCTGACAGTAAGAGCTGTTTGACAGTGGAATTTGCTGCCAGGGAGTGTGGTGGAGTCTCCTACTTTGGAGGTCTTTAAGCAGAGGCTTGACAACCATATGTCAGGAGTGCTCTGATGGTGTTTCCTGCTTGGCAGGGGGTTGGACTCAATGGCCCTTGTGGTCTCTTCCAACTCTATGATTCTATGATTCTATGATCTTGTTCCCATTTAATCATAGCTGATTTCACCATTTCATCTTGAGTATTCCTATCCATTCTGAAGGAAATCAGCCCTGAGTGCTCACTGGAAGGACAGAACCTGAAGCTGAGGCTCCAATACTTTGGCCACCTCACGAGAAGAAAAGACTCCCTGGAAAAGATCCTGATGCTGGGAAAGATGAAAGGCACAAGGAGAAGGGGACGACAGAGGACGAGATGGTTGGATAGTGTTCTTGAAGCTACCAGCATGAGTTTGACCAAACTGCGGGAGGCAGTGGAATAATAGCTTTAACTATACAGACCTTTGTTGGCAAGGTGATGTCTCTGCTTTTTAAGATGCTGTCTAGGTTTGTCATTGCTTTTCTCCCAATGACAATCCTGAGAGTTATAGTTCGTTAAAGGGTGCCAAGTGCTACAATTCCCAGAGCTCCTGGGGAAAGCGATCGACGGGAAACCACCCTGAGAACTGCAGGAGAAAACTCTTTCCCTCTTTTCTTTTTTTCTTTCCTTCCTTTCTTCCGCGTCCGTCTTTCGTTCCTTACCTTCCTCCTCCATCCCTCCTTCTCCTGCCTGCTAAGCTATCCAAACTCAGATCCCTACCTGGACCCAGCCAAGCCGAGCCTCTTCCCATTGGCTTTTCCCGGCAGCCCCGCCCCTCCTTTAGCAAGCCCCGCCCTCGGGGCGGAGCCAAGGGAAGCCCTTCCACGCGGCGCCTCGGAGGGAGCCGCACATTGACTTGAGCCTTGTTGCTCGCTGGTGCCTCTCGCTCCGGGTCTGCGTCTCTTCTGCGAAAGGGAGCCTCGTCCCTGCCAGAGTCTGCAGAAACGAAAAGGGAAAAAATCAAAGGAGGACGCTGGTGGATTTTTATTTAAAATTCAACTTCTGAAGAATGCAGAGATCACTTTCTCTTGCATGAAGAGGAGTTTATTTAAAAAGGAGCAAAGCAACGCACGGGGCAGAATAATGTAGTTGTTATTATTATTTTAAATTGTCCAAGAGAAAATCCGGCAGAAAAGAAGCAATTTTGCATTGTTGGATCATCCTTGCCCCGCACCGTCACGCTATGGAGTATAAAGCAAGACCGCGTCTGTGGTTTTGGGTGAACGTCCTCGGCTGCGTGATTTCCGAGGTGAGTGAGCAAAGGGTTGCAATAGCCCTTTTTCTCTGCGAAGACTGTAAGGGGGAGGGCAAGGTAGGAAATTCTTAAACAGGAGAAGGGAAAGTCTCTGATTTCTAACCACCTCCATACCTTAGGAAGATAAGGAGCTGCTTTCTACTGAGCCAGACCATTGGTCCATTTCATAAAATCGAAGAATTGTAGAATTGGAAGGATTCCCAAGGGTCATCTAGCCCAACCCCCTGCAATGCAGGAATCTCAGCTAAAGCATCCGTGAAAGCTGGCCACCCAACCTCTGCTTAGACACCTCCAAGGAAGGAGAGTCCATCACCTCTCCTGAGAGTCTCTTCCACCGTCAAACAGTTTCTACTGTCAGAAAGTTCTTCCTCACGTTTAGTCAGAAAGTCCTTTCTTGTAGCTCAAAACCATTGGTTTGAGTCCTACCCTCCAGAGCAGGAGAAAACATCCGTGCTTGGTTTCCAGACCCTTGATCACCTTGGTTGTCCTCCTCTGCACACGTTGCTGCTTGTCAACATCCTTCTTAAATTGTGGCGCCCAGAAAAGGACACAGTATTCCAGGTGTGGTCTGAAGAAGGCAGAATAGAGTGGTACTGTGACTTCCCTTGATCAGGACACTGTACTTCTGTTGATGCAGGGACGCGGGTGGCGCTGTGGGTTAAACCACAGAGCCTAGGACTTGCCAATCAGAAGGTCGGCGGTTGAAATCCCCACAACGGGGTGAGCTCCCGTTGCTCAGTCCCTGCTCCTGCCAACCTAGCAGTTCGAAAGCACGTCAAAGTGCAAGTAGATAAATAGGTACCACTCCGGCGGGAAGGTAAATGGCGTTTCCGTGCACTGCTCTGGTTAACCAGAAGCGGCTTAGTCATGCTGGCCACATGACCCAGAAGCTGGACGCCGGCTCCCTCGGCCAATAAAGCGAGATGAGCACCACAACCCCAGAGTCAGCCACAACTGGACCTAATGGTCAGGGGTCCCTTTACCTTTACCTATGACTTCCCTTGATCAGGACACTATACTTCTGTTGATGCAGCCTAGAAGAGCACTAAATTCATTCTAAATTCAGTATTGTCTACCCTGACTGGCAGCAGCTCTTTGGGTGGTTTCAGATGGGGTATGATCCCAGCCCTAGCTGGAGATGGAAGATGGGACTTTCTGCACGTAGTTCCTCTGCTACTGAGCTACACCCCTTTCCCCTATTAGGGACATAGGAATTTGCCTTGCCCTGGGTCAGACATTTGGTCCATCTAAGCCTGTATCATCCACACTGGCTGGCAGCAGCTCTCTAGAAGGTTTCAGACAGGGGACGTTCCCATCCCACAGCAGGGAATGAATCAAAGCTACTAATGAGCTGCGTCTTTTCAATTTGCCCTATTTGGAGTAGCTTAGTGGGGAAACTGGGGTGTCAGGAGAAAAGTCCACGAGGATGGATCCTGTGTTGAGTCAAAACATTGTACAGCGCCTGGCACAAAGCACCTAGTCGCAGTAAACCTACTGGGACTTCTTCCAGGGGGTGACGTTTTGAATGGACTGTTTTCTAGGTCTGTCCAAAGGGCTTTAAAAACTTGACTTTGTGTTTATACACGCATGCACAAAATATGCACAAACTCGCACATATATCAAACTTGATTTTTTTAAAGCCTCCAACATTGATCTGGACAAGTTTACTCTGAATGTTGGAAGGATGCTGCTAACCACTAAAGCCATGTATTTATTACGGTGGCCACCGGTCTCTGTCTCTCATATATGCACAAATGCATGTCTGTGTGTATAGACGGATATCAAACGTGCTTGTGTTTTTATTTTGTCATATTTATGCTTTGGTTTTATTCTACACCCCTGAGAGGTTTTTTAATATATATATATATATACTGAGCATAGAAACGGTCTTAAATTAATCAATAGCATTTGGCAGTATTGATCTTCCAACTTTATCAGTGCTTAATTTCTTGACAAATAAGCGATGAGGCAGGTGCTTTCTGCACATGCTCAGAGCATTTTCATTTGTTCCTGCGTGATCTAGTTCTGGTATTGAGACGAATGGATCAGTCTCGGTGAGCTTAAAGACAGCTTCTGTCAAGGGACTTCATTAATTCTTCTTAGTTTGGTTTATGGGGGGGAGAATTTCAGGTTTTTTCCACAGCACAGGAAAAGCTTTCCATTTCCCCCGTTCGTTGATTCATTTGGTGGGGGCAAAGTTCTTTAGCCAAGGATCAGACCCACACATGAATTCAGGAGATTTGTGATGGGACCTCTTGACAAAGAAGCTGATGGGAGGCTGTTTCTCAGTGATCCTGGGGGGTGTATTCAAACTTCTGCCTCCACACACACCACAATATTGATCTGAATTGCTGCCCTTTCATCCCCACAACAAGCCTTTGTTGTTGTTGTTGTTTAGTCGTTTAGTCATGTCCGACTCTTCGTGACCCCATGGACCAGAGTACGCCAGGCACTCCTGTCTTCCACTGTCTCCCGCAGTTTGGTCAAACTCATGCTGGTAGCTTCGAGAACACTGTCCAACCATCTCGTCCTCTGTCGTCCCCTTCTCCTTGTGCCCTCCATCTTTCCCAACATCAGGGTCTTTTCCAGGGAGTCTTCTCTTCTCATGAGGTGGACAAAGGATTGGAGCCTCAGCTTCAGGATTTGCCCCTCCAATGAGCACTCAGGGCCGATTTCCTTAAGAAGGCTAGGTTTGATCTTCTTGCAGTCCAGTGATCCATGAAGGGGACAACAAGCTTTACAGTGGGTAAAAATCCAGCATACATCTCATCCAAAGTTGAATCAATAGCCCCAATAGAAGCCACAGACTGTCCATAGCTAAGCACTTCTGAGCCCTGATGATTTCAGCAAGAAAGTTAAGCAAGTGTTTAATTCTTCTTTCTCTCTCTTTGGGAAGTCAATCGGAGGGCTAATGTTTGGCTGGGTTGTGATCAGTTTTCAGAATGCTACACAGGTGGCGCTGTGGGTTAAACCACAGAGCCTAGGACTTGCCGATCAGAAGGTCAGCAGTTCAAATCCCCTTGCCGAGGTGAGCTCCCGTTGCTCGGTCCCAGCTCCTGCCCACCTAGCAGTTCGAAAGCACGTCAAAGTGCAAGTAGATAAATAGGTACCGCTCTGGCGGGAAGATATACAGCATTTCCGTGCACTGCTCTGGTTCGCCAGAAGCGGCTTAGTCATGCTGGCCACATGACTCGGAAGCTGTACACCGGCTCCCTCAGCCAGTAAAGCGAGATGAGCGCCGCAACCCCAGAGTCGGCCACGACAGGACCTAATGGTCAGGGGTCCCTTTACCTTTACTTTACCTTGAACAAAGAGGGTGGACTTCCATTCACGGAGTTTGTGCAGCAGGACTTGGGTTTCTGCCTATAGTCATTTGCTTGTCCCCCAAGTTCTGTTTCGTTTCCCCCCAGTTGTTGTTGGTTTTTTCAATCATAGATGATTGCTATATTATTCCAGGTTTCGTTTTAAAACAGACCCTGTTGGACTGTAATCACCTGGTTGTTTCCACACACCACACACTCCCCGCTTCCCATTAATCACTTCCATATCCCACAGTTAATGGCCTTTCACTCGCTCTGTTCAGCTGCAAAATACATTTGCGCTGCTGAACGTACAGGCTGTCACAGATTGCATGTTATTCTCATAATACTGTCACCAGTGTGTATGGAGCTCTGCAGAGAATGGAAATAGAGGATCTTACAATCTAAACTTCTATACTGCAGGTTATTGAGGGAGGAATAGAAAATCACTTCAGTTAACGCAGACATAGATTTAGTTCACGTAAGGGCAGGGGAAGCCCAGGTGATGATCTCCAGGTCTGCAGTTAAGGACTGCAATGTCCATCCGAGAGCGATGATGGGATTTGTAGTCCATAGCATCAGTCTATCACTGAAGCGGGACATGAGAGCGGATAAAGTCATAGTGTGAAAACTGAGAATAATGGCACATCAGGATTAAGGAGACCAGGGGTGGGGAGAGGGACAAACTGAATCTCTCCTGCCTTTTCCGTCTTGCAGGAAATTGTGTTTCTTCTGTGGCCCACATGTCTTCTTTGCAATACTCCCTTCGAATGCCCGGCATACCTGGGAGATGGTGAATTTGAACCTCACCCCTGCGGGAGGGTAACCAATGCATCACTTGGCCTCGGTCTTCCCATTTGCGAAATGGGTTCATGCAGAAGGCAAACGAAAAAAGGGGTTGATGTTGTCACACCTCCCGCCCCTTCCTACACACAGTTGGCCCCGAAGTTAAGCCCGACTTGAGTTCAGTAGGATTTGCCCCTTAATACGCATGTTTCTAATTGTCGTTTGAGCTTTGCTGTCACCTTGGCTATAAAGAAAGACGGTCCTTTGATGGCTATCCTCAGGAGCCAAATACACATTTTGGCACCTTGCCTTCCTTAAAACCGAGAATTCTGCGAAATGAGAAAAAGCTCGAAGGAGCTTCTCTCTGCAAGTCATATTTCCTCAGGGTCATTTGCCGGGACTGTTCCTATGTGCACATCCCACCACCTAAAAACTGTAACTTGCCAGTATGAATGGGCCATAAACAGAGCCCTGACTGCAGGATCCGACCAAGAGACCATCTAGTTCAGTGTGCAGAGGCAAACCAGATTTTTTCTGGATACTCACAGGCAGCGCATGAAAGTGATAAGCCCTTCCTTGTGTTTTTTTTCTGGGTGTCTATTATGCAGTGGTATACTGCCCTTGAACATGGGGTTTCCATTAAACTCTTACAGCTGATAGGAACTGAGAAGATTATCCTTTTCTGAAATTGAGGGATCTTTTTCTTAGCCCAGTGGTCTTCGAAAGATTCAGTCCTACCAATGTTTAAAAAAGCCATCTCCTGCTATGGCAAGCCTCCTCCATCCTGCTGGTGCCCTCAGGATAGTTTTGATTTAAAATCAATTCTTTTCAGTGGAATCCAACTGCATCCATTTAGCGCAGATTAACAGGCATACAGTGGTTGAGATTTCAAGTGATGTGTGAATTTAGCCTCACTCACTCATTCTTGAAACAACAGCTTCCCAAGTCGGCTTCTAATTTCTTAGCTGGAAGCACTTGAGTAACCATTGATATTTCCCCAATAATTCCCACATGCATCACTTCCCTTACTTCCCTTCCCTTTGGTCGTCTGGGGGGGGCGGGTAGAGTTTGCTTCCTTTTGCTGCTTCGTTACAATGTTGTGAAATTGGTTACAACGCAGGCCAGTTTGCAACATAGACCACAGATAACAACATAGAGTAAAACCCAAACCAGTTACCGTATTTTTTGCACCATAACACTCACTTTTTTCCTCCTAGAAAGTAAGGGGAAATGTCTGTGCGTGTTATGGAGGGAATGCCTACGGGTGGCATGCCTACGGATTTTCCTCCTCTAAAAACTACGTGCGTGTTATGGTCGAAAAATACGGTATATAAATTCAATTCTGGTAGGAAATACAAATAAAACACATGTTCTCATAACAGCAGCAACATATAAGGAGGAGGAGATCGACAGCCGGGTGTCTAAAATAAAAAGAACGGTGCAAAAATGCAGAATCTTTTCTTTTCTCTACCCAAAGGTGCCTTTTAAAAAGAAAATGACAGACCCTCCCAGCTCTGACTTTGCAGCTTTCCTTTCCTCTCCCATTCTCTCATCCTGGGAGATCTTTCTTGCCTCCCTTTCAAGGTCTTTCCATCACCTACCTGCCACTTTCATACTGCTTTCACTGGTAGTTTTTTTTTGGGGGGGGGTATTTTTAAACAGCTTCTGGGCTCTGTCCCTCTGTCACACACTAATGGGACGCGGGTGGCACTGGGGATTAAACCACAGAGCCTAGGACTTGCCGATCAGAAGGTTGACACTGCTAGCTGTTTGGTTACAGCTGACCCCTGGAAATGCTGGTCAGAGAGCCTTGAGGTGAGGTTCCTGCAGAGCGCAGCTCTTGTTGTGGCAACAGATGAAGTCACAGCCAATTGCTTTCAGCAAGAGATCTGAGAAGCAGAAAGCTACTCAAAAGCAATTGGGGCCAGGGCAGCAGGGAGAGGAGGGTGAAATATTTTTAGGGCCTGGCAGGGCAAGAACTCACATTGAAGAAACAGTCTCCCGAGAGAACGTGATGCTTCTCTGTAGGAATGTAAACCCAGGCAGGGTAAAATGCTAGGATACATAGCTTGGGGAAAACGCACCTCGTGAATCACTGGGCTTCCTCACTTTGACATCTCTGCACACATTCTTCCATTGCTGAATCGTTCCCCCTCTTTATGCAAGGCAGGCTCCCCCAGCACCCAGAGAACCCCAGAATGAGTGGTTTCTTCATTTATATATTATATTGCAGTTACAGTCCAGCTTTTTTCTCCGTGGGGTTTAAGGTGGTTTAAATGGTTCTCCTCCTCCTCCTCACTGAATCCCCACAGCAACGACCCTGTGAGCTGAGAGCCCAAGGTTCCCCAGTGAGCTTCACAGATGAGTGAGGATTCGAACCCAGGACCTAGCCTGACAACCACAAGACAACACCGGTTAGGGGAAGGCTGATGCAGGCAATTAAAGGACCACAGTCCAATCATCACAACATTTGTGTGTCAAGCGCTTCATAGCCTTGAACCCTACAAAGCCCCGCAGTCTTAGGGCCAAAGTAGCCATGACGTGGGGGGGGGGTTAAAAAAAGAAAATCAGATTGAGTGGGGACCTAATAATTTTGGGGATTGTGGCAGGCGGGGAGGGAGGTGGAGGTTTAACCCTTTCCTTCTTTGCTGATGATAAACCCATATGTTGAAACTGGGTGTGGGAGCAACTGTTCCTCTCAGTGATACCAAATTCAAAGCAGGGGGTTAAATCTGGGGAGGAGTGGGTTAAATTCTCCCCTCATGCCTGCCCTGATCCTCTTAATTATCAGTCTTCTCAGCGCCCCCCTCCCAGAAAAAAACGCCTACAGCTGACACATTTATAGGTCACATCAGTTTGAGGTTGTTTTTCATTTTCCCGGATAATAATAATTATAATTATAATAATTATTATTTATTATTATGGGTCTTCCCAGCCACTCTGGGCGGCTCCCAACAAAGATTAAAAATACATTAAAATATCACACATTAAAAACTTCCCTGAACAGGGCTGCCTTCAGATGTCTTCTAAATGTCAGGTGGTTGTTTATCTCTTTTACATCTGATGGGAGGGCGTTCCACAGGGCGGGTGCCACCACCAAGAAGGCCCTCTGCCTGGTTCCCTGTAGCTTCCCTTCTCGCAGTGAGGGAACCTGCAGAAGGCCCTCGGAGCTGGACCTCAGTGTCCGGGCTGAACGATGGAGGTGGAGTCACTCCTTCAGGTCTACTGGGCCGAGGCCGTTTAGGGCTTTCAAGGTCAGCACCAACACTTTGAATTGTGCTCGGAAATGTACTGGGAGCCAATGTAGGTCTTTCAAGACCGGTGTTATGTGATCTCGGGGGCCTCCCCCAGTCACCAGACTAGGCAAGGTTGGGTTGTGGTCGCTCCTTAGGAAACAGAAACCGCTCTGTATATGCTCAGAGGGATGCTCATTCATGTTTTTATTCCTCGTGTCATGGAGTGCTCTGAGTTGGGGGAGAGGCTGTTCTGTTCTTCCTCTCCGGAAAGCTGTGCCAAGCTAAATTATGTAAGAAGGTGAGATGTTTATTAATTCCAGCACATTGTATGTTTGTTTTCTTCTCTTGCAAACACTCGGAGAGCGGTGCTCTTTCCCTTCCCTTTGGGCCTGATATTCACACCGTTTGCCGCAGTGTGTTGGTTAGTGGAGTGGGGCTTGGAATCGAATCCTGCCGCTCTCTGGATTCGGAAAACCAGAAGGTGTCCCTGAACTCTGATAACGCCCCTCGCTCGCCTGGATGGAGGGCAGAGAGGAGCTTGTCTGGAAACTGCTGTACAAAGGCCAAATTTGCATAGAACTATAGCCTCGTAGAGTTGGAAGGGACCCAAGGGTCATCTAGTCTGACCCCCTGCGATGCAGCCCCACCCACTTTTCCTCTCGCCCCGCCCACCGTTTGCATACTGCCATTGTGAGCACTGTGAGCATTGCTTGCTACCAAAGTGAAATCATCGCTGCTGGGATAGACACCCACTCTTCTCTCAAAAACTCCCACAGGCAGAGGCGGTGATTTTTTTTTTTTGTTTTTAAAAAAGGAGAGCTCTCAAAATGATTCATGCCAGAAAACTAGGCTGCCTGCATACTGTTGGGGAAAACGACTCTCCTCCAGATTTATCGGGCGTGGGCGAGGAGGAGAATTTGTTTCTTCAGACTCTCCCTTGGCGTTCTTTTCTCTACCACTTTTTTTCCCCTGGTTCTGTGCTGGGAATAGCAGCGAAGCAGTCTGGTGTTCAACAGGCGAAGCTTTACCCATCTGAGCCCTGCAATGAAGGGCGACGCTTCAGCTGTGGTTTATTTATTTACTACTGGGTTTATTTCTTGCCTTTTTTCTGCAACGAGCTCAGGGGGGCGTAAATGGTTCTTCTCTTCATTTAATCGCCACAACATTCCTGTGAGGTAGGTTAGGCTGAAAGTCAGTGATTGGGCCAAGGTCACCCAGTCGGTGTCATGGCCAAGTGTGGATTTGAACCCTGGTCTCCCAGGTCCTAGCCCAACGCTCTAACCATTACCCCACACTGCCTCACTGCATAGGAGCTTAGGAAGCTGCCTTCTACAAAGTCAGGCCCATTGGTCCTGCTAACCCAGTATTGTCCACACGGACCGGCAGCAGCCCACCAGGGTTTGAGGCATGGGACATTCCCAGTCCTACCTGTAGGTATCATTGGGGACTTCTGTATGCAAAGCAGGTGTTCTGCGACCGAGCTACACCATTGAATTTTTGCCTGTTGATGTGCCCACTGAAGGCAGAGTGGCAGAACATTGCCCTTTCCTTGTTCTGGTATCACCGTGATGAACGGATGACAAAGCTCTCACGGCTCTGTGCGAAATCTTGTGATATACTGTACTCTTTGCTCTATAAGACTCACTTTTTCCCTCCTAAAAAGTAAGGGGAAATGTGTGTGCGTCTTATGGAGCGAATGCAGGCTGCGCAGCTCTCCCAGAAGCCAGAACAGCAAGAGGGATTGCTGCTTTCAATGCACAGCGATCCCTCTTGCTGTTCTGGCTTCTGAGATTCAGAATGTTGTTGTTTTTCTTTTCTTGTTTTCCTCCTCCAAAAACTAGGTGCATCTTGTGGTCTGGTGCATCTTATAGAGTGAAAAATACGATATGTATTTTTTCTGCCAGATTCATTTCAGCACAGCTTGACGCTTGGCTTTCGGGTTGCTGTGAGTTCTTTGTGTGGCAGGAGAAAGAGGCCAGCCTTTCTCCTGCCCTCTAAAGCAGCTGTTTTGATTGGAGACCCAGAGCTAAAATTCCAGGAGACGTGGGATGAATATGTTTGGAGGCCAAAAGCCAAAGGCTTCTGAGCACCTGGTCTGAAAGACAAATGGGCCAATGAAAGAAGTTTTGACAGAAGGTCTGGGGTTTCTTAGAGCTGCCAGCCCTCGCCTTAGATTTATAAAGACAGCATCTGAAAAATTATTGTAAAATAGTTTTCCTGGCTCGAGCAACATTGAGCTGATGCCACAAACCTGCTGTAAAAAAGGAAAATTCAGGTGTGCTGGTGCTTGCTGTGAATTCTGGCTCTGATGCTTAGAGGTGGCGAAAGGGAATTCAGTTCAGGTTGAACACAAAGGCAAACCTACCAAATCTGCAATCTGCAAACTGAACCCGAGCCGTCCTTTGAAATCCTTTGCCTTTTGCCAATTCAGTTCTCAAGCCTAGTAATGTGTGCAAAATTTGTTTGCTTATTTAATTAAGCTAGCTATGTACTGCTTAACCACTTAAACGATTTGTGAGGATGCGATACAAAAAAAACAAAACCCCAACAGGAGTCAAAACTTTAAAATCAGACTTTGATTAAAATGTTTGCTGGATTTTTATTTTTTCTTTATTTTTTACGTCTTCATTTTGCATATGCTGTGTGCTTTGCATTAGTGAAAACAGCATGCAAAAATGTGTTATATTGCTTTGCTAAAGCTGTGTATGCTAAAGACAATATTATGAACAAAAATCATTACAGGTTTGGAGATTAGCACTGAAATGCTGGTTAATTTTTTTGAGGACTTTGGGGGGGGGGGGGAAGTAACCACAAACTGACATCGAAATGTGTAGAGCTGGATTTAAGATTGGAAAAATGAGAAACCCATTCACTCATTCCTATTGATATTTTAGGTTTCATAGAATCATAGAATTGTAGAGTTGTAAGGGACAACCAGGGGTCATCCAGTCCAACCCTCTGCAATATAGGAATCCCAGCTAAAGCTGACTGAAAGAGTCAGTGGAAATGCATGGCATGAACCCCCCCCCCCCCCCGGAGGACTAGTGAATTTATTTGTAAAGAAAAAAGGCAGCTGACGATGTAAACTGGGACTTAAGTATATAGCAAGAGCCCTGCTCCATCAGACCAAATTGTCCATCTTAGCACAACATCCTGCTTCACGCAGTAGAGAGGTAGCTGGCTGGATACTTCTGGGAAACTCTCAAGCAGAGGCTGAAGGTGATAGACCTCCTTTGGTGTTCTTCCCAGCAGCTGGTAGACTGTCTCTGCACTTGGAGGCTCCATGTTGCTGGGTGCCTCCTGGTTGGTGCTGCCTCACAACGGGGCCTTCTCGGTGGTGGCTCCCTGCTTGTGGAATGCCCTCCCTGTCAATGGCTAGAAGAGGCTATTGCCAGGAGCCTTGAAATGATTAGCTATGGGGACCCATGATTGCCTTAAAAGGTTTTCGGATATCTTAATATCTTTCAGATGATTTTATCTTCAATTGTCTGGTTTTTGTTGCTTTATCTGTGGCCTCAAATTCGCTTGGGAGATAGGGCGGGCTAGATATAAATAATAGCACTAGTACCAGCAGTTGTAAAGCTGCCCCATATACAGTAGATAGATACATAAATAGATAAATGTGTAATTCAGTGCTCAGAGTGAAGAGTATGGGAATTAAAACCAGGGGGGGGGAGTTTGATAAGCTGAAGTAACTGTGTGAAAATGCTCCTAGCTATGTTCATTTCGGGACGCGGGTGGCGCTGTGGGTTAAACCACAGAGCCTAGGACTTGCCGATCAAAAGGTCGACGGTTCAAATCCCCGCGACGGGGTGAGCTCCCGTTGCTCGGTCCCTGCTCCTGCCCACCTAGCAGTTCGAAAGCACATCAAAGTTCAAGTAGATAAATAGGTACCGCTCTGGCAGGAAGGTAAACGGCATTCCCATGTGCTGCTCTGGTTCGCCAGAAGTGGCTTAGTCATGCTGGCCACATGACCCGGACGCTGTACGCCGGCTCCCTCGGCCAATAAAGCGAGATGAGTGCCGCAACCCCAGAGTTGGCCACGACTGGACCTAATGGTCAGGGGTCCCTTTACCTTTATGTTCATTTCACAGAGTAGCAACACCTCAGTGTGATTGAGACGGGTGGGCGATTAGATAACGAAGGATGTGAGCTTCAGGGTTAAACAGAGCTCTTCTTCGTGTGTTGCTTTGCAAAGCCCCAATCCAGAATTGGCATCGCAGGACCTAGCCGAGTGTTGTTCCTTAACGCCAGGAAAATTAGTAGTTTTTAACCAGGAATTGCAGTGGGTGCATTGCAAATCACCCCCCTCCTCTATCGGGAACCCTGATGCAAAAAAACCTTCCTTCACCACCCCAAAAACCTTCGTAGAGTGAGAAAAATGTCCGTTGAGAGGTTAAAAAAAGGGGGGGGGGACTTGACTGAGTGCCACATTTCCATCGGGCCTCAGTTTGAGTGCATTGTCCGCTGCGAAAATATCGCTCTGCCTTTGCCAGTGGAATTACAACCACGTAAATCCAGCCTGGATGGGAGCCAAATTGAACACATTGTCTTTTGCATAGCCAAAGTGTACAGTTGGCACACTCAGCTGTCTCGCTGGTACATGACAACTGCTCATGTTCTCTTGTTTCTCTCGTGCCCCCTTTTGAGCACTGCTTTCCAGCTTTCTTCATTCTGCCACCTGGCGTTACTTAGGGAAAGGTTTGGCTCAATGGGTAGAGCGTTGGCTTCGCATACAGAAGGCTCCCCTGGTTCAATTCCTGCCTGGTGTCTCCACATAGGGCTGGGGAAAGTCTTCCATTTAAAAACCTGGAGAGTCAATGCCAGGCTGCCTAAACCAGCCATACCCAGCGTGGGCTCTCCCAAGGGTTTGGAACCACAGCTCCCCTTGTTCCTGCTGGGGCCGATGGGAATTGTAGTCCAAATCACAACGAAGAGCCAGTGTGGTTAGTCAGCAGGGGTCAGCAAACTTTTTCAGCAGGGGGCTGGTCCACTGTCCCTCAGGCCTTGTGGGGGGCCAGACTATTTTGGGGGGGGAATGCACGAATTGCTATGCCCCACAAATAACCCAGAGATGCATTTTAAATAAAAGCACACATTCTACTCATGTAAAAACACCAGGCAGGCCCCACAAATACAGTGGTACCTCGGGTTACATACGCTTCAGGTTACATACGCTTCAGGTTACACACTCCACTAACCCAGAAATAGTGCTTCAGGTTAAGAACTTTGCTTCAGGATGAGAACAGAAATGTGGCAGCAGCAGGAGGCCCCATTAGCTAAAGTGGTGCTTCAGGTTAAGAACAGTTTCAGGTTAAGAACGGACCTCCGGAACAAATTAAGTACTTAACCCGAGGTACCACTGCAACCCAGAGATGCATTTTAAATAAAAGCACACATTCTACTCAAGTAAAAACACCAGGCAGGCCCCACAAATAACCCAGAGATGCATTTCGAATAAAAGGGCACATTCTACTCATGTAAAAACACGCTGATTCCCGGACCGTCCGCAGGCCAGATTGAGAAGGCTATTGGGCCGCATCCATCCCTGGACATTAGTTTGCCTACCCATGGGTTAGTGCAGGCATGGGCAAACTCGGCCCTCCAGATGTTTTGGGACTACAACTCCCATCATCCCTAGCTAACAGGACCAGTGGTCAAGGATGATGGGAATTGTAGTCTCAAAACATCTGGAGGGCCAAGTTTGCCTATGCCTGGGTTAGTGTCAGACTAGGATCTAGGAGATCAGGGTTCGGATCCCCACTTGGCCATGAATCTCACTGGGTGACCTTGGGCTAGTCACTGACTCTCAGCCTAAGCTACAACCAGGTTGTTGTGGGGATTAAATGAAGAGGAGGAGAACTTTGGGTTGTTGTGGGGAGTAAATGAGATGGGGGGTGACTATGTATGTGCCTTGAGTCCCTTGGACAAAAAAAATCTATAAATGCAATGAATGAAAAAATGAAACAAATGAATGAAAAATGCCTGGAGGGCACCAGCTTGGGGCCAGTCGACACAGAGAATACTGAACACCTCTGCTCTTAGACCAAGTGGAAGGCTTTGCAGGCATCAAGGACTTGCAAAAGCCATGCCTAATGTGGATACTCACTGCAGAATTGAGGGTTCACCACACAGCTCTGCCTGCCTGCCTGCCTCCTTAGTTAAAACCAGCCAGGGGTGGCTCTGCCTGTCGTTAGCGCCATCTACTGTTGATCTCCTGTCCTTCCGCCCTATCAGGTGCAATGGGTACCAGCCACCACTGTGGCAGAGGTTATCGCCTAAGAACAATCATAAGCTAAGTGTGGGGGGAGGGGAATAGCAAGAAGGACCACAGTGGACATAAGAAAATAAATGCTTCCTATCTGTATGTGTGAGAACCTTTTCATTAAAGAACCTTTTAATGAAGGTGAAAGAGGAGAGCGCAAAATATGGTCTGAAGCTCAACATCAACAAAACGAAGATCATGGCCACTGGGCCCATCACCTCCTGGCAAATAGAAGGGGAAGAAATGGAGGCAGTGAGAGATTTTACTTTCTTGGGCTCCATGATCACTGCAGATGGTGACAGCAGTCAGACGCCTGCTTCTTGGGAGAAAAGCAGTGACAAACCTAGACAGCATCTCAAAAAGCAGAGACATCACCTTGCCGTCAAAGTCTGCATAGTTAAAGCTATGGTTTTCCCAGTAGTGATGTATGGAAGTGAGAGCAGGACTATAAAGAAGGCTGATTGCCGAAGAATTGGTGCTTTTGAATTATGGTGCTGGAGGAGACTCTTGAGAGTCCCATGGACTGCAAGAAGATCAAACCTATCCATTCTGAAGGAAATCAGCCCTGAGTGCTCACTGGAAGGACAGTTCATGAAGCTGAGGCTCCAATACTTTGGCCACCTCATGAGAAGAGAAGACTCCCTGGAAAAGACCCTGATGTTGGGAAAGATGGAGGGCACAAGGAGAAGGGGACAACAGAGGACGAGATGGTGGGACAGTGTTCTCGAAGCTACCAGCATGAGTTTGACCAAACTGCGGGAGGCAGTGGAAGACAGGAGTGCCTGGCGTGCTCTGGTCCATGGGGTCACGAAGAGTTGGACACGACTAAACAACAAAAAAATCTGTACGTGTTATGCTTTCATGTCCAAAGGACTTTCCCCACATTATCTAGTTGCTATCTTTACAACAACCCTGCAAGGCGAGCCAGAATTCATATGCCCCATATTGCAGATGTGGGGCAGGACAAGGGAGCTAAAGGCGAGAGAGTCGCTTGCCTAAGGTCTGCTGGTGAGTCTGTGGCAGTGGCCTGAGTCAAAGGGGAAAGCTGAGAAGCGTATCAAAGAGAAGACATGGGGAATGGATGGGTTGAAGGTAAAAACGAACTTGAAAAAATAATCAGCCTGGATAGCTCAGTTGGTTAGGGCATGGTTCTGATAACGCAAAGGTTGCAGGTTCAATCCCTGTCTGGGACAGCTGTGTATTCCTGCATTGCAGGGGGTGTGGACTAGATGATGTTGCAAGTTTAATACACCATAATAGCTGTCTAAATATTCGTGATAAATCAATCCTCCCACTGTTTAGGGAAACGGTGCCCCGGAGAGAATCATTGCTGGCTGATCTTCTCATTTTAAATTGCCTTTTAAGCTTTCTGACCTGTGAAATGGAATTGCAGGAGAAGGAGGAAAAGGAAGGCTTTGTGCGAACTGTTGGCACTGATGGGGGAGCTAGGTACATGCTTAAGGGTGAACATAAGAAGAGCTTGCAGGATCAGGCCAATGACCCATCTAGCTCAGCATCCTGTTTTCACAGCGGCCAACCAGGTGGGAAACAGGATCCGACCACAAGAGCCCTCTCCCCTCGTGTGGTTTCTAGCGACTGCCGTTCAAGTCATTAATGCCTTTGACCAGAGGATAGTCATCATGGTTAGTAGCTACTGATAGCCTTCCCTTTGATACATTTGTCCAAGCCTCTTTTAAAGCCATCCAAGTTGGTAGCCATACCTGCATCCAGTGGGAAGGAGTTCCATAGTTTAACTATGCAGTGCATCAAGGACTTTTTAAAAAATCTGTCCTGAGCCTTCCAAGCATTCAGCTTCATTGGAGGTCCATGGGTTGTTCCAGTGTTATGAGAGAGAGAGAGAGAGAGAGAGAGAGAGAGAGAGAGAGAGAGAGAAGCGTTTCTCTATCTACTATCCATCCCCTCTTCCAACTGCAGTCTGCTAATGCTCCTGAAAGCGTTCCCAATCCATCCTGCTGCTGGACAGACTGGGCTTTATCTGGCTTATGGAATGGGAAGAGACAAATTCACAGGGGACGATGGGCCTATTGCTTGAGGTTTTGGGGGGTGGGGGGTTCCAGCCAGCCAGTGGTCCAGCCCCTGCCCCGCAATACTCCTTTCCATTCTTCCTCCCTTGGATTTCCATCCCCCCACCCCACTCACTAATCAGTATTCCACATCCACAGAGTATGCTCAGTTCTCATTAGCCTATTTGGGGAGCTCCTACCCAACTATAGGTAGGGATGCCGGTGACACTGTGATCTAAATCACAGAGCCTAGGGCTTTTCGACCAGAAGTTCAGCAATTTGAATCCCCGCGACAGGGTGAGCTCCCGTTGCTCGGTCCCTGATGTTCAAAAGCACGTCAAAGTGCAAGTAGATAAATAGGTACTGCTCCAGCGGGAAGGTAAACGGAGTTTCCGTGCGCTGCTCTGGTTCGCCAGAAGCGGCTTAGTCATGCTGGCCACACGACCCGGAAGCTGTCTGCGGACAAACGCTGGCTCCCTCGGCCTACAGAGCGAGATGACCGCCAACTTCAGAGTTGTCCACGACTGGACCTAATGGTCTGGGGTACCTTTACCTTTACCCACCTATGGGGATCTCTTTCCCTTAAAAAATGTTTGAACTTCTCCAGACCTTTGGCTACATAAGGATTGGCACTCGCACCTGAACTTGGGAAATGGAGAAAAACGATAGTGAAATGATGATGATGATGATTTTATTATTTATACCGTGCCCATCTGGCTGGGTTTCCCCCAGCCACTCTGGGTGGCTCCCAACAGAACACTCAAAACAGAATAAAACTTCAAACATTTTAAAACGTTCCTAAATGCAGCCTCCAAGTTCCTAGGTAATATACCTCCGGGTGAAGCACTGCTTGCGCTTTTCTTAGAATTTGCCAAAGTGTTTGGCTAGGGCTGCCAAAGTTGCTGTGCTTTTGCTTTTGGTTTTTGCTGAGCTTCTTTTGCAAAATTGCAATACATGCCATTTTGAGCTATTTTTACGGGAAATCGGCAAAAATGACACTGCCAATATGGAGTGCCATACGTCTGGACATTTCCCCGATTTCCGCCCAGACGCTGCTGCCGACTGCAGTATTCCAGATATGTCCGGGAAATTCTGGACGCATGGCAACGCTGTGTTTGGCTAACCAGTGTGGGAAGCCGGATGTCGAAGGAGGTGGACTATTTGCTCTCACACAGCAGGGCACCTTTTATGTTCTTGCATCTGGCTCCTGAGTCTTCATTCATGAAATTGTTGCAGCCTCTTCTTCCCAGGCCTAAAGAACCAGGATGCATCTATTTAGGAGACCAATGGGTCATGTTCAAAGGGAAAGGGCCATAGCTCAGAGGGATAGCATTTGCCTTGCAAGTTCAATCCTGGAAAAGACTCCCTGTCTAAAATCCCAGAGAGCAACTGCCAGTCAGTGTAGGCTATAATGAGCTGGATTGACTCCATATACGGCAGCTAGGAAAGCTCCTATGTTTTTTTAAAAAAATATTTTAAATAGTTTTTTAGCATATCATTTTCAAGTTATTAAACATGTTTTTATATCTTATACATTTTTTTTACTTCCATCAATCACATCTGAAAATTTTCCAACTTTTTCACTTAATTTACCTTTCTTATTTTCACTATTACATTTAAATCTCATAATTAATGTCTCCCTTCTTTCTCTTCTTTCCAATATTTCATATATTTCTCCTTACAAAACTTCTTGTAATCCTACTAGTGTAATTTGTTGATTACAGTTGCTCTTCAAATAATTTGTATATTTCTTCAAATCTTCTGTAAATCTCTGGTCCTGCAGGTTTCAAATCCTTCCTGTCATTTTATCCAATTCTGCGTAGTCCATTAATTTTGTCTGCCATTCTTCTTTCATTGGTATTTCTTCTTGCTTCCATTTTTGAGCCAACAATACTCTTGTCGCTTTTGTTGCATATAAGAACAATTTTGCATCCTGTCTATTGATATCTTCACCTATAATGCCAAGTAAAAATGCTTCTGGTGGAAAGCTCCTATGTTTTGAACTTCAGGACACGGGATCTGTCTGACTTAAAAGCCAGGTACTTCCAGGGAAGAGAGGTAGCCGTGTTGGTCTGACGCAGTCAAAATAAATTTTAAAAATTTAAAAATTGTCCAGCAGCACCTTAGAGACCCACTAAGTTTGTTCTGGGTATAAGCTTTTGTGTGCATGCACACTTCTTCAGATACACTGAAACAGAAGTCACCAGACCCTTATATATAGTGGGAGGGTGGGGTGGGTTTTTTCCTACTACTACCCTTCTGAGAAAAACCCCTACCATAAGGCAATCTTTGCTATGAGAAGAAAGCTTCCATTGGTCCTATGGGAGTTTTCTTCCCTTTGCAAAATAGCAATGGGTGGGGGCTGCTTCCAAATGAGACACCGGTAGAAGCAAAGGGTTAAACACACACACACACACACACACACACACAAACACACACACACGCCATCACCTCCATCTGATAGGTTCCTCCACCCTGGCTATTTTGTTTGTTTTTTTAATCAGCTGTATGATGCCAAAGGCCAGATCCATCTCACCACCAAAGCCATACTGCTCTGTTTCATTTAAAAAAAATAAAATAAATAAATCAGCGCTGCGATGCCAAACTATATGACAAATGTCATGTGTAGTTTGGACCTCAGCTCAGGAAGTAGGAACTGAAAAGCAACAGTGTCATCTTGATTTAGCAAGTGGGAGATGCCAGTTCTTCTTAACTCTTGTTATGGAAACATCTCGTTTTTGATTAATTTTAATTTCATTCTGGGCTTTATACAATCCTCATTCCCAGGCTTGACTGTCTACGCAGCACAAACTTCCTCATTTCCTCTGGCTGCGATAATATTTTCCATTTTTGCTCGAGCCAGGGGTGCTCATTTCTCTGGTGCAAAGGAATTCACCCGGGGGCAGGATTTGTGGCTGGGTAGGGAGTGAAGAGGGGACGCGGGTGAAGCTGTGGTCTAAACCACAGATCGGAAGGTCGGCGGTTCGGACCCCCGCGACGGGGTGAGCTCCCGTTGCTCGGTCCCTGCTCCTGCCCACCTAGCAGTTCGAAAGCACACCAGTGCAAGTAGATAAATAGGTACCGCTCCGGCGGGAAGGTAAACGGCGTTGCGTGGCAAGTCCCCCTCCCCCCTTGGGAAATAAAGACACAGAACATGGTATTTTAAGGTTAATGGGCGTAAAAGGCCACAACTTTATTGACTGCAGGAATTGAGCGGTATTGGCTTAGGCATTGGTCCTAACAGCTAACCGGGTTCAGCCCGATTGCATGAAGATCGGCAAGGGTTAACCACCAGTAGCGGGAGTCCTGCTGATGTACATCAACTAGGATCTCCCCCGGGGTCACCGCTCGGGGGCGTGCCTTAAGCCCACACCTCCATAGGCTTCGGACAGGGCAACGCCCCCCGGAATCCTTTACTTTGCTTTTGGGGGAAGGTGATGGCACTTCCTTCCCCCCATTTGCATAACAATACCCCTACCAATGCCTAACCGCCAATACCGGGAAGTTGTGACGATTTGCTACGAGGTAGGCGAAAAAACCAAATGGCAGGTGTCAATTCGCCAAGTGGGGAAAAATTCCTACCAGGCGCCTTAGCAAGGTCAAAGGAGTAAACTAAGGGGCGGGCAGGGTGGGAAACCTGATCAGCTGGAGAGGCAAAGAGAGGGCGGTCCTCGGGGCACGCCGGGCATAAATAGCCCAGGCCACGCTTCCCTGCCCAGCTGATTGGCTAGGCAGGGAGATGACTCGCCCAAGGATTCCCTCGTTCTCACGGGGGCTGAGAGCCAGCCCCCACGTGCCTGGGGAGGGTGTGGGCCCACAACCCCACCTCCTCGCCAGTTCGGAAGTGGCTTTTCCGTGCACTGCTTTGGTTTTGCCAGAAGCAGCTTAGTCATGCTGGCCACGTATCTGATATTTTATGTGAACTACCCTGAGACCTTTGGGTATAGGGCGGTATAGAAATTAAATAAATAATAATAATAAAATAATAATAGGCTTCTGTGCTAGCTGTACATGCAGCTGTAGAGTCAGCCTGTGGCACCTGCTTGCAATTAGATTTACTCACCTGTAGATGCTCTAGCTTGCCATTCCAAACGGCAAGCACATATCTTATTGTCTACACCAGTGTTTCCCAACCTTTTTTGGGCAAAGGCACACTTGTTTGATGAAAAAAATCTCGAGGCACACCACCATTACAGCCCCGTGACGTCAGCGCGCAGCGTCACGCCGGGAGGGACGCACGAAAGTGTAAGTTTCAATTTTTTTCCCTCCCCCTTGCCGGGGAACCTCCAAGCTTTGGGGGTGGGGGGGAGGAGGCAGCAAAGAGAGGCAGGAAGGAGAGCGCGGCTTGTCTGGGTGAGCTTTGGCAGGGGCAGGGAATGAGAGCCGCGAGGCGGGCGCTGCGGACGGAGGCGCTGCCCGCCGAGCTCGCAGGCAGCCAGGCAGGCAGACAGCGAGAGCCCCGCGCTGGGCGGCCTCTCCTCGCCGCCGCCGCCCCGCCTCTCACCGCCCGACTCGCCCGCCTCCCTCCAGGCAACATCTCGCGGCACACCAGGCAACATCTCGCGGCACACTAGTGTGCCGCGGAACAGTGGTTGGGAAACACTGGTCTACACCACGGATGGTTATAGAAGTGATTAATTTTTTTCCCCTTGGCATGAAAAAGCAACAGCCCTCCAGAAGCCGGTGTCCTTCTGTGGCAGGACAGAGAATTCAGCTCTTGATTTCAGCCTTCTAAAAAATAAAATAAATTCCTGGACAGCAAAATGCCTCCAACCATTTTATGCAGCCCCCCTTTGCTTCCGTGCAAAAACAAGACACTACTGTCATGTAACTCTTCTCCTTCTCTCCCCCCCCCCCCCCGCTGCATTGAGTAATTGGGGGGCGGGCGGGTTTGTTTTGCTGAGAATAAATGTTAGAATTCTCACAGACAATGTATGAACTTTGGCTCCTCTGCTGAGAAACTAGCCCTGGAGCACATCTCTGCTTTTGGAGATTTCATAAAAGAGCTGGCTTTGCCTGAGAAGTCTCTAAATCTGTTTTGACATCCTGGTAGTGCTGAAGAAGTGGCTGGCCACTTTATTAGAAGACGGAGATCTCTCCATCGTGGCTCCCTTTACAGAGGCAGTAGAGGCTGGATAATATTCTTGCATGCCACTCCAATCTCTGTGCAGTGCAAGATTCCCGGGGTTCAAGAAGCTTAACCCAGTGTCCGTGCTTCCTTTGGAAATGAGACACATAGGAGATAATAATAACAATAATAATAATAATAATAATAATAATAATAATAATAATAATAATAATAATAATAATAGTAATAAAAATTTTATTTATATCCCGCCCTCCCCAACAGTAAAAGTAATACAGCATTCTAAAATCAATTCATTCTAAAATCAATTCAAAATCAAATTAATGGCAACCGTTGGGCTAGAGTTCTATGAGGATTACCAAAGGAGGGGGTCAGACTATGCCCTGGCCAAAGGCCTGGTGGAACAGCTCCGTCTTGCAGGCCCTGCGGAAAGATGTCAAGTCCCGCAGGGCCCTGGTCTCTTGTGACAGAGCGTTCCACCAGATCGGGGCCACGGCTGAAAAAGCCCTGGCTCTGGTTGAGGCCAGCCTAACCTCCCTGTGGCCCTCAGGACCTCCAAGATGTTTTTGTCTGAAGACCGTGAGGTCCTCCGTGGGACATACCAGGAGAGGCGGTCCCGTAGGTACGAGGGTCCTAGGCCGTATATGGCTTTCAAGGTTAAAACCAGCACCTTAAACCTGATCCTGTACTCCAACGGGAGCCAGTGCAGCTGGTATAGCACCGGGTGATAGTGATCTCGCAGCGAGGACCCTATAAGGAGTCTCGCCGCAGCATTCTGCACCCGCTGGAGTTTCTGGGTCAGTCTCAAGGTGTCTTTATGTGGTTTATTTGCACATATCTACAACCTGAACCTACGATGGAGGGCTTCACAGCATTAACACCCCAAGAGGGCCCAGAAATCAAACATCTCCCTGTCTCTCTCAGTTCCCTGTTTTGCTGCTCTGCTTCCAGCTCACATCACCCCAAACTCTCTGCTCTCAGCTCTGTCTTTGTCCATCTGCAGGTTTGCCGTCTCACACAGAGCCTCTTTCCTTTGTTCTCTCCATGGCCCATCACCCAGGCGATCGCCTCAACAGGAAGCTGGCCTGACTTATATTTTAATACTTGCTGGATCCAGAGGTTAGATGGGTATTCAGAATACTCCCCCACCCCAAACTCAAAGCAATACAAAAGGGAGTGCAGGGGGCGGGGAGAGAGAAGAGAGATCTTTTACTACTTCTATATTAGGGCTGCCATACATCCTCTTTTTCCAGGACCTGTCCTCTTTTTCATGGGTATGTATAATGGCAATGGTCATAGCGATCCATAGTTAAAAGTAGAAGTCGGCAAATGTGTCCTCTGTTTTGCTCTTCAAAATATGGCAAGTCTACAGGAAGGGCGTTGCCAGATCAGATCAAAGGTCTATCTCGGCCAGCATCCAATTCCACATAGTGCCCAATCCTGCACCCCCAGGAAGTCCAAAAGTGGGACGCGGGTGCAATAGCTTTCTCCTGCTGTTAATCTGAGCAGCTGCTATTCAGAGGCATGTGATGTCACGACGTGGCAGTTCCTAGTGTCATGACTGATAATATGAGCTGTCAGCTATGGAGACTCGAGTTCAAATCCTACTTTGACTGTGAACAGTGTAGTAATAATAATAATAATAATAATAATAATAATAATAATAATAATAATAATAATATATTATTTGTACCCCACCCACTCTGAGCAGCTCATTAAAAACACAACACAGCATCAAACATTAAAAACTTCCCTAAACAGGGCTGCCTTCAGATGTCTTTTAAAAGTAAGATAGTTGCTTATTGCCTTGACATCTGATGGGAGGGCATTCCACAGGGCGGGCGCCTCTACTGAGAAGGCCCTCTGTCTGGTTCCCTGTAACCTCACTTCTCACAGTGAGGGAACCACCAGAAGGCCCTCAGAGCTGGACCTCAGTGTCCGGGCTGAACGATGGGGATGGAGACGCTCCTTCAGGCATACTGGACCGAGGCTGTTTAGGGTTTTAAAGGTCAGCACCAACACTTTGAATTGTGCTCGGAAACATACTGGGAGCCAATGTAGATCTCTCAGGACCTACCGGTCGTCTCTGCAGCCACTTCCAGCCACCAATCTAGCTGCCGTAGTCTGGATTAATTGCAGTTTCCGAGTCACCTTCTAAGGTAGCCCCATGTAGAGCACAATGCAGTACAGTGGTACCTTGGGTTAATTACTTAATTCATTCCGGAGGTCCATTCTTAACCTGAAACTGTTCTTAACCTGAAGCACCACTTTAGCTAATGGGGCCTCCCACCGCCGCCCCACCGCTGGAGCACGATTTCTGCTCTCATCCTAAAGCATCTGTAACCTGAAGTGTCTGTAACCTGAAGCATCTGTAACCCGAGGTACCACTGTAGTCCAAGCGGGAGAAAAATCACTGCCCAATGTCCTTAATCGCAGAACCTGAAGTCTCTGGATAATGCTTGCTTTGCTGAGAGCAGTGGTTCCCAACTGGTGGTTTGCAGACCCCAGGGGGTCCGCGTAACCCACCCAGAAGTTCTGTGGCACCCTTCCCGTAAAGAAAACTACCATTTAGATATCAGGTTGTTGTTGCTGTTTTCCAAAAGTAGGGGGTCTGTGTCTGTGTGAGCTGCCAGCGGCTGAGATTGCTTTCTTCCTCCATTGACAGCCCACTGTGAGTAACTGAGAAGGGGGTGGTGAGGGAGAAAAAGAGAGGGAGAAGAAGGGAGAGGGAGCAGGAAGAAGGAGGGAGGAGGGTGGAGAGAGAGGGGAAGAGGGGAAGGAGAGGGAGAAGGAAGGAGATGTAAGTTTACAGTGCTTGCCAAAGCATAGAAGCACAAGCAATTTCAAACACAAAATATAAATCAAGGCATCTACTAAAACAAACAGAACCATCAATTTCTAGCGAGACTATAGCTAGGGAGCCTCCACTTCTACACAAAGTGTCTTTCAGATTTAGACCTCCGAATCTTCCTTGCAGTTCACGGTCCAATTCCTTCTTCCTAATCCTCATTGCCGCCAACGTGAAAAGGGCCATCTTGCGAATCACCAAGTGTTGGAGTCACTATGGAAAAACTGGACCCTCTCCAGGGGATGACTGCTTCCTTGAACAAACAAGGCTTCTCGAAACAAATAATGAATAATACCTTCTACCTGCGATTGCCCGCATATGCATAGTCTATCTGTGTATGAAATCTTGTCCAGCGTTGCTTGAAATCCCAACTCAACGAAGGCAGATCTTAATTGTACAGGCAGAAGTTTAGACAAGTAACTAGCTCTAAAATGCTCCGAAATCACTAGAGGGAAGCACAGGGAACATTAAGATGATTTAATCGCTTGTGGGTCCCTCCTGGAATCTGTCCAGTAGAGTCGACTCCTTAGTTAGCCCTCGTCCATCTTCAGAACCTCATTCAGCTCCTGCAAACGATAATAATCAAGGCTACATTGAATGCTTGTGGACATGAGTGGCGCTGTGGGTTAAACCACAGAGCCTAGGACTTGCCGATCAGAAGGTCGGCGGTTCGAATCCCCGCAATGGGGTGAGCTCCTGTTGCTCGGTCCCAGCTCCTGCCAACTTAGCAGTTCAAAAGCATGTCAAAGTGCAAGTAGATAAATAGGTACCGCTTTGGCGGGAAGGTAAACAGCGTTTCCGTGCACTGCTCTGGTTTCGCCAGAAGCGGCTTAGTCATGCTGACCACATGACCCGGAAGCTGTACACTGGCTCCCTCGTCCAATAAAGCGAGATGAGCGCCGCAACCCTAGAGTCGGCCACGACTGGACCTAACGGTCAGGGGTCCCTTTACCTTTACATTGAATGTTTAATTTTCCCCAATGTGTGCTCCTCAGTTCCATATAGCAATTGGATGGAAAGCGTCCATTGGGCAAGGATGTCTTTCGTTTCAGGTAATTAACTCATGCACAGTCGACTCTCACCTTGACCATTGTCCAACCAGCTTCCGTTCATCAAATGATGTCCCGTTGGGTGAAGAGAATAATCTCCAAAGAAATGGATTCTGAACCATTTCTAACCCTTTAATAGCATTCAAGTCATCTCCCCAAATTTCAGCTCCATTTGGGGGAATCACTTCACTACCAAAAAAATTAAATATGGAATCAGACAACTGTCCGCCCTCCTTGAAATAAAATTTCATCAATGTCCCTGTGACCTTCTGGGTCTTGGCCTGGGTGGTGAGGGAGAGAGGGGAGAGGACTGTGACTGTGCAGGCCAAAATCCAACAGGTGCAAATGCAGCCAAGAGGAAAGCTGCACCTGCAGAATTTCGGCCCGCTGGTGCATAAGACACAAGAATCAACTTTGGTGGCCTTGCATGTGTGTGGTTCCTTAGCTCTTTAAATCCAGGACTTCTCTGCTCCACTTTTCTCACCGCTGTCACCTGATAACGACAAATCACTCTTTGTTTGATATTGCGGCTAGAGTAAATATTTTCTATGCGTCACCCCTGACATCATTTCCTCAGGTTTATGAGATCTGGGCGTTGAATCGGCAGCAGTCTGGCTCGGGCTAAGGGGCCGAAAACGCCTGGAGCTGTGTGATTGGCTGCTCTCTGCGGAAATCCGATCAGGCTCTAGAGGGGTTATGGACACATTTGTGTTTCCAAACATTTAGACTGGGATTATAGCAGCCAAAGGAACAATCATCAAGGGAAGGCAGAGGAGGATGTGTCAACCTTGTTAGACAGCTCTAAGTGAGAAAGCAAGCAAATAAGTGACGTGGGCTGGAGATAACTTGAGGGTACCTTTGAGCCAGGCAAAGGGTGACTTCCCATGTTAGAGGCTCCAGGGCAGGCTGTAGCAACCTAAAAATCCGAGATTAAAATCAGTTGCAGCAATTTATGACTGTGCTCTATGGAACAGGGTGATAACCAACTCTGGAAAGTGAAATAGCATATATTTGAAACACCATTGAAGAAGCCTGCAAAGACCCCATTCCATGTGTCCCCCCACCCTATGTGATGTTTTTGTGACATTTTCGAGTCACTTCCAGGTTTGGTGCATGTGCAGTCGCACAAATATCGGACACAGCTAAAACAGTGGCTGCCTGCAGTCCTCTTTTCCACCTGAGCTCTGCTTTGACCTTGATTAAGTGTCAACTAAGGGATTGAAATCTAGAAGAACTAATAATAAATGCCAGATCTCCATCTTGGTACCCTCTCTTGGGAACACAGCATTTTAGAGCTAGTTCTCAGACCAAACTCTCAGCAGTTTCCTTGTTGTTGTTGTTGTTTAGTCATTTAGTCGTGTCCGACTCTTTGTGACCCCATGGACCAGACCACACCAGGCACTCCTGTCTCCCACTGCCTCCCGCAGTTTGGTCAAGCTCATGCTGGTAGCACTGTCCAACCATCTCGTCCTCTGTCGTCCCCTTCTACTTGTGCCCTCCATCTTTCCCAACATCAGGGTCTTTTCCAGGGAGTCTTCTCTTCTCATGAGGTGGCCAAAATACTGGAGCCTCAGCTTCAGGATCTGTCCTTCCAGTGAGCACTCAGGGCTGATTTCCTTCAGAATAGATAGGTTTGATCTTCTTGCAGTCCATGGGACTCTCAAGAGTCTCCTCCAGCACCAGAATTCAAAAGCATCGATTCTTCGGCGATCAGCTTTCTTTATGGTCCAGCTCTCACTTCCATACATGGCTTTAACTATACATTTGTGGTCAACCTCAGGCGGAAGACATCACTCGATATCTGTTACTCTGCTTCTTACATAGAGACCCAAGAGATCGCTTTCTGAAACCTTTGCTCACACCAGCAAGCAGGGCACACCCAGGCAGAAATGGTCTGGTTTCTTTTGAGTGACAATAACAGCTTCATAACACAGAGGAGGGCATTGCTGCGTTGTGTAATAAACAAAAATCTGCCCTTATTCCCTTATGGGGAGCACAAGAGCCCTTATAGAGTTCTTTGTAGGTTCTCCATCGGTCGGAGAAAATAACAGAAGCCAACCAGAGAAAAGCAAATCAACTTGTAAGCTTGATCTTTATTGAACTGTTGCAACAGGGTGCTCCCCTCACACGCAGGAGGATGGAGGACCCTGAACAAAGGTGTGCCCGCCCTTATATAGACATTTTAAATTGGCCACCCTGGAGCTCAAGACCACCCCCAGATACATCGTACCTACATCACATAAAGAGCGGTCTACAACAGAAATCTGAGTGCGTTGTTTATCTCCTGTCTGGCAGGTTCCTTGGTAATGATCACTTGATTGGATTACCTGGGGGGCCTGGCCAGTCTTTTGTAATGACAAATACTTAGTTCCTGAGCCAGGTCACAGGCTCACCCTGTTCATACACAGACATACCATTAAGACAGGATTTGTGAACGAAAAGACAACGGGGAGGCTTTTCCATTTTCCTTTGGCCTTGCAGAAAAATATTTGAGGTCAATTTGGGAGGGACAAAATGGTTTCAGGACTTTTTCTGTGGGGTTTCAGACATGTGGTTTATATATGCAGTTATGAACATTTATCTCATATATATATGACCTTAAATTTTTTATTTCAGTTGGCTGCAAATGAAAAATAAAAACCAGGAACAGGGAGTTAGATAAAATCACTATAAATTGTTGGGGAGTGTCAGAGGTTTAATTTGAAATCAAGTTTGTTGGTGTCTCTGCCAACCTCTCTCTTATATCATGGATGTTGGCTCATATTATGGACGTATGATCTGCATTGCTTCTTTGGTACTGTTGCTGCAGGTTTGTCTCAGCCTTTGGCTAGAACAACAAACTTCTATGTATGTAGCTTGCGCTTGTATGGCTGTTCTCTTTTCCAAGACTGCTTGCTGCCTGGAAAGAGAGGGATGTGTTGATACTGCCCTAGTTAAGCGTCTGACCCACTTGTGGCAATGCCTGTGGGGAGATAAGGATGCAAGGATGTCATCTGACAACGCTGCCTGTTTTCGTCGCGCTCACCCAGAGGAGTGTGCTTTTCTTAAGCGGATCAGAAAACAGAAGGAAAAGTAAATTGGGAGGGAGCAGCAGAGATAGTTTCATCTGATGGACTACAACTCCCATCATTCCTGACCATTCGCCACAGTGACTGGGGCTGATGGGAGTTGGAGTCCACCAACATCTGGAAAGCCACAGGTTCCCTATCCCTGCCTAGAGGAGTAACAGCAGCTGTGGCCCAGTACTACCTTCTGGAATCGATTTGGTAGGAGTGGAAAAGTGTCCCCTAAATTCCAGCTGTTTCAGGTGACCCAGAAGAATTTGATGAAAAGTCGCTGGAAAAGTCCAGGAGAATGATCACTCTCCTGTAAAGATGTAGATTGCTGATAGCAGCCACTGATGTGGATCCAGTCCTTTATTCAGTCATAGAAAGTCATCTAGCCCAACCCTCCATTGCTCATTTTATTGATAAATTTCTATCCTACGTTTCCTCCCCCAAAAAGCTCAGTGCGGCAGAACCTTTGCCTTGAACCCAGATTCTTCAGAGTCTAGACCAGGCATCCCCAAACTCGTCCCTCCAGCTGTTTTGGGACTACAATTCCCATCATCCCTGACCAAGGGATGATGGGAACTGTAGTCCCAAAACAGCTGGAGGACCGAGTTTGGGGGTGCCTGGTCTAGATTAACTGTCTCATGCAATAAATCTAAGAGCTGATCCTTTGCTCTTTTGCTCAGTTACCCCTCACTGAATAAAGCCCAGAGCTGAGCGACTGCAATTTTGCTCAGTTACTCTCCTGTAAAAGGCAGTTTGGAAATGAACCTATTATTGAGATCTGCCTAGTCTAAAAGGAAGGAGTTTTGTTGGGTTTTCCCCCCAGAAGAGGTTGGATTCCAGCCTCCTTTTACCACTCAGGGAAAGGGAGTCCCCTTTTCTCTAGGCTATAACATTATTTACCAAGGTTCTTGTGAACCTAGTCAACTGGGTACTCTCAGTAGATCATACTTGCCATGACGGCTACTAGCCATTTCTCAATGGTGACCTGCACCATTCATAACGCAGGAGTATTCTTCACAACTGTGAGTGGGGCAGTAGGGGGGTGTAAGTGAAGACAAACAACAACAATCAACTATAAAGTTGTTCACTCTTCAGGCAGCACAGAGAAAACATTTTGGTAGCCAGTGTGGTATAGTTGTTAAGAGCGGTAGACTCGTAATCTGGTGAACCGCGTTCGCTTCCCCACTCCACATGCAGCTGCTGGGTGACCTTGGGCTAGTCACACTTCTTTGAAGGCTCTCAGCCCCACTCACCTCACAGAGTGTTTGTTGTGGGGGAGGAAGGGAAAGGAGAATGTTAGCCACTTTGAGACTCCTTCGGGTAGTGATAAAGCAGGATATCAAATCCAAACTCTTCTCTTCTTCTTCTTCCGATTGTGTAGATAAAGTATAACTGATATGAATTCTACAGGATGTGGTAGTAGTGTGTGAAAACGGTCCAGATCAACGGCTTCTCAGGCATGCACCTCCCGATGGTGGAGATGTCAGGTGTCTTCCTGGCACCCAGCTATCTTCACTTCACTGATAGCCAGGTGCAAAACGCATCTGGCGGATTCCAAAAGATTGCAGACAGGGAGTCTCTCTCTCAACTTAATATGGAGGTGCCGGTGTCTGATCCTGGCCCCTTCTGCATGCAAAGAAGATTCTTTACCGCCAATCCGCAGCCCGGCTCCTACAAGATTAATTGAATTATAAAGGCACAAATCTGGGAGAAACCGCAAGGCCTTTCAGAGGATAAAGTCCAAATTCCAAGTGACGGCGATAAACTAGACTCTGGTTACCCGAGAGACAGCAAAGTATGTGTGTGTTTTACAGTAGAGTTTATGGACAAACCCAGTGTAAGCGAGCTCTAACTTTATAGGCGCTGTTACAAGCTGGTAAGCCCAGATTTGTTATGTTCCATTTCAGACTTGATGGTCTCCCGTACTATACTTTCTTCAGCTTTCAGTTTATGCCAGCAGCGTGAGCTTGCAAAGTTAGCGTGCTCTTTGTCCCTGCAGGCTGATTTCAGTGCTAAGATGCGCACAAAACTTAGGATAGTAAGAGGGTGGCGGATTGGTTATCTGTGTGTTTGGCTTATCTGATGGATGGGGAGGAGCAGTGAGAAAGCGGCTGCAAGGAGGAAACCAGGGGTCAGCAAACTTTTTCAGTCCCTCAGACCTTGTTGGGGGCCGGACTATATTTTGAAGAAAAAAAATGAACGAATTCCTATGCCCCACAAATAACCCAGAGATGCATTTTAAATAAAAGCACACATTCCAGTCATGTAAAAACACCAGGCAGGCCCCACAAATAACCCAGAAATGCGTTTTAAATCTTGATTTCTTATTCTTCCGGTAAGTTTCGCCATTTCTGCATATGCCATAAGTTTTTCTATCCATTCTTCCTTTGCTGGGACTTCTTCTTTCCATTTTGGGGCAAGTAACATTCTTGCCGCTGTAACTGCATACATAAATAAATTTCTGTACGAATTACATAGGTAGTTCTATCCCTATAGCAACCTAAGGTGTGTCGGTCTAAACCAGGCTTCTTCAAACTCGGCCCTCCAGATGTTTCGAGACTACAATTCCCATCATCCCTGACCACTGGTCCTGCTAGCTAGGGATCATGGAAGTTGTAGGCCAAAAACATCTGGAGGGCTGAGGTTGAGGAAGCCTGGTCTAAACAACAGAGAGAGAGAGAAGTCAGCATAGAGATAAAGGTATGTGGATAGTCTGGGAATCTGGAGCTTCCTCAATCTCACCTACTGTGCTGGTCCCGAGGGTTAACCATGCGGCGAGGTCCGAGTCCAGTCTGAGGTTGAGGGTGCTGTCCGTCAAAGCTAAAGCTGGGTCCAAGGCAGGGAGTTGGGTGAGGTCAGGAGCTCCGGCAGAAGAGGAGGACAGGGTTCAGGCAGGAACAGGCTACCAACAATGTTGCTCCCGCAACTTGGGACTGGGGCGGGGCCAGCTTTTATCTGCCCCCAGGCATAGGGTGGCCCCGATCCTCTGGTGACTCGCCTCTCCTGGCCTGGAGGTTAGCACTCCTCCTGCGGGAACTTAGTTCCCTCCGCCTCTCTGCCCTGAGCCTCTGCAGCTCAGGAGAGGCTGGAGGGTTACCGGACCCAGAGGCAACCTCAGCTTCCCCTGATGGGGCTGAGAGTGGAGCACCTGCAGGCAACGGGTCCTCCATCACCTCAGGAGCCAGAGCAGACTCAGCTGGTGTCTGCACCTGAGGATCCAGCACAGGTGAGGACCCTTCAGGCTCAAGTCCCAGCCCCGGCACAGCTGGTTCTGGAGGCAGGGACTCCTGTGCAGGCTGGGATTCCTCAGGTTCAGCCTCCGAGTCCGAATCCCAGGCCATCACACCTCCATGCTAACCCCTCTTTTGCAAGCTGAGTTGCACCCAAGCCTCCAATAGTTTGGCATTCTGGTTCTTCTGAATGTAGTGTTTTTCTTATCGTTCTACATGCATGTCCACTGATTCAGAAGAAGTCCAAACAGCCACTGTGAACGGTAGGCAGGCAGGCGTGCGATGACCTTCACAGCAGGAGGCCAGGGAGAACATGTCAAACCCACCCTTTGTATGTGATAGTGTGTCTCCTTTATATGCCCCAATCCAGCTGTAGCCACAGTTCCAAAAATATTATTTTTTATTTTAAGTTGTGCCAGAATGTAGGTTGGAATGTGTGTTTCAATGTGCATCAGAATGTGCCCTGCGTTGTTTCCAAAGGCATTCAGAGTTAGATGTGTTTTCCAATGTGCATTGAGATGCAAAAAACCAATTTGTGTCTGGAATTCCTGATCTAGCCACTGCTGACACACACAAAAACCTTGCTGACTTGCATGGATCTCCTTATCTGGTTTGGGGCAACAGGTCTCTTGTATCAGATCAAGAGTCTATTTTGCCCGTTTTTCCTAGCACCAAGAGTAGTGCTAGCAGTCTCCTCCAGGAAATATCACTTGAGTACAGGAATAACGCTTGGGGTTTGCTTGCTTCTCCATCTTTTCTACAAATCTGGTCTGGTTTTTTTCCATTCTGATTGAGCATTGCACAGGTATTTCATTTATGTAAATCATTCCGAAAGTAGGTAAAATGCCAGCATCGGCTTAAAAACCCTTCTTCCCTGAAGACATGATATAAAAAAACCAGTACCAGTCTGTTAAAATCTTCGAGATTCTGTTTGACGTGGGTAGTCCTAACCTTCCCTTTCCGTCCGTATAAGGGAGCTTCTCAATCTTTCATTTATTCAAATGTATTTACTGCCTTTTGAGCTCTCAAGGCAGTTTGCAGCATGGTGATGTACTTAAAATGCTTAAGATCAAAGCTGAAGGAAAGTGAAAAGAGGCCGGAAGATAATATCACCTGAAACAAGCCACAGCATTAGTGATGCACATAGTGTTTTGTAGAATAACATCAGTGCTTCTTTTTCTGGGGGTATTAAGGTAAGGTTACCAGATTTTTTTCAATGAATCCGGGGACACAATCAACCAACCAATCAATCAATCAATCAATCAATCAATCAATCAATGCTACACGTTGAGGAGCAGCCCCATCCCAACTCCTACTTGCGTGTAAGCAGGAGGGGGCGGGGATCCCTCAGCTGGGAAGGGAGGCTTCCCATTGCCTAACTGAGAGATCCCTGCCCTCTCCTGCTTGCACGCAAGTAGGAGTTGGGAGGCTGCTCTGATAGGCAGCATGAAGCCTCCCTTCACAGCTTATTTGCTGGGGTCAGGGAAGGTGGAGGCAGCCCGGAAGCTGCATCTTAAAGCCCCTGCACACCACCATCATATGGGGACTTCTGAGCAGCTCCTGAAGCCAGCCAGAGCCAACCGCTCTGGGCTGCTGAGACTGTGTTTCCTGGGGACATTAGATGAAATCCGGGGACATTCCGGGGATGGAATTTGTCTGGGGACTTATTTGCAAATTCGGGGACTGTCCCAGGGAAATGGGGAATTCTGGTAACCCTATATTAACGGTACGCAGCACTGGCACTTCTTTCTTTTCTTTAAGAAAAGCACTGGTTAAAAGTATGGCACTTACTGTAAAAACTGTACGTTGAGTACCAGGACCTCTTTTTCTGGAACTTCCGGGTCATGTGGCCAGCATGACTAAGCCGCTTCTGTGCACCAGAGCAGTGCACAGAAACGCCGTTTACCTTCCCACCGGAGCAGTACCTATTTATCTACTTGCACTTTGACATGCTTTCGAACTGCTAGGTTGGCAGGAGCAGGGACCGAGCAACGGGAGCTCACCCCGTCGCGGGGATTCGAATCGCCAACCTTCAGATCAGCAAGCCCTAGGCTCTGTTAGTTATGCTGGCCACATGACCCGGAAGCTGTACGCCGGCTCCCTCGGCCAGTACAGCGAGATGAGCGCTGCAACCCCAGAGTCGTCTGCGATTGGACCTAACGGTCAAGGGTCCCTTTACCCTTTAAAAGAGTTTGGATTTGATATCCTGCTTTATCACTACCTGAAGGAGTCTCAAAGCGGCTAACATTCTCCTTTCCCTTCCTCCCCCACAACAAACACTCTGCGAGGTGAGTGGGGCTGAGAGACTTCAGAGAAGTGTGACTAGCCCAAGGTCACCCAGCAGCTGCATGTGGAGGAGCGGAGACACAAACCCGGTTCACTAGATTACATGACTACTGCTCTTAACCACTACACCACACTGGCTCTCTTTACCTAACAATTTTGCTCCTGGGCGACCACCCCAGTGTGTGTGTGTGCGCACACACACACAGCATGCTATACCACTGCTCATGGGGCTTATCCACATTTAAGTTTCCTCTGATTTTTTTTTTCTATGATAAAATTTTATTAATTTTCCAAAAATTACAACAATACATTAAAAGAAAAGGAAGGAAAAAACAAAACATCATAAACAAACTTTTAAATCATAATTTTTTGCTTGACTTCCCGCCAATCTCCCTTTTGGCTCCATTGATTGGTACATCCATAAAATCTTATATTCTTAACTATCCAATTTTAAACCTTCTTCATGTTATTACAATTGACTTTTAAAATATAATAAGAATAAGAATTTATTATTTATACCCTGCCCATCTGGCTGGGTTTCCCCAGCCACTCTGGGTGGCTTCCAACTGAATATTAAAAACAGTACAGCATCAAACATTTAAAACTTCCCGCCTTCAGTTGTCTTTTAAAAGTAAAATAGTTGTTTATTGCCTTGACATCTGCTGGGAGGGCGTTCCACAGGGCAGGCGCCACTACCGAGAAGGCCCTCTGCCTGGTTCCCTGTAACCTTACTTCTCGCAATGAGGGAACTGCCAGAAGGCCCTCAGTGCTGGACCTCAGTGTCCGGGCTGAACGATGGGGATGGAGATGCTCCTTCAGGTATACTGGACCGAGGCCATTTAGGGCTTTAAAGGTCAGCACCAACACTTTGAATTTTGCTCGGAAACGTACTGGGAGCCAATGTAGGTCTTTCAAGACCGGTGTTATATGGTCTTGGCGGCCGCTCCCAGTCACCAGTCTAGCTGCTGCTAGTTATACTAACGTCAAACATCTATACACAAAGCTTAAAGAGTATGCATTAAACATTTGCCCTTTTATATATATATACAGCGGTATCTTGGGTTAAGTACTTAATTTGTTCCGGAGATCTGTACTTAACCTGAAACTGTTCTTAACCTGAAGCAGCACTTTAGCTAATGGGGCCTCCTGCTGCCACCGCACCACCGGAGCACGATTTCTATAATAATAATAATAATAATAATAATAATAATAATAATAATAATAATAATAATAATAATTTATTATTTATACCCCGCCCATCTGGCTGGGTTTCCCCAGCCACTCTGGGCGGCTTCCAAAAGAATATTAAAATACTATGATACATCAAACATTAAAAGCTTCCCTAAACAGGGCTGCCTTCAGATGCCTTCAGATTTCTGTTCTCATCCTGAAGCAAAGTTCTTAACCTGAAGCACTATTTCTGGGTTAGTGGAGTCTGTAACCTGAAGCGTATGTAACTTGAAGCGTATGTAACCCGAGGTACCACTGTATATATAAAAAATACAAATTCTTCTTTCTTGGGTTTCAAGTTAACTACTTTGTCCTACATAGTTCAATAAATACATTTAAGTTTCCTCTGATCTTTCCAGAGACAGGATTCCTGCATTGTAGGAGATTGGACTAAATGACCTTTGGGTTCCCTTCCAACTCTGTGATTCTAGGTCCGTGCTTTTAGGCTCCATGTCCTAGCATACTTTCTTTCTTTGCTCTGGAGCTTTCCTTGAGAAAACATGCTCTTTAAAGCTCATTCGGAGCAAACATCTGCTGAAAACCCAAATTCACATTTGCTCTGACTGAGTGCTTAAAAAGTGGGGGTTTGTGGGGAAAGCTGTGGGGTGGGGAGCCCCACTCAGAAATAGAGTTTTTAAGTGCAGGCCTGTGCCTGGAAAGAGTGGGGCAAAAGTTAACTGAATGTGTGAACATAGCAGTTCCAAGGTCCTGGGTCAGTTAAGGTCAGCTCCAGTACGCCGTGTCTTTTTTATATGATCCTGCTGTTTTAACACAGGAGTTTTATTGTGTTTTATTTTCCTGACGGTAGCTGCCCTGAGAATTTTTTAATGGAAGGACATCTTGTTTTAAAACAAACAGACTTTATCCATGGATGGGGGTTAAAAATATCTCTTTTTCTCTCTGGCCTTCCTGCAGGTGTTGAGCATGTCTCCAGAATGTTCTATCATGCTGATCATCGAATCTGAGCGGGACAAATGTTTTGAGCACTCAGACTTTGATAACCAAACTTTAGGTAAGAATTGGGGTTTTAGAATTTTAAACAACCCTTCTGCTTTCTGTGCCACCTCTCCGACTCAATCTGTTTTGTTTATTGATTGATTTAATCTGTTGCATTTTTATCCCAACTTTTTCTCCAAGAAGCTCGTAAGTGGCGCACCGTATTTTTCGATCTATAAGACGCACCAGACCACAAGACGCAACTAGTTTTTGGAGGCTGAAAGCAAGAAAAAAAAAATTCTGAATCTCAGAAGCCAGAACAGCAAGAGGGATCGCTGTGCAGTGAAAGCAGCAATCCCTCTTGCTGTTCTGGCCTCTGGGATAGCTGCGCAGCCTGCATTCGCTCCATAAGACGCACACACATTTCCCCTTACTTTTTAGGAGGGAAAAAGTGAGTCTTATAGAGCAAAAAATACAGTAAATCCTTTTGGAAGGAGGTTGCTGAAGGCTTAGTGTGGTGTTTTGCAACCATTTGGGTTTATTTGCGAATACGCAGGCAGAAGGTCCCCATGATATTCTTGTAAAGAAGCTGGTAAAATGCGGTCTTGACTATGCTACCACTCAGTGGATTCGTAACTGGCTGACTGACCGAACCCAAAGGGTGCTCATCAATGGTTCCTCTTCATCCTGGAGAAGAGTAACTAGTGGGGTGCCACAGGGTTCTGTCTTGGGCCCGGTCTTATTCAACATCTTTATCAACGACTTGGATGATGGACTCAAGGGCATCCTGATCAAATTTGCAGATGACACCAAACTGGGAGGGGTGGCTAACACCCCAGAGGACAGGATCACACTTCAAAACGACCTTGACAGATTAGAGAACTGGGCAAAAACAAACAAGATGAATTTTAACAGGGAGAAATGTAAAGTATTGCACTTGGGCAAAAAAAAAATGAGAGGCACAAATACAAGATGGGTGACACCTGGCTTGAGAGCAGTACATGTGAAAAGGATCTAGGAGTCTTGGTTGACCACAAACTTGACATGAGCCAACAGTGTGATGTGGCAGCTAAAAAAGCCAATGCAATTCTGGGCTGCATCAATAGGAGTATAGCATCTAGATCAAGGGAAGTAATAGTGCCACTGTATTCTGCTCTGGTCAGACCTCACCTGGAGTACTGTGTCCAGTTCTGGGCACCACAGTTCAAGGACACTGACAAACTGGAACGTGTCCAGAGGAGGGCAACCAAAATGGTCAAAGGCCTGGAAACGATGCCTTATGAGGAACGGCTAAGGGAGCTGGGCATGTTTAGCCTGGAGAAGAGGAGGTTAAGAGGAGGTGATATGATAGCCATGTTCAAATATATTAAAGGATGTCACATAGAGGAGGGAGAAAGGTTGTTTTCTGCTGCTCCAGAGAAGCGGACACGGAGCAATGGATCCAAACTACAAGAAAGAAGATTCCACCTAAACATTAGGAAGAACTTCCTGACAGTAAGAGCTGTTTGACAGTGGAATTTGCTGCCAAGGAGTGTGGTGGAGTCTCCTACTTTGGAGGTCTTTAAGCAGAGGCTTGTGAGGAGTGCTCTGATGGTGTTTCCTGCTTGGCAGGGGGTTGGACTCGATGGCCCTTGTGGTCTCTTCCAACTCTATGATTCTATGATTCTGAGTCTTAGTCTCACTGAAACAGCAATCTGTTGTCGGCTTTCGCCCCATTCAGAAGACTTAAAGAGGAGGTCTAGCATTTAGTTTCCATGGAAACTCCTCACCTATAGCTTCACTAACAAAAGGATGCATCTGACCAAAGGCTAGGCAGTAGTTTGACCAATTTTAAGCAATTCTTCTGGTCCTGTTAACTCTCTCCTGCCCAAACCTGCAATCACATTATTAGGCTAAAGAGCCAGACCAAGAACAGGGAAACTACAAAAACACCTAGTTCCAACTGAGGTGGTCAGTTGATGTCACACATGGATCCCCCACAATATAGAAAACAAGCATGTCAGAAAGAAGTTACAGTGGTACCTCAGGTTACAGACGCTTCAGGTTACAGACTCCGCTAACCCAGAAACAGTACCTTGGGTTAAGAACTTTGCTTCAGGATGAGAACAGAAATCACGCCACGGCAACGGGAGGCCCCATTAACTAAAGTGGTACCTCAGGTTAAGAACAGACCTCCAGGACAAATTAAGTTCTTAACCCGAGGTACCACTGTATTCTCTCTGCCAGGCTTGTCTTCTCTGCATAGAGGGAATATTTATTTTATTATTTTTATGAAGGCATCTGGTCATGTGAGCCACCCACCACTACAGTCTGAAGCGGCGCATCCCAGATATAGCTTTGCCACCTCACTGAGAACTAGCCCCTTGCGGGGCTTTAATGTTCCTCTGGCTAAAAATGGCTGCCGCGGCTCCGAAACCAGTGTCATGGGATTCAGTCGCGTTTGAAATCCAGGATGGAGGTTCAGGAGAGTGTGGGCCCAGGTGTGAGCTCTGCAGACAGAGGGGATTTTTCAGGTCCAATTGTTGAGGCAGGTGTGTTTAACTTGCCTTCCCCGTGTTCCCCTTCGGAGTCACCGAACGAGTTCTTTCTGTTTAAAGGAGGCTTAAGGAACGGGGCAGGTTTGAATGCCGCGTAAACAATCGGCTCTGTGAGTTGGCCTCAGCTAACAGGGAGCATTCACCCTTTCTTGTAGTGCAGAGATTCATTTCACTTGCAGGAGGAAAGCAGATAACCTTTCTGAATTTAGCAGCCTGAAAGGCCAGCCTTAGGAATATATCTTTCCAGAACACTCTCCAGATCTGGTCTTCCTTTGTGTGGTGTCTGGAGAGAGTTGGGAAGGGGGAATTGGGACCAATTAGCAATTCTCCCTCCAACTAAAAGTAAAAATAAAAATGTTCCTACTCAGGAATCACCTTGACTTTGAGGCTGGCTATTGGCCCAGTCTTCTACAACCTTAGGTCCTCAGTTGTTGGACTACATTTCCCATCATCCACAGCCATCTTAGCCCAGTGGTCAAGGATGATGGGAGTTGTAGTCCAACACCTGGAGTCCAATGCTGTTGCAGTCCAGTGTTATCTCCTCTGATCTCATGCAAAGGGCTTCCTCAGATCCAAACAAGGTCATTCAGCATCCAAAGCAAATGCTCAACTTTGGGGTGGATGGACTAGTCCAGGGGTCAGCAAACTTTTTCAGCAGGGGGCCGGTCCACTGTCCCTCAGACCTTGTGGGGGGACCGGACTATATTTTTGGGGGGAGGGGGAGAAAACGAATTCCCCACAAATAACCCAGAGATGCATTTTAAATAAAAGGACTACTCATGTGAAAACATACTGATTCCCAGACCGTCCACAGGCCAGATTTAGAAGGCGATTGGGCCGGATCCGGCCCTTGGGCCTTCATTTGCCTACCCATGGACTAGTATGTTTCCATCCCATGTCAGCTGCTGCGTTTTCTGCACGTTAAACACACACACAAATACACAATTATGTCGTATACAGTTCCCCCAGAAAATGTGCATTTCTCTCTCTCTCTCTCTATATATATGTATGTATGTATGTATGTATGTATGTATATTTAACAAAAAAGGACGCGGGTGGTGCTGTGGGTTAAACCACTGAGCCTCTTGGGCTTGCCGATCAGAAAATCGGCGGTTCGAATCCCCGCAACGGGGTGAGCTCCCGTTTCTCGGTCCCTGCTCCTGCCAACCTAGCAGTTCGAAAGCAGTTCGAAAGCACCCCATTCCTTATGCCTCCTTCAAAGTGCAAGTAGATAAATAGGTACCACTCCAGTGGGAAGGTTAACTGTGTTTCCGTGCGCTGCTCTGGTTCGCCGGAAGCAGCTTAGTCATGCTGGCCACATGACCCGGAAGCTGTATGCAGGCTCCCTCGGCCAATAAAGCGAGATGAGCAACCCCAGAGTCGGCCACGACTGGACCTAATGGTCAGGGGTCCCTTTACCTTTATGTATATTTAACTGATACTGCATTGCAAAAACTAGAGGTGTGCGTGCAATCTTTCTGCGTATATCAGTGAAGGAACCACAAATTGGGTCAGCCGTCTTTAAATAGTCGCTCTGTGTAGACGGTAGCTACCTAGTAGAATGGTCTGACCTCGTATAAGGAAGTTTCCTTTGTTCCTATTTAAAGCAGTCCCTTTGCTTGGAAGTCATGAGGGCTGGAATATTATGCTGTTTTCAGAAGAGCAGCTACAGGTCAGTGGTAGAGCATTGGAAGAATTTATTTGTTTACGCTGTTTATGGGCCCCAGACATCATGTACCATGCACACAACCCCCTTGTACTTCTGCTGCCCCTTCACAGAATCATAGAAGCTTAGATTTGGAAGGGACCCTGGGGGTCATCTAGTCCAACCCCCTGCAATTCTGGATTCTCAACTAAAGCAGCCATGACAGATGCCCAGCCAATCTCTGCTAAAAGCGTCCGAGGAAGGAGAGTCTTCCCAGGGCCGTCTTAAGCATATGCAGCGGCAAGGTGCAAAGATCCTCCCAGCACCCCTAGGTTGCCCAAAGTTGTTGACCTTTTTTTAGGAAATACCGCATTTTTCGCTCTTTAAGACGCACCGGACCACAAGATGCACCTAGTTTTTGGAGGAGGAAAACAAGAAAAAAAATATTCTGAATCTCAGAAGCCAGAACAGCAAGAGAGATCGCTGCGCAGTGAAAGCAGCAATCCCTCTTGCTGTTCTGGCTTCTGGGATAGCTGCGCAGCCTGCATTCCCTCCATAAGACGCACACACATTTCTCTTTACTTTTTAGGAGGGAAAAAGTGAGTCTTATAGAGCAAAAAATACGGTAGATGTTTACCTTTAGAACGGTTGTGGGGTGCAAGGACTCACAGCGCCAACCAACGGGGGTGCCAGGGCTCCACGCACAGGGGTGTACGAAGGTGGATACGGGATGCATGCTGGGGGGGGGCAAAATGTTGGGCAGCACAGTCAACGTGCTTTCTGCCCACTGCCTCCCCCCCACTCCACCGCCCCGCACACACAGCTGCACACACAGCGCCCAGAGCGCCGTGTAACATTGTGGGCGCTGCACAACACATCCTGTTGTGTGTGCCAAGCTACGGGTTCCTTTATTGGCTTTTTCGCTGTCGGCGCACGCTTCCAGCACCACCCAACGTGGGGTGCCAGTGCAGAAAGATCTCCAGATGGGATCAGCATGCTCCTATTCATCGGGTTTCGTTGTTGCCGTCGGCGCACAGTGGATCCCGTCTGGAGATCTTTCCTTCGCTGCCGCTTGCATTCCCCATCATTCTGGGCTGGCACTCTACGTTGGGCGGCGCTGGGAGCATGCACCGACAGCAGAAAAGCCAGCAAAGGAGCCCACAGCGTGGCGCACACAACAGGATGCATCGCGCAGTGCCCACAACATTACACGGTGCTCCAGGCATGGCACCGAAACAGTTAGCCTCTATGTAGCTGTGGCAAGAGCTGACAGCCGAGTGGAGCAGAGCCCGTTGGAGTGCCGCAGGCTCTGCTGCGGGCGGCTCGGCGCGAGTTCGGGGGTGAGCGTTGGAGTCCGGGGAAGAGCCAGCCACAGCAGAAGAGCCTGCGGTGCTCCAACGGACTCTGCTTCGCTCGGCTGTTGGCAGCTCTTCTCCAGACTCCAACACTCAGCCCCAGACTCTTGGCCTGGCGCCCCTGAGAGCCCGGCGCCCGGGTGCCGTACACCCCTAGCGCCAACAGTTAAGACGGCCCTGAGTCCACCACCACCACCACCCTAGGGCGTCCCGTCCACTGCCAAACAACTCTGACTGTCAGAAAGTTCTTCCCAATGTTGAGACAGAATCTCTTTTCTTGTAACTTGAATCCATTGCCTTGAGTCCTCCTCTCCCTCAGCCTTCTGCAAAGCCCCATGTGGCCCGCCATCCAGGCATCTCTGATCAGTTCCAACATGCCTGTCCTTTGCACATACAATGCCCCTTGGCCGTGGCAGCGAGCACAAAAATCCTTGCAGTCCCAAATCTAATAGAACAGATTTATAGGCAGATACGTGTATTAACTGCTGCAGCCGCATGCATCCTGTGGTCAGGTGGGAATATCGGTCATTGTTTAAAAAGCAATTTGTTGCCTTTGGCTAATGAAATGAAGGGTGTCTTTTTTAAAAAAGAAGGAAAGAGTCAGACATAATCAGTACAAACTGAAAAGAACATTGGATTGAGAAGCCCTTTTATCACTTGCATTGATTAAAGATGATTAATCTGCTTGGACATGTTTGATTAGGCCGCTGACTAGTCATTACTCAAGACCAGCCCTCCGCAATGCCTCATCCATCATTCCTTTACCTCTGGACACTAAATATACAAGCTGTTTCCTTCTATGAAGCAGGAAGAGCTGGCTGTGATGGGCGGCTTGCAGAAAACAAACGGGGAAACCATCGGTTTGGCTCAGTTTATTGCTAAAGGCGAAGACAGACGAAATTGTTTAGGCGTGGTAGTTTGGTGGTGTTGTCACTGCCCTCCAAGAAAACTTGTTGCCTGTGCCTTGCAGTGAGTGCTAGCTGCAGGATCTGTGCTCCTTCAAATGTTCTCGGATTCCAACTCCCATTGAACCCAGTCAGCACAGCCAATAACCTAGAAATGTAGTTCATCAGGACGTGGAAAGCTGCAGAGGAAATGGAAGCCGGCTCCTGGGGTTTTCAGCTACCATTTTAAAATGTGCTGTATTAGAGGAAATGGTTTGTTAAAAAAAGCATTTCTGAGAGAATTTGGTGGTTCTGGCAGGTGTGGGCACCCTCTGTCCAGTATACCTGAAGGAGCGTCTCCACCCCCATCGTTCTGCCCAGACACTGAGGTCCAGCGCCAAGGGCCTTCTGGTGGTTCCCTCGCTGCGAGAAGCCAAGTTACAGGGAACCAGGCAGAGGGCCTTCTCAGTAGTGGCACCCGCCCTGTGGAACGCTCTCCCACCAGATGTCAAAGAGAAAAATAACTACCAAACTTTTAGAAGACATCTGAAGGCAGCCCTGTTTAGGGAAGCTTTTAATGTTTAATAGGTTATTGTATTTTAGTGTTTTTGTTGGAAGCCGCCCAGAGTGGCTGGGGAAACCCAGCCAGATGGGTGGGGTATAAATAATAATTAATAATAATAATAATAATTGTTGTGGTTGTTGTTGTTGTTGTTATCTGTCCTCACAAATACTGACTGCAGCTGAGATGGCCAACGTGGTGCTTTCAAAGCATTGTAAGAACTACAATTCCCATCAGCCCCATTTAGCAGGTCATGCATGTTGGGAGCTGTAGTCCAGTGGTAAATGGCGTAATGGTTAGCGTGTTGGACTGTGAACTGGGAGGCCAGGGGCAGGAGAAAACAAGCTTGCTCCATCTTCCATGTGACTGTTCTTCAGATATTTGAGGACAGCTACCCTGTCTCCCTCTCAGTCTTCTCTTCTCCAGGCTAAGCATTCCCCAACTCCCTCAACCGTTCCACATAGGGCTTGGTTTTGAGATCTTGGTTCCCCTCCTCTGGACACGTTCCAGCTTGTCAGTATCCCTTCTTCAACTGTGGTGGCCAGAACTGGACACAGTACTCCAAATACTGGCAGAAGAGAGCAGTATTATTACTTCCCGCTATACTCCTGATGATGCAGCCTAGAATAGCATTATTGAGGGGAGGGCATATCAAAGCCAGATAAACAATATGGCAGCTACTCATCCACATGGGTGTAATCTGATTATCTCATTTTAGCTAATCAATTTCCTTCCTAATCACTCATTCTGTTAATACACACACACACACACACACACACACACACACACACACACACAAACCATAGCAAGCTTTTTCAATCTGTTCTGGCTCATTTGCTGGGCTGCTGGCTGCTCAGGCAAAGCGCTCCCTGGCTCTGCATGTTTCCACAAGCACAAAACCACCCAGCATGGCACAGATCAGAAAGTGAATGGGTCTCGGGCAGCCTGGTCCGCTTCTTTGAAAGCCTTAGTAGCCCTGAATGCTTTAACAAATTGGATGAAGAAAAACCTCTAGGGGGTGTGAATCTTAGAGCAATCAGGACGATCAGTGCAGCTCAGGAGAAGCGAAAGGAATTGGGGGCGCGAGGTGGGGTGAGTCACAAATAAAGCAAAAGGGAGCACAGTTTCGTTTTCCTAATGGGGTCCGCTGCCATAGCTTCTCAGCACTGCTCCTACAGTAGTGAGGCGGTAGAAGTGGCTGGTTCTGAAGGCTTGGGATTTTCTCATTAAAACATTAAGTCAGGGGTCAGCAAACTTTTTCAGCAGGGGGCCAGTCCACTGTCACTCAGACTTTGTGGGGGGCCGGACTATATTTTTTGGGAGGGGGGAGAATGAATTCCTACGCCCCACAAATAACTCAGAGATGCATTTTAAATAAAAGCACACATTCTACTCATGTAAAAGCATGCTGATTCCCAGACCGTCCGCGGGCCGGATTTAGAAGGCGATGGGCCCGATTTGGTCCCCGGGCCTTAGTTTGCCAACCCGTGCATTAAGGGGATGGAGAGCTGCCAAGGATGTTTTATGACAGTGTTGCGGAATAGAGTTGTCATGCAGAGACATTGCCAGTGTTCAAGGACACGAGCCGTCAGGCAGAATGCATTGGATTCCCACTCACCACTGAATCATAGAATCATAGAACTGTAGAGCTGGAAAGGATCCCCAAGGGTCATTTAGTCCAACCCCCCTGCAATGCAGGAATCTTCTGCCCAATGTGAACCAGTGTGATGTAGTGGTTATGAGCTGTAGACTCTGGTGAACCGGGTTCGCGTCTCTGCTCCTCCACATGCATTACTCCTCCAATAACATTACAGTTCCATTTTCAATCCCTTGCCTAGTCATCTCTAATGTGGAATTCACTTTTTTCACAGCTGTCGCACTCTGGCATGACATCTTCATCCAACTTTATTCACTCTAGCACTTGAGAGAGGCTCTGTCTCCCCAAGCTGTAACACACAGCGAACGTGTATAAATCCAAAACATTTGATCATTTCCTTCTGACAATGATTTGCAGAAATGTATTTTTGAAAGGGTCTTGTCTTGGAGATCCCAGCAAAGATTACTTTGTTGTGATCTCCTTTCTGCCAGTCTTTGTCGAAAATGCACCACGTGGTGCCTTTCAGGAGGGGAGATTTAGCAAAGCACAGAAAAATGTTAAAATAATAATAATAAAAGCTGTCAAGAAAGGTTAATGAGTTTTCAAATGTGGCATCTGCTCTATTCTTCAGCTTGTAGCGCGGCAAGATAAGAAATTAATTAATGCATCCTTTTGCTTCCTCTGAGAGGGTAAATTCTCGCCCTTTCAGTCTGGATGATGGCAAAACCGCCTGCTGGGGAACCGAAAAATTAATCTTTGAAACTTTTGTGGAAGTTGCATTTGAAGTTCAGAAATGCCATTTCCAGAACCAAGAACTAAGGAAGGAAGGAAGGAAGGAAGGAAGGAAGGAAGGAAGGAAGGAAAGCTATTAAATAAAAGTTTCTATATTTGGAGTCAGATACAGAGCCTTCACTATGCAGGTAACTTGCATCTTATAGGAGGGTTTGGTTCCAGGGTCCACACATAAATGCAAAAATGCATAAAGGCAGGAAACGGCCCCCCAATACCTCCCCCCCCAAGGTGGAGGGCTGCTTGCCTGGCTTCGGGAAGACAGCATCCCAGAGCCCTCCTTCCACCTTCACAAAGTCCAGTAAAGGAGGCACTAAGCCAGACACCCCCAAACTCGGCCCTCCAGATGTTTTTGGGACTACAACTCCCATCATCCCTGGCTAACAGGTCAGGGATGGTGGGAATTGTAGTCCCCAAAACATCTGGAGGGTCGAGTTTGGGGGTGCCTGTACTAAGCCCTCACACAGTCTTCCCAGTGCCAAGTAAGCCTGTGATCACAGCCGTGTGCAGGGGAGAAGGGATAAAGAAATGGGGAGTGGTGAATGGTGAGTTTCCTCTACTCCACATTTATTTATTTATCCCCCCCCCATCACATACACATACATGTGCAAAGCTGCGATCACGTAAGGATAATAAGCGAAAGATGCGAGTTATCTGTAAAGTGGTACCTCTGGTTAAGAGTTTAATTCATTCTGGAGGTCCGTTCTTAACCACTTTAGCTAATGGGACCTCCTGCTGCTGCCACACGATTTCTGTTCTTATCCTGAAGCAAAGTTCTTAACCCGAGGTACTATTTCTGGGTTAGCGGAGTTTGTAACCTGAAGCGTCTGTAACCTGAAGCGTCTGTAACCTGAGGTACCACTGTATTTTCACCTGTTGGAAATTAACTGGGGGGATACCAATTAATCTTGAGTCCTGGAGTGGGAAAACTGCCAAAGAAAAAAAAATTCAGACTGCCTGAATTCAAAAAGTACATGGAGTTTGAGTCACTCCCTAGCCAAAAGAGCCTCCAACAGAGTTTTGTACAAAAGTATGTGCAGTGTTTGCAAAGCTCGGCAAAATACAAGTTGTCAGACCTTTGCGTGTCCTGGTACACTGGTACCTCAGGTTACAGACGATTCAGGTTACAGACTCCGCTAACCCAGAAATAGTACCTCGGGTTAAGAACTTTGATTCAGGATGAGAACAGAAATCATGCTCCAGCAGCACGGTGGCAGCAGGAGGCCCTATTAGCTAAAGTGGTACCTCAAGTTAAGAACAGTTTCAGGTTAAGAACGGACCTGCAGAATGAATTAAGTTCATAACCTGGGTAAAAAGGTAAAGGTAAAGGGACCCCTGACCATTAGGTTGAGTCGTGACCAACTCTGGGGTTGCGGCGCTCATCTCGCTTTATTGGCCGAGGGAACCAGCGTACAGCTTCCGGGTCATGTGGCCAGCAGGACTACGCCGCTTCTGGCGAAACCAGAGCAGCACACAGAAACGCCATTTACCTTCCCGCTGGAGCGGTACCTATTTATCTACTTGTACTTTGACGTGCTTTTGAACAGGATCAGGGACTGAGCAACAGGAGCTCACCCTGCCGCGGGGATTCGAACCGCGACCTTCTGATCAGCAAGTCCTAGGCTCTGTGGTTTAACCCACAGTGCCACCCACGCCCCTAACCTGAGATACCACTGCATTAAGTGCTCACAATTGTGCTTTCCCCCACCCCCCACCCCTCTCGGAGTAAATAGACCACAACCTTAAGTAAGTTTAAATGCTTTACTTACAGGAATCAGAGATCTCACTCATGTATCATTTAACACTGCAGCAGAAACAACACAGGCAAGGTATTATTGGTTACAAAATACGGACATTAGTCTCAAACATACAGTCTGAGATGTCTGCTCAGTTACATAGTTCAAAGAGAAGATGGGAGGACAGGAAACAACCCTTATTTACTTCCTCTCCAAAGGTGAGGGCAGCATGACCTAACCAAGCCTTCTGTAACAAATCACAGCAATTTACAGCTGCCTGGTCCTTAACCCCATCATTTATTAACTAGCATAGGTGTGCATAGTTAGGTTTGAATGCAAAATCTCCCACAATACAGGCAGAGAGCATAATATATAGCAAAATGTCCGACACGATTTTAAGCGCTGATCTATACATGACAGGCCCCAAGTGAGATTTCGTTTGACTGTTACCACTTCTCCCTGAGAGCAGACTTAGCAAAATATTTCTCACTTCCTTCCCCATTTTCCACCTAGTTGCTTTGTTTAGCTTCGGGTTTTCAACCTCGTTCCAGAAACGCATGACATTTTGTTTGCTCGGTGGCTGCAGCGGGAACACTTTTTGTCTCTCCGCCGGGAAGGCAGAGGCATGCAAGCCAAAGAGTTTGTTTGACTTGTAGCTGGAGAGGAAAACAGCTGTCCTCTATCTTCTGGGATTAAGCAGCCTTTTAGCAGCAAATCACCTTGTGCTGTGAAGGAAGAGACATTTTAAATTTGGAACAGCTTTCTCTCCTCTCTCCCACCACATCTATAGAAAATAGATGCAAATATGCTCAGGATTAGCTCTCTTAACAACTGTCGCAATAAACACAAGGATGCAATTGTTGCTGTGATTAACAGCGATGAGTTGGAGTCATTCACTTGCTATCCCTGGGCCCCTTTTCGAACTCTTTGTCTTATTTCTTTTGTAGGATGTTTATTCTGGCTCAGATAAGGGGAACTTTCTTCTGACTGAGGTCCATATTTCCTCATGGGCAAAGGTTAGAGCTGTATAGACGCAAACACACACCTGTCTCCATCTTCCACCCACTCAAGCAAGGACCTTGGGACCAGTGATGGACATGGCTTAGGGATAGGGGATATTGCTCCATGAGAGTCCTGAGGGCCAGATAGAAAGGCCTTGGGGGCCATATCTGGAGGTGCACACCTCATTTGTCACTTGCGGAAACCTGGTTGCTGTCTTCTTCTTTGGTGATCACTCGTAGCCAAGTAAGATTGTCTTCCATAAACACGGTTTTAACAGTGAGTCCGTAAGTGACTGTGGAGGCCAATTCTGGATCCACACATCCTTCCACAGTGGGGACATTGGTTCCCGGGCGGGAGTTGATCACGGTGTGGATTTGCCAAGTGTGCCTTCCTCATAGCATGTTTCTCCCTTGCGTCCTGAGTTTGAGTGTCTTCAAAGCCCATGACACCTTTGGTAAAGGCTGTTCTCCAACTGGAGCTCTCGCAGGCCAGTGTTTCCCGGTTGTCAATGTGTATACTACATTTTTTAGATTTGCCTTGAGATAGTCTTTAAACCTCTTTTGTTGACCACAAGCATTACGCTTTCCATTTTTAAGTTTGGAATAGAGTAGTTGCTTTGGAAGACGATCATCAGCCATCCACACAACACGACCAGTCCAACGAAGTTGATGTTGAAAAATCATTGCTTCGACACTGATGATCTTTGCTTCTTCCAGTACACCGATATTAGCTCACCTGTCTTCCCAAGTGATGTGTAGCTGTAACGAAGCAGCTACCTTAATGCAGACTAGCTGGGCTGTTAGTAATAAATACTTGGGTTTGGCTAGCAACATGCGCAATGGCATATAGAGGCCCACAGCTTGGTGGTAGAGCTTCTGCCTCAGATGCAGAAGGTCGCAGGTTCAATCCCTGGCGTCTCCCGGCAGGCCTGGCAGAGATGTCCTGTCTGCATCCCCATTGACTTATTACTTATTTGTAAAAATATTTGTGTACCATAAAATATATATATCATTTTTAAAAATCTACCAAAGTGGTTTATAGCAATAAAAACATGAAACCATACAGCAAAACCACAAAAGGGAATTCTGGGGGCTGGCAACACGAGAACAGGCCTTTTCTACAGTGGGTCCCCATTTGTGGAATGCTCTCCCTACAAAGGTTTGGCTAGCGACTTTATTCTAAACCTTTAGGCGCCTGGCAAAAGTGTTCCTCTTTACCCATTGACATCCAATGCCCTTTTAAAAGGTGTTGGGGGAGGATTATTGAGCTTTCCTTCTTATTTTTATTATGTATTTTGTGTTTTTATATTTTGATTTTATGTTGTAACCGCTCTGAGACCTGCAGGTATAGGGCAGTATACAAATTTAATTAAACATCATCATCATCGAATCTTATAGTTGGAAGGGACCCTAGGGTCATCTATTCCAACCCCCTGTGATGCAGGAATCTCATCATAATAATAATCCTTCAACAACCTGGTGATGTTACTGGACAGTAGGGATGATCGCGGAGTGGGGCACCAGCAGGCAGCCACACACCCCCCCCCAGAGAAGCCACAGCTGTCTGAACATCGTTCCCTCTGTCTAACCTTTTGCAGTCTCAGTAGTCTGTGGCGCCCTGTCTGTAACCTTTATCTCTGAGACCTTTTGTCTTCTTCTTCATACACTGTGCAAGGAGAAAATGACGCCGTGGAAACAGGTGCCAAAATAACTTTGTACCACCCCACGATCTCAGGACCGGAAGATGTGTAAAGGTCACAGCCCAAAATGTATCTGCTTGGGTTTGCATATTTGTCTCAATAAAAAGAGGCTCCACAGGGCTGGCCGGCAACTTGCATGCAGCTCACCTGTGCGCATCTCACCTGCATTATCAACTCCTGTCTCATGTCCTTCACTTCACTGGACTCCAACTCCCATCGTCCTTGACCAATGCCTGAGACACCGGGGAAGTGTGGCATTCAGTATTTGGAGGGCACCGGTTGGAGAAGCCTGCTTCATTTCATATTTCATCATTTTGCATTTCCCTCTTGGATCCAACACGGGCTGAAAACCTGACAGTTGTCTCTTCAGAAGGGGAAGCAGTTGTTGCAACATCCACTTCACGGAAACATTCCTGTGTCGTTATGCAACCTGATGGATGTGCTGGTCCTCAGCCGACGAAAATATTTGACTTTGGAGAAAGAAAAGCTTGCGATTTTGGCTGGGAGATGTTGCCTTGCGCATACACACACCCTTTGCTTGAACAGCTAGTGGCAAGCAGTTGAGTTTCTGAGCATCATCTGGACCGCAGGATTGTTCCTGTTCTGCTTGCCAAAAGTTCCCTGGCTATGAGCGGATCCAGCCGCCGCCTCCATGATCTCGGAAGCAATCGATAGCCGGGTGAGCTGGTCCCAAACAAGAGGGCTATTTATTATGTATTACAAGGAAGAAACCTGTATGTGTCAGGTTATTACTGGTGTCCTGTGATGGATTACTGCATGCTCAAATATTGATTGGATGAGGCTTTGCAAAACTGTTGCCTAGATATGTGCTATCCCAAAGCCTTCAGGTTGGTAGCAGTGTTTCCCTGTCTTGTTAGTTCTGAATAGCCAAGTTAGTAATGGGAGGCAGCGGTGGTGTAGTGGTTAGAGCGTCAGACAAGGACCTGGGAGACGCAAGGTTTGAATGCCAACTTGGCCATGAAACTCACTGGGTGACCTTCGGCCAGTCACAGCCTCACAGCCTGACCTACTACGCAGGGTTGTTGTGGGGATTAAAATAGGGGGGGGCAAACCACCTTGAGCTCCTGGGAGGATATAAATGTTGCCAGTCAATCAATAACAGAGACCGCTGTCGCTTTGCATGCAGAAAATGACCAGAGGGGCAGAGCAACTTCCCTATGAGGAAAGTCTGGCAATGTTTGGGGTGTTGTGGTTTGGGCGAAAGGAAAGTGGAGCAAAGGAGGCCTCAGTAGACGTGTACAGTGGTACCTCGGGTTACATACACTTCAGGTTACAGACTCCGCTAACCCAGAAATAGTACCTCGGGTTAAGAACGTTGCTTCAGGATGAGAACAGAAATCGTGCTCTGGCGGTGCGGCAGCAGCAGGAGGCCCCATTAGCTAAAGTGGTGCTTCAGGTTAAGAACAGTTTCAGGTTAAGAACAGACCTCCAGAACGAATTAAGTTCTTAACCCGAGGTACCACTGTATAAGCATATGGACAAAGAAAGTGGTTCAGGAGACTGGTGACGTCATCAAGTGAAGCTTAACAGGCAAAACAATGGACTCCTCTACACAGCACTTCTATAAACTACGGGACTCATTGCCACAAGATGTAGAGATGGCCACCAACTTGGGTGGCTTTAAAAGAGGATTGGATAAATTTATGGAGTGTGAGGCTATCAATGGCCACCAGTCAATGCTTTTCGTTTTTGTTTTTGTAAAAGAGAATTAGGTGCTGGGACTTACATTTTCATAGTAAAAATATATATATTTAATATATTTTTAAAAATTAATATATTTATATTTTAAAAATCCCAGTCACCAGTCTCGCTGCCGCATTCTGGATTAGTTGTAGTTTCTGAGTCACCTTCAAAGGTAGCCCCACGTAGAGCGCATTGCAGTAGTCCAAGCAGGAGAGAACTAGAGCATGCACCACTCTGGGGAGACAGTCTGCAGGCAGGTAGGGTCTCAGCCTGTGTACCAGAAGGAGCTGAGAGACAGCCGCCCTGGACACAGAATTGACCTGCACCTCCATGGACAGCTGTGAGTTCAAAATGACTCCCAGGCTGCGCACCTGGTCCTTCAGGGGCACAGTTAGCCCATTCAGGACCAGGGAGTCCCCCACACCCGCCCGCCCCATGTCCCCCAGAAACAATACAGTGGACGTTCAGGTTGTGAACATGATCTGTGCGGGATGCACGTTCACAACCCACAGAGTTTGCAGTGGCGCATCTGTGCACGTGCGGGTTGTGATTTGGTCTTCTGCGCATGCGCAAAGTGCGATTTAGTGCTTCTGTGCATGCACGACCCCCAAAACCTGGAAGTAACCCGTTCCAGTACTTCCAGGTTTCGGCAGGTCCATAACCCGAAAAAACGCAACCTGAAGCATCTGTAACCCAAGGTATGACTGTACAGTGGTACCTCGGGTTACACACGCTTCAGGTTACATACACTTCAGGTTACAGACTCCCAGAAATAGTACCTCAGGTTAAGAACTTTGCTTAAGGATGAGAACAGAAATCGTGCTCCGGCGGCACAGTGGCAGCAGGAGGCCCCATTAGCTAAAGTGGTGCTTTAGGTTAAGAACAGTTTCAGGTTAAGAATGGACCTCCGGAACGAATTAAGTACTTAACCCGAGGTACCACTGTACTTGTCAGGATTCAACTTCAATCCATTATCCACCACCCATCCTTAAAAGCATTAGAAGAGTCCTGCTGGATCAGGCCAGTGGTCCATCTTGTCCAGCGTCCTATTCTCGCAGTGGCCAACCAGGAGAGATCAGTTGAGTTGGCAGGTGTGCATTGACAGCCCCTCAGTGCATTGGCTGTTCCCTTCTGCCAGCACATATTATAAGAGGGGTTTATGGTAGCTAGTCCTCTGCCCAGAGACCATCAAGACCAGGCAAGCACAGATCACTTTGCTTTGGAGCACTCTGCCCAGCCTGTTGTTTGCACAGGAACTTGGGCGAGTGCGAAACAGGTTCGGCCACAGCAATGTGCACAAGCAGAGTTATTCTAAGAATATAGCGCCAACCCCACTCCCACTAGCAAATAGGAACAAGTCAGGCATTTAAGAATAAGCATGACTGACAACACCGAAAGAAAAGGGTTTCAAAACCAAACAAGAGCTCTCGAGCTTGCATTTAAAGAAATGTCATTATAGGATGAATATGTGAGCAGGATTTGAACTATGAGCAACAGAAGAAGAACTTAAAGGTAGTGTTGCTAAGATATGAAGTAGAAGGCAGAGTGCTGCAGAGGGAGGAAAATCAAAACATCATGGAAAAGGGGATGGGAAGTTGCCAAAAATAACAAGGGGGGAAATGCTTTACTGTGTATTGAAGTGTATGTGTTACATTTTTGGAAAACTTAATAAAAATTTGAGTTAAAAAGCGCTCTTGCGCCTTATCTTGCATGCATCCAGGCGCACAATGCAATTCAATGTCAGAAGGCAAACCACTGGATCTTGAACAGGAGAGTGAGAGAGAGTTTCCTGGCAAAGCTAGCTGGGAACCAAAGGAGCTTTGAATGGTACGACTGGAAAACAGGGGTATACCTAGGGGTAAGGTAAAAGGTAAAGGGACCCCTGACCATTAGGTCCAGTCATGGCCGACTCTGGGGTTGCGGCTTTCAAACTCTGAACTTAAAAATAGAAGGCGTAATGCTGGTGGTCAACAAAAGATTCTTAAAGACTCTCTCAAGGCAAATGAAAAAAAATGTAGTATAAACACCAATGTCAGGGGACTGCCATCAGAACAGGGGAGGGAGGCAGGGGGGCCATTGGGATACAGAGAGCCTCCGAAACTCCTGAGGAGCAGTTCCTCTTCCAGTGGTGGGAAAAGCCACACCTCCAGTGGAGAAGAGAGGGAAGGGGCCAGCCAAGTGAGGAAAGGGCTCAAGGATGCTGCTGAGAGTCCCAGCGCCTCACCTCGCCAGGCTGGCCAGGAGGGACACAATCCACTTCTGTCGCCCACCTTGCGCAGAGGGGTGAAACGCAAGGAGGGGAGGCGGAGGCTTGGGGTGCCAAAGTTCTTGTGTTGGGGGAGAAACTGGAAAGGGCCACTCCCGGATTCTGCAAGTGACTGAGACGGACATGAACTTGGTAGATCTGCACTGTAAATAGTTTGCACAATAAAACCTGTAAAAGGCAAGTCGGAGTCCTGCCTGGTTACTCATGAGCAACCACCACCAGCATCTGACAACCAACCACTGGTAAACACTGGCCTGCGAGCGCTCCATTTGGAGAACAGCCTTTCTCAAAGGTGTCATGGGCTTTGAAGACACTCGAACTCAGGACGCAAGGGAGAAAGGTGCTCAGAGGAAGGCATGCTTGGCAAATCCACACCATTATGAAGCTGACTCCCCCAGGAGGCAATGATGGTCACTGACCTGGATGGCTTTAAAGAGGATTGGAGAAATCCAAGGAGGAGCAGACTATCAATGGCTACTAGCCAGGAGGGGCTACCACCACAGTTGAGGCAGTCAAGCTCCTAAATACCAGTTGCTGTAAACCAACAGGAAGGAAGACTGCATTTGTGCTCAGGTCCTGCTTGCAGATTTCTCCCAGGCATCTGGTGGGATGCTGTGAAAACAGAACTTTGGTCTAGGTGGGCCATTGGCCTGGTCTAGCAAGCTCTTCCAATGTTCTCAATGTTCAGTCCCTGGTATCTCCAGATTGGACTGGGAACGTTCCCTGCCTGAAATCCTGGAGGGGCACCATCGGTCAACCCTCAGCAAGCTGGACCAATGGTTTAACCCTGTATAAAAGGTAAAGGTAAAGGGACCCCTGCCCATTGGGTCCAGTTGTGGACGACTCTGGGGTTGTGGTGCTCATCTCGCTTTACTGGCCCAGGGAGCCAGTGTACAGCCTCCGGGTCATGTGGGCAGCATGACTAAGCCGCTTCTGGCGAACCAGAGCAACACACAGAAACGCCGTTTACCTTCCCACCAGAGCGGTACCTCTTTATCTACTTGCACTTTGACGTGCTTTCAAACTGCTAGGTTGGCAGGAGCAGGGACCGAGCAACAGGAGCTCACCCCCTCGTGGGGATTCGAACTGCCGACCTTCTGATTGGCAAGTCCTAGGCTCCATGGTTTAACCCACAGCGCCACCCGTGTGGGTATAACCCTGTATAAGGCATTCCTAAGTGTCCCACAATGCAACACCCAAGTGAGAGAGGATTGTTCTCTATCATCAAGGGGCAATTTTCTAACAATACTGATTTTAAAAGAGGGCTACTTCCATTAAAAGAGATCTTCAGCACCCTTTCTTTTTGCACTCCATCCCTGTCGAGGGATTAAGATGCTGATAAAATCTAGACTAAAGGCTCAGCGTTCACAGCAAGAGGCTGGCTATATTGCATTCGTGGGCAGACTTCGCAAGTTTTCTAGTTAATAGCAGGCATTTGAAAACAGGCGTTACTAGTCTTTTCAGCAGAGTTTATACATCCAGCTATTATTCCATTAGGGACGCGGGTGGCGCTGTGGGTTAAATCACAGAGCCTAGGGCTTGCCGATCAGAAGGTCGGCGGTTCAAATCCCCGCAATGGGCTGAGTTACCATTGCTCTGTCCCAGCTCCTGCCAACCTAGCAGTTTGAAAGCACGTCGAAGTGCAAGTAGATAAATAGATACTGCTCCGGTGGGAAAGTAAACAGCATTTCCGTGCGTTGCTCTGGTTTGCCAGAAGCGGCTTAGTCATACTGGCCACATGACCCGGAAGCTGTATGCTGGCTCCCTCGGCCAATAAAACGAGATGAGCGCCACAACCCCAGAGTCATCCGTAACTGGACCTAACAGTCAGGGGTCCCTTTACCTTTACCTGTTATTCCATTGCGGAGAGAAAAACCTTAAGTAGCTGAGAGAGTTTTGCTTAGTAGTTGCTACAGTGCCCTTATATGAGAGTTGGTGGAACTGAAAATATGATGGTTTCCAGATTTCCTCCTGTACTAAATTAGAATTGCACTTCTGGGCATTAGTTTGGCTTTCGATCCTGATGGGTGTCCTTGAAGGGATACTTCTGTGCATGGAAAATCATGCGAATGGGGCGCCCTTGAAGATAGGGTTCTGGTTGTCCTCCATGTGTCCTGCAAAGGATTATGGCAGCGTCACCAACCATATTGATGGATGAGTGAGTGCTGTGGGCACCCCTTCCTTCTTTGACCTTTGTCTCCCAAAATTTCTCTTCATGGCCACTTTTGATCTCCAGGGTCTGTTCCAAGTCACTGGGTTTTTCTTTCCTCACTTCCATCTCCCTGAATGGGGGCTGGACGGGGGAAGCTCTAACATGCGGAGACTTGCAGCTTTCCAGTTGCACTGTAAGCTCCTCGTTTAATTTTTTCTGTTGGCAGATGAAACACAGGGAGAAATTAAGACGCCTCTGCGCTTATCAGATGAACCAAGTTAAAATACTCCCACAGTGGGGAAAGTGGGTCTCTTCCTCTCCCAACCCCCATACTCCTTTGAAAATGACTCACATCTTCAACTCCGTGTTTACTTTTCTCGCCCGAGGAGCAAAGATAACCCTCAAGTATTTGTGCTGCTTCAACTCTTGCATATGTATAAGTTGTGCTTGAGATCCAAGGACTCTGGAGTTCCTTAGTGCAATTGGGTGTGATTTTCATTCTGCAGTGCAGCTCTGTCAAAAGACAGAAAATGGAGTGTGGCCTTCCGAGTGTCAATACCTGTCAGGGAACTGACATCGGAGCTAGAGGCGGAGGGAAGGCTCTCAAATGATGCTGGAGAAGGGCCCAGCAGGGAGAGAGGCAGCTCCGCAGATGGGGAAGCAAATCAGCGCAACACCAGGGATATAGAGGGGCTGATGGGGGAATCGGCAAGAGGGCTCCAGGACTCTTCACCGGACACCAGCGGGGAGAGCATGGATCCTTCGCTACCCACGCCCACCCTGCGCAGAAGACTTCCACGCAGAGAGAGTAGGAGGAGACTGGGTGTCAAACAAATTTTATGTTGGAAAAGATTTAAGAAATGCCCATTGGCGGATTCTGCTAGCGACTGAGGCAGCCACGAAGTGAAGGGCTGCCCAGACTGAAAGGTTTAGCAAGGCAACAAAGCCTGGAGAGGCGGCAACTTACGCACGAGCAACCCATACACATTACAATACCTTTTGAGAAATTGCTGGGCCGCTTGCTCTTTGGTGGTTTGAACCGGCCATCTTGATGCCGGGTTGAAGAGGAATGATTTAAAAATTCTCTGGCAGTGGATGCCTCCTAGCTTTTATGGGAGTGGCAGGGAAACTGCAACTCCCATCACCCCAAACTCCTGGCCACGCTAGGAGTTGCAGTTCAGCAATATATAATATATAATATAAATTTTTATTTATACCCCGCCCTCCCCGGCCAGCCGGGCTCAGGGTGGCTAACCAATTTAAAATACAGGTTAAAATAGAATTTGAAATGCAGCCTCATTTTAATAGTAGCCCATAGATCAAAACCATAAGGGGAGGGAAACATAAGGGTCAGACTGAGTCCAAACCAAAGGCCAGGCAGAACAGCTCTGTCTTGCAGGCCCTGCGGAAAGATGTCAAGTCCCTCAGGGCCCTGGTCTCTTGTGGCAGAGTGTTCCACCAAGTCGGGGTCAGTACTCGAAAGGCCCTGACCCTAGTTGAGACCAATCTAACCACCTTGCGACTTGGGACCTCCAAGGTGTTGTCATTTGTGGACCTTAAGGTCCTCTGTGGGGCATACCAGGAGAGGCGGTCCCATAGGTACGTGGGTCCTAGGCCGCGGCTGGACGGCTACAGATACCCTATGTTAGAAGGCGGAATTTAGAGGGGCAACACATTCCCCAAGCTATAGTGGGGTATCTCATTCCAAACTCTCCAGAAGAGACCCAAAGTCACCAGGAGACTCTTTCCTATCATTGACTCTTGTTGGCAAAACATCAACTGGTTACCCTGAACTACTATTCAGCGCTCTGCCTAACCAAGGAATAGACTCTCATCAGCTCAGCACCATGAAGCCAAACATAACCAACACAGCTTGTCCATTCCACGCCCTCCCAGCTGGTCCCTCTAGTCTCTATAGTCGTCAGCATGGTGCCCATGGGTGCGACAGTTGTCCTTGAGTTCTTCTGGCACATGCAAAGCCTCAGAGGCCCTCCACTTGTTACCCTCTTTGGTTGTGAGGTGGTACGGATGGGTGCCTTTTTCCTTCCTTGAAAAGTTGTTGTTTAGTCATTTAGTCATGTCCGACTCTTCGTGACCCCATGGACCAGAGCATGACAGGCACACCTGTCTTCCACTGCCTCCCGCAGTTTGGTCAAACTCATGTTCGTAGCTTTGAGAACACTGTCCAACCATCTCATCCTCTGTCATCCCCTTCTCCTTGTGCCCTCCATCTTTCCCAACATCAGGGTCTTCTCCAGGGAGTCTTCTCTTCTCATGAGGTGGCCAAAGTATTGGAGCCTCAGCTTCAGGATCTGTCCTTCCAGTGAGCACTCAGGGCTGATTTCCTTCAGAATCGAAAGGTTTGATCTTCTTGCAGTCCATGGGACTCTCAAGAGTCTCCTCCAGCACCATAATTCAAAAGCATCAATTCTTTGGCGATCAGCCTTCTTTATGGTCCAGCTCTCACTTCCATACATCACTACTGGGAAAACCATAGCTTGAACTATACGGACCTTTGCGGGAAAGGGGATGTCTCTGCTTTTTAAGATGCTGTCTAGGTTTGTCATTGCTTTTCTCCCAAGAAGCAGGCATCTTTTAATTTTGTGGCTGCTGTCACCATCTGCAGTGATCATGGAGCCCAAGAAGGTAAAATCTCTCACTGCCTCTACTTCTTCCCCTTCTATTTGCCAGGAGGTGATGGGACCAGTGGCCATGATCTTCATTTTTTTGATGTTGAGCTTCCGACCATATTTTGCGCTCTCCTCTTTCACCCTCATTAAAAGGTTCTGTAATTCCTCCTCACTTTCTGCCATCAAGGTTGTGTCATCTGCATATCTGAGACTGTTGATATTTCTTCTGGCAATCTTAATTCCAGTTTGGGATTCATCCAGCCCAGCCTTTCGCATGATGAATTCCCCTTGAAAAATACATAGTGCCAAAGGAGGAAGTTAGGGGACTGGCCTTCTTTCCCACTTCCTCTTTCAGCTCTATGTGGTTTTCTAGGTTCCAATCTAGTTCCATCTGGTACGCTAGCTGAGACCCTACCTGCCCACAGACTGTCTCACCAGAGTGGTGCATGCTCTAGTTATCTCCCGCTTGGACTACTGCAATGTGCTCCACGTGGGGCTACCTTTGAAGGTGACTCGGAAACTCCAACTAATCCAGAATGTGGCAGCTAGACAGGTGACTGGGAGTGGCCACCGAGACCACATAACACCAGTCCTGAAAGACCTACATTGGCTCCCAGTACGTTTCCGAGCACAATTCAAAGTGTTGGTGCTGACCTTTAAAGCCTTAAATGGCCTAGGCCAAGTATACCTGAAGGAGCGTCTCCACACCCATTATTCTGCCTGAACACTGAGGTCCAGCGCCGAGGGCCTTCTGGCGGTTCCCTCTGTGACAAGTGAGGTTACGGGAAACAGGCAGAGGGGCTTCTCGGTGGTGGCGCCCGCTCTGTGGATCACCCTCCCATCAGATGTCAAGGAAATAAACAACTATCTGACTTTAAGAAAACATCTGAAGGCAGCCCTGTTTAGGGAAGTTTTTAATGTTTGATGTTCTATTGTGTTTTTAATATTCTGTTAGGTGCTGCCCAGAGTGGCTGGGGAAACCCAGCCAGATGGATGGGGTATAAATATGATGATGATGATTATGGTGATGATGATTTCTGCTGGATCCATTGGAAAAATGAAGTGTTTTGTCTTCCTTTCTGTTTCAGCGTGGGTAATGGTGATCCAGGGAGGGGGATAAAAAGGGTGTGTGGAGCCAGTGTGTGAATCCAGTGTGGTGTAGTGTTTAAGTGCGGTGGACTCGTAATCTGGTGAACAGGGTTCGATTCCCTGCTCTTCCACATGCAGCTGCTGGGTGACCTTGGGCTAGTCACACTTCTCTGAAGTCTCTCAGCCTCACTCACCTCACAGAGTGTTTGTTGTGGGGGAGAAAGGGAAAGGAGATTGTGAGCCGCTTTGAGACTCCTTAGGGTAGCGATAAAGTGGGATATCAAATCCAAACTCTTCTTCTTCTTCTTCTTCTTCTTCTTCTTCTTCTTCTTCTTCTTCTTCTTCTTCTTCTTCCTCCTCCTCCTCCTCCTCCTCCTCCTCTTCTTCAACACTCACTCAAAAATCCAAATGTTCCCAAAGGCTTGCAGTTGCTGAGTATCATCATATCAGTTAAATTAGCAGAATACCCTGCTGTACAAATGAAGTTTTAACTCTCAATCAGAATCAGTTTTGCTCTGCTCTGTCTTTTGCCTTTCAGTATCCTGACTCACTCCATCCCTTGGGGTTTTAACAAAAATGCCCAGCTGGACTTGCCCCTCCCTAAAGCAGCTTTGCCTGATGAAAATACGACATATCCCTTTTCACATAGCATCAATACACTTTCTAGAGAGCAAAACAAGAGGAGATAAAAAATGAATAAAAAGCCAAACAAAATTTATTTAGGGCGCATTGGATCCCTCTGGCAGAGGAATGCCAAAATGCTGGTGCCACAGAGTAGCTCACATTTCTTTAGCTCAGACGTTGTGTGGGATTGTTGTACAGTAATACCATTCCACCAAGGCATCGTGGTTTTTTCCATAGAGCAGAGTGAAAATAGCTTCCTGGAATTGTCTGCATTCATGGCCGATGAAATGTTGAGGGCAAGGAACATTTGCATTGCTATCTCACCTTTTTCTCCAATGAGCTCAAGGTGGTGGTATACATTGCAGCCAGTGTGGTGTAGTGGTAAGAGTGTCGGACTAGGACCTGGGACACCAGGGTTCGAATCCCCACTCTGCCATGAAGTTCTCCCGGTGATCTTGGACTGGTCACTCACTCTCTGCCTAATCTACCTCACAGGGTAGTTGTGAGGATAAAATGTGGAAGGTTGGAACTATTTACGCCACCTTGAGCTCCCTGGAGGCAAGGCGGGATATAAATAAAAGAAATGAACTCATGAAATGAAATAGGTTCTTCACATTTAAACCCTGCAGCAACCTTGCGAGGCAGGATAGATTTTTATTGCTTGTAGGGAAGAGGAATTCCCCATCAGTTGGCAAACTCCACAATGCATTGTTCTAGCCTCATGCATCAGATCTAGGGCTGCATCTTGCAGAGCAGAAAAACTTTTTGGAAAACGGGAGGGGACTGATTTTCACACCCGCTGCTCCTTCCATGTGCTGCTTCACCTGTGCAAATCACACCCCACCATTTCACCATGTGGAACAGGCAACTGAAGACTCTACATCAGGCATAGGTAACCTTGGCCCTCCAGATGTTTCGAGACTACAATTCCCATCATCCCTTACCACTGGTCCTGCTAGCTAGGGATGATGGGAGTCGTAGTCCCCAAACATCTGGAGGGCCGAGGTTGTCCATGCCTGCTCTAGATCATGGGTAGGCAAACTAAGGCCCAAGGCTGGATCCTGCCCAATCGCCTTCTAAATCCAGCCCATTGACAGTCTGGGAATCAGCGTGTTTTCACATGAGTAGAATGTGTCCTTTTATTTAAAATGCATCTCTGGGTTATTTGTGGGGCATAGGAATTCGTTCATTATTTTTTTCCCTTCAAAATATTGTCCAGCCCCCCACAAGGTCTGAGGGACAGTGGACTGGCCCCCTGCTGAAAAAGTTTGCTGACCCCTAGATGTATGTGGCCCACCATACAGTGCTGCCCCACATGAAATGTGCAAAGCTTCTCTCGGTTTTGCTGTTTCCATTGAAGTTTCCATTTCTCTTTCTTCTTAGGCTGCGGGAGTATGTGGGATAACCTTACTTGCTGGCCTGCAGGAAGTCTGGGCGAAGTCAAAGTCCTGCCCTGCCCTGCCTACTTCACCTTCTTTTCAAGGACTGCAGGTAAGTGGCTTTCCCAATTCAGAGAAGATGGTTTTGTCTGTGGGTTTATTTTTTTATATATATAATATTTTATTGGGTTTTATCAATCAAAAAATTTAGAAAGATACAAAAACGAAAAAAATACAAAATTACAAAATACAAAAATACAGACATTAAACACAAAAAAGAAAAAGAAAAAACACATATAAAAGAAAACAAAAATTCCCTCTTTCTTGATTTCTCCTCTTTAGTTAACTTATTTTCCTGACTTCCTCACGTCCCCCATTTTTTTATCCCTTTTAAGAATTGGTTCAGCAAATTCATGTCCTATTACTTTATCTATTGTTAATCCAATCTTACATTTTACCTTGTTGCTAGAACCCCTGCAGTTCATTTCAATGTCATCAACATTCAAAAATTTTACAATATTTCTGCAAATAAGTTTTAAATTTCCTCCAATCTTCTTCCACCAACTCTTCTCCCTGGTCTCGGATTCTGCCAGTCATTTCCGCCATCTCCATATAGTCTATTAGTTGCATCTGCCATTCTTCCAAGGTGGGTAGGTCTTGTGTCTTCCAATGCTATTGTCTGTGGGTTTATATCTGTGAGTCTTTCTGACCGAAGGCGAACAGCTTTGATAAACCACTTTATAAACGGGCGCCAAGTCTGATGGCAGACATCTTGTCATCCCAAGACGCCCACACAGTTTCTTTTTCCCCATTATGGGGAAAAAGAGGGAAGAGAAAGGTTTTACTCCTTCTCACCTAGCACCAGAATAATAATAAATTATTATTATTATAAACTATTATTATAAAAGGAAATGATTCTTCACACAGTGCATTGTTAAACTATGGAACTGCCTCCCACAGGACAGCCATAGGCACGGAGAGGTTGATGTTCGCAGCCTTCATGTCGTGTTTGCAGGCATTTGTGCAATGCAGAGTTGGCCTGCCAATGGGCCTGGTGCCTGAAGTCAGCTCCCCATCCTTGGGGATTACACCTAAAGTCTTCAAAGGAGGGGGGTGCAAAACATTATATCCCAAGAGAGTCTGTCTTTGCCCCTCTCATAGCATCAGCAAGGTTGATTCCAAAGCAGCAGTCAGTCAGGAGAGCCAGTGTGGTGTAGTGGTTAAGAACGGTGGACTTGTAATCTGGTGAACCAGGTTCGCGTCTCCGCTCCTCCACATGCAGCTGCTGGGTGACCTTGGGCCAGTCACACTTCTTTGAAGTCTCTCAGCCCCACTCACCTCACAGAGTGTTTGTTGTAGGGGAGGAAGGGAAAGGAGAATGTTAGCGCTTTGAGACTCCTTAGGGTAGTGATAAAGCGGGATATCAAATCCAAACTCCTCCTCCTCCTCCTCCTCCTCCTCCTCCTCTTCTTCTTCTTCTTCTTCTTCTTCTTCTTCTTCTTCTTCTTCTTCTTCATGGCTCTGCACTTAGCTAACAGAGCCAGACTGGTTTGCATAAACAAAACCAAGGAATTTCCTGTCTGGCCCAGTTCTGCAGCTTGTATTTTCCCTTCATATCCCAAACATTAGCTAAATACTACCGTTTATTGCTTTCTACCACTCACGAACAGACTCTGCTACCTTAGATCTATGACAATAAGTTCAGCGACAGTGGCGTGCGGTGAATTATTTTGTAGGGGAACCGTTAGGGCCAGAGCTGCCAGCTTGCAAGGTCAACTGCAGGGGGTGGGGCTGACATTGCGCACATGACATTGCGACGTCCCAAAGTTGCACGGGTGAGTTGCAAGCTGGGCACAAGCTGGATGCTGGAGCCCTGAGGTCTCCCGCCCAAATCCGAACAAGCTTTGGGAAGATGGCAGAAGGGCTCTTGGACCCTTTAGGAGACTACCCTAGTCCCCCTAGCTTACGAACCACACACCACTGTTCAGCGAGTTCCATAGTTAACTAGGCACTGTATGAAGAGTACCTAGTTAAACTATGCCCTTTGCCTTCCTCAATCTCCCAACACTCAAGTTTCATTGAGTGGCCCCAACCTCCAGCATTATGTTTGAACCTGCCATCTTAAATGCACCAGGTACAGTGGTACCTCGGTTCTCGAATGTAACCCGTTCCGGAAGACCGTTTGAGTTCCGAAACGTTCGAAAACCGAGGCGCAAAGGGCTGCCTACAAATTCAGTTGAGAAAATTGAAAAACAAGCAGCAGAAGCCATTCGACCTTCCAAGGCACGTTCGAAAACAGAAGCATTGACTTTGGGTTTTCAGCATTTGGGTTCCAAAACATTCATCAACAGAGACGTTCGAGAACCAAGGTACCACTGTATTTAGTACTTACTGATTCCAGTGGGACTTGCTTCTAATTAGATGCCCATTGATTGGCTCGTGCTGCCCGGCCAGTCAAGATATTCCTCAGGAGACCTTTGCCATTGTCTTTTCCTTTTATTTTTATTTTCTTGACACCATGCCAGGAGTTATTTTGAGCACATCTCTCCCAGTCGTGCCTCCATCATGTCAGGAACCCTGTAAATGAAACGGTGATTTTTAAAAAATGTTATTTTTGTTCTGAGGTCCCCTGACTTAAGAGCTTTTTTGGCAAGCGCAGCTAATTTGATAGGCAGGATCGGATCTGTCAAAACGCCTTCACTGGAGATGGGCTGAGCTCCAGAAAGCTCATCCCCTGCTCCCTGTCACCTCCACTCAAACTTTTGCCAGGGCTGGTTGTAAAGAGCCCGTCCAATTCTAAATCTCAGATTTCATGACAGCCCCTTGTTCTGTGGCAGTCACTGAACGCAGCGAGGCAAGGGCAGAAGAAATAGATCTGTTGATTGCGAAACACTCGCCCTGAACAGCTGATTCACTAAACGGTTCAAATTTCCCCAAGAGTTTACTCACTGCAGTTATCACATCTGTCTCCTGCAGACTTTTGAAATGTCACCATAAAACAGTGGCATTTTTTAACTCTACCTCTGATGATATTTGGTAGGGTTGGCAGTGATCAGATCATAGTACCAGTATCATCACCATTTATTACTTATACCCCGCCCATCTGGCCAGGTCTCCCCAGCCACTCTGGGCGGCTTCCAATAGGATATAAAAAACACAATAAAGCAGGCTTCCTCAGCCTCGGCCCTCCAGATGTTTTTGGCCTACAACTCCTATGATCCCTAGCTAGCAGGACCAGTGGTCAGGGATGATGGGAATTGTAGTCTCGAAACATCTGGAGGGCCGAGGTTGAGGAAGCCTACAATAAAACATCAAACATTAAAAACTTCCCTAAACAGGGCTGCCTTCAGATGTCTTCAGATGTCTTCTAAAAGTCAGATAGTTGTTTATTTCCTTGACATCTAATGGGAGGGAGTTCCACAGGGCGGGTGCCAACACCAAAAAGGCCCTCTGCCTGGTTCCCTGTAACATCACTTCTCGCAGGGAGGGAACCACCAGAAGGCCTTCGGAGCTGGACCTCAGTGTCCGGGCAGAACAATGGGGGTGGAGACACTCCTTCAGGTATACTCTAGAATGGTAGAGTTGGAAGGGACCCTGACGATCATTGCAGGAATATGCATCTGTCCCAAAAGGGGGTTCAAACCTGCAATCTTGGCGTTATCAGCACCATGCTCTAACCCAGGCTTCCTCAACCTCGGCCCTCCAGATGTTTTGAGACTACAATTCCCAGCATCCCTGACCACTGGTCCTGCTAGCTAGGGAACATGGGAGTTGTAGGCCAAAAACATCTGGAGGGCCAAGGTTGAAGAAGCCTGCTCTAACCAGCTGAGCTATTGCTGGCCCCTGTGTTGCCAGTTGGTTGTTGCTGTCAGGGCAAGCCTTGGGGTGTGGGCAGCTATCTCCAAATCTAGTTGTTAAAAGGGTGTTTTTCAGACCCAGGTCTCTGGCTCTGTACTGCTGGATCTGGAGTCACTGAAGTGCTGCAGGAATGAGATGCTTCTTGATTGACCACACAAGGACAGGTCCTGGAATGGATAGCAGGCCTGGCCAATCCAGAGGCTTCGAACGTCCTGTCAATCGCACAGACAGACACTGCACAACCCTGTTCCATTTTGTGCCCAAAGAGGGAACCGGTGCAAAGACGTTTAGCTAGGATGCAAGCTTAAAGTTCTAGGCCCAACTGTGCATGGCATTAAATGGCAACTCTCCCAAAGCCTTGCTTGAAGGAGTTTGGTCCCCTCTAACAGCCTGACTAGGGACACGGGTGGCACTGTGGGTTAAACCACAGAGCCTAGGACTTGCCGATCAGAAGGTCGGCGGTTTGAATCCCCGCAACGGGGTGAGCTCCCGTTGCTCAGTCCCTGCTCCTGCCCACCTAGCAGTTCTAAAGCATGTCAAAGTGCAAGTAGATAAATAGGTACCACTCCAGTGGGAAGGTAAACGGCGTTTCCGTGCACTGCTCTGGTTCGCCAGAAGCGGCTTAGTCATGCTCGCCACATGACCCGGAAGCTGTACACCGGCTCCCTCGGCCAATAAAGTGAGATGAGCGCCGCAACCCCAGAGTCGGTCACGACTGGACCTAATGGTCAGGGGTCCCTTTACCTTTGCCTTTTTTAGTTAATAAAGCCCTTTTGGGGGCTGCCTTGTGGGCTGAAATTCAGGGGATAGGGCCGTAACCAACAGGGGTCCCTTTACCTTTAACAGGCTGACTGCAAGCATGTGGTTCTCTTTAGCTAGCCAGGATAAATGCAGGGGCCAGGGCAGAATTGAGAAAGATCAGCCTTAGCTGAATCATGTAACTGAGCTGTTTGTCTTCCCCCTCACTGCAGCTGACATCTTGTCCACATCACCAGCTCAGCTTTCCAGGCTTTTCTTTCTTTCTGTTTTCCATTCTCCAAGGCACCAGGATTCCTACCGTTTTTTACCATTTCTGGCTGCCAAACCCAATTCCAGTAAATCATTTTGCACTTGCTGTATGCTCTTTTTGCAGACAGGGCAGTCCGCTCACTTCAGATAGTGTCATTCCCCCCCCCCCAACAAAAAAACCCCCACACATTGACTCCAGGCTATGTTTCTACACCCAGAAATTGAATGAGATGCCTTTTCACCCTGGAAACCCTCTCTAAGTAGCGCTAACAGGAACCAGCAAGTTTACTCCCACAGCTTCCTCTTCAGATCAAGTTCTCCTATTGAGCTTCCTCTTATGGCATGGCTTTCCTCTTGTGGCAAGCTAGAGGCTTCCAGTATTATGTCTCAGTATATATATTTCTCTCTCTCTCTGTGTGTGTGTGTGTGTGTGTGTGTGTGTGTGTGTGTGTGTGTGTAAGGGTCTCACCCCATCATCATATGCAGTGGTACCTTGGGTTAAGAACTTAATTTGTTCTGGAGGTCTGTTCTTAACCTGAAACTATTCTTAACCTGAGGTACCACTTTAGCTAATGGGACCTCCCGCTGGAAAGGCAGTCCTTTAAGGTCCAAACAGTATTTGACTTTAAAGGTCAAAACCAGCATTTTGAATTGTGTCCAGAAACTACTTGGCGGGCAATGCATTCAGGTCAGTTTATATGATCCAGGTGATCTGTTCATGCTTTCTTTTCATAGCCAACATGTTACACACCGGCTATAGTTTCCAACAGTCTTCAAAGGTAGCCCCACGTGCAATGCATTGCAGTAGTCTAACTTGGAGGGTCCCATCTCCCCTGATCATTGGCCATTCCAGCTGGGGATGATGGGAGTTGGGAGTCTGTCCAGAGGGCAGCACAAAAACTACCCCTGAGCTTAGTGACAGAGAGGACTACTTGCAGAGGGTCCCTGACATCTCCAGTTAAAATGGGATCAGATAACAGGTGGTGGAAAACATCTGGTGAAGCTCTGGAGAGCCAAAAAGAGCAGATAAGGCTGATCTAGATCAGGAGTGCTCAAACTTTTTTCAAACAGGGCCAGATTTGATTAAGTGATTAAGGATTTTTAGGATTGAAGTTGTTGAGCTTTTTTTAGGATTTTACCCCAGGAGATAAACAGATTAGGCCCCCGAAACAGACTTTGGACATGCCTGGTCTTGATCTTGATGGACCAGTGATCTAACCATTTGGCTCAGTATAAGACAGATTCCTGTCTTCATATTACCAAAACACTCTCTAGCGTTAATTCTTTTCCATGGAAAAAAATGTGACATGCCAAGCAGAGACTTTTTGTTTTTATTTTTTCGACCAAATCGGGGTTTTGGTCTTGTTTCTTGGCTAGGAACATTTATTCTGAAATTGATTGCTGTCTCTTTAGCTCCATTTCTGTGTTGGACCACGTACAGGAGAGGGTTTTTTTTCCCCCTTCTCTCTCCCGGATCATTTTGTTCTCTTTTCTGCTTTTTGCCCCGGCAGAATCAATCATCCCACCTCCCAGAAACGAGGCAGCAAACATAAACAGTCCCTTACAATTTCGCCGCCATCTCCTTCATCCGCCGAGCCGTTCCCGGGGAGAAAAAGTGATGCATTTTGGACTCTTGCTTACATTTTTAAGGGGAATTCTGGGTAAACATGGAACTCGGAGTGTCGCCAAGTGAAGCAAGCCAACAATTCCATGGAGAGTAGAGCACTTGGAATATGAAAGTCATTTTCTTTTCTTTTTCTTTTTCTATATATAATTTTTATTAATTTCAACATACCAATTATTATACATTCCACAGGATTCACATCTTATACAATCTTTTTGGACTTCCATCAGCACCTCTCATGATCCACCATTTTTATCATTTCTTCTGCATTTCTTAAATTCCTAGTGCCTTTAATTATCTTAACTCTCAATCCACCTCTTTAACCATTTTTGCAATAATTCAAATCATTTACCTCACAAAACTTCTTGCAAACCTACAAACGTAATCTGGTCATCGCAATTGCTTTTCAAATATGAAAGTCATTTTCATCCCATTCGGCTGCGGTGTCAGGCAAAATGAACTGTACTCAGTCATTCCTTCACAACAGGGTTAATGAAACTCAAGTCTGGTGCTCAGATGTGGCCCTCCAGGCCACTTGTATTTGGCCCTTGGGACTTTCTCCAGGCCACATACTTCCTGAGCCACACCTTCATGGCTTCCTTCATGGCTTCCTTGAGTGTTGGAATATCTCCTTGATCTCTGATAATGCTTCTTGAATTTCCGGGTGGAGGCTATGTTGGAAGATTCATGACCGATAAAAGAAAGCATGCAACGCATAGAGTATGGAACTCCCTGCTACAAGAGGCAGCGTTGGCCACCAGCTTGGATGGCTTTAAAAGAGAATTGGACAAGTTCGTGAAGGAGGCAGCTGTCAGCGGCTCCTAGTCATCAAATTTGCAGATGACACCAAACTGGGGAGGGTAGCTAATGCTGCAGATGACAGAATCAGAATTCGAAACGACCTTAACGGATTGGAAAACTGGGCACAAGCTAACAAAATGAATTTCAATAGGGACAAATGTAAGGTTCTGCACTTACGCAGGAAGAACCAGATGCATAAATATAGGATTGGGGACACCTGGCTTGCTAGTAGTACATGTCAACAGTGTGGAGCAGCAGCAAAAAAAGCTAACATTATTCTAGGCTTCATCAACAGAAGTTTAGTGTCCAGATCAAGGGAAGTTATTTGTTGTTGTAATTTAGTTGTTTAGTCGTGTCCGACTCTTCGTGACCCCATGGACCAGAGCACGCCAGGCACTCCTGTCTTCCACTGCCTTCTGCAGCTTGGTCAAACTCATGCTGGTAGCTTCGAGAACACTGTCCAACCATCTAGTCCTCTGTCATCCCCTTCTCCTTGTGCCCTCCATCTTTCCCAACATCAGGGTCTTTTCCAGAGAGTCTACTCTTCTCATGAGGTGGCCAAAGTATTGGAACCTCAGCTTCAGGATCTGTCCTTCCAGTGTGCACTCAGGGCTGATTTCCTTCAGAATGGATAGGTTTGAACATCTTGCAGTCCATGAGACTCTCAAGAGTCTCCTCCAGCACCAGAATTCAAAAACATCCATTCTTCGGCGATCAGCTTTCTTTATGGTCCAGCTCTCATTTCCATACATTACTACTAGGAAAACCATAGCTTTAACTTCTTGGGCCTTTGTTGGCAAGGGGATGTCTCTGCTTTTTAAGATGCTGTATAGGTTTGTCAAGGAAGTTTTAGTCCCACTCTATTCTGCCTTAGTCAGACCACACTTGGAATACTGTGTCCAATTCTGGGCACCACAATTTAAGAAGGATGTTGACAAGCTGGAATGTGTGCAGAGGAAGGCAACCAAGATGATCAAGGGTCTGGAAACTAAGCCTTGAAGGAGCTGTGTATGTTTAGCCTGGAAAAGAGGAGACTGAGAGGAGATAATGGTAGCCATCTTCAGATATCTTAAGGGCTGTCACATGGAGCATGCTTGTTTTCTCCTGCTCTTGAGGGTAGGACTCGAACCAATGGCTTCAAGTTACAAGAAAGGAGGTGCTGACTTAACATTTGGAAAAGCTTTCTGACAGTCAGAGGTGTTCAGCAGTGGAACAGACTCCCACGAGAGGTGGTAGACTCACCTTTCTTGAAGGTTTTGAAGGCCAACTGTTATGGATGCTCTAGCTGAGATTCCTGCATTGCAGACGGTTGGACTAGATGACTCATGGGGTCCCTTCCAACTCTAAGATTCTATGATTTATGTCAGGGAACTGCCATCAGAGGCAAGAGGAGAGGCAAGACGCTCCAGTTATGCAGGGGAGGGAACTAGCAAGGAGAGAGAGAGAGAGAGAGAGAGAGAGAGAGAGAGAGAGAGAGAGCTTCCGCTGGGGAAGGAAATCCAGGGGACACCAGGGAGAAAGGGGAGGCTGAGAGTACTGCGGAGGGAAGGCTCCGAGACTCTTCCAGTGAAATCAGCGGAGAGAGCACAGGACCTCCGCTTGGCACGCCCACGCTGCGCAGAAGGCTTCTGCGCAGAGAATCTAGGAGGAGACTTGGAGTCAAGGAATTTCTATGTTGGAGGAAGTTTAGGAGACGCCCACTGACGGATACTGCCAGTGACTAAGACAGTCGCGTTGTAAGGGCTGTCAAACCAGGGAAAGGTTTAGCTATACAACCAGCTTGGAGCAGTTTGCAGTTTATGCACAAGCAACCCTAATTCCCATTACAATTTATAACCTGCCTTACCCCCTGATGGAGCTCCAGGCAGTTTACAAATAAAAATAAGAACCACTAAAAACATGGGGAGAGGGGAGAAACCATTATTTCTAAAAAAAATGAAACAAGTGATAGAAGTAAAACTATTGTTGTTGTTTAGTTGTTTAGTTGTGTCTGACTCTTCGTAACCCCATGTAAAATCTATTAAGCACCAGCTTAATGTGAAGAAAGGCAAACTGATGTCAGTGTACTGGAAGAAGCAAAGATCACCAGTGCCAAAGCAATGATTCTTCAACATCAACTTTGTTGGACTGGTCATGTTGTTTGGATGCCTGATTATGGTCTTCCAAAGCAACTACAGTGGTATCTCGGGTTACATACGCTTCAGGTTACAGACTTCACTAACCCAGAAATAGTACCTCGGGCTCAGAACTTTGCTTCAGGGTGAGAACAGAAATCGTGCTCCGGCGGCACGGTGGTAGCGGGAGGCCCCATTAGCTAAAGTGGTGCTTCAGGTTAAGAACAGTTTCAGGTTAAGAACAGACCTCCAGAACGAATTAAGTACTTAACCCGAGGTGCGAGAAGCAAAGCTACAGGGAACCAGGCAGAGGGCCTTTTCGGTAGTGGCGCCCGCCCTGTGGAACGCCCTCCCATCAGATGTCAAAACGATAAACAACTACCTGACATTCAGAAGACATCTTAAGGCAGCCTTGTTCAGGGAAGTTTTTAATGTATGATATTTTAGTGTTTTTTTGTTTCAATGGAAGCCGCCCAGAGTGGCTGGGGAAACCCAGCCAGATGGGCGGGGTACAAATAATAAATTATTATTATTATCACCACTGTACTCTATTCCCAACTTAAGAATGGAAAGCAAAATACCAGTTGTCAACAAAAGAGGCTTAAAGATGCTCTCAAGGCAAATCTTTAAAAATGCAGGATATGCACGGGTAATTAGAAAACAATGGTCTGTGAGTGCTCCAGTTGGAGAATAGCCTCTAGCAAAGGCTTCATGGACTTCGAAGAAGCACTAACTCAGGACGAAAGGGAGAAAGGAGCTAAGAGAAAGGCATGTTTGGCAAACCCTCACTGTGATCAGCTCCCGCCTGGAAACCTATGTCCCCACTGTGGAAGGGTGTGTGGATCCAGAATTGGCCTCCACAGTCCCTTAAGGACTCACTGTTAAGACCATATTCATGGAAGATGATCTTACTTGGCTACGAGTGATTGACAGGGAGAGAAGAGAAGCTCCACAACTGGAGACAGTGATGCTGACCACCTTTCCCCTCTTCCTCCCAATAAGCACCAGTGCCCCTGCTGGTGGGAAGCTAGTACTGCAGCTCTGCGCCACCAGTCGAACCACATCTGCTCTGCGCATGTTCCAAGCATTCCCATGGTTATTCCTTCATGGCATTCCAGAGTTTGGGGTATGGGAAGATTCTGGGGTTCCAACAAAGCCCTAGGTAAGAAAGGCAGACAAATTCCGAAAGGAAGCAGAATCTGTTTCAAATCTCCCATCGATGTGAGTGGAAGGGGCGCGAAACTTTTGTCAATGGGAGGGCACTTCAGTCAAGTGTAAGAAACAGGAGAACAAAAGCATCACGGAGAGGATGAGCTTCAAGAAGAGGCAGGAATTGCATTTAGGCGAGTTGCCTATTGATAGCCAAACCCACGCAGCAGAGCTAATGCGCCAAGCACTTAGAGAAACAAAGCACAGCACGGCTGAGTACTTATTACGGTGCTGTCAAAATGTGGGCAGTTCGTATAACCCAGCGGGAGTTTCTGGGGATTCAACGTTATTAAGAATTAAGAAATACGCCTGGGCTGCGCAGAAAGTTTGGTCGCGTTTGCAAACTTTGGCATTTGGGAGCGTCTTTGGACAGAAAGGCGGGTTGCAAATTTAGCTCATAAAAGGGCAGATAAATAATACAAATGGCTTTGCAGATAATATTACAAATGATTACCATGGTGCATAAGGGACACGGGTGGCACTTTGGGTTAAACCACTGAGCCTAGGGCTTGCTGATCAGAAGGTCGGCGGTTCGAATCCCCGCAACGGGGTGAGCTCCCGTTGCTCGGTCTCTGCTCCTGCCAACCTAGCAGTTCGAAAGCACGTCAAAGTGCAAGTAGATAAATAGGTACCGCTCCAGCGGGAAGGTAAACGGTGTTTCCGTGCGCTGCTCTGGTTTGCCAGAAGCGGCTTAGTCATCCTGATCACATGACCCGGAAGCTGTACGCCAGCTCCCTCGGCCAATAAAGTGAGATGAGCACCGCAACCCCAGAGTCAGTCATGACTGGACCTAATGGTCAGGGGTCCCTTTACCTTTGCCTTTACCACAGTGCATGGAGACAGAAAATCAGGTTGTGCATCTGTAACAGTGAGAGGAAGAGAGAAGAAATGTCATAGTGCATTTTCAGCAGCACAGCCAGATGCCTTCCTCTGCCCTAGCTGCAACAAAACATGTCTCTCCTGTATCGCTCTCTGCAGCCAGAGCAGGCGCTGCAACCTTCCGGCAGTTTGACTTCACCTCCAAGGGGCACTCCTCCGTTGTCTCTCAAGACAAACGGATGTGAAGCTTTGCAGGGTTGCAGAAAAGGGCAGCCTGCTTCAGAAACCTATATACCAGGGATTGTCAGTTTGGCACCCGCAGATATCTCTGTGCCCACCAGTATCTCCTACGCCATTCATGGAAGACAGGAAGTTCTCCCTTGTACATCCACAATGTGTGAGCGACTGTTTGCTCCTCCTGCTCTGTTCCTGTCTGTCCCAGCTTGGCCTCTCCTACAAGGAACACACACTCTTCAACATTCCCACACTTCGCCGGATTGTTCTCTCCCTTCCGTTCTCTAAATCGTATGGTTTTTTTCATTGGCCTATATGGTGCTGTACGCCGGCTCCCTCGGCCAATAAACGAGATGAGCGCCGCAACACCAGAGTCATCCACAACTGGACCTAACAGTCAGGGGTCCCTTTACCTTTACACATGATGAGATGTAAATAAAAGAGAGGAAAAGGGAAACAGCACCCGTGTAGAAGGGAAAGTAAAGGGGGGGATAACCCAAAACTGTATACAGCGGTGCCCCGCAAGACGAATGCCTCGCAAGACGGAAAACTCGCTAGACGAAAGAGTTTTCCGTTTTGGAGGTGCTTCACAAAACAAATCTCCTATGGGCTTGCTTCGCAAGACGACAATGTCTTGCGAGTTCCTGCTGTTTTTTTTTCCCTCCCCCCTTTTTCTAAGCCCCTAAGCCGCTTATCAGCTGATCCGATCAGCAGATAAGCCGCTAAAAGCCTCTAAAAGCCGCTAATAGCACTAATCCGCTAATCCTTCAATGGGCTTGCTTCGCAAGACGAAAAAACCTGCTAGACGAAGAGAATCACAGAACAGATTCTTTTCGTCTTGCGAGGCACCACTGTACAATGGTACCCCGGTTTAAGAACAGCCCTGATTACGAACATTTCTGTTTACAAACTCTGCAAAACCAGACATATTGTCCTGGCTTGCGAACTTTACCTCAGTCTAAGAATGGAATCTGAACGGTAGAAAGGCACCGGCAGCAGGAGGCCTCATTAGGGAAAGCGCTCCTCGGTTTAAGAATGTTTTCGGTGTAAGAACGGACTTCCAGAATGGATTAAGTTCATAAACCGAGGTACCACTGCACTTTACAAAGTTGTTATTGTACTTCAGCAGATCTTAACCTATTACAGTATTTGTAAGAATGGATTCCAAATATCATTGAATTTGTCCACGGCAAGTCTGCGTTTATATGCAAGTTGTTCCTATATTGTGAGTTTCTATCAGCCTACAAACCAATCGTAGAAGGGAGTCGTGTTTTTATTTTCCCAGTTCATCAGTATCAGTCTTTTTGCTGTGGTGAGGGCACAGAGAACCCACTCGTGTGGTCCTTTTGTAAGGTTCCATGTGCTGGGTATATAATTCAAGAGGATATTTCGCTCTGAAAATGTAAGGTTGTTTGGCACAGTTCTGTTGATAGTTTCAGTTTTTGTTGTTGTTGTTTTGTTGTTCAGTCGTTTAGTCGTGTCCAACTCTTCTTGACCCCACGGACCAGAGCACGCCAGGCCCTCCTGTCTTCCACTGCCTCCCGCAGTTTGGTCAAACTCATGCTGGTAGCTTCAAGAACACTGTCCCACCATCTCGTCCTCTGCCGTCCCCTTCTCCTTGTGCCCTCCATCTTTCCCAGCATCAGGATCTTTTCCAGGGAGTCTTCTCTTCTCATGAGGTGGCCAAAGTATTGGAGCCTCAGCTTCAGGATATGTCCTTCCAGTGAGCACTCAGGGCTGATTTCCTTCAGAATGGATAGGTTTGATCTTCTTGCAGTCCATGGGACTCTCAAGAGTCTCCTCCAGCACCAGAATTCAAAAGCATCAATTCTTTGGCGATCAGCCTTCTTTATGGTCCAGCTCTCACTTCCATACATCACTACTGTGAAAACCATAGCTTTTACTATACGGACCTTTGTCGGCAAGGTGATGTCTCTGCTTTTTAAGATGCTGTCTAGGTTTGTCATTGCTTTTTAAGACTATACTGAACCTTTATTCTCAGTAATGATGGAACTCACAAGTGGACAATGCTTTCATTTTTGTATATCTTTATTATTTGTAAATTTGTAATTTTTTTGTACGAGTCAATACTTTATTTGGAGCTGTGCTGCATCTTTGTACCTTCATCCTTCCAAGCTGTGATGCTTTGTGGTTTTACATTTTTTATTCTTTCTTTTTGTTACATTTGCACTTTTTTTGGTTAACAAATCAATAAAATACTTTTTTAAAAGATGGAGAAATGCCTCTGAGAAGTGGTAACTTGTTGCTTTCCCCCATCCCTCACAAGACTCTGGCGCTGAGGTAGGCTCTCTCCCCTACTCTCCCCTCCCCCCCCCAAGTTGCACACTCAGGCCACATTCACACCTTGCACTTAAAGCACTTTGACACCACTTTAAACCATCATGGCTTCCCCCAAAGGATTCTGGGAACTGTCGCTTCTTAATGGTGCTAAGAGTTGTTAGAAGCCCCCTGTTCCCCTCAGAAGGCTACAGTTTGCAAAGAGGCTGAACAATCTTTTCCTCAGCACAGGGAACTCTGGTGAGGTAATTTCTAGCTCAGACACGTGGCTCGTAACTACTAGAAGCCGTGCATTTGGTGTTGCAGGTCCAATTTTTGGAACTCCCTCCTGAAGGAGGCACCCACTTTCTGAATTTGGGGCACATGGCAGAAACTGTCTCATTCCAGCACAGACAGATAGATAGATGATAGATAGATGATAGATAGATAGATAGCTAGATGATAGATAGATGATAGATAGATAGATAGATAGATAGATAGATAGATAAATAGATAGATAGGTAGATAGATAGATAACCTGTAGATAGATAGATAGATAGATAGATAGATAGATAGATAGATAGATACTTTTCTGTTTTTATGACTTTTTATTGTTTCAGACACTGTGGGGTTTATTTTAGGTACACCCGTCAAAAAGGCAAGTGATCAAGTAGAGTATGTAATTCCCAGAGATTCTTACCCAACTCTGTAGCCGTCAAGCCTTGCAACCCTCTTGCTTTCTTCCCTTCTAGGTAATGTGAGCAGGAACTGTACCAGCGAAGGCTGGTCTGAAATGTACCCTCCATACATCGCAGCGTGTGGGTATGATCCCAACGCCACAAACGTGGTGGAACAGGTCAGTAAACTCAAAGCAAGGTCAGGTTCAGTAGCGTTGTCGAGAGAAGCGGAATATCCGGTTTCTGGAAGCTTTTGGCGCAACGCCACATTTGACGCTATGAGAGCGACAACGCCGGTGGCTTGCGCTGGGAAATGGGTTCAGTTCCACACCTCCTTCAAATGCATTTGCCTTGTTGGCATGTGTCCTAGAACTGCGATGATTCTTCTTTCTTGCCTTGAAGGAGGAGAGGAGAAAGGAGCGTGTTTGTATAAAAGCCACTGGCTTTTGTGCAGCTGGAACTCAACCCACTGTACAGTGGTACCTCTGGTTGCGAACAGGATCCGTTCCGGAGGCCCGTTCTTAACCTGAAAGGAACGCAACCCATGTCTGCACATGTGTGGGTCGCGATTTGCCGCTTCTGCGCATGCGCATGACACCATTTTGCGTGTGAGCGGCGAAACCCGGAAGTAACCCTTTCTGATACTTCCGGGTCATACACAGGACACAACCTGAAAACTCTCAACCTGAAGCAAACGTAACATGAGGTATGACTGTACAAAGAAAACAGTCACATCCTTTGCTCTTCCCACAGATACCTTGGCCTCATCTGCTTTTGCACTTTCTACAAACAGGCCCCAGAACTGTGGCCCTCAGGCTGCAATAGATTATCCACCCCGACTTAGAGACTAGTAGCATGGAGTTTCTTTAACTGACCGACAAAATACTGAGGGCGATATAGGTTGTACGATCTGTCGAGTGATAGGTAATTGCAGTTGATGTCCTGAAATGAAGGCTGAGGTACTGGGATTGGGAGAAGGTGAAGTAAACTGTGAGATGAGGGAAGATGGAAGAAGAATTTGAATTTTAACTGAACATCAAAAACTGCCTCAGACCATTGGTCCATCTACCTCAGTGTTCTCTACACCGACCGCCATCAGCTCTCCTGGGTTTCCTACCACACCTGGAAATGGTGAAGATTGTCAGGTGAAGTGACAGCCTCAGGTGGCAGGATCCACAGGAGACCAGATTCCAATGCTTATTCCTCCCTTGTTCCTAACGTAGCTCTTCGCTCACTCCTTCCCTGGTGGTTTGCCTCAGGCGCCAAAATGTATTGGGCCGACCCTGGGGCTCAGATCTGGAATGTTCTGCGTGAAAAGCAGGTGTTCTGCCCCTGAGCCGCAGCCCTGCGATCGAAAACATTGTAAGCTTCTTTGAGGGCCTGTTGGCAGACAAGCGGGATACAAACTGAATGAACGAATAGGCAAACACGCTGTTATTCGCTTCTCTTTTCTGTGTTGACAGAACACATTCTACGGCACTGTGAAGACTGGGTACACCATTGGGCACAGTTTGTCTCTCGTTGCTCTCACGGCGGCCATGGTGGTTCTGTGTCTCTTCAGGTAAGAGACTGTGGCGATCACCAGGTCCCCGGATGTTTCGCCGTCTATTGATCCCTGTGCCACCACTTTATCTCTCGCTGCCACCACCCAGGCCCTACCTGGTACAATACTGAGTCCAGTCAGGGTTAAATTGGAACATAAACTTCGGTTTATTTATTGCAGTTTAACAAGCGTGTGGTTTCATAAACGGTATCGGACAATTACAATTATGGGGTGCCTATCAAGACCTATAACTTCCGCTACTTGCTCTCACTCACTAAACCACCTCTCAGATATTTACTTGTCTCCCTAGCTCCTAACTGTTCCTGACTCAGCTTATTTTGCTACACTAACTCAACCTACCCATAGACTCTATTCACTCCCACGCCAACCAACCTCCCAACGAACTCCTCCCTTCGCCCCTCCCAGAGCCAGTTTTATAGTCCCTCTGACTCCACCCCCCTGGGTTCTGATTGGGTAACCTGTTTAACTATTTCACCTCCAGCACTCTCATATGTTAACGTCACAGAGACACACACGGGAAACTTGAGGGAGGGGAAGAGAGTTGGCTTGCCCCTTGGCTCTTAAACCAGTTTCAGTCAGGCTCTCTACATGGTGGGCCCCTTTTGAAAGACTCCTTTCTCTTTCTCTCATCCAGGAAACTCCACTGCACTCGGAATTACATCCACATGCATCTCTTCATGTCCTTCATCATGAGAGCCATCGCCGTCTTCATCAAGGACGTCATCCTCTTTGAGAGGGGGGAGTCCGACCACTGCTCCATTGGCTCGGTCAGTTGTGCCTTCCGCCGGGAGCACTCAGGGACGGGTGGGGGTCTCCTCTGTCTTGCATGCTCCATTTTGCCTCTCTCGTAACTTGACTGGGAATGGCCGCCGAGACCATATAACACCGGTCCTGAAAGACCTACATTGGCTCCCAGTACGTTTCTGAGCACAATTCAAAGTGTTGGTGCTGACCTTTAAAGCCCTAAACAGCCTTAGTCCTGTAGACCTGAAGGAGCGTCTCCACCCCCATCGTTCAACCTGGACACTGAGGTCCAGCTCTGAGGGCCTTCTGGGGGTTCCCTCCCTGCAAGAAGCGAGGTTGCAGGGAACCAGGCAGAGGGCCTTCTCGGTGGTGGCGCCCGCCCTGTGGAACGCCCTCAGATGTCAAGGAAATAAACAACTATCTGACTTTTAGAAGACACCTGAAGGCAGCCCTGTTTAGGGAAGTTTTTAATGTTTGATGCTTTATCATGTTTTTAATATTCTGTTGGGAGCTGCCTAGAGTGACTGGAGAAATCCAGCCAGACGGGTGGGGTATAAATAAATAAATTATTATTATTATTATTATTATTATTATTATTATTATTATTATTAACCCTATGCTTGCCTGAAAAGGGCTGCAGAGGCAGATTTAAGGCAGCATGACTGCCCCCCCCAGGGGCCAAGGGAGGGTGTATTTCCTCCTCCTTCCCAAAGCCTAGAAAGTGCTGGCCTTTGGGGAAGAAGGCATGAGGGCTTTCACAGGGTCCTAGAGTCCTCCTTCATCCTTCCCAAAGCCTAGTTAACCCTTACCTAGCTTAGGGAAGGAGCAGGGTGGGCTCTAGGACACTGCCAGAGCCTTCTTCCCAAAGCCCAAAATTTGCTTACCCACTTCTGGGAAGGTGCTACTGTTGGGATACTGCCAGGGAGATAAAGTCCATCATGGCCCCCAAGCTCCTACCGGACGATCCATCGATCTCCCGTAGTCAAGTCACGCAGTATGAGCGATTAGCGACACGAGTTTCCTGAAAATACCTTGCCACATTCCAGGGCTCATGCACACTCTTATCAGCAGATAATGCACAGCCAGAAGTCGCACTCAGGAGAGCATTATTTACAAGCTTTTATTCAGCGTTGATCAGAACAAAGAAAGACATGACTGCCTGCGACAGTGTCTTCATCAGAGAGAGAAACGAAAGCAATAGCAAACATAAACATCCTGTGAACAGGAAATACGCAGGCTGTGACACAAACATCCTGCTCCCTTTTAAGGTGGAACGGAAATATCCTAACAGCTACAAGGGTCAGAGGAGTGTCAAATTTTGGCCTCACACAGGGTGTCCTATTACCAAGGGCTGCCGCTATGGGCTGCTGCTCCTGGTGTCTTCCTTCCCCTGCCGTTATTGGCTTTGGATAGCTCAACTGGTTAGAGTGAGGTGCCGATAATGCCAAGGTTGCAGGTTTGATCCCTATATGGGACAGCTGCACATTCCTGCATTGCAGAGGGTTGGGCTAAATGATCTTCAGGGTCCCCTTTCAACCCTATGATGCTTGGGTTTCTTGCTTGTAAATTAATGCTCCTGTTCAGCCGCTGCAATGCACAACTGATGCGAGGATTCCTCTGGCTGGCCAACAGTTTTAATTGGGGCCATATTTTGCAAAACACTTATGTCACTGAAAGGAACGTACAAAATTTGTTATATTAGGGATGTTGTTTTGCAAAAGAGGGGAAAATGTGCACAAGGCAAAATTGCATATGAGGATAAATTCAGATTGCAATCCACGGTTGGAAGGCTGTAATCCTTCTGAATGGCGGCAGCTGGAAACTGCATGGGGGGAGCGGTCTTGTGATTGGATCCTGCTTGCAGGTTTCTGTTTTGGGGGATCTGGTTAGGCAATGTGCGAACAGGATGCTGGCCTGATCCTGAAGGCTATCTTTATGTTCTTAAAATGCTGGCGATTTTTTAAAAGCACAGACTAATGTAGAGTTGTAGAGCACAGCGGTGAAGACTGGGCAAGCGATTGGGCACACTAAGCAACCTTTTTGCCCCAAGAAGTGTGCATAACATGTTTTGCTGCGATGTCACGTAGCAGTTCTAAGGACTGTTCCCCCGCCTTGATGGTCTCCTAGGAGAATGCAGCTGTTTTGAAAGCGGTCTTGTAAAAGTCATCCGTATAAATGCTGTAAAAAAGAACGATTATATTAATAAAGTCCGTGCTGATTCATATTACGGGCTTCTCATCCTACTCCTCTTCCTGCCCCCTCTGCTTTCACAACGGCAGCGAGCTGGAAGAAATCATATACAAAAGACGGCAAGGAAGGAGGGGGGTCTCCCTCACACAGAGAGACACACACACACACAAAAGAAGCCCCCCCAAATAAATCCCTGTATCTTCCTCACTACGTACACTGCCTCTAGACCATCATTATTTAGTGCAGGCTTCCTCAACCTCTGGGACGCGAGTGGCGCTGTGGGCTAAACCACAGAGCCTAGGGCTTGCTGATCAGAAGGTCGGTGGTTCGAATCCCCACAATGGGGTGAGCTCCCGTTGCTTGGTCCCTGCTCCTGCCAACCTAGCAGTTTGGAAGCACATCAGAGTGCAAGTAGATAAATAGGTATCACTCTGGCGGGAAGGTAAACGGCATTTCCGTGCACTGCTCTGGTTCACCAGAAGCGGTTTAGTCATGCTGGCCACATGACCCGGAAGCTGTACGCCAGCTCCCTTGGCCAATAAAGCGAGATGAGCACTGCAAACCCAAAGTCGTCCGCAACTGGACCTAACGGTCAGGGGTCCCTTTACATTTACCTCCTCAACCTCTGCCCTCCAGATGTTTTGAGACTATAATTCCTATCATCCCTGACCACTGGTCCTGGTAGCTAGGGATCATGGGAGTTGTAGGCCAAAAACATCTGGAGGGCCGAGGTTGAGGAAGCCTGATTTAGTGCATAGCTATACCACAAGCTTTCATTCACGGGAAAACAGTCGTTGATCCCTCAAGCAATGGAAGGTAGGAGGCCCCACAAATCTCAGTCTGCCCTCAGCCAGCCCCCACCTGCCCACTTTCCTACTTGCAACCAGTCTAGGGTTCCAGTCAGCTTCCTTTTCCCTAGTCCCAGTGTTGTCCTTGCAGAATCCAGCAGGGAAGAGGATGGAGACAAAAGTAGGAGGAGTTGCCTCTGCCTTGTCCTTGGCTCTAGCGCCACCTACTGTTGGCTCCTCCCATCTTTCCTGTCCACAATTCCCACTGGGCACCAGCCATCACTGCCCCCCCCCCAAAAAAATAATAATTGGAAGTGTTATTTGTTGAGGGCCAAACCATCTAAGTATTGTTGTAAGACCTGAATACAATCTCACACCTGACTTTGGGAACAGTTCCTGGTGAAACAAATCCATTTTCCATCGCCACACTTTTCCTGGCCCTGGTTTTTATTTCCTAAAATTTAATCTTTTTTTAGAAAATGGTTTACAGAAAGGATGAGGCAATGAAGTTATCAGGGGGGAATCGGTATAAAACACAACTATTTAAAACCTTCAAAAGAGGATGAAAATCAGCAATAAGCTGGAAACATACATATCTGTCTGGAAACAAAAAAATGCATTTAGCAGGTGCCAGAAAGAGTACAGTGCAGGCATCTGCCTGATTTCAATAGGCAGGGAGTTCCAGAGTCCACACTAGACGATAGATTTCTTACAAATGCGGAATGAGTGTCACGTGGAGCCTGTAGCAATGCCAGTTCTGCAGATCAAAACAGCCAAGTGGGCATTTATGGGATGCTGTGATTTTGCAGGTAGGCACATCTCTTTGTGAGTTAAGACCCAATGAGAGTTAAGACCCAATGACAGCTAAAGTTTTGGATGCTCCTCCTCTGTGCAGCAGATGCAGAGAACTCTTGCCGGTGGGTGTGGATATTTCACCCCTCCCATTGCAAGAATCTACTGACAATGTTTCCAGAAAGGAAACTCATCGCTTCTTCCGCTCCAGCCTGGCTCTGAGAGAGTCTGGGTGTTATCTGTGTAGAGATAAGATGACTGCTTGTTGATGTTTAGTTGTTTAGTAGTGTCCGACTCTTCGTGACCCCCTGGACCAGAGCACGCCAGGCACTCCTGTCTTCCACTGCCTCCCGCAGTTTGGTCAAACTCATGCTGGTAGCTTCGAGAACACTGTCCAACCATCTCGTCCTCTGCCGTCCCCTTCTCCTTGTGCCCTCCATCTTTCCCAGCATCAGGGTCTTTTCCAGGGAGTCTTCTCTTCTCATGAGGTGGGCAAAGTATTGGAGCCTCAGCTTCGGCATCTGTCCTGCCAGTGAGCACTCAGGGCTGATTTCCTTCAGAATGGAGAGGTTTGATCTTCTTGCAGTCCATGGGACTCCTCCAACACCATAATTCAAAAGCATCAATTCTTCAAGATGACTGCTTAAGCAACTGTCACACTCATGCAGTCCGGTAGTCTCCATTAGTCTTTAGTTTATTTTAGTTTGCAGTAGCTGTAAAAGAATAAAGAAGCTATGCTTCAGAGCCGTCGTCCGCGTAGTTCATACTCTGTTGTGCACGGCTGACTTTGGCACTGAGTTTGGTGCTCACAGCTCAAAGTTGTGAGTCCATTGGGCTTAGACCTGCTTCCCTGCAGTGGAAGGTCTCTGGAAGTGCTTTCCCAGCTCCCCTGGCCCAGTTGGGGCTGAAGAGGTTGAGCCCAGTCGTTGGCACCGGCTCAAAGACGAAGTTGACAGTGGGCCCCTATTCAGGTGTGAGCCCCCCCCCCCCCGCACAAGCCCCTAAGCATGCCTAGCCACGACGCTGGTTCCTGGCGATGCCCCCTCCAACTCAGAGGCCTTCTTCCGAGAAAAACCGCTTCCGACCACGCCTGCTACGCCACATTTGTTTTCTGATCTGCTTAACCAATGTGGTGTGGTGGTTAAGAGCGGTAGTCTCGTAATCTGGTGAACTGGGTTCGCTTCCCCCTTCTTCCACATGCAGCTGCTGGGTGACCTTGGGCCAGTCACACTTCTCTGACCTCTCAGCCCCATTCACCCCACAGAGTGTTTGTTGTGGGGGAAGAAGGGAAAGGAGATTGTTAGTCGCTTTGAGACTCCTTCGGGTAGTGATAAAGTGGGATATCAAATCCAAACTCCTCCTCCTCCTCCTCTTCGTCTTCTTCTTCTTTTCCCCCTCTCTAGCTTGTCCACCCAAGTTACAACAGCTGCTGCCAGAATTGAATAAATGTGTGTTACTGAGCCGAGAACCATAAGGTCAATTTATCACGTTTGCCCATTTTTATTTTGCAACAGTTGGTCTGAGCCATGACAGCCTGGGTGGCCCAGCCTTATTTTCTAAGAAACAAACAGAGAGGTGTAACAGGCTAAATTGAGTACGAACCACATTATCCATCTGGTCTGCGCCTCTTCCCTCGGTTGCCTGCTTAGGCGCTCCAGAAGCGAAAGGTTTGCAACTCTTCGTCTCCCTTTCCTCCCCTTTTTCACCAGCTGCCAAGGGTTTTGAAGCATAGGAATTGGTGTGTATACCTTAGCATGTTGTTGTTCGCATCCGTCTGTCTCGAGAGACATTGGTGTGCGCCTCTGGGAATGAATTCAAACCTCTGCGTTAACAGCACCAAAGTGGCCTTCCCGGGGTGCAAGCCTGGAGGTCCTGGGCTGCCGAGGCAACAAGACCCCCTTCTTGGCCTTGCTGATGCGATGCAGAAGAAAGTTGGGCAGCCTGCACTCAACTCTCACCTGTGGCTCACCTGTCAGCAGCCACCTAGTCTCCCAGGTCTAAGTCCACTGGCTCTGTATTCCTATATTGTGTTTCTACATTTATAAAAGCATTATTATTATTATTATTATTATTATTATTATTATTATTATTATTAATACCCCACCCACTCTGGGCAGCTTCCAACAAAATATTAAACTACAGTACAGTGGTACCTCGGGTTACAGATGCTTCAGGTTACAGACGCTTAAAGTTACAGACTCCACTAACCCAGAAATAGTACCTCAGGTTAAGAGCTTTGCTTCAGGATGAGAACAGAAATTGTGCAGCAGCAGCAGGAGGCCCCATTAGCTAAAGTAGTACCTCAGGTTAAGAACAGTTTCAGGTTAAGAACGGACCTCCAGAACGAATTAAGTTCTTAACCCAAGGTACCACTGTAATGCATAAAAGCTTAAAAGTTTCCCTAAACAGGGCTGCCTTCAGATGTCTTCTAAAAGTCTGGGAGTTGTTGTTCTCTTTGACATCTGGTGGGAGGGCGTTTCACAGGGCAGGGGCCACTACTGAGATGGCCCTCTTCCTGGTTCCTTGTAACTTGCAGTGAGGGAACCGCCAAAAGGCCCTCGGCACTGGACCTCAGTGTCCGGGCAGAACGATGGGGGTGGAGATGCTCCTTCAGATATACTGGGCCGAGGCCGTATAGGTCTGTATAGGCCAAAACCGACTTCTCAGATGGAGGTTGTTGTTTTTCGTCCAGCTGGATCACTGAGACTCATTGCCCGTGATGTTTGGGAAAGTGCCGGAGCTTATTTATTTTTAATCAGAGTTCATGATGGAACTAAATTTCTGGCACATAAACGCCTTCCCTCAAGGCCCTCGTTTGATTCCCTTAATTTGTTTCTTGCGTGACAAATGATCGGATACAATCACGCTATCATGAGTAAGGACCAATTTGCTCTTAATGCCTCGTGAATTTGGCAAGATGTAAAACTGATTTACACAAAGCGTCAAAACTTGTTAGTATTCCGTACCAAAGTCTTGCTTAAAAAAAATAAAAAATAGTAAAGAACTTGGGAGGCTGGGAGTTGAATGGGGAGAAACCCTGACCCATTTACTTGTGAGTAAGCCCCACCAAATTCAATAGGATTTGCTTCTGAGAAAACACGGCAGATTAACCTTGCTATTCTGAGATAAAGTAAAGGTAAAGGGACCCCTGACTATTAGGTCCAGTCGCGGACGACTCTGGGGTTGTGGCACTCATCTCGCTTTATTGGCCGAGGGAGCCAGCGTACAGCTTCCAGGTCATGTGGCCAGCATGACTAAGCCACTTCTGGCGAACCAGAGCAGCGCACAGAAACGCCATTTACCTTCCCACCGGAGTGGTACCTGTTTATCTACTTGCACTTTGACGTACTTTCGAACTGCTAGGTTGGTGGGAGCAGGGACCAAGCAACGGGAGCTCACCCCGTCACGGGGATTCGAACCGCCGACCTTCTGATCAGCAAGTCCTAGGTTCTGTGGTTTAAACCACAGTGCCACCTGCATCCCCATTCTGAGGTAGGGACCCCCATTAAAGAAAATGAATATCCACCTCCTGCTCAGCTATTGGCTTCACTTTCAAATAGCAGTTCAATTGGCATTCAGGCCTTTGAACATAAGAACTCTTTTGTGTCCGTCCAAAGGTCCATCTAGCCCAGGGGCCACTGGTACGTTGCCCATGGGTGCAGTGGTGCCCTTGAAGTCTTTCCTTGGTGCCCACAAAGCCTCTGAGTGCACGCACATGTCCCCCTTGGTCACAAGCCAGTGTGGTGTAGTGGTTAAGAGCGGTAGTCTCGTACTCTAGGGACCCAGGTTCGCGTCTCTGCTCCTCCACATGCAGCTGCTGGGTGACCTTGGGCTAGTCACACCTCTTTGAAGTCTCTCAGCCCCACTCACCTCACAGAGTGTTTGTTGTGGGGGAGGAAGGGAAAGGAGACTGTTAGCCGCTTTGAGACTCCTTAAAGGGAGTGAAAGGCGGGATATCAAATCCAAACTCAAGGTGGTGAGCCTGCTTGGCTTTTTCTCCCTTGAAAAATACACAGAGCCGAAGGAGGAAATTTGGAAAATGGCCCTCTTTCCCACTTCCTCTTTCAGCTCTATGTGCTCTTCAAGGCTCAAATTACTGGATCCAACTTTTGCCCAGATCCCTTGGAAAAGCAAAATAAAGACATATTATTCTCTCGCTTTCCCATCCCAGGGAAGGGGGCACAAATCCACACTAGGGCGTGGGAAAAGTGACCACACTTGGTCGAAATTCCAAATCTGCCCAAAGATTGGTGATCCCTGATCTACATCCTGTTTGCAAGACCTCTAGGGGTCTCTTTCAATGCCACCTGAACCAGTGATCCTCACCATTTGCTATGGGTTGTGAGTTCCATAAGTGAATTAGATGCTTAAAAAAGAATGCAGAAATGAGCAAATGACAAACACCCCCTTAGTCTTCTTCTGGTGGTTCTTTTAAAAAATTAATTTCACATATTACCCCACCCCTTCTAAGGAGCTTAGAGCAGTTGACACAGGTTCTTCCCCAGGAAGTCTTCAATCAAAGCTTCCTCCATGTTGTTTCTACCCGTCTCCTGCCCAGGTACTTATAATTCTGCCTTTGTAGCTCAACGCACATTTTCTTAGACTGCAAAACAACACCGGCAAATACACAACTCCCCCTTTGATGTTGGTGGCTTGGCCTAGTTCCACTTGGCAAACAGACAGCAGCATCAGAAAGGGGCTAAAAACAACTGTGAGTGATTTGCAGGAATAACACCGTGAACAGGACAATAGCTTCCATTCAGGGCAGCTGATGGAAGGGGATTAATTCTATTTTTATCTGGTTTTCGAAACCTGATTTGACACGTGAGCCCAGCAGGTCAACCTTGACTGCCATCAACCAGCCAAGTTCACAGATGGTAGAAAAAGCCTGGGCCCAGCAGGTGTGATGAAGGGTGGAAAGGAGGGGTGGAATCGTGGCACGGGAGTGGGTCTTAAAATATGAACAATATGGGATTTTAGGAGAGGGGTACTACATAATGCTCCTTCTGGGGTAGTTTGTCCACCTTTGAGCCTCACCTTGTACTCAGCTCTCACCTGTGACTTCTCGACGCTGTCAGCATGCAATAGCTGCCGCACCCCAGAACGACTTTGACTGGCTGGCTAAACCAGGTGAGGGTAGCTGATGGGTCTCAAACCCTCCATGAGTTAGGGCCTTCCCCTGCATGTGAAGACAGACTCTGTCAGATTGAGCGGACAAGACTGATACTAGGTCCTACGGTCAAGACAGCGGTTTCTGCAAGTGTGTAGGTGTGGGTGCGGGTGGAGCTGTGGTCTAAACCACTGAGCCTCTTGGGCTTGCTGATCGGAAGGTCAGCTGTTCGAATCCCCGTGACGGAGTGAGTTCCCGGCGCTCTGTCCCAGCTCCTGCCAACCTAGCAGTTCGAAAGCACACCAGTGCAAGAAGATAAATAGGTACCGCTGTGGCGGGAAGGTAAACGATGTTTCCATGCGCTTCCGTCACGGTGTTCTGTTGTGCCAGAAGCAGCTTAGTCATGCTGGCCACATGACCCGGAAGCTGTGCACCGGCTCCCTCACCCAATAAAGCGAGATGAGTGCCGCAACCCCAGAGTCATCCGTGACTGGACTTAACTGTCAGGGGTCCTTTACCTTTTAAAAATCTCTTAGCACCCATAACAAACTACAGCTCCCAGAATCTTAACAAACTACAGGATTTCTTTTCGGGGAAAGTCACGTGCCTTAAATGTGCTTTGGATGTGCTTTAAATGTGCAGTGTGGATCTGCCTGAAATGTTTGCGTTGGAAACAAAATATTTAGAGAACAAATGGGGAGGGGAGGGAATAAATAACCCAAAAATAGATAAAACTCTTTGAAGAAAAAAATAATATTTGGGGGAGATGGCTGTTTTTCATGTGTGACATCCGTTCAGCATCCTCCACAGATTTTGGGCAAAAGCTGTTGAAAGACTGACATATTAGGGGCGGCGGGTACACGTCTGTGGTTCATGTAGCCTGCCTGTTCGGAGAGATGGATTTTTAAATGTCTTGACATTTCCTTACCGTCAGAAGAAATCATTGAGGTCAGATACAAGCAAATGGCTAAGAGTGGGTGAATAGGACTGGAAACCCTTTGGGGGTAGGCAGTTGGGGGTGTGTGGAGAAACTGTTGCCTACATAAATCTTGCAATTTCACCCAAGATGAATCCCATAAACAAAAAGCTAACCTTCCAGTCACCTGAATAGGATTAAGAGTCTGCCATATAAACAAAACACACACACAAACAGGCAACCCACTCGCCTAAAATTCATTCTGGGTCCTGTTTGCTTGGTCGCTGGTTATTTGTTCCTGGGTTTTTCTATAGAAAATAAATATCCCTGCTCTCCTGTACAAACTCGTCCAATGCACAGTTTCATTTTGCTTCCTGGTAGCTGAGACTTTTCTGGCTTTTCTCTAGAGAGACAAAAGTCAGTTATGTACCTGTATTTATTGATTGACTTAAGTTAACGCTTGTAAGCTGCCACTGTGAATCTTGGGCAGCTGGAAGTGGCTTGAAGATGTCACAAATAAGGAACACTTTTGTGATGAAAAAGATGCCCCGAGTTCGAAAACATAGGATTCCAAATTGCCTGATTTCGCTCCCAATATTGAAAGCTCAAATCGTTTTAACAGTGGAATAGAAAAAGAAAGCAGAAACATCACCTTGCTGACAAAGGTCCGTATAGTTAAAGCTATGGTTTTCCCAGTAGTGATGTATGGAAGTGAGAGCTGGACCATAAAGAAGGCTGATCGCCAAAGAATGGATGCTTTTGAATTCTGGTGCTGGAGGAGACTCTTGAGAGTCCCATGGACTGCAAGAAGATCAAACCTCTCCATTCTGAAGGAAATCAGCTCTGAGTGCTCACTGGAAGGACAGATCCTGAAGCTGAGGCTCCAATACTTTGGCCACCTCATGAGAAGAGAAGACTCCCTGGAAAAGACCCTGATGTTGGGAAAGATGGAGGGCATAAGGAGAAGGGGACGACAGAGGACGAGATGGCTGGACAGTGTTCTCGAAGCTACCAGCATGAGTTTGACCAAACGGTGGGAGGCAGTGGGAGACAGAAGTGCCTGGCATGCTCTGGTCCAGGGGGTCACAAAGAGTCGGACACAACTAAATGAGTAAACAACAAAGAAAAAATGTTGTGCATGATACATATGTGAATAATTGTTAGTTTTTATTTATCTATTTATAAAACAAATTATCTGTGTGCTGCTGTGTCATGAAGAATATATCGAAACAGTTCACAGCAATAAAAGCATTAATACCAGACTATAAAAACCATAAACAATTAACCATTGCGGAATGATGTATATTTAATTGCCTGCATAAGCTTGGCAGAATAGAAAAGCTTTCAGCAGGTGTTCAAAGGTTGGCACAGATGTGATACCTTAGTGGAACATCCATTTTCAGCGAATGTATACCTCTGGATGCAACTTTGGCCGACTCTATAACCAATAATGGAAGATTGTGTGGCAACAGTGATGGCAGGAGGACTTAGGAAACAAGAGGTTTCGTCGGCTTTGCTCTGTTCTGATGAGACGCTAATGTCACAAGCACCACCTTAGCAACTCAGAAGCCTTTGCCTCATGGCCAATGACTGTCCTCAAATGTCCTCACAACATCTTGCCTTTGGTGCCATCTGAAAACCTGGTTGACTTGGCAAATTAGAGCTTCGAGGCAAACACAGACTGAGAGCTTCTTGGTTTGATTCCTGGCGAACCCGGCCGTTTTGCAATATATCTCCTCCTTCTGTGCCCCGGACAGTGTTCTCTGAGTTTGCTTGCTATGCTATAATCTCCTGCAGGGGGTTAGAAACTGCAAAGGTTAAGAAATGGCCATTCTTGTCTGCAGGAGGAGATGTAACTAGACCTTTTTGGCCTTTTCAGTTTCACTGGGCCACCCAAAGGGGCTGCACTTTTATAACCCCCAAGTTATTTGTTGCTGATGCCCTCACTGAATACAGCACCGCCAATGACTCTTTAGAGAGCAAAGCAGGCAAGGAATGAAAAAAGGAGCTCTCTGCTTTTAGAAGCTTGCAATCTAAATGCTAACAGCAGGGAAGAGAGACAGAAATGGGAGGAAAGGAAAGGAAAGTCAAGAATAGCAGGTGGGGTGAAGGGTCAAGCAAGGAAAAGGCATCCTTTGCTGGAAGGCATCAGCCCCCAGCACCCATGAGCTCAGCAACATCTCATGCTCTTGACTTCTCTAGTGCTGGGCAGAAGATGGTGTCATCATGCCCGGTTCCCATCAGCAAGTGGAAAAGAAAACAGAATGGAAGCAAGATTGTTTCCCACCCCCCTCGAGAAAAACTGCCCCCTGGTTTCCCCCAGGTAATTTGTGCAAAGGCGGCTGCTGTGTTGCCCTTTAGACCTGCTCTGCTTGTTCGGCACTGCAGCGGGGGAAATCCAGTAAGCGAATGTCAGGGAACTGCCATCAGAGGCACGGGAGAAGGAGAGGGTCTCTGATTCTGCAGGGGAAGGTCCCAGCGCTAGAGGGAGACTCAGCCGGGAAGAAGGGGAAGAAAATGAGTGTAACACCAGGGATCCAGTAGAGCAACGGGACAGGGAGGTGCAGGGGCTCCAGGACTCTTCGTTGGAAGTTAGCGAGGAGAGCCCAAGCACCCCGCTGCCCACGCCCACCCTGCGCAGGAGACTCCCGCGCAGTGAGAGGCAGAAACGATTGAGCGTCAAACAACTCTTATGTTGGCAGCGCTTTAAGAAACGCCCACAGACAGATTCTACGAGTGACTAAGGGCAGCCACGCTGAGATGGGCTGTGCAGTCCGGAGGGTTTAACCAGGCAATCTAATGCTCAAACGGAGCAGGATTACGCACGAGTAACTCCCAACCACTACAGCGAATCTACACCAGTCGCTTATAGCGTTAAAAATGCGTTATGGAAATGTCACACCAGAGGGCGCTGCAGAGCAGCGATCTGGGAAATGCCATTGAGAGCTACATAACTTTTTTTATATAGCCTTTGATAGCGTTTTTGCAGGTCAGTGGAGATCCAGCTCTCTCCGCATCCTATTACGTCCTTCCTTGGGAAGGATCACAGCTCAGCAATAAAGCAAAGGCCCTGGGGTCTCCGGGTAGAGCAGGGGAAGGCTGCTTCCTAAAATCCTGCAGAGCTGTTGCCATTCAGGGTAGACAATACTCTTGGCTACATGGGCCAAGAGTCTGACTCTTTTACAAGAAGGGAGATTCCAACTAAACATCAGAAAGAACTTTGTGATGGGAAGAGCTGTTTGACAGTGGAACGGACTCCCTTCCATGGAGGTTTTGAAGCAAAGGTTGGGTGGCCATCTGTCATGGATGCTATAGTTGAGAATCCTGCATTGCATACGTTTTTGAAAAAACCAGAGTCTATGCAAACAGCAGCAAGAATATTATGGGCCCAAAAATGGAAGCAAGAAGAGTTACCGACGATTGAAGAATGGAGGATGAAGTTAATGGACTATGCAGAATGAGATAAACTAACAGGAAGGATTTGAAACCGGCGAGACCAGAAATTCACGGAAGACTGGAGTAAATTTACGGACTATTTGAAAAGTAATTGTGAAGAACAGATGATGTTTGTAGGGTTGCAAGAAGTTTTGGGAGGAGTATTATTAGAGGTATTGTAAAAATGGACAAGGGGGAGGATGATTTGTTAAGAGATGTAAAGGCAATATAAAGTTAAGAAATGCATAAGAAGTGGTTAAAACAGTGGATCATCAGAGGTGCTGATGGAAGTCTAAAAAGATTGTATAAGTGATAAGTTTTGTGGTACATTTTATAATTTATATGTTAAAATGAATAAAAAATATTATAAAAAAGGAAATGGCCAAAAAAAGAAAAGGAAGGGAAAAACCAGAGTCATTCCTGTTGGGAATGGTGGGAGAAGACATTGACAAGAATGACCAGAAACTATTCTTATACACAACAATGGCGGCGAGGTTATTGCTGGCTCAGGTATGGAAACAGCAAAAATTGCCTACAATAGAAGAATGGCAGTAGAAGGTTATGGAGTACGCAGAAATAGCCAAATTAACAGCAAAAATTCGACATCAGGGGGATGAAACATATAAAAAAGAATGGGGGAAATTTATGTTATATAGAGAGAAGATGATGTGAAATAGGGAAACCAGTAGAATTAAAATAATATCTCATAACAGGAAAATACAAGAAGTTTACTGGATAATAATATCAAAATGAATTAAAAATGGACTACTATTGAACAATATTTGTAAATGAATATAGACAGACAACAATAATTTGTATATATAGAAAGATTTATTTGTTTATGGACATTTAATGGAAATAATGAAGAAGAACAATCTTATTGAAAATGGACAAAGACAATGCGAAAAGTCAAAGAGGACACAAAGAAGCCAGAAGAAGGAAGGAGGGAAGTCAGCTCGGGAGAGCAAGAACAAATGTGAAATATAATGTATGTGTGTGTACAGTATGTAACTAAAAATTCAATAATGATCAGATGGGGGGGGAGAGAATCCTGCCTTGCAGGGGGTTGGACTAGATGACCCTCAGGGTCCCTTCCAACTCTACAATTCTTTGATTCTGTGAAGGGACAACAGAAGTACAAAGGGGTTTGTACAAAGGGGTTTGGACGCTGGAAGAAGATTGGATTGTTTTTATTCTCTTTTTTATCATTAGAAATGTTTTGTGAACGTTGGAAAAATGTTGAAATGAAATTACTTGGCTCTTGTAAAAATGTTTAAAGAATTAGGTAAAAAGGTAATGGTTATGAGAAGCTGACAAAAATAAGATTTAAGTTTTAAGGTTTTCTATAAGATAAGATGAAAATAGAGTAAGGTAATGTAATGACGGAATATTATGAATTATGGAAAGGATTTGCTGCGACAATTATTAATCAAGATACAAGAGATGGGAGGGGGAGGAGGTCATGGAAAGAAGGTAATGAAATTCGGGAATTTGAAAATGATGGTTTTATTGTTTCTTTTTCTTTTTGTGTTTTTGTCTTTTTTCTTTGTAACTTTTAAAAAAAATTCTTTTTTCAATAAATATCATTTTAAAAAAAAAGAAGTACAAAGGGGTTTGTGGATGGTACATGATGTCAGGGGGCTACAAAAAAAAAAGCCCATGTGTGTCAGGTTATGTTGAAAGAGACTCATTATGTGCTTCAACATCCCTAACCTAGGTTTGCTTACAAAGCAGAAGCGGTCGACCCGTTAAATTTCTCGTTCTCATCTTTCCATTTCAGGTTGGCTGCAAGGCTGCGATGGTCTTCTTCCAGTATTGCATCATGGCCAACTTCTTCTGGCTCCTAGTTGAAGGCTTGTACCTCCACACGCTTCTGGTCATCTCCTTCTTCTCAGAGAAAAAATATTTCTGGTGGTACATCCTGATTGGCTGGGGTAGGCAACCTCTGGTCGGCGTGCCTTTTTTCTGATATAGAAAAATGTTGCTGTGTTTTTGCAAGAACAGAAATAGTCCATAGCAGAGGGTGAGGGATCTGTAGTCCGTCTGTCCTGACCCCCCAATGTTGCCAGACTACAACTCCCATCATCCTTTTTTTATTTTATTCCTTCTTTTTCTTGTATGTATGCAATACAGCACCATTTAGGAACACACCAGAACAAGAATATCCAGGGCTGAAATCAAACAACAGTTCTAAAAAATGAAACAAATTGAAATTGTAATATTCCAGGTGGTTTTTAATTGTTTTTAATGTTGTTTTAAATGTAGTAATGTACCCTGGGGCTTTAGGGTGAAGGGCGGGAGGGAAAGAAAGAAGGAAGGAAGGAAGGAAGGGAGGAAGGGAGGAAGAAAGGAAGGAAGGAAGGAAGGAAGGAAGGAAAGAAAGAAAGAAAGAAAGAAAGAAAGAAAGAAAGAAAGAAAGAAAGAAAGAAAGAAAGAATAATGTAATACAAATGCAACTTTCAGACTGAAAGCAGAACTTTGAAATCTAATCAAAATCTGATCCTCACTTGGCAGGTGCACCCAGCTTGTTTATCTCTGCCTGGACTATCACTCGGATCCACTTTGAGGATGTTGGGTAAGCAGGCAAAATTCATCCACAAGGCTTCCTGGTGCCAGGAGAAAATGTTGGCTTGATGAGGAGGGCTCTGTAGGTGGCAAAATTGGGCTTTAACGCCTAGGCAGGGGCTGCAGAAGTACTGACTCTCTCCATTCATTTGCCAGCTTTTTGTTTGTGTTGAAGAGATGCTCAGTTCCTGTTTTCCAAGAAGAGCTGGCAACTTCAGTGTCTGTTGATTTCCGAATCTCGCTCCTGCCTTGCACCCTCTCGGGCCCAGAATTGGCATTATGCAGAGTGAGGCAGCAACCTCAGGCAGTGGTATTTAGACAACAGCGCTGAGTATGTCACAAAGGAAGATAGATACATCCAGTTCAGTTTGCATTTAAAGGGAAAACTGCCTAATTTTCACTTTCTGAAATAATACACAAACTGAGACACAGCTATCCTTTGAAATCCACACTCCTCCAAATTTTCAAATGACGTTCCCTAGCCAACTAATAAGTACAAAAATGCATATACTAGTGTTATTCCTGAAAATGCATTGTATTTGGGAGAATGCATTGTATTTGGGAGAACTGCTTTGCAAAAAAAGTGTGTGGCAGGAAATATTTGCACCAAAATACTGGGGATATTTCATGAGGACGAGTCTCCTGTTTGGGGTGTTTATCCAACACTATTCAGAAAGGGCCATGACTCAATGGTTGGACACCTGCCTTGCATGTAGAAGGCACCACGTTCAATCCCTAGCTAGAAAGGAACCTGTCTGAACTCCTGGAGAGATAGACCAGGAGTGGGGAATCATTCTCAGACCATATTCCCTCACAGGGAGCACTGAGCTCTATGTGGGGCTACCTTTGAAGGTGACTCAGAAACCATGACTAATCCAGAATGTAGCAGCTAGACTGGTGACTGGGAGCAGCCAACGAGACCATATAACACCAGTCCTGAAAGACCTACATTGGTTCCCAGTATGTTTCCAAGCACAATTCAAAGTGTTGGTGCTGACCTTTGAAGCCCTAAACGGCCTCGGTCCAGTATACCTGAAGGAGCGTCTCCACCCCCATCATTTTGCCCGGACACTGAGGTCCAAATCTGAGGGCCTTCTGACGGTTCCCTCACTGCGAGAAGTGAACCAGGCAGAGGGCCTTCTCGGTGGTGGCGCCCGCCCTGTGGAATGCCCTCCCATCAGATGTCAAACAGTTAAACAACTATCTGACTTTTAGAAGTCATCTGAAGGCAGCTGTGTATAGGAAAGTTTTTAATTTTTGTTGTTTTATTGTGCTTTTATATTTGCTGGAAGCTGCCCAGGGCGGCTGGGGCAACCCAATCAGATGGGCAGGGTACAAATAATAAAATTCCTGTTACCATTATTATTCTGGGGGTCACTTGCCACTGGTGGACAGAGCCGGGGAGAAAACAGGTGGAGGAACAGATGCAACCTTTAGCATTGTACAGTACAGTCGTACCTTGGTTGCCAAATGCCTTGGAACTCGTACGTTTCGGCTCCTGAACAATCAAAAACCGGAAATGAGTGTTCCAGTTTCCAAACAATTTTCAGAAGCTGAATGTCCAGCGCGGCTTCCGTGGCTTCCAGTTAGCTGCAGGAGCTTCCTGCAGCCAATCAGAAGCCGTGCTTTGGTTTCCAAACATTTTGGAAGTTGAATGGACTTCCAGAACAGATTCCGTCCAACTTCCAAGGTACGACTGTAGCTGGATTCCAGCCCTGTGAAAGCCTGAGTTTACTGAGTATACACACCACGAAGGACTTGACCAGAGGATGAGCCTTTCCAGCTCAGTCGTAGCAGAGGCTCCGACAAGCGGTACATCCAGGCAGATGAGAGGCATTGTCACATTCAGGTGAGAGGGCATGGTCTCAGGTATTGCCTAAGGATGAGATGTGGCCTAGAGAGGCCTGAGGGCCACCTGAAGAGACCTGGAGAGCCACATTTGTCTCCTGGGTCTGAGGTTCCCCAACATTGACCCCGATACAGTGGTGCCCCGCAAGACGAATGCCTCGCAAGACGGAAAACTCGCTAGACGAAAGAGTTTTCCGTTTTGGAGGTGCTTCGCAAAACAAATCTCCTATGGGCTTGCTTCGCAAGACGAAAATGTCTTGCGAGTTCCTGAGGGGTTTTTTTCCTCCCCCCCTTTTTCTAAGCCGCTAAGCTGCTTATCAGCTGATCTGATAAGCTGCTAAAAGCCGCTAAAAGCCGCTAATAGCACTAATAGCGCTAATCCGCTAATCCGTCAATGGGCTTGCTTCGCATGACGGAAAAACCGCTAGACGAAGAGAATCACAGAACGGATTCTTTTCGTCTTGCAAGGCGAAGATAGATATTACAGAGCAAGACGGGCCATGGCAGCTTCCGGTATTCCTCTCTTTCCCTGCATTGTGCAGCAATTGGGAAGTGTTAGATGTGGTCTGGGGCCCCTTTTCAGTTCCTGTGGGGCCCCACGGGCCTCGTCACTGCTGCACATGAGCATATCATGCAGAGTCCAACCACTAGGTCCATCTAACCCACGATAGTCCGTTCCAGTTGACAGCAGCTTCCTGTGGTCTCAGCTGAAGGCCTAAGATGCTTTTGCAGAGATATCAGCATGTGCTTCCACCCCTGAGCTGTGGTCCCATGAACTGTGTGTGCCTCTTTAAGATACAGACATCCTCCTCCTACATTGTCTGGAACTGAAGGGTATCATTTACTTCCTCAACTGCTTCCTCCGTACCCAATAAGAAGTTCTTGATCTATTTGTATTCCTTTACAGTTGTTGGGACTTAATCGAATCTCCCTTTTGGTGGATCATCAAGGCTCCCATTTTGGTTTCCATATTGGTAATGTATCCATGGATATATATTCCCCCCCCCCCAATCATTCCTTCGCTGGCCTTCTCATGCATCGCTGTTGCTTCTTGGGGAGACAGAAATCGCCTCCGGTGTTTCGTTACTGGATTCTAGAGAGGAGTTTTGCTAAGAATATGCTTTGCTTAGCAGGAACAGAACCCGGATGTATCAATTCTGATTCACATCCTTCACAAGTCCAGTTCATGCTGACGTTCTGCTCCAGACAGTTGTCTCAGCCAGGGGAGGGAGGGGTTCTAGGCCACATAGGTACATGTTCTAGGCTCAGATTTTAAGACACGTGCTGCTAGACCCTGTTGAGGGTCCATTAAGCAACATGTGGTCTAGCAGATTTCTGGGTCCGGTGCACTAACTTTAGGTGTGCTGTGGTAAACGGTACCTCTCCATCTCCTCCGACTAACCGAAAAGGCTCTTGACCTGTCATGGCATCGACGTGTGCATAGCTGTGCTCTGTGGGCTTGACATCATCATACTTGGGATGTCATAACACAAAAGTCCCAAGCAGGCTGATGTCAGGCCCAAGATGGCTGCCGTCCTGTCTTGCTTTACTTTGTCCCTCTCTGAGCGGTGTCTGGTCTTTGTTGTCTCTCAATTATGTGGCGTACACCCAAAAAATGAAGTTGTGGCGGGCAAAATAATCCTTCTGAAGCAGGGCCATTCGACGAGCTCGTACACACAGCTGTTTTACCACACATTACCTCACACATCTGGACCGAATCTTAGCGTGCCACATGGCAAGGTAACGAAGAGGACAAGAGCTAACCCCTTATCACCCGGTGGCGGTTTAGTCATGTTTGTTGACTCCGTTTGACAGAAAAGGAACTTACCTGTCCCCTTTTTCTAATTTTGTTTATTGATTTCTCTCCCCCACAGATAAATTTCGTCCTCTTTATTTGCATCATCCGGATCCTGGTTCAGAAACTTCACTCTCCAGATGTCGGCCGAAATGATACAAGCCAGTATTCGTAAGTCTGAATTTACTTTGCAGCTCAAAAAATGATTTTTTTTTTTATTTATTTTTTTGCATTTCCTGAGGTTAGATAGATAGATTGTTAATATTTATACCCTCCATCTCCTCCTAGGAGCCTCAGTGTGGCATTCATGGTTCTCCTCCCTCCCTGTTTTATCCTCACAACCGTAGGGACGTTTATAGATGCTAGAAGAGGGTACATTTAGTAGATATTATCCTTCCTTGTGAGTTCAGCAGTGCATCCCTTTGCAGCATAAAAAGGGAACCTTTGGTAGGCTAGTTTTAGTCTTTTCGTTTAAGTAATCCAGGTTGCTTTAAGACTCACCAGATTCTCCCGATATCCCCCCCCCCAAAAAAAAAACTATAATCACACAGACAACCTTGCAAAAAGTAACAATAATATTTATTCACTCAGAATACTTGTTGAAGAGTAACATGCAGCAACTTTGTTCAGGCAGGCTTAAAATGGCAATCCAGTTACAAAGGCATACCGTATTTTTTGCTCTATAACACGCACTCGACTATAAGACGCACGTAGTTTTTAGAGGAGGAAAATCTGTAGGCATGCCACCCGTAGGCATTTCCTCCATAACACGCACAGACATTTCCCCTTACTTTCTAGGAGGAAAAATTGAGTGTTATGGTGCAAAAAATACGGTACTTTAGTCCAGTTTAAAATGGAGTCTGAGCTATGGAGCAATGGCGCTCAGAAATGCATTTTCCTATCAACTTAGTTGGCTTCGAAAGAGAATTAGACCAATCCATGGAGGAGAGGGCCGCCATGTTGGAATATTCTAGAAGAAACTTGGAAACAGTCTTGAACAAGTTGCTAGGCAACGGAAAATTTCCCCAGCAACAGGTGTCTTTATTAGGGCATGTGGTCGACTAAGTCTGGGTCAGTGTAAATGAGCATGTGAATGAGTCAGCATTAGGTCTCTATGGCCTGGATGGCTAAAAGAGGAAAAAATTATGTTGCGTTATTTGTTTATTTATTTAGGACCAGTGTAAAGTTTTGTAAATACTGTATTTTTCTGTGTATAAGACTAGGTTTTCCCCCTAAGAAATAATGTACAAAATTTGGGGGCATCTTATACACGGGGGCCATCTCCCCCCATTTCCTTAAACCGGAGTCCCCCCAAATAGGGGGCGTCTTATACACGGGGGCGTCTTATAGATGGGTAATAAAGACTCTAAGAAGCAGAACCAAATTGTGTGTATTCCTATAGTGGGAATTTCACTAAGAGATAGCTGGAATGCTGCTGATGTTGTAAATAAGTAAAAGATGCAGTAAAGCTTTTCTGTAAAAGGAACTTTGCTGCAGAAAGAAATGGAAACTCAAGATTAGATGCTCACATACCAACATACCAGTGGCTACAGTGCCGGATTTACTTATAAGCTAAACAAGCTATAGCTTAGGGCCCCACTCCCTTCGGGGCCCAAAAAATACTTAAAGGAAAAACAACTGGATGTACATTTCCAAAATATAAGATAAAGAACAAATAAAATAAAACTTACATCCAGCAACAGTGTTTTGTGTTGTGTAGGCTCCTATGATGTAAGTCGTGGGCCCTGCCTGCTAGCCTGCTCCCTAAAATATCACTGGTTTACTCATTTCTATATATAGGATACCTACATTCTGCATGTGCAAATGGCTTTAGATACCTATTAGGTCCATAAATTACCATATAGCATATAAAAGGTAAAGGGTAAAGGGACCCCTGACCATTAGGTCCAGTCGTGGCCGACTCTGGGGTTGCGGTGCTCATCTCGCTTTATTGGCCGAGGGATCCGGCGTACAGCTTCCGGGTCACGTGGCCAGCATGACTAAGCCGCTTCTGGCGAACCAGAGCAGCGCACGGAAACGCCGTTTACCTTCCTGCCGGAGCGGTACCTATTTATCTACTTTCACTTTGACGTCCTTTCGAACTGCTAGGTTGGCAGCAGCAGGGACCGAGCAACGGGAGCTCACCCCGTCACGGGGATTCGAACCGCTGACCTTCTGATCAGCAAGTCCTAGGCTCTGTGGTTTAACCCACAGCGCCACCCGCGTCCCTATTCAAGACAAAAAACAGCGACAATTTGTTGTTGACAAAGGACAGCTGGACATGTAAAGGGCCCCATTACCTTCAGTAGCTTAGGGCCGCATCAAACCTAAATGCGGCCCTGAGTGGCTACTAGCCATGACATCTATGATCCTCCTCCATTTTGGACGCAGCAACGCTTCTGTATGCTAGTGGCTGGAAACCACAGGAGGGGAGAATGTTGTCGTACCCCCGTCTTGCTTGCGGGTTTCGCCCAGGAATTTAGTGGCCCCTGTGAGAACAGGGTGCTGGTCCAGATGGGTCTTGGGCCTGATCCACCAAGGATCTTCTTACATTTGCACCTTCACTTGATAACAAGTTTCCAGGAAGCGGAAGCCAAGGCGTTTCTGTTCAGAAACTTTCTTGGAAGCGCCAGGCTGATCTGAAGCCATCGCACCTGCAGAAATTAGAGTAAGCAGCTCCTAGAATCCATTGGCAGTTCCTGAAACGAGGACTTCAGGGAACTGCCAGGCTCGTTGAGTGTTTCCTTGCTAGGCTGCCGTTTGTGTTGTTCTGATCCAGAGTCTTGCTATCAAGAATATTGGCAAGCAGGTATGCTCTCTGAAGGCAGCTCCTATTGCAAAAAAAGGAGAGGATTCATTTTGTCAGTTATCACAGAGACGAGTTAAGAGGCTTGCTACATTATTGCATCAGTAATAGTGTCCCAAATAAAGTCATACCTCGTGTTGCATTCCGCTCTTGTTACAGGTGCAGGTCCAATGAGGGCTTAATAATAATATATATTATATATATATATATATATATATATATATATATGCTTTCGTAGATTTTCACGGGTACAGGAATGCAGGTTTTGGTGTCTTCGGGTGTCTTCCCGTGTAAGAGTTGGGGTGTCTAGGCGACGTTTCGACGAGGTCTCACTCGTCATCTTCAGGCTGGTGCTTTCGGCTTCTTGTTACTAGAACAGAGCAGGATCTCAGTGTTTGAGTTCCTATAAATACTGTTGAGGGGGTGTGGTATATAGCCTCCAACGTTCTGGGCAGAGAGGAAGTTCCCAGGTTAGTGTGCCTTTTCTTCTTTTGTTCATTAATTACTTGAGGGATATCTTGAGTGATTTCTTGAGTGATATTCTGAGTACCACTTAGGAGGGTCATTAGGTGTGGATTAGTTGCTAAAGCTTTCGTGTCTTGACCTCTTGAGCTTGTGAAGAGTTTTTCTGAGAAGATGGCTGTACTGCACTTAGTTGTGCTCTGGCTTGGCTTCGTGTATAGGGGCGAGCTGTGGTTTTGTGCCCTGTGCCAGCCAGATCTGTGTAGGGATTGCAGGGGGGTGCAGCATCCGGAGGTGCCACTATGGTTTGGCTACTGGATGGTGTCTGTAATTTATCTGTGGAGAGGGTCTGGGTTTGGGTCTGGTGTGGTTGATTGGAGATGGCGTTCTGTGTGCCTCTGGTTCTGGTGTCGGTTTTTGTGGGGAGGGCTAATTTCCAGATGTCTGGCAGGCGGGACGTGTCGTCACGCTTGTTCATGTTGTGAGGGTGTTTCTCTATCTCGATGGCTTCCATGATTATTCTCTTGTGGTGATGTTCCATGTTAAAGAGCAATTTGGAATCTGCAAAATTAATTTCGTGTCCTGTTTCTTTCATGTGTTGGTAAAGAGAGGAAGTTTTTTCTTCTTTTTTGACGGCATTCTTGTGTTCTGCGATACGTGCATTTATTCGTCTGTTTGTTTGTCCAATGTACGTGGCTGGGCAGACTTTGCAGGGTATTTCATAGACCCCTTGGTTTTCTAACTGGATTTTATCTTTGGGGTTTCTGAGGATATTGGCTATTTTTTGGTTGGTGCAAAAGGCTGTTTTGATATTGTGTTTATGGAGGATTTTGCTAATTTTATCTGTAGTGCCCTTGATATAAGGAAGGAGGGCCATGCCATTGTTTTCTTCTGTGTCTTGGTTTTTGGGGGGTGTTTCTTTTTGGATTAGCTTCGTAACCCTGTTTTGCTGGTATCCGTTGGCGATTAACACATTTGAGAGATTCTGTAACTCAGTTGTCAAGTGGTCTTTGTCAGCCAGGCGTTTGGTTCTGGAGATGAGAGTCTTGGCTACGGAGTTTATTTGTGCAGGGTGGTGGTGTGATTGTGCATGTAAGTAGCGGTTGGTGTGTGTTTTTTTCCGGTAGATAGTGTGTCCTAGGGAGCCATCAGGTTTTTTGTAGATTAGGACGTCAAGGAAGGGAAGTTGGTTGTTGGCTTCTATTTCCATAGTGAATTGTATTTTGGGGTGTAGGCTGTTGAGATGTGTGAGGAAGCTATCTAGTTTTTCCTTCCCGTGTGGCCAAATTACAAAGGTGTCGTCAACATATCTGAGCCAAAGTTTGGGTTTGTGTTCTGACTTGTCTAAAGCATTGGTTTCAAAGTGTTCCATGTACAGATTTGCGATGACCGGTGAGAGGGGTGATCCCATAGGTGCTCCTTCTATCTGTTTGTATCTTTGTCCATTGTGGATGAAGTACGTGTTGGTTAGGCAGTGGTTGGTCAGGTCCAGGATGTATTCGGGGGGATTGTATTTGTTTTGAATGGCTGTCAAGGCTTCATTAATGGGCACTTGTGTGAAGAGAGAGCTTCGATGTTGTATCTCTCTTCACACAAGTGCCCATTAATGAAGCCTTGACAGCCATTCAAAACAAATACAATCCCCCCGAATACATCCTGGACCTGACCAACCACTGCCTAACCAACACGTACTTCATCCACAATGGACAAAGATACAAACAGATAGAAGGAGCACCTATGGGATCACCCCTCTCACCGGTCATCGCAAATCTGTACATGGAACACTTTGAAACCAATGCTTTAGACAAGTCAGAACACAAACCCAAACTTTGGCTCAGATATGTTGACGACACCTTTGTAATTTGGCCACACGGGAAGGAAAAACTAGATAGCTTCCTCACACATCTCAACAGCCTACACCCCAAAATACAATTCACTATGGAAATAGAAGCCAACAACCAACTTCCCTTCCTTGACGTCCTAATCTACAAAAAACCTGATGGCTCCCTAGGACACACTATCTACCGGAAAAAAACACACACCAACCGCTACTTACATGCACAATCACACCACCACCCTGCACAAATAAACTCCGTAGCCAAGACTCTCATCTCCAGAACCAAACGCCTGGCTGACAAAGACCACTTGACAACTGAGTTACAGAATCTCTCAAATGTGTTAATCGCCAACGGATACCAGCAAAACAGGGTTACGAAGCTAATCCAAAAAGAAACACCCCCCAAAAACCAAGACACAGAAGAAAACAATGGCATGGCCCTCCTTCCTTATATCAAGGGCACTACAGATAAAATTAGCAAAATCCTCCATAAACACAATATCAAAACAGCCTTTTGCACCAACCAAAAAATAGCCAATATCCTCAGAAACCCCAAAGATAAAATCCAGTTAGAAAACCAAGGGGTCTATGAAATACCCTGCAAAGTCTGCCCAGCCACGTACATTGGACAAACAAACAGACGAATAAATGCACGTATCGCAGAACACAAGAATGCCGTCAAAAAAGAAGAAAAAACTTCCTCTCTTTACCAACACATGAAAGAAACAGGACACGAAATTAATTTTGCAGATTCCAAATTGCTCTTTAACATGGAACATCACCACAAGAGAATAATCATGGAAGCCATCGAGATAGAGAAACACCCTCACAACATGAACAAGCGTGACGACACGTCCCGCCTGCCAGACATCTGGAAATTAGCCCTCCCCACAAAAACCGACACCAGAACCAGAGGCACACAGAACGCCATCTCCAATCAACCACACCAGACCCAAACCCAGACCCTCTCCACAGATAAATTACAGACACCATCCAGTAGCCAAACCATAGTGGCACCTCCGGATGCTGCACCCCCCTGCAATCCCTACACAGATCTGGCTGGCACAGGGCACAAAACCACAGCTCGCCCCTATACACGAAGCCAAGCCAGAGCACAACTAAGTGCAGTACAGCCATCTTCTCAGAAAAACTCTTCACAAGCTCAAGAGGTCAAGACACGAAAGCTTTAGCAACTAATCCACACCTAATGACCCTCCTAAGTGGTACTCAGAATATCACTCAAGAAATCACTCAAGATATCCCTCAAGTAATTAATGAACAAAAGAAGAAAAGGCACACTAACCTGGGAACTTCCTCTCTGCCCAGAACGTTGGAGGCTATATACCACACCCCCTCAACAGTATTTATAGGAACTCAAACACTGAGATCCTGCTCTGTTCTAGTAACAAGAAGCCGAAAGCACCAGCCTGAAGATGACGAGTGAGACCTCGTCGAAACGTCGCCTAGACACCCCAACTCTTACACGGGAAGACACCCGAAGACACCAAAACCTGCATATATATATATATATATATATGGGTTTTCCCAGCCACTCTGGGCAGCTTCCAACAAAATACTAAACCAACAAAATACTAAAATACAATAACCTATTAAACGTTAAAAGCTTCCCTAAACAGGGCTGCCTTCAGATGTCTTCTAAAAGTTTGGTAGTTATTTTTCTCTTTGACATCTGGTGGGAGGGCGTTCCACAGGGCGGGTGCCACTACCGAGAAGGCCCTCTGCTTGGTTCCCTGTAACTTGGCTTCTTGCAGCGAGGGAACTGCCAGAAGGCCCTCAGCACTGGACCTCAGTGTCCGGGCAGAACAATGGAGGTGGAGACGCTCCTTCAGGTATACTGGACCGAGGCCGTTTAGGGCTTTAAAGGTCAGCACCAACACTTTGAATTGCAGACTCCCAGGAGCCACACAGGGTGGCACTGTGGGTTAAACCACAGAGCCTAGGACTTGCCGATCAGAAGGTCGGCAGTTCGAATCCCTGCAACGGGGTGAGCTCCCGTTGCTCGGTCCCTTCTCCTGCCAACCTAGCAGTTTGAAAGCACGTCACAAAGCAAGTAGATAAATAGGTACCGCTCCGGTGGGAAGGTAAACGGCGTTTCCGTGAGCTGCTCTGGTTCGCCAGAAGTGGCTTAGTCATGCTGGCCACATGACCCGGAAGCTGTACGCCGGCTCCCACGCCCAGTAAAGCGAGATGAGCGCCGCAACCCCAGAGTCTGCCAGGACTGGACCAAATGGTCAGGGGTCCCTTTACCTTAGGAGCCACACAGAGGGACCTAGAGGGCTGTATCCAGCCCCTTAGCCATGGTTTGAGCATCACGGTTGCATCTGAGCCCCAGTCCCCGTGAACCTTTTTTGACAGCTTCAGGGCTACACTATTCTGGCCCCTCTGTCTTCTCTTACGCCCTGCTGAACATTTGCGGCTTCCTCTCATTTCCAATTCAAGATGTCCCTGCTCCAAGGAGCTCTGATTAAATCAGCATATGGAAAGATGTCCCCAATCAGGGCAGCGTCATAATGGATTCGAATGCCTCTCTTTTAGCAGAGCTCATCGGGAACTCTGCAAGTCTAACTAGACCAGCATGAGATATTCATCAGCCAAGCACCTTTACAAATTAAGTAGTGCTGGTGGAAGGAAGTTGTCCTCAGTTAATCCTCAGAACTACAAATAATTCAGCCAGAAACAGAACAGAGGCGCATTCTCAGCCCCAGTTCTGCCAGAAGGACAGAAGAAGAGAGGTGTTTTATGAAGGAGGGCTGGAGTCCGTTGACCGCAAGTAGCAAGAGATGGCGGAAGAATAGAATCATAGAACTGTAGAGCTGGAAGAGACCACAAGGGACATCTAGTCCAACCCCCTGCTATGCAGGAATCTTTTGCCCAGTGTGGTGCTCAAACCCATGGCCTGAGATTAAGGCATCCTAGGCTCTACCGACTGAGCTAAACGCAAAATTTTGTGAAGTCACAACACAAAGTACATTCATGGATGAGGAGCTAAATGTGTAGCTGCCATTTTTCCAACACCCTTCCACATCCAGCATTAACTTGCAGTTAGTCTGTTGTTTTTATAGCACTCTTAGATACAATATTGTACCTCTAGGTGTAATAAGAGCATGAAAACTATATATATATCAGCTCCCTTCCCCGAAGAGCTTACAGTTGGCACCACTCCCCATCAAATGTTTTCTGTCTGGCATGACCTCATGATCTAGCTCTCCATCTTTGGGGGACTGAGACCATGGACTGAGAGGAGTTATTGCTTTCAGAGCCAGCCCTGGATGTCCCCACTGCTCAAGGGACCCCAGTGCAAAATGGAGCACGTTCTCCTAGATCTCTCTGGCCTGAGCAGAGCACATTGTCTTCCTCTGACTTAGAAAACTCCAGCCCAGAAGCTTCATCCAAGTCAGTGGCCTTTGAGGCAAGCTCTGTCCCTTTAGCTGACTAAACATTAGGAAGAACTTTCTGACATCAAGTTCTGTTTGACAGTGGAACGAACTCCATCGGAAGGTGGCGGACTCTCCTTCCTTGGAGGTTTAGAAGCAGAGGTTGGATGGCCACCTCTCATGGATGCTTTAGCTGAGATTCCTGCATTGCAAGGGGTTGGACTAGATAACTTACAGGGTCCCTACCATCTCTATGATCCTGGATGTGGTTTCTCACAGAGGATGGTGCCAACCCCCCTGGTGGAGTTGCAGTTCTTCTTAAGGCTCAGTCTGGGATTGCTTCTAGTTGGTGAGGTGTTCTGGGGCCAGACCTAAAGGCAGATCTCTCTCTTATAGAGCCAGTGTGATGTAGTGGTTAAGAGCGGTAGACTTGTAATCTGGTGAACCAGGTTCGCGTCTCTGCTCCTCCACATGCAGCTGCAGGGTGACCCTGGGCTAGTCACACTTCTCTGAAGTCTCTCAGCCTCACTCACCTCACAGAGTGCGGGGGAGGAAGGGAAAGGAGATTGTTAGCTGCTTTGAGACTCCTTAGGGTAGTGATACAGCAGGATATCAAATCCAAAATCGTCATCTTCTTCTTCCACTCTGACTCTCTGGCCGCATCCCTTGCAGAAGGGGAATCTTTGTGGGAATGTTGTGGCTAGTAGGAGAGGATATATTGATTACTGTATTTTTCGCTCTATAGGACGCACTTTTTCCCCTCCAAAAATGAAGGGGGAAAGTGTGTGTGTCCTACGGAGCGAATGCAGGCTTTCGCTGAAGCCTGGAGAGCGAGAGGGGTCAGTGTGCACCAAGCCCTCTCAGTCTCCAGGCTTCAGGAAGCTATCCGCAAGCCTGCGGAACCCGTGGGAGTTCCTGCCAGGTTCCGCAGGCTTGCGGACAGCTCTCCGCAAGCCTGGGCATGCAGTTCAGTTCTAGATCTTCAGGTCTTCCTCCATCCTGTGCGCCCATCTCTCTGTGTTCTTCTCCCTCCTGCCAGGAGACTTGCAAAATCCACCTTACTGCTGATCCCGCTCTTCGGCATCCACTACACCATCTTCGCCCTCTTCCCCGACAAATCAAAGCTGCTGGAGATGAAGCTGGTCTTCGAACTTGTGCTGGGATCCTTTCAGGTAAGCCGCTTCCCCCTGCTGCAGGGCTGGATCTCACAGGAACGATGGCAATTTCATTCATACTCCACATCTGTCCCCACCTGGACATCGGTGAGCTCCAAGGGTGCCTTTGGCCGTTTCCTGCACCTCCTCCTTCTGTTTAGTGTGGCCTCAGTGTGGGACAGTGGCTTTCCAATGTCCTTATCACCTTACTGTCTGCCACAGAACCATGACGCATTGCAGGGGGTTCTGGGGCACAGTCTTAAGAAAGGCCTGTCTGGTCTATATGCACTATGGCACTTACCATAGTGGTCAACCAAATGCCCGTTATGGGAAACCATTTCCAGTGGTGCCCCTTACACCAGTCTCTTGCAACTGTGAATTGGGGAAGAAGATGGTTAGCAGGATTGGTGATATGCGGAAGTGAGAATTTTTTGCATTATTTTCATGGAGGGGAATTTTTCACCATGTCTCTTGCGGAACAGATCTCACAATTAGCAACAAAATAGCTTCTTCTTTATTCTAAGATATATTTTTTACTGCATCTGCATCAGCAGTTGTCATTCTGGCCGCCATTTTGTATCTCCCACAATGCCATAGCTGTCAACTTACAGATTTGAAAGTAAGGGATCAGCAGCCTTGAAAATAAGAGATCAGCAGCCAAAATAAGGGATCAACAATTACTTTGATAAAATACATATTTTGTTGCGTGCAAATGGCTTTAGATACCTATTAGGTCCATAAATTACCATATAGCATATATTCAACACAAAAAACAGCAACAATTTGTTTTTGACAAAGCACAGCTAGACATAGAAAGGACTCCATTACCTTCAGTAGCTTATTTAAGGGACATCATCAATAAGAGACAGCAGCGGGACATGGCGCTGGGATAAGGGACTGTCCCGCCAAATAAGGGACGCTTGACAGCTATGCACAATGCCCAAGATTGGATGTCTTTGTGGGTATTGCTGGGGTGATCCAGTAGCGATCCACTTAGAAAACTCCTGTTTGTGCTTATATTAAGCAAGAGATTCTGCTCTCTTCTTGACATGAAACTTTGACTTTTTTTGCTCTTTCTCTCTTGTCTGGGAAGAGTTTGAACGGAATGTTCCATTGGGGTTGATACAAACTCTTCCCTAGCCTTTGGGATCTGGGGGTGAGGCTACACATTTAAATATGTCCCTAAAACAAAGGCAATGAAATAAAAATCTATGTTATCTCTTCTTTTCTTTTCCCCCTTCCCCCTTTTCTAGGGCTTTGTGGTGGCTGTCTTGTACTGCTTCCTCAATGGAGAGGTAAGATCAGCCATGATATTTGCAAAGGGAACAAGCATTACTGGGGCTGCCAAGCGATTAAATAACGTTTAGTTCATTAATGACCTGCCTTTTTGCTGCTCCGCCAACTAATTCATCGATCAAATTTAATTGAATTTGCTCCTTATTCTTGCACCGTAATGCATAATGCAGAGCTTAACAAATTATGACGCATCGTTTAACAATGGAAAAATAAGTATTTCTCAGATGTTGGAACGAAATATACATGAGGGCCAAAGCCAAACTGAGGTCAGATATTCATCACTACAAGGGAATCCCAACCCCCAGCGAGCTACTGAGACAAGTTGCAATGGCTCTCCAAACCTCTGAGGACTTTTAATAATTACTGCTGTCTTTTGATATGTGGTTCGTTTAAGAAATTTTAGTTTCACAGAACAAGGAATGTAGGCCGAATGAGAGCAACATTGCCGTTGTTTCGTAAAAGCGCCTAGAATTTACTGGATGCTATACACAGATTTAAAACGAAACAAGCCTGTCAGGAAACTGACATCAGGGCAACAGGAGAAGGAGAGGCTCTCCGATTCTGCAGGGGAAGGTACCAGCACTAGGGGGAGACGCAGCTTGATAGAGGGGGAAGGAAATCAGCGTAACACCAAGGAGCCATGAGAGCAAATGGGGGAAGAGGGGGAAGGGCTCCGGGACTCTTCCTCGGAAGTCAGTAAGGAGAGCACTGGCCCTCCACTACCCACGCCCTCCCTGCGCAGGAGACTCCCGCGCAATGAGAGGCGGAGACGATTGGGTGTCAAGCAGCTTTTATGCTGGCAAAGGTTTAAGAAACGCCCACAGACAGATTCTGCTAGCGACTGAGGCAGCCACGCGGAGATGGGCTGTGCAGTCAAGACGGTCTAACCCAGGCAGTTAAGCTCCCAAACGGGGACAGTTTGCGCACGAGTAACTCCAAACCACTACAAAGCCCATGCCTGTAGATTTATGATCTAAAAGGCACAGCACAGAAGGAAAAGGGGAGGAAGAGGGAAGAGGAAAATAAGCAAACCCAGGCAGCAGTTCTTAAAGTCACATGAGCCCTATTGGGTGTTCACTCCCAAGATTAAGAATTGCATGATGGAGAAGGAGGAGCGGCACCTGCTGGCCTCCGCCGTCCATACATTGTGGAGGCCTTCAGTAGAGAGATATTTCTGCTAAACGCACACAGAAGCTCCCCACGTGAACTGGAACTCAGGCCAGCTATTCATGCAGGGTTCTATACATTAGAGGAGACTTACCTGCATACATCAGGTTCCCCTCTACTGACGTTCCTACTAACGCATGGATATGGAGATGTTGGCAGGGCTGTCAGATGCTGCCCCAGCTTACCCCCTGTGCAATTATTATTATTATTATTATTATTATTATTATTATTATTATTATTACCCCGCCCATCTGGCAGGGTTTCCCCAGCCACTCTCAGCGTCTCCCAACAGAATATTAACATGATAAAACATCAAACATCAAAAACTTCCCTAAGCAGGGCTGCCTTCAGATGTCTTCTAAACGTCAGATACAGTGGTACCTCAGGTTACAGATGCTTCAGGTTACAGACTCCACTAACCCAGAAATAGTATCTTGGGTTAAGAACTTTGCTTCAGGGTGAGAACAGAAATCGTGCGGCGGCAGTGGGAGGCTCTATTAGCTAAAGTGGTGCTTCAGGTTAAGAACAGTTTCAGGTTAAGAACAGACCTCCAGAACGAATTAAGTTCTTAACCTGAGGTACCACTGTAGTTATTTATTTCCTTGACATCTGATGGAAGGGCATTCCACAGGGCGGGTGCCACCACCGAGAAGGCCCTATGCGTGGTTCCCTGTAACCTCACTTCTCACAGAGAGAGAACCGGCAGAAGTCCCTCGGTGCTGGATCTCAGTGTCCAGGCTGAACGATGGGGTTGAGACGCTCCTTCAGGTATACTGGGCCGAGGCTGTTTAGGGCTTTAAAGGTCAGCACCAACACTTTGAATTGTGCTCAGAAACGTACTGGGAGCCAATGTAGGTCTTTCACGACTGGTATTATATGGTCTCAGCGGCTGCTCCCAGTCACCAGTCTAGCTGCCGCATTCTGGATTAATTGCAGTTTCTGAGTCACCTTCAAAGGTAGCCCCACGTAGAGCACATTGCAGTAGTCCAACCAGGAGATAACCAGAGCATGTGCCACTCTGGCGAGACAGTCTGCGGGCAGGTAGGGTCTCAGCCACGTACCAGATGGAGCTGGTAAACAGCTGCCCTGGACACAGAATTGACCTGCTCCCCCATGGACAGCTGCGAGTCCAGAATGACTCCCAGGCTGCGCACCTGGTCCTTCAGGGGCACAGTTACCCCATTCAGGACCAGGGAGTCCTCTGCTGGAATTCCTGCTCCGTGACTGCAGTCATGGGATTTTTGTCTATCACATGACGGTGTAAGTTTTGACTCCACAGAGTGGGAAGTGACGGAGACAGGATGTTTGTGTTACTGTGTTCCGTGAAGTGGAACTATTCTCCTTTGTTCTTTTTCTCTTTGCTGTCTGATGCTAGAGAGAGAGGGAGCCATGTTGCAGTGCTCTGTGTGTGGAGATTAGCCAAAATGCTGAGTTGCTGAGGTCTGTTACGCAAGCTGCGAAGACTCTGTGGATCCCTAAGTGTGCCGGTGTCTGTTGGTCGCTGTGATGTTCGGGCAGAAGAAAGCTTTTGAAGCTCCCGAACGATTGACCAGAAGGGAGAGACATGCCAATCGGGCATGTGTCTCTGCCAGGGTCCTACTCGAGAGTAGGACGAGCTCCTGACATACTCCACACCTGCCTGTCCCCTGTCCCTCCAAAACTTCAATTCTTAACTGTTTGAGTGAATACCCCAATAGCGTTTATTGTGCTTAAAATTAGCATCTTGAATGGAAACTGTTCAGAAGAGGGGATGAGCCACATGGCAGCTGCTCCCTCAACTGAACTGTTAGTTTGGGCACAGCTATGCCATTTCCCCTTCTGCTTCAAAAAATCCGTTGGGTGTTTTAAACCCCCTCTCTTAATGAATACTCTCCATCATTGAGCAAGTTCCCCTGCCTTTACTCCATGGCTTAAGAGGCCTCTACTTCTATCCTGCCCTTTGTCTGAAGGCCCCAGGGCAAGTTACGGCAAAAGGCAAATAAAAGAATCAATAATAAAAGAGAGATTTAGAACCAGCAAATAAAGGAGAGATTTAAAACCAGCAAAATAATAGATTTTTTAAAAAAAGAAATACCTGTCAGTTTTATGCAGTCTACATTTGAAAGCCTGGCAGAAGACTGCAGAAAACTAATAGGTATTCTTTAAAAAAAAAAAAACACTATTATTTTGCTGGTTTTAAATCTCTCTTTTATTATTGATGGTTTTATTTACCTATTGCTGTAACTTGCCCTGGAGCCTTCAGATGAAGGGCAGGATATATTTAGAAAGGAGGAAAGAAGGAAAGTAAGTAATGTAGAAAAAGAAAGAAGAAAAGAATGTGGGGGGATGAAAAAGTAATAAAGAAAAAAAGAGGGAATGAGAGAGGGGGGGAGAGGAAGGAAGGAAGGAAGGAAGGAAGGAAGGAAGGAAGGAAGGAAGGAAGGAAGGAAGGAAGGAAGGGCTGGAGATTTAGAGAAAGACAGATTATTTTGGGTGGTGAAATGCAATTTGTAGTAAGCTGGATTCACATGGCTGCAAAATGCAGCAAGGATTTCCATCATCCCCATGATGAATGCAATTACAGTCGTACGTTGGAAGTCGAACGGAATCCGTTCCAGAAGTCCCTTCGACTTCCAAAACATTCAGAAACCAAAGCGCAGCTTCTGATTGTCTGCAGAAAGCTCCTGCAGTCATTCAGAAGCCCCATCGGACATTTGGCTTCCAAAAATAGTTTGCAAACCACATAAGTGGAAGGACTTGCAAGTACTAAATTGGCTTAGGATTTAAGTATGTTGAATTGTATAATACTATGGATTGAGATTATGATGTAAAGAAAGGAAGTTAGTATTTTGAACTAGTTAATTATATTAGAAAGTGAATATTGGGAAATTGCTAAAATGAGATTTAATGAAAATCAGTTAGGAAGGATTCAAGGAAGTCATTTAATAATGGAAATTAATTTGGATTTTTGATTGGAAGAAATCTTATATGCTTGTTTGTTCTTTTTATATGTTTTGTTTTTTTTGTGTTGTGTTGTATTTGTTATAAATTTGGAAAATTAAATAAAAAATTGGGGGGGGGGGGAATAGTTCACAAACCGGAACAGTCACTTCCGGGTTTGTGGCATTCGGGAGCCAAAATGTTCAAGAACTAAGCTGTTCGAAAACCAAGGTACGGCTGTATTTGTTTTATCAATTGCATTTATATCCCACCTTTTTCTCCAAGGAGCTCAAAGAGCAACAACCCTGTGAGGTAGGTTAAGCTGAGAGGCAGCGACTGGCCCCCAAGGTCACCCAGTGACCTTCATGGGTGATTGGGGACTCGAACCCCGGTCTTCCAAGTCCTGGTCCAGCCCTTGACCCGCCACACCACCCTGGCTCTCAGCCTAGAAGAGCTCCACTATAGCCTTTCAGACCTTTCCCATTGGCTGGGTCTGCGTTGCTCCCGGGAGGGAGGAAGGAGTCAATCAGACACCGAGGTTGGGTCAGAGAAAGAGTTTATTATTGTCTTGCAAGGTCTGTGCGTCAGAGTGGTCAGAATATTTACAACCTACAAGAGAAGCCCCAGATCTGCCATCCCGTCTCCACTCGGAACTGACAAGGCCATCCATCATTAAGCCTTCATGGACTGATGAAGGAGACAGCTTTGTTTGCACAGCTGGGTCCTAGAATCATAGAATCATAGAGTTGGAAGAGACCACAAGGGCCATCGAGTCCAACCCCCTGCCAAGCAGGAAACACCATATAGAATCATAGAGTCCTGTTTTATACAGATCAAGTTAATGGATTTTAGCTAATGCATCCTTGAAGAAGGAATTTGGGAGTTATTGGGGCCTGGTTCGGGTAGCTGCACATTCAGGTTTAGGAGCTGCACATTCAGGTTTGAGTAACCTGTCCCTTCACCACGAAGCACATCCACAAATCCAGAAGACCTCCTTCTTTCTCCCTTCCCCAGTTCATCTGCCCTCTCCCTTTCCTTGCTCCCTTCTTTAGGTCCAAGCCGAGCTGAAGCGGAAGTGGCGAAGGTGGCACATGGAGAGGTTCCTGGGCTCCGACATGAAATATCACCACCCCTCCATGGGCAGCAACGGGACCAACTTCAGCACCCAAATCTCCATGCTGACCAAGTGCAGCCCCAAGAGCAGGCGCTGCTCCAGCTTCCAAGCCGACTTGTCTCTGGTTTGAGACCCGGACGGGAATGACCGAGGGACCAAATGGGTGGGACACAAAGCAATGGGAGAGGAAAGATGGTGCCAGCCAGGACTTTGGATTAAGGGGGCCAGGTGTGAAGTTGTGTGTGTGCATTATTTTTTTAAAGACAGAACATTCTTCTGTCAACCAAAGCAGGACAAAACACTGGAATAGCAGAAGGATGAGAAGAGGCCTGGTTGGGTGGTGGAGTCTCCCTTTGGTTCTTCTCAAGTCTTTAAGTTCTGAGTGTTGTTGGAGCGCTTGTGAATGCAGCGGAATCGCAGTGCATGGTGGATAAGAGAGAGCCTGACTTTGCAGCTCTCAACCAGCAGATGCAGAATGAGCCAATGGGGGAAAGGAGCAGGTGTTGTGACCCCATCTACCAAGATCTTTCGTGGGAGAGAAGGAATCATTTGATCAGAGAGATGCTCCCTGGACATGACGCAGCCGACTAAGCCTCTCTCTCCGGTTAAACTTCAGAAGCCAGAAGGCCATCTCAACTCCAGAGACAGCATGGGATCATCCTGAATGCTCTGTTGGTTATATATCTGAAGCTTTAACTGGGTCCCCAAAGGCACTCCTGGAAAAGGTTGTCTTCTATTCTGTTTGGGGGAGGAAACCATCGGTCCAGGAAGTGCCATAATTGACAACTCTGATGGGCAGAAACTCTTCAGGGTCTCAGCAAGAGGCTCTCTGGGCTATGAAGCCTAGGGGCACTTTCAACTGGAGATACCAGGGAGTGATTTTCTGCATGCAGAGCACATGCGCTCCCAATAAGCTGTGGCCCCTCCTGAAGTGACAAGCAGTGGTTTGCACACTGCTTTTGAATCAGCTACATCTCATGCCCTCTCTCCCCACCTTCAACCATCAAGCAATCCCTCCCATCAAAAAAAGAAAGGAGAGATGTTCCATTTCTTGGTGTTGGGAGCATCTGCTGGTTGGAGAAAAGACGATTCACCAGGTTCTTTGACCTGGGGTGGGTGAATAATATGCCCTTCCTAACTAGGCTTGCCCTTTGCAGGCTGGGTGGTGACATCCCCAGGGGGTCTTCTGAGCAGCTTGGACAGGGAGACTCCACTGCCAGGGTCTGTTGACGCATACCCAGATGCTACAAGCTGGTGGAAGGAGCTCTGTTTTCATGTTACCTCCATTCAACAAACCCTGTGGATTCTGAAAAGGACAGAAAGTATGCAAGGGGGAATGAGACTTGTGCGCTCTTGATAACTCATGGACTCTCAGTTCAGGAGCCTGTTATGCGCATGGTTCAGATGGAAAGCAGGGAGAAGACCAACTTGTTTGACGATCATCCTGTCCTTGGCTGCTTCCCCTTGAGGTGCCAGAGTTCTTAATTCCGCCCTCTTGTAAATATTCAGGAACTTTCTGGGCCTGCTCTTCAGAAAGCAGCACTGACTGTGTATGCGCAGAAGCCCTCCCTCTTTCCACCAACGACCATTTCTCAGTGTGACGATCGTCACCATCTCCTCTTGGCCAGTGCAGACACGGAGCCTGTCTTGTTCCTTCCGAACTTTGACTGCGTGTTATTTATTTCGCCAGACTTGGAACTGTAAATAGTTTGGTTCCTTAGCCTTTCAATGGTTCATCTTGAAGGTGTCTCTTCTTTTCCATTTCGAAATGGTGGGGGTGGGGAGGGAGGAGGAATCTCTTCATTTGTGGCTGCCATTGCGTTGAGGAAATAATAAACCGGTAAGGGGAAAAAAGTGCTGTGCTTAAACTCTACTTATAGGAAAGTGGGAACCAGACTCTTCCCAGTACAGTGGTACCTCGGGTTACAAACGCTTCAGGTTACAGACGCTTCAGGTTACACACTCCCCTAACCCAGAAATAGTACCTCAGGTTAAGAACTTTGCTTCAGGATGAGAACAGAAATTGTGCTCTGGCAGCAGAAGGCCCCATTAGCTAAAGTGGTGCATCATGTTAAGAACAGTTTCAGGTTAAGGATGGACCTCCAGAACAAATTAAGTTCTTAACCCGAGGTACCACTGTATGGCTACTGCAAAGCATTTATGCACTCCTAGCCGCCTCGTACCCAGCCTTGCTGAGGAATTCCAAGAAACTAAAAAAATCAGTATGACTTTGAAAGATTCGCTCCACCATCTTGATTCAAAATGGCGCCCAGCTCACTTCCCCATCTATGGGAAATGAGAGGAGAGCCTTCTGTTGATAGACGAAGAGCAGGAATGGGGGGGGGTTCAGCCTGGGGGGCAATTTTCTTTCATGGGCGGCCTTCCAGGGTGGGTAGAGTAGGTGGAACAACTGGCATGATTCCTAGCTTTGTACAGTAATAGGCAGGAGCTTCGACATACACCTGGACCCATCGCTCTGTCCTTTACACCACCCAGGCAAGCAAGGTACCCTATCACTGTCCAAGGACACATTCAGGCATGCCAAAAGCACAGGTGGAGGTGGAAGAACTGGACCAGTTTGAGGTGTGGACTGGGGATAGGAGATGTGGACTGGAAAAAGTCCCATGGGCCACAGAAGGAGAACTGGAGTGCCACATTATGCTTCTTTCCAGCCCTGAGGTTCCCCACCTCAGTCCTGGCTCATCACTAGATGCTTAGGGGGGGAAATCAACTCATCATTTAAGAAAAGAAAGAGAGCTTCCACAAGATGTTTATAGAGGACTCAGAAATAAATCCCATTTTAATGGCGCAGTCCCTAGAGAGGCTGTAGCTGGGCTGTGTTGTTTTCAAAAGAAAAATAATAATTATTTTATTTTATTATTTTTTAATAAGTTTTTATTAGAAATTTTATTTACAACATAACATAAACCCCCCACCCGCCCCCCAATACAGAAATCCACCCTCATTAAACGTGAACATAACATACAATAAGCATAACATACAACAAGACAAACAACCAAATAAAAGACTATAAAAGTTATAATTAGAAAAATCTTAATAATTATTCATAAAGGAAACAGCTTAGAAGAAGTAAATAAGGAGGCCAGATACAGAATAAAGGAAGTCAAAAGAAAAATAATAATAACCCATCTCTAACCCTTTGCCTGATTAAGAATTTATACCAAGGGACCCAGTTTCCAAGGCACTAAAGTCAATAAAATCCAAGAAAAGAAACAAGGATCGTCTTCTGCAGATGAACAGGTGGCAGCTGCCTCCGCTTGCTTTGGTTAATCTCCTTTTGCTACTAACCAATGGAGCTGAAAGTTCATGCCTGGCAGTGAAAACAGTTGTGATGGCCTGGGAATCTGATTCAGAGGCTGAATCGGAGGAATCCCAGCCTGCACAGGAGTCCCTGCCTCCAGAACCAGCTGAGCCTGAAGGGTCCTCACCTGTGCTGGATCCTCAGGTGCAGGCACCAGCTGAGTCTGCTCTGGCTCCGGAGGTGATGGAGGACCCATTGCCTGCAGGTGCTCCACTCTCAGCCCTGTCAGGGGAAGCTGAGGTTGCCTCTGGCTCCAGTAACCCTCCAGTCTCTCCAGAGCTGCAGAGGCTCAGGGCAGAGAGGCGGAGGGAACTAAGTTCTCTCAGGAGTGCTCACCTTAAGGCCAGGAGAGGCAGTTCACCTGTGGGCCAGAACCGCTCTAGGCCCCAGAGGAGATAAAGGCCAGTCAGCCCAGTCCCAGGTTGCGGGAGCAACATCGTTGGTAACCTGTTCCTGCCTGCACCCTGACCTGCTCATCTGGAGTTCCCGACCACGCCCGGCTCCTTGCCTAGGACCCCGCTTTGCCCCTGACAGTCAGCCTCCAGACCCTTGACCCAGGACCGGACTCAGACCATGCTACACAGTTTAACACCCCCCCCCCCGGGACCAGCACAACAGCCTACCTCAAGGCTGTGGCAAAACTCTCTTTTTTCGATCCCATTGGGCCTTGGCTAAATCACAACAGAGGGCGATGGACACGGCCTGCGATGGCCTGGGAATCCGATTCAGAGGCTGAACCGGAGGAATCCCAGCCTGCACAGGAGTCCCCGCCTCCAGGGCCGGCTGAACTGGGGCAGGGCCTTGATTCTGAGGCGCCTACACCTGTGCCGGATCCTCAGGAGCAGGCACCAGGTGATTCCACTCTGGCTCCGGAGGTGATTGAGGACTCAGTGCCTACAAGTGAGTCTCCCCCTGGGCCCAGTAACCCTTCAGTCTCTCCTGAACTGCAGGGGCTCAGGGCAGAGAGACGAAGGGAGCTGGTTTCTCCCAGGAGGAGTGCTCGCCTTAAGGCCAGGGGAGGCGGGTCTCCTGGGGGCCGGGACCGCCCCTGGCCTCAGAGAAGATAAAGGCCTGTCAGCCCGGTCCCAGGTTGCGGGAGCAACGTCGTCGTTGAGTACCTGCTCCTACCCGGACCCAGACCTGATCTTCCAGTGTTCCTGTCCCCGCCCGGCTTCCTGCTTCGGACCTCGCCTCGCTCCTTGTGAACTGTTTCCAGGCTAGTGACCCAGGTCTGATCTTTGACTACGATAACGGTAACCTACCCCCCGGGACTAGCACACGGCCTCTCCTACAGGACCCACACAAATAAGAAGGACCTGCTGAGTCAGGTCAATGTCCCGTTCTCACAGGGGCCAACCAGATACCTGTGGGAAGCAAGAGAGCAGGATTTGAGCACAAAAGCAGCATTCAACCACCTGGTTTTCCGGCATTGCCCCCTCCGTCCACTTAGCAGTTAAAAACAGATGTCGTAAAATGAAATTCCATCTCCCAAATACATGTCAGTTTTACGTATCTGGGGAGGCAAACAAGGAAACAGATTTAGCAGCTGCCGAAAACAGCTCAGAGAAGGCACCTGCCTAAAATCAATGGGCAGGGAGTTCCAAAGACCACAGTTACTATTGTTCCAACCTTCTGCTCAATTCACCCACATCACTTGGTGATTCTTTATTTTATTTTTCTTTCTTTATTTATTTTATCTTCATTTTAGAATTCTACATGGAAGTTTGCCTGAGTTTCCCTGCCCATTTTTCAGAATTCATTCATGCATGTTAGGTGTTGTTGTTTAGTCGTTTAGTCGTGTCCGACTCTTCGTGACCCCATGGACCAGAGCACGCCAGGCACTTCTGTCTTCCACTGCCTCCCGCAGTTTGGTCAAACTCATGCTGGTAGCTTCGAGAACACTGTCCAACCATCTCGTCCTCTGTCGTCCCCTTCTCCTTGTGCCCTCCATCTTTCCCAACATCAGGGTCTTTTCCAGGAAGTCTTCTCTTCTCATGAGGTGGCCAAAGTATTGGAGCCTCAGCTTCAGGATCTGTCCTTCCAGTGAGCACTCAGGGCTGATTTCTTTAAGAATGGAGAGGTTTGATCTTCTTGCAGTCCATGGGACTCTAAAGAGTTTCCTCCAGCACCATAATTCAAAAGCATCCATTCTTCGGCAATCAGCCTTCCTTATGGTCCAGCTCTCATTTCCATACATCACTACAGTGGTGCCTCGCATGACGAAAAGAATCCGTTCCGCGAGTCTCTTCGTCTTGCGGTTTTTTCGTCTTGCGAAGCAAGCCCATTAGCGGCTTAGCGGATTAGCGCTATTAGCGGCTTAGCGGGCTTAGCGGATCAGCTGATAAGCGGCATAGCGGATCAGCTGATAAGCGGCTTAGCGGATCAGCTGATAAGCGGCTTAGCGGATCAGCTGATAAGCGGCTTAGCGGATCAGCTGTTAAGAGGCTTAGCGGCTTGGGGGAAAGGGGGGGAAAGGAAAAAACCCCGCAGGAACTCGCAAGACATTGTCGTCTTGCGAAGCAAGCCCATAGGAAATTCGTTTTGCGAAGCACCTCGAAAACGGAAAACCCTTTCGTCTAGCGGGTTTTCCATCTTGCGAGGCATTCGTCTTGCGGGGCACCACTGTACTAGGAAAACCATAGCTTTAACTATACGGACCTTGTTAGGTAGGTTTACCTTAAATGCAAAGTGAACTAATTCATCCCCATCCCTGCCGTATGGAACAGCGGTGGCTCGTCTCGTTTTGCCACCTGAAACAAGATGGGAATGGCTGTCTCCTCCCTTCCCTTCCCTCCCCGCACCCCAACCCACTCAGTACCACTTCCACAGCTGGAACACCCAGGCTCTCACCAAAATCGGCAGGACCTGGGGCATTCTGCAAAGCGTTGCTGCTTGGAAGCTGAGAGTCAAAGCCATGTCCCAGACCACTTTCCTCTCAGCAGCAAGAGGGGGTTCTGCTGGCAGTGGGGCTGATTCTGACAGGCAAACCTAGAGGACTGCTCTCTAATGTCCTGCAAACATCCTCTCCGATGCCTACCGCTATAGCAGACATAAGTCCGTTTCGGGGGCTGGTTTTGACCTTTAAAGCCCTTTGCGGCCTATGACCCACGTACCTACAGGACCACCTCTCCTGGTATGCCCCGCGGAGGACCTTAAGGTCCACAAATCACAACATTTTGGAGGTCCCAGGTCGCAGGGTGGTTAGATTGGTCTCAACTAGGGCCAGGGCTTTTTCAGTACTGGCCCCGACTTGGTGGAACGCTCTATCACAGGAGACCAGAGCCCTGCAGGGCCTGCAAGACAGAGCTGTTCCGCCTGGCCTTTGGTTTAGACTCAGTCTGAGCCTTATGTTTCCTTCCCCTTATGGTCTTGATGAGGCTGCATTTTAAATTGTATTTTAACCTGTATTTTAAATTGGTTCCCCCCCCCAATTATGTTTTTACTGTAATTTTACTGTTGTTAGCTGCCCTCAGCCCAGCTGTGGCCGAGGAGGGCGGGGTATAAATAAAAATTATTATTATTATTATTATTATTATTATTATTATTATTATTATTAATCCAGCCCCTGTGGCAGTATATCCTGGGGTAAAATCAGTAACTTTAATCCTTAAAAAAGCTCAGCAACTCTGGGGTAAACTTCAATCGGTAAACTTCGGCCCCCATGCATGTTCTCTTCACCAAATCCGGCCCTCTTTGAAAAAAGTTTGGGAATCCCTGCCTGCGCTATAGCCATCCCTGAATTAAAGCAGCTTGCATTCAAACAGCCAGCTGAAAATTGGCTTGCATTTGCTAAATTCCTCAAGGTTACTCATCTTTAATGGGTTCAGAATGTGCCTTTCCATTTGCCTTCTGTTTTAAGTTCCTCAAATCTGCAACATACAACGCTAGTGGCTCAATTGGCTCCTGGTGATTTAGAAGGGTTTCTCCTTGCTTCCAATGCGCTACCCATCTCGCTGCATCGGCCATGACCTATTTAGTGTGAAACGAGGTGCTTCAAAGCAAATTGCTATCGGCAGTAGGAAATGTCACACGTCTCGAGCAGGCTGCACTGGAAGGCAATTCGGACTTCCACTCTTGCACGTGAGCTAAAGAAAGAGGCAAAAGTTGAGCCGCTCCCTCGCTGCTACTTTTGAGGAGAGTTTGGGGAGGAGGGTCGCTTTTTCACAACCATCTTGCAACAAGGTGCTGGTTTGGGCCACTGGTGGCCTAAATCAGGAGCAGCAGACCACAAGCTCGGGCCATACCCATCACTGACTTTTGCTTTGCACCCTGACTGTTTGTGCCCGGCTGGGAATAGGTCCGCAAACTCTGATCCTGTGTCACGGAAATGACAGGCAGAGCAGGTCATTCACAGATCAGAGAGAGAGAGAGGCAGAGCAGAGCCATTGTGGCTGGTAGAAGAAGAGTTTGGATTTGATATTCCACTTTATCACCAATCTAAGGAGTCTCAAAGTGGCTAAAAATCTCCTTTCCTTTCCTCCCCCACAACAAACACTCTGTGAGGTGAGTGGGGCTGAGAGACTTCAAAGAAGTGTGACTAGCCCAAGGTCACCCAGCAGCTGCATGTGGAGGAGCGGGGAAGCGAACCTGGTTCACCAGATTACGAGTCCACAGCTCTTAACTACTACACCACACTGGCTCTCACTGGTAGCCATTGATTGCCTTGTCCGTCAGGAAGCTAAATCCTCTTTTAAAGCCATTTAGGTTGTCTCCTAGGGAAGCAAGTTCCTGTCAGGAGTTCAGTCTATACTCGAGTAGGACCCTGGTAGAGACACATGCCCGACTGGCATGTTCTCTCCCTCCTGGTCAATCGTTTGGGAGCTTCAAAAGCTTTCTTCAGCCCAAACATCACAACGACCGATGCCAACCGACACTGGCACACTTAGGGATCCACAGAGTTTGCGCATCATGCGTAACAGACCTCAGCAACTCAGCATTTTGGCTAATCTACTTTATTTACATATAAGCACACATGGAGCACTGCAACATGGCTCCCTCTCTCTCTAGCATCAGACAGCAAAGAGAAAAAGAACACAGGAGAATAGACCCACTTCACGGAACACAGTAACACAAACATCCTGTCTCCATCACTTCCCACTCTGTGGAGTCAAAACATATACCGTCATGTGAAAGACAACAATCCCATGACTGCTATCATGGAGCAGGAATTCTAACAGTTTGGCCATGGTGCTGTGTGAAGAAGCCCTTTATTTTCTCTGTCCTGACTCTTCCAATCTTCAGTTTCGTTGAATGCCCAATGTACTCGTGTTAGGAGAGAGGGAGGAGCTTTTCTCTTTATCTGCTTCCGCCACATAATTGTATAAGCTTCTATCGTGTCACCCTTTACTCGCCATCTCTCTAACCGGCAATGCTGCCTCCAACAGTGGCAATAAAACTCAGCCATTGTAGCCACTGAGAGCCTAAAGAGGTAAAGGTAAAGGGACCCCTGACAATTAAGTACAGTCGTGGACAACTCTGAGGTTGCGGCGCTCATCTATAGGCCGAGGGAGCTGACCTATAGCCACTTCTAGAGAAAGCAGAGCAGCACACGGAAACTGAGAGCCTATAGCTCTACAAATTACAGTCATACCTCGGGTTAAATGTGCTTCAGGTTGAGCACTTTCAGGTTGTGCTCTGCGGCGACCTGGAAGTAACTGAACGCATTACTTCCAGGTTTCGCCGCTCGCACATGTGCAGACGCTCAAAATGATGTCATGCGCAGAAGCGGTGAATCACCACCCGTGCATGTGCAGATGCACAGGCGAGGGTTGCGTTTGCTTCTGGGTGTGAACGGGGCTCCGGAATGGATCCTGTTCGTATCCAGAGGTACCACTGTAGTCTACTCTTCTTTTTAAGCCATCCAGTTTGGTGTCCCTCACTGTCTCGTGGAGTTCCATAGTTTAACTTGGCACTGCATAGAAGGCAGCTTCTACTCAGATGGCAGCACAGAACGTTAAGGCAATTCCAGCTTCCTCTGCACTGGGTAACTCCCGGTGAGCAAATATGATTAAGGGAAAAATGCTTCTCACTAATGAGAAGTGTCATTACATTGGCTCCCAGCATCTGCATCCCAGATTCCCGCAGAGTGCCATTTCATTCATGCTTCAAAGGGTGACAATTAAGTGGTCTCCTGGGGTATTGAAGCTCTCAAAACAGAGCCCTGAGAGCACCAGCTTGGCTGATGGGAACGTCTCTACCTGTTGGTCAGTAGGGAATGCGCGACCTCGAGTGCTTGCCTGCTGTGTCAATTTGTATTCCTCCAAGCCTCCGTCTCTGACCACTGAGTGACCCTCTAATAGAAGGAGATTGCCACAATCACTGGCTCCTACGGGTCTCCTGCCCAGCTGTCCTGCTGCCCCTTGCCACTTTAAATCTGCAAAGTTGCTTTAGAAACAAGCTTAGAAGCCAGCTTCAATCACTGGGCATTTTTAACACCCAATTGGCACCCGCTGGGAGTTTTGCAAGTCGGGCTTCATGCAAAGGGCAGAACAACAGAAAGGGAATTTCTTCTGTAGTTTAAAGGCAAGAGGCAGTGAACCCTATTATTATTATTGCTACTATTATTATCACTTATGAATCACTTCCTGTGAGGCATTTTAAAGCAAATCACAACAGAATAACAGCCTATATAAAACAATCACATCTATAAAAACCGTTAAAATAATGGCATATATAAAAACAGTTTAAAAACAATAATGCAATAAATACAACAATTGCATATAGAAAATTAATTTCAAAAACAAGCAGAGGCCAAGTGTGACAAGTTTCTGCAGTTTGAAGGATAGTTAATAGTTCCCTGTGAAGATGGATGGATTGTTTATCCACTCTAGGAACTGTAGGTCTGTGAGGGGAATAGTGGTCTAAAAACACTCACCAACCTTAACGAACTACAGTTCCCAGAATCCTTTGGAGGAAGTTTAATGTGGTATCATAGTGCTTTAAATGTATAGTGTGATCTCTGAATGTGGGGAGGGAAAGAGTTATTCATTTGCACACTGCTCATCTAAATTAATTCGTCTGGCGTGTTTTTCTTGTTTTTAATGAAAAGGTAACTTCCCATGTAAACAAGGGTGGGCAACCTGTAATCCTCAACCAAATTTCATTCAGCCCTCAGTCTAATGTTCATGTGGAGAAGAGAAGAAAAATTTGGACAGGGGCTGGCAGAAGGAGAGAAAAGGGTTTGGCTCCATCCACCTTGGGCCCCAGCTCCACCCATGCCCAGTACATGGCCCCCAAGAAAAATTCCCTGAGGGAATGTGGCCCTTAGCAGTGGGGAGGCAGGGTTTTCCTTCCCCGTTATAAAGATAACCCTAAGTAAATGAACCTAAGTTTTGATCCATTTCTATCACAAGTTGTCCATGGAGTTTTCTTGGCAGGGATACTGGAGTGGCTTGCCGGTTCCTGCTCCAGGTGGATCACGTTTGGTCAAAACTCTCCACTATGAGCTGTCCATCTTGGGTGGCCCTGCTCGGCATAGCTCATAGCTTCTCTGAGTTATTCAAGCCCCTTCGCCACAGCAAGGCAGTGATCCATGAAGGGGACTGCAAGAAGATCAAACTTATCCATTCTAAAGGAAATCAGCCCTGAGTGCTCACTGGAAGGACAGATCCTGAAGCTGAGGCTCCAATACGCTGGCCACCTCATGAGAAGAGAAGACTCCCTGGAAAAGACCCTGATGTTGGGAAAGATGGAGGGCACAAGGAGAAGAGGATGACAGAGGATGAGATGGTTGGACAGTGTTCTCGAAGCTACCAGCATGAGTTTGACCAAACTACGGGAGGCAGTGGAAGACAGGAGTGCCTGGTCAAGAAGAGTCGAACATGATTAAACGACTAAACAACAACATCACAAGTTGATAAGATGGTGTTTCTATAACCCCCTCACGATTTACAGGACAAATGGTCCTTGGACTTTCTGACACTCCTTTATTTATTATTAATTTATTTTTGCTTTCCGCATCTTCTGGCTGAGTCATTCAAAGATGTTGCACAGATTGTGTGAACTCCTGACCCCAACCTTTCCTTGCCTAGCTGTTTTTCTTTGCTCCTCCCTTCCCACCAAGAACTGAGGAGTCTTGAGGATGTTGCCATGAAAATTCACCTTTCCTGGGTCATTTTTTGCTCACAGCAACATCTCTCAGCCATTTGGGGGTTGGTTGCTGAGGAAAGTTGGCAAATGCTATGCTTTGCGGGGGCCAGATTTGGCATTTTAGGGAGACCATTGACAGGCATTTCACCATGAAAACCTTTAAAGAATGCTCACAACGGCTCGTGAATCAGCCTGGGTGGGGTTTGGAACTCTCTGCTGTTTCTAAAGCTGCCCAGTAACCTTTGAAAAATATACTAGAAAAAGTCTGGATGTGGCCTTCTCTATCGAGGTCAAAGAACTGAGAGCTTTGTTGATGTTTTCCAGACCTGAAAAGTTTTAGCTTTTGAAATGTCGAGCGGAAGAGAGACTCAAACCAGAGGCCAGAAGGCAGGAATGTTGACCTTGTGTTGTTCATTCTGGATCTCTGAGAGCTGTGGGTTCTCACCATTTTAGAATCGCATTTCATCATGAGTTGCAGAATAGGAACTTAGGAACAGACCCATCAGAGGACCTTTTTCATATGCCTCCTCCACGAGAGGTCCAGAGGGTTGCAACACAAGAGCCGGCCTTTTCTGCCTTGGTTTCCCATTGGTGGAATGCTCTCCCCAAGGAAGCTCACCTGGTGCCTTCATTTTATAATTTTAGGTGCCAGGTGAAAACTGTCAGGAGTTCAGCCTACACTCAAGTAGGACCCTAGCAGAGACACCTGCCTGACTGGCATGTTCTCTCCCTCCTGGTTGATCATTTGGGAGCTTCAAAAGCTTTCTTCTGCCTGAACATCACATTGACTAATGCCAACAGACATCAGCACACTTAGCGATCCACAGAATTTCCACAACTTGCATGACAGACCTCAGTAACTCAGCATTTTGGCTAATCTACTTTATTTACATATAAACACACACGGAGCACTGCAACAGGGCTCCCTCTCTCTCCAGCATCAGACAGCAAAGAAGAAAAGAAACAAAGGACAATAGTCCCACTTCACGGAACACAGTAACACAAACATCCTATCTCCATCACTTCCCACTCTGTGGAGTCAAAACATACACCGTCATGTGAAAGACAACCATCCCATGACTGCAATAACAGAGCAGAAATTCTAACATTCCTCTTTAACCAGGCCTTTGGCCGAATGACATCCTATATCCTTTTTAATTGGGGGGGGGGTGTTATTGGTTTGTTTTGTTCTTGTTTTTATTATATACTTTGTGGTTTTTATCTTGTATCTTTATGCTGTGAACTGCCCTGAGGTTTTCGGATGTAGGATGGCATGCAAATTTAATAAAAAATAAAATAAAAGAACACAGGAAGCTTTCTGCCAGGGCGTGGAGAGTCCTCCCCTCCCTTCGGTAACTTCACAGACAAGAATTAATGAGCGCTTTATATTTTATAGTCTTTTTTATTCAGTCATGTGGTTGCAAGCAAAAATCCACATCTCTCCCACAAGGAGAGCAGTTGGCTACTCTAACTCCTCCTCCCCCTTCCGTCTCCTGCAAGATCCTGAACACTAACGGGAAGTTCCTTCTCCACCTTTCTGCATTCTTTGTTCTCTAATACGGACGGACTTCCTACTTCTTGGGGAGGGAGGGTCCCCTAAACTCTCTAATGATGTCTCTTCTGGCTGTTCCCTCCCTCCTGTTTCTCTTTCCATTTCCCCGTAACTAAGCAGAGACATCACCTTGCCAACAAAGGTCCATATGTTTAAAGCTATGGTTTTCCCAGTAGCGATGTATGGAAGTGAGAGCTGGACCATAAAGAAGGCTGATCGCCGAAGAATGGATGCTTTTGAATTATGGTGCTGGAGGAGACTCTTGAGAGTCCCATGGACTGCAAGAAGATCAAACCTCTCCATTCTGAAGGAAATCAGCCCTGAGTGCTCACTGGAAGGACAGATCCTGAAGGTGAGGCTCCAATACTTTGGCCACCTCATGAGAAGAGAAGACTCTCTGGAAAAGACCCTGATGCTGGGAAAGATGGAGGGCACAAGGAGAAGGGGATGACAGAGGACGAGATGGTGGGACAGCGTTCTCGAAGCTACGAACATGAGTTTGACCAAACTGCGGGAGGCAGTGGAAGACAGGAGTGCCTGGCGTGCTCTGGTCCATGGGGTCACGAAGAGTCGGACACTACTAAACGACTAAACAACAACAGGTCACTCCTGCCTGAGCTGTTCAGTGTCTGTTTCTCTCTCTGCTCCTGAAACTGCTGGATCTGGGGGGGGGGGCACACGAATCTTCCCCCTCCTGCTCCTCTTCAGAGAGGACCTGATCTTCCCACTCCTCTGATTCAGACCATTCCCTGGCACTTTCTTACACTGTTGGTCCACCTAGCTCCAAACTGTAAACACGGGCATCAGCTCCTCCAATGTTTTTGGCAGAGAACACACTCATCCCTATCTGGAGGTGCAGGAATTGAACATGAGAGCTTTTACATGTGAAGCTGATGCACTACAACTGAGCTGAAGTCCTTGCCCATACATATATACATACATACATAATTTTATTCGTAGGTTGCCTTTCGATAGCTCAAACCATGCTCAAGGTGGCCTATAACCTGGAGGGGGGAAAAGACATAACTCCAACATAACAGAAGTAGTCATGAGCAATAAAGAAAACATCAAAAGGTACACAGCCAAATTAAATAATTTCCATATAAACCATAAGATATAAAATAAAGATGCAAAAGATTAATGTCCAAAAGAAGAAGACAAAGAGTTTGGATTTGATATCCCGCTTTATCACTACCCTAAGGAGTCTCAAAGTGGCTAACATTCTCCTTTCCCTTCCGCCCCCACAACAAACACTCTGTGAGGTGAGTGGGGCTGAAAGACTTCAGAGAAGTGTGACTAGCCCAAGGTCACCCAGCAGCTGCATGTGGAGGAGCAGGGAATCGAACCCAGTTCACCAGATTACAAGTCTATCGCTCTTAACTACTACACCACACTGGCTCTCTGCAATGCAGGAATCTTTTGCCCAACTTGGGGGCTCGAACCCACAGCCCCGAGAATTAGATTCTCGTGCCCTACCAACTGAGCAACTGCAAAGCTGTAGCATCACTATCCAGACTTTTCTTTATCTTAATAGCATGGACAGATTCCAACTCTAATAACAGAAGTGCCCATGAATGCCAAGATTTGGATTTGCAAGGGTGGCAATAATAATAATAATAATAATGATGATGATGATGATGATTATATAATTAATACGGATTTTAAGAAAAGCAGATGACTTTGGAATAAAGCAATGCATGCCAACCATCCTGCAAGAAAGCAGCTTTCAAGTTCAAACCGCTGCTTCTTTCGTGTTTCCCCTTTAAGTACAATTCTTCAGTGACTGATCCTTCCTGTGAGCGATTCTCTCTGAAGTCAGTAATAGCACCCATCATCGTTTTACTCTCAAAGACTGCTTTGCAGCATTTTTTTTATTTTATTCTTTCTTTAAAAAAATAGTCTTTTACTTTGAAAAGACAAAAGCACTCGAGTTTGTCCAGAAGCCAATTTCTTTGATCCAAGAGCCAGCTGCCCTGATTGCTAATTGCTAGCGTAATGTCTGTTATTTTGATGGGCAGGAAGCGGGGGGTGGGGGGGGAGGACAGATAGAGAGGCTCAGGCTGAGAGAAGGCATTGCCAATCAAAGTCAGAGAGGTGGAGGTGGGTGGGATCTCCCTGGGGTGGCATATTGGGGTAAGCACCAAGTTTTTCCTTTCTTTGATTCTTTCTTTTATTGTATTCTTAAGGAAAAAGAAGTACTTAAGACCTGGATGTGGGATCCCATAGACTGGTAACATGTTCCCATGTAATCTATGACCAGTTTTATGGAGGGCTGTTTTTTGCAATAGGAACATACTGTGGGGGTGGGGGGAGTCAATCTGGACAATGCCATGAGTCACTTCCAATTCCTGCTCCCAATGAGGGTTCGAATCTTCTGGAGGAAGTTTCTGGACTGGTTATTGTGAGTCGAGGACCAGTCACCTGCATAGGAGGAGGAGGAGGAGGAGGAGGAGGAGGAGGAGGAGGAGGAGGAGGAGGAGAAGAAGAAGAAGAAGAAGAAGAAGAAGAAGAAGAAGAAGAAGAAGAAGAAGAGTAGTAGTAGTAGTAGTAGTAGTAGTAGTAGTAGTAGTAGTAGTAGTAGTTTGGATTTGATATCCTGCTTTATCACTACCCAAAGGAGTCTCAAAGTGGCTAACAATCTCCTTTCCCTTCCTCCCCCACAACAAACACTCTGTGAGGTGAGTGGGGCTGAGAGACTTCAAAGAAGGTCACCCAGCAGCTGCATGTGGAGGAGCAGGGAAGCGAACCCGGTTCACCAGATTACGAGACTACCGCTCTTAACCACTACACCACACTGGTGTTATTTTACGTTAATGGGCAAAATTAGGCCACAACTTTTATTGGTTACAGCATGTGAGTAGTATTGGCTTAGGCACTGGATGAAACAGCAATACCAGACTCCACCCCGCACAGCCGGGAGTCATATCAGGGTTAACAACCAGTGGGAGGAGCTTGTTGATGCAAATACAACTGGAAGCTTCCCCGTGACGTCACCGGGGGTCATGCCATGGCCCTAGCCACCAGCAGGGCATTGGACAGGATCCACAACCGCCGAATTCCTTCAACGGAATACCCAGAAGAGGAGGGGTAGATGTTGCCGCATATCCAATCCTCCAACACAGCACACATATTCCAATAAACAGACTGGGAGCAGAGCGCTGCGACGGCTGTTTAAATATGGCTAGCCCCGCCCACCAGCCAACCCTATTGGTCGGCTGAAAGGCTTGGTCGCGGCAGCAGAAGCAGTGGGAAGCTGGTCCCGCTCGCAGCCCCTCCCCTCTGGGAGGAGAAGAGGCCTTGTAAGATAACGACCTTATCCGGCCACTTCAAGAGTTGTCATCAGCATCTCAAAAGAATAAGCCAAGCTACTGAGAGGAGATATGATAGCCAACTCCTCATATCTAAAGGGCTGTCGCAGGGAAGATGGAGCAAGCTTGTTTCCTGCTGCTGGAGAGGGAAGGACGCAAACCAACAGATTCAAATTACAAGAAAGGAAAGCCTAACTTAACATTAAAAGGTAAAGTTTCCGGGTCATGTGGCCAGCAGGACTAAGCCACTTCTGGTGAACCAGAGCAGCACACTGAAACACCGTTTACCTTCCCGCCGGAGCAGTACCTATTTATCTACTTGCACTTTGACATGCTTTCGAACTGCTAGGTTGGCAGGAGCAGGGACCAAGCAACGGGAGCTCACCCCATCGTGGGGATTCGAACCGCCGACCTTCTGAACGGCAAGTCCTAGGCTTGTGGTTTAACCCACAGGGCCACCCGCGTCCCCAACTTAACATTAGGAATAACTTTTTTGCAGGAAGAGCTGTTCGACAGTGGAATGGACTCTCTCGGAAGGTGAACTCTCCTTCACTGGAGGTTTTTAAGCAGAGGTTGGGTGGGCATCTGTCAGGGTTTCTTTAGCTGTGATTCCTGCACTTCAAGGGGTCAGACTAGATGACCCTCAGAGGTCCCTTCCAACTCTACAATTCCATGACACTGAATGCACGCCCTGCATCTGAGCCATAGGGGACCACTACCGCAGATTGGCCTGAAGACCTCAGCGATTGGCCAGGGACAATCCCACATTTATGGGGGCTATCTGCTCAAGGGTTAGGAAGAAGACACTCTGCAAATGCTTTGAGGAAGTTTTTTTATCATAATTCCCACTCTTCCATTTTCTTGAATCGAGGCTGAAGCCTGGATATGTTGTACTGAAGTCTTGTTTAGCAGCTGAAAGGTTGCGTTCAAGGCACAAGGCTGGTTAATATGTTGGCTGAGTTTCTCATCTCTGCTAAAATCCGTGGGCAAGGACTGCAGAATATAGGCCATTATTTATTAGACATAATAACCATTCTTTGGCAGTTGCCTTTTCTCCCCTCAGGGCTCTTAAAGTCCTCCATGCAGAGGGGGGGGGGAGTGGTCTTTCGCACTGCAGAACTTGCCTTTGGTTTGGCATTTAGAGGCTTTGAACAATTCATTCCTTGCATCTTTTGAAAAGATAAAAGGGAAAGGGCTGGTGGGGGGTGGAGCAAGGAGGCTCTTGAGGGAAATAATCTAACAAGAGGAGAGTGCTTGGCAAAAGCGTTTGGGGAGGGGAAAATCTGAAAGAAAAATGAGGGCAGGGTGAAAGAAGAGCCTATTTGCCCGCAAAGCACTCAGAGATCTAGCCTGCCGCATCCGCACCCTGTGCTTAAAGCACAGTTAAGTCATATTTAAAGCACATGACTTCCCCCAAGAAACATGGAAACTGTAGTTTGTTCAGGGTGCTGGGACCTGCAGCCCAGTGAGGGGTAAACCATGGTTTCCAAAATAAGGTCACATCTGAAGGAAATCAGCCCTGAGTGCTCACTGGAAGGACAGATCCTGAAGCTGAGGCTCCAGTACTTTGGCCACCTCATGAGAAGAGAAGACTCCCTGGAAAAGACCCTGATGTGGGGAAAGGTGGAGGGCACAAGGAGAAGGGGACGACAGAGGACGAGATGGTTGGACAGTGTTCTCAAAGCTACCAGCATGAGTTTGACCAAACTGCGGGAGGCAGTGGAAGACAGGAGTGCCTGGCATGCACTGGTCCATGGGGTCACGAAGAGTCAGACACGACTAAATGACTAAACAACAACAACAAGGTCACATCTACACTGTACAATGACAGTACATGACTTCCCAACAGATGCATCCAACACTTACTCTTTTATTGGCTTGTTAGAGCAGTCAGAAGGTGAGGCTTCAGCCTTGAGCCTCCAGGCTAGACTATAGGGCTCTGGGAACTGAAACAAACCAGTGCTGAAGAATTTTCTTCCACCTACTCTCAGTTGCATGTGCGCTGACCATGGTCCTGAACCTCCTATATGCTGACAGGGCACCATTGTCCCTGTCCAGGGTCCTGAACTCACCCCAGCATTTAACTAGTCCAGAAAGTCTTATACCAGGGGTCAGCAAACTTTTTCAGTCCAATGTCCCTCAGACCTTGTGGGGGACTGGACTATATTTTGTGGGGGGAAATGAACAGATTCCTATGCCCCACAAATAACCCAGAGATGCATTTTAAATAAAAGCACACATCCTACTCATGTAAAAACACCAGGCAGGCCCCACAGATAACCCAGAGATGCATTTTAAATAAAAGGACACATTCTACTCATGTAAAAACACTCTGATTCCCGGACCGTCCACGGACCAGATTTAGAAGGCAATTGGCTGGATCCGACCCCCGGGCCTTAGTTTGCCTACCCATGTCTTAGACCTCTCTCTCACCGAGCCATTGCTTGCTGGCAGAGATTTCTAATGGATCAGGACAGACATGCTCAATATTAATTTTTTTAAACAGTGCACATTTGTTTCTTGTTTTGCACCTCAAGGCAACACTGCATTAACTCACCCAGCATGACTCTGCCAGGTGCAGGTAATGCAGGGTTCAGGAGATTTCCAGCAGAGAAGGGACAGGCAGGACGGACTGCTTGAGCTTATTGGAAGCAGCCAGGCTGCTAAAAGCAAAGAGCAAAACTGATAATCCTCTCTCAGTCCTTCCTAAGAGCCGTATCTGCAGCCCTGCTGTGCTACATTCTGTTTTCAGTCCAACCCAATGCAAACTCACAGTTCCTCTCTCTGAGCCAAAATCCGAAACAAAAACAACAAAACCCACTTCGTTTCTGGCATGCAAACCAAGCTGGATGTTATATGGTAGATGTTTGCAATAGCCTCCCAATTTTATTTTATTTTAATGAAAAGCCATTATGAGAAGCTGCCAGTTTCAATAGAATGGGATTGTCAGGACCTGAATGCACACCTCCAGTTCTCTCTGGGTCTCTCTCACTCTTGTCCTCTGGATTTTCCTCAAAACAAACCCCTTCCCTATGTCCCCATCCCCCACCCCCGCCATTGGCTGGTTGGAATGTATATTGAACTGCGATTATGCTTCTTGGTTCCTTGGATGGAGGGATGGTGTGAGTATTTATAAACCTTTTTTTTAAAAAAAAAATATTAACCGGCCAATCAAATCAAATCAAATCAAATCACATCACATAAATTCCGAATTACAAAGCCGAATTTTAAATTTTGTTGAGGGGACCCATATTTCAAGATCCGAAGGGGGATTCTGATCATCTTCTTGCTACTGCGTTAATGTCCAAATCAGTCCAAACAAAGTTCATAATTCTATCCAGTCTTATCTTGCTGTTTCCTCATCTCATCTTGTTCGTATATTTTCTCTTTTTTCTTTATGATCTCTTCTGATAATCTCCTTAAGACAATAAACACCAATAATAATCCTGTGTGAATTTTTCCGTTTGTCCAATCCTCAAATCGAGATGGTTTCCATATATCATCGCATTCATAGATAACATTGCTCTTTCCATCATTAATCACAGAACTGTCGCTCTTAAGTCCCTCTGAGGAGTTTCACCCACAATATAAAAACAGCTCTATTTCTCTATTTCTCCTCCCAGACTTAAGCCCTCCGACAGAACTTCCCAATATGGCGACGGTATTTTTAACTGCGTCATTCCAAAGCCCTTATACATTCCACGCTCATCTTAAATCATGCTTTGGTTAGAAAGTTTATCTCCACACAGACGTAAATCCACAGCTTAAGTCCTTCAAACGACATTTCTGACTTGTGAGGGGGGGGGATTCTTGTTTAATCACATAGAGGAAAGAAAGGAAAGTTTTTTTTCCCCTCCCCCATCCAGTCCCTTTGCCATACCGAGTCTTGGTATGTCTTCATCTGATTGATTCATGTTCCTCCGACTCGTCTTGTTTATCAGAGATCTCTTCTGTTAGCAGTCTTTACTCCCCCTCCTTCCTTGAAATATGAGCATTCCACAAATGGGGAGCCACCACAGAAAAGGCCCCGTTCTCGTGTTGCCACCCCCCCCCCAGTCCATTGATGCCTTTTTACATGCCTTTTTGTGGTTTTGCTGTATGGTTTCATGTTTTTTTAGCTGTAAACCATTTTTAAAAGGATATATATATATATATATATATATATAGGTTTTGGTGTCTTCGGGTGTCTTCCCGTGTAAGAGTTGGGGTGTCTAGGCGACGTTTCGACGAGGTCTCACTCGTCATCTTCAGGCTGGTGCTTTCGGCTTCTTGTTACTAGAACAGAGCAGGATCTCAGTGTTTGAGTTCCTATAAATACTGTTGAGAGGGTGTGGTGTATAGCCTCCAACGTTCTGGGCAGAGAGGAAGTTCCTAGGTTAATGTGCCTTTTCTTCTTTTGTTCATTAATTACTTGAGGGATATCTTGAGTGATTACTTGAGTGATATTCTGAGTACCACTTAGGAGGGTCATTAGGTGTGGATTAGTTGCTAAAGCTTTCGTGTCTTGACCTCTTGACCTTGTAAAGAGTTTTTCTGAGAAGATGGCTGTACTGCACTTAGTTGTGCTCTGGCTTGGCTTCGTGTATAGGGGCGAGCTGTGGTTTTGTGCCCTGTGCCAGCCAGATCTGTGTAGGGATTGCAGGGGGGTGCAGCATCCGGAGGTGCCACTATGGTTTGGCTACTGGATGGTGTCTGTAATTTATCTGTGGAGAGGGTCTGGGTTTGGGTCTGGTGTGGTTGATTGGAGATGGCGTTCTGTGTGCCTCTGGTTCTGGTGTCGGTTTTTGTGGGGAGGGCTAATTTCCAGATGTCTGGCAGGCGGGACGTGTCGTCACGCTTGTTCATGTTGTGAGGGTGTTTCTCTATCTCGATGGCTTCCATGATTATTCTCTTGTGGTGATGTTCCATGTTAAAGAGCAATTTGGAATCTGCAAAATTAATTTCGTGTCCTGTTTCTTTCATGTGTTGGTAAAGAGAGGAAGTTTTTTCTTCTTTTTTGACGGCATTCTTGTGTTCTGCGATACGTGCATTTATTCGTCTGTTTGTTTGTCCAATGTACGTGGCTGGGCAGACTTTGCAGGGTATTTCATAGACCCCTTGGTTTTCTAACTGGATTTTATCTTTTGGGTTTCTGAGGATATTGGCTATTTTTTGGTTGGTGCAAAAGGCTGTTTTGATATTGTGTTTATGATATTGTGTTTACACAGATCTGGCTGGCACAGGGCACAAAACCACAGCTCGCCCCTATACACGAAGCCAAGCCAGAGCACAACTAAGTGCAGTACAGCCATCTTCTCAGAAAAACTCTTTACAAGGTCAAGAGGTCAAGACACGAAAGCTTTAGCAACTAATCCACACCTAATGACCCTCCTAAGTGGTACTCAGAATATCACTCAAGTAATCACTCAAGATATCCCTCAAGTAATTAATGAACAAAAGAAGAAAAGGCACATTAACCTAGGAACTTCCTCTCTGCCCAGAACGTTGGAGGCTATACACCACACCCCCTCAACAGTATTTATAGGAACTCAAACACTGAGATCCTGCTCTGTTCTAGTAACAAGAAGCCGAAAGCACCAGCCTGAAGATGACGAGTGAGACCTCGTCGAAACGTCGCCTAGACACCCCAACTCTTACACGGGAAGACACCCGAAGACACCAAAACCTACATTCCTGTACCCGTGAAAATCTACGAAAGCAAATATATATATATATATATATATATATATATATATAATATGGTATGCCACCCTCCGGATCTCTCGAGGAGGAGGCACATATGGGGAGAGGCAGTCTACTACCACTGCTACCACTCAGTGGATTTGTAACTGGATGACTGACCGAACCCAAAGAGTGCTCATCAATGGTTCCTCTTCATCCTGGAGAAGAGTGACTAGTGGGGTGCCACAGGGTTCTGTCTTGGGCCCGGTCTTATTCAACATCTTTATCAACGACTTGGATGATGGACTCAAGGGCATCCTGATCAAATTTGCAGATGACACCAAACTGGGAGGGGTGGCTAACACCCCAGAGGACAGGATCACACTTCAAAACGACCTTGAAAGATTAGAGAACTGGGCCAAAACAAACAAGATGAATTTTAACAGGGAGAAATGTAAAGTATTGCACTTGGGCAAAAAAAATGAGAGGCACAAATACAAGATGGGGGACACCTGGCTTGAGAGCAGTACATGTGAAAAGGATCTAGGAGTCTTGGTTGACCACAAACTTGACATGAGCCAACAGTGTGACGCAGCAGCTAAAAAAGCCAATGCAATTCTGGGCTGCATCAATAGGAGTATAGCATCTAGATCAAGGGAAGTAATAGTGCCACTGTATTCTGCTCTGGTCAGACCTCACCTGGAGTACTGTGTCCAGTTCTGGGCACCACAGTTCAAGAAGGACACTGACAAACTGGAACGTGTCCAGAGGAGGGCAACCAAAATGGTCAAAGGCCTGGAAACGATGCCTTATGAGGAACGGCTAAGGGAGCTGGGCATGTTTAGCCTGGAGAAGAGGAGGTTAAGGGGTGATATGATAGCCATGTTCAAATATATAAAAGGATGTCACATAGAGGAGGGAGAAAGGTTGTTTTCTGCTGCTCCAGAGAAGCGGACACGGAGCAATGGATCCAAACTACAAGAAAGAAGATTCCACCTAAACATTAGGAAGAACTTCCTGACAGTAAGAGCTGTTCGACAGTGGAATTTGCTGCCAAGGAGTGTGGTGGAGTCTCCTACTTTGGAGGTCTTTAAGCAGAGGCTTGACAACCATATGTCAGGAGTGCTCTGATGGTGTTTCCTGCTTGGCAGGGGGTTGGACTCGATGGCCCTTGTGGTCTCTTCCAACTCTAGGATTCTATGATTCTATTCTATGATTCTATGATTCAGTCCAACATATCGAATTCAATTGCCAAAATCAGTTTTTCCAAAGCCCTGCCTCCTTTCCACCTCCTTTTCAATGTTTTTTTAATTGTTTTCCACATGCACAAAGCTGAATGTGCACCAGTTAAATGTGCATAAATTGCGGGCTTACTGTATAAAGCAGATATGAGGAATTTCAAGTCCTCTCCAACTTGCCATCAGAAGTCTCTCTGTCCACACCCCTTCTTAGACCGCACCCCTCAACATCCTTAAATCTTTTGGCTGGCAAAAATATGCCCTTGTACTCTGAAAACTCTCAGAATGATCCTCTCTTTCTTGGCTGGAGGGGTGTTCGGGCAAATTAATATCTGTTTCTCCATCCTCTTTCCCTGCACACCTTAAGAATTCCTAAAAACATTTCAAAATAGTTGCACATGCACATAGCCAGCTAATCATTTCAAGGCAGAACATTATCTTTCAGGCATCAGAACCCTGGATGAACAGGACGGCTATATTTTATCCTTGCTTCTCTCCGTCGCGGTGCAGTGGTGTTGCATTCATCAATCCACAACTGACAGGGGAGTTTAATTAGAAGGTGCTGCTGTCATTTGCTATGACAAGCTTGCCAGGGTTTCTTCCTCAAATTAAAATGAGGGGCAGAAAGTCTGCATTTAATTGCAGGCCAAACTGATTTGGCGACGGCAAGGTGGGATAAACATGGGCGGCAGGACAAGCTCCCTTCACCCGTAAAAACCTCTTCATCAGGAATCAGCTAATAGAGGGAAATGCAGTCAGCTTGCAGCCCTGGGCATCTCCAGCTTACAAGCGTAGAGAGAGGCTTTTGGAGTGTTTGCCATTAAGTGGGTCATAGGCCCAGCGAATCAGCAGCAGAAATATAACCTGTGTGCTTCTGCCTGCAGCCTTGTCAATGGAAGGCGGGGTGGGGGGTGGGGTGTGAATGTTTGAAAGTGAGAGGTGGGGTGGTGAAAAAGAGAGAATGAGAGAGGCTGGGAGGTGAGAGGGACACACACACAGAGAGAGAGAGAGAGAGAGAGAGAGAGAGAGAGAGAATTTAGAACTAAGGATGAGAGTTGGAAATTGGGTAAAGGTAAAAGTAAAGGGACCCCTGACCATTAGGTCCAGTCATGGATGACTCTGGGGTTGCGGCGCTCATCTCGCTTTACTGGTCGAGGGAGCCGGCGTACAGCTTCCGGGTCATGTGGCCAGCATGACTAAGCCGCTTCTAGCGAACCAGAGCAGCTCACGGAAATGCTGTTTAGCTTCCCGCCAGAGCAGTACAGTGGTACCTCGGGTTAAGTGCTTAATTCGTTCCGGAGGTCCGTTCTTAACCTGAAACTGTTCTTAACCTGAAGCATCACTTTAGCTAATGGGGCCTCCTGCTGCCGCCACACCGCTGGAGCACAATTTCTGTTCTCATCCTGAAGCAAAGTTCTTAACCCGAGGTACTATTTCTGGGTTAGCGGAGTCTGCAACCTGAAGCGTATGTAACCTGAAGCGTATGTAACCCGAGGTACCATTGTACCTATTTATCTACTTGTACTGCGTGCTTTCGAACTGCTAGGTTGGAAGGAGCAGGGACCAAACAACGAGAGCTCACCCCATTGCAGCCGACCTTCTGATCAGCAAGCCCTAGGCTCTGTAGTTTAACCCACAGCACCACCCACGTCCTGTAAATTGGGTTTAAAGGTGTTTTGGGAATGGCAGCTCTCTCTCTCTCTTTCTCTGCAGATTTAATCTGGGGGTAGGTCTCAGACCCACTGCTCTGGAGGACCTCCAGCTATTTGCCTCCACATTTAGAATCACAGAATTATAGAGTTGGAAGGAATCTAACTTTTCCCTGCACTGATAATGGGATAATGTTCTCCACTGTGCCTGAGGCAGTCATTTGGTTAGAGGTGGGTCAGCTCAGCCCTCCAACAGAGGGGAATGGGGGGGGGCTTAGGGGCAGCAGCCTTCAACTACGTTTCTTGCTCACTTTGCCTAAGGGAGTGGGCAGACCTGTTTATACATGCCCATGCTGCTTTCTGTAGCAGCCGCACACCTCCCATAAAATCATGTTCCGTTCAAATCAGTGCATTTTTTTTGTTTAAGGAAAGAAATATCCAGACAAAAGCATCTGTCTTCCTGGCAGGTGGACCAATTTTCTTTCTTTTTCAGCAGGTTTATCTTAGCTAAAAACAAAGGAGAGGAAGAAGAAAGGAAAATATTATGTTGTCTCTCTGTGTGACGACATCCCTTGACATTAAACACCCTTCAAAGGTCCCCTGGAAAACTTACAGTATCTTGTTGAGGAAGGCCTTTTTAAAAATAAAACCAGCTAATCTTTGACAAAAGGTCTCTGACATTCCAAATATCGTTATAAATCCAAAGGAACCAGGCAAATAAATCTGACTGAGTCTGCACAGGCAGTCTTTATAAATAAAGACTACAGCTCGACCTCCTACAAGACTGTACATCGTTGGTGTCAGAGGTGGCAATATTTCACTTTGTTATATTAGCATGAATATTCCGCTCACAATCAGCATTAAAAACCTCAATAAACTCCCCTCTGAGAATCTCATTTGCAAACACCATCCTCACACTTGGTATTCCGGTTCTGTTCCGTGACCTCCTTGAGGGAAATCTAGTGATATTAAATCAACAATAACCATTAAGAGTCAGACATCACCTCAAAATGGATGATTTACTTAGAGGCAGCCGCAGGCTTGAGCCGCAGCCAGAACCTATTAAGGTAAGCGATCGCGGCCACCCTGACGCTTTCGGCTGCTGTATTTATCACCTTTTGATGCAGAAATGGTGAAGGGGGAGGGATGAAAATATGGTTTCTTCTTCTCCTGTTCCTTTCCTAGAGAAATGAGTGCAGTCACAAGCTGCCCACTGGGTTGACAAATGTAAAGATTTCTCTTTAGGGATGGCCACATCTGTCAATTTCAGTTTCTCCCTGTTTCTCATTTTTTTCAGTCTTAATGTCAGGGGTGAGTGCAGGAGCCGGGCCCTGTGACCAATAGGACTCTGCAGGACTGGGGCCTTCCTAGGTTTGTTCTGAAGAGGCAAGGCACGGCCTCACAGGTGAGGCCGATTGGTAACACACAGAACCTGGTGGCAAGAGCCAGGGAGGGATATAAGGTCAGCAGTTCCCTTTGTCTCTTTGCCACAGCAACACGCTTCCTGCCTTGGGCTTCTTGCTTCCTGATCCTCGGACTTTGGCTTCTTGACTCCTTGCTTCTTGATCCTTGGACCCCTGACTTCTTGACTCCTCCTGACCCTCAGACCCCTGACTTCTTGACTCCTTGCTTCTTAATCCTTGGACCCCCTGACTTTGTGACTCCTTGCTTCTTGATCCCTGGACCCTTGACAGTGACTCCTTGCTTCCTGACCCTCACACCCTTGGCTTCTTGACTCCCGGCTCTCTGACCCTCGGACTCTTAGCTTCCTGACACCTGGCTTCTGGACCCCCGTTCCTGCTCCCACCCCGCCATCTTGCCCCCGGTCCTGACATGCCATGCTGGGACTTCAATTGCCTGTGAACCGGACTGTGACACTTAAGTTCAATTCTCTACATTGAAAAAAAAAGTCCTCGTGAAAATTCACCAGTTCATTTCTCCTAGTATTCACACTTATTGGCACCCACCTGTCTTGAGTGGCTGTCCATGATTTCTAGTGTTATGTGAGTGGGAGAAAACCTTTCCTCTGTCCAATTATTTTAAATCCCATGCATAAGTCTGTAAACGTCTATCATGTCACTTGCCTTCGCATTGCTGAGCAAAGTGGCTGTAACACAGCAACGTGATGTGTGCAAAATGGGCACCGCAACCCTTCCCAGCAGGTCGTAACAGAATCCCTGTGTGCAGCACAGCTAATGACTGTTAGTGAGAACCTGAGGTCCCCTGGTTCAAATCTCATTCCTAATCATCATCTACCTAATCATCATCCACCTTTGCCTAAGCAGCTGACAGACTCAAGCCCCGAAACCCACAGAACAGGTAATAGTTGCTTTTGCCATCATCACCATGAGCTGCACAGTCAGGGGAAAAACAATGCTGTCCAGGGTTGTAAAGACTGCGGAGAGAATAATTGGTGCACTCTTCCCACCTTGGATCAAATCTATGCTTCCAGGTGTCACAAGAAAGCTCCAGAGATAGCGCAGGATAGTGCGCACCCCAGAAATGATCTTTCAGCTTTTGCCTTCTGGAAGAAGGTAAAAAGGTAAAGGGACCCCTGACCATTAGGTCCAGTCGTGACCGACTCTGGGGTTGTGGCGCTCATCTCGCTTTATTGGCCGAGGGAGCCGGCGTACAGCTTCCGGGTCATGTGGCCAGCATGACTAAGCCGATTCTGGCAAACCACAGGGTTATAAAGACTAGGACTAGCCGCCTGAGAAACAGTTTCTACCCTAATGTGATTTTGGTTTTAAACGCAGTGTAAGGAGTCTCTATGGGAGCATATTGTATTTAAAAATGGGGTATCTGAGTTTTTAGGGGGCTAACCAGGCTGGGATAGCAGGCTTGTTGGGTTTTGAATGTTTTATGTAGATTTTTCAATTTCGTTCTTTATGGGTCAATGACAATAAAGATTATCGTATTGTATCATTGGCATGCTGCGGTCAGGCTACAGTAGCTTCGGCGATGCTTTTGCAATTCTTGGAAGCAGGAAGCAGAAAGCTCACAACAAAAAGGAGCTCGCATTTCTGAAGCAGAATCTTAGAGCCTTATTTCCTTTTAGTTTTCGCTGTGTCAGAATAATTCATCAGAAGCTATTCTGCACACGCCACCAGCCTCCCTTCAGCTCTCTGCTCACCTTGGGGATTCCAGGCATCAGAGCCCAACACGATTCAAAGCGACAGGAAAGGAAGCTTTCCTTCCTTCTCTCCTGCTTTCCTTGTCTGATCATCCTCAGAACACAAACCCCTTCACTCATCTTCCTCTGAAGCTCCAGGAAGCAGCAAGAGTCATGTCAAACAACCTGTGCCGCCCTGGGGGAAGGCAGTTAAGAAGACCTATTTCAATGTAATAGACACTAGAAGACCAAGATCCTGTGCTCCCTTACCTGGGAGCAAGTCTCACTGGACTCAATGGCCTCTGCTTAATGGTGTGGGCGATATAATAATAATAATAATAATAATAATAATAATAATAATAATAATAATAATAATAATTTATTTGTACCCCGCCCATCTTTTTTTTTATAAAAAATTTTTATTAGTTTTACAATTTTTTATGAACAATACAAACAAGTAAAAAGACAAACACACATGTATAATTTCATATCCTTTTTTTCATAAACCTCACTTCTCGGACTCCCCCAAACCTCCCCTTTCTACATCCCAAATTTCAAAATTATTTCAGCAAATCCTAAATTTAATCTTATCAAATATATTCCTTCATTATTCTTTTCTTTAACTTAATCTTTTATCGCTGTAATCTCCTTTTCTTTCTAAAAAACCTCAACATTTTAGCATTCATCAATTTTGTAGTATTTCTTAAGATAGATTTTAAATTTCTTCCAATCTTCTTCCGCCGTCTCTTTCCCCTGATCACGGATTCTGCCTGTCATTTCGGCCAATGTCATATAGTCCATCACCTTCATCTGCCATTCTTCCAGGGTGGGTAGATCTTGTGTCTTCCAATACTTTGCGATGAGTATTCTTGCTGCTGTCGTAGCATACATAAAAAAAAGTTCTGTCTTTCTTTGGCACCAATTGGCCGACAATGCCCAAGAGAAAGGCTTCTGGTTTCTTAGGGAAAGTACATTTAAGTACCTTTTTCATTTCATTATATATCATTTCCCAGAAGGCCTTAATAAAGTCTTATACCAGGGGTCAGCAAACTTTTTCAGTAGGGGGGCGGTCCAATGTCCCTCAGACCTTGTGGGGGACTGGACTATATATTTTTTTGGGGGGGGGGGGAATGAACGGATTCCTATGCCCCACAAATAACCCAGAGATGCATTTTAAATAAAAGGACACATTCTACTCATGTAAAAACACTCTGATTCCCGGACCGTGCCACTCTGGGCGGCTTCCATAGAAACAAAAAATACAGTAAAATATCACAGATTAAAAGCTTCCCTGAACAGGGCTGCCTTAAGATGTCTTCTAAATGTCAGGTAGTTATTCATCGCTTTGACATCTGATGGGAGGGCGTTCCACAGGGCGGGCGCCACTACCGAGAAGGCCCTCTGCCTGGTTCCCTGTAGCTTTGCTTCTCGCAATGAGGGAACTGCCAGAAGGCCCTCGGTGCTGGACCTCAGCGTCTGGGCAGAACGATGGGGGTGGAGACGCTCCTTCAGGTATACTGGGCCGAGGCTGTTTAGGGCTTTAAAGGTCAACACCAGCACTTTGAATTGTGCTCGGAAACGTACTGGGAGCCAATGTAGGTCTTTCAAGTGTTATGTGGTCTCGGCGGCCGCTCCCAGTCACCAGTCTAGCTGCCGCATTCTGGATTAATTGTAGTTTCCGGGTCACCTTCAAAGGTAGCCCCACGTAGAGCGCATTGCAGTACAAGCGGGAGATAACTAGAGCATGCACCACTCTGGCGAGACAGTCCGCGGGCAGGTAGGGTCTCAGCCTGTGTACCAGGTGGAGTTGGTAGACAGCTGCCCTGGATACAGAATTGACCTGCGCCTCCATGGACAGCTGTGAGTCCAAAATGACTCCCAGGCTACGCACCTGGTCCTTCAGGGGCACAGTTACCCCATTCAGGACCAGGGAGTCCTCCACACCAGCTCGCCCCCTGTCCCCCAAAAACAGTACCTCTGTCTTGTCAGGATTCAACTTCAATCCATTAGCCGCCATCCATCCTCCAACCGCCTCCAGGCACTCACACAGGGCCTTCACCGCCTTCACTGGTTCTGATTTGAAAGAGAGGTAGAGGTTCTGATTTGAAAGCAATGGCTTTCTTCTCTTTTCACCACTCTTTGCTGGCTTCCGTTGGTCTCTTCGCAGAAACAAGCCTCAAGAGACGATGCTCTGAACATCATTTGCAGGCAAGGAGGAGGCGCCTGTCAAAGGTTTCAGACAGGTTTTCAGGGTGAGCTTCTTGGGCATGGGTCGGCAGACTGAGGTCCGCAGGCCAGATCAGGCCCAATTGCCTTCTGGATCCAGCCCACGGACGGTCCGGGAATCGCTGCATGGATCGCCAGCACGCATGCATTCTTTCCCTCTCCCTCACACAATGGTGGCACCGGCCGTGCCTCCTTCCTCCCCATAGCTGTCAACGTTTCCCTTTTTTAAAGGGAAATTCCCTTATTCCAAATAGGATTCCTCTCAAGAAAAGGGGAAAGTTGACAGCTATGCTCCCTCCTCCTGGATTCTCCCCACCCTGCCTAGAGGTGGGCTTTGTTGCTTGAACGGCCACCATTTTAAGCAGCCCCTCTCCGGAGCCCTTTCATGCGCCGCTCATCATCCAGCCACTGCCGCCACTTGCAAGACGCAGGTATGCAGCCACCGGGGCTCTTGCATCAATATTATTTTTTTTTTCAAAATATAGTCCAGCCCCCACAAGGTCTGAGGGACAGTGGACTGGCCCCCTGCTGAAAAAGTTTTACTGCCCCCCTGTAAACTCTCCATAACAACTACAGTGGTACCTTGGGTTAAGTACTTAATTCGCTCCCGAGGTCTGTACTTAACCTGAAACTGTTCTTAACCTGAAGCATCACTTTAGCTAATGCGGCCTCCTGCTGCCATGCCGCCGGACCACAATTTCTGTTCTCATCCTGAAGCAAAGTTCTTAACCTGAAGCACTGTTTCTGGGTTAGCGGAGTCTGTAACCTGAAGCATCTGTAACCCGAGGTACCACTCTTCTGTATTGGCCCGAATATAAGCCGCACCTTTGAAATTTAAGGCGGGGGGAGAGACAATGCCTAAATATAAGCCACTCCCTTGAAATTCTGCAGACACTCAACACCCGTTCCATTTTACTGTATGTCTGTTTCAGCAGCGATATCGTAAAAGCCAATTTTTTTTGTAAGTGGATTTAAGCCACACTTTGACTTTTCACAGTCAGATTTTGGGGGGGGGGGGTGAGGCTTATATTCAGGCCAATATGGTATTACAAGGATATTCCAACGTCCAGGAATTCCCTTGCCAGTTGCGAGCACAACTCTCCAGAGTCGAAACCGAGTGGCAGCGTCCTTTCAGTGAGGAGACGGGCCCAGCTGCTCTGTTGGAGCTGGCAAGGAGACAAGTTCTTCTTAACAGCACCCATTAACGCCTGCAAAATCGTGCACTGCCAGAGTCATCAGGACATGCAATTAATGATGGCAAAAACTCCACGGCCCAGCCCTAAAACTGTCACTCAGAGGTCTCGCAATTGCCAGCTGGTGGTAGCTCTCATAAACACAGCTCCTGTTTTGCGTAAATCAAGGCAGCAATAAACGTTGGTGATTACAGGCAATGGAGCTGGGATGCATTAATCCACGGCAAGCTGTGCCCAGGAAGGATGCGAAAGAGGCAAGCCTTATTTTTTTTGCATTGTTTTCTGGCTCTTGCCTTCCTCTTTATATCGCAAACTGCCCTGTTATCCTTGGATGAAGGGCAGTATAGAAATTTAATAGATAATAATGATTGAGCTGAATCTGCCTCAGTTTTTTTTTGCAATGTTTTAAGTTGAGAGGCTCTCCTATAATCTATGGGTTCTGTAAAGGGGTTAGAATTTAGGCAAAACCCATAATTCCTGGCTCTAGTAAATGTTGTGTTTAATCAATGGCTATAGCAAAATAACAAACCTAGGCAACATCTTAAAAAGCAGAGACATCACCTTGCCAACAAAGATCCGTATAGTTCAAGCTATGGTTTTCCTAGTAGTGATGTATGGAAGTGAGAGCTGGACCATAAAGAAGGCTGATCGCCGAAGAATTGATGCTTTTAAATTATGGTGCTGGAGGAGACTCTTGACTGCAAGAAGATCAAACCTATCCATTCTGAAGGAAATGAGCCCTGAGTGCTCACTGGAAGGACAGATCCTGAAGCTGTGGCTCCAAAACTTTGGCCACCTCATGAGAAGAGAAGACTCCCTGGAAAAGACCCTGATGTTGGGAAAGATGGAGGGCACAAGGAGAAGGGGACGACAGAGGATGAGATGGTTGGGCAGCGTTCTCGAAGCTACCAGCATGAGTTTGACCAAACTGCAGGAGGCAGTGGAAGACAGGAGGGCCTGGCGTGCTCTGGTCCAGGGGGTCACGAAGAGTCGGACACGACTAAACGACTAAACAACAACAACAATAGCAAAATACAGGCTGGACTTGTTCTCCTGACCAGGGAATCGCCGGGAGATGGGCCATTATAAAACAAAGGCAAAGTCATTAATCCAACAAGAAAGCCATCAACAAGGCAGAAGACTCTTCCAGAAATATGGGGGGGGGGAGAGACCCCACCCTGAGCTCTGGGTAATTAGCAAAAGACAACCCCAGAGTTGAGACCGGGAAGCTCATATGTGTTTGGGATCTCTTGGAATCGGAGTCTGCATCAGCATGAGGAACTGGACTCTCTTGGGATGTGAACGCTTTGCGCTCTCTCCATCCAGACGCAGGTCACATATATGTGTCAAGAAGCCACATATCATTGTCCCAAAAGGGAACAGAGACTCCGGTAAGTATGTCAGCAACCCCTGGAATCCACACCCCTCGGGGCTATTGGGGTGGCATGTAACTGCAACTTAATAAAAGCAGCTAACCAAAGGAGGCTAGAAGGGCCAGGACAGACTGGTGAAAGTAGCCTTCTACTTTTTCCTGGACCTTTTAAATCATCGGTAGGCAAACTAAGGCCCGGGGGCCAGATCCAGCCCAATCACCTTCTCAATCCAGCCCATGGACGGTCTGGGAATCAGCATGTTTTTACATGAGTAGAATGTGTCCTTTTATTTAAAACGCATCTCTGGGTGATTTGTGGGGCAAAGGAATTCGTTCTCTCCCCTCCCCCCCCCATATAGACTTTTAGAAGACATCTAAATCCAGACTTTTAGAAGACATCTGAAGGCAGCCCTGTTTAGGGAAGCTTTTAATGTTTAATAGAGTATTGCATGTTAATATTTTGTTGGAAGCCACACAGAGTGGCTGGGGAAACCCAGCCAGATGGGTGGGGTATAAATAAATTATTATTATTATTATTATTATTATTATTATTATTATTATTATTACTACTACTACTACTACTACTACTGCTACTACTACATGAGTAGAATGTGTGCTTTTATTTAAAATGCATCTCTGGGTTATTTGTGGGGCATAGGAATTTGTTCTTTCCCCCCCAAAAAAAAATATAGTCCGGCCCCCCACAAGGTTTGAAGGACAGTGGACCGGTCCCCTGCTGAAAAAGTTTGCTGACCTCTGTTTTAAATAATATTAAATGGTGGGAATGTCCACTTGCAGGGGAGTTTAGGTCCAAAGTGTTTCATGAAATTATTATTATTATTATTATTATTATTATTATTATTATTATTATTATTTATCATCATCATTATTTATTGAATTTACATCCCCCCTTTTCTTCCAAGGAGCTAAAGGCAGTATACATGGTTTTCCCTCTCCCCATTTAATCCCCACAACAACTCTGTGAGGTAGGTCAGGCTGAGGGGTAGTGACTGGACAAAGGTCACCCAATGAGCTCCTTGGTCAAGCTTCGAACCCTGGTCTCCCAGGTTCCTAGTCTGACGCTCTAACCACTGCACCACATTGGCTCTCATATAGAGAACCCGTTCAAGTTAAACCTCAGTTGTTGCTATTGTCTTTATCTGAAGACTTGCATGTGAATTTCAAGGAACTCTTTATTGCTTTCTTACTTGCCTCGAATGACTGTCCAATGTACAGAAATGGAAAACTTGAAACGACTCAAATTTATCATTGCCGTATAGGACATGGCTATTGCCGAGAAAATGACACAGCAATTAAGAGGCTTACGAGGAAACGAATTGTTACAGATCTTGCATACAGCTTGGTGGAACTTGATTACATATGTCAATAGCGATAATCTACAACATCAGTTACATTCCATATCTCTAGAGGTCTAGAATGCTTAAATTACCCTCAACTTCTTGTGCTTTGATTTTTGTTCTGCACTGCTACTTTTGGAGTGTGTCCCTTGATTCTTCCTATTGTCCGCTAATAGCTCATGTTCCATTTTTGCATTCTTTTATCGAGTTGTTCATCTAAACCTTTTTTTTTAAAAAAAAAGCATGGCCGTCAATGCCCCTTCTCTCAAAAAACTCTATGATTCTATTATCTCCTACCTGGGCAGTACCCTAGAAAAACAAAACACAGAAAAGAAAAGAAAAAAGCAGAGTTTTTGACAGGCAAATCCTACAGCTGGCATTGCCCCCGGTCTTAGCTCATGGCATGTTCCTATTACCTTCCCACTTTGCAGCTGTTTCACATCACGGCTTGCAAAACTCGAAAGGATGAGTGTTGCTCCATCAATGATACATATCGTAGTGAATTATTAAAGTGTACAGGAGATGTTGAAGCCTTCTTATGAGATGTCAGCCTCATTAGCTTCCTTGCAGGACTTGGCGGCTGCATTCAGCACCGTAACATACACAGGAAGCCAATAGGATTCCATTTGCTGCATATCAGGCACGTCCAACAGGTAGATCATGACCTACCAGTAGATCGGTAGTGGCGCCTTCCCTGTGGAACACCCTCCCACCAGATGTCAAAGAGAACAACAACTACCGGACTTTTAGAAGACATCTGAAGGCAGCCCTGTTTCGGGAAGCTTTTAATGTTTGATGCATTACTGTATTTTAATATTCTTTTGGAAGCCGCCCAGAGTGGCTGGGGAAGATCAGCCAGATGGGCGGGGTATAAATAATAAATTATTATTATTATTATTATTATTATTATTATTATTATTATTATTATTATTATCACTTGATGTCTGTGGTAGATCACTGTTAGATCACTGGCACCCCCCAAACAAGCTCAACAAGTTTGGCTCCCCTAAAAAAGGTTCAACAGTGTTGGCCTGCACCCCAAAAAAGGGGGTATATCACTGCCAGTTTTTAACTCTATGAGGTCTATGAGATCACAGTCTCTTGGGAGTTGGCCACCCCTGCTAAATAATAATAATAATAATAATAATAATAATAATAATAATAATAATAATAATAATAATAATTTATTTATACCCTGCCCTCCCCAGTCAGAGCCAAGCTCAGGGCAGCTCACACCAATAAAATTACAATAAAACATAAGGGGGGGGGGGACAAACAAACAAACAAAATAAAACAAAACAAAAAACAAAACCAGTTTATTAAAATACAGTGGTACCTCGGGTTAAGAACTTAATTCGTTCTGGAGGTCCGTTCTTAACCTGAAACTGTTCTTAACCTGAAGCACCACTTTAGTTAATGGGGCCTCCTGCTGCTGCCGCGCCGCCAGAGCACGATTTCTGTTCTCATCCTGAAGCAAAGTTCTTAACCGAGGTACTATTTCCGGGTTAGTGGAGTCTGTAATCTGAAGCATCTGTAACCCGAGGTACCACTGCATTAGTCATTCCCTGGTGTTTCCCCAATGTGTGAGCAGTCCAGCACAGATGCACCGCTAACACACTATTATTGTGCCAATGACAGGTTGCAGAATGTTTCTACCTGCACATACACAAAGCACCAGTCTGGAGGCGCCCTTGGTGTAGAATAAACCTTTGACGTGGGGGTAAGTGCTTGCAGGATTGTAATGGGGATATGGGGATGGGTTAAGTGCTGCTCAGGACCGCAGCGACAGGCTAAGGAAGAGCAATCGCTCCGCAGAGGTAAAGGACCCTCCCAGAGAAAAAAGAATAATTTCAGTCTCTTTCTGTCTCTCCATCTGAACTGCTTTCTCTGCGTCTTCATCGCAGCACAATTGCCTCTGCTTTATCACAGAGGATTTCCCCAGAGTTCTTTTTTTTTAAAGACACAAAAGAGGAGACCACTTCACAGGCGAAGCTCTTCCAAGTGGGCACTTATCAGCTTGGAGCATCAAAGCGCTGAGGACACTTCTCTCATTAGTCTGACAAAAGGCTCTCATTTCCTCCACCCTTTACTCTAGGTAACAATTTCCCTTGGCCAATTTTGCAGGCGCAGCCCTGAAGTTCAAACCTCAGCATCAAAAGGCGCAATTCAGGTGCCTCTTGGTCCTCAAAGAGAGGCTTGGGAGACTCCTTGACAGCCGCTACAGAACAGGAATCAACAAGGGGCATTTGGGTCTTCTTCTTCTTTGGCAATCCCTCGTAGCCAAGTAAGATTGTCTTCCATAAACACAGTTTTAACAGTGAGTCCGTAAGTGACTGTGGAGGCCAATCCTAGATCCACACATCCTTCCAAAGTGGGGATATAGGTTTCCGGGCAGGAGTTGATCACCGTGTGGACTTGCCAAACGTGCCTTCCTCTTAGCACATTTCTCCCTTGCGTCCTGAGTTCGAGTGTCTTCAAAACCCATGACACCTTTGGGAAAGGCTGTTCTCAAACTGGAGCTCTCGCAGGCAGGCCAGTGTCTCCCAGTTGTTGGTGTTTATACTGCATTTTTAAAGATTTGCCTTGAGACAGTCTTTAAACCTCTTTTGTTGACCATCAGCACTACGCTTTCCATTCATTCGAAATGGAGTAGTTGCTTTGGAAGACAATCATCAGGCATCCGCACAACATGACCAGTCCAACGAAGTTGATGTTGAAAATCATTGCTTTGACACGGGTGATTTTTGCTTCTTCCAGGGCACTGGTATTAGTTCACCTGTCTTCCCAAGTATGTGTAAAATTTGGGTACCACTTATCAAAAGGCCACCATCCCCTCACTTTGAAAGAAAGCTGTTGATTCATGTTAGTTCCTCTGCTTTGAATGTTTCAGGATGGCTGAATAACACGCTGGCTGTGAATTAGCTGGTCAAACAAAAAAGAGTGAGAGAAGTACTGCATGACTTGTCCTTTTGTTACCTGGACAGGTTAGGTCACTCCCACCTTCTATCACATGCAAAAGGAAGGATGCCCCAGCCAGGAGGAACAGGAACAGGAAGTTTCGACTGGCTGGACCAAACATTCCCCTGCATGTCTTCTCTAGCATTACAAGGAATGTTGTACTTGACTGCTCTTGGTGAATTACATCCCACATAGACAATAGTGAGCTAGATAGACCAACGTTCTGGCTCAGTGAAAGGCAGCTTTCTGTGTTCCTATGAAGGCAAAGGCCTTAGCAAACAGGCAGAACATCTCTTTGCATGAAGACGGTCCCAGATTCGACCCGAGGAAGCTCCAGATACATTTAGGAGAAACCTTGGTCCAAAATCCTGGAGAGCCACTGCCAGTCAGTGTAGACTTTACTGAGCTGGATGCACCACTGGACTCAGTATAAAGTGTTAGAATTCCTGCTCCATGACTGCAGTCATGGGATTGTTATCTATCACATGACGGTATATGTTTTAACTCCCCAGAGTGGGAAGTGATGGAGACAGGATGTTTGTGTTACTGTGTTCCATGAAGTGGGACTCTTGTCCTTTGTTCTTTTTCTCTTTGCTGTCTGATGCTAGAGAGAGAGGGAGCCATGTTGCAGTGCTCCGTGTGTATTTATATGTAAATAAATGTTGATTAGCCCAAATGCTGAGTTGCTGATGTCTGTTATGCATGATGCGCAAACTCTGCGGATCCCTAAGTGTGCCAGTGTCAGCTGGCATCGGTCGCTGTGATGTTCGGGCTGAAGAAAGCTTTTTAAGCTCCCGATTGACCAGGAGGGAGGGAACATGCCAGTCGGGTATGTGTCTCTGCCAGGGTCCTACTCAAGTGTAGGCTGAACTCCTGACATAAAGTGGCACATCTTATTTAAACTGTACTGGTACCATGAGCAGCAAAGGTTTTAAGCAAGTAAGGTCTCCATTCCTGTGTCTCTTTTGAACCCTTGCTATTTTCCAATATCCATAAGTGCTCTCACTCGCTCTCCTTATCTCCTGCTCTTTCCATCTGCCTGATAATTAGGTCAGGAGCTGACGAGTTTTGCTCATCTTTCATCTCAATTAGTTCCACTTAGCTGAATGCTATTAATCCTGGCTTTCTCTCCCTGGCCTCCCATTCCATTCCATTCCACCCCCACCACCCCCAAGCAGTCCCTCAGATATGCAGTCCCGTTGGAAAATGTTTTTCCTTTTAAAAATCGCCATACCTGGAGAAAAGGCATAAGAGGAGTCCTATCCGATTCTCAGGTCTCTGCAGAGGAAACTAAACATGGGCCCCTATGGCAACCTCATTCCGTTTTCGCTTGGCGCCACACACTGGCCAATAAACAAATTGCACTCTTCAGTTAGTTCTTTTCACCTGACCTTACTAAACCACTGAGCCTAGGGCTTGCCGATTGGAAGGTCGGCAGTTCGAATCCCCGAGACGGGGTGAGCTCCCGTTGCTCTGTCCCAGCTCCTGCCAACCTAGCAGTTCAAAAGCACACCAGGGCGAGTAGTTAAATAGGTACCACTGTGGTGGGAAGGTAAACGGTATTTCCATGCACTCTGGTTTTCATCACAGGGTCCCATTGCACCAGAAGAGGTTTAGTCATGCTGGCCACATGACCTGGAAAGCTGTCTGTGGACAAATGCCGGCTCCCTCGGCCTAAAAGCAAGATGAGCACCAAAACTCCATAGTCACCTTTGACTGGACTTAACTGTCCAGGGGTCCTTTACTCTTTTTTACCTTTTCCTCTAGGTAAAGGTAAACGTACCCCATACCGTTAGGCCCAGTCGCGGATGACTCTGGGGTTGCGGTGCTCATCTCGCTTTATTGGCCGAGAGAGCCGGCGTACAGCTTAGAGACCCTGCTCCTGCCAACCTAGCAGTTCAAAAGCACGTTAAAGTGCAAGTAGATAAATAGGTACCACTCTGGCAGGAAGGTAAACGATGTTTCCGTGTGCTGCTCTGGTTCGCCAGAAGCGGCTTTGTCATGCTGGCCACATGACCCAGAAGCTGTACACCAGCTCCCTCGGCCAATAAAGCGAGATGAGCACCGCAACCCCAGAGTCGTCCACGACTGGACCTAATGGTCAGGGGTCCCTTTACCTTTACCTTAAGTTTGTTCTTGGTATAAGCTTTCATGTGCATGCACACTTCTTCAGAATCTACCAAGAAAAAACTTAGTTGGTCTCTAAGGTGCTACGAGACAATTTTTTTAATTTTTTTTATTTAGACTGCATCAGACCAACACGGCTACCTACCTGAATCCACAATTATATTGACAGTTTACAATTAGAGCACAAGCCCTATGGAAGGAGGAAATGCCCCATTAGCCAACAGCAGCCTGAACTGATGTCAAGCCTTACTCCAGTTTCCATGCACAGATGCATGCAATAGAAACAAAGGCAAACATTTAGGACAATGTTTCAGCAAAAAGCATACATCTGATCTAAATCAATGCTAATTGTCCTTTAATTTGTGGGTGGGAGTACTCAGAGCTATCTCATTCGTTCCAACAGCCGTGGCAAATGGATTTCAAGCTGTACCCATTTTACAGATGGGAATCACAGAGTCTCCTCCCAACGGCAGTCAGGGAATCCATGGCAGAGAACTAAGGATGGGTGATCCCATCAGTTTTGTTTTTCCAAGCTCAGGTCAGTTAGCAACATTTTCACATCAGTCTTGCATTTTTAAAACAAATAAAAAGTCCTCAAGAAAATGCACAAGCGTTTTAATATGCATTCCCCCAACATACACATTTTCATTCAGTTTGCCACTAATATACACACTTGTACAAACAATGTTCACTAATGTATGCAAATTTTTAGCCCACTTTCTCTTAACATTTGCAATTTTGTACACATTTTTTTGGTTGCAGAACTACATCACAAATTGAGATGTGATCATTCGAAGGACAGCTGCATTTTCGGTTTGCATGTTTGTTTTAGGAATTGTGAATTAGGCTCACATAAAATGTTCAAACAAAATTTCTCCTACACTCCTACAGACACACACACACACACACACCCCAGCCCTACAACTCCAAGCAAGATTTTGTCGCTTCCCACAGCAGTACTCTATTTCCAGCTTTCAAACATCAGAGCAGCAAGGAAACTGGGCCATTTTTGAGATGATAAAAATCAGGACAACGCTGTCAGAATCAATACTTTCGCATTCTGGTTCCTGCCAAGGCAGCAGATGGACTTTATTTGGCAAGGAAAACATCATTTCCCTCCAATATGCATTATAGCACCGCAGGCTATCTGGACTTGAATCATGAACTGTGCTGGGGGAATGAGCTAATGAATTCCATTTTGCAAACCCGCACTGATATCTGGGAACTACTCCTGGAGAATTTCAATACCCGGGCTTCCGTTTTCTTTGTGACTCTGACACTAGCCAAGAACAGAGCAGAAGTAATAGCCCAATCACATGCATTGCTGTTGGTCTTGAATGCAGGTATTCTTGTACTCTCAACATTTGTTGTTTGACGCTTCTTGATAGCTGACTAGATAGTACCGGACAATTGGCAGCATGCAGCAGTGTTTTAGGATTTTAGCAGGCAACATGCAACAGCGTTAGGCATTTGACATTTCATAGCTGACATGCAACAGTGCTAGAATCCGACAGCTAAACTTGTACTTAAAGATAAAGGTAAAGGGACCCCTGACCATTAGGTCCAGTCGTGACTGACTCTGGGGTTGCGGAACTCATCTCGCTTTACTGGCTGAGGGAGCTGGTGTACAGCTTCCGGGTCATGTAGCGAACCAGAGCAGCGCACGGAAACGCTGTTTACCTTCCCTCCGGAGCGGTACCTATTTATCTACTTGCACTTTGACGTGCTTTCGAACTGCTAGGTTGGCAGGAGCAGGGACCGAGCAACAGGAGCTCACCCCAACACAGGGATTCGAACCGCTGACCTTCTGATCGGCAAGTCCTAGGCTCTGTGGTTTAACCCACAGTGCCACCCGCGTCCCTAACTTAGGAATGAATAAAAAGCACATTACAAAAGCTGTCAACTCTCTGTGATTTCAAACAAGGGTCTCTCCCAGGTCCATACCACCATGATTCCACATACCTCTTAGGTGGTGCAATGGGTCAATGCATCTGGCTGCTAACCAGAAGGTTGATGGTTCGAGCCCACCCAGGGACAGCTGTGGGCAAAATATTCCTGCATTGCGTGATGGACTTTCTGGAGCTGGCTGACCTGACTGAAAGAATCCGCGGACAGAAAGAGGAGGAGCACCAAGAAGAATGGAAGAAATTTAAGGACTGTTTAGTTAAATTTGCTAAGATAACATAAGTAGAACTATTTGTAAGTACCAAATTGGCCTAGGAGTTATTGTATAACATTATGGATAGAGGATAATATGAAAGGAAAGAAAGATGTTAATTGACTAAGTTAATTTTATTTGAAAGTCGTATTGGAAAACTGCTACAATGAGTTATGTGGAAACTCAGCTAGGGGGATTTGAGGAAGTCACCCAACAATGATAACAAAATTGGGATTTTAACAGTTAGGATAAATGTTTGTTTGTTTGTTACTGTAATGTTTTTCTTCTATGTTTGTTATAAATTTGGAAAACTAATTAAAAAAATGGGGAAAAATAATAATTCATGCATTGCAGGAATTGGACTAGATAACCCTTGGGGTCCCGTCCAACGCTACAATTCTATGAGTCTAGCTTGAACTGGTGCTGTCCAGAATTTGGCCTCCTCATTCTGCATGAAGTATGGAAGGATTCCTCAAAATGTGGAGCCAGGATGCCCTCTTAAAATGGCAAAAGTGATCGACTACATGGAATTGGCAGAATTGACTGGCAGAATCCGAGACCAGGGAGAAGAGTTGGTGAAAGAAGACAGGAAGAAATTTAAAGACTATTTACAGAAATATTGTAAAATTAATGAATGTTAGAAGGATGTTGGATAGAAACTAAGTGGTTTCCAGCTGTAATGCTTTAGGAGATACGAAAAAAAGGTTTACAAATGGGTAAAAGCTTAATGGTAAGGATTTGCTGAACTAACAAATTGAAGTGGAATACAAAGAAGGGAGGTATGAGGAGGTCTGGGGAAATAAGCGTAAGGAAGATATGTTACGGAAAATTATTTGTTTTTTAACTGTTTTTATGTTGTATTTTGTTTCTTTTTATTTTTCATTTTCACTGTTATACTTTAAAAACTTTAATAAATATCTTTTGGGAAAAAAAATGGCAAAAGTGATGTTGAGAAATGTTGTATATACCAAGAATGAACGCAGCTTGTCTCTTAAACAATCTGAAGCGTCGCACACAGCCCCCAATGCAAGGTGCAAATGCCGCTGAAGAAATGTCACAGGCTTTTCCGAACAGGTACCTCCCTTATCTGCAGTAGCCAATTGACAAATGACTTTAATCTCACAGCCGAGCATCTCTCGCAACGCATACGGGCTGGAGGCTTGCCGGAGGCTTCCGACTCTGAATTTCTGAATCCACGGTACACAGAGGGAGAACGTGCAAAACAAGATGACGAGTTGCTCAAACACAAGGAGGGGCTGCAGCTCAGAGGCAGAGCCCCTGCTTGGCATGCAGAAGGTTCCGGGTTCGGTTCCTGGCATCTCCTGTTGAAAGAGGAGCATTTTGGCCCAAAGGACCAGATCCTTCCCTGTCCCTGTCTCCACATGGGCTGACAGAAGCCTCATGTGATGGCCTGGGATTCCGATTCAGAGGATGAACCAGAGGAATCCCAGCCTGCACAAGAGTCCCCGCCTCCAGGGCCGGCTGAACTGGGGCAGGGCCTTGATTGTGAGACACCTACACCTGTGCCGGATCCTCAGCAGCAGGCACCAGGTGAGACCATTCTGGCTCCAGAGGTGGTTGAGGACTCAGTGCCTACAGGTGAGTCTCCCCCTGGGCCCAGTAACCCTTCAGCCTCTCCTGAACTGCAGATGCTCAGGGCAGAGAGGCGAAGGGAACTGGTTTCTCCCAGGAGGAGTGCTCGCCTTAAGGCCAGGGGAGGCGGGTCTCCTGGGGGCCGGGACTGCCCCTGGCCTCAGAGAAGATAAAAGCCAGTCAGCCCGGTCCCAGGTTGCGGAAGCAACGTTGTTGTTGAGTACCTGCTCCTACCCGGACCCAGACCTGACCTTCCAGTGTTCCTGTCCCCACCCGGCTTCCTGCTTCTGACCTTCCAGTGTTCCTGTCCCCGCCCGGCTTCCTGCTTCGGACCTCGCCTTGCTCCTTGTGAACTGTTTCCAGGCTAGTGACTCAGGACTGAACTTGGACTACGATAACTGTAACCTTCCTCCGGGACCAGCACACCTAATGTCCAGATCAAGAGAAGTCATAGTCCCTTTCTATACTGCCTTGTTGAGACCACACCTGGAGTACTGTGTCCAGTTCTGGGCACCACAATTTAGGAAGGATGTTGACAAGCAGGAACGTGTGCAGAGGGAGGTGACCAAGATGATCCAGGGTCTGGAAACCAAGTCTGATGAGGAATGGTCGAGGGAGCTGGGTATGTTTAGCCTGGAAAAGAGGAGACTGAGAGGAGATATGATAGCCATCTTCAAATATCTAAAGGACTGTTACATTGAAGGTGGAGCATGCTTGTTTTCTCCTGCTCTTGAGGGTAGGACTCAAACCAATCGCTTCAAGTTAAAAGAAACGAGATTCCGACTCAAGGTCAGGAAAACTTTCTGACAGTAAGAGCTGTTCGACTGTGGAATGGACTCCCTTGGGAGGTGGTGGACTCTACTTCCCTGGAGATTTTTAAGCAGCGGTTGGGTGGTCATCTGTCATGGGTACTTTGTAGGAATGTTCAGGGATGCAGGAGAGGCTATATTGTTTGGTTATAGCCTTTCCAACTTGTGGTAACAAGTTCACAATTTAGCAGAGTAGCATTCCCTTTTTTAAACTTGCAGCAGATGCGTTTGCTCAGGCTCGCTGAAGCCTCTATAATAACTGTTCTGGTATTTTCCCCTTATTCCCTCATAAAAGATAAAACACAACACAGTCTTCTATAAAAGTATAAAAAGAGTTTACTCACTCACATTCTGTTCACAATTGGATCCCAGAAAGCAGACTTAGCTTAGAAAAGTTACATACACCTGGAAACTATCTCATAAGGAGACAGTCCCTTTGTCCTCTCTTGGAAGAGAGCATCTTTGGCTAAGCAGACGTTGCTTCTTCGATGCATGTAGTCAAAGAGAGAGAGATGGCTGCCCTGCCCTGTGCTTTTGTTGTTACCTGCACAGGTGAGGCCACGCCCACCTCTAGTCACATGCAGAGGAAGTCTGTCCCAGCCCAGAAGGAAGCAGGAAGTTTATCTGCTGGCTGGACAAACATTCCTCCCCATGTGTAAACATGTTCACTCTAGGAATGTTGTACTTGACTGCTCTTGTGTTTCACATCCCACATGCTTTAGCTGAGATTCCTGCATTGTAAGGGGTTGGGATGAGATTTCCCTTGGGTCCTTTACAACTCTACAATTCTATGAACTTTGACAGGTGGGTGGGACAAGTCACCAGCCAATCACCTGGTATTATTAAGACATCTAATGATTGACACGTGGGTTGTCCTGCCCAACAGTCAAAGTCCCTTGTGCAGTCACACACACTTCCACCGCAGTCACACACACTTCCACCTTCCACCATTTTCCTGCTTGGCAGGGGGTTGGACTCGATGGCCCTTGTGGTCTCTTCCAACTCTATGATTCTATGATTCTATGATTCATTCACCTACACAGAGTGGTTGAATTAACCATATGATCCACCGGCTGGATCCAATTCCCCACCTCTGATGTAGCAAAGTACCCAATTTATTAGGAACAGCACGATAAGCTCCGTTGCATTGAGCAGTGTTTCCGTCTGACTGCACAGATTCAACCTGCAAAATCCTTTAACGAAAGCTCTCCAGCCAGCTAAAATGCAGACCTTAGCTTTTCATTAGAAATGTGGAAGAATCTCACAAAGAAGTGCAACATTTAAACTGCTACTGTGAAGCAGGAACTCCATCAAAGAAAAGGAGAGACGTATCCAGCCATTTTGTGATTATCTTCCATGTTTTCTGCCTTTCTTAATACTAACTCTAAGAGGAACTGCCAATTACCCTGGGGCAGATGATATCTGAGCACTTGGTCTGAAGAAAGCCCCAGAGCCAAGGTCCACCCAAATTCCTCATGGAACTTTGAAGTGTCAGGCATAGCCCTACTGGCTTTAGCCCAAACGTAGCAGAGTTTTCCTGCACAGCGAAGAAGCTAGTCGTGGTGGAAATGACTAGTCAGCTAGACTCAGAATAACTATTTACAGGATTTATTAAAAGGAAAAATAAAACCAGCAGAGTTTCTGCATACAAAACAAAGCAAAATAAATCCTTTCTTTCTTTCTCTCTCTCATAACCATACACAGCACTTCTAACTCCTAACACACCTAACACCAAACTGTGCTAGCATTCCCAGATAACAGAGTTGAGTGCTGGTCGTTAACCAATCAGAGTAAGTAGTTTCTAGGTCAAACAGACCTTGGCTTTCTGCCAAGAGTAAATTGACACTGCCTTGAGTTAATTGTTTGAAGCCAGAATCTGTAAGTTTCCACAAAATCAATTAACAGAAACTGAACACCCCCTCACAGATTCTGCTGGACAATTAACATCAAAAAAACACCTATGTAGGAGATTATTTTCCCAGCAAACCTAAACCCTTGCACATTTGCTTGTTCTTTATCTTTGCCAATGGTTTAGTTAATACATCTGCTACATTTTCTTCACTTGATACATAAGTACATGAGATTATATTGTCTTGTACACAGCAACGTACATTTTGGTATTTTACAGAGATATGTTTGGAATGCGATTTGAAACCCTCTGTTTTACTTAAGGTTATACAAGCCTGATTATCAATGTAAACTTGTACTGGTTCGCCACAATTGACATTTAAATCTGCTAACAAATGCTTGAAATAAATCACCTCGTTGCACAATTCACTCAATGCGGCGTACTCAGATTCCGTTGATGACACACTTACAATGTCTTGCTTGCGTGACCGCCAGCTGATTAAAGCTCCACCGACCATTATGACTAGTCCTGTGACAGATTTTCTATCTGGCAAATTTCCCCAGTCACTATCACAGTAGCAACTCAACATTTCGTCCTCGGAAGAATTTAATTGTAACATATAGCCAATTGTCTGTTTGAGGTATCTCAGAACTTGTTTTACCCCTTTCCAGGCATTTAGTGTGGGTTTTGAGACCAATCTACTTAATATGCCTACTGCGTAGCTAATATCAGGTCTGGACCACTGTGCTAGATACAATAAACTTCCAATTACAGAGTGATATACATCAGGATGTTCAAATTCAGGACTCTCATCTGTATGAAGTGTTTTTATGAAACCTGGATCCATAGGCACCGCTGCCCCTTTGCAATCCTGCATCCTGTATGTAGTCAGTAGTTGTTTAACTTTGTTCTGCTGACTAATTAGGCAGCTGCCATCTTGGGCCCAGCACACTTCCAACCCTAGATATGTCCTAACCGGGCCTAAGTCCTTCACTTTGAACTTACTGGACAATTGCTTGGCAAACCTTTTAGTTTGTTTATCTGTTTTACAGGCATACAATACATCATCTACATAAATCAGACAAAACTCTTGATCACTGCCTGTACCACGTACATAAACACAATTGTCAGCTGTACTCTGCTTGAAACCAAATGACACTAAAGCCTCATGGAAACATTTGTTCCAAGATCTTGCAGCCTGTTTGAGACCATATAAAGCTTTGTTTAATTTCAACACTCTATTGGAACCTGTCTCATAACCAGGCGGTTCGGCTAGATACAGGTCTTCCGATATTGATGCATGTAAATATGCAGTCTGGATATCAAAATGGTTTAACAGGAGTTTTCTCTTTGCTCCAAGCGTTAAAATCAGCCTTACACTGTCCCCCTTAGCAGTAGGGGAAAAAGTTTCGTCATAATCTTTTCCAGGCCTCTGAGAATATCCTTGAGCCACTAAACGAGCTTTGTATTTGTACTCTCCTGTCACCAGAGGTTTAAGTTTGTACACCCACCTGCAGCCTACAATCTTTGCCCCCTCAGGCGCTGCTACTGGTGTAAAAACCTTGTGCTCATTCAGAGAGGACATCTCTTCCTCCATTGCCTGTTTCCAGAGCTCTGCCTCCTCTTTTGGCAACTTTAACACCTCCTGAAAACTCTTGGGTTCTGCAATTACACTAAACACATTTGCAGTATCAGGAGAAAAACGCACCGGAGGCACTCCTTTGTTTTGTCTTTTAGATCTTCTGGGAGAAAATTTTTCTTCTGACCCACTTTCCTCCTCAGAACTACGACCTCTCTTTTGTTGCTTAGCAACTGGTCTCTGGCTAACTCCACTTTCTTGAGAGCTCTTATCTGAACTTTCCTCCCCCTCAGACTCTGATTCTCTGTGTCTACCTTCAGAGTCATGAAGCTCCTGGGAAGGTTCAAACCAAACCTCAGTATTGGCATGTAGTCTCTCCCAGCCACTATGTTCACAAAAACTGGCATTCCTGGAGATCACAATGCCATTTGTCCCTTCAGCAAAGCGGAAACCTTTTCCCAGCTCCTGGTATCCCACAAACACTAACTGTTTGGTCTTAGGATCTCCCTTCTTCCTCATTTGTTTTGGAATTAATACCCAGGCTTTTGATCCAAACACATGCAAATGGTCAATTTTAGGTTTTTTTCTGAAACAATTTAAAGTATGGGGTTGTACCTATTGTTTGATGAAAGAGCCTATTTTGGAGATAACACGCGGTGAGCATGCTCTCCCCCCAATAAGACATGGGCAAATCAGCATCATCAAGCATGGCAAACATCATATTTTGTAAAGACCTGTTTTTTCGCTCTGCAACGCCATTCTCCTCTGGGGAAAAAACGTTTGTTTTTCTATGCCCAATGCCACGCTTTTGTAACCAATCTCTAAAGGCATTTGACATAAATTCGCCACCTCTGTCTGTCTGTATCCTTCTGAGTTTAATGGACAGAAATCTTTCCACAGATGCCACCCAGCCTTTAAACTTAGTGAACACGTCACCCTTATTCTTCATGGGAAAAACCCAAGAGTAACGTGTGGCATCATCCACAATTGTTAGTGAAAAGCGCGCTCCACCCCTGCTTACAGGAAATGGACCAATTACGTCCATGTGAACCAGCTGTAGCGGTGACTCACTAACTCTGTCACTTCTGGGGTAAGAGACTCTGTGGGTTTTAACCTTTTTACAAACATTACAATCAAGGTACTTGTTACAACTCTTTAAATTACCCCCATCAGCCAATTCAGACATTTTTAGTACACTTTTCCAGCAAGCATGCCCCATTTTCCTATGCAATAAGTGCACACAGTTGTCATGTATAGCTTTGTTATTCACTGCAGGCTGAGATTTACTGACTACTGCTGCAACTTGAGATCCTGCTTTAAGCCAAAACAAGCCTCCCTCTGACTTAGCAGTGCCTAAAATCTCACCAGCCTTCTTAATAATGCAACTGTCTCCTTCAAAATACACTTTAAACCCAGCTTTTAGCAAACAATCTACAGACATCAGATTGCTCCTTAATGAAGGCACACAAAGTACATTTTGCAGGCATTCACGAAGACAAGGAACAAAAACTGCACCCCCCGAAATCACTTCGGAAGTACTTCCGTCTGCTAGAGCCACCTGGCTGCGCTGTGCTGAGTTCTTGGAAACAAACAATTCATCTGAATTTACGATGTGGCGCGACGCTCCCGAATCGACCACCCAGACAGCTTGTCTCTCATCAGCAATCTTGGCCACAGCGGTCACCAGCTGAGCCGACTGTTTTTGTTTGAAGAATTTCTTTTTACGCTGCTGCTGCTGCTGCTGATCTCGTCTCTGCTCCTGCACTGGCAACTGAGACTTGACCAACTCCGGACATTGTCTTTTTAGATGCGCTGAAGACCCACACCGGAAACAACGCCTAACAGCAAACGCTGACTCCTCACCAGTACGCTGCTTTTGCTTCACCTCTGGCACGGCATGAGAACTCCTTCCAAACCGCCCGCCAGTAGAAGTCTCTGCAGCCAAAGACCTTTCTTGCCTCTTCTGCCATTCTTCAATCAAACGCCCAGTAACGTAACTGACTGATAAATCACGCTCCTGTATGCCTTCTAGAGACAAAACTAAATTATCCCAGCTTTCAGGGAGAGAACTCAAAATAATAGCCACCTTCTCCTGCTGGTCTAATGCACAGTCTCTTTCCTGTAGCGCAGCAAACTTTAACTGTAAACTGTGTAGGTGTTCCTGCATTGTAACCCCAGGCTGTAACATTGCCTTGTACAATGCCTTGCGAATGAACAGCTTGGAAACCGCTGTCTCACGCACATGGAGTTCTTTAAGTGCTTGCCGCACACCTCTAGCTGTCTTGATTCCCCTCACATACGGCAACTGGGAATCTTCCAGCCCCAAGACAATTGTGGCCCTTGCTCTTTGGTCTTTATCGAGGTCTTCATCATCAGGCTTCGTAGGAAACTTACTCACCACTTGCCAGAGACGATCCCTCTGCAGCACTGCCTGCATGCGTTCCGACCACAGCAAGTAATTGGAGTCATTCAGACGCTCAAAAGCCATCTGAACTGGTTGTGAGGCCATCTTGAGAGCGATGTCCCTGGAACCTGGAACCAGCTACTCACGACCACCGAGAGAGAAAACAGGAACCACAGCACCCAGCACTCACACGCTGCAGCTGTTGTCCTTGTGTCCACTGCGTCACCAGCTCACAACAGTCAGGAACCAGCCAGTGTCCATCTGCTGCACCAACAGGAACAACAACTTCTGGAACTACTGGAACCAACACCGTTGATGCTGACGCCACCACAACTCAGGCTGGCAGCACAATGCCCATAACCTCATGGAACTTTGAAGTGTCAGGCATAGCCCTACTGGCTTTAGCCCAAACGTAGCAGAGTTTTCCTGCACAGCGAAGAAGCTAGTCGTGGTGGAAATGACTAGTCAGCTAGACTCAGAATAACTATTTACAGGATTTATTAAAAGGAAAAATAAAACCAGCAGAGTTTCTGCATACAAAACAAAGCAAAATAAATCCTTTCTTTCTTTCTCTCTCTCATAACCATACACAGCACTTCTAACTCCTAACACACCTAACACCAAACTGTGCTAGCATTCCCAGATAACAGAGTTGAGTGCTGGTCGTTAACCAATCAGAGTAAGTAGTTTCTAGGTCAAACAGACCTTGGCTTTCTGCCAAGAGTAAATTGACACTGCCTTGAGTTAATTGTTTGAAGCCAGAATCTGTAAGTTTCCACAAAATCAATTAACAGAAACTGAACAATTCCCCCATCACTGCAACACTGCATGTGCTTAGTTTTCCTTATCTTATAGTGGCTGAGAAGGATGGCAGTAATTTCGAGACCTGTTACACACAAATGGGGGTCTTCACAGTGCCTGTGGCTGTAAAGAAAAATCTGAAATACACAAAGCAAATTGCAGCCCATGCCCTTTTGCATTATTCAGCATTCGAAAGATGAAAAGGTGAAAGCCAAGAAGCCGAATATCTGAGCATGAACTGATCTGATAACCTCCATGGAGGGTAAGATACAAGCTGCCATCCATCACTGTTTATGAGCCATATGTCACATGCCCTGATGTAATTTGGTATTTGTCTTACCAGTTTGACAGATGGATATTCGTAGAAGCAGAAGAAAAGGGTTTGCACACACAAATTTGCAGATGGCAGAAAAAAAACAGTAAGGGGTTGCTAAACCTTTGTTCTCATCATCAAAGGTGTCTGCTAGGAAAATAGCAGGTGGTGTTGCTCCTCTATAGGAAAGAATTCCCTGAATGTAGAAAAGAAGCAGGTCAGGTCAGCCATTTCCTGACACACAGAGCCAGTGTGGTGTAGTGGTTAAGAGCAGTAGATTTGTAATCTGGGGAACCGGGTTCGCGTCTCCGCTCCTCCACATGCAGCTGCTGGGTGACCTTGGGCTAGTCACACTTCTTTGAGGTCTCTCAGCCCCACTCACCTCACAGAGTGTTTGTTGTGGGGAAGGAAGGGAAAGGAGAATGTTAGCCACTTTGAGACTCCTTCGGGTAGTGATAAAGCGGGATATCAAATCCAAACTCTTCTTCTTCTTCACACTAGGTGTCAAATGATGATGATGATTCTGCTTTTCCACCAGTAGGTGGCACCCTAAAAGTGGCGGTAAAGGGACCCCTGACCATTAGGTCCAGTTTTGGATGACTCTGGGGTTGCGGCGCTCATCTCGCTTTATTGGCCGAGGGAGCTGGCGTACAGCTTCTGGGTCATGTGGCCAGCATGACTAAGCCGCTTCTGGCAAACCAGAGCAGCGCACGGAAACACTGTTTACCTTCCCGCTGGAGCGGTACCTATTTATCTACTTGCACTTTGACGTGCTTTCGAACTGCGAGGGTGGCAGGAGCAGAGACCGAACAACGGGAGCTCACCCCGTCGCAGGATTCGAACCGCCGACCTTCTGATCGGCAAGTCCTAGGCTCTGTGGTTTAACCCACAGTGCCACCCGCGTCCAAAAGCGGCTTACAACCAATAAAATTAATAAGAGCAACATGCCCATTGATTAAATTTCAAGGCACCTCTTATGAGAGGTACCTGCAACAAAATGTTGCAGGGTGGAGGCCTGCCTGTTTAGGATTCCAGACTCTCCATTCCATTTTCCCATCCTTCTCTTTTTCCGCCCCTTCCTTTCACCTGATTTTAAACTGATATTATTGTAACCCAACCTGGGTTCTAGCAAGGGGAGGGTACATCTGATCATAAACTCTTCGGCAATAACAGCAGCAAGAATATTATTAGCCCAAAAATGGAAGCAAGAAGAACTACCGACAATTGAAGAATGAAGGATGAAGTTAATGGACTATGCAGAATTAGATAAATTAATAGGAAGAATTCGAAACCAGCAGGACCAGAAATTCATGGAAGACTGGAGTAAATTTACGGACTATTTGAAAAGTATTTGTGAAGACCAGACGAAGTTTGTTGGTTTGCAAGAAGTTCTGTGAGGAGTATTATTGGAAGTATTGCAAAAATACATAAGGGAAAAGGATAATTTGTTAACAGACTTAAAGGCAATATGAAGTTAAGAAATGTATAAGAAGTGGACAAAACGGTGGGTTATCAGAGGTGCTGATGGAAGTCTAAAAAGATTGTATAAGTGATAAGTTTCGTGGTGCATTCTAGAATTTATATGTTAAAATCAATAATAAATTATTATTAAAAAAAGATCATAAACTATTTGATTCACCCAGTTGGGCACCTTACATGCTGCCCTGAATTGGGTCCTTGATGTAAAAAATGAAAAGAATCTTGCAAGGAAGGAGGCCTTTGAGCAACCTTTTTTTGTCACTGAATTATTCAAGGGTTGTCGCCAAACGAACTTTAAAAGCAGAAACCGTTGATCTGGAATGGAGACAGAAATCCTGTTGGATGCACTGTACCAAATTTCCAAGGATTCTGGGGTGGGGGGCGGAAACAGATACAAAAATAAAAGTTGACAGTGAAAAACATTGAACCCTGTGGAATTTGATGAGGAAGATGGACGACATTGTCTCTCAAAACCTAATCTTCATCATTCTTACTGGGGGGGAGGCCTCTTTCTCCTTCCTCAAATATGTAATGCCTACAGCAGGCAAAAGAAATCCGTCCATCCGAAAGAGGAACCAATTTTTCATTTTTCTAGCCATGCCCCAAGAGGCATTTCTTGTCCATATGAGAATCTCTCTTAAAGTAATGGGTTGTTCCCCCCCTCCCTTCTCTTTCTCTCTCAGAAAAGAAGACGGAAGGATCTTCATTCTGCCATCGCAGGTTTTCCTTGACAAACGGTTTTGCAAAGAGCAAAGCTACACGTTATGCCAATAGGAGTTTGTTCTGCACTCTCGTGGGATCCATCTCTCAATGTGGCATCTCTGGAACTCACTGCCCATTGATGTTTGGCAGTCACCTTCCCTGTGCTGTTATAATAATAATAATAATTTATTATTTATACCCCGCCCATCTGGCTGGGTTTCCCCAGCCACTCTGGGCGGCTTCCAGGAAAATATTAAAATACAATAGTCTGTTAAACCTTAAAAGCTTCCCTAAAGAGGGCTGCCTTCAGATGTCCTCTAAAAGTCTGGTAGTTGTTTTTCTCTTTGACATCTGGTGGGAGGGCATTCCACAGGGAGGGGGCCACTACCAAGAAGGCCCTCTGCCTGGTTCCATGTAACTTGGCTTCTCATTGTGAGGGAATTGTCAGAAGGCCCTCGGAGCTGAACGATAGGCGTGGAGACGCTCCTTCAGGTATACTGGACCAGGGCCACTTGAACATCTTACACCAGGGGTCAGCAACCTTTTTCAGCAGGGGGCCAGTCCACTGTCCCTCAGACCTTGTGGGGGGCCAGACTGTATTTTGAAAAAAAAAATGAATGAATTCCTATGCCCCACAAATCACCCAGAGATGCATTTAAAATAAAAACACACATTCTACTCATGTAAAAACACGCTGATCCCTGGACCGTCCGCGGACTGGATTTAGAAGGCGATTGGGCCGGATCTGGCCCCCAGGCCTTAGTTTGCCTACCCATGTCTTACACCGATCGTGGCCCAACTGCACTGGATATCACTTAGTCTCCAGGCCCAATTCAAAGTGCTAGTCTTGACCCATAAAGCCGTAAATACCTCAAGGGCCACCTCTCTCCATATGAACCTTTATGAACCTTCCCCATATAAACCTTCCCCATAAAAACCTTTAAAGAATGCTCACAACGGCTCGTGAATCAGCCTGGGTGGGGTTTGGAACTCTTTGCTGTTTCTAAAGCTGTCCAGTAACCTTTGAAAAATATACTAGAAAAAGACTGGATGTGGCCTCCTCCTATCGAGGCCAAAGAAATGAGAGCTTTGTTGATGTTTTCCAGACCTGAAAAGTTTTAGCTTTTAAAATGTCAAGCGGAAGACAGACACAAACCGGAGGCCAGAAGGCAGGAATGTTGACCTTGTGTTGTTCATTCTGGATCTCTGAGAGCTGTGGGTTCTCACCATTTTAGAATCGCATCTCATCATGAGTTGCAGAATAGGAACTTAGGAACTGACCCATCAGAGGACCTTTTTTATGCCTTCTCCACAAGAGGTCCAGAGGGTGGCAACGCAAGAACCGGCCTTTCCTGCATTGGCTCCCCGTTGGTGGAATGCTCTCCCCAGGGAAGCCCGCCTGGTGCCTTAGTTTCACATCTTTAGGTGTCAGGCGAAAGCATTCCTCTTCAACCATAGAATCATAGAATCACAGAGTTGGAAGAGACCACAAGGGCCATCGAGTCCAACCCCCTGCCAAGCAGGAAACGCCATCAGAGCACTCCTGACATATGGTTGTCAAGCCTCTGCTTAAAGACCTCCAAAGTAGGAGACTCCACCACACTCCCTGGCAGCAAATTCCACTGTCAAACAGCTCTTACTGTCAGGAAGTTCTTCCTAATGTTTAGGTGGAATCTTCTTTCTTGTAGTTTGGATCCATTGCTCCGTGTCCGCTTCTCTGGAGCAGCAGAAAACAACCTTTCTCCCTCCTCTATGTGACATCCTTTTATATATTTGAACATGGCTATCATATCACCCCTTAACCTCCTCTTCTCCAGGCTAAACATGCCCAGCTCCCTTAGCCGTTCCTCATAAGGCATCGTTTCCAGGCCTTTGACCATTTTGGTTGCCCTCCTCTGGACACGTTCCAGTTTGTCAGTGTCCTTCTTGAACTGTGGTGCCCAGAACTGGACACAGTACTCCAGGTGAGGTCTGACCAGAGCAGAATACAGTGGCACTATTACTTCCCTTGATCTAGATGCTATACTCCTATTGATGCGGCCCAGAATTGCATTGGCTTTTTTAGCTGCCGCGTCACACTGTTGGCTCATGTCAAGTTTGTGGTCAACCAAGACTCCTAGATCCTTTTCCAGGGCTTGGGCTGGTTGACATTTGATGCCCTTTTAAGTGTGTTGTGGGTGGGAGGGTTTTTGGTTTGCTTCGTTCTTATTTTTGTTATGTACCGCATTTTTCACTCCATAAGACGCACCTGACCATAAGACGCACCTAGTTTTTAGAGGAGGAATGCAAGAAAAAAAAATTATTTAAAGGGAGCGCAGAGCAGAGCCTGTATGCATCCCAGGCTCTGCTCAGCACTCCCTTTCACGAGCCGCACGGAGCGTGTGTGCGGCACTTGCAGGCTTTCCCCTCCTCGGGGAAAAGCCCCCAAGAACTTTACACACGCTCCGTGTGGCTCATGAAAGGGAGCACGGCTCTTGGGGGCTTTTCCCGCCTGCCTCCCACCTGCATTCACTCCACACATTTCCCCTTACTTTTTAGGAGGGAAAAAGTGTGTCTTATGGAGCGAAAAATACGGTACAGTGGTGCCTCGCAAGACAAAAAGAATCCGTTCTGTGATTCTCTTCGTCTAGCGGTTTTTTCATCTTGCAAAGCAAGCCCATTGACGGATTAGCGGATTAGCGCTATTAGCGGCTTTTAGCGGCTTTTAGCGGCTTTTAGCAGCTTATTGGATCAGCGGCTTAGCGGCTTAGAAAAAGGGGGAGGGGGGAAAAACCCGCAGGAACTCGCAAGACATTTTCGCCTTGCGAAGCAAGCCCATAGGAGATTCATTTTGCGAAGCACCTCCAAAACGGAAAACTCTTTCGTCTAGCGAGTTTTCCGTCTTGCGAGGCATTCGTCTTGCGGGGCACCACTGTATCTTGCGTGTTTTTATACAGTGGAACCTTGGTTCTTGAAAGGCTTAGTTGATGAACAAATCGGCTCCCGAACGCCATAACCCTGGAGGAGGAGGAGGAGGAGGAGGAGGAGGTAGAAGAAGAAGAAGAAGAAGAAGAAGAAGAAGAAGAAGAAGAAGAAGAAGAAGAAGAAGAGGAAGAGGAGGAGGAGGAGGAGGAGGAGGAGGAGGAGGAGGAGTTTGGATTTGATATCCCACTTTATCACTACCCTAAGGAGTCTCAAAGCGGCTAACAATCTCCTTTGCCTTCCTCCCCCACAATAAACACTCTGTGAGGTGAGTGGGGCTGAGAGACTTCAGAGAAGTGTGACTAGCCCAAGGTCACCCAGCAGCTGCATGTGGAGGAGTGGGGAATCGAACCCGGTTCACCAGATTACGAGTCCACTGCTCTTAACCACTACACCACACTGGCACTGGAAGTAAGTGTTCCAGTTTACAGACATTTTTTGGAAGCTGAACGTCCGACACGGCTTCCGCTTGAGTGCAGCAAGCTCCTGGAGCCAATCGGAAGCCGCACCTCAGTTTATGAACGGTTTCAGGATTTGAACAGACATCTGGAATGGATTAAGTTTGAGAACCAAGGTACCACTGTACTGTCATTTCACATTGAGATCTACAGATGTAGCGCAATATACAAATTTTTAAAATAATAATAGTAGAATAAAACATGGCCACCATAGCCAGTCGCTACTGATAGCATTTACCTCCACGAATTAGTCTAATCCTTGGCAAATCCATCCAAGTGGGTGCTTCTTGTGGAAGTGAGTTCCACCGTTTAACGATGTGCTGTGTGACTTAGGGGTTTATTTTGTCTGTCCTAAATCTTCTAACCTCCTTCATGGATCACTCCCTTGTCATGGCGAAGGGGCTTGAATAACTCAGAGAAGCTATGAGTTATGCCATGCAGGGCCACCCAAGATGGACAGGTCATAGTGGAGAGTTTTGAATAAACGTGATCCACCTGGAGCAGGAGCCGGCAAGCCACTCCAGTATCCCTGCCAAGAAAACTCCATGGACAAAGACAACAGGTATATAAAAGTTCCATGATCACTGCAGATAGTGTCAGCAGTCACAAAATTAAAAGAAGCCTGCTTCTTGGGAGAAAAGCAATGACAAGCCTAGACAGCATCTTTAAAAGCAGAGACATCACTTTGCCGACAAAGGTCCGTATAGTTCAAGCTATGGTTTTCCCAGTAGTGATGTATGGAAGTGAGAGCTGGACCATAAAGAAGGCTGACCGCCAAAGAATTGATGCTTTTGAATTATGGTGCTGGAGGAGATTCTTGAGAGTCCCATGGACTGCAAGAAGATCAGACCTATCCATTCTGAAGGAAATCAGCCCTGAGTGCTCACTGGAAGGACAGTTCCTGAAGCTGAGGCTCCAATACTTTGGCCACCTCATGAGAAGAGAAGACTCCCTGGAAAAGACCCTGATGTTGGGAAAGATGGAGGGCACAAGGAGAAGGGGACAACAGAGAACGAGATGGTTGGACAGTGTTCTTGAAGCTACCAGCATGAGTTTGACCAAACTGCGGGAGGCAGTGGAAGACAGGGGTGCCTGGTGTGCTCTGGTCCATGGGGTCACGAGGAGTCGGACACGACTATACGACTAAACAACAACAAAATCTTCTAACGCTCGCCCTCTTCAGATGTGCACAAGCTCTAGAGTTAGGAGGAAAAATTCCTCTATCTGCTTTCTCCCCACCACGCCTAATTCTAGGCACTTCAATCATGCCCCTCACTCACCTTGCAAACCGCAACAGTGCCCGAAAGGCACCTTCTGATATCCGTAGCCCAGATGCCTAACTAAATTTACGGCATATTATTGTTATTAAATAACAGGGCCATCTGCCAATATGGAAAGTGAGTTTCAAATATCATAAATGGAGAGAGAGAGGGACCCAGCCTTGACAAAAAAGAATTGCCATGCCAGTTAAGATTGGGTGTGTGGGAATTTTATTAAATTCTAGAGCACAGACTTTTAATATGTTCTACACAGCTGGGGAGAATGGGGGGAGAACTCGGCTTTTTAAGCTAATGAAAATAGAATTTGTCTCAAGAGCCCTAGAAGAAAGCAATATTACTTCTGAGGCCCATGGGGTGTACATTGCTTTTTTTAATCTTTCCCCAGACATAAAGGAAATCTTTTTCTACCCTCAGTCTCTCTCTCTCTCTCTCTCTTTTTAAAAGAGAACTTCTGTAACAGAATTTAGAGATAAATGGAGCTGGCTGAAACAGGATGGAGGTCAGCATGGGTTGCCAACATTTTCACTGGCCCTGCACCAGTGCCTTTGCAAGCATCCTAGGGAGCTGGGGGTAATTGAACACCATCCGTTTGTTACGGAAAAGCAGCAATGCGAGGGCGAGCTGCAGGTGGCTAGAAAGCAAAACAGGATGTGAATGTTTGGGACTGTACCGGGGAAACAAAGGGGCAGTCTATTCACTGTACTGAGCACTGGATGTTAGCTCAGAGTGTCATTTGACCTGTACTGGAAGTACAGGGGTGGAGTTTATCTCTCTGCTGTTGGAGTTTGGAGTGTGCAGACGCGTTTCTCTGTACTGCTGCAAAGACAGAAATAAAGCGATGTAAATACATTTCTGTCTAACTCTTTCCCCTCCCTGGGGAGGCAGGGAGGGCAGGGAAGAGTGGTGTGTTCTTCTCACGCTTGAGGAGGATCGCCGATAGTGACCTAGCCTGTATCCTGCCGGGAGATGCAGACGGGGAGGTCAACAAGGAGATTAAGCCGAGTGCCTGGAGCATGGCCAGTTCCTCTGATCAGGCTTAATATCCGACATCCGACATCAGGAGAATATCCCTTGTGAGTTCATTCTTTCCAAGGCTGAATACAGACCAAGCATTTAAAGCACACACACACACCCCAAGAATCATAGCTGTCACCTTACAGATTTGAAAATAAGGGACCAGCAGCCTCAAAAATAAGGGATCAGCAGCCAAAATAAGGGGTTTTGCTTAGCTTATACAGAAATCCCGCACTGATGGAGCCAGGCTGCTTTTGCTGCGACTGTGTTTTGCAGGGAGTTGGACTAGATGATCCTAAGGGTCGACAACTCCCACCAAAGAAGAGTGGCAGACAAAACTGATGAACGACGTCGAGATGGCAAAGCTTACAGGCAGAATTAGAAACCAGGAAGAGGACCTCTTTAATAAAGAATGGGGAAAGTTTATAATTTAGTTGAAAAGCTACTGTAAAGAGTTACATACATTGGTAGGATTGACAGAAAACTTGTAGCAAAAATTTGCACTATGGATGGACAAATGATTTATAAAAGCAGAGTTATGAAAGGGATGCAGAGGGGGAAATCACTACATTAAGATGCTGCACTGGTTGAGGGTATGCTAAGCAGCACGTCGGGGCCGTCGTCGTCCTGGAGCGAGGAGTTCCATTGGCCCTTCCCCAACCGAGAGAGAGGGAAAAGGGAAAGATGGAGACGCGGCAGCTCGTGCGCACTCTCTCTCTTGCTCTCTCGAGGTGGAGGACTCCGAGCCGCTGCTTCCCTCCCGAGCTGGGCGAGCATGAAACCTGGGAAAGTTAAGGAACATCATCAATAAGGGACAGCAGCGGGACACGGCGCTGGGATAAGGGAGGTTCCCGCCAAATAAGGGACGGTTGACAGCTATGCCAAGAATCCTGGCAGATGTAGTTTGCTAAGGGTGCTGGGAATTGCATCTACAGTACCCAGGATTCTTGGCAGGGAGTGTTTTAAATTTATGATTTGTGTGCAGCCTTGATCTCCAGCCAGCTCCATTAGGCCACATCCGTACTACATATTTAAAGCACTACAAGACCACACTAACAGTCATAGCTTGCCCCAAAGAATCATGGGAATTGTAGTTTGTTAACAGCACTGAGAATTGTTTGGAGACACCCACCCACCCAATTTTTTTACAGCTGGGGCAAATGAAGGTGTCTGATTGTACCGCTGCAGATGCAACCAGGCCTTCTCGGTGGTGGCGCCCGGCCTGTGGAACGCCCTCCCATCAGATGTCAAGGAAATAAACAACTATCTGACTTTTAGGAGACATCTGAAGGCAGCCCTGTTTAGGGAAGCTTTTAATGTTTGATGCATTATTGTATTTTAATATTGTGTTGGAAGCCGCCCAGAGTGGCTGGGGAAACCCGGCCAGATGGGCGGGGTATAAATAATAAATTATTGTTGTTGTTATCTGAAGGCAGCCCTGTTTAGGGAAGTTTTTAATGTTTGATGTTCTATTGTGCTTTTAATTCTGTTGGGAGCAGCCCAGAGTGGCTGGAGAAACCCAGCCAGATGGGCATGGTAATAATAATAATAATAATAATAATAATAATAATAATAATAATAATAATAATAATTGCATAGGGGGTATTATTATTATTATTATTATTATTATTATTATTATTATTATGGTGTTTCTTCTCTCTGCACTTCCTCCTCTGGCCACTGTCTGTGTCCAGGCACTGCAGGGAAATGTCTGCAAGGAATTCATTTATTAATCAATAAAATTTATACATCGCTTAATCGGGACCTGCTAGGGACGGGTGAGTAATAAATGTAACAGGCATCAGCAAGCATCATCATCCCCAACGTCATATTAATAGCAGAAAGACAAAGCAGAGATCAGCTGGATAATTCTCCATCCCTTCTCTGCCCTACCTTGCCCGTGTGTGGATGGCTGGTGTATCACTGCCCTCTGCTGCCCAAGAGGATATTATGCAGAAAAGAGTTTCCCCTGGTTCTTTTGCACCAAGAAGGCTGTTTATTTTAATCACATGTCACGGCTGAAGAGCTGGGGGGCAGAGAGAGTGGCTTTCCTGCCTTTTAACCCCTGCTTGTGGACAGGGTGGATAAAAAGCAATGATTTTTAATAATAATAATAATAATAATAATAATAATAATAATAATAATAATAATAATAATAATATCAATTTTTAAAATTTAAATCAGATTTTTTTAAAAAATTAAATCATTTTTTTTATTTAAATTGGATTTTTAAAATTAAATGCTTTTGGAGGGAAAATCTTTCTAAAGACAGTTTTCTATTTAAGTTACATTATAGTCCAAAGGCTATTCATCAGGAAATAAGGATTTAAGTTTTTCATGCGTGGTAAAACTCAGTCTAAGGTGTGTGGTTGTTTTTTTTTAAAAAAAAAAATCATTTAACCACATCAGTTAACAAACATGGATTCTATAATGGATGCTATAATGTTATTGTTTTAGTAAATAAATTGCTTAAATTGTTATTAAGGAAATGATTGTTTTTCTCCTTCCAATAAAGTACAGTGGTGCCTAGCAAGACGAAAAGAATCCGTTCCGTGATTCTCTTCGCCTAGCGGTTTTTTCGTCTTGCGAAGCAAGCCCATTGACGGATTAGCAGATTAGCGCTATTAGCGGCTTTTCGGATCAGCTGATAAGCGGCTTAGAAAAAGGGGGGGAAGGGGGGAAAACCCGCAGGAACTCGCAAGACATTTTCGTCTTGCGAAGCAAGCCCATAGGAGATTCGTTTTGCGAAGCACCTCCAAAACGGAAAACTCTTTCGTCTAGCGAGTTTTCCGTCTTGCGAGGCATTCGTCTTGCGGGGCACCACTGTACAGCAGAAAAGCTGTCTGCGTGTGGCGCTCCACTTCTGACGGTTGGAACACGCCCAGGTCGCTTTTATCCACAACTTCAAAAGGGAAACCTGCTCCTAATTGCTTCCTCTTCCGACATCAACCAGTGCGCCTGTTTCTCAAGCTCGAACAAGAGAAGCGACAGGAGTGTTGTACATACAGATATCTGGAAGAGCAAACCATTGAGCGCATCCAGGCATTGCTTTCTTTTTCGGAGTCAGTACCAAGAGGGAAACAGATCAAACGCACGAAGGGATTTGGACCAATTCATTCAGGATCTCATAAAGGAAAACTGGGGAGCGACGGTAGCTTAGTGGCAATATGCATGCTTTGTGTGGGAATGTTCAGGGAGGCAGAAGGGGATATATTGTTCCTTCCTAACTTGCGCTAGCAAGTTCTATAGACCTACAGATCTTTCAGGACCCTGAAGAGTTGCAAGAGGACTTAGGAAAGAGACAGGACTTACCAGTCCTATGCTGTACAAATCACAGGTCACAAGTAATTACAAAAAGGTCATTTATTCTTTGACTTTTAATTGTCCGTTTATATACATATGTACACTCATGCAAAAAAATGACTTCGACAGCGACAAAAGATCAGTCTTTTTATAATACAGTGCAAAAACATCTCCAGAAAAATGGTACCTCTTTTTCCACACGCAAAAAAAAGTATGAGGAATCTCTTTGGTTTGAAAATAAAAAGGGGATGGGAGCTTGCTTAAAATCCTAACCTGCCTGTTAATTGTACAAATTAAAATGTGGCATTAGTTGGCTGTTACTAAAACAAAACTCAAGTGTGGAATGAGGAAGCAGGAATGGGCATTGTTTACTAAAGCAGCACAAAACCATCCTATATGTGTCCTTTTCAAAATACATTCTTAACTCTGCCCCTTTTCAGGATGATTTTAAATAATCAATTTGTTGGATTGAGTTGTATACAATGCTAGCCGTACCCAATGAAATTAATGGGCACAGCTAACTTAGGTCCATTCAATTCAATGGATCTACTCTGAGTAAAACTTGGTTGGATATAATCCCGTTCATTAACGAGATACAGTAATGGCACAGCAGTAACACAGGAAAATTGTTCTAAACACTGCTGTAAAGAGCTAGCGTTCAGTAACGTGATCAACTCAACATCTGGGTTCTGCCGCTTCAGACCGTAGGTTGTGGGGCTCACAGGATAAAACATTTAATTAAGCAAAAGAAACCATCTCACGAAGTTGTTAGGAGAAGGGTTCTACTCTAGCCTTCTCCCTTACATGCTGGTTTTCCATGAGCAGGGAATTTATTTAGCATTGGGGGAATTGCCAGCCTGAAAGCCCCCACCCATAGACAAACTCAGGCACAGACCACCTCAGTGAGAACTAGGCTCATCGACTCAAAGAACTGTAGAGCTGGAAGGGGTCTCGAGGGTCATCTAGTCCAACCCCGGCCAAAGGGGGAATCTTTTTCCCCAGTGTGGGTCTCGAACCCACAACCCTGGGATTCTCATGCTCTATTGATTGAGCTATATCTCATTAATTTCCCCAATCAGCCTAGCACATGCCCTTTTTTATTTAAAAAACAAAACTCAAAATATGTGAAAACAGCGTATCAAACTTGCACTTCTTCCTTTGTTAAAAGACACAATATCAAAATAATGGTGGCCGTTATGGTCAAGAGGGTGGGGCTGTGGGCTTCGGCCTGGCAATCCTTGGCTTGCCTTGAGGTTGGTTTGAGCAGCCTGTTAAAGGTATAAAGGTAAAGGGACCCCTGACCATTAGGTCCAGTTGTGACCGACTCTGGGGTTGCGGCGCTCATCTCGCTTTATTGGCTGAGGGAGCCGGCTTACACCTTCCAGGTCATGTGGCCAGCATGATTAAGCCGCTTCTGGCAAACCAGAGCAGCGCACGGAAACGCCGTTTACCTTCCCACCGGAGCAGTACCTTTTTATCTACTTGCACTTTGACGTGCTTTCAAGCTGCTATGTTAGCAGGAGCAGGGACCGAGCAACGGGAGCTCACCCCGTGGGGATTCAAACCGCCGACCTTCTGACCGGCAAGTCCTAGGCTCTGTGGTTTAACCCACAGCGCCATGCGCGTCCCGGGCAACCTGTTACCCATCTGTAAAACCAGGAGGCACTAAGCACACTGGGCTAAGAGGCTGCAGGGAAAAGCAAGACCATAAAGCACTTTGGACTGTGTTTGTGGCTTCCCTGCAGGTTGCAGATCACCAAAATGAAAGTGGCTGACCGACAGCAGTGCCAGCTTTGAACCAGGCAAGGGGTGGAAGCACAGAACTAGCTGCGCAGTTGGTTACCCACATTGCACAAACTTCTGCCCTGCATTTGACCCTCTGGATTCCCCTATGTCCTGTGGAAATCTGTACAGGGATTGGCACTGCCGCTCAGCCTCACCAAAAACCGCCAAATACGTCGGCTTGAAAAGAAATCTTGCTGATTTCATGCGACGCTTCCATGCATGAAGTAATTACACAATTGGAGAAGGAAGCATGCGCGTGTGTGAATGCCCCACAGGTGAAAAGAAAAAGAAAAAAGCGCGTTCCTAAAAAGAGAAGTGCACTTTCTGGCATACTAGTTTTCTATGCTGAAGGGAGTTTGTGCGTTCGTTCATTCAAAAAAGCCATCCCCACCCTAATTGTTGTACCAAGAGATTTTTCTGACTCTTTGGATAATCTCTAAGCTTGCTGAGGGTCACAGGCTAAGTTTTGAAGACCTTTCCTTTTAAGAAAAAAATAATGAAAACACAGATGGAGCGCATTCCACTGATATGCTGAAATTAGAAGGGGAACAAGATGTATTTGGGATAGCAGGCAGAGGAGAGGCAATGGTTTTGGTAGTGAAGGAGAAGCAGGAGATTATGTGAGTTGCTTTTGTGACTTGAGATGGGTGTCAGCTATTAAATACACAATGAAGTCTCAGTGTGAGCTACCAGCAGATTTTAGAGAATTATTAGTTTCTTCAGTTCGCACCTCCAGCTGTCTGCAGACTAAGAAAGTTAATTCTCTTCATCCTTTCCCCCCCTCTCTCATAGTCAAGAGAGAAAATACAAAATCCTGAGTAGGGGGATGAGTCCTGCAGGATATGCAGTGAGAATGAATGTGGGAATGGTTTGCAGTCCAACAAATGACTCTAACCCCAAACTATCACAAGTAAGAGAGTGTCCTGTAAAAAATCTTAATCCGTCACCGAGAAAAACTGCATCAAAACTTTACACGACAAACTTTGTTCCAAAAGTTATCAAAAAGGGTTCACAAATGGTGTAAACGCTGGCATATTTCTACACATTAAATACCGGACTGTACAGTGCAGCAGAGGCTGAGAGGAGCACAGGTTCTAGTTACTACTTTCAAAAGTGCATGCTCTTAAATTAAACTCTGTTCACAAATCTTAAATACATCCAATGAGCTGCAATAAGAGTGTCAGGAGAGAGAGAGAACCTGCTCTAGTCTCAGTTACAGGGCAATAGCTTCCATTAATATGAATCATATATTCTTACAAAAGTTAATAAATGTGCCTGAATTGTATCAGGGCGGACCATGAAAGGGAGATTGAAAGTTCCTTCGGGAAATTTTCTGCACACGGAAAGCTGCATTAGGGAGGCTGTTGGGAGCCCCTGCCATAGAGCAAGTTGCTTTTTCTTTTTAAAAGGTGTGGGCTGCAAGACAGGAAGGCAGAGAAGCTGGAACTGAAGTCCAGGCTTGTTTCCCTTCTCTATAGACTTGTCAGAAGACTATCTCTCTCTTTTTTTAGTCTCATTTCCTTAGCCCACACGACTAGAAACATTTTCGTTTATTTAAGTGAAAGCTAGAACTCTTTAAGAATCACAACAGATGCACCAGTTGCCAGAGGCCACCCTAAACCAGTGTTGTTGCTGGCAGACAACTTGCACCCTGGCCGCTATTTAAAAGCTGTCCAGTTAAGCTGAAATGTTTTTATCAGCATGGGGAGCAAATGCCTGATCCCCATCAGCGAGACAATGCCTGGTGCCGATATCTCCCACCCGTCTGTTCTGCCAATGGACCTCTTTTTTTTTTACCCTGTTCTACCTTCAGTGCCTTTGTACAAACAACACACAGGCCAGGAAGGAAAAGTGCTGAATAGGATGTGCAAGGAACGTCCGCCTGGACGATTCGCAAAGGAAATCAACACTACTGATGGGTGGTGCATGTTGGGACCGGTAGGGCAGAAGGCAGGGAGCCCAACAGCAGGTGGCGCCAGAGCCAAGGACAGGAAGAACCAATCAACTCTATTTTAGCCCCTATCCTCCTTCCTGCCGAGTTACACAAGAGCAACACTGAGATGGAGGAGGAGGAAGCTGACACAGAGCCAGTTTCTGGACAGCTTGCGAGGAAGAAAGCAGGCAGGTGGGGCCTGGCTAAGAGCACACCAGGGCTGGTGGGGCACTGCCTATTTGCCCCAATGGACCACCTTCTACTGATAAACCTCTTATTCAGCTCTTATTCAGCTCTTTAGCCTTTTCCTCCTGTTACCTCTAATACATACAAAGCGTTTGCCCAACAACTTGTTCATTCCTATTAATCTAAATGCATGCAAACTGCATCTTACCGTTCGAGATTATATCAGATGCTACTCCCCTACTGTAGTCACAATAAGCTGCCTACCATTTAAAGCCATCTTTGCCATAAAAAAGCCACGAACCATTCTATTAGCTCTACCTGTGCCTTAAACTTGTGGGAGTCGAAAGCCTGGCCTTTGTGGTGCCGTGCGGGTATCTGACCGACTAGAACGTATTTAGGGGGGTTTTCAGCGTGAAAGCAACAATCGCCATCCCTGTACGGCTTGCCTTCTCCAGTGGGGCATGGACTGATGTTCTGGGGTTGTCTAGAGCTCTCCTGCTCTCTGCTTCCAGGACACTACAGATCAGATTATTTGTTTTATGGTTGCTGGAAACTGCAGCCTATCTTTCTCCCGGAATCCCAGAACAGGAAGGACCCAACAGGCCCTCGGCTCTGGCGAGGGCATCCAGATCATTCTCTAGGTTATGTGCGTTGATCTGAAAAGGACTGGTGCTCGAAGGACCCTGCCTTGAGTTGGACACCGTGTATGCCTGTTCCCTTGAGCTTCTATAAACCCACAACTGTGGGCTAAAACCCATTCTTCTGGGAAAGGCTGGGTGACAAAAAAAACCCCTCGCCATATTACACAAGCTGTTTTTGACCAGCATTAAACACCCCCTTTCCCAAACCAAACATTTTTTAAAAAACAACAACCAGCAGCTGGTATTCCACGATCGTTTTCATACTCCAAAGTCTGGCTGTTTCTCCACAACTTGCCGTGTCAGTATCTGATGGGAAGAAAGGGAAGCCACTCCTATGTGGAAAAGTATCTGCCAGATGTTCCTTAACCCATACAGGTAGATGTTGCATAGACAGATTGTGACGAAAAGTACAAAGACCTTTATCTTCCTGGCTGAACTGTAGAACAGGTAAAGGCAGCACTGGAAAAGGAAGAAAACCAGAGAGAAGTTTAGCGAAGTTTAGCAACCAGGCTATGAAAGGAAGGGACATAGCTTCATATGCGAGAGTTCCTAGGTCCAATCTCTGGCTTCTCCAGATAACACCAAGGTTGCAGGTTCGATCCCCATTTGGGACAGCTGTGTATTCCTGCATTGCAGGGGGGATGGACTAGTCCAGGGGTGGCCAGCTCCCAAGAGACTGTGATCTACTCACAGTTAAAAACTGGCAGTGAGCTAACCCCTTTTGGGGGGTTCAGGTCAAAGTTGTTGAGCTTTTCTTAGGGAGGGGGAAAGCCCTCTACCTACTGGACGTGCTTGGACTAGACGATCCTTAGGGTCCCTTACGACTCTATATTCTATAAAGGTAAAGGGACCCAACCATTAGGTCCAGTAGTGACCGACTCTGGGGTTGCGGCGCCCATCTTGTTCTATAGGCTGAGGGAGCCGGCGTTTTCCGCAGACAGCTTCCGGGTCATGTGGCCAGCATGACTAAGCCGCTTCTGGCGAACCAGAGCAGCGCACAGAAACACCGTTTACCTTCCTGCTGGAGCGGTACCTATTTATCTACTTGCACTTTGACGTGCTTTTGAACTGCTAGGTTGGCAGGAGCAAGGACCAAGCAACGGGAGCTCACCTTCTGATCGGCAAGTCGTAGGCTCTGTGGTTTAATCCACAGCTCCACCCGCGTCCCCTTGCCACCCGCGTCCCCTGCCCCCCGCAAGACTGCAAATCATGTCACGTCTGATTTTCGTGGGAAGAAAACAGATAATATACTTACCAACAAAAAGCAGGCTACAAAGGGCAGGAGAAACGCTATCACATTTCCAATTCCTTTGCGGTCTTCCTGTTGGAAGATGACATTTGAAGGTCAAATTAACTCAGTCGGTGCAAATAAGTCCACAAAGTTATTAGACCATAGGAGGAAAAAATACCCTCTTGCCTGCCGATCTATATCTGTGTTAAGTCATGTGCATCTAAAAGGAGGGGGCACAAAGCATTTGGAAAGCCTCCCTGACTGTGTGCAAGCCTGAATGAATTTGTTTCAAGAAGGTACACAGTGGTCTTTATTTTATTACTTCAGCACTCAAAACAGCAGAATCAGGAAGGAACTAAACTGGTATTTAACTTACAATTAAGACTGTGTACACAGTGAGTCATGCCACTGAAGAAACAAATGTAAACCAAAGTACTCATCTAGTTCAAAATTATTCCACAGCATTTTTTTAAAAAAGGAGTTTGTAAAACAATATATTTTTATAGCTCTGAACAAACAACAGTCCCATTTAGGGGGAAATGGTGTTTGCACTCACATCAAACCCATCAAAGATGTCAAGAGCTCTTCTGAGATAGAACAGTTCATCTGTTTTGCATGGAGTCAGGTTTAATTGGTTCACATTTGACCAGCTTTCAACTTGCACAGAACTTTGCAATATCTAAGTTACTCTTGCTCTGTTAAAAAGACGGAGTGGGGGCCCTCACTGGGCAAAACATGTAAAATAAGCCTAGATATTTATTTAACTCTCTTACTGGTTTCATTACTGTCTTGGACGTTGATTCCACAGATGTTTCCCAGTCGAAATTTATCAGTGGCCAATTTGTAGGTATTAAGTTATTATTTTAATCTGTATGCCGCTCTCCCACATAAATGTGCCCAAAGTGGCTAATGACACAAAAGCAAAAATTGCAAATCAACGCATCATTACAATTAAGGTCTAAATGCCCGATAATGTCATATAATGATCCAGATAAACAATACATGTTGGATGAATGGATATTATAACATTTTAAATTTATAATAAAGTAAACTATCAGAAAACTGATATTGGTGGGTTAAAATACATAAAGCAGAGTCAAATATGATAAGTGCTTCTGCTGCAATCAGATACCAACGAAAGTATAAACAGCAGCCAATGCCAAACAGCATGAGAAACAAATAAAGTGCTTACATTTTCTTTTCATAGAGGCTTAACATGCGCACAGTTCCTAGCAGGTTTATGGTGTACTAGAAAGTCTCAAAAATTGAAGTTGCTAACCTTGACATCTGATCTTAAGTAATTATATTTACAGTCACATGGCTGTTGTATAAGCAACTAATGTTCCCTTAACAAAGATCACCACATTAACCCAGCAAGGTTAAATTACATTGTGTTGTTGATGATTTTTATGATGATTATAGCCCACCCATCTGGCTGGGTTTCCCCAGCTACTCTGGGTGGCTTCCAGCAGAATATAAAAAATTATCATGTCAAACATGACTGCGGAAATCAACCCTGCTTGTGGGTTTCCATTAAGATATATATCTTGGCCGCTGTGAAAACAGGATACTGCACTAGATGAGCCACTGGCCTGATCTCGCAGGGGTCTGGACAGGTACCAAAGAAATTCCTACCTCCACCCTCCTCGTCCCCATGTCATCTCCCCAGTTACCTGAAATGAATACTCTGCAAGGTGAACGCCTCGGATGAGATTCAATGCTCCACACATAATGTTGAGAACAAGAGATAAGATTCCCAGAGCAGACACAGGTTGCATTCTGTGAGCAGGAGCTTCAGGCCAGTTCAAGAAGGAAGGGAATTAGAGAGAGTGAGACTGGTGAGCACTGCTATGTCGTTTACAGCCGTTTCTCATGTTTCTTACGTACCCTGGTGTCTGAATTAGTTCCACACAGCATCATTTGCAAAGCACTTATTCCTCTTGGGAGGAATCCTCTTGGGAGATCAAGATCTGGGTAACAATACTGATCTACCCAACAGGGTTATTTAACAAAACAAGTCACGTGAACCACTTTTAGTGTGCTTAAAGTTTCACATAAAGTTCTGATAGTACTATAAAGTAAAGGGACCCCTGACCATTAGGTCCAGTCGTGACCGACTCTGGGGCTGCGGCGCTCATCTTGCTTTATTGGCCGAGGGAGCCGGCGTAAAGCTTCCGGGTCATGTGGCCAGCATGACTAAGCCGCTTCTGGCAAACCAGAGCAGCGCACGGCAACGCCGTTTACCTTCCCACCAGAGCAGTACCTTTTTATCTACTTGCACTTTGACGTGCTTTCGAACTGCTTGGTTGACAGGAGCTGGGACCGAGCAACAGGAGCTCACCCCGTTATGGGGATTCGAACCGCCGACCTTCTGATCGGCAAATCCTAGACTCTGTGGTTTAACCCACAGCGCCACCCACGTCCCGATAGTACTATAGCATCCAAATAATATGCCACAACTATTCCAGAAGTGAATAGGATGCCTTTGCAAGCTCTTATTTGTTCTTGTATTTTTGGCTGTGACTACGGCCTATCAGCTGGAGCTATTAGTGAACTGCAGTAAAGTTAAATAGCAAGTAAATGTAGCCAACCAGCTCCTGAGTATGGCTGACAAAGAATCCACCTTTGCGGACTGCGACTCACCAGATTCCATGTGGAGCTCCGTGTGGCCGTTCACAATCCCATTCCTCAGCTCCGCATCTTCCAACTTCACAAGTGCAGGAGGCCGCAAGAGGAGCTCTTCTTGGATCTTTTCCAAGTTGAACTTCGTCTGTGCGCAGTTTGTGTAATTGAAACGGCCTTTGACTTTTTGAATGACATTGTCTGCATCAGAGAAGCAAGAAAGTAATCACTGAAAGTAAGAAAATTGCCATGGGGCTGGATGCAGAGGAGTGGCAGGAGGTACACGCTGGGGAAACACCCCCCCCCCAAGAGAAGAAGGCTCAGAGCAAGGGAAGAGGTGGTGGGATGAAGAGGGAGCAGACTGAGAGGAGGTGGTTTCAGGAGCTGAAGAGGTAACAGGGTTTAGTGAGCAGAGAGAGTCTGCGGTAGAAAGCAGCCCAGAATCAGAGGCAGAAGCGGAGGCTGGAGTAGGGCGGGCAAGAGGCAAAAATCAGGCAGGTTGCTGAAAAAGCCAAGCCCCCTCCTGTTGCAACCAGCTCTCCTCCCCGCTGGTCTCCCAGAACCAGAAGAGGTGTGAAGAGGACAGAGCAAAAGGCAAGGCGACAAAGTCTCAGATTGCTTGGGAAGGACTCGGGGTTGGAGGAGACTTAGGGAACGGTGGGAAGGCAGGACCTTCTGTCCTCACAACTGCCTCATTGGGGCAAGATCTACCAGAAAGCGTTGCTGTGCTCACTAGGCCTGGCCTCCTGAGCTGTTTTGTTTCTTTGGATAAAGAGTTAACTTTACTGATGCCACGTGAGTCACACCTGACCTGCTCCTGACAAAATGCATGCAAATATGCTCCCTTGGTGAAACATATGCAGCCCGTGGAACTAAACTTTTCCAAGTGCCGGATTTGTACAGAATTGGCATTTGGCACAGAATAGATGCAGCCTGGTCAAATGTGCCACAGCTTCCACTTGCACTTGTCCGCTTGCAAGAGAAAACAATAAGGAATGCACCTTCCCAGGGGCTGGCTGGGGGGAGAAGCACTGACCGCCTGATACTACCATAGGGCTACTGGAAGTACACAAGTACATCCATCAGAAATCACTGGGAGAGGGTCTTGTTTGCCTGGTGGCAATGACCTACTTCCACCATTGGAGGCAGTAGGCCTCTGAATACTCATTCCTAGGAATCACAAGTGGGGAGAGAGCGCAGTTGCACTCAGGTCCTGCTTGCAGGCTTCCCACGGGCATTTGGTTAACCACTGTGAGAACAGGATGGCAGACTAGGTAGGCCACTGGCCAGAAACAGCAGGGACCTTCTTATGTTATTATGCAGAGGAGAAGGACACACAAGGAGTTTCTACAAAATTAGGAACTGCTGCTTTCACTGAACAAGTAGCTCATCTGAAGCAAATGGTCCTCATCCATAACCTAACTTGGATGGGCTTAAGTCCTTGGATACTCCAGCACCACATATGTGGGCAAAATGTTCAACGCCTTCTACTTCTTTTACCATCAGCAGTCTCCAAGGGCAACCCCAAATAAGTATCACAAATAAAGAGATTATTTCACTGTTTGGGCAGGATGGTTATCGCTATGCTTCCTCTCTGGCAGATACCATCAGTTGAGGTTAGGGCCATTAAGATATATCAGCTAGTATAAGGCAGAATGTTAGCCGGGCTTCTTGATTTATTTGAAATGCGATGCTTGCTACTGATTCCTGAAGAGGAGGAGGAGGAGGAAGAAGAAGAGAGACAAGGCAAGCATGGTACGCACCAAATTCTAGAAAAGCATACGGTCTGGAAGCCAGGCCCACACTGGTGGCATCATAGGTAGTGGCAAACTCCCACTGGAGCTCTTCCAGAAAGCAGAACGCCATGGCAGCTGGGAAACTGCTGGTGCAAATCCCCATGCAGGCCACGTCTCCAGAAGAATGAAAGCTGAGAAGTAGAAAAATCCAGGATTCACTACAAGCACAAACTTAAATAAGGGACCAGAGCAACAAAAAACAAACACCCAATAGCTGTAGTCACAGCTCTGCACCTAGAATCCCAGCACTGTAGGAGATGGGTTTGTTTGCTGTTCAAGCACAGAACTGCATCCCTTGCCTGAAACAGACAGACTGGGAGCCTTACACTTCCACTGTTTTTAAAGAATATCTCTCAATGTGCAGGGGGTAGGCTGCTGCCCAGAGTTGTAAAAACACTACCCTTTGCTGAGCTTGCTGGTATCAGAGACCACAGCTATGGATGAGTGCTTAACTTGCATGTTATCAGGAAGTAACCTTGGACAAAGCAGAAAGAGGTTACAGAGAGGCTTGGCCAGACGCCCTACTTGACTTTAGCACCCCTCATTTTTGGAATAGGAAAAATCCAATATGCTCTATGAGTCTTACATGTCATCTAAGAGGCATCAACCATGGCATGTTCATTCACTTTAAAAAACCTGTTTGTTTATTCAGGCTTTCCCTAGTGGCTGTAGGTTGTTGTTTTGTTTTGTTTTTCAGATTGTGACACTATGCATCTCTTAAATTTTAGCTGGGATTTTACCACCATACCTTTTCTAGTAACTGTAGATATATATTTTAATGAAGCAGAGTACAAACACATAAATAAAATGTTACTATCAAGGGAACATACATGAAGGTACCCATCAAGGCAATTTCAGGGAAAACCTACATCTCTGCCAAGCTGAAACATGACTTACTGTATACTGAGGTCACGTTCTTTGGCTGTCCCACGCTCTGGAAACTGTGTCAGAAGGGATGACAAGGTCTTGAGCCTCTTCCTGCATTCCAAGAAGTCCTGGTCTAGGTGGAAGTCCGTGGAGGCAGAGAGTGGAAGTCCATCCCTCACCCGAACCACGCAGGCAAAGAGGATCATGGACATCCTCCACAGGAGAACTCATGGGGGCAACCTGGAAATAAGTATTTCATTTACTCAATGTATTCATTTGCTCCTCTTTGAGCAAAACCTCCCACCGAGGCTAATACGGTTTAAAATGAAGAGTTACAATACATACACACACAACACACACACACACAATATATATAGCAGCATAAAACAGCAGCAGCAATGTGTTGCTGTTTTCCCCCAAGCCTGACTAAAAGTGGAACTGTCTCTCTCAGGAGGTTGTGAACTCTTTTTCCTTGGAGGTTTTTAAGCAGAGGTTGGATGGCCATCTGTCATGGATGCTTTAGCTGAGATTCCTGCTTTGCAGGGGGTTGGACTAGATGACCCTTGGGTCCCTTCCAACTCTACAATTCTATGATTCTACGGAAAGCAATGCAGAGCTCCACACTGGAGAACCACGCATGGCTCCTTGGACTATAAGAGTAACAATAGATAAAATAACTAATGGATTTTTGAATGCCACACAGCAGCAAAAAGACATCACCAAGCTGTGGAGAGCATTCCAGAGTCCGTGTAATGCAACTGAAAAGGGGGGTTTTAAGTAAGCAGAGGGATTCAGTGAAGGACCCGTGAATATATTCTATTTAGCTACTTTTACACATCAAATTTAAGAAAATATATCGAAAAGGAAAGAAAGTTCGGTGACAATAAGCGTGGTGCGCTCACACTGAAAAATAAAAAAAAAGAAGTGTCTTTTCTGAAAGTGCAACAGGGGTGGGTTTGAGTTTGTTTTTAAATTCAAATAGGCTGTCATTTCAATTGAGAATAATATTCTGTTGGGAGCCGCCCAGAATGGCTGGAACAACCCAGTCAGATGGGTAGAATACAAATAATAAAAGTATTATTTACTATTATTATTATTATTATTATCATCAGCATCAGCATCAGAACTATCTACTCCTCTCTGCAAGTGCCCTAAGGCTAAAGAACACAAGCAGCACTGTCAGTGGGTTGGGTTTCTCATATTTTGTAATAAAAAAAGGAAAAGAAAAATAAACCACATTACTTAACCACACACCACAGTCTATAGAACAGAAGCATAACTGTCTAATCTTAAAAGATAAATAATCCACCACGTTGCACAAGACTTCAGCCAGGTTCCAAAGGATAATTCCAACTATGAACTTGCCTCAATGAATCTCAGTTGTCTGCAGCGCTGTATTCAGGTTGAACAGGCCGTTCCTAACAACTTAACATGTTAATGTTCTGTTTAGAGCTTGATAAGCTCTTTAATCCTGCAAACGTTGAAAAGCTCTTTAATCCCAGCAGGTTCATATATATCCAGTTCTAAATGGGCACCAAATGCATTGTTATGAATACCAGGGCATACAGGTAGCACTAAACTAACTCATTGCTTGCCCGCCCTTTCCTTCCAAACATCAGCAGTTCTGCAGCAACAGAATCGCTCCTCAAACTGGATTTCTACACACACTTTATTCAGAACAAGCTGAGCTACACCTTAAACCAATACATTTTCCCCCCATTTTAAGCCACTCTTTCCCCACCTACAGTTCAAAACTATCTAAATACCCTTTCCATAGCTTTGCCTTGATACTGTAAACCAACCCATGAGCTACTGAAAGTAATGGGGCCCTTTATATACCCAGCTGTCCTTTTTCAAAAACGAATTGTCATTGTTTTTTGTGTTGAGTATATCTGGTAATTTGCGGACCTGATAGGTATCGAAAGCCATTTGCACATAACAAAATATGTATTTTATCAAAGTAATTGTTGAACTGAAATACAATTGAGAAGTTTATCTTATAGTTTGGAAATGTACATTCAGGTGTGTTTTTTCCTTTAATTTTTTGGGGGGGCCCCCAAGAGAGTGGGGCCCTAAGCTGTAGCTTGTTTAACATAAATCCGGCACTGCATTTGCTACACGTGCAGAGTGTGTGTGTGAGGGATTTATTCATGCAATTTGTTTCACAACCTTCACCCAGGGCCGGATTTAGGTTTGAGGAGGCCCTACAGAGCCTAGGACTTGCTGATCAGAAGGTCAGCTGTTTGAATCCCCACGACGGGCGAGCTCCCGTTGCTGGGTCCTTGCTCCTGCCAACCTAGCAGTACAAAAGCACACCAGTGCAAGTAGATAAATAGGTACCGCTCTGGCAGGAAGGTAAACGGCGTTTCCATGTGCTGCTCTGGTTCGCCAGAAGCGGCTTAGTCATGCTGGCCACATCACCCGGAAGTTGTACGCCGGCTCCGTCAGCCAGTAAAGCAAGATGTGCGCTGCAACCCCAGAGTCGGTCACGACTGGACCTATTGGTCAGGGGTCCCTTTACCTTTACGCTACTGAAGGTAATGGGACCCTTTCTAAGTGATATTTTAGGGAGCAGGCTAGCAGGCAGGGCCCATGACTTACATCATAGGAGCCTACACAACACAAAACACTGCTGCTGTATGTAGGTTTTATTTTATTTGTTTTTCATCTTATATTTTGGAAATGTACATCCAGGTTATTTTTCCTTTAATTTATTTATTTATTTTTTATTTTTTTTGGTGTGAGGAGGTCAAGAAACTAGTGAATGAGGTATAAGATACGAGAATACAATTTTTTTTTTCCTGCTTTCTCTTTTGGTGTTTTTTCTTCTCTTTTCCTATTCGGTTAACTGTTTGTGTACTTCTATGTGTTTTGTTTTGCATTTTCCTATTTTTGTAGCTTTTTTCGGTTTTTGTATTTCATGTTTAAATTTTGGAAGTTTTTGATCGTTTAATAAATATTATTTAAAAAAATAATAATTTTTTTTGGGGGGGCAAGAGAATGGGGCCCTAAGCTATAGCTTGTTCATCATAAATCCGGCACTGCATTTGCTACACGTGCAGAGAGTGTGTGTGTGTGTGTGTGTGAGGGATTTGTTTCACGCCTTTCACCCCCAGGAGTGGCGCACGCGGCCCCTCCTTTCTCCCATTCAGCCTCACAACAGCCCCGCGAGGTAGGCTTCGCGGGGAGAGAGCGCCACCCGGAGAACTCTGTGGCCCAGAATTGCGCCCATTCCCCCTTGAGTCCCAGCCAGGTCCCCCTCTCTCCTCCGCTTGCCGCGCCCCCTTCCGACGGTCACCCCCGGCGCGTGACCAACGCGCTTCCTTCAGCCAACGGCCCCATTCCCCGAGGCCTCCCTCCCCTGACCCTCTCGGGGCTCCCGCCTCACCTCGCCCTCTCCCCTCGGGGCCTCGCCGTCACAGCGGCCGCGCAGGCAGCGGAGGAAGCGGCGTCCACCACAACAAACGCGCCCGGCCCGTCCATTTCCGGCTACAGAGATGGAGGCGGCCGGAGCGGATCGCCATAGAGGCGCCGGCGGGAGAGCGTCGCGCGGCGGAGGCGGCGGCAGCCTCCCGTTGCAAAGTCCCGCGTGCCCTAAGAGGTAGAAGCCAAATACGCCACCTGCACTTCCGGTTGTGAGTCGAGGACCCTCCACCCGCATAGGTTTATAATAAGACACACAAAGACGTTGTTTTAGGTTAATGGGCGAAATTAGGCCACAACTTTTATTGGTTACAGCATGTGAGTTGTATTGGTTTAGGCCGCGGCAGCGGCCGCCTCCCGTTGCAAGTCCCGCGTGCCCTAAGAGAGTAGAAGCCAAATTCGCAACCTGAACTTCCGGTTGCGAAACGGAGGGGCGGCTCCGTGCGAAGAGTCCCTGCGTAGACAGAGGAACGGCGCCTCTCCATTTGTAGTCCAACATGTGGACTACAACTCCCATCAGCCTTGGCCGTTGGCCGTACTTGTTGGGGCTGAAGTGTCATCGAATCATAACACTGTAGGGTTGGGAGGCATCCCGAGGGTCATCTAGGCAAACTCCGGCCCTCCAGATGTTTGGGACTACAATTCCCATCACCCCGACCACTGGTCCTATTAGCTAGGGATGATGGGAATTGTATTCCCAAACATCTGGAGGGCTGGAGTTTGCCTATGCCTGATCTAGCCCAATCCCCTGATGCTCCAATTCTTGGCAATCTCTCTGATGGAAAACAGCAAAATCCATAGCCGGGCGGCGCCATTACGAAAGGCCGCTAGCTATTTTGTGGCATTTTGGTCGGACCTCATAAAGGCCATGCGTCGCTGAGGATTTTGTCCTTGTCCTTCCTCTCCTGCGCTTATGAATCAAGCTTTGTTTCCTATGGGCAAATGGAAAGGCCAGGGCTGTAAGCAAGGCTGCACATTTTGGACAGCGCCCAAGAAATGAAAAAGCCAGGATCAAAGGGGAACGGGCCAAGACCATTGCAAGGGTTCAGATACTCTCATCCCCTCCAATATTTCTCTGATGAAAACTGAGACATCCTAAGGAAAACTGGGACATTGCGATATCAGATCAAAAACCAGGATGGCTTCTCTAGGGTCACCATCATTTCTGGAGCTGATCTCTGCTCCTCCCAGTATTTCCCAGTGGTCACCATGGACACCTGGTGGTACTGGAAAGGAGGAACAATCCAGGGCCTGGGAGTGAAGATCCAACTGAGGAGAACTCCAGAGAGGCAACCACCCACCCACCCATCTTAACTGCAACACAGAATAAATAAATAGCATACTTGAAACCAAAGTTCCTTAATATCATCATGTCAGGGTAGCAATATTAACTAGGGTTTCACATACTGTGGTAGAAAGACCTGCTGCAAGAGTCAGGCTTCTTATGGAATAAGGACAAAGTGAAAACAAAGGTATCAAACCCTCAGCGTAGTCGGCTCAAATTTTGTTATATTGTGTGATCAGGTGCAGAAATCTACTAAAATTGTTGGGGAGTCATGGAATCAAATGGCTTTGTTTAATTTTTGTGGGTTAAACACCAGATGAAACGTGAAACATTCTAGTGGAGAGATGCCAAAAATTAAGACTTCTCTGGCTATCCCATGTTTGTGAAGTGCCCCATGTATAAGGATGTTCATAGCAGGTTTCTGGTCTAAACATCTGTCAAAATTAGGGCACTAAATGGGGTATTTGGAATTACCTCATTTTTTGCTCTATAAGACTCACTTTTTCCCTCCTAAAAAGTAAGGGGAAATGTGTGTGCATCTTATGGAGCGAATGCAGGCTGCACAGCTATCACAGAAGCCAGAACAGCAAGAGGGATCACTGCGTTCACTGTGCAGCGATCCCTCTTGCTGTTCTGGCTTCTGAGAGTTAGAATATTTTTTTTCTTGTTTTCCTCTTCCAAAAACTAGGTGCGTCTTATGGTCTGGTGCGTCTTGTAGAGCAAAAAATACGGTAGATCTTGCCCTTAAAAAAACAAACCCATTGCCACTGTCTTTCTTACGTTGAGCAGTTGCAAAGCAGTACTGCCAAGCTGGCAGGGCTGATGGGAGTTGATGTCCGAAACATCTGGAGAGCACCAGGTTGGTGAAATCTGAAATGATGCAATGCCACATATACTTCTTAAGCCAGCTTCTGCCTTTTTTATCTCTATAAAACAAAGCAGTGATTAAAAGGGAAAGGCAATGACCTTGGCTGCCTAAGCCTTTTGAGAGTCTCCTGTAGCGCATAGTTAACACATATAAAAGCATTCATTGGGAACAGTATTTCTTTGTCTCTCTCTTTTTCCTGGATTTCTCTTGGCTTCCACCAAGTGTCACTCTATATGACAGTAATCCTCCTCCATCTGCAGTCAGAACAACAATAACAATACTTAACATTTATTTAGCTTATCTGAAATGTTCAAAGTGCTTCTCATCCGTTATCTCTTAATGGATCCACCTGCAGCAAAGTACTCAAGCTCGCTTTGCAAAACAGAAGGCCAATGCTTTTCCTTGCAGTGAGGCACTACACTGAGTTGCTTTCTTATAAGTGATTCCTTTTCTGCTTTTGTTGTTGTTGTTTAGTCATTTAGTCCTGTCCGACTCTTCGTGACCCCATGGACCAGAGCACGCCAGGCACTCCTGTCTTCCACTGCCTCCCGCAGTTTGGTCAGACTCATGTTTGTAGCTTTGAGAACACTGTCCAACCACCTCATCCTCTGTCGTCCCCTTCTCCTTGTGCCCTCCATCTTCCCCAACATCCGGGTCTTTTCCAGGGAGTCTTCTCTTCTGATGAGGTGGCCAATGTATTGGAGCCTCAGCTTCACGATCTGTCCTTCCAGTGAGCACTCAGGGCTCATTTCCTTCAGAATGGAGAGGTTTGATCTTCTTCCAGTCCATGGGACTTTCAAGAGTCTCATCCAGCACCATAATTCAAAAGCATCCATTCTTCGGCGATCAGCCTTCTTTATGGTCCAGCTCTTACTTCCATACATCACTACTGGGAAAACCATGGCTTTAACTATACGGACCTTTGTTGGCAAGGTGATGTCTCTGCCTTTTAAGATGCTGTCTAATCCTTCTCCCAACCAGATCTTGGTTGAAATGTCCATGTTCTCTTCTTCAAGAGGTTTAGAGGAATACCCCACTCATGTTGGATGGTACAGCATAGGATAGTCCAGCTTCTAACATTCATAATATTTTTTAAAAATGATATGCAATTTTTACAATGTGGTGCCCTCCAGATGTTGTTTGATTCTAACTTCCATAATCCTTTACTATTGGTGATGCTGGCTGAGGTTGATGGGAGTTGTAGTTGGCTACCTGTTTAACAAGGTAGACTCACAAAATACTGCAAGCATTTGTGTGTGTGTGTGCATGCGCTAGTTGCATTGATTCTATGAAACAATACCAGTCACAGTTCTGCAGAGGCCTGTGATACTCATGAAAACATTGTCCAGTGTCCACACAACAGTAGAAGTTCCAGTAAGGGGAAAGAATGTATTTCCTGATTGCAAAAAAAATACTCATTATGTAGCACCCTGCTTGTGGTTAACGCTTAGCTGGAATGAAATATTCAACGCAGCAACAGAGAAATTAAAATAATAATTTATTTGTCAGACAAATAAATAAGAGGCACAGTGGTATATGGTTACCAAGCTCTGGCCTGCCTCCTGCCATTATGGCCAGCCCTTATATTTCCTTAATCCACCCCCCTTTGCTCCTCCTGTGGCTGCCTCTGTTCAATCAGCCTGCTTGAATTTCCTATTGGCTGATTGCTATAACCAATTTTTAAGATACACCCATATCCTTCTGTCCTTATATGGCAGACAAAGAGCTATATATTGTTACATCTATAAATGACAAATAAGTAGTAATATATCTTACATGTGTCTCAACAAGGAATCTTAATTACCAGCTCACCTCTTGCCCTCCTTGCCCTCCAAAACAGATGGTTAATAATTTTAAAATTTTATCTTGAACAGATGTCAGAGACCTTGGGTTCACATAAACATTGAAAGATCTCCTTCATTTGAAGGTCTTTAAACAAATGTCTGACAGCCATTTGTCATTAGTGCTCGATTGGCGTCTCTTGTCTGACAGGGGGCTAGGCTGGCTGACTTAATTTCAAAATACAACTCTTACAACTATATGAAATAAGAATCTAGCATTTGTTAAATCCTTTGCATAATTACATTTAAGCCAGCATATTTAAACTTCCTCAAAGTAAAAAGGAAGGAACTCAGTAAAAAACAGTTTTTAAAGAAGCCTCTTTTAGTTTACACCTCCCCCTTTCACCCTCCTTTCCAGCCTCAAAATAAAATAGGAAGAAGCTTCTTTTTCCCCAGCCAAGCCAGTTGCCTTTGTTTTCCATGTGCCCTTGGCCTTTTGTCCTGTGGCTCAAGTTTAAGGCACATGGTTTTATTTTACTGTTTACCTACCACTTTTACAACTTAGTTGTACTCTACAGCATGCAAGGTCAGTGACCTGCTTCTCAGCCTTTTTATGACCGCAATAAACCAATAAACCAAAGGGGCCCTCTTTAAGATGAGCACATCTGCCGATGCACTCACTGTCTGGCATGAGAGATGCTGCCTGGCATGAGAGATACAGATATTTTAAAATATATTTTAAGCTCATTTTAAGAATACAGGTATCTGATCAAAATATAAGCCTTGATTAAAAATGCAGTCTATATTCAGATGCCATATTCCCCCCTTTCAAGCTCAAGGACCTTGCTACCAAGCGTCCTTGATAGCTTGATCTTCCTGAGTTAAAGCTCTGTATAGGGCCATGATATGAGGTAGAGTTTCATTCGAAATCATCTTGCTAATTGTACTTCTAAAACATGAAATGATACATGGCATCATACATAAAACCATCACTACTACTGTCAAGAAAAACAAGCAAGACATGTGGCCAACACACGGATTGCCTCACCATTATCTGAAATGTTAAAGCAACAGGCATTCCCTGTCAAGTTCAAGACTCCACACAGGCCTCCCTGCCTGGCAAGTACATAATCCATTCCCATTTTCAGCTGCAAAATGGGGCTCTACTTTCATCCAACTGTTGTGCAATAAGTCTCAAACTCTGGGCCGTTACATTGGTTACAAGTTCCACTACTGCTTGCAATCGAATTATTCTGTTTAGATTATAAATAGGATCCCGTGCCCCTTGTATGAGCTCACCAGGATTCCAGGAGGCAGGATCATAATAGGCTATAATGCGCTCTGGTGGCCAATCATCAGTACCGCTCCAACTTTGGGTACTTCCTCCTGCTATATGAGAAATATCAGCGTTTCTTCGTGTACGCTTGGCCAAATTAGTGGGCATAATCCACATTGGTGGTAATACCCATCCCAGGAAACAAGTCCCACTCCATTTGGAAGGGAGTTTCTTGTATGCCCATTCTCCACATATCCACCACAACCATCGGGTCTGAGGGTTTTGGTATGTGGAGTACAGAAGGCGAAATAGCAAAAGAGGTAGAGAGTTCACAGTGCAGTATGTTAGATTGCCTTTCTCTGTCACAGTTATGTTCCATACCACTTTCCATGCATGAATAAAAGGGGTTGCACAGGGCAAGGTATTCCGAGTTCGATAGGTAGTACCGTTTGCCCAGGTATGACTATTCTTAATATAATCCCAAGTATAGTGACAATGAGAAGAGCCTATCATGGTAGAATCAGCTGCATCTGATGATTTATGTACACAGAATTCCCCTTGTACAGGTATAACTCGTAATGTTTAGTTGAGTTCCATCCGGGGAAATTCTGTACTTCTGTTTGGTGTGGCATTTCGCTTACCATACCAATGGCATTTAATGGTATCGGTAATAAGGGCATACCTCCCTCTGAATCATCTGGCCCAAGAGAGCAAACAAGGCAATTGGTCCTATTTGCAACATTGCCTACCATTTCAGCTAAACCTACCCACATATTGTGGTCATAGCGGAATCCATATTTAGCAAATTTGGTCAGATTCAAGGACCCTTCCTCTTCTCAAGGGATCAGGATTAATAATAAAATCATGTTGATGTCTAGCATATGCATTCCTTCCACAAAAGATTACCTTATTGTGATAGCATAAATATTAGTCCCAATATAATTCCCCCAGTGACAGGAATGGGGAACCACCAAGACCAAAACATATATCCCAAGGATCCCCAATGTGTAATATCCCTGATAATTGTTCCACAAGGGGGCAGTCAATCAATTGTATAAGAGAATCTTCCCGCTCACAGTCTCTGGTTCAGACGCTCCTCAAGCTTCAGGCGTGCGCAGGTCAGCCAGCTTCCAAGTTGTGGCTGCAGCAGGCCGGTCGTCTAATGTTGCCCGTGACCTAGCCCGTTCCCCGTAGGGCTAGATACAGGGGTTTTTGGAGAGAGTCAGTTTAAGAGGATTAGAGGGGTCACCTTTGCACGTCCAACTGCCTTCGGACTTCTTCAAACGGGAGTGATGAATCCAGGGGGGTCACCTCAGCTACCTTCACCGCTGTTGGAGTAGAGAGCAAGACGGTGTAAGGTCCACGCCACTTAGGTGCAAGTGGATCACGTTTCCACTCTTTCACCCATATGCTATGCCAGCCTGAAGCTGATGAATCGGCACGGCAATGCTGCACGGCGTGCGCTCGAGGGCCCACCTGTTAAGATAAAAAACAAACAAACACGGGAGAGAGACAAAAACACGGGAGAGAGATTGCACTTGTCCCTGTGTCGCATGGTCTCCTATTTGTTTGAGGTCAGTTGGAATATCCTGAACAAAGGAGGGCGGCCTCCCATACAGGAGCTCAAAAGGTGACAACTTAAGTCTTTTTGTGGGTGTGCACCGAACACGAAACAGTGTTATGGGTAACACGTCTACCCTCCTGAGGCTTTAGACATATTAGTGGGCTTCTGGCATGCCCTGCAGATACCTTGCACAAGCGTCTGGCGATAGGTGGTAAGCCTGGCCAGGTGAATTGCATTGTTTGGATCCCAATTAGGATCTTCCAAGGGAAAGTTTTCCTGGAGATGACGATCAATATTATAAATATTTCCCACTCTGGCCTGCTCACGCAAATATATCTGTGCCTTTTCAATTATGTCTCTCCTTTCCTCAGTGGTGAAGAGAGTATTCAGGAGCTGGCGACAATCTGTCCAAGTAGGACTATGAGTATTTACTATTGAAGTCACCAAGTCCATCATAGCCTGAGGTTTTTTTCTGCGGAAGATGGGGTGTTTTCCAATTCATCAGATCCGTAGTTGTGAATGGAATGTACTGGAGGATCGAAGTTCGAGGTGGCCGTGGTCTGGGTTGCCCATTAACCAGCACAGGCTCCTCAAGTGCATCAAATACTCTTCTGAGAGGGGCTACTACGTGATCTTTCTCTTCGCTCTACTCTAGGGGCCTCAAATCATAGGGGATGGTATTTGTCCCAAGGCGTTCTTTTAGCAGCTTTATACGCCTGGCTGTATTGCTTGCTGACCGATAAAGGTCTCCCTGTAACTTCTGTAATAATTCTCTAGGACTTGGATGTACAGGGGTTTGGGGTGGGCAATTAGTTGTTCCACTAAAGGAGACTGTAGATGGAGTTCTACTGGGACTCACAGGTGGAATAACCACTTCTGCTTGGGCTTCATTATAGAACTCCAATGCCTCCTGAAGATATTTTTCATAATCTATCAAGGAATCAAGTTCTGTGACTCCACCCCCATTATTCATTCCACTTTCTTGCCTTGGGGTTACAACTGGTGGAGTGTTTGGATTTATTTGGCAAGATTCCTTTCCTAGCTTTGGCTTTTACAGCCAATAATTTGCATCGTTGGACTTTGCATTCCCTTATCCATGGAGGATTTTTATTTAATGTGCTCAGCCAAGAATCTATATATGAAAATTGTTCTGGGCACCCTTCAGTTTCTTTGGCGATGTTAGACCAAAGTTTGCTTACTAAATTTATATCAAAGGTTCCTTGAGATGGCCATTTAGTATTTTGCTTCGGCCATTCTAGTTCACATAACGTTTTCAGGCGCTCTGGCGTCATTTTGACTCCATATGCCCCTGAGAAGGCTTTCTTAAAATTATTTAACATACATTCAAAAGGTGTACTTCCCCCCTTTGAACCCCCAACTCCCATTGTATGGCCCTGTGAAGTATCCACTCAGTCACTCACACACACACCTTACTGGTAAACGAAGTAGTACTCACTCCACACTTAGGTCAGCTACACATTGTACTTTCTCACACATGCAATGCGCCAGATACTTCACCACACACTACCTCCCATTCTTCCCTTTTCCCCCACCAGACCACCATCTGATATACCCAGCCACCTAGCGTACTCAGTTCCCCTTTACTGAGACGCAGAAGTTTGATCAGGACTTCTCTTCCTCCCAATTAATTGGAGGGCCAAAACCCCTTAGTGCACTTACCCTTAGCTGGTTCCCTGTTTATTTCTCTGGTCCCCCCCGGTCCGTCGCCGTCGGTGGGCAGGGTATCAGACAGACGAGACTGCTGCGTTCCCCTGGAAAAAATTTTCCAGTGCGCGCTTGGGTAGGCAATCAGTTGTCCTCTCTCTTGTACCCCGTCCAGTGAGGCGAAGGCGCTGCGTTCCAGCAGACCACTTATCCGAGTCGCAGGCACCATAAAATGTAGCACCCTGCTTGTGGTTAACGCTTAGCTGGAATGAAATATTCAACGCAGCAACAGAGAAATTAAAATAATAATTTATTTGTCAGACAAATAAATAAGAGGCACAGTGGTATATGGTTACCAAGCTCTGGCCTGCCTCCTGCCATTATGGCCAGCCCTTATATTTCCTTAATCCACCCCCCTTTGCTCCTCCTGTGGCTGCCTCTGTTCAATCAGCCTGCTTGAATTTCCTATTGGCTGATTGCTATAACCAATTTTTAAGATACACCCATATCCTTCTGTCCTTATATGGCAGACAAAGAGCTATATATTGTTACATCTATAAATGACAAATAAGTAGTAATATATCTTACATGTGTCTCAACAAGGAATCTTAATTACCAGCTCACCTCTTGCCCTCCAAAACAGATGGTTAATAATTTTAAAATTTTATCTTGAACAGATGTCAGAGACCTTGGGTTCACATAAACATTGAAAGATCTCCTTCATTTGAAGGTCTTTAAACAAATGTCTGACAGCCATTTGTCATTAGTGCTCGATTGGCGTCTCTTGTCTGACAGGGGGCTAGGCTGGCTGACTTAATTTCAAAATACAACTCTTACAACTATATGAAATAAGAATCTAGCATTTGTTAAATCCTTTGCATAATTACATTTAAGCCAGCATATTTAAACTTCCTCAAAGTAAAAAGGAAGGAACTCAGTAAAAAACAGTTTTTAAAGAAGCCTCTTTTAGTTTACACCTCCCCCTTTCACCCTCCTTTCCAGCCTCAAAATAAAATAGGAAGAAGCTTCTTTTTCCCCAGCCAAGCCAGTTGCCTTTGTTTTCCATGTGCCCTTGGCCTTTTGTCCTGTGGCTCAAGTTTAAGGCACATGGTTTTATTTTACTGTTTACCTACCACTTTTACAACTTAGTTGTACTCTACAGCATGCAAGGTCAGTGACCTGCTTCTCAGCCTTTTTATGACCGCAATAAACCAATAAACCAAAGGGGCCCTCTTTAAGATGAGCACATCTGCCGATGCACTCACTGTCTGGCATGAGAGATGCTGCCTGGCATGAGAGATACAGATATTTTAAAATATATTTTAAGCTCATTTTAAGAATACAGGTATCTGATCAAAATATAAGCCTTGATTAAAAATGCAGTCTATATTCAGATGCCATAATTATGGTTTGAGTTGCAAGCCTTTCTTCCAAAAAGAGACACAATCTCGAATGAAGTCATCTGGCAGTGCCAGCATCACTGGAGGGCAATGCGTTCTGCTGCTACTGCAGAAGCAGAATAAAAAATATGGGAAGGTCTTGGCCATTTGGGGTGCGTGTTGGGGGCCAACTAGCTACAATGGGTTTGGGGCCCCCGGAATTCTGGCACCAGTCAGGCTGGATCCCCTGCAACAAACTGCAGAGTTGCACAGAAGGCCAGTAACCAAGTAGTGGCAGTGCAGTTTGTCAGAAAAAAAACACAATTTTCTGAAAAAGCCCTGCCACTTTACTTTCACCCTCCCTATTCGTCAGCAATGCACAACAGTCACCTGGTGTCTGGATTTGTACCAATGTAAATCCTTGAGATGAATGGTTTAGTTTCCGTTTCCACTGAGTTGCCATTTCCCCAGGCTATTAGTGTCCTTTTGAGATTACAAAACTCTCAAGAGATGGCAAGGAAATGTTTTAAGTCCTCTTCACCTTTTCAAGATATCTTTAAGAGATGCCTGGAGGCTTTTTGCTCTGACCTGTCTGTTTCACAGCACTGAGCTTCATAATCAAATTAAGATAAGATGTGCTTCATATATACCGTAATACAGTAGCTGTTTTAGTAAGCTAGTATTATATACTAACTGAAGTTTCTGAGATGTCTTCAAAGGCAATAGTACGTGCATTTTAAGGATGCCACGTCTTTACCTAGAAATGGCAGCTGCTCATTTAAAGCTGCAATCCTGTGCACAATTACTTGGGAATAACTCCCATTAACTTGCCGCTGGAATTCTGAGGGTGCATCTAAGATGGTTGCTCATTATGGGGTGGGAGCAGGTTTTTTGCAGTGTCCTGTATTTTTCATAAAATGTGTACCCCACTTAACTGGGGGACAACCCTCAAAGCAGTTTACAATGCTACATTGGAAAGCAGGGTAAGAACAAGAACATGAACTTTTAAACATTTCCAGGAACAGAGTTTTCGTGGACCAGCTTGGAATTTCATTCCAGAATGGAAAGATATAAAGCCAGCACTTTTTTTTGCATTTAGCATTAATGCAGCAAAGGTGTAAAGCCATGGCCAGAGGTTTGCACCTAAGCCTTGCCCTTTATGTTGGGAGCAGGAGGGGGCACTTTGCACATGCTCAGAGGCACGCAGGCCGCAGAATGCTTTTTCCTCCAAAAATAAGGCTTTTGACCTGCGCAACCTCCACAACGTTCAGAGATAACTGACATTTTAAAAAAATCTTCTTGAAGGGCACTCTGCACACGCCCAGAAGCAATGACACAGAGGAAACAGTTTGCACGCATGTGCGCGTGTGTGAGAGAAACAAGGGTTGTGGGAAACAAAACATGCCAACCACTCTGGCGACCCTAATTTCAAGCATCTGGTTTCCTAAAGAAGACAGCATTTGATAAACAAAATACAATTTACAAAGATATGCCCCCCCCTTGACGTATTTGCCACGTCCCTAAAAAAGGCGGGAGGAGGACAAGCGCGAGACTAGACTTTTTATCGCGATATTACAACGTGGCCGCCGCCGCCGCCCGCTTGCATATTTATTTATTTACTCCTCGCGCGCTCCCGCCCGCTCTCTGCTAATAGGGAGAGCAGGGGGGGCGGGGACTCACTGCCTATGTGAGACGGGGGGCGGGGCTTGGTAACGTCACCTCGCGGGGCGCTGCTTGCTGCGGCGGTGGGAGGAGAGAGCGAGCGGGCGCCCGATTGGAACCAGGAGGGAAAGGGGCGTGAACCTTTTGCAGCTGGCCAATGGGATTGCGAGAGGGTGGGGTCGGGGAGGAAGGGCGCTCGCGCGGCCTAGAGGCAGAGTGGGCGGGGCCGCTCCGTTTCCTCAGAGAAGTCCGTTAATGGCGTCCGTCGGGTAGCAGGGCTGCTGCTGCTGCGTCTCCTTGTGGAGTTTCCCGCCCCCCCTTGGGTGGTGAGGGGAGGCGGGCCAAAAGGGTCGGGGCAGGGGGGCGTTTTGGGGTGGGGAGCGGGAAAACAAAGAGCGGGTTCCGTCAACGCCAGCGCGGCCAGGTAAGAAACGCCGCCCTGACTTCGCGGCGAGGGGCGGTTGACTTCCCGGGTGCCTTTGATCTCCCCTTTCTCCTCAGGGAATCTCCACACCACCCGCTTTTGCACAATGGCTTCCCGCCCCGCCCCATTTTTTAATTTTTTGCTATTTACTCCCCAGGCCTTATCTAGGCTAGTGTTGTCGGCTCTGGCTGGCAGCAGCTCCCCAAGGCCTCGGGTTATTGTGGTTTTGGTGGCAGGTGTGGGGAGTTGGTCTGGTAAAGGCCTTGCTTTGGAAACGCCCCATGGTCCGTCCCTCACCCCCCCTTGCAGGGAGCCCTCCTCTCTTGAGGATGACGGCCAGCCCAAAATATAAACATTTAGCGGAAACAGCTCCCCTTTGAAATTATAGGGCCTCCTCTCCTCCCTCACTTGTACGTGGTTTTGTCTGTTTAATAAAACAAATATACGCTGCTTGAGGGCTAGAATCAAAAGCAAAGTAAAGATCAAGTAAGATCAAGGGGGTGGGGAAGGACAAACATACTTTAAAACACGCAGAAATGCTAAAACATGAGATTAAAATTGCTCAAGAAAGTAAAATTCTGGACATTCTGAATGATATTTATAGAGGAGGAAGCCTTTTTGTGCTTACAGTAACACATTTCCGTGTGATCTTGAAAGAGTACAGTATTTAGTCCTTGAAATAAATCGCATCCTCCTCAGGATTGAGCAATCTAAGTTTTGCTACTGTGTATAAATTAATTCGGCTCTCATGGGGTTCATAGTGTGCCAAGCAGTGAGACATGTGTCTCCTTCATATGCCCCAGAAATGTGCCGTGTGTTATTAAGTATATTAAGTATGTTAACTGAATCACCTTAAAATGCTTGTAGGAATAGGTTGTAAATAGTTGTGGTAGCTTATTGAAGGACTAGGAAGGGCCCCTGTCACATGCAGATTCCAAAGAGAGGAGAGCAGTATTTTTTATCATCCTCTTTCTAAGGTGATGCAGATCGGAAAGGAAATACAATTTGCCTTGCAAACTCCCTCCTCAACAAAGTTGGGGGTGCAAGTGTTCGCTCTTCCCTTTAGCAGATGAGGAAAGCTAAAATAGTACATCTCTGCTCATAAATTCCTTAAGGGGCTTGAGTGCATGATACTCTGTTCCAAAAGCTGAATGAAGTCCATTGTTCTCTGCCCTGGAATCCTTAGTGCTAGAATTAGCAGGCTCTTCTTCTTTCTACTTCCTAACAGAATGTGCGTGGCAGGTGCTTGTCTCCTCCCTTGTTCAATTTTTAACTAAAAATAGAAAATGTAATTTCCATGTGGCTCCTGTGAAATCTGCGGTACCACTTATCATTGGCTGCTACGTCATGTGGGTGGAGGATTGTTTTCAAGCTACAATAAATAGCCTTCAGCTTCTCTGTGATGTTATATACAACTATTGTTGAGCAGCTGGAATTCTGAAATGCTTCTCTTTTTCTCAAGGTGGTGAGGAGGAGAGGTGCTTGGGCTTCCTGCTGCCATGGGGGCACAGGATCGGCCTCAGTGCTTCTTCGACATAGAAATAAATCGGGAACCAGGTAAGAGTTGGAGGGGCTCAGAGATTGCTGTATGATTGAAAAGATGTTTGAATTAGGTCAAGCCCTGAAGCAGAAGTATGTGCACCCAGTGTGTTCCTTTAGGTTAAATGTCTAGATAGATGACTGCCATATTTCACATTACTGTGGAATTGTCTTTTCCCCCTCTGTGCAGCACTCTGAATATGTAATAGGCATTGTTAATTTTTAGCCATGTATTGTGACTTGGTGAATTGTTTCAATAGTCATATGTGGCATATTAAGCATTTAATATCAGTAGATAAACTGAACCAGTGCTATAGGGTGGTGTAGTAAAAACCTGTCTGTAATCCCTCTGAGATGAGAGAGCTTTGTACAAATGAGTGGCTGGGTGGGGGATAAAAATATACATCGGGATAAGGAAGGATTTGCATTTGAGAAGGGTTGATAGGGTAGGGTTTAAACACTTATATGTTAAAAACTCTGTGTATATTGTGACAGGCAGGAGTTAATTTAGAGATCCGCTGGGGGTAAACTCTAGAACCTCTCAGTGTGATAGCATGAACAAATATTGTAAATTGATGTGTAGGTGACTCCCCACTTACATGGGGGTTAGTGGTTTCAGTGGCGGGTGAGATTGAAAAAAATAAATTTCCTGGATGCCTACTTCTGTTCCACTCGCTTTTATTTATTTATTATTATTTTACCAAGTGCATAACGCTGAACACGCCCAAGTTGAACACAGTGGGGGATGCCTGTATTTGTAATTTTGAAGATGCATGCTAATCCCTAAAGTGTTTGTGTTTGCTCTCATGGCCAGAAGGGAAAGCAGAATCATGCAAAACATTGACAAGTGATTCTTCACTATATTTATACCCCATTTCTCAGGCAAAGGTCACAAAAAGTAAAGTTTCTTAAGGATATGTGGTCATGTTCTTTTCTGGTTTCTGGCAGTCAAGTTTCTGGGTTGTTCCCTCTTGGTGGGGGGCAACAGGGGAAGGTGCTGATACTCCATCAGGTGGAATATATATTTATATAGAGCACACAACCGGTACTGTGATATTTATGGTTTTTTAACCGCAGGAATCTCCATCCAGGAATTTTGATTTTAATTCTTCTGGCATGCACTTCTTCACATCTGTCATTTCCCCTTATTAATGGGAACTGGGATTTTACTGTTTTTTAATAAATGCTGGGATTGTCATGATTCTGACAAAAACCCAAAATGTTAACTATAAAGCTGTCTTTTTCTTTTTGTATGTCATCTTATCTTACTTGCCAGTAGTTAATGTACCAGAGAAATTATTTAGTATTTTCTATCCCTAGAACATGCTTACCTGTAAGAACTGGTATGATAAATTACAAATAGTTTAATGAAGAGGTGATGCAGAGGAATTTCATTTCAATAGGCTATTAATAGTATAGTGTGTGTGTTTCTTTTTAACTTGGTCTTTCTAACACTTGTCCTTTACCTATGCAGATTTCGAATTTGCAATTTCCTTTCATTTTTCAGGCAGAGAAGAAATTAGTGAGGTTCAATACCACCCCAAGTGTGTGGTAATTCTGTACTATTCATTCTCCTTCACACAGAGTGCTATAGGAATGGATGAATGATCTGTTCTTAGTCAAAATCTTTTGGACTCTGCTTTTAGTCACATCTGGAAGGCAGTCTTGAGCTGTCCTTGTTGAGCAGCTGAAGTTAGTAGTGTAGCTTAGGGAAATGGTGGTAACCAGTATGTGGGGAAAGTGGGGGTCATTATTTTGTATTGGTGACCCCCAACTATAGACACCTCAGCTTGCTAGACTGCCCAGATTTCACAGTAGTGAAAATGGTATGTGCAGTATAGATTAATTATCTATGCAGATGTCTGAAACATTCTTGCTAATCTTTAAAAGACAAGTGAAAATTTACCAGAAATATCAGGCCTTCAGAAACATCTATGCTGCTCTGGATTCTGTTCAGTGTCTTGTTTTATTGTTACTACTTTTAAAGTATTTGGATATTGATTTGATTTTTTTATGGTTATTTTTGCCTTATGTGGTTGCAGTAGTTTCTTTTTTTACTGCTTCATGCACTTTTAATGGAGCAAACATTATACATTAGAATAATAAAACGGGCTCAGCACTTTTTCTGTTTGGTGATAACCTTCTTTCAAAAAACATTGGTAAGTTCTTCAGTATGTAGTGATTTCAGGTGGAAAGGGAAGCATCCTGCTCGAGGAGCAAGAAACATTTGAGGGTAAGAAGCAATATTTAGTGACGTATACCTGACAGGAAATCTAAGTAGGAGAAGGGACAGATTTCAGATGAGACTGTCCATCTCTCCACTTTGACTTGCCTGCAGTAGAAGATAAATGGATTTTACTGGCATGTACGCAGCGGGTGGCACTGTGGGTTAAACCACAGAGCCTAGGACTTGCTGATCAGAAGGTCGGCTGTTCGAATCCCTGTGATAGAGTGAGCTCCCGTTGCTCGGTCCCTGCTCCTGCCAACCTAGCAGTTCGAAAGCACATCAGAGTGCAAGTAGATTAAATAGGTACCGCTCCAGCGGGAAGGTAAACGGCGTTTTCCGTGTGCTGCTCTGGTTCACGCTGGCCACATGACCCGGAAGCTGTACGCCAGCTCCCTCAGCCAATAAAGCGAGATGAGCGCCGCAACCCCAGATTCTGTCACAACTGGACCTATGGGTCAGGGGTCCCTTTACCTTTTAAAGATATTCTAATTACCATAGTGCTAAATTAGATCCTTTAGGAGTAGTCCTAGTGGTGTTAGTACCTCATGTCTGCATGTCATTGTAAGAAAATTAAAAGATATAAAAGGCTACTTCTAAATTGTGTGTTCTCAGACTTCGTGTGGGTGCCTAGTATAACTTTATTATAGCAGCTGAAGTAAGTGGCAGAGTGTACAGGGATTCATATTTCGGAGTTGTAGAAGCAATTAGGTGATCAGGGTTTTCTTAAAGACCTTCATGTGCTTCATAGTCATTCTACAGAATACTGTTCTGAGTCTGTTCTAAAAGTATGCCCCATGAACTGATTAGAACATGTATTAAATCTTTTTACTTTTATTTTTAAAAAAGTAAAGGACACTTGTTTCAAATTAAGTTATACAGAAGGGCCTCTCTAAAATCAGTAATGTAGTATAGTTGATATACTACATACTCCTCCACCTACCCTCACATTTACTTTAATGTTCAAAGTATTTCTAAGACTATACGGTCAGTAATTTAAAAGTAGTAGTGTGAATTTTTCCCCAAGTAGTGAGAAAGACTTCTGTATTTGGTGCATAGTACTGAGGAATAAAATATTGCTGAGTGGAAAGTTCCTGATCTTCGTTGGTGGGGAAGAATGATATGAGATGGGCTTAGTTTGCACAAGCGTCAGATGAAAAAAATGAGGCAAAATACCTTGTCCCTGACGTGTGTTTTCTGTATGATCGGATTTTGTTTCTCATTTGTTGGTGTGGAGAATATTCAGTCTTGCAGTCTGAAGTGTTACAACTTAAAAGAAGTTACCTCTGCATCAGGAAGGACTAAGCTTTACTTTTCTCTTCACGTGGAGGTCTTTGTTGTGAACGACTTACCTTTTTAATATACACTTGCTAGGTCTATAATTCAGGCTTTTAAAAAATCCTACCTTTACTATACACCTGAGATACTGAGATAGTATTTTTTCCACTTTCTCCAGTTGAAAATGCCTATGATGTTACTCAAGTCTTGGGGGGGGGTGCATTTCACTTTCACATAGGTGAATGTTTGAAGCTGTAAGCCCGCCTTCCTGCCACTTGTGAAAATCCTTCAACCCTCCTCTCCTTGCTGCCAGGAATCTGCACAACTGGGAAAAGATAGAAGGGTTGAATGAGTGTAAGCTAATGGCTGCTGTTGGGGACAGCAACACGGAATCAGCCCACTCTTCACAGGTTTATCCAAAGCTCCACTACAGAGTAGCAGTTATGATAAGTCATAAGTGTCTTTCCCTTTTTAATGCCATTATGCTTACTGGCAGGGAGGGGAGGTTATAGAGGAGCCAACAAAGGCAGGTCCTAGGTCACGAATCCTACTCGTTCTTATCGTGCCCTGACTCGCAGGACCCACGAAGGCTATAGCAGGCTGTGCAGTTACCTACTGTTATTAACATTCACTGAAGCACTTACATTTGCATGTTTTCTAGCTTCAGGTAATGCGCAAATGAAAAACTTGCTTTGCTGATAAGTACTAAAGTACCAAGGGCTCTTGAAGGCAACCTACCGTATTTTTTGCACCATAACACTCACTTTTTTCCTCCTAGAAAGTAAGGGGAAATGTCTGTGCGTGTTATGGAGGGAATGCCTACGGGTGGCGGGGGGATCTGCTGCAGTCAGGATCCATGGTTCCCCTTCCTTCCCTCCTCCGTGGCTCGCTTTGAAACAGCAAAGCGGGAGAAGAGCCGCTGAGTGGGGAGGAGAGAGGGACAGAGAGCTTGCTTGCTTTAAAGGAGCAAAGCGGGAGAGGAGAGGAGCCGCTTACACGAGTCCTGTCCGGTTGGTTCCTTCCCTTATACCCCTCTTCTTCATTATTAGCAGCATCCTTCTCCACCCACCCCACATGTGCTCCTTGTCCCTTGAGTGCTTTTCCTTCCCTCCCCACTTAAAACGTGGTTACAAAGCACGGATCCACATGGATCCTCAGGATTTTTGCACTGGGTCACCCCAAACTCACCATCAGATCACATAGCATGTCCATGGCTACATCTTGCACCAAAAAATCACGCACCCACTGCTGCCTGGGGCCGCAGTGGTGCAAAAACGTGGTTACAAACATGGATCCACATGGCTCCTCAGGATTTTTGCATTGGGCTACTCGAAACTCACCGTCAGATCACATGTCTGTGGCCACAGCATGAACCACAAAAATCATACATCCACTGTTTCGTTTAGAATAATTTTTTTCTTGTTTTCCTCCTCTAAAAACTACGTGCGTGTTATGGTCCGGTGCGTGTTATAGAGTGAAAAATACAGTATATATCAGTGAGTTCTAAAGGAAGTGAAGATATTCTGGGGAGATGACTTTGTAGTAGGTGCTTACGTGGGCTCCTTTTCCCTCCACTGCCTAAGTCTGTTGTGTACTAAAGGATAACAGATAATAACTTGGATCAATATTAGCCCTGCATAAGAATCAGGCTTCCTTGATCACCTGTGGAAAATAAAAATGGTAATCAAGCAGATCATTACTCTCTGGTTGTACATTCCACCCCACCACACCCCAGCTATTCCTGACAGAGAGACAGAATACATATCCATTCAGTCTTCTGTTTTTGCCATTGCATTTAAACTTTCCAAATAATTACCTTTTAAATAATTACAACTAAACTTGTATTGTGTTTTGTTTATCTCCAGCAAGAATATATGGAAGTACAATCACTGAGAAAATGTCACTATTTTATCCTGGATATTACAAAATTGCAAAGTAACTATATATTTATTCTTATTACAGTTGGTCGTATCATATTTCAACTTTTTTCTGATGTGTGTCCAAGGACTTGCAAAAACTTTCTCTGCCTATGTACAGGTAATCTTTTCTTCCATAATTGAATAATTTCCATTATTGAATAATTGTTTCTATGTTCAGGTAACTTGTGGCTTCTTCATTCCAGTGCCCACAATTGCTGACAGAGGTGCATTTGACAGGAGGCTTCTTTGCATGTTTTGTTACCCCTTTTACTGTCTACTACTCCTTGCACTGAAAACCAGAGATCTGCCAAATGGGAGTTGTGGTAATGTGAATGTGATATCTCTCTTGAGCCCAGGAGATTAAATCCTATTTAAACTCTCCTAATCTTTCTGAAAACAACCCTGGAGGGAAACAACATCTGCCAAGTGATAGAAGAAGAAAATGCTGATGTGATCATTAAAAGCCTAGAAGTTGGCCACATCTCATTTGCAGTGTTAAAGCTTGAGGGAAGAGTGGAAGAAGAATTGGCAAATCTCTATCTTGGTGTATATAGTAAAAAAGTACCTGTGTTCCTTTTATCTATAAACCCAATTATTTTGCAGTGTGTTAATGCTTGGCTCTGTATTTCTGTTCAACTTTAGAACAAGATTATTGCTTTGGGAATTTTTGAGATAGTAGCTTATATATGTTTCCTCCCTGCAGGGGAAAAAGGAATTGGAAAAACAACTGGGAAAAAGCTCTGCTACAAAGGCTCCACATTCCACCGTGTGGTTAAAAACTTCATGATACAAGGAGGAGACTTCAGTGAAGGTAGAGTCAGAGAGATTATGATCCCCCCCACCTACCCCTGCCCCACTCAAGTAGTGAGGAAATTTGCCTTGTAGTGCTTTTTTAGAATTAGGTTATTATTATTATTATTATTATTGGAAGTTTTACTACTGTAGTGTTTGCTGCAATGGGCTCCTTTGGGAGGAAGAGTGGTATACAAATTAAAGAAATAAATAAAATTAATCCATCTTCAAAGCAATATAATAGTAAGATGAGATGCTAATTGTTAATAATAATAATAATTTATTATTTATACCCCACCCATCTGGCTGGGCTTCCCCAGCCACTCTGGGCGGCTTCCAACAAAATACTAAAATACAGTAATCCATTAAACATTAAAAGCTTCCCTAAACAGGGCTGTTGCATTTATCTGAGATTTAAAACATTGGCATGTCAGTCATCTATGCCCAGACATGATAAAATTCCTTCATGGAAGTCACAGGTGTAAGAACTTTATTGCTCCTGAATGTTATCATGTAGCATTCTTCATGCATGAAGAAGTTCAGATTAGAATTTGGGCACAGATGTGTTTTGACTGACAAGACAATTTGTTTAATTTCAAATGTCGCCAGAAATATTCATATGGTTGTGCATAATCTGCTGAGTGTAAATCTAGTGGATTACATACATGCGGTAATCATATGTGTCATCTCACAGAAAGTTCACACAAGTGAGATGTGAAGAAATCTTGTTAGGTGAAGTGACCGTAAGTGGCACTTAGAATAATATGTTCAGAATTGGAGTGTGAATGTCCACTACTGCTCTGTTCCTTAAACTGCACTTTGGTTGCTGTGGGTTTCTTTATCCTTGCTTCAAAACGCCTACATTTATCCTGCCCTTTAGGCTTACTTGGAAAGTAAATGTGAAGTCCACCCATGCCAGATGGAAAATATAGGCCCCATTTCAATAATATTTACAAAGGTTCCCCCTTTGCCTCTTCTAAGGGGACTTGTAGTACTTCCCTTCAAAATTGTAGGCTCATGCCAGTTAGCACACTTGGCTGCTCTTCTGTTCTGGCCTGAGTCTACCACTGCTGAGAGTTTGCTTGGTGTCAAATAAATTTAGGGCAGGGATGGAGAACCTGTAGCCCTTCAGGTGTTAGACTCCATCAGTCTCAGTCAGCATGGCCAGTGGTTCCCCTGCAACAGCAAGCTGTGAAATACATGGTTCTGAACAAAGTGTTGGGGCAACTTTCCATCCTTGTATGTTAGCTTTGTTTTGGATAGTCGATTTAGCTGTAAGCTTTCTGTAATTGAGCTTTACCATGAGGTTGAATGATAAACTATGCAATTAAAACATTTAACTAAGCTGGTCCTATTTAATCTTTTACACATCAAGAGTTCAGAATTATACCTATACACAGACCTATCACTATACTAACCATGTGAATAATTCCATTTTGACATGGTTTAATTCATACTTTTTAAATAACTAGGTAATGGAAAAGGAGGTGAATCTGTTTATGGAGGATATTTTAAAGGTAAGGTCTAATAATTCTTGATCTCTTGCTGCAGTTTTGAGAGTTTTTATTCATGATGCATTTAATGAGAAGGTCTACTTAGATCACCTTTGCATGAAAGTAACGTTGCATGGATACTATCTATGTGCATGACTTGTAAATGAATATATTGTAATGTTAGCATTAACTGTCAAAACTTATTGCGGCTAATGTAGTGGTTAAACATGACTTCAGCATGGAGGCTAGGCAACTTGATTCATGACAACTCCTATCTTCCTGCCTAAAACTGTCAACATATTCTTTTGTTTATAGAGAATGTGGTCTTTTGCAAAATGAAAAGGTAAGAGACAAATGCTCAACACAAATTCAAACTGTTCCCCTGCCCCCTTCCTAATAAACATTTGGACCACTGATAATGAATTTGTGGCTGGGTAAATATAGTTTGGAGAAAAGCCTAAATATAGTTTGAGAGACTCTAAGGTGGTCTTCTCCTTGGCAAAAGAAATAATTGGGATTCGAAATACTTGTCTTGAAACATTTCCCCTTCCCCTATCCCCCACCCTTTCAAGGTTTGTATGTATATTGAATTCTCAAAATATTTTTCAGCATGTAGCTGTTTTTCATAGAAGCAATACATTTATGTTTGTTCTTTACTAAACCTGTGAATGAACTGTTTCCAAGAACTTCCTATTATTAGTCATTGATTCTTAAACAGAAACTGGATGGTTCTGGTTGTAATATTGGTTGCAAACTTGTGTTGAAAGTGGTTGGTTGGAATATGCACCAAATCAAAACATGCTTACCAAAGCTAAACTCTAAGGATGTTTAAATATAGTTAGGTGGCAACAGATACTGGTCTTTAAGAGTAGTGCATCGACAAATCCTTATTCTAAAGGTTTTTGGTTCTTTTTCTCTAAGATTTTATGATGGGTAAGTACAAATATTATGGTACTGTGTATTTGCAGCTTTGCTGTTTAACAGTTCAGCCATAATTATACTTTTGTGTGCGTATGAAAGGGATTATCTGACTAAAATTAGTTTTGCTCCGTTCCTCTATACCCTTCATCAGATTAACGTTTTACTCCTAACGACGTACTCAGACCAAAGCTTGAAAGGAGGGCACAGGGCTTTCTCTTCTGTTTTGTGGAAATTATTTTCATTCGCTTTTGCAATTGGTGGAAAAACTGTACTGAAGTGGGTTTTGAGAGATAATGTGTTTTGGGTGTTGTTTTCTCTGTAGATGGTCAGTATTGCACTCAAGGGAGGTTTTATAAACAAAAGTATCCAACCCTCACTGCAATTATGCAATTCAGCCTTTTAATATGCTGGTCATTAATGGTCTGTGAATTACTACCACCCAGCACCATTCTTACTCTGTTGCTAATATATTGCTAATTTATTAGTACTCCAGGGGGGCTGTCATCATTTTAAGTCCTGGAATGGAAGAGGGCTATACTTAGAGTCAGCCAAATATGTTGTCATATTTCACAAAGGAAAGGGGGCATTAAGTGACCATTGAATTTCTTAAATTGTGGAAAGCCGCCCTATGGTATTTCCCGACCCCCTTCTCCATAGTCAGTAGGGTTGGACTGAACAATCCAGGTATAGTTTGGTGATAGTGTGCATAGTTTGCATGTCCAAGATACCAGTATTTGCAAGAGATCTGTTTCCTGTCAGTGCAAACAGACCTAGACTGAATGGACCAATGTGCAGGCTAACAGTCGAAGGCAGCTTGATAAAATCTATTTGTTTTTTTAATTGTAAAGCTGTTATGACTAACAACAAAACTCCTAAGTATTATTTAACGAATTTGTTGATTGTACAACCTATATCTGCTCTTATTATGTAGTTTTCAAATTTCCCTGGTGAACAGCTGGAGAATTCCTCCTTGTTAAGATACTGATCTTTTTTGAAGTACTTCATTCAGCCCAGAGAAGCTAACTAGCCTGTCTTTTCTTCTTTCTTGAAACAGATGAAAACTTTATTCTGAAACATGATAGAGCATTCCTTTTGTCGATGGCAAACAGAGGGAAACATACCAATGGTTCCCAGTTTTTCATGTAAGTAGATGTAATGTGAGAGCTGAGTTTTCTTAAATGAAGAAGCGCTGTTCATGAGAAAGATGGTATTGCCGAAACCAACCATCAAAAGTATTTGTTGCAGAAAAAAGCAATGGCCAGTCAAAAACTCATTCATCTCACAAATTACAGAAAACAATTCTTTTTTAGATATGTTTTTTCTAGAATAATTGAATTTGCTTGGCATTTCTGTAGCATAAAAAAGTATTTTTTAAAATAATTCAAGTAAATTATCTTTTAAATCCCACTTCTGTGACAAATTTTGTCCCAGTTCAGCTCAGAACTGTTAAAAAGCCCGTATCAGAAGAATCCCTCCATTCTCTCATTTGCCAAAGGTCTAAAAGGGGAATCTGTACATGTACAGCTAGATACACAGAGGCTGTTTTTGAGACCTTTGTTTGACACCCATAGAGGGGAGTTGGATTAGATGATTCGATATAATCAGGAGCAGAGCAAGCAGGAATGTTCATACTGGGCATGGGACCAGAGGTTCCTGCTCACTTCCATGGATTCCCTGAATGCATAGGGAGAAACATCCAAAGCAGACTACTCAATACAATATACATGTATGCTAGCTGAGTGATCATCTTGATGACAGTTTTTACAATCATTTTATTGCATTCTGAAGGTAACAATAAAAGGGAAGAGAAGACAAAACAAAGCATCTTATTGACCAGAGTTAATTGCAAAACGTAAAATAAATTTTTGAAGGGAATTTTTCTTTTGACAGTACTTGAGGTTTATCATAAAAGATTTCGATATCATAACATAGTACAGACATTCCAAAAGGGTTATCCTGCACATCTTAAATCGCTTAAAGTTTGGACAGGTAAACTGAACGGCAAAGTAATGTACTTCACAAGTTTTCGTCAACAAACCATCCCTGATTCATAAAAATATTGTGAGTACTGCACAGCTCTTAAGCTGAAGTGACTTCCCAGTCATTCTGTTTTCAATGTGCTCCTTTCAGTATTTAAAATACCTTCCATTATTTTATATTAACATTTTTAGAAACGCAAGTTTTATTCACTGTAGACTTGTGTTTAGGAGGATCTGGGTTTTTTCTTTTGTTTTCAAGCTGGTGTGTTTTCAGAAGTGCTTTAGAAGAATTGCAATCCAGGTTGCGCTATTCAAAACTTTATAAACTTTGCCATCTTTCTTGTTGGGTAAGAATGAATGGCGCTTCACAGCCGAGTTAGAGTATCTTGTCCAGGACTAGACTCTTCTTGTTTCAAGATATCTCTGCCTTCATGAAGTTCAGATAAGAGGCATATTTAGGTTGTTTCCTTTTCTAAAAAAAAAAAGTCCGAAAAATGGAAATTGAATATAACCAGAAGAAGGATTGGAAATGGATTTCCTTCATACTTCATTGGGCAAAGAGATAAATAGGTTTATATTTCACTCTAATCCATGAGTTCAGGGAAAATTTAATTTTATGTAGACACGCTTCTCAGGTTCATACATATAGAAACTGATCCCAGTAGCTGTCATATTTCTAGGACTGTAATCATTTACCATCTCTTCTGGGGGCTCCTTACACATTATTGATATTTGAACTGGAAAGGGTTGAGTGGCTTAGGCTCTATGAGTTTAAAAAAGATGGATGTATCTCTGGCACAAGGGGAGCAGAGTGACCTCTGTATTACCTCTGTGCAGCTATTGAAAGCTGTTAACTTCGAAATCAGGAGTTGAGTGCTCTGGTGTTGAGCACATTGCATCCACAGGGAAAGAGCAAGTAGTTGGTGCAGATGAGGTACAGAAGGGACTTCCCAAGAAGCCTGCTGCATCAGGGTCAGCAGTGTTGCTCTGAGCAGAGAGGCAGCATGGAGCTACAACAGCTCCTGTACATCTTGAGTTCCATGTGCACAGAATTGCAGCTGAAGCTCCGAGCCTTCATGGATGCAAATGATTATAATTTAGAGGTGGCGCCGTGGGCTAAACCACTGAGCCTAGGGCTTGCCGATCAGAAGGCCGGCGGTTCAAATCCCTTTCAACGGGGTGAGCTCCCGTTGTTCTGTCCCAGCTCCTGCCCACCTAGCAATTCAAAAGCACGTCAAAGTTCAAGTAGAATAATAGGTACCGCTCCAGCAGGAAGGGAAACGGTGTTTCCGTGTGCTGCTCTGGTTCGCCAGAAGCAGCTTAGTCATTCTGGCCACATGACCCAGAAGCTGCAAACGCCGGCTCCCTCAGCCTATAGAGCGAGATGACCGCCAACTCCAGAGTCGTCCGCAACTGGACCTAACGGTCAGGGGTACCTTTACCTTTTAAGCGCAGTGTGCTAACATTATTTTTAGGTGCTTCTTAAAAAGTAGCTACCTCCAGTGAACTCCCCAAACAGTAATTTTTTGCATATGTGTGTGTGTGTGTGTGTGTGTGTGCGCGCGCACACACTCCAGAAATATCTCTCTCTTGAATTCTGTTTTAAAAACAAACAAACAACAACACACTTTTTGGAAATCTAGGAAACTTCTAGGAAACACTCTGAAATATCTTCGTGTGTTCACACCTCTCCTCCGTGCCCATAGAATTAACACGCCTGCTTTGCAGTCTGAAAGGACTATGTAGCTGGATGCAGACTGACTTTCAGCACACACTAGATTGTAGGGGTATGCATTGACTCTGTGTAGTTATTGAATTAAGAGATGAATAGGGATGATTCAGGTAAGGTTTTCAAACCCCTGAGTTATATTAAGGCCTTAACAAGATGTCTCAAGTTGGATCAGACAGAGATCCCTAATTCTTGAGTTGCTGTGTAAACTTTGAGTGCCCCCCCTCTCTCTCTCTCTCTGTGTGTGTGTGTGTGTGTGTGTGTGAGAGAGAGAGAGAGAGAGAGAGAGAGAGAGAGAGAGAGAGAGACCAAGCTGAATAGGTTAACACTCTGAAGTCAAGAGGAGAATTGGACAGGTTGGAGGATATTGTTGACTGACAAGTCCTTAAAAACTGAAATATTTTTGTAGGGCATTCCATTCACAATGATTTGAGGGAAGACCCACACATCTGTGCAAATCAATGGAGAGAAACCTCCTCCCCACACGGGTCAAGACTTGGCAGAGCAGGGGCAGAAGCCCCTCTAGCCAATGGCCCTTGGGGTAACAGAGAACTCCAGAACAGATCAGGCTCCTTCCCAAAGCCATGGATAAAAAGTTGGCTCTTGTGACCAGTGCACAGCCCTACTAAGTGATCAGTCTTAGACTATTAACAAAACTACCATTTATACCAGGAGCCCCACACATTTTGTGGCTTTGGTTTTTTAAATAAAGTAAAGATATATTTTCTAAGAATTAAAGGAGCACATGTGGGACTCCTGCATACAAGGGGGGGATTTTGTGGAAACACCCCTCGAAAATCTCTTACTGAAGATCAGGAACACAGAATGAAGTACTGTAGTTGGAACAAAAAATCAGCAAGCTTCCCCTATGAGTGGAAGATATTCTGCTTACGCTATGAGCTGTTAGGATCCTGGTCCAATGTTTTGTAAATATTTTCATGAGTTACTATTCTCATAAGGATGTGTTTAAGTGCTGTATACTGAGCTACAATGTTTTCAATCAGACCAGGAAGTACAGCTTTTAAGCCATATTGTCCAGGTTCCACAGTACCTTGCAGTTCTGGAATTGAGTCGAGTTCCAAAAGTAAGTTTTGTGATATGCCCTAGAGGAAGATCTGCTGTTAAAAGGGAGGTGGTGGAGGGTGTTAGAATATTCAGCTGGGTGCACACAAGCTCAGGGGATACCTAAAATAGATTATAGCATGAGTATGTGAATGCACATTTTTCCTTACCGCTTGTGCATGCACACACACAAAAAAAGTAAATATTTGGCCTTTAAACACTGTTTTAAGAATTCAGTGTTTGTCCAAACATGCAACTGGCTTGCAGTTAAATCTGCTGAAGCTTAGTTTATGAACAGCTGCAAGTATTTGGAACAGTTCTACAGCTTTTTCTAAAATGTAGTTGGAGGGTAGGGAGGTAAAATTTTTAGATGCTAGAGCTATGGTAGACAGGGATCGTGTTTTGGGAGCGGAGGCTAGGGGGTGTTCAATCAACCTTGTGACTTTTCTACTTTGTGCTTTCATTTGTGGACAGTGGCATTCTACTAAGAGAAATCTAAAGCAATGGATTTTACAGCTGGTGTACCTGGTCTTGCTTGTGATGAAAGTTTCTGTGTATGTACAGTAGTGCATTTCTTGGAGCAGTTAATTTCACGGTGCAAGGTCTTTTAGTGTAGCTCTCCTACAATATTTCTCACACCGTTAAGAAATGATTGATTCCTACTTTCTTAACATCAAAACAGTTCTGTTCAGCTCAACTTAAATATGAATAACACAGCTGAATTGCTGTAGTGAGTAAATTCAAATAAAACTGACCCAGTGTGTTTGGTGTGACACATGGGCCGATACACACATCACAGTAAACCATGGTTTGTGGCTTAATGCCTTTCTGTGAATAAGCAGTCTGCTAGTACATAATTCTGAATCCTGTTTCGTTTTGCTCTGCCTCGACTGGAGACCAGAAGAACAAACCACAAGCCTTGGCTTAGCGTTACGTGCAGACCAGCTCTCATTCTCCCCACCCCCAAGAATCAATGAGGTCTGGTTCACAACACTGCTTATTCACAGGAAGTCCTTAACAAGGACTTCCAGGCCTGGAAGTCTTAGTGAATTGTATTTCAGGTAAACCGCTTAGATGTTTTTACAATTAAGCGGCATATAAATTATTTTAAATAAATATAAGTGATAAAGGAACTCTTCAAAAATGCTTGCTGGTAATCTTTGAAGTATTGAAAGAATAACAGTAACACCTCCAGTACAAAATGTTAAGTTTAGGGAATGCTGTCTCTTTTCATATGATTGGCTTTTTTGTATGTTAAAGCTTTACTGCCTATAATGTTTTCTGTACTGCTAGAGTTTCTTTCTGTCAGGTGAAAAAGACTTTAAAATGAGTGTCCATAGTTACTCAAGAAAGTATGGACTTTTGTGTTTTTAACATTCTTCATTAGTGTATCTTCCTTTCAATGGTCTCTTATAACAGGGGTATAGGGTTGCAGCTAACTTAAATTTAGTAGACCTAAGGTAGTCATGTATATTAATTTCAGTGGGTTTACTTGGAGTCTGCATTGGACTTGCATTGGATACAACCCATAATATCCTGTACAATACAAATTCATCCTCAGATGCCAAAATCACTTACACTGAAGTCTACACATGTGCATTGCATACTCTTGAAAATTTTCAGTAAAAAGTTCTTTTCTAGGCAAAGGTTTAATGGAGTATATTGTTTGTAGTGACACTTCAGTACATAAGCAAGACATATCTTTACTGGCATAACCCTCAACTTACTTTAACCTTCTAAATATGAACATGAAGAAAATTTAGAGCCCTTCTTTTTAAAGTGTTCTTGGTTTTGCATACACTTTGAAAACTGCATTCACTTGAAAAATATTTTAAATTTGTATTAAACATAGACTCAATTTTGTCTGGAATTGTACTACAATTTATTTCTTGCCATTTTTGTGTAAAATTTACAGAAACAGTGTTACATCGTGCGCTCCAAAGGTAATGTCTCATTCCTCTAAGGCTGTGTTCTTTCTCTTCTCTTTTTTCTGTCTTTCTTGTCCTTTTCTGATCATATGTGCATTAAATCTTGTGGTATTGAAGTTCTTCTTGGGGGGGAAGTACCAGTTTTGAGCAGAGCAGTTTGGTCTATATGATAACACTATTTTAACCCCTACATAAGTATTCATTCTCTCGGTTTGGGGGGAAAAACCCCAAGGTGTTATTTTGTGATAGAATGTCAAAATATGTTAATTACTTGTAGAAAGCTAGTTGCTTTGCTTTTTGGGGGAAGAGGAACAAGCAACATTCTCTATGCAGTGCTTTTCACTAGGATGAAATTATGCTTACACCTTTGAAAATGTGTGGGATGGGTAGATACCAGCTTGTGTTCTTAAACTGCAATTCTATAATGGACTTCCAGAGAAAGGAAGGAACATTGGTTAAGACATTGTATTTACAGGCACCTGCCATCTTATTTAACAACATGCAAATACAAAGTTTCAAGTTTATCAGAATATCTAAAGCACGGGGAAGGGGATAAATAAACAAATAAAAATTATTCTAATTGTTGGTCAGAGCACTTCTGTCTTCCTCAATACCTTCCTGAAAATGTTAATAATGTCTGTGTAGTGAAAAGATTCTAAAATCCCTTAAACATTTAGATAAGAAATACTATTTTATGGTGAAATATTCAAACCCTTAATAGTTAATTATCAGACTTCCATTTGGAAGCTGGTGGTGTTTGGACTGTAGTTTCTGGTAGCTATTTTATGAATTGTAATCAAACTTGTCTTAAACTTCTGTTTTAATTCATAGAATGTGGATTGTTTCACAGTGTGCATTATTCATCCTTGCAGCAGCTCTTCTAGATTGGTTCCATTTTATTGATAAGGGAACTGAGACTGAGTGACTTGCCAGTAGCTACCCAGTGCATCCATTGATGCAGTAAAACTTGAACTTGTAATTCAAGTTCCTGTATATCACATACTGCACCATTTGAGCTCTGTAAAGAATCAAATTATCAAAATGATCATCCCTTTTACTAAAGGGCGGTTCATACATACATAATATTGGTGGGATGTTGGCTGCGCATTACCAACATAGTTGGAACAACAGTAATCATAACAGGATGCCCAAAGCCAAGTTACCAGCAAGGTAATACTTGGTAGCACATTGTGCTCCTTCGCTAGTTTTTCAATGTTCTTTGGTGTCAGGAACACGTAACCACCTGCTTAATATTCACTGTTCTGGATAGTTCTCTGAAAGGTAAGCATTTGCTCAGGGGTAGCCAGACGTCTTTCAGGACGTATAGCAAATCACAGGTTTCCCACGTTTAGGTTTGTGTGGTGCAAAACTTTCTGTCCTTCCTTCCACATTTCTGCTCACCATGTTGTATACCACTGCTGTTTGGCGACTGAGGGGTCCCAGTATTGCTGTACAGCAGTCTTGCCCCACTTCCCACAGTGCAGGGCCAGGCCAGTAAGTCTGCCACCCTTTATTACTCCAGAACAAATTGGAAGAGTCCTTGGCTGCTACTTGGTGACAGTGCTTTGAGCACCCTGGTCAAGCAGAGACCAAATGGGCAAGCTCCGAACCTCTCTTTCCTGTAGGGAGGTAGAGGGCTCCTTTGGCTGCTGTTCAGGCAAGGCACTCAAACAAGCATTGCTTTTTGACTTGGTTACCAAAGCCAGCCAAGAACAGTGGACCCTGATAACGAAGCTGCTGGTTTATAGGAAACTTTTAACAGGAATATTTGATTATCTTGAAGAGTGGAACATAAGTTAAGAGGACTTAGGAGGAGGACTCTTAATCAAAATAATGAACTCAGCGGCGGTTCTTGCTTTTTGTGGCAAAAATTCTCTGCGTGGTATGCAGAAGGGGGGTGCGCTATACTTGGGTTATAACTTTCCCCTGAAATCTTTTGTATCATCCTCTTACTGAGCCGTTGACAGATGGGAACTGTTGGAATGTATGACTTGAAAGGGTTTAGTAGTGACCGGTACAGTGTTTAGAGGGATGAAATTTCAAATATAGCATTTACCTCCTGATGATTATTTTTTAATCTCCTTAAAATACAAGCCATTGTAGGAGTAGACAGAAACAGGACTTGGAGTTCAATAAATTAAGAGTCTCAGCTAAGGCTGCAGTCTTATGCAAACTTACCTGGATGGAAGCCCCATTGAATTCAGTGGGACTTAGTTGTGATTAGATGTCAACAAGATTTCAGTGCTAGCCTTTGGTGTTACTTGACTGTCTATAAATTTTACCGATCCTTTTCTAGAACAGTGGCTGTAGACCAGTCTCTAGTGAAAAGATTTGAAGCTGATTTGCAGAGCCAGAAGAATAGCGGGAAACCAATTTGTTTTGCAGAAACTGATTTTATCCCCCTTTTTTTGTCTAATAATTAAAGTTTTGTGTAGCATACGGTGTTGATACAGGCACCTAAATTATTAATTGCCGCATTTTAGTGTTATTGGTAAGAACCAGATGGCAATGCTGTGCAGTAGAGCAGTATGAATCTTGTTGCAATACATGAAATTTGTGCACATGTACAGTTATTTGCCCAATATCAGCCACAGTGAAACTGAGCTGTTAATGTATGTGCTCTGTCTGCATGCATATCGCCTGGAGGAATAACTGAAGTGTGGCTTTATGCTGTAGTAATAGTAATTATTGAAATATATTCCATTTCCTGAATTTCATAAGAATCTTAAGCTTTGTATGCAAAAAATTATTAACTTGGCCCTGTTTTTTTCCTTCCTTTTTTGTTTTATGTGCCACTCTGCCTTTTTACCTCCTCATCTGAACAACTGATTTTTTCCACACACACAAAAAAAATCATCTTATGTTGATGTTAAGCAGAACTACAAAGCCTGCTCCTCATCTTGATGGGTAAGATACAGATATTTGTATTCTTGCACTTTAGGGCCATTTGGGCCAAATCAACTGGAAATTTCTCTTGAACATGGACTTTTAAACCAGGAAGGTTCAAATCTCTGCTCATTCCAAAAGTTCAGTGGATTCTGTAAATTATACATGGTGGTTCTGTTCTTCCACCCCACTTTTTATCCTTGTATCATATAAGATCATTTAGAGTTGTTATTCTAAAATTAAAAGGGCAATAATGCCTCTCCTAGTTTCTTTACGATATTCACATGAGAAACATATTGGTTGCTGTAGGAAGGACAGTCTGAACACATAAAGAAAATGAGCAGGATAGGCAAAAACTGCTTTTTAAAAACCCCAATTTACTTCACTTTAAAAACAACCTATGTGTGTAATTAAAAGTGTGTAATGTGTGACTCCATATGTGTCTGACATAAAACATGTAACAGGGCATAGCATATTGGCTCTGCATTTTGCCAATAATTTTAAAGCTTTCTTAACACAACCTCTTTTTAAATGAATTTTCTGTGTTAAGGATAACATTTGTTGCATGAAGTCACTCCAAGCAATTACTGCTGGCATATAAACCAGTGCACTTTTTTGCATCTTCTGTTTCTGCAGTGTACATGTTGTCTTTGGATTGGTCATTTCTGGTTTTGAAGTAATAGAACAAATAGAAAATCTGAAAACTGATACTGCCAGCAGGCCATATGCAGATGTGCGAGTTATTGACTGTGGGTTGCTGGTTACAAAATCGGCAAAGGATGGTAAGCCATTGCATACTTCCTCGAAATCTATGAGATAATATCATAATTTGTATTAGATCTAGGTATTCTGCAAGGTAAAGAAACCCTTTTTTACGTGCTTTTACTATGTTTCCATTTTGTAACATTATACTGAGTTTGGTCATATTGTGTTGCTACATTTGGGAGAATGTGGGCTGCATATTGGAAAATGCTCAATTGTTAAACCTAGAATACAGTGGTGCCCCGCAAGATGAATGCCTCGCAAGACAGAAAACCCGCTAGACGAAAGGGTTTTCTGTCTTGGAGGTGCTTCGCAAAACGGATTTCCTATGGGCTTGCTTCGCAAGACGACAATGTCTTGCGAGTTCCTGCTGGTTTTTTTTCCTTTCCCCCCCTTTTTCTAAGCCGCTAAGCCGCTTATCAGCTGATCCGATCAGCAGATAAGCCGCTAAAAGCCGCTAATAGCGCTAATCCGTCAATGGGCTTGCTTCGCAAGACGAAAAAACCGCTAGACGAACAGAATCACAGAACGGATTCTTTTCGTCTTGCGAGGCACCACTGTAATACAGGAATAGTAGAAGTGTGCTTCCTTATTAAATTTTAAATGTTTAAATAATGGATCAAATTTTCTAAGCTTAAATCATAGTAAAACAGGACATTTTCATGATAAAGTCTACATAGAATGAGTTTATAGTGTGAGTGCCTAACCCATTTTCAGGCCAAGAGGTCAGTCCTCATGTGGGCCAAAGTATAGATGGGTGTGTGGTCATTTAATTTTTAACAATTAAAGACAAATCTTGGTGTATCTTGGGGTCATAAACCTTTTGGCATCATAGAATAAGTGCATGGGACCTGTTGGAATGGTCAGGTTTTTGTGTGTTTTTTAAATGACAAAATGGACTGGGGGCACATAGTCCCTTTAGGGACTACAACAAACCTTAGGGCATCACGACAGGGGACCCATAGGAGCAGTAATAATAACAATAAGACAGATTGGAGTAGGGGACCACAGAAAATTCCTTGGAGGCTGGATGGAGCCTCTGGGCGTGTGTTAGCCACCCTTGCTATAACACAGTGCGTCTGTCAGCACCCTACTCTTCATGATTTTGTTTTTTAAGATGGCCTATTATTTTTTACTCTGTATAAGACTGTGATCCATCCAGATGTAGGCATAGCTTTTCCCACAGGAGAGTGTGGTGCTCATTTTCTCCCCAGTGTGCCCTTGGCCTCATTTGTACCACATCACTACCAGTGGCATAACCTGTGGACCAGGTTGCTAGACAGAAGAGGGGGGCTGGCTGTTTTGGAGGTGCACACTGATCCCTGATGGAAATACTGGCCAGAGAAAGAGATTTTATGGAGGGCCTTGGAAAGAAGAGGACTTCATTGATGCCTGTGCAGAAACTATCCAGTGGGCACTGTTAGACTAGCCAGTGCAGATAAATTGCATCCCAAAGTCTTTTATATTGTGTGCGCGTACCCTCAGCAGTTGCAGTTTTTACATTAAACAATAAAACATTATGAGTATCCATTCTTATGCCCTCTTTTAAGACAGGAAAATGAAAGCAGGAAGGAAAAGTTAAGAACCTGGATGAAAGAAGTCTTCAGGGCTATTTAAAAAATAAGGCAGGAATTAAGATGTATATTTGCTGGGGGTGACGTTGAGAGTTAAATACTTTTACAATATCAGTTGCTGACATATAGCACAATGTCTGTCTTCCCACAGATAACCAGCACGATTTGATATGAATGTACCTGGATGCATTTTCTCAAGGCAAATGGCAGTAAACCATGGCTGCATTGTCCAGCATTAAATTGTCTAGCATTTGGTTAATGCCAAATTGCCAGTGTAGCCTTTTTATGTCTGCCCAGTGGTCAATCAGTATGGCTAGAACTAGCATACTATCTCAAATATTTAGAAACAAACAAACAAAAAAGTGTAATGATCTAATCATGATCCCCAGAGTTCATTGTGTTTGTGGTTTTACCCACGCTGAATGCAAATCCATATGTTCCAAGTGTGAATTATCAAAATGTATTAACTTTCCCATCCTAAGCATTGGAGAAGAAGAGAAAGGTGTCTGCTCACTCAGAAGCTTCAGATACTTCCAGCAGCAGCTCGTCTACTTCATCAGAATCATCATCTGACAGTGAATCTGAAAGTGAGAGAAGTCGGAAAAGGAAACGCAAGCGGAGAATGAAAGCTAAACAGTCAAGGAAGCGACGAAGGGAAGAGAAGAAAAAGGAGGAACCCAAAAACAAACGGGCATCAAGCCAAAGAAGGTATCTAATATATTATCACAAGAAGAGATGAATAAGCTTTTTTATCAAGGTTTTAACGTTTTATTCACTTCTGTTTGTAGACCTGTAAGCTTCTCTTGAGCACCAAGTTTTAAGATTCTTGGCTTGCAGTGAAGATAACTGTCTCACTGTCAAACTTTTTGCATTAGGAAATAATATTTCAGGGCATAATCTGTGAAGTTGACTTTGACATGTTACCTAAATTGATGCTGACATTTAGGACTGAGGAACCAGCTCTAACCATTTAAGCTAAAGCTCATCACAGTAAAATGAGTAGGGGTATTCATGGGTCTCAATATTTGCCTTGTATCTGTGCGTTCTTAAATTCTTATCTCTTTCTAAGTTGCTCTGTGTTCTTCTGCTTTGACCTATGTGTGAGTTTCCAAGCTACTCTGTGTAAAATCAAACACCTGTGTTCTCCCATTTGCTATAATGGAGAATCTAAAAAGAGCCAACCCCAAAACTTTTACATGCCTACAACTAGGTCTTACAACATGAAGCTCTTCAGAATGTGGCTGCTGAATTCTGAAGGGCTCTGGTTTGGTTTTTTGTAAAAGCAAAGCATTGTGAGGTTTTAAGAACAAAAATGAAGCTTTCAACTCTTAAAAACAACATAACATCCATTTCCACCAATACTCGTGAGCTCTTCTGCGCTCCGCAGTTATTATTTTGGACAGCCTCGCTTCTTGCAAAGCCCATGAACTTGGAGCAGGAGGGAAGACCACAGCTCCAAGGGCTGAGTATGCCCCCCTGACTCCCATATATAGCTTCTGTAACTCTTCCCCAGGCCACACCCTTCACTGAACCTGCACCATAGTGTTTTTTGCTTGGCTGCAAAGCATCCTTAAACTCTGATTATTCCTTTCACTTGTCTGAATGAAAAATAGAGAGGGATGTGTGAAGATACTGTATTTGTCGCTCTATAAGACACACTTTTCCCCTCCTAAAAAGTAAGGGGAAATGTGTGTGCGTCTTATGGAGCGAATGCAGGCTTCGCGGGCTACCCCAGAAGCCAGAACAGCTAGAGGGAGCGCTGTGCATTCCCCCTCTAAAAACTATTTTTTTTATATAAATTTTTTTTATTGGTTTTACAAAAATTTTTTAAAACAAACAAACACATACAAAGACATACAAACACGTATAGTTTCATAACATTTTTTCATAAACCTCTTTTCCCGGACTCCCCCATACCCCCCCTTTCTGCATCCCAATGTCCATAATTTTTAGCAACTTCTAAATATTCCTTTCCAACCTCTATCTTCTTAATCTTTTCTTTAATCTAATCTTATATCGCTGTAACCCTTTCTTTCTGAAAACCTCGACATTCTAGCATTCATCAAGTTTATAGTAGTCTTTGAGATAAGTTTTAAATTTCTTCCATTCTTCTTCCGCCGTCTCTTTTCCCTGATCACGGATTCTGCCAGTCATCTCAGCCAATGTCATGTAGTCCATCACCTTCATCTGCCATTCTTCCAGGGTGGGTAGATCTTGTGTCTTCCAATACTTTGCGATGAGTATTCTTGCTGCTGTCGTTGCGTACATAAAGAAAGTTCTATCTTTCTTTGGCACCAATTGGCCGACAATGCCCAAGAGAAATGCCTCTGGTTTTTTAGAGAAAGTACATTTAAGTATCTTTTTCATTTCATTGTATATCATTTCCCAGAAAGCCTTAATCTTCGGGCATGTCCACCAAAGGTGATAGAAAGTACCTTCAGTTTCTTTACATTTCCAACACTTATTATCAGGCAAATGATAGATTTTTGCTAGCTTGACTGGGGTCATGTACCACCTGTATATCATTTTCATAATGTTTTCCTTTAAGGCATTACATGCCGTGAATTTAATACCGGTGTTCCACAACCATTCCCAGTCAGCAAACATAATTTTATGACCAATGTCCTGTGCCCACTTAATCATAGCCGATTTGACTGTTTCATCTTGTGTATTCCATTTCAGCAGCAAGTTATACATTCTTGACAAATTCTTAGTATTGGGTTCTAACAGTTCAGTCTCTAATTTTGATTTTTCCACCTGAAAGCCAATTTTCCTGTCCTGTTTAAAAATCTCCATTATTTGGTGATATTGAAACCAATCTTGTACTTTAGGTTTCATTTTCTCATGACTTTGTAATTTCAGTTTATCTCCCTCCTGTTCCAAAATTTCCCAATACTTCGGCCATCCGACCTCCATATTGAGTTTCTTCAATGCCTTAGCCTCCACAGGTGACACCCATCTAGGGGTTTTGTTTTCCAACAGATCTTTATATCTTATCCAGACATTAAACAATGCTTTTCTAACAATATGGTTTTTAAAGGCCCTATGCACCTTGATTTTATCATACCATAGATATGCATGCCAACCAAATGCGTTATTAAAACCTTCCAAATCCAAAATGTCTGTGTTCTCGAGGAGCATCCACTCTTTCAGCCAGCAAAACGCAGCTGCTTCATAATACAATTTTAAGTCCGGCAGGGCAAATCCCCCTCTTTCTTTGGCATCTGTCAGTATTTTAAATTTAATTCTGGGCTTTTTGCCCTGCCAGACAAATTTCGCAATGTCTTTCTGCCACCTCTTAAAACAGTCCATCTTGTCCAGGATCTGCAAGGTTTGAAACAAAAATAACATTCTAGGCAATACATTCATCTTGATAACTGCAATTCGGCCTAACATTGACAGTTTCAGATTTGACCATATTTCTAGATCTTTTTTAATTTCTAACCAACATTTTTCATAGTTGTCCTTATACAAATTCAAATTTTTAGATGTCAAGTAAACCCCTAGGTATTTCACCTTCTTAACCACCGTCAAACCTGTCTCCTCTTGGAATTTCTCCTTCTCCATATCTGTTAAATTTTTTCCTAAAACTTTAGTTTTTTGTTTATTCAGTTTAAATCCAGCTACCTGGCCAAATTGTTGAATTATTTCTAACACCTTTTTCGTACTAGTGTTTGGCTCTTGCAAGGTCAATACTACCCCCTCTAAAAACTAGGTGCGCCTTATGGTCAGGTGCTTCTTATGGAGTGAAAAATACGGTACATCCCTACAGTGCAAAACTCTCATTCATTCCTCCACCCCCTTTTGCCCTCTGGTCCTGCTCACCGTGGGCATGTGGCCCTTGGGGCAAAAAAGCTTCCTCATCCCTGACCTATGGAAATAGATGAGAAACAGCAGTATATGACACAGAGTAACATAGAAACAGTGGGAAGCGGGGGAGAGTCATTGACACCACACTTTGATAAGAGGGAGCCCCTCAGATTGCTTAGTTCTTTAACCTACATACAGAGCCATTGCATACCCTTCCATATGGGAATCTATGTCACTACTGGAGCTCTTTGAATTCCACTTTTTGCCCTCGAGTAAATTAATGCAGCTTATCTAAAGGAATAGAAGCAGATAACCTGCAGGCCTTAATTCTCTGCTTTTCTGGAGAAGTAAATTGTGCTGACTTAAAGAAATTCAGGAAGTTAAAAAGTTTAGGAGTTTGATTCATCATCAGGCTATTAAGTTTGAGAAAAGCTTCTTACAGTGCAAGGAAACTTGATGTAGAAAGTTGTCACATACAGAATATAGTCTGACACATGCAGTTCTCATTTGGGTTTCGAAAATTGTGTGTTTGTGTATTCTAAATTGCTCTTTCTATTCAGCCATCCTAACAGAAGCGAAGAAAATGAAAAAGCAGTGGACTCAAATGCGAAGAGGGACAAGCCCGTGGTCCGTCCTGAAGAAATTCCTCCAGTACCGGAAAACAGATTTTTGCTCAGAAGAGACGCACCAGTTATAAATACAGAGCCTGAGCCGTATGCAACCATTTTCTTCTTGTTGTATTTGTTCCTTCTCTGTGGGACTGCTCCTTTTAAGCAATCCTTGAGCCAGTTGTGTATTTGCAGTTAGGGAGTTAGTGGAGGATCGTTGTAACTTGCAATAATACCACAGCATTACAGGGATGCAGTTCATACGCTTGAATTTCGATGGGATGCTTGTGTACTCCCATGGCTGGGGGGAAAAAATGTATTTTACATGTAGGAAACCAAGGTCTTTATTTTTTGATGGAAGAAATGTCTCATCTAGCCAGCTGTTATACCAGTTGCTGTTAAAAAAATGGGACAAGGGTGCAGAATAGTCACAAAGTATGGGATTCCAGTTTTTGTTTTCTCTGAATGTTAGCCAGCTTTTGGTTTAGAAAGATCCTCATCATGAACTCTCTATGTCCTGACCATTATAACCTGGTCCCCAGATACTACTCTCATACCTAGTGGGGTATATGCAGCAAAGGGTGAAGAAATCCTACATGCCCATTTCATTCTTGGACCACGTGGTGTAGGCCCCTGGTCAGGTTAGTCTCATAGCAATTCAGCATCTTTGGGGAAACTCCTTTCAGGAAGAGTCAGATTCTTCTCTATTGGATTCCTTAAAGAGGTGTCTTTCTTGGGGGTACCCCAGTGAAAACTTTGATGTCCAGGTGATCCAGCTGGGGAGCCAGATGAAGGAATGGTTTTACAGTATGTGATTGCACCTCTCAGCTAGGAGCTGTAGAGACTCGTTTACCTTGGGTTAAAATTCTGTAACTTTGGGGAGGGGAGGGAGTGCCAACCAGATGGTTCTGAACTGTGTCTTAGCAAAGAAAAAGCTATGCAATTAAGTGTGTGGCCATTTGAGTCACTTGCTCAGTTTGGGCTGTCTTTAACATTTGACTGCAAGAAACATATATTATTGCCAGTGCTGTTTTCCTTATACCTGTATAATTCTTAATATTTAAGGAAGCTGCTTGATGTAGCCCCGGTTTTGAATGACCAGAAGCCTTCAGTATCTAAATCTGGAAGAAAAATCAGAGGGAGAGGCACAATAGTATGTTTTCCATATTTTTCCCCGCCCTTCAAGCTTTGTAACTTACATGAGAGCTTTATTTTGGCCAGTGTTTGAAAGCTACCTCTGTTTGCTGACCACTTGCATACAAAAATTCATACTTGTCCCTGGATGCAGAAGCAGGAATGAAGAGGTTAATTGCAAAGTATTATTCTATTTCTCCTAGTGTGGGATCCAGGACAGCTCCCAACATGAATAAAGAATGAGCGGAGCTAAAAACACACCAAATGGTTATAATTTCTTTTTAAAATAAACAAGTTACCTTATAAAAATAGCACTGAATCAAAACAAAAAATAGTGATATAGGCTTCTCTTCTAAATGGAGATGGGGATTGATAGTAAGGCATTATAAATTGGCTGAGAATGTGAGACCTCAAAAGGTGGAGTAGCAATAAACAACTGAAAAATATTATCAAAATGTATTGCAGTGTTTGCCTGTTGCTCACAGAACCTTTATATGGCAAAGAACAGAAAGAGTAGAAGTGGAGATGATTTTGTAAAGCCCACTAGGCAGATGCTGTAATTTAGCTTCTTGTGGGCTCTATGTTCTCCTGCCTCAAAAGCTCTTTCTCCAAGTTGAACAATGTCTCCGCTTGTACCTACATTTTCTCTTCCTGCAGAGTTCCTCTGGCAAGGTTTGCTTACCTGCACAGAAAATCTGCAAGTAATCTCCAGATTTGGGTGTAACATATGCTCAGTATGCGGTTGCCCCCAGATATTTGTTTTTAATCGTGGATAAGCCTTGATGATTGTGTACGAGCGCTACTGTATTACGGATTTTGTATACAATTCTGCTTCTGCTGTTGTATTTTTCTAGCGATACCATACACCACCTCGTTCTCGCTCGTGTTCAGAATCTGATAATGATGAGAGCAGTGAAACTCCGCCACACTGGAAAGAAGAAATGCAGAGGTTAAGAGCCTATAGGCCACCCAGTGGAGAAAAATGGAGTAAAGGAGACAAGTAAGACTAGCTCTCTTAAATTATTCTCGTCCCCTAAAATGGTCAGTCAATTACATATAGGCACAAGATGAATAAAGAGAGTGGTAATAGCAGATTCTGTAAGGCATCTATTGCACCGCAGTTTAGATAGGCTTTGTACCTGGTAAGAGAGTTTATTTTTAGATGGCTACAAATAAGAGAGTAGGGCTGATTGGGTAGGGAAATTTTACTTGGGTGCTTTGCGTCTAGTTTACATCCTGTTATCCGGAACAGGGCGACATATGTTAATCTTACTCACTTGCAGAAACTTCTTGAGTATTAAAACAGTTCGGGGCTGCATTGTAAAAGAACTATATGAACAGGCTAAAAAATAATTCTAAAATGGAACGATTTTTGTTTATGAAAATCTGTTGAGTTTGCCCCAAAATATGTTTCATGAAACTTTAGTTATTTGCATTTTGTGAAGTTCCTTTGCCCCAACCTCCGGGCTGCTTTCATTCCCAGTGAACAACCATCGTTCCCCCATGGGACTGCTTTTGGAATGAATTCCATGGGTACACACTTATGCAAAAAAAACCGATTCATCTGAACAGTCAGCCAAGTTAGTTGCTCTGAGGACATGTTCCTGAGTATTAACACAATTTCGTTGGATCATACTTGAGCAACTCCTTTGAGGCATGTGAACTGAGGCTTTGTTTATCCACTCAGATGTACAGTGGTGCCCCGCAAGACGAATGCCTCGCAAGACGGAAAACTCGCTAGACGAAAGAGTTTTCCGTTTTGGAGGTGCTTCGCAAGACGATAATGTCTTGCGAGTTCCTGCGGGTTTTTTCCCCTCCCCCCCATTTTTCTAAGCCGCTAAGCCGCTTATCAGCTGATCCGATAAGCAGATAAGCCGCTAAAAGCCGCTAATCCGCTAATCCTTCCATGGGCTTGCTTCGCAAGACGAAAAAACCGCTAGACGAAGAGAATCACAGAACGGATTCTTTTCGTCTTGCGAGGCACCACTGTAGTTCTGTCATTTTGGTTTTCTTTACTTGAGGTAGAGATACTGCTCTCAATTTCATGTGCGCTAATTGTTGAGGGCCTTTGTAGGAAGATGGCTGTACCAGCCCAGTACTTCCAGGCATCTGCAGATCATGTACCCAGGTCTTTAGACCCATGCTGTATGGCTCCTGAAAACTCTGCTAGAGAACTTTAGAAGCCAAGCAAGCATAGTCAAGGAAATGCTTATTAATTAATTAAAATTTATATTTCATCCAAAGATCTCAGGGTGCTCACAAGATACAGATAAACATTTTGTTCATTTTTTTCTTAGGTTGAGTGACCCAGGAAGGTGGGATGAAAGAAGTCTGTCTCAGAGGTCAAGGTCATGGTCACATAATGGTTATTCTGACCTAAGTAGTGCTAAATACGGTCGCCACCACAAGAAACACCGGAAAGAGAAAAAGGCAAAGCACAAAAAGAAGGCCAAAAAGCAAAAACACTTAAAGAAGCAGAAGCAAATTAAAAAGAAGAGGTTATCTACTTCAACAGAGAAAGAATCTTCTCGTTCTTCTGCTAGAAGGACAAAATCGCCTTGTGATCGGGATAGGGTGTCCCGCTCTTCCTCACTTTCTTCTAGAGATGACTCCTCCAGAAGGGACTGGTCTAAATCTGATAGAGATAAGCAGAGCTCATTGTCCCCGTCAAGCAGGGACTCCCGGTCATACTACAGGTCTAGAACCAGGTCCAGAACCAGGTCCAGATCTTATTCCAGAAGAAGTTCTAGGTCAAGAATGGCTTTTAAGTCTTCTCAGTCTAGGAGCAGATCAAGATCTAGGTCCAGTTCCAAGCATCTGAAGATGGTGTCCAGTTCACCAAAAAATGTCGCAGCTCGTTTAAATGAATTGAAGCCTGTTGCAGTCGAACCTGTCATGGCAGCATTGCCACAAAATGACAAAGTTGTGATACAGCCCATTGTTGCCGAAAGCATTCCAGTCATATCGCTTAGTGACAGTCCTCCGCCTTCTAGATGGAAACCTGGGCAAAAGCCTTGGAAACCATCCTATGAGCGAATTCAGGAAATTAAAGCAAAGACCACTCACTTGATGCCTACGCAGACTACCTACAATTTAGCAAGTGTCAAAGATGCAAGCACATCCTCTTCATACCGGAAGCGGCGAAAAAGTTCAGATAGTGACCGCAGTGATTATTCAAAAAATCACAGTGATAGAAGTTCAGAGAGTTGGCGAAGGTCGAGGAGCAGGACATCTCGAAGTAGATCCTACTCCAAGTCTTACTCCAGATCAAGAAGTCCATCCAGCTCAAGATCTCAGTCAACTGTTAGATCCCATTCAGTGCATAAATTCCCCAGTGACCGGTCGTGCTACAGTGGGTCGTCATCTTATTTTTCTCTAAGCGAGGATGAACGACAGAAAAGCAAAACGAAAGAAAGTGGGCACTTGTCAAAGAAGAGACAAAGCAGTTCTGAAAGTACTCTTCTGTATGCAAAAGATGCGGCTTCTCAGAAGCACAGGGAGAGTGTGAGTAGATCCTCTTTGGACTTCTCCACGGATAGTGAGCAGGTGACAAAACCACAGCCAGTGCAGGAAAAAGGGCCATTGCAGCAAGAAAAAGCAAGCCGGAAGCGAAAGAAAAGCAGCTCTGCTTGCGATGGGAATGAAGAAAAGCCCGGGTCTGAGTGGGGCAGTGACCATTCAAAAAAACGACATTTGGAGGAGAAACTGAACTCCCCAAGAAGTGGTCGAAAAGCAAAAAGGAAAACACGTGCTGATAGTAAGTGGGACTCTGAATCAAATTCAGAACGAGGTGGAAACAGGAACTCTAAGGAAGATTCAAGGTTGTCTTCTAGCAAGGAGGAAGGTGAAGCCACATCAGACTCTGACACAGATCTCAGCCTCGCCAAGTGCAAGACGAAGTTGGATTCCTCCTCAGGTACACTCAAGACGAGCAAGCAGTTCTCCCCTTCTGAGACGGAGAGCTCCCATTCCAATTCAGGGGCCAGGGGGAAATCCAGAAAGCAAAAACACGGCTCCAAAAAGAACCTCAAAAAGACACATTCCAAAAAAGCGAAGGAGAAATCCAAGGGTAAAAAAGAAAAGAAGCATAAGGCCCAAAAACGAAAGGAAACATTTCACTGGCAGCCGCCTCTGGAGTTTGGAGAAGAGGAGGAGGAGGAAGAGGACATCGCTGTAAAGCCACGCACCAAGGATGAGAGAGAGAAGCCAGTCGTGACAAAAACAGATATAAAGCAAGATCAGGATTCTGAAAACGATAAAATCCTCCAAGACCAAACGGGGAATGACAAAAAGCTCAGTGAAGAGAATAAAACTGTAGGCCAGACATCACCTGCCGTTAAGAACGTTTGTAAAGTTAATGGGGAAGAGGCAACACCAGCACATGCTCTAAATTCAGAAAAAAATACAGAAATTTCGGAAAGCGCCGGTGCTGCCAAAGTAAATAACGAAAATGAGGTGGATGTTACCCAGATGGATGACATGGAGATTTGTACTCCAGAACATAATTCGCCCGTGAAGGTTGATGTGGAACTTTCTCCAGTAAGTCTGAAGGTGAACCTGCAGGACATTAAAGTTAGTAAGAGCACAGATGTGCCAAGCAGCTCTGAAGCGGAGAGTGCAAAACCAGGACTTGATGCTAGAGAATTGACTGGTAGCAAAGAAGGCAACACACAGAGAGAGAAACAAAGACCTACGCCCGTCACAACCATTGCTGCTGTGGAAAGTGTGCTGAAGACTGAGCTGGTGGAAAACCCTCAGAGCAGCGTGGCTGATAATAAATGGAAACCGTTACAGGGAGTAGGGAACCTGCAACCTGCAGCTCCGGCAGCTTCTAGTATTCCTTCCGAAGCCAAAAGCGTGGCCTCGTCGTCTGAGTCAAAGCCACAAGGTTTAAGAATAGAAATTAAAAGCAAAAACAAAATTAGACCAGGCTCCCTGTTTGATGAAGTTAGGAAGACTGCCCGGCTGAATCGGAGACCGAGGAACCACGAGAGCTCTACCGAGGAGGATTCTCCCACACGGGAAAACAGCCAGTCAAGGAGCCATAGCCGGTCACGAAGCAAGTCGGACCCCAAATCCAGGCACAGAGCAAGATCCCATTCCTACAGTCACTCCAGGAGTCGATCAGGAAGTTCCACCTCTTCTTACAGGTAAGTAAAATTACTTGCATTTTACAAATAGACATAGCTATTTCTTTATGGACAGTCATCGGGATGCACACATGCCTGTTCCGTCCCTGTTCCTCCCCCTTCCAGTGTCAAAAACGGCATGCATGTCAGTGGTTGTGCGTGCCTTAAGTGCACACAAACACTCAGTTGTCTGTATTTCTTTCATGAAATGATGGCAACGAATAAAACATAACAATTGGTAAAGGTAGAGGGACCCCTGACCATTAGGTCCAGTCGTGGCCGACTCTGGGGTTGCGGCGCTCATCTCGCTTTACTGGCTGAGGCAGCCGGCGTACAGCTTCCGGGTCATGTGGCCAGCATGACTAAGCCGCTTCTGGCGAACCAGAACAGCGCACGGAAACGCCGTATACCTTCCCGCTGGAGGTATTTATTTATCTACTTGCACTTTGACGTGCTTTCGAACTGCTAGGTTGGCAGGAGCAGGGATCAGCAAGTCCTAGGCTCTGGTTTAACCCACAGCGCCCCCCGCGTCCCAACAATCGTTAGTAAAAACAATTAAATCGTTCAGAAAACTAGAACCTGCAAGAAACCGAAACCATGTCAGCATTGTAGGTATCTGCGTTGTTGTTGTTTAGTCGTCTTAGTCATGTTCGACTCTCCGTAACCCCATGAACCAGAGCATGCTTTGGAAACTCCCCCCTTCTTCTCAAAGCTTCTCCTTTTTTTATGTCCATGGAGTTTTCTTGGCAAAAGACTGGAGTGGATTGCCAGTTCCTTCTCCAGGTGGATCACATTTAGTCTAAACTCTCCGCTGTGACCTGCCCGTCTTGGGTGGCCCTGCACCGCATAGCTCATAGCTTCTCTGAGTTATTCAAGCCCCTTCGCCACGACAAGGCAGTGATCCATGAAGGGGAGGTATCTGCGTAGGCTTGTGCAAACAAAAATGTTTTTAGCATGTGTCGAAAAGAGTGCAGTGAAGGCTCCTTCCTGATACCCATAGGCTATTTCAATGTTCCTTGCTCAATGGGGCTAGCCTATTGGTCACTATGTGCTCCGAAAACCATAAAACGGACCCCTGTGAATAGCTGGGCTTTACTTTGCACAGCTTTTAAGTATATGCACTTGAAATCTCTAGGTCACGGAGTTACACGCGAAGCCGGAGCAGAGGATGGTACAGCAGAGGCCACTCAAGAAGTCGAAGTAGTTCTTACGACAGTTGCAGGAGTCACAGGTTAGTACCAGCAGAAGGGAAGGGGAAGTGCTGGAGAAAAGAGAATAAATTCCTGCAAAAATCTGCTTGAAGCCTCGTTTGGTTTCTTACCAGAGGCACTCTGTAGATTTAGTATGGTTTAAAAATAAACACATATTTTGTCACTTGGGGAAATAGTTATAACTGGCTTTAATGCAAAATAAGCAAGCACAATACCGGGACATCTTTCTTACAGTTTAAAAATGTCATGTCATTCTTTTCTTGTTTAATAGTCGCACTTATAGTAGAAGTCGGTCCAGAAGCAGCTCTTACGATCACCACAGTCGATCAAGGTATGCTAAGAGATCATTTTTTAAATATGACTCCAGTATATAATGGGTTAGTAACAGCAAATTTAAATGATGCATTGATAATAAGGTGCTGTGGCTTACTTTTCTAAACAGGCTTTTTTTTACTTCAAAATTGAAAGAGAATAATGGAAAACATAGCTACATTGAATGGGTGCCTTTTATAGATTTTTTTTTATTTGAGTTTAGTTTTTAATTCTCTAGCATATTGTATTTAATCCAGATATATTTTCTGTGAATAAGAAAGCTTTGATGCCTCTAAGTTTATTGAGGGAGATTCAGTGTTAAACAAAGTAAGTCATTGCTTGGTTTTTCACCCATAAAAGCAGGTCCTATACCTATGACAGTTACTACAGCAGGAGCCGTAGCCGAAGTAGAAGCAAAAGGAGTGACAGTTACCACAGATCTCGCAGTTATGACAGACGGTCCAGGTATGTGGTTTTTGGCAGCTAGACTGAGGAACTTACTATAGACAAATGCAAATGACATTTGCCTCTCACCTTCTCTGTTCAAACTACTTGTGTCCCTAGCAGTAATGTGAATCGTTTACGAATCTTGTGCAGTTGCCAAAATTCCACAAAAATAGGAGCGACCCAAGGGCTCCAAACATAATTATTATATAAAACAAAACAATATAAATCAGAGTACAGTAAAATATTAAAAGTCCAAAACCGTTAATAGTAGACCAGTAGAGCAAAAGTAAAGTACCAAGGCAACATAGCTAACCAATACCAAAAGCCTGGTAGTGCCACAAGTTGTGTGTCACTGCAGAAAAGTTCTGTGTCTCATGCAAGCTTCGGCTACACATGTGACAACAGCAGAACACAAAGCAAGATCATTTCTAATTACCTTAACAGGCGAGTTGTTCCCTATTAGAAGAGGTGTTCCTTGTCACCTGAACTCAAGTCATTTAGGGCTTTGACGGTAATAAGCGCCTCAGACTGTACCCAAAAACTAGTAATGTGATCACATGTTCCACTGTGAAGCCAGTGTGATCACATATTCCAGTGACAACAGTTTGAAGTGTCCAAACACTTCACACTTCAGAATGCCTCACCTAGTAGAGTGTATTATAAGTAAGCCACTCTGCATCTAACCAAGACTTGTGCAGCAGTGGCCATATCTACTTTCTCCAGAAGCCATAGTGGTGGAAGGGTGCTTCGAGCTACAACTACCATGTTGCACCCCAGGGGATCCCAGGCTACACACGTGATCAAAATAGCCAAAACAGATCAACTCTCCTATTGAACAAAGGCACGTCTGTCTTGTCTCAATTAGATTTCAGTTTGTTAGCCCACATCTAATCCATAACTGATTCAGAACTTATTCTGCCTCGCTGGACTCATAGAGGAACAAAGAACTAGGTTATTACATTTGATTTTTATTGGTAGCTAGAACACGCAGCAAAATAGGTTACCTTTGGTGACAGTTGTTGAACTTCAGAGGTGACACAAGTGTCTCTTCATATTCTGTCTAAATGTTTCTGAGAACACCTGATCACTGCTTTTTATTCCCAGTAGTGGTCCTGATGTGTAGTTTTCCATTAACAACCTTGATAGGTGTTAGATCTCATTATGGTGCCAACGCGTCAGCTTTCCACCACATTGCCTGAGAAGGTGTAATTGCCCTATGTTTGGGTGTTGAAGAAAATCAATATTTTAAAAATTGTCCTTTCTTACTCTCTTACGCCGGGCTTTTTGTTCTGTTGCCTCTTTTTTACGATGCTTTGAATCAAAGTAGGTGTTGGCTGTGTACCAAGTTAGGTGGTAGGTTCAAAACTGGCCAAAGGCAACCTGGGTGGGGAGAGTCCTGAAATATACCTCTAATTAGAGTAGTTTAACTTTCATCCATTTGAGAGTTTGAGAAAATCCATGCTTGAAATAAGCAAGCTTTTGTGGGGGGAAAGCATATTTAACATAATGAAATGTATTTCATTTCTTTGCCATGCCACTCTGCTCGCAGTGGGGACTGCTGCAGAATTTTGTACTTGAAAATGTGACACTTCAGCGGTGTAGACCTTCACTTGTGTCTTGGCTTTTTCCACCTAGATCCTACGGCTCAGACAGTGAAAGTGACCGCAGTTATTCTAACAACCGAAGCCCCAGTGAAAGCAGCAGATACAGCTGAAAGCCATAACCATTGGAAATACGGATTGTATTTAACAGGGGTTTCCCCCCATCAGTACTGTGCAGACCCCTTTTTCTCAGTATTCCCAAGTAAAACTGACAGATGCCTAGTGAGGTGAGGCCTTAACAACTTCTGAGCACAACTTTTTCATATGCTGTCTTCTGAACCCTGGAGTTAGATTTATCAATCATGAGAGATTTGGATTTGCAGATATCCTTATGTCTTGAGAGAGGCCTGATGTGTCAGAATTACCTCTTGGGACTAACAAATGGCTTCTAGCCTTTTCTCAAAAATACGCTGGCAGCCATGAGACTGTGAAGGAGGAGGAGGAGAATACTGTTCCAAGACTACCTTCTTTGTAGTTACCTAAAAAGCTTGTATTATTTCAGTGGTGATCTGGTATAAGCCTTTACACGAGCGGAGGTGGATAAAAAGATTGAAGGCAGGTATTTCTGTCTTTCTGCAGTACAATATGTAATAGGTTCAGGTGCAAAGCTTTGCATCTCTTTCTTGGAAAAAGTTTAAAAAAAATGTATAAAGGTGTATGTTAAGCCTCAAAAGATGGTAGCCTAGAGTTCTATTTCAATTCTGTATCCATGCTATAAGAATGTAGGAATAATGTTGCACCCTGGATTTGTAAAAGCTGACCTAAAGAGCCTTTGACATTCTTAGTCATGTCTTTGAACACTGGGAATAGTTTCAGTGGGGACTTTCTGACCACCCACCCTTCAGTGAATGAGACTTGTACAAGATAATTTGGTGTTTGATTTTTCCCACTGGCTTCAGAATACCACAAGGTATTTATACTGTTAAGATTTTATACTGTAGCAAAGGAAGACATGGGAGTTCATTTTCAGTGTTCAGCACCAAAAAGAGTCTCAATAGTGACAGCAAACTGTTTGTAAATGGGTTTACAAACACTCATTTTCAATTCAAAAGCACTGTATTTCTTCCAGTGCTTTGATTCAGCAGTTAAAGAATTGTTTGTAAATGAACATTTCAGTGTAAACAAATTTTCATATGAAATAGCGATGTTTTCTAACAGCAGAACTAGCCCTTCTGATAACTGGGTGTGACAGCAGAGGGGGAAATGCTGTCTGTAACTGTAGCCGTGATACTGAATTTAACTTTCTATTATTTTGAAATGCTGTACATTTCTTAAATGTTCTCAAATCTGGATTATTTTTTTTGTCAACAGCTAACAGCTGTACATTTGAAAATGTGATTCTCCCCCCCCTTTGCAATTAAAAATATAAACCATTTAAGTATATTGGATATTGGTTATTCGGTGCTCATCAAACTCATGGCATCGTCCATTACCTCAAATGCAAACCTGGGTTGATAGAACTGAGCTTTTTCGACTTACAGAGATTGGGTTACATCAGTTATTTAATTCAGTCATTTAATTCAAACCAACTATTTAATATATTGAAATAATAATTGTCAACTTGGCCTATATGTCAATGGCAAAACAACTATTTTATTTATTATTTTGCTGGCTGCAAACGTGTTTTAATTGCTATAAATCCCTATACTAATACTCATGTTGAGTATACTGAAAAGGTAAGTATCTAATCGTCCCAGTTAGCCTCCACATATCTTGAGCAATCACTGAGTATGGTGTTGCTTCTCACTGTAAATCATTATCTGCAAGACTTAGCTCAGTGCAGAGCCTGGGAACTCGCAAACAAGGGTGTTTGTGAGGGCATTTAGCGGGGGAGGCCCAGATTTCTGTCTCTTGGTTGTCCATTGTAAGAGTCTAACCGCTGGAGGAATGTGATGCACAGAAGTAGGATCAGGCCTCCGGGCCTTAGTTTGCCTACCCATGTCTTAGAAGCAGCATAAGGATATGTGGTCAGAAGGGAAATGGGGAGACTCCAGCATTTTTGCCCGTAACTGAATGCACCAAAGGTGTGCTTTAGATCCTAGCCCTTCATCATGAGATCTCGGGGTGCTTCACAGGATAAAATGCAAGATACAAACACAAGTAAATAATTAAAACATATAAACGCTACCAGCAGATTCCAATCTTCTTGTCCTTCCGAGTACCCAATGTTTCCCCTTTGCTAGATCTAGTAATCCTGCTATCAGCGGCTGTCATCCTCCAACAGCAAGCTAGATAAGGAACCACACTACAGTATAAGCAACCGCACTGGAAAGGCAGAGCTGTTTTATATGCCATGTGGACCAGGATGTTAGGCCAAGGTGGTCAAATTATGGTGGTACCACTTCAGTCACCAGCTGGAGGATTGTATTTTTGAATGCTCCCATGCCTGTAGTAAAGCACCAACATCGGAAAATGAGGTTCGTCTAGCCCAGGAGTTGGGAACCTGTGGCCTTACGAAATTGTTAGACTCCTGAGTCTCATCAACCCCAATCAGCATGGCTCCAAACCTTTTCTTAATGTGCTAGATGATTGCAGTTGGTGCTTTTTAAAATGATAATAAAAACTGCAGAAGTAAAACCCACCACCACAATCTGGCCTGAACGCCAGGTTTTCCAAGTTCTCAGCTGATGTTTACAAGCGCAGTGTGGCAGAACTTTAAGCTTTCAGCCAGGGTTCCACATGGTTGGCTTGCTTTAATAATTCTGCACCACACCTGGTTGCCTTAGTCATTTGCTCTTTTATTCTGAATGTAGCCTGGTGGATCCGATCGTGAGGGTGGAAAAATGTGAATGCTCCATATGGCACGTCCCTCATTCTCCAAAGCACTTCTCAAATCCGTTGAAAGCTTCTGCCCGCAAATGAAATATTCAGTGTGGATTTGAACAAGCCTTGTTATGCTGTTCAATAACCAAGCAGCACTGTACAGTGTCTCATCTGCATTTGTTTGTTGAGGTTTGGGGCCTTTCTGCTTTTCCCAAGAGCAGCCCATATGTTAGCTGAAACTATTTAACATGCATTCTCCTTCCCAGAGTGGTTATGTGGAGAGCCTGTATGGTGTAAGTGTTCAAGAGTGCTTGGAAAAGGTCCAAGGAAACCCAGATTAAAATCCCAACTCCGGCACAAAACTTCCTGGGTGACCTTGGGCCGAATGCCATTTCTCAACACATCTCAGGGATGTTTTGCATGCAATTGATCCCAGGTTCAGTCCCTGGCATCTTAAAGTAGGATTGGGAAAGATTCTTAGAGGTAGCCGCCTGTCAGCATACACCAGGAGTGAGGAGCTTGTGTCCCTCCAGATATTGCTGGATTACAATGCCACAATGCCTTCCACATATGCTGCGTCAGGAAGATTGTGGGCATCACGTGGCAGGACAGAGTCTCAAACACAGATGTGCTCCCGAAAGCCTACATTCCCAGCATGTTTGCACTCCTCTCTCAGTGACACCTATGTTGGCTTGGTCATGTTCACAGAATGGGAGACGGCAGGATCCCCCAAGGATGTGCTTTATGGGGAGCTGGCTTCGGGCACCAGGCCCATTGGCAGACCAACTCTGTTTAACAAAGCACAAAGTGCAAGTAGATAAATAGGTACCACTCCAGCGGGAAGGTAAACGGTGTTTCCGTGCGCTGCTCTGGTTCGCCAGAAGCGGCTTAGTCATGCTGGCCGCATGACCCGGAAGCTGTACGCCGACTCCCTTGGCCAATAAAGTGAGATGAGCACTGCAACCCCAGAGTTGGTCACGACTGGACCTAATGGTCAGGGGTCCCTTTACCTTTACTGCAAATGTGATGAGAGGACTGGCAACTTCATCCCCACCATGTGGGAATCCCTTGCAGACGACCGCAGTGCCTGGAGACAAGACAGTCAGGTTGTGTATCCATAGCAGTGATGTTAGAATTCCTGCTCCATGATTGCAGTCATGGGATTGTTGTCTATCACATGACGGTGTATGTTTTGACTCCACAGAGTGGGAAGTGATGGAGACAGGAAGTTTGTGTTACTGGTGTTCCGTGAAGTGGGACTATTGGCCTTTGTACTTTCTCTCTTTGCTGTCTGATGCTAGAGAGAGAGGGAGCCATGTTGCAGTGCTCCGAGTGTGTTTATATGTAAATAAAGTAGATTAGCCAAAACGCTGAGTTGCTGAGGTCTGTTACGCATGATGCGAAGACTCTGCGGATCCCTAAGTGTGCTGATGTCTGTTGGTCGCTGTGATGTTTGAGCAGAAGAAAGCTTTTGAAGCTCCCGAACGATTGACCAGGAGGGAGAGAACATGCCAGTCGGGCATGTGTCTCTGCCAGGGTCCTACTCGAGAGTAGGACGAGCTCCTGACAGTGACCAGAGGATGAATTACCGCTGGGAGGAGCCATGGTGCATGTCATCTGCCCCAACTGCAACAAAACCTGTCTCTCCCATATAGACCTCTTAAATCACACCAGGAGCTCTAACTTCAACGGTTTGATGGATGGCAGTGACTGTCTCATCCTTCAGTATTTGTGAAGCTGTCTAGATCAGGTCCATAGCCTGTGGGGAGGGATTGCAGGCAGAGGAGCTCACGGCAGACCACGTTGCTTGTCTGAAAAAATATGTGTCCTTTTTTAAAAAAACCACGCACAGTATGCTTTTATGAGGTATGCATGTAATCACCAACAAACTAACCAGAAAGTGGAACAGTCCCATCTCCTTGCACCTTTAGGGAGCCTCGAAAGAACGGAGTGTGCCGTAAGAAGTAAATAAAATTCCCTGTGAGATTAAAGTGCCTCCCTTGCCCACAGGCGAAGGTGCTGCTCTCATCTTCTGCCTTCCAATCACCTGCTGTTATTGTGCTGGGTCTGTGTGTCTTGGATATCGGCAGTTTCGCAAGCATAGATAATAAGGATTTAGGAAAATAAATTAGGCAGGGGAGGGAGCTTTGGAACTTGTGTTCGCTTCTAGGACAATGTCTTGGCTGCGTACCTGGAGCCTGCTGTTTCCAGCAACTGGTTGGTACATCTCCGTATAGCTGCCAAAAGTAATGTGTACAGTAACTAGGACGCAGGCTGTTGTTTTTCCTGAATGTGGGGAAAGAAAGGAAACTCCTTACATGATCGTTTTATCTGTTGTGAGCAAAGGGTGGCTTTCATACAGGCAATTGCTTTATTGTGCTAGGAGTGCTCAATTATGGAGAGTTCCCAGTAGCATGTGTGTTGCTTAGAAAAGGCATTGTCCTCCGTGTTTCACCTCCAATATTCTTCTTGATTAGGAGACTAGTAAAAGGAAGTAGCTGGAGGGACAAACCAAATCAAATCCCCTCTGTCTCCTCTGCTGCCTCTGGGTAGTAGAGTGGCCGCCTTTCTTTAAAAGTTGCCTGGCGCAGGTCAGGCCTGGAGAATATAAATAAAAATATAATAAAAATATTTTTATTTATACCCTGCCCTCCCCATCCAAGACCGGGCTCAGGGCGGCAAACACCCGATATAAAAACAAATGGATTGAAATACAACTTAAAAACAAGATTAAAATACAACATTAAAACAATAAAACATTAAAATACAGCCTCATTTCAGTGGAAACTCAAATCAAAAACTTTTGGGGGGATGAAAACTTCAAGTCTTCACCAAGGCTAACATGGTGGTTGTTGTTGTTTAGTCGTGTCCGACTCTTTGTGACCCTATGGACCAGAGCACGCCAGGCACTTCTGTCTTCCACTGCCTCCCACAGTTTAGTCAAACTCACGCTGGTAGCTTCGAGAACACTATCCAACCATCTCGTCCTCTGTCGTGCCCTTCTCCTTGTGCCTTCAATCTTTCCCAACATCAGGGGTTTTTCCAGGGAGACTTCTCTTCTCATGAGGTGGCCAAAGTATTGGAGCCTCAGCTTCAGGATCTGTCCTTCCAGTGAGCACTCAGGGCTGATTTCCTTCAGAATGGATCTTCTTGCAGTCCATGGGACTCACAAGAGTCTCCTCCAGCACCAGAATTCAACATCCATTCTTCAGCGATCAGCCTTCTTTATGGTCCAGCTCTCACTTCTATACATCACTACTGGGAAAACCATAGCTTGAACTATACGGACCTTTGTTGGCAAGGTGATGTCTCTGCTTTTTAAGATGCTGTCTAGGTTTGTCATTGCTTTTCTCCCAAGAAGCAGGCACCTTTTAATTTCATGATTGCTGTCACCATCTGCAGTGATCATGGAGCCCAAGAAAGTAAAATTTCTCACTGCCTCCATTTCTTCCCCTTCTGTTTGCAAGGAGGTGATGGGACCAGTGGCCATGATCTTCGTTTTTTTGATGTTGAGCTTCAGACCATATTTTGCGCTCTCCTCTTTCACCCTCATTAATCATAGAATCATAGAGTTGGAAGAGACCACAAGGGCCATCGAGTCCAACCCCCTGCCAAGCAGGAAACACCATCAGATCACTCCTGACATATGATTGTCAAGCCTCTGCTTAAAGACCTCCAAAGAAGGAGACTCCACCACACATATTAAAAGGTTCTTTAATTCCTCCTCACTTTCTGCCATCAAGGTTGTGTCATCTGCATATCTGAGGTTGTTGATGTGGAACATGCAGCCTCCCAAATGTTATTGTACTCCATTTCCAGTCAGCATTTATTTATTCTTGTTTTGTTGCATTTCTACCCCACCATTTTCACCAAGGAGCTCAAGGTAGAGCACATGGTTCTCCCCCGCTCCTCATTTAATCCCCACAACAACCCTCTGAGGTAGGTCAGCCCAGGGCCACCCAGAGAGCTTCATGGCCTAGTGGAGAATTGAACCCTGGTCTCCCAGGTGGAGTTAGGGATGGTGAGAGTCACAGTCCAACAACATCCAAATACCACCAGGTTCCACACCCTTGGGCTACACCATGGGTAGGCAAACTAAGGCCCGGGGGCCGGATCCGGCCTAATCGCCTTTTAAATCCGGCCCACGGACGGTCTGGGAATCAGCGTGTTTTTACACAAGTAGAATGTGTCCTTTTAGTTAAAATGCATCCCTGGGTTATTTGTGGGGCCTGCCTGGTGTTTTTACATGAGTAGAATGTGTGCTTTTATTTAAAATGCACCTCTGGGTTATTTGTGGGGCATAGGAATTCATTCATATGTTTTTTTTCAAAATACAGTCCAGCCCCCCACAAAGTCTGAGGGACAGTGGACCGGCCCCCTGCTGAAAAAGTTTGCTGACCCCTGGGCTACACCATCTCTTTCCAGCTAACCTTTCAATCTGTGATTTCCTTGCACCTCAAGCATGGGACCTGTGTGGTTTCATAATGCTAGCAATTTCCCCTTGCTTCATGTGGGGGTGCCTTGTGGACATTCTGGTTTCGTTCCCTGAGTAGCTGCCAGCTGGAGTGTTGGCAAGCGTTATATGCCACACCACAGGTTCAGCCGATCTGTGTCAAATTCTTAACTGCCACGAGTGCAATGCAATAGAGAACGATGATGCCCAACGAATGCCTGGCATGTGCCCGTAAATATTTAGGGCAGGCTATGGCCTGTTCAGACAAAACTGGTTCCTCTGGATGATTCTGCAGGAGGAATTGGGAAGAGGAAACAGCCCATGGCGTTCCTTGCTCAGAGACATCTAAAAGCAGCGCACACTGATTACATCATCAGCATGTGACAGAACCTGGAGACCCCTGGGCAGGCCTATCAAGGTACGCAGAGGGTATTGCGGAATTACATACCCTCCAAGATTTCTCTGATGAAAATAAGGATGTCCTGCTCCATTATTATTATTATTATTATTATTATTATTATTAATTATTATTATTATTATTATTATTAATGCCCCAGCCACTCTGAGCAACTTCCAACATATATAAAACTATAATTAAACATTAAACATCCACAAGCTTCCCTATACAGATGTCTTCAGATGTCTTCTAAAGCAGGCATAGGCAAACTCGGCCCTCCAGATGTTTTGGGACTACAATTCCCATCATCCCTGACCACCGGGCCTGTTAGCTAGGGATGATGGGAGTTGTAGTCCCAAAACATCTGGAGGGCTGAGTTTGCCTATGCCTGTTCTAAAAGTTGTATATCTCCTTGGCTCAGGGAGGGTTTCTGAAATACTTTCCCCCTCAAATCAGAAAAGCCTTCCTTCTCTGTGTTTGGACAGGAGGTGGAGAGGTCCATTTTGATCCAGCGGATCAGTAGGGATGGGGAAGAAATCCAATTTGCTCACTTTCAAAGGCGAATCTAGCTAATTTGCACTTCCCAGAACAACGCATAAAGTGAAACACAGCCATCTTTCAAAGAGCAGACTTCCCTGAAATTTGCAACGCAGTTCTCCAGTCAAGTAATTGGTATAAAAAAATGCATATATACTAAAGTGAAGCATGTGTAGAAATGTTTACTAAATTTTGCCCATTGTTAGACATTTTTGCAAAGCTATTTGCCCAATACAACACATTTTGGGTGTTATTTTTACTAGTGCACCAAAAACGTGTCATACTGGGGAAATTGCTTTGCAAACATGATTGCGTTAGGCAAAGCTGCATACAAAAAAACATGTCTTATCTGGAGAAACTTGCACAAAATGAGTGATGATGATGATTGCAAACCGATGTGGAAAATGAGGAGCTGAATTTAGGATTAGGAAAACGAGAAAGTGAATTTGACAGGTTGGCCCATCCCTAGTCATCAGAAGGGAATCTCCAGATCCACAACAATATCGTATTTGCATACTGTGCCATAAGCACTCTCTGATTTTTTGTTTCCAATGCCCACGGAAGTTTTGACAGCAGCAGGTCATGAGGCTGGCTGGCTTCCCTGCCAAGTATTTAGAAGAACTATAGTTTGTTTCTTTACTCTTTTTTTTAAAATTGAGACAGGCATCTGAAAAGCCGGCGGAGCTTTTCAGCCCCCGAGGAAAGACAACAAGGATAGAATTTTAAGCGTGGGGAGGTGGAAACGGGAGGCAGGATAAATACCGGGCTTGTGTCAAATGCCTTTGCAGAGGGCAGCAAACATCTGGAACGGGTTACCGCACAAGGCAGCTGAAGCTGAATGGAAATGAGGACCAGATGTCCAGCAGTCCTGTTTATGGATGGGCAGTGATTCCACAGTGCTCAATACTGACCTCTGACGGGGCTGTGCAGAGGGTGAATTAAGACATATCTGGTGGGAAGGGGGTGGGGAAAGTGGTTTATGAGGTATACTGCAAAATCATACAGCTACCCCCACCCCAAAAAAACCCCACCAGTTTGGAGGAAGCTGTCATCTAGCAATCGAGGCACCATGACCTATAAAGATGGCAGACATGAGAAACAGCTGGCCCAGTTTTTTAAGACCTGTAGCCTCTTAAACAACAGAGTCACCCTCATGCACACAGTTACTCATCCTGCCAAATGGCTGTATGAGCAGGTTTTGCAAAAGGAGATTCTCCAGGAGAGGCAGTGGACCTCCAGCCCTCCAGCAGATGCATAGCTGTCAACTTACAGATTTGAAAATAAGGGACCAGCAGCCTCAAAAATAAGGGATCAGCAGCCAAAATAATGGATTTTCCAAGCACAGGTATGTTCAACTTCTGAGCCCCTCCAAGCCAAAAGTGGAAAGCTCAGCCAGCAGCCAAATGAAGCCTCAAGCGGTGGTTCCCACAGCGCAGCAACCCGGCAAAGGGGATGCAGCAAGGAAAACCACCGTCACCTCTCCGCTGGGAAGCGCTGAGCAAAGGTGAGTCCCCAGGCAACGCGGCCAATTTGATGGGCACAAGGCATGCAAGCTCCACCCCCCAGTCGTTCTTAGACTCCTTATTGGGTGAGCAACACAGCCAAGCAACACAGTTGGAGCCTCCCTCCTCCCTGGCCGGCAGGGAGGGAGGGAGAGGAGCTGCTTCCTTTGAAACCCGGGAAATTTAAGGGACATCATCAATAAGGGACAGCAGCGGGACACACCGCTGGGATAAGGGAGTTTCCCGCCAAATAAGGGACGGTTGACAGCTATGAGCAGATGTTGGGCTCTCATCAGGGATGACAGGAGTTGTAGTCCGGCAATTGCATGCAAAGACAGGCCCTGGCTAGAATGTCATCATTCTTCCAGCCACCTTGTCCTGCCTGGCTTTTATTTTTAAGTATTGTTTATTATCATTAGACTAGCTGGGTTTCCATTGTATCATATGTTGAAAACACTCTCTCTCTCTCTCTCTCTCTCTCTCTCTCTCTCTCTCTCACACACACACACACACACACACACACACACACACTGTTGTCTCCCCCCAAAAGTCCAGCCACATACATTATGATTCAGAAATCGGGCAAATGTCCTGGAAAACCAGCAACAGAGGTTAAATAGTGCCAAACAAAATGCCTTTTAAAAAGCTCCAAAACTCAAAAATTCCTCAATAACTTTGGGGTTTGTCAGGGGGGAAAAGCTCAATAGTTGGGGGGGGGGGTTTCCCTATAAAATGTTCAGCTACTTTCAGTGTGTCCTGGTTTTTCCTTTTTGAAATATAGCAACCCTTTTAAACCCTTTTAAACGCAGTGTAAGGTAGTCTCTATGGGAGTATACAGTGGTGCCTCGCAAGACGAAAACAATCCGTTCTGTGATTCTCTTCGTCTAGCGGTTTTTTCGTTTTGTGAAGCAAGCCCATTGACGGATTAGCGCTATTAGCGGCTTTTAGCGGCTTATCGGCTTATCGGATCAGCTGATAAGCGGCTTAGCGGCTTAGAAAAAGGGGAGGGGAGGGGAAAAACCCGCAGGAACCCGCAAGACATTTTCGTCTTGCGAAGCAAGCCCATAGGAGATTTGTTTTGCGAAGAACCTCCAAAACGGAAAACTCTTTCATCTTGCGAGGCATTCGTCCTGCGGGGCACCACTGTATTGTATTTAATTATGGGGTATCAGAGTTTGTAGGGGGCTAAACAGGCTGGGATAGCAGGCTTGTTGGTTTTGAATGTCTGGTGTAGATTTTTTCAGTTTTGCTGTTCTGTATGGGTCAATGACAATAAAGATTATCGTATCCTAGTGTGTGCTGGCTGTGCTGCCCCCAGTCAGATTACCTGTGTTCCCCCACCCATCCACAAAGGACACCAGCTACCCTAGCTCCAGATAAATTTCTGCAGTCCATATGAAACTCCCATTCAACAAACAGGCTATTATGGGGGTTGGGGTGGGGGTACAGTGCAGCCCTGGTTAGAAGACAGCCAAAACGTCCTCCAGTCCACCCTACCACACAAAAGGGGGGGGGGGTCTCCCACACAACAGGAAAAGGCAACCAGCCCTCCATCGGCAAGCCAAGTTCAGTGGGAGCAAGCACCAGACATCCGTGTCTGCCTCTGCAAAAAAATAAATAAATGTGGACTTGAACAGGCTTCCCACGTGCAACCTGACTCCTTCCATGGTGACTCTGTTGCAAACCTTGCACACCCTGGGCTTCCTCTTGGGTTAAATGTGCAGGGCATGCTCTTGCAGCCTTAAGAGGGGCTGCAAAATCACATCACCAGCCACCTGCACTTTGCAGTTTTCCGGGGCAAGGCCAGATTTAGGTTTGATGAGGCCCTAAGCTATTGAAGGTAATGGGGCCCTTTATATGTCCAGCTGTCCTTTGTCAACAACAAATTGTCACTGGTTTTTTGTGTGTTGAATATGTGCTATATGGTAATTTATGGCCCCAATAGGTATCTCAAGCCATTTGCACATAACAAAATATGTATTTTATCAAAGTAATCATTGAACAGAAATACCATTAAGAAGAAGCATACAGTGGTACCTCACGTTAAGTACTTAATTCGTTCCAGAGGTCTGTTCTTAACCTGAAACTGTTCTTAACCTGAAGCACCACTTTAGCTAATGGGGCCTCCCACTGCCTCCGCTGCACGATTTCTGTTCTCATCCTGAAGCAAAGTTCTTAACCCAAGGTAATATATCTGAGTTAGCGGAGTCTGTAACCTGAAGCGTCTGTAACCTGAAGCGTACGTAACCCCAAGTACCACTGTATCAATAGTGAAATACAGCCCTGTTTAGGGAAGCTTTTAATGTTTGATGCATTATTGTATTTTAATATTTTGTTGGAAGCTGCCCAGAGTGGCTGGGAAAGCCCGGCTAGATGGGTGAGGTATAAATAATAATAATAAAAATAGTAGTAGTAGTAGTAGTAGTAGTAGTAATTATATACAATTAAGAAGGAGTATATTAATAGTGAAATAATTATTAAGTTCTAACTTAAAATGATTGGGGCCCATTACTTACAATCATAGGAGCCTACGCAACACAAAACACTGTTGCTGTATGTAGGTTTTATTTTATTTGTTTTTTAGCTTATATTTTGGAAATGCACATCCAGGTGTGTTTTTTCCTTTAAATATTCCCCCCCCCCCCCCAGTGAGTGCAGCACTAAGCTATAGCACAGCTGTCAACTTTTCCCTTTTCTTGCAAGGAACCCTATTCGGAATAAGGGAATTTCCCTTAAAAAGAGGGGAAACGTTGACAGCTATGTGCTATAGCTTGTTTAGCTGATATATAAATCCGGCCCTGGAAGGGGCGGCCACCCCTTTGCAGGCCGGCTATTTGCTTGGGTGGGAGCGCGCCTTGCAAAAGTCCCTTTAAATCGGAGCGAGAGAGGGAGGAAAGGTCCGCGCGCAGGCGCACGGGAGGCGGCGCCTCCAATCAGCTGGGCCCGGCTTCTGGCATTGGCAGCGCGCTGCCAGGCTCGCCTGCCTCTTCCTCCGGGGCTGACAGGGCGATGGGGGGGCCGGAGTGAAGCAGCCGCCAAAGGGGCGGGCGGCGGGAGGGGAGGAGGAGCGGCAGCCAGCAAGCCAGCAAAGGCAGCCGCGGCGGCGGAGGGGAGACGAGAGCGCAGGAGCCCCCCCCCCCCCCGCTGCAGCCCAGCAGAAGGAACCACTGCAGAGGAAAAGGGGGAAGGAGAAAAAAAAGGGAGAGGAGGAGAAAACCTTTAAAAAGAAAGATCTAATCTGTCACATTCCAACATTTTCATGGAGATCACAACCCCCCAGCAAGCAGAGGAGCACCGGGGCTCAATTGACCGGAGACCCTCGCATCAAAATGGTACAGGTTCCGATACTTTATTTCTCTCTCTTTTTCTGCCTTCTTTCATTATTTATTTGGGGTCGACACAGTTGCTCTCCTTGCAAACTTGCCCCTCGATCGCTGCGATTATTCTGCCTCTCTTTCTCCCCAGCTGCCCCCCCGTTAGCATTTTTCTTACTTCTGTGTGTCCACATTGCAAAGCGCAGATGTGCGTGTGTGCGTGCAAGCCAAGGTGGATCAGAAGGGGGTAGGGCTCTTTTTATTTTATTTTATTTTATTTGCATGCATAATTATATATCTAATATCTCCCCTGCATCTATAGGCTCTCTCCTTTTATTTTTTTGCAAGTGGGGGGCAGCCGAGATATGCAGAGAGAGAGAGATGCTGGAAGAACGTACAATAGCTGTCTTGTTGCATGCGAAGAGTTAAAATTCCTTCATAGCTGGGCCGACGCTGTGGCGATGGATTAGCTCACCCTCCCCCCCCAAATTGCAATCGTTACAAGTTGACGGGGCTGCTTGCAGTCGTATATAGCCATCGGAGGAAGCCTCGCCGGCTTGTTTTGCCTTTCTGGTGAACTCGGAGTGACATTCGTGTTTAGATGCATTGTCTAGGAGCTTTCAGGCAAAGTGTGGCTTCCGATGGGGTGGTGTCGGTTTAGGAAGAGAGAGAGGGAAAAGAACCCCATCTGCTTGGAGGTATTGAATTGCAAGAGGGTCGCTATGGGATTTGTGACAGTTTCCTCTCCCAGCAAGTCTGCTCAAGTTTGCATTGGTTTCGAGGGGGGGGGGGATTCCGCCCCCTCCCCCATGCGACACTTCTCCCTTTTCTCCTTTTGCAGAAATGAAGGTGTGTTTCTGCACTGGAAAGGTGGGAGACCTTCCGTTTGCAATTGCGAGAAGGTGCCAGCTTAAAAGAGGGAGGGCTGGAGCCTTATAATACACACACACATACCACACACACACACACACAGAGCTCAAGGGCAAGGACAAGATCAGGAATATACATTTTATTGGAAGTGACACTATCTGGATGCTTGGGATGAGGGGCGCTGAAAGGGTTATCTGGCCGCGAGAAATCATGGATTGCAAGGAAGGCCTACAGTCCTTCAGCAGTGCAGATCTTCTCAAGGAAGAAATCTTAACCATGGGTAGGATCCAGAACCAAAAGTTGTAATATGGATTTCTGGGTTTCGGTTGTGTGTGTGTGTGTAAGTTCTATATCTGGTTTGCAAATAGGGGTGGTGTTGTGTTTTTTTTGGTGTGGAAAAGCTGTAATCCAAAACTCCCGATCTTCAGTCTTTGCATAGTTTGGCCTGCATCATAGAGCTTGCTCCTCACGCAAACGCTTGTTCGCTCCACAATTGCAGCACTGTCAGGCAGGCTGGCATGTGTGAACGGACCATTGCAGGGCAGACAGAATTCTTGGGTTGTCTGGTGTCACTCGAAATAGCCTCAGTGGTTTAACCTCCTGGATTCAGCTTTCTAAGGTACCAAAGACACACCTTTTTCTGCCCTGGCCTTGTGACACTTGAGGTGTGTGTTTTCAGGACCTGTTCCCGCGACTGTGATTTGTTTTAGCTGGTTCTTAATGCAGGGTTTCAAACTGTTCCAACCCGCCCTGGGATCCGCTGGTGAAGGAATAATGGTAATAGGAATAATGGGTGGGATTCGGCTAGCTAGTCCTGTAGGCTTCTGTGTGAGCAGGGCTTCCCCTCTGCTATGCACCCTTGAAATTGACTTGTGGGGGTAGAATCCTCCAAAACAGCATATGGAGAGAGGACAGTGGTTCAAATTTGCTAGGCGCATTTTGCACCTGGTGCGGAAGCTGTGGGTTAAACCACACAGCCTAGGACTTGCCGATCAGAAGGTCGGCGGTTCGATTCCCCACGACGGGGTGAGCTCCCGTTGCTCGGTCCCTGCTCCTGCCAACCTAGCAGTTCGAAAGCACATCAAGGTGCAAGTAGATAAATAGGTACTGCTCCGGCGGGAAGGTAAACGGCGTTTCCGTGCGCTGCTCTGGTTCGCCAGAAGCGGCTTAGTCATGCTGGCCACATGACCTGGAAGCTGTACTCCGGGTCCCTTGGCCAATAAAGCGAGATGAGCGCCGCAACCCCAGAGTCGGTCATGACTGGACCAAATGGTCAGGGGTCCCTTTACCTTTACCTTTATTGGCCACTTGCGACCAAGTGAAGGTACCTGGGAGACAGGATGACACCTGATGTCTCCACGCTCTGGAGGTGCATGCCTGGGGAGCCCTGGATCTTGGCTTTTCCCCCCGCACGAATACCCCATCCTGTAGAGTTCCATCTGTTCTATTTTATCTGTACCATCAGTAATGAATTTCAGGAACCGAAACGCTTTTTCCATGCAGCCTGAGCAGGAGCAGTGAACGATGTTATAGTCAATTGCTGTGGCTTGTCTTCACCCCACTCACCATTAATTAATTAATTAATAATAATAATAATAATAATAATAATAATAATAAATTTTATTTATACCCCGCCCTCCCCAGCCGAAGCTGGGCTCAGGGCGGCTAACAACAATCAAAATAATCCAACATTCTAAGAACCTTTCATTATAAAAATTAATTAAAATCAAATTGATGGCAACCATTAAACAAAATTCTGTGCAGATTGCCAGCGGAGGGGGTCAGGCTGTGCCCTGGCCAAAGGCCTGGTGGAACAACTCTGTCTTGCAGGCCCTGCGGAAAGATGTCAGGTCCCGCAGGGCCCTAGCCTCTTGTGACAGAGTGTTCCACCAGATTGGAGCCGCGGCCGAGAAAGCCCTAGCTCTAGTTGAGGCCAGCCTAACCTCTCTGTGGCCTGGGATCTTCAGGATGTTTTTATTTGCAGACCGTAAGTTCTTCTGTGGGACATACCAGGAGAGGCGGTCCCGTAGGTACGAGGGTCCTAGGCTGTATAGGGCTTTAAAGGTTAAAACCAGCACCTTAAATCTGATCCTGTACTCCACCGGGAGCCAGTGCAGCTGGTATAGCACTGGGTGAATGTGATCTCGCAGCGAAGACCCCATAAGGAGTCTCGCCGCGGCATTCTGCACCCGCTGGAGTTTCTGGGTCAGTCTCAAGGGCAGCCCCACGTAGAGCGAGTTACAATAATCCAGTCTGGAGGTGACCGTCGTGTGGATCACAGTGGCTAAGTCATTATGAATGGTCTGTGTCACCGTTAAGAAAAAGAGGCAGGAATAGGCCAATATATATGTGGACAGTTCCTGGGCAAAAGTGACTTCTTTTAAGTTCTCAAAGTTCTAAACCTAGCTCAGGGTTGTCCTCTGAACTAGCCAGATATTTAACTGTCAATCAGTCCATCACTTGAAAAATAAGACTTTAGAGCCACCTTGTCCCAAAATGGCAACAAGGCATTCCATGTTGGCAACCGTAACATTCGTTTAAGGTAAACAGGTAAAGGACGCCTGGATGGTTGAGTCCAGTCAAAGGCAACAATGGGGTTGTGGCGCTCATCTCGCTTTATTGGCCGAGGGAGACGGCGTACAGCTTCCAGGTCATGTGGCCAGCATGACTAAGCCGCTTCTGGCGAACCAGAGCAGCGCACGGAAATGCTGTTTACCTTCCCGACGGAGCGGTACCTATTTATCTACTTGCACTGGTGTACTTTCAAACTGCTAGGTTGGCAGGAGCTGGGACAGAGAGCCAGTGTGGTGTAGTGGTTAAGAGCAGTAGTCTCATAATCTGGTGAACCAGGATTGCGTCTCCGCTCCTCCACATGCAGCTGCTGGGTGACCTTGGGCTAGTCACACTTCTCTGAAGTCTCTCAGCCCCACTCACCTCACAGAGTGTTTGTTGTGGGGGAGGAAGGGGAAGGAGAATGTTAGCCGCTTTGAGACTCCTTCGGGTAGTGATAAAGTGGGATATCAAATCCAAACTCCTCTTCTTCTTCTTCAGTGGGAGCTCACCCCGTCGTGGGGATTTGAACCTCCGACCTTCCAATCAGCAAGCCCAAGAGGCTCAGAGGTTTAGACCACAGAGCCACCTTTGTCCCGTAGCTTATATATCTGAGTTTCTAACACTGGGAGGAGATGAGGGATTGTTTTGTCTAGATGGAAACAGCAGCATAATGTGACATTGAATTTCTCATCATCATCATAATTATTATTATTATAATGTGTGCTTGTGAATCACCCTGTAGAGCAAGGGTGAGAATCTCAGGCACAGGGGCCAAATGCATTCTCTGTGTCTGACCCTCGACACTCTGCCTGGGATTTTCTTCATCTCCCAAGCTGTGTCCTTGAAGTCGGATAATGCCTCTTGCTTCTTTGGACGGGAGGTGAAAGAGATGTGTGAAATAACTTCTTGTTTAATTGTGTCCGACTCTTCGTGACCCCCTGGACCAGAGCACACCAGGCCCTCCTGTCTTCCACTGCCTCCCGCAGTTTGGTCAAACTCATGCTGGTAGCTTCGAGAACACTGTCCAGCCATCTCGTCCTCTGTCGTCCCCTTCTCCTTGTGCCCTCCATCTTTCCCAGCATAAGGGTCTTTTCCAGGGAGTCTTCTCTTCTCCTGAGGTGGCCAAAGTATTGGAGCCTCAGGTTCAGGATCTGTCCTTCCAGTGAGCACTCAGGGCTGATTTCCTTCAGAATGGAGTGGTTTGATCTTCTTGCAGTCCATGGGACTCTCAAGAGTCTCCTCCAGCACCATAACTCAAAAGCATCCATTCTTTGGCGATCAGCCTTCTTTATGGTCCAGCTCTCACTTCCATACATCACTACTGGGAAAACCATAGCTTGAACTATATGGACCTTTGTCGGCAAGGTGATGTCTCTGCTTTTTAAGATGCTGTCTAGGTGAAATAACTAGCTTACTGTGAAAAAGGTAAGTTTTACATTTGCTGCCCCACCCATTTCCGCCTCTGGCCCTGCCCACCACTGCCATGTGGCCCTTGAAACATTGCCTGGGAAGGGATGTGGGCCTCTGGTTGAAACAGGATCCCCACACGTGCTGTAGAATCATGGATCCGGGAAGTATCCGAGTGTCTATACATGATTGAACTTTCCTTGGCTATGAGATGGAACCTCCCTCTGCAGAGATAGTATATCTTTGAATATATGGAGGTGCTGGAGGCCAAACAACAGGGAAATCTTCTTGACTTCTTGCCTGGCTTCAACACTGGCATCCAAAACACTGGGGGGTGGCCAGGGCCCCTGTGCCTGTACTCACTTTGGGATTGGATCCAACAGGTGAAACCTTTCTGGGCTTGGAGAGTTAGTGATGGGAAAGATCTCCACCTATTAGGTCCATGCCTGACACACCGTGGTTAACAGGAAATATGTCAGGAAAACAGGTGGCATCCCCACCTGGTTTCAGTAACACAGAAAACAAGGATTGTCTATGCAGCATTAAGATTTAGAAAAAAATAGTGGTTACAGCGGATAACAGTCTTAGCGTGACTCAGCTGTGGTTTTTCAGGGGGAAACTGATTGAAGCCATGGTAGGTCATATTGTGTGGGTGCTGACTTTTAGAACCCTAAACTGCCTTGGCCCTATATACCTGAAGGTGTGTCTCCACCCCCATCGTTGAGCCTGGACACTGAGGTACAGAGCCGAGGGCCTTCTGGCAGTTCCCTCACTGCAAGAAGTGAAGTTACAGGGAACCAGGCAGAGGGCCTTCTTGGTAGTAGCACCCATTCTGTGGAATGCCCTCCCATCAGCTGTCAAGGGGATGAATAATTATACAACTTTTAGAAGACATCTTAAGGCAGCCCTGTACGTGGAAGTTTTTAATGTCTGATGTTTTATTTCTGGCCTAGAAGATCAAACCTGTAAAGAAGGTCTGAAAGATCAGGGAAGAAGAAAAAGATTGGGCTGAGCGATAAAGTTTATCGATCACATTTGCCCAGGATAGGAAAAGCAGCAGATATAAACAAGACTTGGGCATTTCTGCTTCTCCAGTGCTTAACTTTGCTCTGCCTCTGTTCAGCTAGATTTTTAGGAAGACTAGGACATCTCCTCTTCAAGCCGCTATTGGACGGACATCTGTTGGGAATGCTTTATGGGCCTTGACTTGGAAGAGATGAGGACTATTCGTATTGAGATGGAACCCCCATGGACACTAATGGAAAATTTCCTCCCAGTGTAAATAAGTTCGGATGAGGGATTTTCTTCAGCGCCGCAGCAGGGGAAGGAATTGCTTTTAACTCCCCCTTCTGACTGCTGGGGTCCCAATAATTATCAGGGGCCCCCTCCCAATCTGATGCTATTTGCAGATATTTATTTTTAATGTGCTCTTTCCATCAAGTTTACTTTCCATTGTAAAATGGATCCTCTGTATAGTTGTGAGGCAAAACCAGCCTAAAGAAATAAGATTTAAGATTCTAAATGGCCTGGGACCAAGATGCCTCGGGGGAGTCTCCGATGTAGTTGGACTCCATCCAGGATGGCCAGAGACAATGAGAGTTATAGTCCAACGTCATCTTGGAGGACCACGTCTAGGTTCTAAAAAGAGCCCCCACCTTGGAAAGACCACTTAAGTCCTGAGTGTAAATTAATTACCCGCATCGCTGTTTTTCAGATCTGGGCCATGAGCAGCAGTCTGAGGTGAGCCAGGAACAAAGACTCATTGAACAAGTCACTAGTCAGGAGCCAAGGCTATAGAACCACATCAGAGTTCAGGAAGACCTTTTTGGCTCAAGCAAGGCTCAGTTCATACAGGAAGCCCTCTTATCCTACTTCCTGTCTTGGAAGATCCAATGGCCAGCCTGGGTGGTTGGAATCAGCCCAGGACCTGAAGGTCCTGAGAAGCTACCTCTTGTCATTCGGTGGTTTGTCATGTAGGGTAGTTGTCCACAAATCCTAGTAGCTCATGGCAGGTGTGTATATAGGCATGTAAAAGTATAGCATGTGGGGGAAGAGCCTCAGGGATGAATCTGGTCCTCTGGGCATGTCCACACACCATGTTGTTCGCCCTCCTTGAGTGCTTTGGCCTGGGATGTGTCCTTCTACTGTGATCATGGCTCTTCCTTGCTGGGATAGAGACCTGCGTAGGAACCACCAATGTGTGTGGCTAGAAAAGTAGCCTACTGAGCAAAGGTTAGGGTTCCATGCATTGCTGTGCCCAGTTTCATCTCTGTGGACACGTGGCCCTCGGAAGTTTGCCTGTAAAAGGATGAAGCCCTCAAGGCAGATTCCTGAATCCAACAAGCAAGCAGTTGTCAAGCATTGGCTGCCGTTCCCCACTGAATGCACACCCAATGGTGAATCCAGGTTATGTGACATACCCATTTAGGTCTCATTCGGAGAGTTTGATTAGACTGAATCCCCAAGCCTTGTTTGTGGTCAGAAGTGGCACCTGTTTATTGGGCTGTGTGGGACTTTGAGCATATAGAACAAGGACCTGGCTTCAGAACTATGGCTGTGGAAGACTTCTCATCATCCCATGCTCTATTGGGTCACTGCAAAAGTTGGTTTTGGGTGTCCATAGAAGGAGAACAAAAGATTGGCAATGTTTAGGTTTTATTGGTAGGGAGGCTTCTTCTAGTCTACTCATCCCTGTTTCATTGAGCGTCCGTTGCTCAAAAAGCAAGACTTCGCCAATACTGGCTTGCTTCTTCATTAGGCCTGATGTAGAGTAATGTGGTATTTTATTTTCTGGCTTTGTTATTGTTGTTGTTTTGTGGGGTGCAGTTGCTTCTTGGCTAGCAAATAGAGGGGTATTTTTGGCCCTGGCAAAAAGGCTTCTCTCTTTCGGTTTTTCCTTTTTCCTTTTGGTATGTCGATGTCAAAAGGTGCCAAATGTGTTTGTCCATTCAGAGCGGGAGTCAAGCATTGCAGGAAACATGTCTGTCCATTGGGCTGGCTGTTTCATATCCCCCATCCTTTCCAGGTCAGATTTGATTGGCTGCCCTATATCATGATGTCATCCTGTCCACTAAGTGATCCCTGTTTGGCTTAGGAGCACTGTCCCGAGGAGGACGGCCATCCCACTTTTTAAAAGCTGCCGGACCCCTGGCCAGTCAAAGAAAGAGCAGGCAGCGGATGATGGATTTGGGGGAGCATTTCTTCAATGTCTCTCCGCCCCCCCACCAAAATCTCACAGGGCTCCAAATGAAGTGAACACTAATGCAACCTACTAAAAATGCCAACAAAAAGCATTTGGTGAACATCAAACAATTACTTGCTTCATTGTGGGCACCAGCTATAACCAACAGAGCATTTGTGCTGAATCTTACATTTAATTTTAGCAATAAAAGGAGTTCTGTACTCTGCGGAACGAGGCATTAAGCTATGGCCGCCCTCTCCCTTTTACTTGGGAGATAGAGAAAATGTGATTGTCCAGCTTCGCAATCACGTAGTGCTCAAAGCAGAGCCCAGACGTGATCTAGTAATCTTTGCACCTGCCCTGTTAGGTTAGTATTGTCCCTGTATTGCAGGGTAGGGGACTTTCTCTATCCACAACCTCTTTCTTTCCCATGCCACCCCCAGATTTATTTTTTTACAGGCTTGACCAGATCATGTACACCCCTTTGCGGCTCTTACTGGGACTGGAGGGCACAAGGCCGTGGGCAGAAGTGGCAAGGGGAGCGCCAGTAGAGCCATTGCGGCTGCACAAACACATCAAGGGAGGATGGCGGCTGCCTGCATGGTAGAGACAGTGTGGCCTAGTGGTGAGAGCATTGCACTAAGATCTGGGAGACCAGGGTTTGAACCTCTACTGGGCCACAAAGCTCACTGCCTCTCAGCCTAAGCTGTTGTGTTGTTGTTGATGATGATGATTTATTATGGTCAGAGACCAGCTTATAAAACACACTTGGGGGTACAATCCCAGAAGGAAAACAAACGTTTAAAACAATGTACAACAATAAATTTAAAATTTATAAATGCGATAAGCATGTAGACACTTAAAACTTTAAGGTAAGCTACCGCAGAGAGATGACCCAGAGTCACCCATGGAACAGAGTTTGGGGAATTTCTTAACGAACGAGTTTGATTGTGTTGATTAAATAAGGAGCTGGAGAGCCGTCTCTGCCTCCTTCAGAGAAAAGGTAAAGGTAAAGGTAAAGGGACCCCTAACCATTAGGTCCAGTTGTGACCGACTCTGGGGTTGTGGCACTCATCTTGCTTTATTGGCCGAGGGAGCTGGTGTGCAGCTTCCGGGTCATGTGGCCAGCATGACTAAGCCGCTTCTGGCGAACCAGAGCAGCGCACAGAAACACCGTTTACCTTCCTGCCAGAGCAGTACCTATTTATCTACTTGCACTTTGACGTGCTTTCGAACTGCTAGGTTGGCAGGAGCTGGGACCGAGCAACGGGAGCTCACCCCGTCGCGGGGATTCGAACCCCGACCTTCTGGTCGGCAAGTCCTAGGCTCTGTGGTTTAACCCACAGCGCCACCCGCCTCCCCAGAGAAAAGTTGGGATGCCATAAATAAACAGCCTGTGTGTTTGCAATTGTGCCACCACATGGAGACCAGCTCTGCAACGAGTTATAGAGGTGACTGGTGCAGAGGTGCATTTAGGAAGACTGTGTGTGTGTGTTGTGTTTGTGTGTGTTTGTGTGGTGCTGTACAGCAGCTGCTTTGACGATGAGCCAAAAAGAGTTGCTGCGCTTCTGCATATTCCATCCCATTCCCAGTCAAGTGACAGCTTTGTGTTTGCACTGGGATTTTCTCTTCCCAAGGCAGGCAAGCTTACAGTGTAGGATTCTGTGTTCTTCAAGGTCCCCAGCACTTACTGGACTACAACTCCCATCATCCCCAGCCAGCTTACCCTCTGGCCAAGGGGATGATGGGAACTGTAGTCCAACAACATCCGGGGGACCCAAGGCCTCACCCAGAACAGTCTCTGTCCCTTCCTTCACAAAGGGGAGGGTGCTAAGTTAGGGACTCGGGCCAGAGCTCTCGGGGACGGGGGGACGGGACTGAAGAGTATCTCTGTTCATGCTCTGATGCGCTCAACCCTGGGGTGCCATAACTTTTGATAACAAACGTTGATCATCCTGGGCGTTTTCCTCTGAGCAACCCGTCCCCCATCAGTCATGCTGATAGGTTTCTTTCCAGCTGCCACTCAGACCTAACTTTTGCAAACAACAGATGATATCGTAGGTGTGTTTCTGGACTGTACCATTCCCAAGTTCCAAGTGCTGTTGAGCAGTTCCATGTGGGAAGGAGGTCCCCGTGTGCAGAAAACCATCATGTCAGGGAATTTTTTAAGATTAATTTTCTCAAAATTATAAACGAACAGAACAAACAAAAATCATAATCTTATTAAAAATTATACTTATTAACATTGTTAAGTGACTTCCTCGCTTCCCCTTGGTTGAATTTCCATGTATATCCATTTAACGGTTTTCCAAATCACAGTTCTTATAAAATTTAACTTAAGCGTTAACATTTTTAAATCTTTTCATTTTAAAATTATACAAATTGATTCATCACTTAGCTGATATAAAATCCTAAGCCAATTAGTTATCTGCAAGTTATTTCCAACAGATACGCTTCTTTTCTATGCTCAGGAATTATTATTTTTTTTGCATTTGGCCGTGGGAACGATCTAACCTGGTGGCTTAGAAACAGGTCTGTTACTTCACCTGTTCTTTGCGAGAAGCAGGCCTTTGTGGTCGTATCTTGGAAGCTGAGTGCACACAGAGACACACACATCACTGCTGAGGTCCCAGCTGCTGCTGGTGGAATAGTAGAAATTGCACCCTTCTTCCAGAGTAGCAGTCACACTGGAGACCTCTTTTCAGGCTAAAGAAAAGGGGGGGGGGGGAATGGTTTGCTGTGCCTCTGGACTCTGCGTCTTTTGCAAATGTTCCTTCCAGCCTCCAGCGCAGGCCTCACATTCCTAGCATAACCTTGGCACTCACATCAAGCTGGTGGGAGCCTTTGGCGTTCAAGGCTGGGCCCCGTGAGGCTAACATGCTTTTCAGGGCGAACCGTGGGATTAACGGCACTTGGAGAATGCAACCGGCCTTTTCTCCTTCGGTTCTGCCTGTGTGCGCGTGGCGACGAGCAAAAGCCCTGTTATGTAAAAAGGGAATTTATTTATTTATTATATATATATATATATATATATATATATATATATATATATATATATATATATATTAAAGTAATTTGGGCTCTCTAGGAAAGCTGTTCTGGATGGCGGAACCCAGATCTACCGATCTCACGACGATGGTGCAAAGCTCTCCTCGCTCTCTGCTTCTCTCTCTCTCTCTCTCCCCTGATCCTCCTGCTCTTTTAATAAAAGTGTGCCATTATGCGATTGCGAGAGACGTGGCATTGTGCCCTTAATAACGCAGCTAGTAATTTGAGCACTTTTCTGGAAATGGCAGTCAAGTGCCAGGCTTTTGAAGGAGGGGAGGGCAATCATCGTTTTGCTCGAATTAGCACGGCGCTGAGCTCGGGAGCGCGAGAGATTGCCGCTGTCAGGGATGGGCTAAGGAGATCCCAAAGCATGAGTCGCCCTGCAAAAGAACATGGCTGGGGAGCCCTTGGCTCAAGGCATTGTGCAGAAAGGGGGCTGCCCAAAATTGATTTGCTGGAGCAGTGGCTTCTTCCTGGAGAGAGCAAAAGGCAAGCTGGAAGGGAAACCTAAACTACTCTGGTTCCTTTTGGATGGACCCAGTGGCGTAGCGTGGGTTGTCAGCACCCGGGGCAAGGCAAGTAATTTGCGCCCCCTAACCCGTGGATTTGCGCCCCCTAACCCATGGATTTGCGCCCCCTAACCCTAACCCCCAGATGTTGCGCCCGGTGCGGCCGGCCCCCCCCCCTGCACCCCCCACGCTACGCCACTGGATGGACCCTTATAAGTTTTGGGCTCTTAACTTTGGTTGCATACACACTGTACATTAAAAACCCGTTCCCAGCCTCCCCCTGAATTCTGGGGTGCTCAGGTGGCCCGGAGTGCCTTCCATCAGCTTCGGCTGGTAGCCCAACTGCATCCTTACCTTGCCAGGGACAGCCTAATTACTGTTGTCTAAGGTAAAGGTAAAGGTACCCCTGACCGTTAGGTCCAGTCGTGGACGACTCTGGGGTTGCGGCGCTCATCTTGCTTTATTGGCCGAGGGAGCCGGCGTACAGCTTCCGGGTCATGTGGCCAGCATGACTAAGCCGCTTCTGGTGAACCAGAGCAGCACACGGAAACGCCGTTTACCTTCCCGCCAGAGCAGTACCTATTTATCTACTTGCACTTGGAGGAATCTCAGAAGTTTGTGTGTATGTGTGATTGCTAGATTTCCAAGAATCGGGTTGTGGGGGAGGCGGGGAGAGATTTCACTGCCCTCCAAAGTTCTCTGTCTTTCTCTGAACCTGGCAAAAGAATGTGTAATTGGTACATGTATCTGAAGAAGTGTGCATACACACAAATGCTCCTACCAATAACAAACTTAGTTGGTCTCTAAGGTGCTACTGGAAGGAATTTTTTTATTTTGCTTCGACTACGGCAGACCAACACGGCTACCTACCTGTACCTGGTACATTTTAAGAAGACTTGCTTAATTTGCATCATGTATACAGACTGCACATCAGCTCCCCCGCCCCTCCGTTAAATTAAAACTACCTTCTCCTACAGAAGTAAAGGTAAAGGGACCCCAACCATTAGGTCGAGTCGTGGACGACTCTTGGGTTGCGGCGTCATCTCGCTTTACTGGCTGAGGGAGCCAGCGTACAGCTTCCGGGTCATGTGGCCAGCATGACTAAGCCACTTCTGGCGAACCAGAGCAGCACACAGAAACGCCGTTTATCTTCCCGCCGGAGCGGTACCTATTTATCTACTTGCACTTTGACGTACTTTTGAACTGCGAGGTTGGCAGGAGCAGGGAACGAGCAACGGACGCTCACCCCGTCACAGGGATTCGAACCGCCAACCTTCCGATCGGCAAGCCCTAGGCTCTGTTGTTTAACCCACAGTGCCACCCATGTCCCTGTTGTCTATGCTCTGGTAAACTCCAGGTTAAATCACTGCAATGTGTTATATGTAGGGCTGCCTCTGAAGACAGTTCGGAAACTTCAGCTAGTGCAGAAATCAGCGGCTAGGTTGCTCACGCTTACCAGGGCAAGACGGTTTGAGCGTATAACGCCGATCCTGGTCCAACTGCATTGGCTACCAATTAGTTTCTGGGCCCAATTCAAAGTCCTGGTTTTGACCTATAAAGCCTTAAACGACTCAGGATTGCACTGCCTCAAGAACAGCCTCTTTCCATATGAACCTACCTGGACCCTGAGATCATCTTCTGAGGTCCTTCTTCATGTGCCTCTTCCACGAGAGGTCCGGACCGGAGCAGCAGCACAGGCCTTTTAGAAGACATCTGAAGGCAGCCCTGTTTAGGGAAGCTTTTAATGTTTGATGTATCACAGTATTTTAATATTCTTTTGGAAGCCGCCCAGAGTGGCTGGGGAAACCCAGCCAGATGGGCGGGGTATAAATAAGAAATTATTATTCTTTCTTTCTTTCTTTCTTTCTTTCTTTCTTTCTTTCTTTCTTTTATTTCGTAATTTCGTAATTTCGCAATTTTTATTTTGCTTTAAACAAATACAGATAAATACAAACTTTTCTTTCTTTCTTTCTTTCCTTCCTTCCTTCCTTCCTTCCTTCCTTCCTTCCTTCCTTCCTTCTTTCTTTCTTTCTTTCTTTCATTTCTTTCTTTCTTTCTTTCATTTATTTCTTTCTTTCGTAATTTCTTTATTCCGTAATTTCGTAATTTTTATTTTGCTTTAAACAAATACAGATAAATACAAACTTTTCTTTCTTTCTTTCTTCCTTCCTTCCTTCCTTCCTTCCTTCCTTCCTTCCTTCCTTCCTTCCTTCTTTCTTTCTTTCTTTCTTTCTTTCTTTCTTTCTTTCATTTCTTTATTTCGTAATTTCTTTATTTCGTTATTTCGTAATTTTTATTTTGCTTTAAACAAATACAGATAAATACAAACAACCGAAATTACAAAAGAAAAATCCTTAATAATAATGGAAAAGTCTAAAAAAAAAACTACAAAAAAATCAAACTACACGGCATAGAACATAAGCCATTATAGGAAAGAAAAAAGGAAAGGAGAAGTAGAAGGAAGAAAAGGGTGGGGGGCGAAGGGGGGGAATGCAGTGGAATGCTCTCAGCGGAAAAGTTCATCTGACGCCTTCATTATACACCTTTAGGCGCCAGGCAAAATGTTCCTTTCCAACCAGGCCTTTGACTGATTGACGTCCGATGCCCTTTTAAATGTATTGTGGAAGGAGAGGGTTATTGGGTCGTTTCTGTTTTCGTTATGTATTTTGTGTTTTGTTATATTGCAATTTTATGTTGTGAACCACCCTGAGTTCTGTGGGTATAGGGTGGTATATACAAATCTTAATAATTATAATAATAATAATAATAATACTGGGGTCATCTTGTGATCTTTCAAGGCCTAGTGGGAATTTGAAACCCAGTGTCCTGTGTCCATTCCTTTGCTCCAGTCGCTATATCACACTGACTCTCAAGGGAAATGTACTCTGTGCAAGCTCAGAGGCATGGCTTCATTAAAAAAATTGAGCTAAGCTACTAAGGAACTCTGCCCCCATGGTGAGGGAACTTTTGAAACCCAAAGGCGGCAACTCTTATTTGTAGCTTCTTGGCTGCCCAGCTGACTTCTCCGATGAGAAAAACAGGAGTTCGGGCCGTGCTGCGACTGAGCTGATAAGGTTTTGTTTGAAAGATCCCGGCTTGTCATACCGTACATCTGCGGCAACAGGATACAAGGCAAACCCTCTTTCCCTGTGAACTCAATGTGTCAAAACATTAGGCGTTCTTCAAATGTTTTTCACTGAATGCTTCGCTGCGATTTCCCCCACAGCTCTGAAGGGTGAAGGCTCTGTCACTTCTACGTTTGCTTGTCTGCATGGAAAAAGAAAATGTTGTCGGGTTGTTGTTTTGTTTTGTTTTCTTCTCAGTTCTTTCCCCTGTTAGTTGGCATCTCTCTCTCCTAATGTAGACCACATTTACAAATGCAAGTCACCCAGTAAAGGGAAACTAGACTTAAAAACTTGAGGTAGTATTCTGCGGTGGCAAAAGTGTTGGGCTTGAGCCGGGAAGAGCCGAGTTCGAATTCTCAGTTGGCCAAGAGTTGATTACTGATGCTGGGTCTGTTCAGATGTTATGCCTGCCTGGTTTGATGTTTCACAAACAGGCCCTGAGGAGTTTCAGCCTCGTATATATACTGCCTCCTCCTTCAGCTCAGGAGACACAGTTCTGGACTTCTGACTTCCGTTTCTGGCAACCTGGTTTCCGGGTATGTCCGAATGGGCAAACAACATTTTGCCCTCACCTACAGTTTTGCGGTGCGTGGTTGCATCCTACTCCAAAATAGCGGAAGCACCTAGAGCAGCCTTTCTCAACTTGTGGGTCCCCAGATGTTGTTGAACTACAACTCCCATCACCCCTAGCTAGCAAGGCCAGAGCTCAGGGATGATGGGAGTTGTAGTCCAACAACATCTGGGGACCCACAGGTTGAGAACCGCTGACCTGGAGGAAGGGGAACAGACAGGATCTAGGAGTCTTGGTTGACCACAAATTTGACATGAGCCAACAGTGTGACGCGGCAGCTAAAAAACCAATGCAATTCTGGGCTGCATCAATAGGGGTATAGCATCTAGATCAAGGGAAGTAATAGTGCCACTGTATTCTGCTCTGGTCAGACCTCACCTGGAGTACTGTGTCCAGTTCTGGGCACCACAGTTCAAGAAGGACACTGACAAACTGGAACGTGTCCAGAGGAGGGCAACCAAAATGGTCAAAGGCCTGGAAACGATGCCTTATGAGGAACGGCTAAGGGAGCTGGGCATGTTTAGCCTGGAGAAGAGGAGGTTAAGGGGTGATATGATAGCCATGTTCAAATATATAAAAGGATGTCACATAGAGGAGGGAGAAAGGTTGTTTTCTGCTGCTCCAGAGAAGCGGACACGGAGCAATGGATTCAAACTACAAGAAAGAAGATTCCACCTAAACATTAGGAAGAACTTCCTGACAGTAAGAGCTGCTCGACAGTGGAATTTGCTGCCAAGGAGTGTGGTGGAGTCTCCTACTTTGGAGGTCTTTAAGCAGAGGCTTGGCAACCATATGTCAGGAGTGCTCTGATGGTGTTTCCTGCTTGGCAGGGGGTTGGACTCGATGGCCCTTGTGGTCTCTTCCAACTCTATGATTCTATGACTCAGACTCCTTGGGGCTGGTTCACATAACACTAAACCATGGTTTGCAATTGTGTCTCGTTTCCGCCTCCCGGGAATGTGTCCTTGAACTCTGGTGAACGCCTCTTGTCAGCGAGGGGTGTGTCCTGAGAAGGGTTATGAGGGCCGAGCAGAGGGTCCTGAGGGCCACATTTGGCCCCTGACCCTGAGTCTCCCCATCTCTGGTTCGCAGCTACCTATTATGTGGAGAAGGCGGTTGCAATCTGAGGCTTTTTTTTTTTGTCGGCTACCTCCTTTTTTGGAGGTCTCGAGCCTCAAGGAGGTTAGATTGGTCTAGCTAGAGCCAGGGCCTTTTCAGCACTGGCCCCGACATGGTGGAACGCTCTCTCCCAAGAGACTAGGGCCCTGCGGGACTTGACATCTTTCTGCAGGACCTGCAAGACAGAGCTGTTCCTCCTGGCCTTTGGTTTCGACTAGGTCTGACCCTTATGTTTCCCTCCCCTTATGGTCTTGATTTATCAGCTACTTTAAAATGAGGCTGCATTTTAAATTGCATTTTAACCTGTATGTTAAATTGGTTTCCTCCCCTTCTCTTTTCCCCTTATTATGTTTTTACTGCGATTTTATTGGTGTTAGCCGACTCTGGGCGGGGTATAAATAAAATAATTTATTATTATTATTATTATTATTATTATTATTATTATTATTATTATTATTATTATTATTATTTATTATTTTCTCCATCCTGTCTGGTTCTGTCCTCCATCTGGTTTCCTCCCTTCCTTTTTCGCTCCTGTCCCCCTTTTAGAAAAAGAGAAGAAGCCGCCCCCCCCCCAAGCACTTTGCACATAGTAAACTCGCTGTAACCCCTCATGCATCTCCCCCTCGTAAAACTCTGTTGACGGAGACGGGATGAGGCCGGGCTGCCTGCCTCAAAAATCTCTTCACGCTGACCTTCACTCAGCCTCGCTGGAGAGCCTGGACCACAGCCGACCCTGGATAAGCAAGGCTGGCGGCTCTCCCTCGCAGGCCCCTCCAAGGCCTCTGGGTTTTGGGGGGGCGCCAAGAGGAGAACTGCAGGCCTCCGGTGTCTTCCTTTGGAGCTGGTGGGCTGCTGAAAGGGAGAGTTTTGCAGAGTGCATAAAAACGAGGTGCCCTCGGAAAGGTTGCAGCCCCTTGTTGTTGTTGTTTAGTCGTTTAGTTGTGTCCGACTCTTTGTGACCCCCTGGACCAGAGCACGCCAGGCACTCCTGTCTTCCACTGCCTCCCGCAGTTTGGTCAAACTCATGCTGGTAGCTTCGAGAACACTGTCCAACCATCTCGTCCTCTGTCGTCCCCTTCTCCTTGTGCCCTCCATCTTTCCCAACATCAGGGTCTTTTCCAGGGAGTCTTCTCTTCTCATGAGGTGGCCAAAGTATTGGAGCCTCAGCTTCACGATCTGTCCTTCCAGTGAGCACTCAGGGCTGATTTCCTTCAGAATGGAGAGGTTTGATCTTCTTGCAGTCCATGGGACTCTCAAGAGTCTCCTCCAGCACCATAATTCAAAAGCATCCATTCTTTGGCGATCAGCCTTCTTTATGGTCCAGCTCTCACTTCCATACATCACTACTGGGAAAACCATAGCTTGAACTATACGGACCTTTGTTGGCAAGGTGATGTCTCCGCTTTGTAAGATGCTGTCTAGGTTTGTCATTGCTTTTCTCCCAAGAAGCAGGCATCTTTTAATTTCGTGACTTCTGTCACCATCTGCAGTGATCACGGAGCCCAAGAAAGTAAAATCTCTCACTGCCTCCATTTCTTCCCCTTCTATTTGCTAGGAGGTGATGGGACCAGTTGCCATGATCTTCTTTTTTTTGATGTTGAGCTTCAGACCATATTTTGCACTCTCCTCTTTCACCCTCATTAAAAGGTTCTTTAATTCCTCCTTACTTTCTGCCATCAAGGTTGTGCCATCTGCATATCTGAGGTTGTTGATATTTCTTCCAGCAGTCTTAATTCCAGCTAGGGATTCATCCAGCCCAGCCTTTTGCATGATGAATTCTGTATATGTTAAATAAGCAGGGAGACAATATACAGCCTTGTCGTACTCCTTTCCCAATTTTGAACCAATCAGTTGTTCCATATCCAGTTCTAACTGTAGCTTCTTGTCTCACGTTAAATGTGGCCAGCATGACTAAGCCACTTCTGGCGAACCAGAGCAGCGCACAGAAACACTGTTTACCTTCCTGCCAGAGTGGTACCTATTTATCTACTTGCACTTTGACATGCTTTTGAACTGCTAGGTTGGCAGGAGCAGGGACCGAGCAACGGGAGCTCACCCCGTCGAGGGGATTCGAACCGCCGACCTTCTGATCAGCAAATCCTAGGCTCTGTGGTTTAACCCACAGTGCCACCCGTGTCCCTCTACAAAAGTAATCTCCCCAAATAACTGGTTTGCTCAGCGTGAGCGAGGATCAAAGCCTGCTTGCTGGCAAGGGTTCAAATACCCACGTTCTTAATTTATTCGAGTAAAAGAAAGCAACAAATTCCTGAACAGTTACCATAGGTAAGCTCTCTCCCAAAACAACAACAACAACAACCACAGGTTGCTATGACTTCTTTCTTGTTAACTGTATAACGGTGGATGGTCTGAAATAGCCCAGACTGCCTTTATGAATAAGAGGTGATATGTAATACAGTGGTACCTCGGGTTACAGATGCTTCAGGTTACAGATGCTTCAGGTTACAGACTCTGCTAATCCAGAAATAGTGCTTCAGGTTAAGAATTTTGCTTCAGGATGAGAACAGAAATCGCGGCGCAGTGGCAGCAGCAGGAGGCCCCATTAGCTAAAGTGGTGCTTCAGGTTAAGAACAGTTTCAGTTTCAGAACAGACCTCCGGAACGAATTAAGTTCTTAACCCGAGGTACCACTGTAGCTAGGTCTGTCTTGTTGATTTTGGGGAATGGTGGGCAGTTTTCACTGCTCCCCCCTAGACACCCCATAACTTTACCTCTCCATGCTTATTTTTGCTTTTGCATCACACCTTTTAGTTTGCAAGAAATGGACCCATTTGCCGTGACACGAACAAGCTGCTATAAGCCTTGAATAGATGTACAAAGCCATGAACAACTTGAGTCCAGGGTACCTTAAGGACCAAGCTCAGTCATTGATATCATCCGAAGAAGCACTGTTAGTTGTTCTCCATGTTACAGAAGCCCTATTGTCTTCCGCTAAAAGTAAGGCATTTAGCGTCACCAGTTCCATTCCGTGGAACTCTCTTCCAGCAGAGATACAGCAGGCACCCTCACTTTTGACTTTCCAGCATCTCTCGGGGAAAAAAAAGTTTTTGTGCTGATAGACCTAAGTGGTTTTTTTGTGTTTTTTAAAAGTCCCTCGAGTAGCCAGTCATTTTAATGATTTGTTCTGTACTGATTTTAATGGGATTTTTCTGTTTGGTTTTCGGATCTCTGTACCCCACTCTGATATAGTTAATAAACGAGTAAGTTGACAGAAATGAGAAACGCAAAAAATAAAAGATAAAGCAGGCTTCCTCAACCTCGGCCCTCCCGATGTTTTTGGCCTACAACTCCCATGATCCCTAGCCAGCAGCACTAGTGGTCAGGGAGGATGGGAACTGTAGTCTCAAAACAACTGGAGCAGGCTTCCTCAACCTCGGCCATCCAGATGTTTCAAGACTACAATTCCCATCATCCCTAACCACTGATCCTGCTAGCTAGGGATCATGGGAGTTGTAGGCCAAAAACATTGGGAGGCCCGAGGTTGAGGAAGCCTAGACTAAGAAAATGCAGCCTGAGATAAAACAACCCTAGAATTCAGCGGGACAGATTGAAACAGGAACCCAAGTCGACCTCATGCTAGATGATGATGAAAAGCCTGGGCAGATGATAAAAAGGCCTTCATCTGGTGTCCCAGTAAGTGGGTGTCCAGGAAGAGTGTTCCCCAGGGGAACCTGAGAATGGCCCCTCTCTGGTCGTCATCTTCCTGACTTGAGATGGCTGGGGAAGAAGGGGAACACGGTAAAATGCCTCAAATGAAGACTGCAAAGTTTGGGTAGACTCAAGTGATTGAAGGCAGCCTTTGGGCACAAAGGCTACCCACTTGCCCCCAAAAGTATGAGCAATGCAGTTAAGCTGCAGCTCTCTTCAGTATCCACCCCCTTCATTTGAATGGAAGGAGACAGCTTTGCGAGCGTCCCATCACACCAGCATTGGTATGTCCGCGAAAGGCGTGCTTGGTGTATTCTCGCAGGCTTTCCCCGTTATTTGGATACCTGGTCATGCAAGGCTCCAACTCATGGAGGCAGCCTATGTACGAACGGCAAGTGTCCGCTTTGCAGCAGTCCAACTACAGCTCCCATCCACCCCAGCGAGCAGAGTCAGCGGGCAGGGATGATGGGAGTTGTAGTTCAGCAGCTTGGAGGGCCAGATGTTGCCCAAACCTGGTCTACACTTAACTTGGGTTTCAGAGAGTGGGCATTCTCTGAGCTACATAGAGACGCCTGGACTTGAACCTGGGACCCTCCCCACGCAATCTGCCACTGAGCTATTTCCTCCACTAATTTATATTTTTGTGGGTTTTTCATTAGAACAGTCAGTTTCACTGGTTCCAGCTGTTAATAATAATTTTATTATTTGTACCTCACCCGTTTGACCGGGTTGCCCCAGTCAATCTGGGCGGCTCCCAACAGATATAAAAACAATCAAACATCAAAAACTTCCTTAAACAGGGCTGCCTTCAGATATCATCTAAAAGTTGTATGTTTATCTCCTTGACATCTGGTGGGAGGGCGTTCCACAGGGAGGGTGCCTGCCAGGAAGACCCTCTGCCTGGTTCCCTGTAACCTCGCTTCTCACAATGAGGGAACTGCCAGAAGGCCCTCGGAGCTGGACCTCAGTGTCTGGGCAGAACGATGAGGGTGGAGACGCTCCTTCAGGTATACTGGGCTGAAGCCATTTAGGGCTTCAGAGGTCAGCACCAACACTTTGAATCGTGCTCGGAAACGTACTGGGAACCAGTTGCTAGATTTCTCCCTGAAATAACTGTCTGCTTGACTTCTGCTTGCTTTTGCACCTCTTTGCAAAGGAGATGCCAGGATGTACAGTGGGCACTTGGGGTGTGAACGTGATCCGTGCAGGAGGCACGTTCGCAATCTGCAGCGCCTCGTCTGCGCACACATGGGTTGCGATTCGGCACTTCTGCGCATGCTCAAAGCGCAATTTATCGTTTCTGCACGTGTGCGAGAGCCAAAACCCAGAAGTAACTCGTTCCGGTGCTTCCGGGTTCGCCGCGGTGCGCAACCCGAAAACGCGCAACCTGAAATGCCTGTGACCCGAGGTGTGACTGTACTTTGAACTTTCTGTAATGCCAACCCCTTTGAGTAAAGAACCTACTTATCCTCTTCCTCCATGCAATGGCTGGCTGTGAATATGCAGGCAGGGAGCTTACAAGTTTGTGCTTCTGTCACTCTGGGCAGCTGTTCAGCTGTGACAATGGCCTTCTCTGGGAATGAGAGAGGGAGGGAGGGAGGGAAGTCTCTGGGACCAGAGTGACCTTGAATGCCTCTTGGGAGCGGTGTAAGGCGGCACCAACAGGATTTTTGCACCCGAACGGGGCTTCCTCCTCCTTCTGTGACGAGCTCCGTCATGGGCTGCTCTCGTGCCCCAGAGCGCGGCCGGGAAGCGCTTGGATCAGCTATGATTAATTCGACTCCCTCGGGGGAAGCGTTTGCTAAGACAGCGCAGGCGAAGACCTGGAATGGGGTCTTCTGTCTCGCCTCGTCAGGCTCGGAGCCATATATAGCGTGCCTCAAAGCAGCGGAATCTCTTGCACGAGCAAAATGCCATGAGGCTGCGTGGTTTTTCAGGGGTGGTGCAAAAAATGAGGGTCGCGATATTGCAAGGACTCATTTGCACGGGACACTGGGGATCTTACGGGGGACGTCGCTCAGTGGTGGAGGGTCTGCTTCACTGCCAGAAGGTCCCAGGCCCTGAATTGAATCCTGCCTGAAATGCTGGAGAGATGCTGCCAGCCAGTGTGCACAACATGGAGCTACTGCCCACCCTAGCAACATGGGTTCTTAATTCTTATTTATTTAGACCCTTTAGTAGCCCGTTTCCCCTCCTCTGACTAAGGAAGGACCCAAAGCAGCTTAACAAGAGCAGAAATGACTGAAAAATAAATGCAGAAAATAACGCCAGCAGTGTTAAAACAAACCTTTTTAAGGTGATTGGTGGGTTGAGTAGCAAGACCAATGGTGGGTGCAATGATCAAGAAGGCGGATTTTGCATGTGCTATAGAGGGAAGTGAGGGGCAGACGGGGCTCGTACCCCTGGGAAGGGAGCCCACCAAGGAGAAGGAAAACTCTCATCCTAAACCCCCACTGCCTTGTGGGATATCTTGGGAAGAAACCCTGCACAAATTCAGAGTGGATCTCCTAAGATAGTTGGATGAAGAAAAAGAAGAGGAGTTTGGATTTGATATCCCGCTTTATCACTACCCTAAGGAGTCTCAATCCTGCCAACCTAGCAGTTCGAAAGCACATCAAAGTGCAAGTAGATAAATAGGTACCACTCCGGCGGGAAGATAAACAGCGTTTCTGTGCGCTGCTCTGGTTCGCCAGAAGCGGCTTAGTCATGCTGGCCACATGACCCGGAAGCTGTACTCCGGCTCCCTCGGCCAGTAAAGCGAGATGAGCGCCACAAACCCAGAGTCGGCCACGACTGGACATAATGGTCAGGGGTCCCTTTACCTTTACCTTTAAGGAGTCTCAAAGCGGCTAACAATCTCATTTCCCTTCCTCCCCATCAACAAACTGCATGTGGAGGAGCGGGGAAGCGAACCTGGTTCACCAGATTACGAGTCTACCACTATTAACCACTACACCACACTGGATGACACCTTGTCTGCCTCCTTCTGGCAACTCCTGCAGCCAAGCTGGTGCCCAACATCTTGCCCTGCTTTCCTTTGGACAACATCAGCAAGGCTGAGAGGCGGGTCTGGTTGCCTGGGAAGTCCAGGACCTCCACACACACATCCCAGGTTTGCACCCTGGGGAGGTCACTTCAGTGCTCCTAACACAGAGGTTTGACCTCACCCCTGGAGGCACACTCCATTGCTTCTTGATACAGATGGAGGCCAGCAACAACAGCAGTTCAAAGTGTGTGCATTGATCAGGGCTGGGGAGCGTATGGCCTTATAGATATTGAGGGACCACAACTCCCAATATCTCTGACCATTCTTTATGCTGGCTGGGGCTGATGAGAGCTGGAGTCCAGCAGCATCTGGATGGCCGCATGTTCCTTAGCTGTGTGGCATTCGATGGATAGGTTAGTTTCTTTTACAATCTTGAGCTGATATATTTCCCCCTTGCTGGTTTTCTGAGGGGTGCTGCAGAGACGGAAGAAATGTAAACGAAGCCATAAGAATTGCCTTTCCCCTGTGCCAGAATAGCTCGTTTGGTTAGAGCGTGGTGCTGATAATGCCAAGGTTGCAGGTTCAATCCCTGTAAGGAACAACGGCATATTCCTGCATTGCAAAGGGTTGGTCTAGATGGCACCTTAGGGTCCCTTCCTACTCTACAATTCTATGAGCTATTGCAGCCAATAGAGTGTGGATTTGCCCACTCTGTCTGGACCAGCAGATTCAATTGCCCACCCAGAATTCGCTCCTGAGGAGCAAGGTCTTTCGTTTCAGCCTGGCCGCAGGCTCCTATTGCACACTGGTGGGTCACCGTGACCCTCTCTTGCTATTTAATCTGCCTCGTTTTTGTAATAGTGCGCTGGCAAGGGGCACCCGAGTTCCCCCCAGATGGCTTTAATAACTCTCTTTCTCCTTCTCTACGCTATCTGGTCATGATCAGCTCAGGATCTTTCTCCCCGAAGCATTGAAAAAGCAAGCGGATTGTGCAATTAAAAAAGAGAAGAAGATAATAAAGCGTCCCCTAGTCGCGTGCCAACGCAGCTCAACTGCAAAACTGTCAACTGCAGAATCAAGTCAGACTGAGGGAGGGGAAAGGAGGGAGGAATAAACGCCAAAGAGGCAGTAGAGGGAGAATGTGTGTGTGTGTGTCTGCGTGCTCAGATCAGGGTTGGATTATGCAATGATTTTTTTTTTGAGGAAGGCAGCTGCCAAGGAGGAGATGCCAAAAACCTACTCGCTCGGCTTTGGCCGATTATTTTGCTGTCGTTCCGAAGTAGCTCAGAAGGCAGCTTGGGGCTTATTTCTGTAATGAACTTTCAGCCGTTTATTTATCTTTCTTGTTCTCTGGAGGCAACAACCCAGAGGGGAGGCTTCTCTGCCTGACCCTTTCCTCCCAGGCCACAGATCACACCAGCCTCGCTTTGCACCTTCCTTGATTCTGTTTGGCAGACTGAAATGCGTCCTTGAAGCCTGATCTCGCCTCTTGCCTTCCTGGATAGAGAGGGGTGTGTGTGTGTGTGTCTGTGTCTGTGTTTGAGTGTGTTTAGAAATTAGAATACTATACAAAGGTAACATTTGCATTCGTCGCTCCGTCCGCTTTTGCCTGCAGCACGTGGCCCCCAGGAGACTTCCTCAAAAGGAATTCGGCCCTCAGGCTCCCAAGCTTCCCTTCCCTCGTTATGCAACGAAGAACATTCGTCCTGATGTCCTTTTGTTGCAGTGTTATAGCCTCCCACTGATCATTTGTTCACGTTCATCGCATTTCCCCTTTACTTAAAGGTAAAGGGACCCCTGACTATTAGGTCCAGTCGTGGCCGACTCTGGGGTTGCAGCGCTCATCTCGCTTTACTGGCCGAGGGAGCCAGTGTACAGCTTCCGGGTCATGTGGCCAGCATGACTAAGCCGCTTCTGGCAAACCAGAGCAGCGCACAGAAACGCCGTTTACCTTCCTGCTGGAGTGGTACCTATTTATCTACTTGCACTTCATGCTTTCAAACTGCTAGGTTGGCAGGAGCAGGTTGGCAGGAGCAGGGACCGAACAACGGGAGCTCACCCCATCGCGGGAATTCGAACCGCTGACCTTCTGATCGGCAAGCCCTAGGTTCTGTGGTTTAACCCACAGCGCCACCTGCATCTCTCAGCCTCACCCACGGCACCCGCGTCCCTTTACTTGCCTAACTGCAAACCCCCTTTTCTGTTGTTGTTCAGTGAGTTGTTGTTTTGCACTGGAACGCTTTAATCTACCCTAACTGTGCAATCCCTGATTTGTGGGGGGGGGGGACGGGGACTGAATCCCTCGTTCAAAATACTGTCAGTCTGCAGGCGACCAATGACGCCTCGGCCTCTTTCTCCAGCTGCCTCCCCCTACCTGTCTGCAATCGAAACCCTAGAGTGCGTCTTTCTTTTGAGCAGATTTACGGCTCTGCATCAAATGACTTTTTCATCCTGGAACGGCTGCTCTTTACCAGTTGCAAGTTGCAACCAAGAGCTTCTTCAATGTGACTTTAAAGTTTTGGAGGTGATGCTTCGCCCCCGGCAATAATTTATTATTATTTTTAAAGCCCACTGGAGTGTGTGCCTTAACTCATCCTAATGAGGTCTCTTAATGAAGGAAACGAGTCGCTGTTTTTAATGGGCTGTAATTACCTTGGAGAAGGTGTGCAAGGATCTTCTGAGTGATAGCTGACAGGATCCCTGTGTGACGGTCAGTGGTGTAGCTGTGTGTGTGTGCTGTTGCTTTTTGCTAACTTCAGGTGTGATTCTCTCTCGCCTTGCCTTCCCCCTGGGAAATCTGGGTCCGTTCAAGATAAGATAGGGGTGGGGACCCTGCAGCCAGCAGACCTAATTTGGCTGACCCCCAATTTATTTATTTACTGAATTTCTCTACAGTTTCCAAGACTCTCTGCAAGAGATGATGTGGTGGTTTAAGCACATAATAATAATAATTTTATTTATACCCCACCCATCTGGCTGGGTTTCCTTAGCCACTCTGGGCTGCTTCCAGCAAAATAATAAATACAGTAATTCATCAAATATTAAAAGCTTCCCTAATCAGGGCTGCCTTCAGATGTCTTCTAAAAGTCAGATAGTTGTTTATTTCTTTGACATCTGATGGGAGGGCATTTTACAGGGTGGGTGCCACCACCGAGAAGGCCCTCTGCCTGGTTCTCTGTAACTTCACTTCTCGCAGGGAGGGAACAGCCAGAAGGCCCTCGGCGCTAGACCTCAGTGTCCGGGCTGAACAATGGGTGTGGAGACGCTTCTTCAGGTATACTGGGTCGAGGCCATTTAGGGTTTTAAAGGTCAGCACCGACACTTCGAATTGTGCCCGGAAACGTACAGGGAGCCAATGTAGGTCTTTCAAGACCGGTGTTATGTGGTCTTGGTGGCCACTCCCAGTCACCAAATGTATGGTGTGTTCACAGCTGTGGTCATTGTGGCTAGTACCCATTGATAGCGTGGTATAGTGGACTACAGTGTCAGGCTGGGACTTGGGAGACCAGGGTTCAAACTTCCACAAAGCACCCTGGGTGACCTTTGACCAGTCATGGTATCTCAGCCTCACTCGCCTCGCAGGGTCGTTGTGAAGATGAAATGGAGTGGACGGGGTAGAAGGGTGTTCACCACTTTGAGCTGAGTGTTTTGTGGGGACCTGTACCTGTCAGGAGGCAAGAAACAGAGGAAGGGGAAGCTTCAGAGCTGGAGGAAGAGGCAGGCCAGGCAAGATAAGGGCCAGGGGCTTTCCTTCCCTTCCCCGCACCACTGTCCCCCAGAACCAGGAGGGGATTGAAGAGGGATGAGCAGAGGATGTTTCCATGCAGGCGGAGTCTCCGGCTGCAAGTACGCAGCCTGTTGGTGGAAGGTACATGAACTGGTGGAGTGATCCCCTGCTGCTGCAATTTCTCTAGACCTGGGAATAGCTGCCTAGACCCTAGATTGGTGGGGTTAGTGAGGAAATGTCCATAGAACAGGCATGGCCAAACTTGGTCCTCCAGATGTTTTGGGACTACAATTCCCATCATCCCTGACCACTGGTCCTGTTAGCTAGGGATCATGGGAGTTGTAGTCCCAAAGCATCTGGAGAGCAAAGTTTGGCCATGCCTGCCATAGAGCTACTTGATAATGATTTACAGATGGTATTTAACTCCGAGCAGACTTGCTAAGATGTATAGGACTGAATCAGATAAGTGCTGGAGATGTAATGAGACTGAGGATACGTTTGTTCATATGTGGTGGACCTGTAAAAGGGTAAAAGAGTATTGGGAAATAATTTATAATGAATTGAAAAAAATGTTTTAAAGCACCTTTCAAAAAACAAACACCCAACATCCTTTTTTGTTGGGGATTATTCAGATGGGAATTCCCAGGTGTCAAAAAAGGTTATTTATGTACACCACTACGGCGGCCCATGTTTCGTAAGCCCAAAAATGGAAAACGAGCGAGGTGGAATATGTGCAGCTTGTGGATCTAACTTATATAATAAGAGAACAAGACGAACATACGTTTGAAGAAGATTGGAAAATGTTTATTGAATATATGGGCAATAATTTTGTATACCTGTTGGCAGCCTTAAGATAAATTCAACAGTGTAAATAAGTTTTGATGGAAGTAACAATGGAATACTGAATGGTTTAGTATGCAGGGATTTATGCTGTGCAAAATGAACCATGGAAAGAGAAGAAGGGAAGTCATTGATATTTTAGGGTTGTCTGAATGAATAGTCTATATTGTAAAATAGAAAATTTAATAAAAATGAGAGAGAGAGAGAGGAAATGTCAGTTTGCCCTAACAAGCAAGCCTGCTCCGTTCCTGGTTGTATTTCAGATATCTTGGTGGGGACGTAAGGATGGAAGCCACCTGAGCTCCACCTTGGGCTCCATCCGTTCCAAGGAGGAGGAGAAGGTGGAGTCCCACCACCACTTGGCTCTTCTTAACCTTCCTCTCATTTCTTCCCACAGCTGATAGTCGAAAAGACAACTGACTACCCGGCCGCCGAATACTCTTTGGTGGAGGATGTAGCCCTCCACTTCACGTGTTTGATGGACAGACTGAACGAGCAGCGTCTCTTTCAACCGGATCTGTGCGACGTGGACATCGTCCTGCTGCAGCAGAGGAACGTCTTCCCGGCTCACAAGGGGGTCCTCGCCGCCTACAGCCACTTCTTCCACTCCCTCTTCACCCAGAACAAGCAGCTGCAGCGGGTGGAGCTCTCCCTGGAGGCCTTGACCTCCCAGGGCCTCCAGCAGATCCTCAACTTCATCTACACCTCCAAGCTCCTGGTCAATGCCTGCAACGTGCAGGACGTCCTGAACGCGGCCGCCGTCCTGCAGATGAGCGACATTGCGTCCTCCTGCCAGGAGCTGATCAGCACCAGGTCCCTCGGCTTAGCCATGGCCAGCAATATGGCGCTGCCTCCGGACAGCTGTGGCAAAGGCGTCCCGTCTCAGTACTACTGCAACATCAAGCAGGAGATGGACCCGGCGCCGCACCCCAAGATCTACGCTCGGGAAGGGAACGATCCCTACTCGGTGCGGGTTGAGGACAGCGCGGCGTGCGGGGGCAACCAGAACCTGCCCGCCGTGGCTGGCAAGAAGTATTACAAGGAGGAGAAAGATGGCAGCCCGCCTGTCTGCAAGGTGGAGGGCGAAGAGCCCGATGTGGCCCTGGGCAGCCAAAGCTCTTACAACCGGGGAGAGCAGATCATTGTAGAGGTCAACCTCAACAATCAAACCCTCAACGTCTCGAAAGGGACGGAGGGGAAGTCTCCGGCCGCTGACCAGACGGCCGGCATCGCCGCGGTGATTGGGCGGCCCGAAGGGGAAGGACGTGGCGCGGACGAGGATGGCGAGGAGGAAGAGAACGGGGAAGGAGAGGAGGAAGAGGATGACGGCGAGGTGGGAGAGGAGGAGGAAGAGGAGGAGCACAGCGAGGAGGAAGAGCTGGAGGAGACCACCGAGGAGGAGGACGAGGAGGAGGAGGAAGACGGCGAGGAGGTGGCGGAGATCAAGAGGGAGAGGTCCGAGCTGCCCCACAAGGCCAGCAGGCCCTCCAAGGCCGCCCAGGCCGCTGCGTCCACCAGGTCCCAGGAGGCGGTTGCCGTGGCGATGGAAGACGAGGAGGTGGAGGAAGCGGAGGAGGAAGGGGAGGACCAGAGAGGCAGGAAGAGGAAGAAGGAGCCGGACGGGGTGGGCCAGAAGGTGAAGTTGGAGGAGAAGCAGCACTACCCCTGCAAGAAGTGCCCCCGGGTTTTCAACAACCGCTGGTACCTGGAGAAGCACATGAATGTCACCCACAGCCGCATGCAGATCTGCGACAAGTGTGGCAAGCGGTTCCTGCTGGAGAGCGAGCTGCTGCTGCATCACCAGACGGACTGCGAGAAAAACATCCAGGTGAGGAGGGAGCCCACCGCCCCTCGAGGCCCTACATTTCAGCCAAGCTGCCCTTCGCAGGCTTTGGCGCATGGCGCGCCCTCTGTGAAACTAGAACGGACAGGAGTCGTGACATAGGATGCTGCCTTATGCTGAGACAGACCCACTGACTGGGATCAGCCGTCCTGGGTTACAGGCAGGGGAGTCTCCCATCCCTGGAGAGACTAATAATAATAATAATAATAATAATAATAATAATAATAATAATTTATGTATACATACATACATCCATACATCCATATCCTGCCCATCTGACTGAGTCGCCCCAGCCACTCTGGGCAGCTTCCGATGCCTATAAAAGCATACTAAAACATCAATCATCAATCTGATCCAATATATTACAAAAAATCATAATACAGTGGTACCTCAGGTTATAGACGCTTCAGGCTACACTCGGCTAACCTAGAAACAGTACCTCGGGTTAAGAACTTTGCTTCAGGATGAGAACAGAAATCGTGCGGCGGCAGCGGGAGGCCCCATTAGCTAAAGTGGTGCTTCAGGTTAAGAACGGACCTCCGGAACGAATTAAGTTCTTAACCCAAGGTACCACTGTAACTTTAAAACAAACAAGTTTTATCAAATGAAGTAATATTCAACAAACCATCCAAAAAAATTCAAATCAAACAGTTTGTTGTTGACAAAGGACAGCTGGACATATAAAGGGCCCCATTACCTTCAGTAGCTTAGGTAAAGGTAAAGGGACCCCTGACCATTAGGTCCAGTCGTGGCCGACTCTGGGGTTGTAGCGCTCATCTCGCTTTACTGGCCGAGGGAGCCGGCGTACAGCTTCTGGGTCATGTGGCCAGCATGACTAAGCTGCTTCTGGCGAACCAGAGCAGTGCACGGAAACGCCGTTTACTTTCCCGCCGGAGTGGTACCTATTTATCTACTTGCACTCTGACGTGCTTTCGAACTGCTAGGTGGGCAGGAGCTGGGACCGAGCAACGGGAGCTCACCCAGTCGTGGAGATTCGAACCGCCGACCTTCTGATCAGCAAGTCCTAGGTGGGCCTCATCAAATCTAAATCCTGCCTTGTAGATGTTCTTCATGGCCCCTTCCAACTCTATGAATTGCACAATTTTTTCGCTAGGCTCAGGTTCTCCTGACTCTCCCCATCTCCTTTGCAGTGCATCACTTGCGGGAAAGCCTTCAAGAAGCTGTGGTCTCTCCATGAGCACAACAAGATCGTCCACGGCTACGCGGAGAAGAAGTTCTCCTGCGAGATTTGCGAGAAGAAGTTCTACACGATGGCGCATGTCCGGAAGCACATGGTCGGTGAGTGGACAGCAGTAGGTTTGCCACCCCCTGAGGAGCACGCAGCACCAGGCGGCGTTTCAGCGCTGTGCAGATGACCCACCTTCTCGGGCGCAAATCAGGGTTCTAGGCTTTGCCCCACGAACCCTTTCCAAGCCTGTCTTCATCTTACTTTCTAACTATTTCACGTAACCCTTTTTCAAGTGTTTGCTTTTATCGGTGCCTTTAAAAGAGCGGTTCAGTCCAGACCAGCAGTTCTCGACCTGTGGGTCCCCAGATGTTGTTGGACTACAAGTCCCATCATCCCTGAGCTCTGGCCTTGCTAGCTAGGGGTGATGGGAGTTGTAGTCCAACAACATCTGGGGACCCACAGGTTGAGGAAGGCTGGTCCAGACACACACACACACACACACACACACACACACACACACACAACCTGGTGGCCTGCAGATGTTTTTTGGACTACAACTCCCATCATCCCTAGCTAGCAAGACCAGTGGTCAGGGGTGATGGTAGTTGTAGTCTGAAAAAGAGATGGAAGATGGAGACCAAAGGTTCGAATCCCCGCGACGGGGATCATTCCTAACCGTACAGATTTCCCTGGTAACCACGATTCTCCCTTGCTTTGCAGCCCACACCAAGGACATGCCGTTCACCTGTGAAACGTGTGGGAAGTCGTTCAAGCGAAGTATGTCTTTGAAGGTGCACTCTCTGCAGCACTCGGGAGAGAAGCCTTTCAAATGTGAGGTGAGAGCCAGGTTCAGCCAGTCTTATCTTCTTCTGCTTTCCAGTTTCCAGTTTGCAGTGTGAACTTGGTCTGATGGATCTGTATTCAAGTCCTCTTCTTCTGCAGCCCATATCCATCCTGCTTCCACGCAGAAAGGTTGAGTGTTTGAAACTCCATGCATGAGTCTGGGCTGGCTGCATTTTCTTAGTCCAGGCTTCCTCGGCCTCGACCTTCCCAGTGCTTTTGGCCTACAACTCCCATGATCCCTAGCTAGCAGGATCAGTGGTTAGGGATGATGTCTCAAAACATCTGGAGGGTTGAGGTTGAGGAAGCCTGCTCCAGATGTTTTGAGACTACAATTCCCATCTGAGTAATTCCCACTGTGGTCCAGCTCTGAGGGCCATCTGGCGGTTCCCTCACTGCGAGAAGCCAAGTTACAGGGAACCAGGCAGAGGGCCTTCTCGGTGGTGGCACCCGCCCTGTGGGACGTCCTCCCACCAGATGTCAAAGAGAACAACAACTACCAGACTTTTAGAAGACATCTGAAGGCAGCCCTGCTTAGGGAAGCTTTTAATGTTTGATGCATTACTGTATTTTAATATTTTGTTGAAAGCCACCCAGAGTGGCTGGGGAAGCCCAGCCAGATGGCTGGGGTATACCGTATTTTTCGCTCTATAGGACGCACTGGACCATAGGAGGGGGAGAATGGGGGGGGGACTCCCCCTCTCTGCTCAGCACCCCTTCAGCGAAGCGGCAGGAGAAACGGAGCCCCTTCCATTTCTCCTCCCGCTTCACTGAAGGGGAGCTGCGCAGAGAGGGAAAACTGTGCAGCACCTCTCCAGCGAAGCGAAGCTTGGAGAGCAAAAGGGATCAGTGTGCACTGACTCCTCTCGCTCTCCAGGCTTCAGGTGGCTATCCGCAAGCCTTCGGAGCACAGCGGGAACTCCTGCTGCACTCCGAAGGCTTGCAGATAGCTGCCTGAAGCCCCCAGAGCGCAGCCTTCGAAGCCTCCTCAGGGTAGCGGGGGTCCTTCACCCCGCTGCCTTTGCGCAGCCATCCCCAAGCTAGAACAGTGAGACGGAGCGCTCCGTCTCCCTGTTCTGGCTTTGGGCTTAGCCGCACAGCCTGCATTCGCTCTATAGGACGCACACACATTCCCGCTTAATTTTTGGAGGGGAAAAAGTGTGTCCTATAGAGCGAAAAATACAGTAAATAAGAAATTATTATTACTATATATTATTATTATTATTTATTATTATTGAGGAAGCCTGGAGTAACGCTTGTTCTGTTTTGGTTTATAAAAGTGCAGGATGTTTTTGCAGTTTTATTGCAACAGAGCTCATGATATGAACTGGGCTTTCTAAACACAGTTAAAAAAAAACATTCTGTTATGCACAGTGTATAAAGTATATATTTACAGGTGTGTTCATATTCTATGGCAGGTTGAGGAACCCAGCCTCGCAGGGTTGTTTTGTGGGTAAAATGCCATGGGAAGGATGGGAGCATAATATGTCATTTTTGAGCCCCTGGGAGGAAAGGCAGAATGTAAATAAAACTGCCGAATGAAATGGACCTCTTGGTTTAATACAACAGAGACCTTTCCTTCATGCAAACTTCCTGCCTTTCCTTATTCCATTCCTCCATTCTCTCCCTTGTCCAGAACTGCAATGAGAGGTTCCAGTACAAGTACCAACTCCGTTCTCACATGAGCATCCACATCGGTCACAAGCAGTTCATGTGCCAGTGGTGCGGGAAGGACTTCAACATGAAGCAGTACTTTGACGAGCACATGAAAACTCACACAGGTAAGGGATCCATGGCTCGGGGTGGACAAGCCAGCCAAGTTCCCGCTTCTTGCCTTCCCAATCTTTTAAGTCCAGCCCCATTTCCACAGCTGCGCACAGTACTGACTGACCAGCGCCTGTAACGTCACGGACCCACCTCTTCTGTCCTGTCCTATATTCCGAGCGGTTTTGCAAAACTTCTCTTTAAAATTCCGAATCCTTTCTTGTTCCAACAGTTTTGGGGGGAATGGACTGCTTTTAATTAAAGGGCTGGTGCTGTGCTCTTTTTATTACAGTCATTTTCAACATATTTTATATATGCATGTAGTTTTAATTCTATCCATGTTTGGTCGTTATTTAACGATCCCCCCCCCATGTTTAGCAGTTCTTATTTTTATTTCTAAGCTGCCTTAAGTCTCCTGTCAGGGGAAAATGTGGTAGGTAAATAGATATATCATCATTATCACTTTATTTGTAAAGGTAAAAGGTAAAGGGACCCCTGACCATTAGGTCCAGTTGTGGCCGACTCTGGGGTTGCAGAGCTCATCTCGCTTTATTGGCTGAGGGAGCCGGCGTGCAGCTTCCGGGTCATGTGGCCAGCATGACTAAGCCGCTTCTGGCGAACCAGAGCAGCGCATGGAAACGCCGTTTACCTTCCCGCCAGAGCGGCACCTATTTATCTACTTGCACTTTGACGTGCTTTCGAACTGCTAGGTTGGCAGGAGCAGGGACCAAGCAACGGGAGCTCACCCCGTCGCAGGGATTCGAACCGCCGACCTTCTGATTGACAAGCCATAGGCTCTGTGGTTTAGCCCACAGTGTAACCCACGTATTTGTACACTGCCTCAAAGAAAGAAATAGGCTCAAAGAAGCTTGCAACAGTGAGAATAATACATAAGCAACCATTATAATTTCAAAACAGCAACCATAACAAAACCTCAACAATAAACCATGACTGAATTCTGGAAAGCTGGAGGCTTTGTGGGTAGGTGGGTTCTGTCTCCCAGAATCACCCCCACAGCAAACCTGTGAGGTAAATAATTCTGAGAAGCGGTGACTGGCCCCAAATCACCCAGTAAGCTTCATGGGGAAGTGGGGATTCAAACCCTGGTCTCTCAGGTCATTTTGCATTTTTCTGTTGCGAACTACCCTGTGATCTTTGGAGGAATGGCAGTAGTATACAACTTTAATCAATAATCAGAATAACGATAATAGTCCTGCACTCTAACCACTTTGCTAAACTGGCTCTACCAGTCATCGATTATATATACCGTATTTTTTGCTGTATAAGATTCACTTTTTCCCTCCTAAAAAGTAAGGGGAAATGTGTGTGCGTCTTATGGAGCGAATGCAGGCTGCGCAGCTATCCCAGAAGCCAGAACAGCAAGAGGGATTGCTGCTTTCAATGCACAGCGATCCCTCTTGCTGTTCTGGCTTCTGAGATTCAGAATATTTTTTTTCTTGTTTTCCTCCTCCAAAAACTAGGTGCGTCTTGTGGTCTGGTGTGACTTATAGAGCGAAAAATACGGTAATTATATTAAATTACCCAACTTTGAACAAGTTTCTAGGCCTCAGCTTTCCCAAAGACCCCACTGGCATCACCACTCTTCCCCCCCCCCAATTCCTTTTAATCCCAGAGTGTCAGATTGCATTTCTTAGTACAGAAAGTACATCTGATATGTAGAGATCGTTCCTACAGTGGTGCCCCGCAAGATGAATGCCTCGCAAGATGAAAAACCCGCTAGACGAAAGGGTTTTCCGTTTTTCGATGCGCTTCGCAAGACGAATTTCCCTATGGGCTTGCTTCGCAAGACGAAAATGTCTTACGAGTCTTGCGATTTTTTCCGCTCCCCCCCTTTTCTAAGCCACTAAGCCGCTAATAGCCTTTTAGCCGCTAAGCCTTTAATAGCCGCTAAACCGCTAATAGCGCTAATCCGCTAAGCCGCTAATAGGGTTGCTTCGCAAGACGAAAAAACCGCTAGACAAAGAGACTCGCGGAATGGATTATTTTCGTCTTGCGAGGCACCACTGTATTCTACTTAACTCTTCTGGAAGCATCTCTGTGTGAAAGAAGCAAGCAGAAGCTTCCTGATGTTTGGGTTATCCCTTCAGGGGAGCTGAGTTCAGCTGGCTTTAACTGCTTCTCTTATCTCTTTCAGTCAAGGTCACGCTGACTATAAAAGAAGGACCAGAAGGAATCTTGTTTTCTCTTTCTATCTCTTTCCCTTCTGGTGTGGTGTTCTGTACATCAGGCATGTCCAAAGTCCGTTTTGGGGGCCTAATCCGGACCTCTGGTCGTTTTAATCCGGCCCTTGTGGCAGTTTATCTCCTGGGGTAAAACCCTAAAAAAAAAGCTGAACAACTTCAATCCTAAGAAATGCTCAACAACTTTGGGGTAAAATCATAAAGAAAGCTCAACAACTTCAATCCTAAACAAAGGTTAACAAGTTCAGTTGGCTCTTTGGTCGGCCCTCACGGCCCTTCACTTCATCAAATCTGGCCCTCTCTGAAAAAAGTTTGGACACCACTGCTGTACATAGTATGCTTAGTATTAAGGTTTAGACTTATTATAAGTTATTGTAAGTTTAAGTTAAGTCTGCTGCAACTGGATTTCTTATGGACAGGGCCAAATCCTGAATGTATTGGATTTACGACCATTTTGCTCATTTGCCTTCAGTTAAATAAGTTGGGGTTCTTGTTATTAAACATACCAATATATCTGACTATGGACTAACATGAATTTATCTCTACTCATAAACTCTTCTCTCTAATTCTGTAACGAATTATTGTGTTATACATATCCTTATGAGTTTGAGTTTGTAATCTCTGTTTGAGTTTATAATCTCTGTTTGAGTTTGTACTCCTTGTCAGAATACATACTTTTGAATGGATTAGTTTTTGTTACAATTGACTATTGATTTGCGAGTAGGGACCACTCCCACGACTGAAATTTATATTGGCCAGAGTTCCGGGTGTGCTTTTCTCATGGCATTTGCTTTCAGTAGCAGTAAAGCTCTGCTGGATGAAATACAATGGCCTCTGGCCTATTTTTTGGGAATCCTGCAACGTGTTTAAGTTGTTACTCTGCTAACTATACATTGGAGTTGCGTGGCGAGTTCCTCCCTCCCACCAGTAGAAATAAAGACACCGGACAACATTATTTAGGTTAATGGGCTAAAATTGGCCACAACTTTATTGGTTACAGGTGATGAGCGGTATTGGCTTAGGCATTGGTCCTAATCAACTCTCCGGCTTCAGTCTGTCTGTCTGAGAGTCCGGGAAGGGTTAACACCAGCAGGGGGAGTCCTGCTGATGCACATCAACTAGGCACTCTCCCGGGGTCACTGCTAGGGGGCGTGCCTTGGGCCCTGGCCTTCATAGGCTTCGGGCGGGGCCACGCCCCCCGGAGTCCTTTACCGGACTACCCTTCACTATCCGGGGGAGGTGATGTCGCTCCTCCCCCCATTCATCTACATAACAATACCCCGACCAATGCCTAACCGCCAAACCGTAGAAGTTGTGACGATTTGCTACGAGGTAGGCGAAAAAACCAAGTGGCTGGTGCCAATTTGCCAAGTGGAAAAATTCCTGCCAGGCCCCTTAACGGCGACCAACCGAAGTCCATAGCAAGGTCAAAGGAGGAACCTTGAAGGGTGGGTGGGTGGGAAATTCCCCAGCTGATCAGCGGCAAAAGAGGACGCTCCTCTGCCGCGCTTGCCCTTAAATGGGGTGAGCCACACCCCCTGAGCCAGCCAATTGGCTGACCAGGGAACGACGCATCAGAGGATTCCCCTGGTCGCGCGGGGCTGGGAGTCAGCCACCGTGCAAGTGTTGGGGGCGGGAAGCACGCAACACCTCCTCCTCCTTAGGTCGGAAGTAGCTTTCTGCTCCTCCCTTTCCATGGAGGCGCGGATTGCAGCTATAACAAAGGTGGCATTTTTTCATCTCCGCCAAGCTAAGCAGTTGGCTCCTTACCTCTCTCGCCCTGACCTAGCCACTGTGATCCACACGACGGTCACCTCCAGACTGGACTATTGTAACTCGCTCTACGTGGTGCTGCCCTTGAGACTGACCCAGAAACTCCAGCGGGTGCAGAATGCCGCGGCGAGACTCCTTACGGGGTCTTCGCTGCGAGATCACATTCACCCGGTGCTATACGAGCTGCACTGGCTCCCGGTGGAGTACAGGATCAGGTTTAAGGTGCTGGTTTTAACCTTTAAAGCCCTATATGGCCTAGGACCCTCGTACCTACGGGACCGCCTCTCCTGGTATGCCCCACAGAGAAACTTACGGTCTTCAAATAAAAACATCTTGAAGGTCCCAGGCCACAGAGAGGTTAGGCTGGCCTCAACCAGAGCAGGGCTTTTTCGGCTGTGGCTCCGATCTGGTGGAACGCTCTGTCACAAGAGACTAGGGCCCTGAGGGACTTGACATCTTTCCGCAGGGCCTGCAAGACAGAGCTGTTCCACCAGGCCTTTGGCCAGGGCCCAGCCTGACGCCCTCCTTTGGCAATCTTTGCAGAGCTCTGGCCCAATGGTTGCCATCGGTTTGATTAGAATTAATTTTATAATGAATGATTTTAGAGTGTTGTGTTGTGTTGTACTGTTTTATTGTTGTTAGCCGCCCTGAGCCCGGCTTCGGCTGGGGAGGGCAGGGTATAAATAAATTTATTATTATTATTATTATTATTATTATTATTATTATTATTATTATTATTATCAATATGGAGTAGGATTTCAATGACACAACGTCTCCCGCCATCTTTCTTCTCCCTTCTCCCCAGGCGAAAAGCCATATATCTGTGAGATCTGTGGGAAGAGCTTCACCAGCCGACCCAACATGAAGCGCCACCGCAGAACGCACACGGGCGAGAAGCCCTACCCTTGCGACGTCTGCGGCCAGCGCTTCCGCTTCTCCAACATGCTGAAGGCCCACAAGGAGAAGTGCTTCCGGGTGAGCAACCCCGTGGCCTCAGACCCCAACGGCAACAACGCCATCAGCCTCGCCGCTCCCCAGGCCGCCGGCTCGCCTCAACTGACCACGGGCGTCCCGCTGCACGGCACGCCGCATTCCCATGCGCTCCCCTTGCCCCTCATGCATGTGCACGCACAGAGCATCCCTCCTCCGCCGCTCTTGCCGCCGCCGCCACCTCTCTTCCCGGGCAGCAGAGTGAACTTGAACAACTAGGCCCTCGCCCAGCTGTTGAGCGTGCGGGCGCAGAACCGGCCTGTAATCCAGTAAGTGCCCAGCAGGTGTCAGTCACAAATGTCGTGGGCAGCCGTTGGTTTGGGTTTTTCTTCTTCGACAGGGCCTGGTCTTTTGCCTCCAGCTTGAAGAGGTTGAGGTTCTCAACTCAAGCCATCTTTGCTGCTTGAGTTGCGTAGAATTTGAAGGCCACGTTATGTTTTCTTCACGCGTGGAAGGCTGTAGACCAAATGCCGCTGCCCTCCATTTTTTGGGCTCTGAAGATCTTGGGGTGTGCTAAAGGCTGTTCGACAGACCTTGTCGGTTTTGATGGCTCAAAAGAGAGCATTCTCTTCTTTAGCTTATCCTGCCACGTCTGGTGGAGAGGAGAGGTTGAGCACATAACAAGAGTCCTTCTGGATCATCCTATCTAGTCCTGTTCTCACAGTGGCCAACTAGATTCCCTAAGGTGAAGCCCCTGAGTAGCACTCTCTCCCCATTAACACCGGTCCTGAGAGATCTGCATTGGCTCCCAGTATGTTTCCAAGCACAATTCAATGTGTTGGTGCTGACTTTTAAAGCCCTAAACGTCCTCGGCCCAGTAGACCTGAAGGAGCGTCTCCATCCCCATCGTTCTGCCCAGACGCTGAGGTCCAACGCCGAGGGCCTTCTGGCGGTTCCCTCATTGCGAGAAGTGAGGTTACAGGGAAACGGGCAGAGGGCCTTCTCGGTAGTGGCACTTGCCCTGTGGAACACCCTCCCTTCAGATGTGAAGGAAATAAGTAGCTATCTTATTTTTAAAAGACATCTGAAGGCAGCCCTGTTTAGGGAAGTTTTTAATATTTAAAGATGTATTGTTTTTAACACTCGATTGGGAGCCGCCTGGAGTGGCTGGGGAAACTCGGCCAGATGGGCGGGGTATAAATAATAAATTATTATTATTATTATACTTGCCATTCCCAACAACCACTTTGCAGAGGCATATGGCATCCCTTCCTGGAAGTGTTTACGTTTCCCTTGAACCCAGAAGTCTTTCACCTTGGGAGGTGAAAAAGAAAGAGATGGGAGTTGTAGTTTGACAACATCTGGGGACCTACAGGTTGAGAAAGGCTGCTCTAAAGGGATGGGGAAACGGAAACCTCCTTTCACAGTTGAGCTGCAGGGAAATAGCAAGTCCAGGGTGTGGTTGATGCCATGATTTGTGGAAGTGGCTAGATGTTGTGTCTCCCAGAGGCCAGCTTTCCATTCCTTAAGAGCCCAGCAAGCTGCCTTCATATCAGAACAAGACCTTTGTCCATCTAGTTCAATATTGTCTACACTGAATGGTAGCAGCTCCCTAGAATTTCAGGAGGGGGGTTTCTTCCAGCCCTACCAGAAGATGACTTGGGGGATTGATCTGGGACCTTCTGGTTGCAAAGTAAATGCTCTAACCACTGAGCCTACAGCCCTTCCTCCCCTTCCTCCATCTTTCGGTATCAGCACGACTTGTGACTTCTCATTCTCTGTTGCTCAAGGGACCCGTTCCTCCCTGCACAATGGGAGAGACGAGGCTGTACCTCGTTGGTGGTCCATGAAATCGCACCAGAGGAGAAGAGTCCTCTTGATTTCCCTCTTGAAGTACAGATCCCCTCTCACCCTTGCCGGTTTGCATGGCTTTAAGACAAGCAGGCTCTACGGAAGAGTCTTTGTGGACCCGAGAAATGGAAATAAGGCCACAGGCACTTGATCTACAGCCTTCTGTTAATTCCAGTAATTTATCAGTGGGCTAATGCACTAAGCAAACTCCGTTAGGGTCGTACCTGCCAAATGCTTCTGAGCTGGCCTGGGCAAGGATCTCTGGCCTCTTTTTTTGTAACATAAAGAATTTATTATTTTAACCTTTTTGCACTTTATTAATCCATCATAGTAACTCTTCCTCGTTTGGGTGCTGGCAAGGTATTCCGGACTCTGTTGCGGGCTAATGAAATCAGCAGGCCAGTTCGCTCATGTGCCACTGCTAAGCCGGTTCTGTTCATTTCAAAGACAAGACGCCTCAGTCAAGCCCCATGGAAAACAGGCAGAACTTGAGCAGTTGCAGCGCATAGGCGGATTTGCCCCATCGGCATGCAAAAAAACAACAACAGAACCCCACATGCGCGCGGACAGGTCCGTGTGCAATGGGCGACTTACGAGTCTTGTTGGGTATTCAAGTCGGCAATTTCTCCTCCTTTGCCTGAAACTTCACGGCTCCTCTTCAGCTAAAACGCCCAGACCACTTTGCCTCTCTACGTATTTGGGTTTTTTTCTGTGTGTGTGTCTTTAGTGTGAACTGAAGCAGGGCTGGTCCCTGGAACAACAGCCATAACAAATGGACAGGAAAAGATGCGGCGAGAAAGTTGTGGCTTGGGCGGGTGGGGGAAAAGGTCGAGACGGTGCAATAATTGCTAGGTGTGTCAGGACAGAACGCCGCGGCGCCGAATCCTTTGGAAAGAAGACGTCGTGGGCCTCTTGGTGAGAGAGGCTTCCCGGTTTGACTGTCCGTGGCAACCTCTTCCAGAGACTTTACAGAGTGATGGCTAGCGTCGGGGAAAGGGGGTGTCTTACCTGCACCCCTCAAAATAACCCCAACAACCTCGTATTCCTTTGGAGAAAGAGAAAAAGGCAACGTACCATGACTCCACATGCCTCAAAGGTAATATTCTGAACGTGTTGCTTTCTACAGCGTTTGAAACCCGTTGCCCGAATATGCCAAGAACGAAGAGAAACTGAAAAAGACGCGTGTATCGTGGACTCTCTCTTTTAGCGTTACAAACAAAAAAATATTTACAATGAAGCACTTTATTCTATATAGATCTGGTGTGGGTGTGGGTGGGGGGGTGGGGAGGAGGAGGATCTGAGTTCTGAGAACAATGGTTTTAAAAAAGAAAAGTGGCGTCAGAAACGTTCTGCAAAATATATTGCAAACTTTTCATTTTAACAGTCGTGTGAATAACCTGCATATGCTTTTACTTTCTAACTTGCAAGGGAAGCAGCACTCCATGGTCAATGATCGCAGCCACTTCTTGCGTTTTTCCTGTTTATCCTCAAGTTGAAGGGTGGGGGGCGGACGACAGAGCAGCTTTGGCACCATTGGCCAGTGGCGTTTAGTTCCCGTTGGGTCTGGCAGGGCGGAAGGTGGGGAGCCCACCAGTAGGTGGCGCCAGAGCCAGCAGCAGGCAGAGCAAATTCTCACTAGGCTGCCATCTTCTCCCACCCTGCTGGTTTGTATGAGGGCAAAACTGAGCCTAAAAAGGAGGAGGCAGGGCCAGTCTCCCCACACACACCTCTTTTGGCCACGTAATGCTAGTCTGTGGATGTAGGAAAGGTGCTATTGGTTGCGAAGGATCTGTATGTGTTAGGGGCAAGCTTAATCGTTCCCCGAGGGGGAATAGGTAGGGGGAGCGTGCCCAATTTTCTCCCCTTAAAATCAGACCACCTGCATGTGCAGCACCGACAACCCACAAGGGTTGTTCACTGAGGTAACATGGAGCATTGTTCCGGAAGCTTCCAGAGAGCTGTGTTGAATTTGCGGCTGTAACCCCCAGAGAGAGAAGGACCCCTGGAAGTGCCAGGGACCATTCCTGGTATGCCAGGCTGCTTCCCACCCCACCCCAAATTATCCAGAAGCGAGTCCTTCTCCGAATAAACCAGGAGACCCCCACCCACCCAAAGTTTCGGGTCTCACCGTTGCCGTAAAAATGACTCCCGTTGCCCGTATGTAAGCCATTCCTTCTCGGCTTCAGCCCTCTCATTCCCTCCCCTCTCAATATGGGGGTAATCATACTTTGCAGGGTTGTTGAAAGGTTTGCAAGCTAAGGGAAGTGAAACGTTTTGGATCGCGTTTCAGAGCTGACATCCCACATCACTGGGAAGACACTTCAACCTTTCCTTGGTTGGTGGGTGGGTTTGTTTCCAACAATATAGTTCACCCCACATTTATCACTTGTGGGGAGCTTCCAGCCTGCAGGCCAGTCTCGGCCAGCCAGGGTTTCAGTTTGGTCCGTGAGGTCATCCGCATGAAACCATATCAACTTGGCCATCAGATGATGATACCTCAGTGGGCAGTTGATGTCCACTTGATGTTTCAGCAGGTGCTGTCAGTCTCTGCAGAGGACAGGCTTCAGCTGATTCATAAGCAGGGGTTCAATCCTAGGTTTGGCTGTCTCCCCAGGGAACTGCCCTCTGCAATTGCTCCCTGCAGAATATCCCATCAGTGGCTGAGCAGCGAGTTCATTCCTGCTTGGGTGCCATCTCCCCACACCACTGTGGACCATTGGGCAGGTCTGCGGGACCGCCCAGCAGCCAATCACTGCAACATCAGCCGACCCAAATGCAGGTATTCCCACCCACCTGTCGAAAGTTTGGGGAAGTAAAGAGCTGGCCTGTTCTATATAAGGCAAACATATTGATGGGAAAAGTGGCATATCTCCAAGGTCCAATGCCTGGACGTCTTAAGCTGTGGTTCTGCAGGAGTATCCACGAGATCCTTAGCTTTTCCAAAGCGCTGTTCCAAAAACAAGCCAGGCACACGGAGACCTGCCTTGTTGCAGCTTGAGTTACCCACCCAGAGCCCAGAATTGCTTAGGCCAGGTGTGTGAGATTCCTGTTTCTTCCCCCAGGTGCAGTAGGACTGCAACTCCCATCATCCTTTGCCATGGGCCATGCTGGCTGGGGATGATGGGAGCTGGAGTCCAACCGAACCTGGAAGGGCCGCCGATTCCTCAACCCTACTCTGCCCTGACTGGGAGCAGCTTTTGCAGGGTCCTGGGTAGGTCTCCTGCTAACCAGTGGTCCTTGAAACTTGGCGTGCCGTTGGGTATCTTCCGAAGTCCAAGCAGATGTTCTGTCACTGAGTTATGGCCCCTCCCCAAAGTCTCCACATCCCCTGTGTGGATATTCTTGCAAGAGTGCAGGTAGCATCTGCTGGAAGCCTCCAAAACCAGGGATGTGACTAAATAGGACCTTTTTGGTGGCAGGATCCCTACTGAGTGTGCCTGGGTGATGCTTGCGTTTCAGAGAATCATAGAATTGTAGAGTGGGAAGGGACCCCAAGGGTCATCCAGTCCAACCCTCTGCAATGCAGAAATCTCAACATGCAGTCCCCCATTCCCCGCCCCTCATTCCAGTTCAGGTGCCTGCCTAACTATTGTGTGAATCTGTTTTGACCTGGAAAGGAGAGTTTTCCACATCCTTTCTAGGCTCCTGTGAATGAATGGATGATTGTGTACAGGATGCTGGTATTAAGAGAGTTTCTGTACTGGTCCAGTAAACGCTTCCGCTGCGCCACCAGCAACAGCTCTCTTTGCAGAGTATTAATTAAGTCCAGTGCAGAGATTCTTGTTGCAGTACAAGCTTCAGAGTCTCAGCAGCAAAGAAATAAGGACACAGGGAAGCCTGCCTTTCCAAAGACAGGTTTATTGCAGAAAGATAACAGAAACACCTCCGGAGCTTTCGGACATTTTTGCTTCACGCCCCACACACAGAGAAAACAAACACTCTTTTTATACTGAGCAACTTAACAACTTAACGAGCTTGACTACTTAAAGTTACATGACATTGCTAACTTGCCAGCGTCTTAGGTTTCACACCCTAACACCCCCTCTCGCTGGCAATACAAAAAACAAAATTACTTCAGACCCATTTCTTCACAAAAGTTTTCATGCTGCTGAAACCCAAGCGGTTTTGTAAAACCATCAGCTTGATTTTCATGACTGGGACAGTAATTTAATTTAACAATTCCTGCTTTTACCGTTTGACAAACATTTTGAAAGCGGATATCCAAATGTTTTGTACGACCTTTAAACTGCCCATTTTGTGCTAACTTAAGACACGGTTGATTATCACCCCATACAGTGATTGGAGTGATGGCCTTTTCATACATCTCTTGTGCCAAGTATTTGTAAAATTCTAGATCTCTACATAACTCAGACAAGGCACAGAACTCAGCTTCTGTTGACGATAAAGCAATCAGGTTCTGTTTCTTGGATCTCCACCCAATCAGAGAGTTACCAAATTTTATTACACAGCCAGACACTGATTTTCTATCCTTTAAATTTGCCCAATCACTATCTGCCCAACAAGTAATCTGTGCTTGTCCTTCCGAAGATAATTCAAGGCAAAAATCTTTGGTGTATTGTAAATATCTTAACACTCTTTGAATTCCTTTCCATGCATTTACACTAGGTTTCGAAGCTTCTCTGCTGAGTAAGTTAACAGCGTAAGCAATATCTGGTCTACTCCATTGCGAAAGATGAAGTAAGCTTCCCAGTGCTGACTGAAAGATTTCAGCATGCTTGAATTCAGCACTATCCTTGAACTCATTGTCTTTTACAAAACCCATTTCCATTGGTGTTCTAACACCTGCACACTCCGTCATGTTAAACTTTTTCAACATTTGCAATATCTTGCCTTTTTGATTCAGTAGAAAACTGCCATTTTTGGTCCTATCTATCTGAACACCAAGATAGACCTTCACATCACCAAGATTCTTAACTTTGAAGTGTTTATTTAACTCTTTGGCTAGTTTTTTTTACTTGTTCTTGTGTCTTTGAAGTATAAATCAGGTCATCTACATAGACAAGCAAAGATTCTTTAGCATCTCCTGAATTTCTGAAATATAAGCAATTGTCAGCCTTGCTCCTGCTAAAACCAATGCCTACCAAAACGTCATTCAAACACTCATTCCAATTATGAGCAGATTGCTTGAGTCCATAAATAGATTTATGTAGTTTCCATACCTGATTTGATTTACCAACTTTCAATCCTGGCGGTAGCTCCATATAGAGCTCTTCAGCCAAGTCTGAATGAAGATAAGCTGTAGAGACATCAAATTGATTCACTTTGAACCCTTTCTGAGCAGCAACCGCTAATAGTGCCCGTAGGGTTTCACTCCTTGAAGTGGGTGCATAGACTTCGGAATAATGTAACCCCTTTCTTTGCGTAAAACCTCGAGCTACAAGCCTTGCTTTGTACTCTGGTTTCCCCATCGCTGTTGTCTTTATCCTGTACACCCACCTACAACTTACTGCCTTGGCACCTTCTGGCAGTTTGGTGATGGAAAACACACCCAGTTCTTTCATAGAATTCAACTCCTTTTGCATGGCCTCACGCCACCTACTGGCCTCCTCCTGGGGTAATTGTTCAACCTCCTCAAAACTTTCAGGTTCGCAATTTGCCAAACCAGCCCAAACACTAATAGCTTGGTACCTTTCAGGAGGTATACCTTTGTTGGTACGCTTAGAACGCCTTAACAGTTCCTGTGATGTTCCTTCAGTTTCCCCCTCTGACCCAGAATCACTAGTCGTCACCTGTTTGTCACTAGTAGTTGAAGAACTTTCTGATTCTGACTTTACACGTCTCTCTTGCTGTACAGGTGAACTTTTAGAGCTAGAAGATTCTGACTTTACAGACTTGGGTGAACTAGGCGATTTCTCACCCTCGTCCTCAGACTCAAATTCCTCAGTCTGTTCTGGAACTAATACCTGCACTGGGGCCTGAGTTTCATTGTTACTGTTCACCACATCAAATAGTATGTCAGGATTTCCATGAATTTTATTCCAACCATCCTGTTCACAAAATTCCGCACTTCTGCTGATTGTGATTTTTGTTTGATTGCCTTCTACATTCACAAATCTCCAACCTTTTGTGTTTGCTTGATAACCACAGAAAATCATTTCTTTAGACCTAGGATCGCCTTTCCTACGTTGTGCCCTAGGCACCAGCACATAAGCACGACATCCAAAAACTCTTAGATGATCAATTTTTGGTTTTTTCCCAAATAGCATGAAGTAAGGAGTGTTGCCTACTGTGCTATTGTACACTCTGTTAAAAGTATAATTCGCATACAGTGCAGCCTCAGCCCAAAAATGCTGTGGAAGTCCAGAATCAAACAGCAAAGCAGTAATGGCTTCCTGTAATGTTCGAAATTTTCTTTCGGCAACTGCATTCTCCTGTGGTGAATAGGGATTGGTAAGTCTATGAACTATACCTTTCCTTTTTAACCACGTCTCCAGCGTGTGGTTCACATATTCCCCACCACGATCTGATTGTATTTTACGTACCCTGGTGTCAAATTTACATTCGACTTCTTCAATCCAATCCATCAGGATGGAAGCTGCTTGTGATTTTTCTTTCAGAAAGAAAACCCAACTAGCCCTTGAAAAGTCATCCACCAAAATTTGCATAAATCTCGCACCTCCAAGCGATTTGACTGGCATAGGGCCACACACGTCTGTGTGCACAAGTTCAAAGGGTTTCTTGCTTACTCTATCAGATCTAGGATAGTTACACGTCTTAACCTTAGCATGTTTACAAGCACAACAATCCAGAAAATTTGGACAGGGTTTAATGTTACACCCCTCAGCTAAATCTGGCATCTTGCTTACATACTTAAAGCATATATGAGCTAACCTTCTGTGTAGTAGATGTGCACAACCTGTATGAGGAGCCTTATTTACACACTTAGCTTGCGCTTCACCTGTTGAACATCTACCTGCTGCTAACTGCTCTTCATCCAAAATAAAAAGCCCATCCTCACAGGGAATTTTAACTAGCTCCTTCCCCTGTTTCGAAATGGTGCACACATCATTTTCAAACTCAACCTTAAAACCACTTTTTACCAGGCATGACACACTCAAAAGTCCATTCTTCATTCCTGGAAGAACAAAAACAGGAAGGTTAGTTTGCAAACAGTTAACATAAATTGTGCCTTTGAGGTTCATTTCTCGTTTACTATTGTCTGCTATAGTCACGGTTTTTGCAACTGGCAATGTCTTGCAGTTCATCAAGCGGCCCCTAGATGTCGCTGGAACTAAACTGTGACTTGCTCCACTGTCAATTATCCACTTCAAGGTTTGTTGGCTCCTTTTAGGACTCTGTTGTGCTGCCATTGCAGATAGTCCCTTATCAGCACCTGCTCCCCCTCTGGAACGTTGATTCTTGTAGTTCTCATGTCGTCTTCCCCTGTAACTCCGGAAACTGGCCTTGAACTGTTGTAATTCCTGTTGCTTTTCTGGACACTTTGCTATCAAATGAAACCTGCTTCCACATCGAAAACATGACTTGCTGGCCATAGCAGACACTTGTGAGGCTTCCCTACAGCTCTGCCTGCTAGTTTCCCCACGCTGGGAATTATCTGAACATCCAGCCCTTGGGGTATTTGAATTATCAATACGTTTTCGATGATGTTGATATTCTTGTTCACACAATCTACCAGTCACATAATTCATAGTCAGCTGGTCCTCTGGCAAAACTTGTAAAGTTAGTACTAAGTTTTCAAACTCTGCATGCAGGCTGCTAAGCAGAGTATAAACTTTAATATTTTCAGGAAAATTCACACCTAAAGATGACAGTCGGTTGAAATACTCAGTCATCTGTGACGTGTGTTCAACCACACTATCCTCTGGCTTCAGTTTCAACTCATACAAAGCACGTATAATGTTCACCTTCTCTCCGGGCGTGGCTCTATGGTGAATTCGCTTAAGAGCTTCCCAAATTTCAAATGCGGACCTTAAATTTTCCACATGAGGTAATTGGGAATCGTCTATCGATACCATCAACATGCATCTAGCTTTAGTGTCCATTTTATCATGTTCCCTGTTCTGAGCATATTCAGCAGCCTGTTGCTCTGCTGTGGCATCTGCTGCAACAGCCACAAACGGCTTTCGCCTCTGGACATAGTCAGCCCACACTTCTTTGGCTTCCAACCAGACTTGAGCCCTCTTAGACCACTGCACGTAATTAGCAGAGTTCAACTTTGTAAAGGGAACCTGGAAATTTTCATTTGCCATTCTTGGGGTCTGCTGCTACTCCCTCTGTGTACCCTTGCTTCTCTTTCCCCTTGGGATTTGTCTTACTCACTTTTCAGACGCCTCCAGCCTCTCAGTTCCTTTAAGAGCTGGATTTACGACCAAGCCGGTCTTCTCTCATCCGAAAGCTGCTTTCACTTTCTCTGCACACAATACAGCTGTAGAAACGTAGAAGGAGTCCATAACCTAAGAGAGTTTCTGTACTGGTCCAGTAAACGCTTCCGCTGCGCCACCAGCAACAGCTCTCTTTGCAGAGTATTAATTAAGTCCAGTGCAGAGATTCTTGTTGCAGTACAAGCTTCAGAGTCTCAGCAGCAAAGAAATAAGGACACAGGGAAGCCTGTCTTTCCAAAGACAGGTTTATTGCAGAAAGATAACAGAAACAACTCCGGAGCTTTCGGACATTTTTGCTTCACGCCCCACACACAGAGAAAACAAACACTCTTTTTATACTGAGCAACTTAACAACTTAACGAGCTTGACTACTTAAAGTTACATGACATTGCTAACTTGCCAGCGTCTTAGGTTTCACACCCTAACAGGTATGCCCTTTTCTCCTCCTGATTTAGGGAGTCTGGACACTTGGGCAGTGCTGCATGCAACACTCTTTTTATCCCTGGCATACCAAAAGGAAGTGTGTTATCACAAGGAACGTCGGAAGAACAGTTCAGGGAGTCGGGCACGTTTAGCCTGGAAAAGAGGAGATAAAGGTAAAGGGACCCCTGACCATTAGGTCCAGTTGTGGCCGACTCTGGGGTTGTGGCGCTCATCTCGCTTTACTGGCCGTGGGAGCCGGCGTACAGCTTGCGGGTCATGTGGCCAGGATGACTAAGCCGCTTCTGGCGAACAAGAGCAGCACACAGAAACGCCATTTACCTTCCCGCCAGAGTGGTACCTATTTATCTACTTGCACTTTGACGTGCTTTCGAACTGCTAGGTTGGCAGGAGCTGGGACCGAGCAACGGGAGCTCACTCCATCACGGGGATTCGAACCGCCGACCTTCTGATCGGCAAGTCCTAGGCTCTGTGGTTTAACCCACAGCGCCACCCGCGTCCCTAGGAGATGAGATAGCCATCTTCACATATATCAAGGGCTATAGAAGAGAGAACGAGCTTGTTTTCTTCTGTTCCTGAGAGGGTAGGACTCCAACCAAGGGCTTCAAGCGACGAGAAAGGAGATTCCAGCTAAACTTCAGACCTACCTTTCTGGCAGTGAGAGCTGTTTGACAGCGGACTCCCACGAGAGGGGGTGGACTCTCCTTCCTCGGAGGTTTTTAAGCAGAGGTTAGGTGGCCTTCTGATATGGATGCTCTAGTTGAGATTCCTGCATTTTTAGGGGGTTGGAACCCTCCCAACTCTATGAAGAATCCTGTTGGATCAGGTCAAAGGCCCACCTAGTCTAGTCCAGTGTCCTGTTGCCACGGTGGCCAACAAGACGCTTGCCCAAAGCTTCCCAGCAGGACCCAATCGCAACACCTCTCTCCCGCTTTGTGATTTCTAACAGCCTCCATTCAGAGACCTCTGGCAGTGTTGGCAGAGCATAGCTGCCATGTCTGGTAGCTCTCAGTAGCTCTTTCCTCCATCAGTTTGCTCAATCCTCCTTCAAAGCCATCTAAGGCCATTATTGCCTCTTGTGGGAGTGAAGCCCCTAGTCCAAGGTTGGCCAACTCCCAAGAGACTACTATCTACAGTGGTACCTCGGCTTACAGATGCTTCAGGTTACAGATGCTTCAGGTTACAGACTCCGCTAACCCAGAAATAGTACCTTGGGTTAAGAACTTTGCTTCAGGATGAGAGCAGAAATTGTGCGGCGGCGGCGGGAGGCCCAATTAGCTAAAGTGGAGCTTCAGGTTAAGAACAGTTTCAGGTTAAGAATGGACCTCCGGAACGAATTAAGTTCTTAACCCGAGGTACCACTGTAGAGGAAAGAGTGGCCTCTTGTGTTTAGGTTCAGCTCATGGGCTTCCCAGGGGTGTAGCCATAGCTCCAGGAACATGATTTTGAGGTGGTGCGAACCAAGCACGGATCCCCATCCAGTGATCTACTGATCTTCCAATAGGTCACGGTCTACCTGTTGGATGTGCCTGTCCTAGTCTAATAACCTCTGTGTTGGGTGAAGCAGCACTTTGTCTCTCCTGAATCCTGACCGCAGCGTTAGGAAGAGAGCATGCTAGGAATTCCTGCCCCGGGAAATGTGAAAGGAGGTTTTCTTGCACCACCCTCTCCACGTCTGACAACAGCCCTTTGAGGTAGGCCAATTTAAAAATGGAGAGCTGGGGAGGCAGTGAGTGAGAAAGAGTGGCTTGGCTACCCTGCGTCTAATAAAGCTGATTGTGAAACGTGAAGCCAGTTCACAACTCGGGTGTTTTACTACTTTGCGATTACACCAGTCAACAAAAGTTTGAAGGAAAGATTAGAAGGAAATGCCCAGGCTTCCTATGAATAGATTATTTGAGGCTTCTTAGAGCAGCTTGCTAGATAGAGGCTAAGCCATTTCTACAGGGGTTTGGGGAGACCAGGCTGGCCTCGTCTCTGCTGCAACATTACAGAAAAGACAGGTGAGCGTGAGTGCGAAACATCCTTCAGAACTTGGGCTGACTACAAATTTGAGCCTGGGATTTTCCCCCCTGGCATATCGTACCAGCCTGATAACTTTCTTAAGGTTTCACTATGAAAAGCTCCTTGGTAACAGCTCCTTTACTATGACAGCCTCCTTGTTAACAATGTCGTCTTCTTCTTCTTTTAGGGAATTGGAAATGAGCGTTGGGGGTCTCTGATCTGTCATGTGAACCGTAAAACATTCCTAATGCTTTTTTTAAATTAAAAAGTATATATAAATATATTATTTAGGCCCTGCTTCTTCCAATTAATATCAAACACTCAACGGACAGTGGGACCTTGCTTAATCGTCACCAAAATGTTCTGTTTTGTTGAGGGACATTTTTTGAGGGGGTGGGGAGGAATTGGAGAGCTGTTTCCAAATCTTACACCTAAATAAAACGGAACTTTCTTGATCTGAGTATGCGTGCCGTTCTTTTTCCAGGAGGAAAATCTCTTTTGTGTCTAGTTGTTTGTGAGCTTCAGCATCTATTGTCGAGATGTTCAGGGGAAAGTTGGGAATATAAGACGGAACAAGCAATTTGGAACACACAGTTTGACCTAAAGGGTTTAGCTACCCCAGGAGAAAGAGAGGGGAATCTGTGGGAGAAGGGGCAGAGTCAAGAGCATGGGTAGGCAAACTAAGGGCCAAGGGCTGGATCCGGCCCACTCGCCTTCTAAATCCGGCCAGCGGACGGTCCGGGAATCAGCATGTTTTTACATGAGTAGAATGTGTCCTTTTATTTAAAATGCATCTCCGGGTTATTTGTAAAGGTACAGGTAAAGGGACCCCTGACCATTAGGTCCAGTCATGACCGACTCTGGGGTTGCGACGCTCATCTCGCTTTACTGGCCGAGGGAGCCAGCGTACAGCTTCCGGGTCATGTGGCCAGCATGACTAAGCTGCTTCTGGCGAATCATAGCAGTGCATGGAAACGCTGTTTACCTTCCCACCGGAGTGGTACCTATTTATCTACTTGCACTTTGACGTGCTTTCGAACTGCTAGGTTGGCCGGAGCAGGGACTGAGCAACGGGAGATCACCCCGTCGCGGGGATTCGAACCGCCGACCTTCTGATCGGCAAGTCCTAGGCTCTGTGGTTTAACCCACAGCACCACCCATGTCCCAATGGGTTATTTGTGGGGCATAGGAATTCATGCATATATATTTTTCAATATATTGTCCGGCCCCCCACAAGGTCTGAGGGACAGTGGACCAGCCCCCTGCTTAAAAAGTTTGCTGACCCCTGGTCAAGAGGGCCTGTGCCTTCTCATTTCCAGAACATCTTCAGATTGTTCCATCTTCCCTGGGCTACCAGACAAAAAGCTGCAGAGCTGGAGGGGGCCCTGGGGGGACCCTGGAGCTGGTGGGGTGATGGGCAGGGCAGCTAGTAGGAGGCAGAACCAAAGAATCAATGGGGGCGCAGAAAACTTGTTCCCTTCTTCCTCTCTTGCAAAGACACAGTGGGCACTTAAGCAAGCGTCAGGCGCAAGCGTCAGATACTGCCACGACCAGCCACTGAGCCAGGTAAGTCAACTACAGATTTCGGATTCATCGACATAAAATACCTAGATATAGGTAAAGGTAAAGGGACCCCTGACCTTCAGGTCCAGTCGTAGCCGACTCTGGGGTGGCGGCACTCATCTCGCTTTATTGGCCGAGGGAGCCAGCGTACAGCTTCTGGGTCATGTGGCCAGCATGACTAAGCCGCTTCTGGCGAACCAGAGCAACGCACAGAAACGCCGTTTACCTTCCCGCCGGAGTGGTACCTATTTATCTACGTGCGCTTTGTGCTTTCAAACTGCTAGGTTGGCAGGAGCAGGGATCGAGCAACGGGAGCTCACCCCGTCGCGGGGATTTGAACCGCTGACCTTCTGATTGGCAAGCCCTAGGCTCTGTGGTTTAACCCACCCACCACCTGAGGTCCCCCCCCCCGTCCATCTGTCTGGGTAGAAGCAGAAAAGACTCCAGGGAGCCCCTCAGTAATAGGAAATTGGTGATTATGTATTCAGGGTACAGAGAACAGCTGGGCTATGTAGCTTTGGGTTTCAGCAAGATTTCAAGGTCTCACCTGCCTTCCCTGTGCGACTCGCCTGGTGTAGTGGTTAAGAGCGATAGATTCGTAATCTGGTGAACCGGATTCTCTTCCCCACTCCTCCACTTGCAGCTGCTGGGTGACCTTGGGCTAGTCACACTTCTCTGAAGTCTCTCAGCCCCACTCACCTCACAGAGTGTTTGTTGTGGGGGAGGAAGGGAAAGGAGAATGTTAGCCGCTTTGAGACTCCTTCGGGTAGTGATAAAGCGGGATATCAAATCCAAACTCCTCCTCCTCCTCTTCTTCTTCTCCTTCTCCTTCTCCTCCTCCTCCTCCTCCTCCTCCTCCTCCTCTGTAGCTGCTGCTCCCTCCCAGGTCAGTAGATAAAAGAGGGTGAAGTTGCTGTGATAAGATTTAGGGAACTGCCCACCAACTCCTGCCCAACTTGATTGGATGCCTGCTTGCACAAATTTCCTTCCACAAATTTCTTGCACAAATGCCAGCCCGTCTTACGGCTTTTCATTATCCCAGTGCTCATTAGCGAAACCGAGTAAATAAGACAGGAAGCAGCAAATGTAACCGTTTTTCAAAATGTTTTACCTAACCAAAAAAAGTGACACTCATCAAAACTGACTTACAAAAGAAAGAGAATTTGGGGAGGCAGGGAGAGAAAGAGATCTTGGTAGCAGGAAGTTAAAAGTGATGTTGGGATGCAATCACATTTTTGTTAATCGCAGAACGTTGAGCCGCACGGGCAGAAAGGTCGCACCTGAGGCGTACTGGATCTCTCGGAGAACACCTTCCCACTTCTTCCCTTCTTCGTCGTACCTGGAAAAGTCAGGAACAGAACTGGATGAGACCAAGATGGGGGGAATGGACCTACAGTTCTTATATCGACTGGCGTAAAATGCACAGGCGCCAGAACGTTTGTTTACTGATTTTCATAAAATCTTATGCACGTGATTCCTTGATTTTAAAGGAAAAGGGGGAGGGGGACGCTCAAAGTTCTTTACAAAAAAGATAAAACAAAGCCAATGCAATTCTGGGCTACATCAATAGGAGTATAGCATCTAGATCAAGGGAAGTAATAGTGCCACTGTATTCTGCTCTGGTCAGAGCTCACCTGGAGTACTGTGTCCAGTTCTGAGCACCACAGGTCAAGAAGGACACTGACAAACTGGAACATGTCCAGAGGAGGGCAACCAAAATGGTCAAAGGCCTGGAAACGATGCCTTATGAGGAACGGCTAAGGGAGCTGGGCATGTTTAGCCTGGAGAAGAGGAGGTTAAGGGGTGATATGATAGCCATGTTCAAATATATAAAAGGATGTCATATAGAGGAGGGAGAAAGGTTGTTTTCTGCTGCTCCAGAGAAGCGGACACGGAGCAATGGATCCAAACTACAAGAAAGAAGATTCCACCTAAACATTAGGAAGAACTTCCTGACAGTAAGAGCTGTTTGACAGTGGAATTTGCTGCCAAGGAGTGTGGTGGAGTCTCCTATTTTGGAGGTCTTTAAGCAGAGGCTTGACAACCATATGTCAGGAGTGTTCTGATGGTGTTTCCTGCTTGGCAGGGGGTTGGACTCGATGGCCCTTGTGGTCTCTTCCAACTCTATTATTCTGTGATTCTATGATTCTATGATTCTATAAAATCCAGAAAAATCCACAACCGTACTTGAAGACATTCAAAAGTTAAAACACTGGAACTAAACTTGCCTCGGCTTTCTAAGCACCTGGGTAAGGTAAAGGTAAAGGGACCCCTGACCATTAGGTCCAGTCGTGGCCGACTCTGGGGTTGCAGCGCTCATCTCGCTTTATTGGCCGAGGGAGCCGGCGTACAGCTTCTGGGTCATGTGGCCAGCATGACTAAGCTGCTTCTGGTGAACCAGAGCAGCGCACAGAAACGACATTTACCTATTTATCTACTTGCACTTTGACGTGCTTTCGAGCTGCTAGGTGGGCAGGAGCAGGGACCGAGCAACGGGAGCTCACCCCGTCGCGCAAGTCCTAGGCTCTGTGGTTTAATCCACAGCGCCACCCGCGTCCCTTTTAAGCACCTGGGTTATTATTGTTGCTGTTGTTGTTGTTTAGTCATGTCTGACTCTTCGTGACCCCGTGGACCAGAGCACGCCAGGCACTACTGTCTTACACTGCCTGGGTAAGCTTGTCTAAACAGGGATTGTTTTAGCAGGAGCCAAAAAGTGCAGCGACAGAGCCTGCTTGATATCACAAGGCAGGGAGTTCCCAAGTTCCACGCTAAAGTTCTATTACATCGAAATGTTCTTTTAACTCCCTCCCTCCATGTTTTAGATAGATTTTGTTTTTTGAAATGTATTGGGACCAGTGCTTTTTTAATTTGTGCATCACTGATCTGGAGAAAGGATGTAAGACCGTGGGGTTCTCTGTTCTGCCCGGCATTCACTCCATGCAGCACTGATCCCATCACACTGCTGCTCGCCTGCCACTCAAAACTGCATTATTGTTCTCTTTGGTGGAATTATGCAATTTGCATAATAGCATAAATTATGTTGCCGTTTAGATTCTTCCACCCCATTTGCAAAGGAAACACAGTGCAGGTGTGGGAGGGGGATGCAATTAGTTATGTATCATTTGCAGCCTGATACTCTAAATAAAAAAACTCCTTCCAGTAGCACTTTAGAGACCAGCTAAGTTAGTTATTGGTATGAGCTTTCGTGTGCATGCACACTTCTTCAGATACCGGATTCTTCAGCTCATACCTAAATTGATTTTTGATTTTATTGTTATAAACGCCTTACACCGTATTTTATGCTGGGTTTTTTGTAGCATCAATTTAAGTGTTTTAAATTAGTGTTTTAAATTAGTTGTTAGCCGCCCTGAGCCCAGTTTCTTGAACTGGGAAGAGCGGGGTATACATAAAATATTATTATTATTATTATTATTATTATTATTATTATTATTATTATTATTATACCAATAACTAATTTAGTTGGTCTCTAAGGTGCTACTGGAAGGAGTTTTTTTATTTTGTTTCGACTATGACAGACCAACACGGCTACCTCCCTGTAACTTGGAATACTCTGACAGCCCAAATCTGCCATGAAGTAGCTAAGTTTTCAGGCAACCCCAAATGCTAGCGAGCCGAGATAACAGGGTCAGTCTCGACGGCTCCAAAAAGAGCTCTCCAAATGGGGAGATGGTTGATGCAGCGGCAAAGGAGGGCCGCACTATAAAAATCAATGATCCACGTTGGGGCAAAACCAAGGACTCCCACATAAAGCTGCACAAAATTAATCTGTGGAACTCCTTGCCACAAGATGGCCAAGGTGGCTGTAAAAGGGGGCTGAGCGCTTCCATGGAGAAGGGTGTGTGTGTGTGTGTTTCTATCAATGGCAACTCATCATCATGGCTCTGTGGCATCTACTGTTCAGAGCTAGTAGGGATAGCTCAGTTGGTTAGAGCGTGGTGCTAATAGCGGCAAGGTTGCAGGTTCGATCCCTGTATGGGGCAGCTGAATATTCCTGCGTTGGAGTGGGTTGGGCTAGATGATCCTCAGGGTCCCTTCCGACTCCACAATTCTATGGTTCTATGTAGCACAGCTAAAAGTCATCATCTGGTATAATAGGCACTCTCATAATAATAATGATAATAATAATGATAATAATGATAATGATGATAATAATAATAATAATAATAATAATAATAATAATAATAATAATAATAATAATAATAATTTATTTGTACCCCGCCCATCTGGCTGGGTTTCCCCAGCCACTCTGGGCGGCTTCCAACAAAGATGAAAAATACACTAAAATGTCACATATTAAAAACTTCCCTGAACAGGGCTGCCTTCAGATGTCTTCTGAATGTCAGGTAGTTGTTTATCGCTTTGACATCTGCTGGGAGGGCGTTCCACAGGGCGGGTGCCACTACCGAGAAGGCCCTCTGCCTGGTTCCCTGTAACTTGGCCTCTCGCAGTGAGGGAACCGCCAGAAGGCCCTCAGACCTGGACCTCAGTGTCCGGGCAGAACGATGGGGGTGGAGACGCTCCTTCAGATATACTGGACCAAGGCCGTTTAGGGCTTTAAAGGTCAGCACCAACACTTTGAATTGTGCTCGGAAACATACTGGGAGCCAATGTAGGTCTTTCAAGACCAGTGTTATATGGTCTCGGCAGCCGCTCCCAGTCACCAGTCTAGCTGCCGCATTCTGGAGTAGTTTCCGGGTCACCTTCAAAGGTAGCCCCACGTAAAGCGCATTGCAATAGTTCAAGCGGGAGATAACCAGAGCATGCACCACTCTGGCGAGACAGTCTGCAGGCAGATAGGGTCTCAGCCTACGTACCAGATGGAGCTGGTAAACAGCTGCCCTGGATACAGAATTGACCTGTGCCTCCATGGACAGCTGTGAGTCCAAAATGACTCCCAGGCTACACACCTGGTCCTTCAGGGGCACAGTTACCCCATTCAGGACCAGGGAATCCTCCACACCTGCCCGCCTCCTGTCCCCCCAAAACAGTACTTCTGTCTTGTCAGGATTCAACCTCAATCTGTTAGCCGCCATCCATCCTCCAACCGCCTCCAGACCCTCACCCACAGAAACCCACAATCACAACAAAACACCTTTAATAAATGAGAAATCTCCCATTTGCTTCCTTCCCATGAATGCCAGCGAGGCTGAACCATGTCGGCACGTCTTACCTCCAAACGTCATTGAGCTCTGTTGGCACCAGTTCCCCCGACTCTGTCTCCACGGTGGCAAAGCCTCCAATCAGGTAGAGAGTACCTGTCAAGCTGACCAGGCTGACCGAGCTGCGCTCCTGGGGGAATTCCGGGAAGGTTTCCCACCTGACATAGCACAGAAAACCAGATGAGCGTGAGGATGCAGACCTCTCTGCCTGCATGTTCCCTGGCTGACATCCCTATATGCATAAGAGCACTAGATATGGGGCATGCAATGGGGCACAAGTACAAAGCAATGGGCACCAAACTCCTACTACCCCTCTGGTCCAGATTCCTTCCATCGAGACTCTCCACTGGACAGGGAATTCTGGGTGGGATTGAACTATCCTGTCTAGTCCTAATGCAGAGGTACCTGGCCAAAGGTTTGTATACCTGCTGCATCTCTGTGTGAGTAGTTGCGCAGAACAGGCCTCTTTCTATCTGTAAGCATCACACAGATCAGTGACTCACGCAGAGTGCAACGGGGAACCTCCTCTGTCTGATAATTCTGATTCTGGCACAATTTGCAAATAAGCTTCTGCAGCACAGGAATTTTAGTGGTGGTGGTGAGAAATGTGCTTCGGGGTTCAATAGTTCTGGGAAGTCCTGGTCAGGAGGGGAGGATTTGAACCAAAAGATTTAAATTGCAAGAAAAGAGATTCCAGCTAAACATTAGGAAACACTTCCTGAGGGTTAAGAACGATTCAACAGTGGAACAAACTTAACTCGGAAGGCTGGTGGACTCTCCTGCATTGGAGGTTTATAAACAGAGATTGGATGGGATTCTTGAGCTGTGATTCCTGCATTGCAGGGGGTTGGTCTAGATGACCGTTGGGGTCCCTTCCAACAATTCTGTGATTCTGTGTGCTTCCAGGCAAGGCACTTACTTATTGGCTGCAATGTCATACACTTCCACCGAGCTGGTCAAGCCGGAATCGGTCACTCCAGCCACCACATAAATTTTCCCGTTGTGTATTGTCGTCCCGAACAGTGATCGTGCTGTTTTCATGGGAGCCAATTCCTTCCACTCAAACTTCTTTGGGTTGTAGACAAGGAGTGTGTTCAGGCACTTCCTGGCGTAGAAAGGGCAGGGGTGAGGTTTGTTTAGTTTATTTAAAGTTTTTATAATCCCACCTCTCTCCCAAACTGAGGTTCAAGGCTGTTTACGACGTTTAAAAACAACATTATAAAATAAAGGTAAAGGTAAAGGTACCCCTGACCATTAGGTCCAGTTGCGGACGACTCTGATGTTACGGCGCTCATCTTGCTCTATGGGCCGAGGGAGCCGGCGTTTGTCCGCAGACAGTTTCCGGGTCATGTGGCCAGCATGACTAAGCCGCTTCTGGTGAACCAGAGCAGCGCACGGAAACGCCGTTTACCTTCCCGCCGGAGCGGTACCTATTTATCTACTTGCACTTTGACGTGCTTTCGAACTGCTAGGTTGGCAGGAGCAGGGACCGAGCAACGGGAGCTCACCCCGTCACAGGGATTCGAACCGCCGACCTTCTGATCAGCAACTCCTAGGCTCTGTGGTTTAACCCACAGCGCCACCCGTGTCCCTAACATTATAAAATACAGAGCAGTAAAAACAAACTGTTGAAAAGCAATAGTTAAAATGCTCCAAAACACATTTGGAACCAGTGATGAAAATGCAGGCTTCCCTGAGAGCAGCCCAGTGGTCAGAACCATCTTTCAGCTGAGTTTCCAAAGGCCTGTCTGAACAGGGAGGTCTTAGTCTAGGGCTTGCTGATCAGAAGGTCAGCGGTTCGAATCCTTGTGATGGAGTGAGCTCCCGTTGCTTGGTCCCTGCTCCTGCCAACCTAGCAGTTTGAAAGCACGTCAAAAGTGCAAGTAGATAAATAGGTACCGCTCTGGTGGGAAGGTAAACAGCGTTTCCATGCGCTGCTCTGGTTCGCCAGAAGTGGCTTAGTCATGCTAGCCACATGACCCGGAAGCTGTACGCCAGCTCCCTCGGTCAATAAAGTGAGATGAGTGCCGCAACCCCAGAGTCTTCAGCGACCGGACCTAATGGTCAGGGGTCCCTTTACCTTTACCTAGTCTGCTGGCAGAGGGAGGACAAGGAGGGAGCCAGTCTTAACGTCTCTGGGGAGCAAATTCCACTATATGGGAGCAGCCACAGAAAAGGCTCTCTCTTCTGGTCACCACTGGCTGTGCTTCTGATAGTGAATGGACCGAGACAAGGTGCAGCACAACCGGACACCGTCATCTGCCGCAGCTGCAACAAAACAGGTCTCTCCCATATCGGTCTCTATAGCCACAGCAGGCGCTGTAACTCTCCCAACAATTTGACTGCACCCTCAAAGGCTCACTCCTCCATTGTCTCCCGAGACAGATGGATGGCAGCCAACCAACCAGATGTGAACAGCTCTTGTGTCAAATTCAGTGTCATTTTTCTTGAAAAAGAGGTGCCAGAACTCAACATGAACACTGAAATATACTTGGAGTCGAGTGCGAATTTCATGCTCTTTATTCAGTCCGTAGTTGCAATGAATGAAGGTAAAGGTACCCCTGCCCGAAGGCCAGTCGTGTCCGACTCTAGGGTTGTGCGCCCATCTCACTCTATAGGCCGGGGGCCAGCGCTGTCTGGAGACACTTCTGGGTCACGTGGCCAGTGTGACGAAGCTGGTCTGGCGAGCTGGCACCAGAGCAGCACATGGAAACGCCGTTTACCTTCCCGCTAGAAAGCGGTACCTATTTATCTACTTGCACTTTATGGGTGCTTTCGATCTGCTAGGTGGGCAGGAGCTGGGACCGAACGACGGGAGCTCACCCCACCACGGGGATTTGCAATGAATGAAACTTTCCCCCAAACGTCTAGCTATATATACATTATTTACACAATGGGCCCCGCGTGATTGGCTAATTCTGGGCTGCTCCTGTAGGCCAATCAGGTTTCTGATTCACTTCCACCTGGAGCTGGATTGGGTGGCTCCTGCGGACCAATCAGACTGCTGCATTCTGCATCCTATTTTTCTAGGATTCAGCTCAGTACATAACAAACGCGCCTAAGATTTCAGATTAAAACTGCAGAGTGGAAGGAAAGGAAGACCTTTTTCAGCTTCCAGCTACTCTCTGAAGACTGGAGAAGAGACCCTCTTAAGAATATTAGGGGGCGGGGGGAGGACTACTAGAGCATGTGAAAAATGAACATAATATTTTAGCTGCCGTTCATTCAGTTTCAGCTTTGTATTATTGTTATTTTTTAAAATTGTGCCTAGACATTCCATTGTTGCGCCCATAACCTCGGTTTAAGGTGCCATTTAGCTCCTAGCTTTCATATATTTGTTTCTAACACTGCTCTCACTTACTTGTCATTTCCTTTGCCTCCGATGGCATAGATGAGGTCATTCTGGGATACCACACTGTGGCCATAGACTGGGTAAGGAAGGTTGTCCGCTTCTCCCCATTTAAAGGACCTGGTGGACAGAAGAATGATATTATTTCAGGCAGCCTTCAGCTTTCTTCCCAGGCCCCCAGGCCGTATGAAAAGAACATCCAGAAATGCGTTGCGTTAGGGGGAATCGCTGGGCAAAAATGGTATTTTATACAAAAAATGTATATTACTCCAAAAAAACTGCATATAAATGTGCCCATTAGGAGAACACGCTGATGAATTTTCTTTAAAAAAAAGATCTGCAAACTAACATCGAGAACTGAAGAAAAGGAGACACTGAGGGAATTCTGACATATTTGCTTCTTTGTCCTCCCAGGAAAATGGCTCTAGGATTGCTCCCCTTCACCCCTCTTTTCTGCATTTCTTTGCTCCTTTCACAGCAGCATACTAAAATCTCTCCCCACTTCCATGAATGTCTTTTAGGCACCAAGCAAATATCTCCCTGTTTCCCCAGGCTTTTAACCTCAGACGTGCTTAAAAAAATATATCAAAAAATCTATTGCAATCGTTTCTACTGCTGCCTTTTGCTGTGATTAACTATTTTAACGGATGGCTTCTGTATCTATTTTCTGCGCAATCCGAATTCTCTGGGTGGCTCACAAGGAACAAATTAAATGCAGACATAGTATAGAACAATAAAAGCGGCGACACAATTAAAGCATAATTATAAAGTAAGTTATGGGTTGTTGTCTGCTGCTGCAAACTACCCAGACGTTGTTTTGTTTTTAATGTTTGTGTGTTATGGAAATGTTTTAAATAAATAAAGACACTAATCCCAGGGGTGACAAATTATTACCCCGAGGCCCTTGTTGATTTTGACAGGCACAACTGAGGCCGATTTGATCTCCATTTTCATATAATCATAGAATTGTAGAGTAGGAATTGACTCTGAGGGTCATAGTTCAACCCCTTGCGATGCAAAATCTCAACTAAAGCATCCTTGACAGATGGCCATCCATTAAAAAGGTCCAAGATTCACCACCTCCCTAGGGAGACTGTTCCACTGTTGAACAGCTCTCACTACCAAAACGTTCTTCCTAATGTTTAGACGGAATCTCCTTTCTCGTAACTTGAATCCATTGGTTCGGGTCCTAGCCTCCAGAGCAGGAGAAAACAAGCTCCATTTGAAAGCCCTTGAGATATTTGAAGATGGCTCTCATATCTCCTCTCAGTCTCCTCTTTTCTAGGCTAAACATGCCCAACTCCCTCAACCGTTCCTCATAAGGCCCTTGGTTATCTTGGTTGCACACCTTGCAGCTTGTCAACACCCTCCAACCCACAGTTTTGCCTGTCAAAATTTGAACAATGGCCTCAGGGTCATAATGTGGACTGCCCCTCGTCCAAAATCTGCTTCGGAGTCTGTATTGGCTGGCTCATGTTTTAGGCCCAAGTCTGAAACCAACGACTAGAAAAAAAGCAGCTAAAAAAGCCAATGCAATTCTGGGCTGCATCAATAGGAGTATAGCATCTAGATCAAGGGAAGTAATAGTGCCACTGTATTCTGCTCTGGTCAGACCTCACCTGGAGTACTGTGTCCAGTTCTGGGCACCCCAGTTCAAGAAGGACACTGACAAACTGGAACGTGTCCAGAGGAGGGCAACCAAAATGGTCCAAGGCCTGGAAACGATGCCTTATGAGGAACGGCTAAGGGAGCTGGGCATGTTTAGCCTGGAGAAGAGGAGGTTAAGGGGTGATATGATAGCCATGTTCAAATATATAAAAGGATGTCACATAGAGGAGGGAGAAAGGTTGTTTTCTGCTGCTCCAGAGAAGCGGACACGGAGCAATGGCTCCAAACTACAAGAAAGAAGATTCCACCTAAACATTAGGAAGAACTTCCTGACAGTAAGAGCTGTTCGACAGTGGAATTTGCTGCCAAGGAGTGTGGTGGAGTCTCCTCCTTTGGAGGTCTTTAAGCAGAGGCTTGACAACCATATGTCAGGAGTGCTCTGATGGTGTTTCCTGCTTGGCAGGGGGTTGGACTCGATGGCCCTTGTGGTCTCTTCCAACTCTATGATTCTATGACTTTGTTTTGCACTCACAGCCGATCGTAGCACAGGACTGAGTCCAGGGTTTCTTCTCCTTCCTTCAGCTCTTTTCCACCAACCACAAAGATGGAGTTTTCAGCCTCGCCGAGGCCAAACAGGCAGCGCGGAGACGGCAGGGGAGGCATCCCGAGCCAGTCTGAGTCCAAGTGGTCATACTGCAGAGAAGCGATAAGGCAGAGAAGCATCAGGGCAGAGCTGAGGACCACAGTCCCACCTGCACAACTTTCTGAGGGCCGCAGGGCCAGAGGCAAAACCAGCTTGTTTCTTCTGCGCACCCCTTTATCCTCCGTCCAGGAAGCCCAGAGGTTCCATCAGAGATTGAGGACATTTTCCAGCCAGGCCAAAGCACTCAAGTCCAAAAGGTCTGATAGAAAGGCCTGGAAGGTCACATTTGGACCCTGGGCCTGAAGTCTCCCACTCCTGTTATACAGGAAGAAGAAGACTCCAAAGAGCGTGGACCTTTATCATACCCCTCAGCCATCTAGATTTGAGCAGGACATCTTGGAATTACAGAAGCCAACCTTTGCTTCTGACTGGATCCCAGAATGTCCTGTTTTTTGGCCTCTCGCTCTCACCCAAGTCAACTGACTCCCGCAAGGTAAAGGTAAAGGGACCCCTGACCAGTAGGTCCAGTCGTGGCCGACTCTGGGGTTGCGGTGCTCATCTCGCGTTATTGGCTGAGGGAGCCGGCGTACAGCTTCCAGGTCATGTGGCCAGCATGACAAAGCCGCTTCTGGCGAACCAGAGCAGCACACGGAAACACCGTTTACCTTCCCACCAGAGTGGTACCTATTTATCTACTTGCACTTTTGGCGTGCTTTCGAACTGCTAGGTTGGCAGGAGCTGGGACTGAGCAATGGGCGCTCACCCCGTCGCGGGGATTTGAACCGCCGACCTTCTGATCGGCAAGCCTTAGGCTCTGTGGTTTAACCCACAGCGCCACCCGACTCCCGCAAGAGTTTGGGCCAAAAAAACAAGCATCCCAATTTTGATCAGTTGGAGTTGATGCTGTATAGATTTATTCAGAAGTACATCACACTGCATTGAGCAGGGTTTACGCTCACCCTGCTGCTAGGGTTTTTAGGACTGAGATATAGCTTTGGTTGTGGTTGGGCAGTAGAACGATGGAGTTGACAGGTCCCCCAGAGGTTATCTGGCCCAATGCCACTGGATCTACAATGCAGGATGCAGCTGCAGCCTCCCCAATAGAGAACCATCCAGCCTCTGCTTCTATACCTTCAGGGGACAAGGAAAGCCTCTTCCACAGTTCAACAAATCTCATCATTTGGATCTTCCTCTGAATGCAGGGGCGAGAAACTTGTAGCCTTCCAGATGTGTCTGGACTCTAGCTCCCATCACTCCGGACTAGTATCCTTGGTGTCTGGGGCTGATGGGAAACAGAGTCCAACCGCATTTGCCATTTCCACCCATCGGTTCTAGTCCTGCCCTCTGGAACAATGGAGAACTAGGCCATGTTTACACCCTGCTCTCAAAGCACTATACTATTTTAAACAGTCATAAAAAGGTAAAGGGACCCCTGACCTTTAGGTCCAGTTGTGGCCGACTCTGGGGTTGCGGTGCTCATCTCGCTTTATTGGCCGAGGGAGCCGGCGTACATCTTCCAGGTCATGTGGCCAGCATGACTAAACCGCTTCTGGCGAGCCAGAGCAGCACATGGAAAAGCTGTTTACCTTCCCGCCAAAGCGGTACCTATTTATCTACTTGCACTTTTGACGTCCTTTTGAACTGCTAGGTTGGCAGGAGCAGGGACTGAGCAGCGGGAGCTCACCCCGTCGCGGGGATTTGAACCGCTGACCTTCTGATCAGCAAGCCCTAAGCTCTGTGGTTCAACCCACAGCGCCACCCACGTCCCTCTTTAAACAGTCATAGCTTCCTGCAAAGAATTTTCGGCACAGTAGTTCGCTAAGCATGCTGAGAGTTGCTAAGAGACCTTCTCGGCTCCCAATATGTGACTGGAATACTCAGCAGAAGCACTTCATACTGCAAGTTTCTGTTGCAGGGCCCACTTGTGTTCGGCTAAAGGGGAAGCGGGACCCCTGGCTATGTGGATCTCCTGCCTCATCTAGCCAGACAACTGTTAGATTATGAACAAAGCAATAACTATCTAGGTAATGCAATATAAGGTGATGCAATGCCATTGTTCTGAACTTGCCACCATCCCTGCTGAGCCACAAACTTAAAACAGGGTGTCAGGCCAGTTTGAACCAGTGCACATCTGAAACTGGACCTAAACCACCCTGGAGTCGGCTCCGCACTCCAAGGGGAATCTAGCACTGCATGACTCTTGGCCCAGGAGCAGGAAGCTGTGTACATCATTCAAAAGCCAGGAGGAAGAATACAACAAGTGGTACCTGCAAGAAATAGGAGTTCATGGGGTCCTCTTTATTGTCCTCGTTGTAGTAAATTCCACCTGCTATGAAGATCTGGTTCTCGCGGGTGACCAGGCTGACGTGATTCTTTGGGATCTGAGCAGAGACGGAGGCAAAATAGCACTCGTTGGCTCCCGGATCATAGGCCACTGCCCCAGAGTCACTGACCATGAAAATAAGGTCTTGTAGAAACATCCCAAAGCGCATTGTGTCGTTCAAGATCCCTGGGAGAGCCGCCTCCTCTTCCTCTTCCTCTCCTGCTTCTTGCTCTACCTCTCCGTTGATGACATTGTCGCCAGCTTTCTTCTCCCCCTTTTTCTTCCCTGTTGTCTTTCTCACCACCGTGAACTTCCCGTCATGGGCATCCTTGACCATCTGGACCTTCTTGAGGAGCTCTGGGCTGGACTTGACCAAGGCGTGCTTCTCCACATGGTCCTTGAAGTAAGCTTTGTCCATGAGTCGGAAGCGGATGCTCTCAAAGACCACCGGGAGCGCTTTCGCCCGGGCCTCGCGGTCCCTCGCGGTGGCCCACTTCATCACCACCTCGAAGACGGTCTCCTCCTTCTCTACGTTGAGCGAGTCGGTGGAGATGATGGCGATGAGCTCGTCGGGAGAGAGCTGGTTGAACTCCTCGTCCCGGGAGATGAGGGTGAAGCGGTCGCTTATGAAGTCCCTCGCCGCTATGGCTAGGCGTGCGCAGTCCAGCATCAAGCCCAGCCTGAAGATGGCCAGGCAGTTGCTGAGGCAAAGCCTCTTTTGAAGGAAGGAGACGCAGACGGTGAAGATGGAAGGTATCTGGAACATGTTAGCCACCGTGAAGATGTCCTGGACGTTCTGCTCGGTGATGTCCAGCTCCGAAGTGTAGATGTAGTGGAGAATCTTCCCCATGACTTCTGGGTCGACGTCCTCCAAGTCGATCTCCTTTTTCTTGCTTTCCTCCATGTCCGAGAGAAACATAGCCCTGAAGTAGGGGCTGCAGGCGGCGAGGACCAGGCGGTGGCACGGGAATTCTCTCCCTTTGACCTTCAAGACGCAGTCGAGGAACTTGTTGTGGTCTAGCATGTCTTTCAGACCATCCTGGAGGAGGGTTTGCTGGTAGAGACGCAACTCCTCAGCTTGTTCCATCGGCAAGGCCATGACTCCTGTCTCTTCCTCCTCCTAGGTCTTCTCTTCCCACTCCTTTGAACCCGTGAGTGTCCGAAGTCCCCCTTTTTTTGCTCCCAGATGGAGCTCAGAGAATATGAGATACTTGCTGCCAACGCAGCTGACTGTGTGGCTCAGTTTCCACAGCAAGAGGGGCTTTTTATATATAGCTACAGCATTACGGAGCTTAGGGAATCCATTCGGCAGCATATGTAAGCCGATCACCTTTTAATATGACAAACTGGCCTGCCGGGGAGGGGTGGCTGTTGTTGGCGGGTGGGGTGGCACGAGGGGGGCTGAGTAACAGCTGTAAGTGTAATTCTAGATCCATGGCAGACGCTTTCGTGATTCACTATCGGGGAAGCCTTTTCCTGAAGGACCTTCAGCAGAAAAGCTGGGGACCGGCTGCCTTAGGAACTGTGTGTGTGTGTGAGAAATAGATTCTGCCTCAGAGTGACTCAAAGTCCCTAAAATCAAGCTCAGGAGCCATGGGGATAGTCTTGACTGCACACACACACACACACACACACACACACACACACACACACACACCCATATCCCTGGTCTCCTTTGCTAAATCCGGAGCAAAGATTAATGCGCTAAAAATATACTGCAAAGTCAGAGTTGAGTAAACAGCAAATATATGCATCTGACGTTTGGTGCGAAAGAAGGAAATCCGTCCAAGTCACAAATGCCCCAGGGATGGTTTATCTGATTTGATTTATTGATTTATTCACATGTACATCGTTGTTTGAGCTGTGTTCCCTCAAGTGACCGGCTGTTCCATGGGCAGCCGTACGCAGGATTCGTTTCCTCGTCAGGAGCAAGTGCAGTTGTGTTATGGGGCCCTTGGCAACAAACTTTTTGTTTACAAGTGAACAGATGGGGAAATAGGCAAGCTGCTAGTCCCTAAGGTGAAGCCCACTATACCCATCACGCCAAGCCAGAAGCCTTTTAGCAGCCTGTTCCAGACAGCTTTGAACAGAGGCTGAGTTTCATTGTGTTCAAATTTCATTCCCCATCCTGCTCCTGGCTTCATATTTTCCCCATACTGAAATAATAAGCCCTATTCCTGGCATTTCCACCATAATAGCAGGACTTGACTGCTCGTTTTGTCGCTGGGAACAGCAACAAAATGTTGCAGTATGAAGCGCTTCTGCTTAGGATTCCGGTCAGCCAGCCACGCCCTGCCTCAGGATACTCCACTCCATAATAATAATTTATTATTTATACCCCGCCCATCTGGCTGGGCTTCCCCAGCCACTCTGGGCGGCTTCCAACAAAATATTAAAATACAGTAATGCATCAAACATTAAAAGCTTCCCTAAACAGGGCTGCCTTCAGATGTCTTTTAAAAGTCTGGTAGTTGTTCTCTTTGACATCTGGTGGGAGGGCGTTCCACAGGGCGGGTGCCACCACCAAGAACGCCCTCTGCCTGGTTTCCTGTAACTTGGCTTCTCACAGTGAGGGAACCACCAGAAGGCCCTCGGAGCTGGACCTCAGTGTCTGGGTAGAATGATGGGGGTGGAGATGCTCCTTCAGATTACCTGTCCCTCTTGCTTTTACACACCCTGCCCCCAAAATAGCCAGTCAGGATTCCCTTTATGTACTTCAGCAGACTTTGAGGGTACCCGCAAAGCTGCAGGTGTATCCCTCTTGCTTGTTGGTGGTACCATTTTGGACGCATAAGCACTGGCAATACCCTCTGTTTTCAGAAATATGTGGAATGATTGTTAGTGGCCAACTGACACTAAAGGATGAAAGTCCTGCTGGGACTATAATATTTATATTGCTTTGTCCCAAGCATTCACAGAGGCCTATATATAGCTTATTCAATATCCACTCAGGCATGGTGCTCGCTTGGGTCCTGGGGCCACATCCTGCTTCACCCAAACCTACCTCACAAGGCTGTTGTGAAGATCATGGGGAGGATGAACTCTCAGCGCTGCCTTGATTTCTGTAGAGCAAAGGCAAGATGCAAATTCAAGAATACCATAAAGATTTATGGATTTGAGAGTCTGAAATGCTGAAAATCCAGCCAAAATTTTAATGCTCGGGTAATACTGTTCCCAGCATCTTAAAAAGCAGAGACATCACCTTGCCAACAAAGGTCCATATAGTTAAAGCTATGGTTTCCCCAATAGTGATGTGTGGAAGTGAGAGCTGGACCATAAAGAAGGCTGATCGCTGAAGAATGGATGCTTTTGAATTCTGGTGCTGGAGGAGACTCTTGAGAGTCCCATGGACTGCAAGAAGATCAAACCTATCCATTCTGAAGGAAATCAGCCCTGAGTGCTCACTGGAAGGACAGATCCTGCAGCTGAGGCTCCAGTACTTTGGCCGCCTCATGAGAAGAGAAGACTCCCTGGAAAAGACCCTGATGTTGGGAAAGATGGAGGGCACAAGGAGAAGGGGACGGCAGAGGACGAGATGGGTGGACAGTGTTCTCGAAGCTACCAGGATGAGTTTGACCAAACTGTGGGAGGCAGTGGAAGACAGGAGTGCCTGGCGTGCTCTGGTCCAGGGGGTCACGAAGAGTCGGACACAACTAAACGACTAAACAACAACAATACCGTTCCACTAATAGCTTAGGATATCTTTCAGCTTTTATGGCGTTAATTAACGGGAAACTTTACTAGACATTTACATATTGCATGATGATGATGATGTGTAGTACAATATGCTGATGACACCCGTGTCGGTTTGGCAGTCAGAATTCAAGGCTGACAACTGACATGGTGGATAGCTAAATAAGATGGTTATTTTCAAAATCCCAGGTGCTTGGGGTTTGTTCGTTTTTTTAAAGCTGGATCTCAAAAGATGTTTTGCAAGGAAATTAAATATATGTACACACCTCCCTCAGACTTGGGCACATTATTTCAGTGGAGTGGGTTTGGGTGTCCTTGGCACAGAGTATTATTTATTTTATTGCATTTATATCTCACCTTTTTTCTCCAAAAGGGTTCTCCCCCTCCCCATTTAAACCCCACAACAGCCCTGTGAGGTAGATTAAGGCTGAGAGGCAGTGACTTGCCCTAATGTCGCCCAGCGAGCTTTGTGGCCAAGTGGGGATTTGAACCCTGTTCTCCCAGGTCCTAGTCCAACACTTTAACCACTGCACCACATTGGCTCTCAGTAAACAGATGCCCTGATTAGTCAAGTGTAGTCTGGGGCAACAGCTGGAATTCATAATCCAGCCTGTCCTCCCCTTGCCTTTTTTATTTTTTGGCAAACAAAGGGTTAGCAGGTCTTTCCAGAGCAGCACATTGTCTCGGCTCCAAGCCATGTTCTTAATCCTCTCTGTGGATTATATTTTCCCATCTGCATTAATTTGCCCCTTTGCAAGGGGACTTAACATCTGATGAGCTCTTTAATCTCTCAAATGTCCCTGTCACCCCATCAGCTGCAAAGGATGGCAAATTAATGTGTGAGATCCACACTGCACAGCCACGCGGGTGCGATGGGACTCCTTCATTCCTCTTTGTCGATTAACCACATTTCCATGCCATTTAGGGCCTTCTCGGTGGTGGCTTATCCTAGACTTTGGAACTCTCTGCCTAGAGAAACCAGACTGGCTCCCTCCTTGCTGTCTTTCTGCCACCTGGTGAAGAACTTCTTCCAACAGGCTTTTGGGAAGCAACTGCATTCAGTGAAAGGGCTGGCGCCATGTTGTTTTTATTACAATTGTCCATTTGATTCTATGAGTTCTTTTATATTTGTGTTCTGCATAGGTCTACCTTTGAAGGTGACCCAAAAATTACAACTAATTCAGACTGCGGCAGCTAGACTGGTGATTGGGAGTGGCTGCCGGGACCACATAACACCACTTCTGAAAGACCTACATTGGCTCCCAGTACGTTCCCAAGCACAAATCATTGTGTTGATGCTGACTTTTAAAGCCCTAAATGGCCTTGGCCCAGTATACCTGAAGGAGCGTTTCCACCCCCATCGTTCAGCCCAGACACTGAGATCCTCCTCAGAGGGCCTTCTGGCAGTTCCTTCACTGTGAGAAGTGAAGTAACAGGGAACCAGGCAGAGGGCCTTCTCAAAGGTGGCCCCCACCCTGTGGAACGCCAACCCATCAGATGTCAAGGAAATAATCAACTATCTGACTTTTCGAAGGCATCTGAAATCAGCCCTGTTTGTTGTTTAGTCATTTAGTCATGTCCGACTCTTCGTGACCCCATGGACCAGAGCACGCCAGGGACTCCTGTCCTCCACTGCCTCCCGCAGTTTGGTCAAACTCATGCTGGTAGCTTTGAGAACACTGTCCAACCATCTCGTCCTCTGTCGTCCCCTTCTCCTTGTGCCCTCCATCTTTCCCAGCATCAGGGTCTTTTCCAGGGCGTCTTCTCTTCTCATGAGATGGTCAAAGTATTGGAGCCTCAGCTTCAGGATCTGTCCTTCCAGTGAGCACTCAGGGCTGATTTCCTTCAGGATGGAGAGGTTTGACCTTCTTGCAGTCTATGGGACTCTCAAGAGTCTCCTCCAGCACCATTTAGGGAAGCTTTTAATGTCTGATCTTTTATGGTGTTTTTAATATTTTGTTGGAAGTCGCCCAGAGTGGCTGGGGAAACCCAGCCAGATGGGTGGGGTATAAATAATAAAGTATTATTATTATATGGTTTTAATTATATTAATGTTTAATTGTTTTTTATCATTGGTTCCCCTGCCCCTATGTTTTTAGCTGATCTGAAAGCTGCCTTGAGTCCCTGTCAGGGAAAAAGGGAAGGGAATAAATCAATAATAAAAAATAATGCAATACAGTGGTGCCCCGCAAGACGAATGCCTCGCAAGATGGAAAACTCGCTAGACGAAAGAGTTTTCTGTTTTGGAGGTGCTTCACAAAACGAATTTCCTATGGGCTTGCTTCGCAAGACGACAATGTCTTGCGAGTTCCTGCTGGTTTTTTTCCCCTCCCCTCCTTTTTCTAAGCCGCTAATAGCGCTAATCCGCTAATCCGTCAATGGGCTTGCTTCGCAAGACGAAAAAACCGCTAGACGAAGAGAATCACAGAACGGATTCTTTTCGTCTTGCGAGGCACCACTGTACAGTGGTACCTCTGGTTGTGAACGGGATCCATTCTGGAGGCCCCTTCGCAACATGAGCAGCATGCAACCCTCATCTGCGTTGGTCGCGATTCGCCGCTTCTGCCCATGCGCGTGATGTCATTTTGCGCATCTGCGCATGTGCGAGCGGCGAAACCCAGAAGTAACCCTTTCCAGTACTTCGCCACAGGACGCAACCTGAAAACACTCAACCTGAAGCAAACGTAACATGAGGTATGACTGTAGTGCTATAGTTGAACCCTAAACCCATGGTTAGCAGAAACAAACCAGTTTGACATCTCATGGTTTGAAGTTGGAGTGTTTCGCTAAAGCCCAGTTAGTTCCTAATTAGCTGGGCTAACCCCAACGAAGACCTTTAATCTCTGTTGCTGGGAAGAGGCTGCAACCGTGTGATATGGAAGACTTGCCCGCCCAATCGTTCATTCCGCCTGTTCAGCGAGTTGCACTTCCTTCTGATGGTATCTAACTTTAGATCCTTCTGTAGCATTCCAGAAAGCTCAGCTCCCGGTTTAAATTTAGCCGCATTGTGGAGGGACAGCTAGTCCTTCTGGAACGGGGCGTGGAATCCATTTGTCATCGTCGGGCTTTTATTGATGCGTCATGGCAGAGGCCACCAAGTGGTCCCATGACTTCAACACCAGGGACTGGATGACCCAGTTTCCCTGATGGAGGAAATGACCATTCTACTCTGAAGGTTTGGGAGAAGGAGCAGCAACAGCCTTCAGTGTCGTCATCTTCAGGGTGAAGGCAGGGATTTAGGAGATTTTTTCAAAAAAGAGGACAACATGAACTTGGAAGTGTTCTTTATAATTAGTGGTGGGTGGAAGGCAAGGAGACCAACAGTACGTGGCATCAGAGCCAAGGACAGACAGTGGCAAATTATCTCTGCCACCCCTCATGGGTCAAGTTTGACAGATGAGAGGATGCATGTGAGAGCTTTCTTCATACACCCCTCCCCAAACAATACTTCTTTGCAATGTTATTTTTCTAGAAAAAGAGGAGCGCATCCCCTGCACTCTTATAAACGGCCTCAGTCCAGTATACCTGAAGGAGCGTCTCCACCCCTATCATTCTCCCCAGACACTGAGGTCCAGCTCCAAGGGCCTTCTGGCAGTTCCCTCGCTGCGAGAAGCCAAGTTACAGGGAACCAGACAGAGGGCCTTCTCGGTGGTGGTGCCCACCCTGTGAAACGCCCTCCCCTCTGATGTCAAAGAGAAAAACAACTACCAGACTTGTAGAAGATATCTGAAGGCCGCCCTGTTTAGGGAAGCTTTTAATGTTTAACAGACTATTGTATTTTAATATTTTGTTGGAAGCTGCCCAGAGTGGCTGGGGAAACCCAGCCAGATGGGCGGGGTATAAATAATAAATTATTATTATGATTATAATGGCAATGACTCCCACCTGAGCACTGCTGGAACCGAGTTCTGGCTGAAAAAAAGCTCTGAATCTTCAATAAGTGTTATGTACTGAGTTGAATAGGATCCAAACTGAAGCAGTCTGATTGGTCCTAGAACAATAGGATCCAAATTGCAGCAGTCTGATTAGTCCTAGAACAATAGGATTCAGAATGCAGCAGTCGGATTGGTCCTAGAACAATGCAGCAGTATGATTGGTTGGCAGGAACCACCCAATCCTGCTCCAGATAGAAGTGAATCCACAACCTGATTGGCTTACAGTAGAATTCCGGAATTAGCCAATCATGTGCATCCCATTGTGTAAATAATGTATATAAAGCAGATACTGTGAGGGGACTTTCATTCATTCCTCCTCACCACTATGAGCTGAATAAAGAGCATGAAATCACTTTGCGACTCTGAGTATATTTCACTGGCGACGAGGATGGGATCCCGCTGAGATGACTGCTACACACAGCACCGCAACACCGCCACCTGCCGCACCGCTGCCTCGCACCGTGTATCCAGGCTTCAGCTCCGGGACACAAGGAACTCAGAATGGCAGCCAACAGCAGCTTCTCGCCATTCAACCCAGCATCTGGAGACTGGGAATCGTACGCCTCCCGTTTCACCTTCCTCCTAGAAGCCAAAGGGGTCACCGACGAAGAAGACGCCAAGAAGAGGGTGATATTCTTCAGCGTCTGCGGAGAGGAGACGTTTGAAATCGCCCGGGCTCTCCTTGCGCCTGAAGACGTCGCTACTGTTCCATACAAAACAATAATGGAACAGCTGAAGGGGCACTTTTCGCCGCAGCCCTCAGTGGTGGCTCGTCGAAATGCCTTCTACGCAAAGCGACAAGCCCCTGGGGAAACCATAACTGGGTTTGTGACCTCTCTCCGCCAAGCCGCCCGGTTCTGCAACTTCTCAGAGCTGGAGAACATGCTTCGTGACCGCCTCGTCGGTGGCCTGAAGGATGAGAAGCTGCAACGACGCCTCTACGCTAAGAAGGACCTAACGTTCCAGGTCGCTCTGGAGGAGGCCCTGGCAACGGAAGCTGCCGAGAGGTCGACGCAAGAGGCACGGCCGAGCCTGCCATCCCAACCGAGGGTCCACCACGAAGACCTCACCGACGACTCAGGATCCGACAGGGAGGAGGTGCACCGAATACAGCAGCGCAGTCAAGCAGCGCGCAGACCACAGCTGCCTCGACGAGAAGGAGGAAACTGCGCAAGCTGCGGGGAGAGTCACGAGAGGAGGACCTGCCGTTTCCGCAATGCAGAGTGCAGGCAGTGCAGAAAATCGGGACACATCACCCGGGTGTGTCGGGCTCGGCCCACCCGACACCAGGCATCAGATGACCAACCCAAGAGCCCCAGGTCCCGGGGCCCAACACACCAAGGCAACTCGACGGAGCTCACGGACTGCCAGGTATACCAGTTGCCCCACCCCAACGTAGAGAAAATTTATGTAGAGGTACAGATAGAGGGGGCCCCGTGCCGCATAGAGCTTGACACGGGTTCAACTCTATCCATAATCTCGGCAAGGACCTTAAGGAAACTGTGTCCTACTGGGGGTCCCAAACTCAGGCCAGCCCCATTCACCCTACGGGACTTCCAGAAACGTAAGGTCCCCACAATGGGGGTGGGGACCTTCAGGGTGCAATACCGAGGGCGGACGCGGCAACTGGACTTGCTTGTGGTCAAGGGCCCCTACATTAGCTTACTGGGATTGGCATGGTTTGGACCACTGGGGCTAGCTGTCACCGGGGTGAACCACACTAGCTTACAAGTGGACGTGGACGCCATATGCAAGGAATTTCCAGGGGTTTTTGACGGGAAATTGGGACAGTATACGGGCCCCCCCATTGCGCTACAGCTTGACCCCACAGTACGACCGGTCAGGCTCAAGGCCCGCCGGGTCCCGTTTGCCCTGAAACCCCGTATAGACGAGGAATTGGACCGACTCGTGGAGCAAGGAGTGCTGGAGCCGGTGGCTAATGCCCCCTGGGAAACCCCAATCGTCACACCCGTCAAGCCTAATGGTTCGGTCCGCATCTGCGCAGACTACAAATGTACCATAAACAACGCCCTCACGGCCCACGCATACCCAGCGCCAGTGGTCAGCCATGTCCTTGCCACCCTGGCTGGGTCGAAAATGTTTGGCAAGCTGGACTTGGCCCAAGCATATCAACAGCTGCCAGTAGATGAGGCCACAGCAGAGGCACAGACAATTGTGACGCACAGAGGAGCGTTCAGGGTAAAGCGGCTGCAATTCGGGGTCAGCGTGGCACCAGGCATATTCCAGAATCTAATGGACTCTCTCCTTAAAGGGATTCCTGGCGTCACCCCCTTCTTCGATGATGTGTTGATTGCCGGGCCCACACCAGAGGAGTTTGAGGACCGCCTCCGCACCGTTTCCAGACGGCGGGTCTCAAGGTGAAGCGGGAAAAATGTCTACTAGGAGTGCCTCAGGTGGACTTTCTGGGATTTATGGTGGACGCAGAAGGGGTCCATCCAACTGGGGACAAGGTACGGGCCATTTGTGATGCCCCAGCGCCCAAGAGCAAGACTGAACTTCAGGCCTTCTTGGGACTATTGAACTTTTACCATTCCTTCCTTCCCCACAAGGCGGCGGTAGCGGAGCCCCTACACAGACTCCTGGACAAGCAGGCCCCTTGGGTGTGGGGCCAGCGCCAGGAGGCCGCATTCCAGGCAGTCAAGGACTTGCTTGTCTCAAACTCTGTCTTGGCACACTTCGACGAGAGGCTGCCGGTGGTGCTAGCATGCGACGCCTCACCCTATGGCATTGGCGCTGTCCTGGGGCACCAACTCCCAGATGGAAGAGAGGTACCAGTGGCGTACTTTTCCCAGACACTCAACGCAACTGAGCGGAACTACTCGCAAATAGACAAGGAGGGTCTGGCAATCGTGAAGGGAGTAAAAAAAATCCATGATTTCTTGTACGAGCGGCCCTTCACCGTGGTGACTGACCACAAGCCGTTGCTTGGCTTGTTTGCCCCCGAAAAGCAGACCCCCCAAGTGCTGTCTCCTCGCGTCCTCAGGTGGTCAATTTTCCTTGCCAGCTACCAGTATGCACTGATTCACCGACCTGGGAAGGCGATGGGCCATGCGGACGCCCTCAGCAGGCTACCACTACCGGAAACAGGCCCTGACCCAGCACCTGCACAAGAGGTTATGAGCCTGGAGCTGCTTCCCGACCGCCCCATTCAGGCACAAGAAGTTGCACACCATTCCAAGAAAGATAGGGTCATCTCCCGGGTCCTGGACTGGGTGTGGAGGGGATGGCCCAGCAGCAGCCCCGGGCCAGAATTCGCCGGCTACACAACCCGCAAACATGAACTGTCGGCCCACAAGGGGTGCCTGTTATGGGGAAGCAGAGTCGTTGTTCCCCAGCCCCTCCACAAAAGGGTCCTCACAGCCCTACATGAGACACATCCAGGGGTAGTAAGAATGAAGGCCCTTGCCAGGAGTTATGTGTGGTGGCCGGGGATCGATGGAGAGATAGAGGCCTGGGTCAAACACTGCCAGGCCTGCCAAGAATCCTGCCCAGATCCTCCAAGGGCCCCAGTCCAGTCCTGGGAGTCCACCCGAGCACCATGGTCACGCCTGCATGTGGATTTTGCTGGCCCCTTTCAGGGGAAAACATTCTTCATAGTGGTGGACTCCTACACCAAATGGCTGGAAGTCGCACTGGTACCGTCCACTTCCACGTCCGCAGCCATCCGGGTACTACGCAGGCTGTTTGCAACCCACGGGCTCCCTGACACTCTCGTCTCAGACAACGGGACTGCATTTACGTCAGGAGAATTCCAAACCTTCACAGCACAGAACGCCATCCGCCACATCCGTTCGGCGCCGTTCCACCCTGCCACCAATGGCCAAGCAGAACGCATGGTGCGGACCACCAAGGACACCCTTCGTCGCATGACACAAGGGGACTGGGAGTACCTCCTTGCCACATTCCTTCTAGCACAGCACAGCACCCCCAGCTCAACGACTGGCCGGAGCCCCGCTGAACTACTAATGGGTCGGCGCCTTGCAATCAGATTGGACCGCCTTCACCCCGATAGAGCTCAGGATGAGGTAGTGGTGGGGGAAGGCAGGAACCCCCGGACCTTCGAGGCCCAGGACCCAGTGTACGCAAAGAATTTTGGGGCAGGCCCAGCATGGGTACCTGCCACAGTCACCAGGGTCACTGGCCCAGTGTCGTACGAGGTGCTAACGGATGGGGAGCAATGCTGGCGCCGCCACTGCGACCAGATACGGCGACGATTCCCGGGAGAAGCCCAGGAGGAGGACAGGTCAGAGGAGTCCCAAGGGAACAGCGGGGCAGTGAGGCCCATAGAGCAGGAGGGGCCAGCAGGAGAGGCAGAATCAGTAAATACAGAGAGGACCCGTGAGGCCGAAAGGACACCGGAACCAGAACCACGACTGAGCGAGCCGGTTGCACCAGACCAAACAGCCCCATCACAGCCAGCATCCTTGGAACACGAGCCAGAACCTGGAGCCTGGACCAGGGAACACCCCAGGCCGCAACGCACACGTAGGCTGCCGGCATACCTTGAGGACTATGAATGCAACCTCCCGGGCAGGACTGGAACTTAGAGGGGAGGGGTGTTATGTACTGAGTTGAATAGGATCCAAACTGAAGCAGTCTGATTGGTCCTAGAACAATAGGATCCAAATTGCAGCAGTCTGATTAGTCCTAGAACAATAGGATTCAGAATGCAGCAGTCGGATTGGTCCTAGAACAATGCAGCAGTATGATTGGTTGGCAGGAACCACCCAATCCTGCTCCAGATAGAAGTGAATCCACAACCTGATTGGCTTACAGTAGAATTCCGGAATTAGCCAATCATGTGCATCCCATTGTGTAAATAATGTATATAAAGCAGATACTGTGAGGGGACTTTCATTCATTCCTCCTCACCACTATGAGCTGAATAAAGAGCATGAAATCACTTTGCGACTCTGAGTATATTTCAATAAGAATATAAAAATAGCCTGCTGGATCAACCCAGAGGCCCCTCTAGTTCAGCATACTCATCTCACAGTAGCTAACCCGATGCCTCTAGGGGGAGCCCCAGTGGCATTGCGTCCTTTGCTGGTGCCCGGGGCAGGGCACAGAGGGTGAACAAAACCCACCGCACCAGCCCAGCCCTCGCCACTTACACTACCAGGCAGACACAAGGGCAGAGAGGGTTTATGGGGCCACGCTATGCCACCTGCCCACACAGTGGGGAGCCCAGTCAGCCAACGCAGCCCTTGATACTTCCCCCGAACACTGGCCCATACCCTCCAACATTTCTCAGATGAAAACAGGGACGTCCCATTCCATAATGATAAGTTTACTATTTGTACCCCACACACCTTACTGGGTTGCCCCAGCCACTCTGGGAGGCTTCCAATATATATATAAACATAACAAAACAAAACATTAAATGTCCTTATACAGGATTGCCTTCAGACGGCTCGGGGGTCGGATAACTCCACACCCTCCAACATTTCTCCGATGGAAGTAGAGACGTCCTAAGGAAAAGCAGGACATTCCGGGATCAAATCAGAAACTGGGATGGCTTCTCTAAATCAAAGATGCCCCTGGAATATAGGGGCATGTGGAGGGCCTGCTGGCAGCAAGGGGACCTGGAGCGTGGTAGCAAGGCCAGGCTGGACTTCGGGGCCAGAGGCCCCTGACAGCAGACAAGGTAGGACAGGGATCAGTGCTTAGTTCGCAGCACCTCAAAATCATGTTCCTGGGGCTATGGCTATGGCTACACCCCTGGGAAGCCCATGAGCTGAACCTAAACACAACAGGTCACTCTTTCCTCTATATTAGGTAAAGGTAAAGGGACCCCTGACCATTAGGTCCAGTTGCGGACGACTCTGGGGTTGCGGCGCTCATCTTGCTTTATTGACCAAGGGAGCTCCGGGTCATGTGGCCAGCACGACTAAGCTGCTTCTGGCGAACCAGAGCAGCGCACGGAAACGGCGTTTACCTTCCCGCCAGAGCAGTACCTATTTATCTACTTTCACTTTGACGTGCTTTCGAACTGCTAGGTTGGCAGGAGCAGGGACCGAGCAACCTGAGCTCACCCTGTCACAGGGATTCGAACTGCCGACCTTTTGATCGGCAAGTCACAAATACAAGATGGGTGTATTTTGATCGAGAGGCACAAATTTTGATGGGTGGCACCTGGCTTGAGAGCAGTACATGTGAAAAGGATCTAGGAGTCTTGGTTGACCACAAACTTGACATGAGCCAACAGTGTGACGCGGCAGCTAAAAAAGCCAATGCAATTCTGGGCTGCATCAATAGGAGTATAGCATCTAGATCAAGGGAAGTAATAGTGCCACTGTATTCTGCTCTGGTCAGACCTCACCTGGAGTACTGTGTCCAGTTCTGGGCACCACAGTTCAAGAAGGACACTGACAAACTCGACCGTGTCCAGAGGAGGGCAACCAAAATGGTCCAAGACCTGGAAACGATGCCTTATGAGGAACGGCTAAGGGAGCTGGGCATGTTTAGCCTGGAGAAGAGGAGGTTAAGGGGTGATATGATAGCCATGTTCAAATATATAAAAGGATGTCACATAGAGGAGGGAGAAAGGTTGTTTTCTGCTGCTCCAGAGAAGCGGACACGGAGCAATGGATCCAAACTACAAGAAAGAAGATTCCACCTAAACATTAGGAAGAACTTCCTGACAGTAAGAGCTGTTTGACAGTGGAATTTGCTGCCAAGGAGTGTGGTGGAGTCTCCTACTTTGGAGGTCTTTAAGCAGAGGCTTGACAACCATATGTCAGGAGTGCTCTGATGGTGTTTCCTGCTTGGCAGGGGGTTGGACTCGATGGCCCTTGTGGTCTCTTCCAACTCTATGATTCTATGGTTCTATGATTCTAAGTCCTAAGCTCTGTGGTTTAACCCACAGCGCCACCTGTGTCCCGGACTTCCTCTGTATTACCTACTATTTAATGGTTTGTGACCATGTGTAACCTTCCCGCAGAGCCAGAAGCTGGCCATAGATGAGAGGCGCTCCCAAAGAATGGCGAGGTCTGAATCACGGCACACTCACAACACAACGGCTCTTTACAGAAATAACTTGGCAGCCCTTGTGTTTGAGTCTTATAGAAAATATCTTTTTTAATTTAAATAGGGAAAGGAGTTCATTACACAGGTGAGCTTGCACGTGGCTACAGGAGATCTTCGTGGCAGCATACAGGCGCTCAGGGCTGAGGGGTCAGGCACTTTGGCCTAGCGTGTCAAAAAGCTGCGGCGGCCATTTTGCGGGCTGGCCTCTCTCCCTCTCCTTTACTCTGTCTTGTCCTTGTCTCCTTTCTCCTCCTGGAGAGCCAGGAAACGTTCTCTCTCCTTGATCAGCTGCACACCGCAGTAAGTGATGAACCAGATGGATAATGTGCTGAGGGGGAAACCTGAGGAGGAGAGCAAAGGAGAAGAGATCAACATGGCCACAGGGCAGATATTTCGTAGCTGGCCAGATAGCGTCTGTTGAGGAACAGGAATGTTATGAGAGAATGAGCATATCTGGGCCACAGTTTTAGACTGGTTTAGCAGTCATTCCCTCTCTGTACATGCTCACATGCACCTTCTACCCTTGACCCAAAAGGCATGCTCAGAGTTCAAGGACAAATTCCAGATAGGCAAAAACACTCAGGATGTGAAGCAGGGACAGTGAGAGGTGTGGCTGTGGGGAAATCCTGAGGGACAGACAGAGAGGTTTTTGAGGGGGCACATTTGGACCCTGAGCCCGAGGTTCCCCACCCCTCCCCTTCTATTAGCCTCACCTTTCTCACACTTGGGCCCCCAGATGTTGCTGGACTACAAATTCCATCATCCCTTGCTACCAGTGGTCAAGGATGATGGGAGTTGTAGTCCAACAACATCTGGGGGCCCAAGGTTGAGGAAGGCTGTGTTAGCCTGAGGTCCCTCATACTTTTAATCCAGTTCTGAGGCAGAGTTTTATGGGGAGGATGGAAGGGCCTAGGACGCCCCACACAGGGACCAGGGACAGAAGAAGTAATGTGTGCTACTGGAGATAAGTAAGGAGGTCGAGAGGCCTCAGAAACAGCAGGTGTTCAATTCCAAATATTGATCTGCATCTCTAGTAGGTTTGTTAGGTAAGCTGGCTAACGGGTACAGCCATGGTAAATATGGTTTTCAGCCCATCATGGTCAATATGGTTTTCAGCCCATGGTAAATATGGTTTTCAGCCCATTCCTCTGCCGGAGGAACGTTACCTGTTTGGAGAATTCTAGTGGTGACGAGAATGGCGAATTCGAGGCTATTGAGGGCAAGGATGTTGTACAGGACGATAGCCCAGAAGTTGGCTGCCCCAAAGAAGCCTCTAATCCGCCGAGACATTGCCTCCGACATTCTGGCCTGCCCGGGAGAAGAGACTTGTGTGAGAGTTTCTCGTGGGCATAAGTTTAAGGGTTAACACACAACCATAACAAGTATATCCACTTATAAACGTCATCTCCAACTCCTTGAAAGATTCCATCAATTGTGTCTCTGAAAAATGTTACACATCACTTGGGAAGACATGCGAGCTAATGCCAGTATACTGGAAGAAGCGAAGATCACCAGTGTCAAAGCAATGATTCTTCAACATCATCTTCATTGGACTGGTCATGTTGTGCGGATGCCTGATTATCGTCTTCCAAAGCAACTACTCTATTCCGAACTTAAAAATGGAAAGCGTAATGCTGGTGGTCAACAAAAAAAGGTTTATCAAGGCAAATCTAAAAAAATGTAGTATACACACTGACAACTGGGAAACACTGGTCTGCGAGCGCTCCAGTTGGAGAACAGCCTTTACCAAAGGTGTCATGGGCTTCAAAGACACTTGAACTCAGAACGCAAGGGAGAAACGTGCTAAGAGGAAGGCACGCTTGGCAAATCCACACCGTGATCAACTCCCACCCGGAAACCAATGTCCCCACTGTGGAAGGACGTGTGGATCCAAAATTGGCCTCCACAGTCACTTACGGACTCACTATTAAAACTGTTTATGGAAGACAATCTTACTCGGCTACGAGTGATCGCCAAAGAAGAAAAAGATGACAAGTGTATGCCGTAACGCCAGTAAAAGATCCTGCAATGTGTCTACGAACATATGCTAGTGTTGGCTGCACACATGCAACACAATAACCTCTGGAGGTATCCGCACCCTCAGCCCAGCGGGTCTTAAGAGTCTAGCAATGCATTAAGGACCAACACTTATACCTCTATGGCGGCAAACGGCTTCAGCTGAAAGAACTGCTGCACCCACAGCTCAAAATTGAGGCCAAAGCAGTTGCAGATGGACCAGATGTAAACTATTTCGCAAGGACCAAGCCAGAGGGTGGTCACAAGAAAGGTGGCGATGGTGGCTACCAGCTCCTTCAAGATGTTGTCGTGATTGCCCCCGATATAATCGTAGACGTACCTAGGAGTCAAAGCACACACACACAAAGTGAGAAGGTTAGCTCGAGGTTTCATGTCCCCAAGATGGAATAAGCTTCTTTTCTGCTGCTCCAGAGGGTAGAACCTGAAGTTGACAATTCTATGATTTGATAAGGACCTGAAGGACCAGGTGCACAGCCTGGGAGTCATTCTGGACTCACAGCTGTCCATAGAGGCACAGGTCAATTCTGTGTCCAGGGCAGCTGTTTATCAGCTCCATCTGGTACGCAGGCTGTGACCCTCCCTGCCCGCAGTCTCGCCGGGGTGGTGCATGCTCTGGTTATCTCCTGCTTGGACTACTGCAATGCACTCTACGTTGGTCTACCTTTGAAGGTGACCCGGAAACTACAACTAATCCAGAATGCGGTAGCTAAACTGGTGACTGGGAGCAGCTGCTGAGACCATATGGCACCAGTCTTGAAAGACCTACACTAGCTCCCTGTACGTTTCAGAGCACAATTCAAATGTTGGTGCTGACCTTTAAAGCCCTAAATGGCCTCGGTCCAGTATACCTGAAGGAGCATCTCCACCTCCATCTTTCTGCCCGGACACTGAGGTCCAGCGCTGAGGGCCTTCTGGCGGTTCCCTCGCTGCGAGAAGCCAAGTTACAGGGAACCAGGCAGAGGGCCTTCTCGGTAGTGGCACCCGTCCTGTGGAATGCCCCCCCCCCCAGATGTCAAAGAGAACAACAACTACCAGACTTTTAGAAGACATCTGAAGACAGGTTAGGGAAGCTTTTAATGTTTAATAGGTTATTGTATTTTAGTGTTCTGTTGGAAGCCGCCCAGAGTGGCTGGGGAAACCCAGCCAGATGGGCAGGGTATAAATAATAAATTATTATTATTAGGTGGAAATGGCGGGCACTAGATGAATATTCCCTTATTTCTCCACCACCGTCTGTGAATAGTTTGTAATGAGAGCAGAAAATCTCCCAGGGACCTCAAGAAACATTAAGTGCCATCGCCGGAAAGGAAACTTACTTGCATAGCCAGTCGTTAATCCCTCTGTCAAAGTGCCTGCGAGACAAATGCAGAAGTTAGATTAAAAAACAGAAGCTTTTGCTTTATTTGTTGCCCCTGGTTCCACATCTATTCCCTCCAGGGCACATGGCTGCTGCAAAGTGCTCTAAGCCCATGGGTGAAGTAACACAACCAGATTTTATTTTATTTACCAATTTATAATTCACGCTTTCATTTTTTAAAAAAATCCAGGCGTCACAAAGCATGCAAGAATAATATCAGCAAAAGGCTTCTGTAAAAACATCATTGAAAACCTCAATAAATACTGATTGGTTAAGAAAGAGAAACTTCCGTGTTTCAAAGGCCTGTCTAAACAATATATACGGCAAGGAATCTTTCACGGTTCTCAAGTGTGCCTTTAAATGCTGCCTCCTCCACAGTTCAAGGTGCCTTTCAAAGCCATTCAGAAGAATATAAAAATACCAAAGGCAATGAAAAGCCCACAATACCATAGAAACAAACAGTGGATTTAGAGTTATTGGAGAAATGAGATTTTTATTTTCAAGAGGCAAGCTTTGAACTGTCCCTCTTAGAAACAAGGTTTGTGTGTGTTCATGCAAGGGGTTCAAAAGTCTATTTATTTTTCCGATGGCTGTTTAATGGCTTTGTTTTATTAACTGTTGCTGCTGCATTTTCATTGGCTATTTTTTTTGGGGGGGGGTTGAAAATAGTTTTCCATTTTCCATAGTGTTTGGATTAGCCTTGAAAGCAAAGAGCTCAAGCTCAGTCGGCAGAGAATGAGACTCTTACTCTCAGGGTCCTGGGTTCGAATGCCACATTCGGCAGGATTCCTGTGTTGCAAGGGGTTGGACTAGATTAGGGCCTTTTCAGTGATGGCTCCGACCTGGTGGAATGCTCTGTCCCAGGAGACTAGGGCCCTTCAGGATTTAACCTCCTTCTGCCAGGCCTGTAAGACAGAGCTATTCCGCCTGGCCTTTAATTCAAATTCAGCCTGATCTTTTATTTCCCTTCTCTTCCCTCCCCTCTCCTTTTATGAAAATTACCTGCTCTGAGACCCCACAGCTAATTCTCCCCTGGCCTCCTCGCTGGCCCAAGTAGGACCAATTCAGCCATCTAGCCCTATATAATGCTTATTGGATAGATTTCCCCCCAATCGATTTTTGAAGTTTGAATTTTATTGTTATTCGTGCTTATACTGTATTTTATGCTGCTTCTATATAGTACACTCATACCTTAGGAAAAATACGCTTCGGGTAGAATATTTTTGGGTTGCACTCTGTGGCGACCTGGAAGTAACAGAGTGTGTTACTTCTGGGTTTTGCCGCGCACACATGCACAGACGCTCAAAATGACATCACATGCATGCGTGGAAGTGCCGAAACATGACCTGCACACGTGAAGACGCGTGGACATGGGTTACATTCACTTCGGGATGCGAACGGGGCTCTGGAATGGATCCCATTCGCATCCACAGGTACCACTGTATTACAATTAAGTGTTTTAATTGACGAGCTTTCGAACTGCTAGGTTGGCAGGAGCAGGGACCGAGCAACGGGAGCTCACCCCATCGCGGGGATTCGAACCACCGACCTTCTGATTGGCAAGTCCTAGGCTATGTGGTTTAACCCACAGCACCACCCATGTCCATTCGTATGGGACATAGTTAACTCTTTATTAGCAAAAACAGGATATGCACAGGAGTGGTCAGGCCTAATAAGCACAGCAGCTCATCTCTGGCACGTCTTGCCCCCACGAAGCAGTTCCTAAGGCTGAAAGTCTCCCCCCGCCTCTCCACAGCTGCCTAAGTCCTCTCCAGGGCAATCTCCCAAGCAATCGGAGACTGTGAAGATAAAGGTGGGGATACTCACGTTTCTGCAAAGACGTAGAGCATGGTGATGCATTTGGGTGGCTGAGGGGGGTCGAGGTGATCCAGCCTGGCGATGGTGTTGATGACCCCAAACATCACTGCGGCTTTTACCCAGTCGTAGACCAGGTTGGAGTAAGCCAGGCCAGCTGCGGGACAGAAGAGGAAGGAGAGGGGCAGAAGGTTGACGTACAAGGAAGCAAGGGCAGAGGACTATGTGAAGCATTTTGGGGAACTGGTTTGGATGCAGAAGGTCCCAGGTTCGGTCCTCAGCATCTCCAGGTAAGACAGAGGAAGACTCCCTATATGAAAACTGCCCGTCAGTGTAGACAGGACTGAGCTATATGGGTCAATGTCCTTACTCAGTATAAGGCAACTTTCCATGTACAGTGGTACCTCGGGTTACATACGCTTCAGGTTACACACTCCACTAAGCCAGAAATAGTGCTTCAGGTGAAGAACTTTACTTCAGGATGAGAACAGAAATCGTGCTCTGGTGGCGCGGCGGCAACAGGAGGCCCCATTAGCTAAAGTGGTGCTTCAGGTTAGGAACGATTTCAGGTTAAGTACGGACCTCCGGAATGAATTAAGTACTTAATCCGAGGTACCACTGTACCTATGGATGGACAAAGTCGTCCGTGTTTCATGTCTTTCCAATGTTAAATCCAGTTTTCCACATCTGCTCAGAAATTTAAGATATTTTGTTGTTGTTATTAAAAAGTCATCCTGAAAATCCACCCACAATTTAATGCAAATTTCTCCTAAAGTACACATCTTTGTGGGATGCGAGTGGCGCTGTGGGTTAAACCACTCAGCCTAGAGCTTGCTGATCAGAAGGTTGGTGGTTCGAATCCCCGCGATGGGGTGAGCTCCCGTTGCTCGGTCCCTGCTCCTGCCAACCTAGCAGTTTGAAAGCACGTCAAAAGTGCAAGTAGATAAATAGGTACCGCTCTGGTGGGAAGGTAAACAGGATTTCCGTGTACTGCTCTGGTTCGCCAGAAGCGGCTTAGTCATGCTCGCCACATGACCCTGAAACTGTACGTCGGCTCCCTCGGCCAATAAAGTGAGATAAGCGCCGCGACCCCGGAGTCGGCCACGACTGGACCTAATGGTCAGGGGCCCCTTTACCTTTACACATCTTTGTATGCAATTTGACTAGTATACATACTTTTCTTTGCATGCTAATGTATGCATTTTTGCACATGTTATCTGGCGTGAGGATTGCATTGCAAAATTCGGAGAAGTGCAAATTTCAAAGGAGAATTTTGCTTCGTTTCGCTGATTGGTTTGAGAAGTGGGAATTGGTGTCTCATGAAAACGCAGGCCTCTCCCAACATCTTTACCCCATCCCTGCATTCTACTGGAATGTCTCCCGTGAAAGTAATCTTAAGAGCACGTGGGAATGATCTATGTGGAAAACATATCGGAAATAAAATAGAGTGGCTTGCCAAATTATTGGAGTACTACAATATATCCAAAACAATGGGAGAAATTGGAAGGATCTCAAAAGAGAAGGCAGACAGGGACTGGAAGGTGTTTAAAAGATACTTGCAAAACTATATCGAAAAATCAGAACTCCTATTAGAATAAACAAGTTTCGTTTCAAATATTGGAATACTAAATAAGATGGATAACAATGTGTAATAGAAAAAGAAGTATGAAATTAGGTTAAAGGTGTGTGAAAGAAAGTAATAGAAGTGGAAAGAAATTGCAATTGAGTAGATTGGAAGTCTAACACAAAGGGTGAGGGGTGGTGGACGGTGATGGGAATTATCTGTGGGATTGAGTGTGGGTATGTTGTAGGTATGTTGTATGTATGTAGGTATGTTGTATGAAATGTATGTTTGTATGTGTATTAATGTTGAATTATTTTAACAATAAAAAAATTAAAAAATTATTTTTTTTAAAAAAAGGAAAGAAAATAAGAAAGGGGCTTCCTTTACTCCCTGAGCACAGGACTGAGGACTCACTCACCCAACGCCCAATCTGAGAGGTGGTTGACAAACTTCATGTCCGAAGGAAGGGTCAGGATATAGAAGAAGTGGAAAAAGACATCCACTGCCATGATGGCCACAAGATGAACGAAAGCATGGACACAGATGTGCCACATCTCATAGTCTTTGCGCCGCAACTCACTGATGTGCACCTGTGGTCAAGGAAAATGGGGGAGATGGAAGGACGTGTGCTTTGTTCATGGACCCAGAGAGAACATCATGTAGCATGAGTGACTGTCTCGGGGAGTATAATAATAATAATAATGATTTTTTATTTATACTCCGCCCTTCCTGGTTCAGAAAACCGGGCTCAGGGCGGCTAACAACAAATTTAAAACACTTAATTGATACAACAAAAAACAGCATAAAATACAGCATAAAACGTGAATTACAATAAACTCAGAATTCAAAAATCAATTTAGGGGGAAAATCCATCCAATAAACATTTGATGATCACCAGGGCTAGCTGGCTAAGTTAGTCCTATTTGGGCCAGTGAGGAGACCAGGGGAGAATTAGCTGTGGGATCTTCATAAAAAGGGGAGGGGGAGGGAAGGAAGGGGAACAAAAGATCAGGCTAAGTTCAAATTGAAAGCCAGGCAGAATAGCTCTGTCTTACAGGCCCTGTGGAAGGAAGTTAAATCCTGCAGGGCCTGGTCTTATGGGACAGAGCATTCCACCAGGTCGGAACCACCACTGGTGGAGGATAATCTGACTTCCTTAGGGCCCGGGACCTCTAAACTATGGTTATTCATGGACCTTAAGGTCCTTTGTGGGGCATACCAGGAGAAGCGGTCCTGTAAATACGAGGGCCCTAAGCCACAAAGGGTTGCCCAACAGACCCCCGTCCAAGAAAGGAGTAGCATGCCTTAAACTTAGGAAAGGAGCAGCAAAGAGCATGACAGTGAATCCAGCCCACCTGGTCATGGAACCGGTCAAAGGTCATGACAGGTCCGAAGAAAAAGAAGGGGAGGTAGAAATTGTATTTCAGGAGGGCGAAGATGGAGTAATTGCCTTCCTTCCTCTCGCAGTTCTCCAGGGCAAAACTCATGGCACGCATGATGCTGAAGCCGGTTCCTCCGTAAAAGAGAACATCTTGAAGATCAAAATTTCCTGTTACAAACCCATTCTGGACAAAAGAGAATAGTTACCACATATACCAAGGAAACGAGGTTGCTTCAGAGTCTCGTCTGGTGCATAGAAACCTCTCGGTTCACCCTGTGAACTAGATCTTTCAGGCAGCTCTGATCTGAACATATTTTTGAACAAGCTATATTATAATATGGGACGCGGGTGGTGCTGTGGGTTAAACCACAGAACCTAGGGCTTGCCGATCAGAAGATCGGCGGTTCGAATCCCCGTGACGGGGTGAGCTCCCATTGCTCGGTCCCTGCTCCTGCCCACCTAGCAATTCAAAAGCATGTCAAAGTGCAAGTAGATAAACAGGTACTGCTCCAGCGGGAAGGTAAACAGCGTTTCTGTGCGCTGCTCTGGTTCACCAGAAGCGGCTTAGTCATGCTGGCCACATGACCCGGAAGCTGTACGCCGGCTTCCTCAGCCAATAAAGTGAGATGAGCGCCACAACCCCAGAGTCGGTCACGACTGGACCTAATGGTCAGGAGTCCCTTTACCTTTACCTTTTATATTATAATATATCCCTTATTAACACCACCCCATTGGCGGGTTGAGCAGACGAGAATAAGTGTGGGTCCAATAGTCAAGAAGGCCATTTTTGTCCGAGCTGTAGAGGGAAGTGAGGGGCAGATGGGGTTTGTCAACCTGGGAAGGGAGCCCATCTAGGAGAAGGAAAACTCTGATTCTGAACCTCTTGTGAGGCTGATACCTGCAGCCTTGCAGGACATCTTCGGGAGAAGAAAAGCCCAAGGAGGAAAGCCTACACAAATCTGGAGTGAAGTCCCTAAGACTGTTGGATGTTGCCTTGTATGCCTCCTTCCAGCAACTCCAGTAGCCAAACTGGGAGTTGCTCTGCTTCTTTGCTCTGCTTTTCTTTGGGCTATATCAGCAAAGCTGAGAGTGGGGTGTGGTCACCTGCGCCCCAGGGAGGTCACTTTGGTGCTACTAATGCAAGAAAAACAACGCAGGAGGCAGCAACTGCGAGTTACTGGTCCCTGCAGCCACAGCTGGCGCTGTGATTCTCCAGCGATGTGGCTTCATCCCTGGAGGCACACTCCGCCGTCTCTTGAGACAGGCAGATGCCAACGAGAGGTCCGGAGGGTGGCAGCACAAGGGCCTTCTCTGCAGTGGCTCCCCTTCTGTGGAATGTTATTCCCAAAGAAATTGGCCTGGCACTTCATTATACACCTTTAGGCACCAGGCAAAAACGTTGCTTCTTAACCAGGCCTTTGGCTGACCTGATCCCATACCCTTTTAAAATGTGGCTCTTTTGGGGGGCGTAATTATTGGGTTATTGCTTTTTATTTTATATGCCGTGATCCTTTTATGTGAACTGCCCTAAGACCTCCAAGTATAGGGCAATATATAAATTCTTTTTTAAAAAATAGTTTTTATGAAGAATTTCAACACAACAAATTATCAAAACATATCATCTCCTTTTCATCCCCCCCCAATTTTTCCCCTCCCCCCTGAGACTTCCCTCAGCTCCTCTCTCTGATTTTTCAACACATGTTATTCTCTGCATATTATCAAATTGTCAAGATCCTTAAATCATCTGTCTACTTTGTTAACAATCAATAAATTTGTGTATGTTTCTTCAAAACCTGCCAAGGAGTCCAATTCGTCGTTGTTGTTTTTTAAGTAATTTGTAAAAAGCTCCCATTCTTCTTTAAAGTCACAGTTGTCCTTATCTCGAAGGCAATACAGTGGTATCTCGGGTTAAGTTCTGGAGGTCCGTTCCAGAGGTCCTGAAACTGTTCTTAACCTGAAGCACTACTTTAGCTAATGGGGCCTCCTGCTGCTGCCGCGCCGCTGGAGCAAGATTTCTGTTCTTATCCTGAAGCAAAGTTCTTAACCTGAAGCACTATTTCTGGGTTAGTGGAGTCTGTAACCTGAAGCGTATGTAACCTGAAGCGTATGTAATGCGAGGTACCACTGTATATAAATTCAATAAACAACAACAACAAATTGCCCCTCAATGCCAGCCCCATGGGGTAGGCTAAGCTGAAAGATAATAATAACTTGCTTAGTCTCCTCCAGTGAGTTCCATGGCCGAGTAATTTGGACCCTGCCTTGGATCTGGACCCTCCTGAGCCCCCTAACCCAGAGATAGCCAATGTGCTTCCATCCAGGGATTGTTGGGTTCCAACTCCCCTTGAGCCCCAGCCAGCATGACCAATGGTCAGGGAGCCCAAGAACATTTGGAGGCCACCACATTGACCATGTCTGGTCTGGTCCTGAGGACTCGGCCAGCCAAGTCCCTCTTTGGCAGGTGAGGTAGCTGCACACCGACATACCTGCCAGCTGCTAAAGGGCTCCACCTTGAAGGAAGCCAAGCTACAAAGGCCCGCGATGAAACACAGCCACTTCTGCTTAACGAGCGAGATGGTGTAGATGACCAAGCAGTGGGACAGGACGATCATCAGGTAAGTGCTGCCCATTGTTCCCAGCACGGCCAGCAGCCCGTACGCCATGTAAACCACAGACCTGTGCTGTGAGAGAACGAAATAACCTTTTGTCTACTTTTGTCACAGGCCTTTGTGGTCCGTTCTCTTCTGTTCATGGTCCGTGGGGCTAGAATCCCTTCCTCTGCAGACGTCCGTCTAAGCAGCTCCTTCAGATCTCATCTCACGTTCCTGGCTGTGCGGAAGCCTCGCTTCCCATGGGGAGTTTCCCTTTCTCCCCCAAAAACAGATTTCCAAGGGGGGAAACCACGCATTTCTGGAGATGGAGGAGAAATTGGGCTTGGTTTGCACTGGAACGCAGTCCGCCCTTGTTTTCACTCCCCCAAAACAACTGTCCTTCAAAAGTTGCACTCCTTCAAGTTCTCCAACCAAAGATGTACACAAAATGAAGTGTACATATTAGTGAAAATAGTGTGCAAACACACACACACACTCGCATCTCCACCCCCATCGATCAGCCCAGACACTGAGGTCCAGCTCTGAGGGCCTTCTGGCGGTTCCCTCATTGTGAGAAGTGAGGTTACAGGGAACCAGGCAGAGGGCCTTCTCAGTGGTGGCACCTGCCCTGTGGAACACCCTCCCGTCAGATGTCAAGGAAATAAACAACTATCTGACTTTTAGAAGACATCTGAAGGCAGCCCTGTTTAGGGAAGTTTTTAATGTTTGATGTTTTATCATGTTTTTAATACTCTGTTGGGAGCCAGCCAGATGGGCGGGGTAGAAATAATAAATTGTTATTATTCCAAGTGCTCCAAATACCAGGTTGCACACCTAGGATTCTGGGATAAAGAAGCACGGCTTTTTCATTTGTCCTGGTTCCCCTCAACCTCTGCTTCAGGGGTCTGGAAGCTTTGCCTCCTCCCAGATAATGCTTGGCTGCAGCTCCCATCTGCCCCAGCCAACATGGGGATGCTGGGAGCAACATCTAGGAAGCCAGAGGTTCTGCACACCTGCTCTGATTTCTGCAACATCTTTTCTTGTGGAGAGTTCTGGAGAACTTGGGAAGCCTGCCACACTTTGGGGACATTGGTGTATTAACTTATGGTCTCTGTGTGTGGTTTGGGAGCTGCACGGTTCAGGGGGAAAACAATGTTGTCCAGGGTTGTAAAGACTGCGGAGAGAATAACTGGGTGCACTCTTCCCACCTTGGATCAAATCTATGCTTCCAGGTGCCATAAGAAAGCTGCAGAGATAGTGCAGGATAGTGCGCACCCCGGAAATGATCTCTTTCAGCTTCTGCCTTCTGGAAGAAGGTACAGGGTTATAAAGACTAGGACTAGCCACCTGAGAAACAGTTTCTATCCAAATGCAATTTTGGTTTTAAACACAGTATAAGGAGTCTCTATGGCAGTATATTGTATTTAATTATGGGGTATCAGAGTTTTTAGGGGGCTAACCAGGCTGGGATAGCTGGGATAGCAGGCTTGTTGGTTTCTGAATGTCTGATGCAGATTTTCACTTTTGTTGTTCTGTATGGGACAATGACAATAAAGATTATCGTATTGTATCGTTTAGGTCTCTCCACTGCCCAGACATGAACATTTGTGGTTTATAGTTTTTTGCATGGATCAGAATGGCTACATTTTGCATGCCTTGAAGTATTACAGGAGAATCTGTACACAGCAATGATGCATTATCAGTGGCGTAGCGTGGGGGGTGCAGGGGGGGCTGGCCGCACCGGGCGCAACATCTGGGGGTTAGGGTTAGGGGGCGCAAATCCACGGGTTAGGGGGCACAAATTACTTGCCTTGCCCCGGGTGCTGACAACCCACGCTACGCCACTGTGCATTATGTTAAAGTCGGGGCTTCCAGTGCAATCTCAACCAACTCTACTCAGAAATAAACCCCAATGAATTCACAGGGGCTTTCTCCCTGGTAAGTTGAGTTAGAACTGCAGCCTTATCCCCTGGGATCTTGACTCCCTCAAGGCTTCCTATTCCCCACCCACCTCAAATTGCTCACTATATGACTAGTTTCTAGGTGTATTCAGTGCAATGATCCTCAAGTCCATTTCTATGACTGATTACATTGCTTGTTTAATTGCTGCTAAAGTAAATTTATTTTGGCTGCTCGAAATTAATTCACTAGATAGCTCTGGTGTATGTGTGCCTATTTAACTATCATAGGAGAGTTTAAGTTGACCAGTTTTGATCAATATGTTCAACACATTTAGACAGGCTTGAGTCAACATTATTATATTTACATGAATATATTTATATGTTGTTTCTGCAGAATCCACCATTGATTCTAACCCATGCCTTTCCCCCCAGTTCTTATTTCCATCCCCATCATTTCCAGCTTTCTTTTAATTTCCACTGGTGTGTCTTCATATAATTTTTGTTGACCTTGGTCACGATCCAGCCACAGATGAAACACTTTTCAGACGTAAGCATTTGATCCAATTGCTTGTAACAGAAACCTGCCAGCAGGTGGTGCTGTAAGCCTTACTTAACGTTAAAGGGCCAGAGTACTGTACTTGCTTACTTGAGGAGTCGTCATGGAGCAGATCTTGGCGAAGAGAACATGCCCAGAGAGGGCAAAGATGATGAAGTTTCTGAAGGAAGTGAACCACATGGCCCATTCAAAGTCAGCTGCATCCTGCAAGGACAGAGAACTGAAGCAGTAAGATCACAGAAGCTCAGATTTTCTGCTTTCACAAGCCCTGCCTCACACACAATCAACACAGCAGCCAGTCCTGCTTGCCGGAGAAAAAGTTGACACAACTTTCTGGATAATTCCAGATAGGTGTTTATTTCGGGATCGGTGCAGGTTATTCACACAAGTTTTTCTGGTCATTCACACGGCATCACAAGCATCAAAATTTGATCCTCTAACCTACCCGTCCTGTCCATTTTCTCTCGATTTACCCTTCCCCTGTCTAGAAGAAGCAACCATGTCCCTGGTTGCTGTGCAGTTGCATGGAAATATTGCAAGCAAGGGTTCCAATGGCAGGCAAAACTAAGTGCATTGCATAGGCTTAATAGGGCCAGCCCACTCATTAGGCAGAGTGGGGTCGCTGCCTCAGGCAGGTCTGGCGGCAGCAGTGAACCACCACTTGTGTTTTTAATACAGTGGTGCCTCGCAAGACGAAAATAATCCGTTCCGCGAGTCTCTTCGTCTAGCGGTTTTTTCGTCTTGCAAAGCAACCCTATTAGCGGCTTAGCGGATTAGCGCTATTAGCGGTTTAGCGGTTTAGCAGCTATTAAAGGCTTAGCGGCTTAGCAGCTAAAAGGCTATTAGCGGCTTAGCAGCTTAGAAAAAGGGGGGAGCGAAAAAAATCGCAAGACTTGCAAGACGTTTTCGTCTTGCGAAGCAAGCCCATAGGGAAATTCGTCTTGCGAAGCGCATCGAAAAACGGAAAACCCTTTCGTCTAGCGGGTTTTTCGTCTTGCGAGGCATTCGTCTTGCGGGGCACCACTGTATTCTGTTGGGAGCCACCCAGAGTGGCTGGGAAAACCAGCCAGGTGGGTGGGGTATAAATAACAACTTCTTCTTCTTCTTCTTCTTCTTCTTCTTCTTCTTCTTCTTCTTCTTCTTCTCCTTCTCCTTCTCCTTCTCCTTCTCCTTCTCCTTCTTCTTCTCCTTCTTCTCCTTCTTCTCCTTCTTGGATAAGGGCCCCAGGTGTGTGGAAAAGCCTCCCACCAGTACATGATAGGGCTTGCTGATCAGAAGGTCGGCGGTTTGAATCCCTGCGATGGGGTGAGCTCCCGTTGTTCGGTCCCTGCTCCTGCCAACCTAGCAGTTCGAAAGCACGTCAAAGTGCAAGTAGATAAATAGGTACCACTCCGGCAGGAAGGTAAACGGCATTTCCGTGCACTGCTCTGGTTCGCCAGAAGCAGCTTAGTCATCCTGGCCACATGACCCAAAAGCTGTACGCCGGCTCCCTCGGCCAGTAAAGCGAGATGAGCGCCGCAACCCCAGAGTTGGTCAAGACCGGACCTAACGGTCAGGGGTCCCTTTACCTTTTACCTGCATATTTATCAATACCAGTATCATAGGTGCCAACTGTGTGGGGCTGTGTGCGCTCCAGCCCCCACAACATTCCCCATGAAGGGGCCACGCATGCCGCAGGGGCAAGTGCGCCTGATGTCAGCACACCCAAGGGCAGAACGTATCCTTCCACCAAGTGTGCCCCTGAGGGAGCCCGCTGTGCCCGGCCTGCTGCCCAACTGAGGAGATGAGCAGCAATGCTGCCCCGACTTTCTATCTTCTGTCCACCTCCCGGGTCAGACCTGACATAGGAGTGGAGCTGAGCTGGGATGCTGGCTGCTCCCTCGTGGGGGCAGCCAGTGCCTCTCCTCCGCTCTGTCCACCCCTGAATCAGATTTGACCCGGGAGTAGAGCTCCAGTTGCGTGCTGGAACCAGACTCCAATGAGAAGAAGAAGAAGTTTGGATTTGATATCCCGCTTTATCACTATCCGAAGGAGTCTCAAAGCGGCTAACAATCTCCTTTGCCTTCCTCCCCCACAATAAACACTCTGTGAGGTGAGTGAGGCTGAGAGACTTCAGAGAAGTGTGACTGGCCCAAGGTCACCCAGCAGCTGCATGTGGAGGAGCGGGGAAGCGAACCCGGTTCCCCAGATTATGAGTCCACCGCTCTTAACCACTACACCATGCTGGCTGAGGGAGCCCGTGTGGGGGCGCCCAGTCACACTCCCTCCCAAAAATGCACCCTGGCCACGGCAGGCATGCTGACATCAGATGCATGCATACACATGAACCCGGGCACCCACTGTCCTGGGTACACTCCAGCAGGCCTGGCCAGTATTCACTGCCCTCCATGCTGAGTTTTTGGATGTTTTTCAGTGACAGGCGGTGATGCTGCTTTTGAACAAGAGCGAACATCTGTAGTAGTTGTGGCCCCATAGATCACGGGAAGTTATTGACTTCATAGATGCCTTGGCCCATAGATCTATGATTTCATAGATCTGTAGTCATGGCAGGACTATAGAGCTAGAACATGAGGCAGGTTCCTGCACCCAGTCATATTTTGTACGCCCACCCAGATGCACTTACCCATATGTCTCCCAGTCTTCATTTATGCCTACACAATTCACACATGCTCCACCCACATCCCTCCTTCATGCAAATTCACTGAACAGCCCCTCCGACAGCTCTGGAGGCAACGGGAATTTTTGGCAAATTTTAAACAGGTGTGAATATTCATTGCAGCCTGGACCGGCCCAGCCCCCTTCTAAGCAGCGACTGGCCAAAGATGGCCCCGAAAATTGTACCGCTCACCATTTTCCTGCCAAAGTAATGCCATCCTGGTTTAATGTTCTCCCGGAAAGCTTTTCGGTTCATGCTTTCTGAAAGAGAAAATGTGTTACTTGTTGGGGGAAGCACTGGGTTGCATCGAGAAAACACCTTGGCTCGGCCAATCTAGTTCCCTCCAGGCATTCTGAACTACAACTCTGTTATGTACTGAGTTTAATAGGATCAAATTACAGCAGTCTGATTGGTCCTAGAACAATAGGATCCAGAATGCAGTAGTCTGATTGGTCCACAGGAGCCACCCAATCCAACTCCAGGTGGAAGTGAAGCCGCAACCTGATTAGCCTACAGGAGAATCCCAGATTTAGCCAATTGTGTGGCGCCCATTGTGTAAATAATGTATATAAAGCAGATATTTCGGGGGAACTTGCATTCCTCACTACTATGAGCTGAATAAAAAGCATGAAATCCACACTCGACTCTGAGTATATTTCATGTACTGAGCTGAATCCTAGAAAAATAGGATCCAGAATGCAGCAGTCTGATTGGTCTGCGGGAGCCACCCAATCCAACTCCAGGTGGAAGTGAATCAGCGACCTGATTGGCCTGCGGGAGCAACCAATCAGGCTTCTGGAGGAGGTGAATCCTCAACCTGATTGGCCTACAGGAGCAGCCCGGAATTAGCCAATCACGTGGGGACCATTGTGTAAATAATGTATATATAGCCAGACGTTTGGGGGGAAGTTTCATTCATTGCTTCTACGAGCTGAATAAAGAGCATGAAATTCACACTCGACTCCAAGTATATTTCAAACTCCCACTGCATCAATCACCTGGCATCCTCCTGACCAGAGTTATTGCACCATGCCAGGATGGAGGGGAGGGGAAAGGCAAGGCAGTGGCAAGGTTGTTGCAAACACCTTGGCAGAACCACCAGATTGGCTCCACTAGCGTGTGTGCACCATGCCCGTCTCTCCACTGCACCCTTACTTTTCCCCATGTTGGTATGCTGCAAAAACTCAGCCAGATGGTATACTGCGGTGACTCGGTGACTCGCCACAATGTCCACTGCCCTTATTTGGTCACTTGGGAAAAAAGCCATGTCCACAATCTGTTACGGTCATTTTGTGGTACACAACTGCATGCTCTGGGTAGCTTCTGGTACCTGGCACAGACAAAGGGTGGAACCAGGGGTAAGTCAGGGGGTGAGCTGCACATGTACGAAAGTGGCACATCGCCATGTTGCTACGGCAACACACCATCAGCTCCAACTCAACTTGGCACAACAGAGGCGACGGGGTGGCGGGGAATGAGCCACACACAGAGGCCTGCACCCTTGTGTGCAACATCTGTGCAATGGCGCACTGGGGCTGAGCTTAGGAACCTGGCACCCTACTGCGTATGCCCTGGCGACTCCAGGGAGCCTAGGCAGGTGCCAGAATGCTGACCTTTACTCCAAGCGTTATGGAGCAACTTCAAAACTTCTGGCCGAATGCTTGGCTTTGGCTCAACAGGCTCTGTCCTTCCGTTTTACCCTCTTAATCCTCCTTCCCAAATGCAACAAAACTTTAAGTTGGCGTGACAGCGCTGCCTTCCCAGCCTCCCTGTATCATTGCACCACTGTCTGTGTTAAATCCCAATGCTCATGTAGCTCTTTAAGGAGCACAGGGTGCTAATACCACAGTGTAACTACTGTATTTTCCGCTCTATAGGACGCACCGGATGATAAGACTCACCTAGTTTGGGGGGGAGGAAACAAGAAGAAAAAAATTCTGAACCCCAGAAGCCAGAACAACAAGAGAGATCTGGCTTCTTGGATAGCCTCATGCTGTTCTGGCTTGAGGGACAGCCTTTGAAGCCTCCGCAGAGCAGGGGGGTGAAGGCCCCCCACTGCCCTGCGGAGGCTTTGCGCAGCTAACCCCAAGCTAGAACAGCAAGACGGAGCGCTGCGCAGCGCTCCGGCTCCCTGTTCTGGCTTTGGGCTTAGCTGCGCAGCCTGCATTCACTCTATAAGACGCACACACATTTTCCTTTACTTTTTAGAAGGGAAAAAGTGTGTCCTATAGAGCGAAAAATACGGTATACAATGAAAACTATTGTTATTGTTGTTGTTAAAAAGCAAGGGGCTATATTTTCCCTTGCTGTGGGCAGGCTTAAGGCTTCTCCAGACTGATGGGGGTGGGGCTGAGGGTCCCCCCCGCTACATTTCATTGATGCAATCAGTGTCATTAATAATAACAATAACAATAACAATAATTTATTATATATACCACACCCATCTGGCTGGGTTTCCCCAGCCATTCTGTGTGGCTTTCAACAGAATATTAAAATATAATAATCAATTAAACATTAAAAGCTTCCCTAAACAGGGCTGCCTTCAGATGTCTTCTAAAAGTCTGGTAGTGGTTTTTCTCTTTGACAACTGGTGGGAGGGCGTTCCACAGGGCGGGCGCCACTACCGAGAAGGCCCTCTGCCTGGTTCCCTGTAACTTGGCTTCTCACAGGGAGGCAACCGCCAGAAGGCCCTCAGCGCTGGATCTCAGTGTCTGGGTAGAACGATGGAGGTGGAGACGCTCCTTCAGGTATACTGGACCGAGGCCTTTTAGGCTTTAAAGGTCAGCACCAACACTTTGAATTGTGCTCAGAAATGTAGGTCTTTCAAGACCGGTGTTATGTGGTCTTGGCGGCCGCTCCCAGTCACCAGTCTGGCTGCCGCATTCTGGATTAGTTGTAATTCCAGGTCACCTTCAAAGGTAGCCCCACATAGAGCGCATTGCAGTAGTCCAAGCGAGAGATCCATCTCAGTGGCGGATTTGCACCAGACCATCCACACACCGTTCGGCTTTATTTGCGGTTCTGCAATGCTTCCCTGCTGCTACTGAGTTCTTTCTGCCTGGGGGGGGGGATTTGTTCTCTAGCACAAGAAAAGTAGGAACCCACCCCCACCCTGCAAAATAAAAGCTTGTGGCACAAAATTATACAGGATTTCAGCAGGAAGTCAAGGGGCATGAGCTGATGGGGAACAAAGCAGTCTGTTGTCCCCTAAACTTTTGCAGGCGCAGGCAGAATCGAAAGTGTGTTTGCATATATCTGCCTCAATACTCTTATAAGAACCTAAGATGAGCTGGATCAGGCCAATGGCACATCTAGTTCAGCATCCTGGCTACATCTGACCCTTTTGGGAGGCTCATTTCTTTGAATTTGCCTTCTTTCACTGGGTGGAAGCTGGAATATTATTGTGTTACCAGAGCTCTGAATCTTTTCCATTTTGTTTCTGTTTATTCACGTTATTTCATTTGCAGTAGTATCTCTGGTTAAGAACTTCATTCGTTCCGGAGGTCCGTTCTTAACCTGAAACTGTTCTTAACCTGAGGTACCACTTTAGCTAATGGGGCCTCCTGCTGCCGCCGCGCAATTTCTGTTCTCATCCAGAGGTAAAGTTCTTAACCCGAGGTACTACTTCCGGGTTAGCGGAGTCTGTAACCCGAAGTGTTTGTAACCCGAGGTACCACTGTATATATCCCACCTTTCTTTCATGGAACTTAAGGCAGCATACAGAGTTCTCTTTCCCATTTTATCCTTTCAGCAATCCTTTGACATAAGTTAGGCTGAGAGTATCTCTCTAGCTAGCTTCATGGCTGAGTGGGAATTCGAACCCTGGTCCAGCACTCTAACTGCTGCACCACACTGGCTCTCAATATGTTTTGTTTATATGTTTATTTATAAAATCATCTCTCTGCCTGGTTCTCAGGAGTCTATTCAGGCCATGCCCCTTCCCAAGCCACACCCCTTCCTGAGCCACACCCACACCCTGCCTTGCACCCTCATTGGCTGTTTTTGCCTAGCTATAATGCATCCTTGTCCTCTGATAGAACTTCAAGCCTGCCTTGATGGACAATAGAGAGGGAGGTGGAAGCAAATTATCATTGGTTGCTCCACCCACTTTGGCTTATGGCCCCGCCCACCCTGGCATGTGGCCCCAAGAAGCTTGCCCAGGAGAGAATGTGGCCCTCAGCTGAAGAAGAAAAAACTCTCCGCCCTTGTTTTATAGGACAAGTGGAAAAAGGGAGATGTCCTCTCCTCTGGCCCAGCTGACTCAAAGTCCCATTCTCTTGGCCTTGACTGGACGGAAAAAGTTACCTCTGGAGCTTTCGAAGATCTCCTGCCCGCTGTAAACGATGGCACCTGCCACGACCAGAGCGTAGAGCCCCAGCTCGTAAGTGGGCAACTGAGCTTTAATGCCCATGTTGGAGGATCGCTGCTGCCACAAAAGCCAACTCGAAGGGGATCCAGATCTGCAGAGGGAAGGAAGCAGGGGGAGATACCTTCACATTTCATGGAGTTGGTTGTGGGCTCCAAGGCATCGCGGGAGTTATTCTGCCCGCAGAGCTGTCTTCATTCATACATGTGCAGGGTGAATATTCCCAGCACAATATTCAGCTGTCCCTAGTCTAATGGGTGGTGCTGTGGATTAAACCACAGAGCCTAGGGCTTGCCGATCGGAAGGTCGGTGGTTCGAATCCCTGCGACGGGGTGAGCTCCTGTTGCTCGGTCCCTGCTCCTGCCAACCTAGCAGTTCGAAAGCACGTCAAAGTGCAAGTAGATAACTAGGTACTGCTCCAGCGGGAAGGTAAACAGTGTTTCCGTGCGCTGCTCTGGTTCGCCAGAAGTGGCTTAGTCATGCTGGCCACATGACCCGGAAGCTGTACGCCGGCTCCGTCGGTCAATAAAGCGAGATGAGCGCCGCAACCCCAGAGTTGTCCGTAACTGGACCTAATGGTCAGGGGTCCCTTTACCTTTACTTTACTACACCCACCCAGCCACCCCTTGGCCAGTTCCTGCACCCTTAACAGAAGCTTTTTCAGCCTTGGCCCCGATCTGGTGGAACTCTCTGTCACAAGAGACTAAGGCCCTGCGGGACTTGACATCTTTCCGCAGGGCCTGCAAGACAGAGCTGTTCCACCAGGCCTTTGGCCAAGGCACAGTCTGACGCCCTCTTTCTGTAATCCTCATAGAACTCTAGCCCAAGGGTTGCCATTAATTTGACTCTGAATTGATTTTAGAATGAATTGATTTTAGAATGTGTTTCAATTAATTGATTGTGATTTTATGTAAACTGTGTTACTTTTACTGTTGTTAGCTGCTCTGAGCCCGGCTTCAGCTGGGGAGAGCGGAATATAAAAAAAATGTTGTTGTTGTTGTTAGGCTAACATGCAAAAATTCAAGTAGTGAAGCTTTTTCCAGCAGAAAGATAAGTAGTGGGGGATATTCCACTCCAACTTATTTTTGTGCATGTATATATGTTTGTAGATAGTGTGCATTCTACCCACAATGCACTGTGAACTGCCACCTATACACTCCTAGCTAAGATATCATCCTACCCACAACTGTATCAGGCCTCGAACTCGCTGCTATCAGCTGCCCACAGTAGCCCCGGCTGCTATTATCTTCCCATGGGTCATATTCCCACAGAGTCAATAACTTAATGGAAGCCCACACCCAGCCCAAGCCCCCAAGCAGACAGGAAACCTCCCAAAGTACGACCAAGCAGATGTTGTTCTTGAGGTGTCGTACAAACTTCATGCACCCAAGGGAGCCAGCCCTGTTGGGTTCTGCTCGTTCTTTGGACTGAACACTACAGTCAGCACAGAAAGGAATAGAAAGGAATAACGTGGGAGTGACTCCAGAGCAGAACTGGCCCTGGACTGCAAAAAGCAACGATATTGGTGACCAGGGCCGGCCCGCCCATGAGACAGACTGAGGCAGCTGCCTCAGGTAGCAAAATCTCAAGGGGACACCCCTGCCACCACCATTGGAAAAGCAAGGAGAAGCAGCAATGGCTTCCAGGCAGATCTTGCGGCGCTATAGTGAGATCTCACCACCACTTCTCCAGGGCTGAGCCTAGTAACTGAGGTTTCAGGAAGTGTGGGACAGTGGGGGGGGGGGGGATGGCAAAATGGGATGGGCCACCCCTGCTATGAATGCAGCTCAGAATGGGAATCACTGCTTTCCTGAGCCCTTAGTTATTTTTTAGGATATTTTAAAATAAATAAATTATAAGTTGTGTGTACCATGTTTCTCAATTTGATCCTTTTACATGGTTTTGTATGTTTTGTGGAATTTTGTGCATGGTGATTTGCTGTTATTTTTTTATTGATTATAGGTTGGCACTTCTTTATTTCAATTGATAAGTGTAAACTGTTTAATTATTATTTGCCATCCTTTAATTTTACTGTTTACTATTAGACTCTAATGGATTATTGAATGTTGCTTTATTTGATATGTTGTTTATTTTAAAGTTATTGTGATTTTTTTTTATATACAGTGGTACCTCGGTTTAAGAACAGCCCTGTTTACGAACTACTCGGTATATGAACTCTGCAAAACCGGAAGTAGTGTTCCGGTTAGCGAAATTTACCTCGGTCTACGAACGGAATCCGAATGGGGGAAGGGCACTGGTGGCAGGAAGCCTCATTAGGGAAAGTGCACCTCAGTTTAAGAACAGCTTTGGTTTAATAATGGACTTCCGGAACGGATTAAGTTCGTAAACCGAGGTACCACTGTATATTGTATCAGATTGTTACTATTAATGTTTGATTTTTATGATGTTTTTATATGTATTGGAAACCGCCCAGAGTGTCTGGGGCAACCCAGCCAGATGGGCGGGGTATAAATATATTGTATAGTAGTAGTAGTAGTGGTAGTAGTAGTAGTGGTGGTGGTAGTAGTAGTAGTATTTGCACTAGGCAGCTGTCTTCCAGTACAGTGGCATCTGTTAGAATTCCTGCTCCATGACTGCAGTCATGGGATTGTTGTCTATCACATGACGGTGTATGTTTTGACTCCACAGAGTGGGAAGTGACGGAGACAGGATGTTTGTGTTACTGTGTTCCATGAAGTGGGACTATTGTCCTTTGTCCTTTTTCTCTTTGCTGTCTGATGCTAGAGAGAGAGGGAGCCATGTTGCAGTGCTCCATGAGTGTTTATATGTCAATAAAGTAGATTAGCCAAAATGCTGAGTTGCTGAGGTCTGTCACACAAGCTGCAAAGACTCTGTAGATCCCTAAGTGTGCCGATGTCTGTTGGCATCGGTCACTGTGATGTTCGGGTGGAAGAAAGCTTTTGAAGCTCCCGAACGATCAACCAGGAGGGAGAGAACATGCCAGTGGGGCATGTGTCTCTGCCAGGGTCCTACTCGAGTGTAGGGACAAGCTCTTCTGCCAGCTGAGGGAGCTCTTTGTAATGTACGATTGCATCTTATGTGCATTTAACTTGCATGATTTCAACCATACGCGGCTGAAGGCCGACTGGTTTAAATTGTGTGTGTGAAATGCAAAGAAAGCAGAGATCTTAAATGTTCTTCATGTGCCAGGCTCATTTGAGGTTACTCAGCACGTAAAGAGCTGTTAAGTTCTCCACCTTGCTGGGACCCTGCTCAGTGCGCCGCCTCTCATGTGAGCCCCCCAGAACCTGCTCTCTATGCGCCGGGTAGCTGGAGCAAGGAAGAGGTTTTAAGGTCTCCAACTTGCTTGCTGGGCAAGGTGAGCTTGCCTCTAGGAACAGGGGGTGAGGTTTTCTCCCTTCCAGACATCACCTGCAAGAACAGTTCCAAGGGATCGGGAATCCGCAATTTTCGTGCGCACACAGAACCCTTGGATCCAAACCACCCATGTAAGATTCACTTGTACTGTCTGTCCATGGGGAAATGTGTCAATCTGTCTTTTGCCCCGGGCAGCAAAATGTCTTAGGCTAGCCCTGGGGTAGGGGAGGAGAGAATCCCATAATAATCAGTGCTGGATTTACGTATAAGCTAAACAAAGCTAAAGCTTAGGGCCACACTCTCTTGGGCCTCCTACCAAAAAAAAATTAAAGGAAAAAATACTGGATGTACATTTCCAAAATATAAGATAAAAAACAAATAAAATAAAACCTACATACAGCAACTGTGTTTTGTGTTGTGTAGGCTCCTACGATGTAAGTCATGGGCCCCGCCTGCTAGCCTGCTCCCTAAAATATCACTGGTTTAGATACCTATTAGGTCCATAAATTACCACATAGCATATATTCAACACACAAAACAGTGCCAATTTGTTGTTGACAAAGGACAGCTGGACATATAAAGGGCCCCATTACCTTCAGTAGCTTAGGGCCTCATCAAACCTAAACCCAGTCCTAATAGTAATAATAATAATAATAATAATAATAATAATAATAATAATAACCCAGATCCTATAGTTTTTAACACCAGCCTGGCACTCTGAAATCTACATGCTATTGATTTCAGTGGGATCCAACAAGGGATGGGGAACCCACAGCCCTCCAGATGTTCCTGAACTTCAATTTGCATCAGCCCAAGCCGGCAGGACCAGTGGTTTGACTTTGGAATGGTGGGAGTTAAAGTTTGGTAACACCTGGAGCCCCACAAGTCCTCCATCCCTGGGACACAGCCAGCCATGCACTCTGTTCTTTGACTGAACGCAATGCTGCTACTTAAGGGTGCTTTAGCTTCTGGCTGGATCGGGGCCATATTTTTTTTTTAGCAGGCCCATGCAGCCACGTACACAACTTTTTTGTCATTCCTTCACGGATATGGTATATTGTAGTGTGCAGAGGATGCAGCTCGAATAATAATAATAATAATAATAATAATAATAATAATAATAATAATAATAATTTATTTATACCCTGCCCATCTGGCTTAGTTTCCCCAGCCACTATGGGCAGCTCCCAATCGAGTGTTAAAAACAATACAGCATTAAATATTAAAAGCTTCCCTAAACAGGGCTGCCTTCAGATGTCTTTTAAAGATAGGATAGCTGCTTATTTCCTTCACATCTGAAGGGAGGGTGTTCCACAGGGCGGGTGCAACTAGCAAGAAGGCCCTCTGTCTGGTAACCTCACTTTTCACAATGAGGGAACCGCCAGAAGGCCCTCGGCGCTGGACCTCAGTGTCCGGGCTGAACGATGGGGGTGGAGACGCTCCTTCAGGTATACTGGGCCAAGGCTGTTTAGGGCTTTAAAGGTCAACACCAACACTTTGAATTGTGCTGGGAAACGTACTGGGAGCCAATGCAGATCTCTCAGGACTGGTGTTATGTGGTCTCGGCGGCCGTTCCCAGTCACCAGTCTAGCTGTCGCATTGTGGATTAATTGCAGTTTCCGGGTCACCTTCAAAGGTAGCCCCACGTAGAACGCATTGCAGTCGTCCAAGCGGGAGATAACCAGAGCACGCACCACTCTGGCAAGACAGTCTGTGGGCAGGTAGGGTCTCAGCCTGCGTACCACATGGAGCTGATAAACAGCCGCCCTGGACACAGAATTGACCTGTGCCTCCATGGACAGCTGTGAGTCCAGAATGACTCCCAGGTTGTGTACCTGGTCAAGGGCAGTTACCTCATCCAGGACCAGAGAGTCCCCCACCTCCTCCCACCCCCTGTCCCCCCAAAACAGTACTTCTGTCTTGTCAGAATTCAACCTCAATCTGTTAACAGGAAGCTCACAATGGTTAGAGCTACGGGTTGTTGAAGCTCCTAGTCTTTACGGTTAATTTCTCCTTCTGCATAGGGGTTACCATCAGGGAATATCTTTGAAGCAAGAAAGGTCCCTGCTTTGCAGAACTACAGCCCCTCCAAGTGTCCCTATTTTCCAGGGGCAGTTTGGGATTTACAGAAGCCGTCGCGGTTTCTGATTTGATCCTGGAATGTCCCGCATTTCCTTAGGACGTCCCTATTTTCGCCGGATAAATTTCGGAGGGTATGGAATTATGTGGCCCCTGAGCCGAGGAGATAAGTAACTATACAACCTTTAGAAGACATCTGAAGGCAGCCCTGTAGAGGGTTAGGGTTTTGTAATGTTTAATGCTTTATTATGTTTTTATATATGTTGGAAGCTGCCCAGAGTGGCTGGGGCAACCCTATCAGATATGTGGGGTAACAGTAGTAGTAGTAAAGGTAAAGGGACCTCTGACCATTAGGTCCAGTTGTAGTAGTAATAATTGTAATAATATTACAGTGGATGCTCGGGTTGTGAACGTGATCCGTGCGGAATGCACATTCGCAACCCGCAGTGTTCGCAACCCGTGCCTGCACATGCGCGGGTTGCGATTCAGCACTTCTGCACATGTGCAAAGCGCAATTTAGCACTTCTGCGCATGTGCGACCACCGAAACCCGGAAGTAACCCATTCTGGTACTTCCCGGTTTTGGCAGTCCGCAACCTGAAAAAACGCAACCTGAAGCGTCTGTAACTTGAGGTATGACTGTAGTGAAAATGAGGTACCTAATTTCATCAAAGGAAAACTGGAGGGTGTGGAACAAGTTAGAAAGTGCCCTCAATGCAGCAGAGCTAGCTTGCCACAATTTTAAAGTAAAATAATTCTGTCTAAAGAGGGCTAACCCCCCCACTGCCTGAACAGACACATATACGGCCCCAGTAAGGCCAGAGGTCAGAATGACCTAATTGCACCCCTGCCTTTGCATCAATTAAAAAAACCCAACCCACTGTTCTTTGGTCCTGGAAGAAACGCTCAGGTGTGTTAATTCTACTGGCTCTATCCTGCATCGATTACGCCGAATGTTTTTTTAAAGGGAAGCTGCATTATTGATCACGGTGGCAAGGGAGGGAGACAGTTAATGGAGCCTGGGTCTTAAATAGCATAAGGCAGGGAATGGCACTGTAGCTGGGGTGAGGCGGGGCGGAGAGGGAAATCATCTGCAAAGCAGCCGTCCTGTCCAATTTTAGCTTAGTAATTGCTCTATCTGCAGCCGGCGGCGCAATGTGATAGCAGAGGCGATCGTTTTCCTGGGGCAGCCTCTGACAGGCGCTCGGAGATGCACCGAGCGTGGAAGTTTTACGGCCTTTTCGAACGAGCTTTCTTTGCCTGACTCTTTTGTTGTTGTTGTTGCTCCAGTGAACACACCTGCATGTGACGTCCCAAGGACCTCTCACCGTTGCGATGCCAGTATATCGATATCGAAGCTGCCACACTGTGGATGAATGCCATGGCCAGAAGCAGTTCCCTCCGACTTGCCCTCCGCACACCTCTCTCCTTCCAGCTGAGCGCACATGCCGTTTAACCCTTCGCTAGCCAGCAGCTGTGCCACTAGCGAATCCCACACAGAAGCGGCAGCGGCTGCAGGGGACAACCGGCTGGCAACTTAAACCACGCGCCAGATTTTGCCCTACCCAAACCCCCTTGGCAGCATGCAGATTCCCCTCTCACTGACCTTGAGAAACAAGCTGGCCAAGTTCAGCACCACCACCGGCCTGGAGAATAAAGGGGAGGTCTAGGATAAGAGGAGGCAGAGGAGGAGGCCGGGGCAACCTCTGTTTGAAAGTCCCAAGTTTAGATAGACATGAATGAAGGAGAGATAAAAAAGTCCTTCTGTAAAAAGGTCCTGTGGTTTTTGTTTGTGTGTTTCTTTTAAAGGAGTGATTGGCCGGTGGGTGCCCCCCCTCCTTGGCAGTTCCCTGGTGTCAGTTTAGCAAAGAGTGGAAGGTGGCCGGCTGCAGATATTTTTATTTTGGAGGACCACTGCAGAGAGAGGGGCTGGCCCAGGAGCTGCCTGTCAAAAGGACTGCTGAAGACAGCCCAAAACAGCAGCAGGAGCAGGAGCGGGAGCAGCCAAAGTTAATTCAGGACAATGTGAGAGAGGAGGACAGAGGAGCAAGGCGAAGCCAGCAGCCCCAAGGTGCACAGATAGCGGCTCGCTCACAGCGCTGCTACCTGGCCGCTGCTGCTGCAAGTCCCGGGCCAGCAGGATTGAGTTGCTTCCCTGGGGTGCGCTTTGCTGCTGCCCGTAAGTGTCGGAGGCAGTAAATCAGGGCCACTCGACACCATCCCTGAATATGCAGCTAGGGAAATGCAGGAGGGCCCCTGTCTCCAGCGCGACTGTCATTATTTTGCAGGAGGGGCTCAGGCGCATATGCCAGAACCTTAGCCATGCACAGCTGAATTGGATGAAAGGGCTTTGCTGCGCTAGCGCAACGAATCCACTTTACAATAAACCCTGGGGCTTTTTGTGGTTCACAAATGCACCGAAGCAGGATGCACTGCAGGGTGAATGGTTCAGTGTCTCCCCATTAACTAACCGGAAGAATTTATGTTATTTCATTCATTAATATCCCACCTCCTCTTCCCCCCTCGTCTGGGGCTCAAGGCAGCTTAAGAATAATAATAATAACAACAATAATAATAATAATAATAATAATAATAATAATAATAATAATAATAATTTATACCGCGCCCTCCCTGGCCAGAGCTGGGCTCAGGGCGGCTAACACCAGTAAAATTACAGTAAAAACATAATGGGGGGGGCAATTTAAAATACAGGTTAAAATGCAGCCTCATTTTAAAAGTAGTTCAAAGATCAAGACCATAAGGAGAGGGAAACATAAGGCTCAGACTGAGTCCACACCAAAGGCCAGGCAGAACGGCTCTGTCTTGCAGGCCCTGGTCTCTTGTGGCAGAGTGTTCCACCAAGTCGGGGCCAGTACTGAAAAGGCCCTGGCCCTAGTTGAGACCAATCTAACCACCTTGCGACTTGGGACCTCCCAAATGTTGTCATTTGTGGACCTTAAGGTCCTCTGTGGGGCATACCAGGAGAGGCGGTCCTGTTGGTATGTGGGTCCTAGGCCGCACGTGAAACAAGCTGAGAAGCATAGAGAAGACCATCATTAAAATGTCATTAAACACTGATAGAATTGAAATAGTATAAAAAGATCCATTCAAAACACAGACAATAAGAATAATGACATCACAGCACCAGCCCTTTCCTAAAAAAGGAAAAGGAAAACATCAGTTTCCAAAAGCCTGTTGGCAAAGAAAGGTCTTCACCTGCTGGCAGAAGGACAGAAAGGAGGGAGCCAGCATAGCTTCTGTAGCAGGGAGTTCCAAAGTCTGAGAGCAGCCACCACCAAGCGTGGCTGTGAGAGTGGTGGAACTGAAAGAAAGGTCTCCCCCAGAGATCTCAGAGCCTGGGCAGGTTTGTATGAGGAAATAGGAACTTTCAGATAGTCTCCTAACAACTCTCAGCACCCTTTATAAACTACACTTCCCATGATTCCTTTAGGAGAAGCCATGGGTGTTTAAAGTGGTATTACAGTGCTTTAAAGGGTGCTGTGGGTTAAACCACTGAGCCTCTTGGGCTTGCCGATCAGAAGGTCGGTGGTTCGAATCCCTGCGACGGGGTGAGCTCCTGTTGCGCGGTCCCTGCTCCTGCCAACCTAGCAGTTCGAAAGCACGTCAAAGTGCAAGTAGATAAATAGGTACCACTCCAGTGGGAAGGTAAACGGCGTTTCCGTGCACTGCTCTGGTTCGCCAGAAGTGGCTTAGTCATGCTGGCCACATGACCCAGAAGCTGTACGCCGGCTCCCTCGGCCAATAAAGCGAGATGAGCGCCGCAACCCCAGAGTCGGCCACGACTGGACCTAATGGTCAGGGGTCCCTTTACCTTTACCTTTACAGCGCTTTAAATGCATGGGGTGAATGTGCTCATGGTTTAAAAGCTTTGTGGAAGAAAACGAAGCTTCGCAAAATTCAGCTTTGTGGATGAATGCTGAATCAAGAGGTCATCCGGTGGAGGTTGACATATGATATATAAAATCTACTAGATCTACTAAAAACATACAATCACAACAAAAACAGCATGGCGCTAGCCCCCTCATTAAAAGCAGTCGGTTCCCAAAAGTCTGTTGGGACAAGAAGGTCTTCTCCTGCCAGCAGAAGAACAGCAAGGAGAGAACCAGTCACCAGCTTCTCCAGGGAGGGAGTTCCAAAGTCTGGGAGCCACCACCGAGAAGGCCCTCCCCTGCGTCCCCACCTAGCATGCCCTCAAGGGTGGCAGGACCTCCCCTGAATGTGCCCCTCAGGATGCAAAAGGCTCTCCAGGCTTAGATTTAATTCTGAGCTATGGCTTTTAGACTCAGGAAGCCACTGACCTATTGTATCTAAGCCAGTTTAGGACCTGGGTGGAAGAAAGGTGCAAAGGAGTAAAATTTAAACAATGCGCTTTGGAATGGGGAAACGGTGAGCACTTACCCTCAAGTTCCTGCTATTGTTAACGCTCCCCCAGGCAGAGAGAAGGAAAACTCATTTCTCCTTCTTTAAAGGGAAGCAAGCTCTGGTCCTTGGCTCTGCAGTGCAGCAAAGAGAGGCCTGGGGGGTGGCGAGGAACCCATGCAGGGACGTGAGCAAAATGGGCAGCAGAAAACTCTTGGCTCGCTCCCTCTCTCTTCCTGCCAGCCTAAGGCTGAGGTAGGAGCTGGTGCAGAGTCTGAGTGAACCCAAAAGACTCTAAAGGCTTAAAGGGAAAGCGTGTGGTTTGTTTCTGATTGTTCAGAACAGCCTTCGCCAACCCGGTGCCCTCCCATCAAATCCCAGCCAGGATCCCCAAACATTTGGAGGAGGGCACCAGGTGGGGGGGACGTGGGTGGTGCTGTGGGTTAAACCACAGAGCCTAGGACTTGCCAATCAGAAGGCCGGCAGTTCGAATCCCCATGACGAGGGGAGCTCCCATTGCTCGGTCCCTGCTCCTGCCAACCTAGCAGTTCGAAAGCACATCAAAGTGCAAGTAGATAAATAGGTATCACTCCGGCAGGAAGGTAAACGGCATTTCCGTGTGCTGCTCTGGTTTGCCAGAAGCAGCTTAGTCATGCTAGCCACATGACTCGGAAGCTGTACTCCGGTTCCCTTGGTCAATAAAGCGAGATGAGCGCCGCAACCCGAGAGTCGTCTGCGACTGGTCCTAATGGTCAGGAGTCCCTTTACCTTTACCAGGTTGGGGGATGGTGGCTTAGAAAAATTATAGCCTGCTTTTCTCATAAAGTGGCATATTATACTATACCTTTCCGTGTATAAGACTAGGTTTTGTTTTGTTTTGCTTTGCTTTAAAATAGGTTAAAAATCTGGAGGCGTCTTATACACGGATAGTGCATATGCCCATTTTCTAAAGTTGGGGTCCCCAAAAGTAGGGGGTATCTTATACATGGGGGCATCTTATACATGGAAAAATACAGTAACTACAACAAATGAAGCAATAATAATAATAATAATAATAATAATAATAATAATAATAATAATAATTATTATTATTATTATTATTTTATTTATACTCCGCCCTCCCCAGCCCAGACCGGGCTCAGGGCGGCTAACACCTGATATAAAACAATTGATCAAAATACAACTTAAAAAACAAGATTAAAATACAACAGTAAAACATTAAAATGCAGCCTCCTTTCAGTGGAAACTCAGATCAAAAACTTTTGGGGGGATAAAAACGTCAAGTCTTCACCAAGGCTATAGTGTAAATTGACTCAGAATGAGCCTCTTCATTTAAAATCTACAGCTAGGGATTATCGTATTGGAACATTTTTGAACGTGAGCAATACTCTGCGGTTGGTATTTGGTGAAAGGCTAAATGTCAGCAATCTGTGGCTTATCTTGGTGGATACCTTAACATGCTGATGGATTGAAAAGTTGTTGCATACGCTTTGCTCTGCAGATGAATTCATTTTTATACGCCACAACCGCAGCGAGAATATTAAGATGCGCAAAAATGGCGAGATGCGGTGGTACCTACTAAAGAGGATCAGCAGCTGAAATTCATGGAACAGGCTGAATTGGCAAGTTTAACAGGCAAAATTAGAGAGCAGGATGAGACTGACTTTAGGGAGAAGTGGGAAATGTTTGTAGACTGGTTAAAAAACAACTGTTGTAAACATGTTAAAACGTGTGGGCTTTGAATGAGAACAGTAAAATCGTATCTGAGAAAATTGTGGTGGGATTAACTATAATATGCAGCAATATTCGAAAATTTGAGGAAACCATGGAGGGGGGGAGGGGAAGTCCAATGATAATTGACTATTAATTGGAAAATGTTATACAGTGGTACCTTGGTTTAGGAACAGCTTAGTTTATGAACAACTTGGATTAAGAACTCTGCAAATCTGGAAGTTGGTGTTTTGGTTTGTGAACTTTGCCTTGGAAACAGAACATGTTTCGCTTCCTGTTGAGTGTGTTCTATTTGTAAATCGAGTCCCCCACTGCTATGGGAAAGCACACCTTAGTTTAAGAACACTTTGGTTTAAGAATGGACTTCCGGAACGGATTAACTTTGTAAACTAAGGTACCACTGTTTTTGTTTGAAATTTGTAAGTGAGTCCGATGTATGTGGTGCCTTGGAACGTACTCCACGTGTAACCTGCCTGTATTGTTTGCAATGATATTGATTTAGATATTGATTGTTACTTTACTGTGATATTCAGGCCCACCCATGAGGCAAGATGAGGCGACTGTCTCGGGCAGCAGGATCCAAGCAGAAAAAAGGCTGAACTACCGTTTGGGATGTATTAGTCAAATGTATAAGATTGAGAGTAAAGGAAGCAGTAAGTTTCAGGTGCTGGGCAGGTGAGAAATTAACCATTCGTGGATACCAGATTGAGATTCTGGCTGATATCCCCCCAGAAATAAGGATGGATGAATATCTCATTTTTAAATTTTCCTCAGCTTCTTAATGTTCCAAGCTTAAATTCTCCACATTTCCACATCAATTTGCATTAAAAAATGAGTTCTCATGAAAATTCAACAGTGAATTTCTCTCAGTATTCATATGCATGTATGCAATTTTGCCTATGATGAACATGTTTGCGAAAACATCTCCCTAAAATAATACATTTTAAGTCACTTTCACCAATAGATGCATTTCCAAACACACTTGTACATGTTACTTGGCTGGAGAACTACATTGCAAAATTCAGAGAGGCGCGAATTTTGAAGAATAGCTGTTTTTCAGTTCGCACACTGGTTTTTTAAAAGTGTGAATTGTTGAGCTTGCCTTTAAATGAAACTGGATCAAATTTCTCCCCAATCCTTACCCCAGACACATTAGTCAAGAAAATGGAACTCAAATTTCAAACGCAATCCCTGAGACAAATGAAAATAGGGGAGGGGGAGGGGAGATACTGTTAAAAAAATAGTATGTCAAATAATATGAGCAATAGTGGGAAGCATTGTGGTCAAAATGGGGAACCAGAGTAAAGAACTATTAGATGAAGGTTCACACACTGAAACTCAACAAAGGAATTCCATCAAAGTGTGGAAACGGAGGTAGTCACTGAGAAGAAACCACAAAATAAAGGGGAATTTTGTGAACCGTGGAACGGCTTTCTAGTTTTGTCAGATAATGTTAATTTTTCGGAAGCCGAATGCAAAGAGGTTGAACTCTCCATTTAGGCAGTGCAAATGCACAAGAGGTCTAAGAGGAGAAATCACAGGCTTCGTACACTAATACCGGCAATAGTGGGAAGCTTCTGAAAAGCTTTTGAAAACTCACCGGGGCTTGCAATTGGCAGGACACTCAAGACGTAAACACAAGCAAACAAACAAAGATGTGACTATATCCCTACATATCTGTTCATAACTCCTGTTGCAGAATGGACTCTTATTCAGTCTCTCCTGGTTTAGCATTGCTAGACTAGATGGGCCTTTGGTTTTACCCAGCAGAACTTGTTTCCATAAATGTCTGGCGAGACACAATACATGGCTTGGTGGGTCTGCTCAAAGTGCTCTCAAACATACCTTGAAATCTCCAAATCAGTCTTGCCTCCTGGTTTGACCCAATCCCTCTTCCTTCTTCTCCTCTTGCCTCTGTTGCCTCCCAAGTCTTGCTTTGCTTCCAAAGCTAACGGATCAGAGATCTGTTTGGTGACTAACTGAGCTCAGGTGAACCTCCTGTTCTGACTCTGGTTTCAACCTGCCTTTTAACTTCTGGCCCATCCACAACCTATTTTGGCAAGGATGCCACAGGTGGGGTCTTTGTGGGCCTGGAGCAGGTCAGCACATTTCCCCCTCCTGCTAAATGTTCGGGACAAAATTGCCTTCGCAGGTACGTTACATAGCAAGGCGGCTTGTGGAATAGCAGGTGAATTTAAGCAGGGCCTGGGGTAGCTGGAGGAAAACAGGATGAACGGTGTTGTTGTAACCCAACCAAGCTGGTTCTTCTGCAGCCAAAAGGCACAATTGGGTGCATTGTGAAGACGGGGACATCTGGAAGATGATACAAATGCGAGGAACAGCCAGAGTGGGAGCGAAGCGGCCAAGAAACTGCCTTGGAAATCAATGGCAAATCAGACCTTTTGTCTCGAAAGAAAGGACCCTTATTGTGGCCACAAAAGTGGGAATCATGGTGCTGCCGAACCTCTGGAGTTCACTGCTTCATTGGATCAAAGAACAACAAGGAATTCACCTTGGATCCTGTCCTCTCCCCCATCCTTCCTATGTTAGAACTCAGGCCTAGAACTTTGGGGTTTTTCTTGAGACAATGGAGAGGAGGGGAAAAGTTCACTAGGGCACAGCAGCTGATTTAATTGCAGTGGACCTGTAATTCATGATTTGTTACATGATTACAGATTTGTGTGGGTGGCAGGAAAATAAATAGATAACACTGGGAAACAAAATTTTTGTTGCATTGACACCTGCAGTTGTTCTAACCTAATTTCAACGTACTGATTTCATATCTGAAGTTAGTTTTGTTCTGTAAGTTCTAGGTTTTTTTTTGCAATTCATGTTTTTCATGGTCCGATCTGAAAAAATACAAATATTTAGGTTACAGAACTATAAAAATAAAGAAAAATTAAGATTGCAAAACAATAATTGTCATGTGGTTAGGGTAGATCAACGTGTCAGTGTCCACTTAAAAGGTAAAGGTACCCCTGACCATTAGGTCCAGTCGCAGACAACTCTGGGGTTGTGCGCTCATCTCGCTCTATAGGCTGAGAGAGCCGGTGTTTGTCCGCAGACAGCTTCCGGGTCATGTGGCCAGCATGACTAAGCCGCTTCTGGTGAACCAGAGCAGTGCTCGGAAACGCCGTTTACCTTCCCGCCGGAGCGGTACCTATTTATCTACTTGCACTTTGATGTGCTTTTGAACTGCTAGGTTGGCAGGAGCAGGGACCGAGTAACAGGAGCCCACCCTGTTGTGGGGATTCGAACCGCCAACCTTCTGATCGGCAAGTCCTAGGCACAGTGGTTTAGACCACAGCCCCGCCCGCATCCCCAGTGTCCACTTATTCCCAGTGTAAATATGACATATCGGCAAAAGTCGGAAATTGAAAGATAACTATAGCATGTACACGAAAATTGATTTCAGACTTGAAATCAGCATTGAAAGAACATGTAAGAACAGTTGAAAAATCTCATGGAACAGAAAATGAAAAAAAAAAAAGGTCCCCAGTGTAATGGCGAGCTGGGGGAAAACAGTCAGGAGGGGCCACCTGAGATCTCATGAGATCTTCCCAGAGCCCAGTAAGCAAGGCTTAGAAAGCTCTTTCTGCACTGAGTTTTCCTGCCACAGGACAGCGGCAGTGCCTGAAAGGGGAAGGGAAAAGGCGGCTTTGGAATCTGCTCCTCCACATATTCCCTCGGCTCCACCCTTTGCTTGCATTTGCCCTGTGCCATTCTTGTGAAAATGAGGAGGTATAAATAGGTGTCCAGGCAGATCACCCGCTGGGCACAGGATTGCGACCACAGCTGCTCTCTCAATCCCTTGTTTGCAAGGACGGCATTCTTTCCTTCGAAAAGGCACAGGCTGCGCTGGGCTCCGGTTTCAAAGGCTTAAGAGGGTGCTGCTCGGAGGCAGACAGCCTGCGCACGTTTCCAGCAATGCTCAATGTTCAGGGACTTTGCCTGCTCTCTGCAGCCCTCGCCCATGATGTGCCTGCAGGCATTTCCATGATGGCGATGTGGTTGCCGGGTTCAGTTTTCACACATCTAACATATCACACTTGTGTTTCGGACAGCCTGCACCAGATACTTGTCTTGGGTTTTGTTTTGTTTTTTAATTATTTTTAGTTTCAAATTTATACATTTCACCAATTTTACAATCATCTTAACATTTCAAAACTTGACTTCCTTCCCCCTCTTCCCGCTGTTCCTTAAATTTATTTTTAATGTCTCTTGCATATCCAAATCAACTTAATTTGATTATTTATTCATCCACTTTAAATACAGTGGTACCTCGGGTTAATAATAATAATAATAATAATAATAATAATAATAATAATTTATTATTTATACCCCGCCCATGTGGCTGGGTTTCCCCAGCCACTCTGGGCGGCTTCCATAGAAACCAAAAATACAGTAAAATATCACAGATTAAAAACTTCCCTGAACAGGGCTGCCTTAAGATGTCTTCTGAATGTCAGGTAGTTATTTATCGCTTTGACATCTGATGGGAGGGCGTTCCACAGGGCGGGCGCCACTACCGAGAAGGCCCTCTGCCTGGTTCCCTGTAGCTTTGCTTCTCGCAATGAGGGAACCGCCAGAAGGCCCTCGGCGCTGGACCTCAGCGTCCGGGCAGAACGATGGGGGTGGAGACGCTCCTTCAGGTATACTGGGCCGAGGCCGTTTAGGGCTTTAAAGGTCAACACCAGCACTTTGAATTGTGCTCGGAAATGTACTGGGAGCCAATGTAGGTCTTTCAAGACCGGTGTTATGTGGTCTCGGCGGCTGCTCCCAGTCACCAGTCTAGCTGCCGCATTCTGGATTAGTTGTAGTTTCCGAGTCACCTTCAAAGGTAGCCCCACATAGAGCGCATTGCAGTAGTCCAAGCGGGAGATAACCAGAGCATGCACCACTCTGGTGAGACAGTCCGCGGGCAGGTAGGGTCTCAGCCTGCGTACCAGATGGAGTTGGTAGACAGCTGCCCTGGATACAGAATTGACCTTAAGTTAAGTACTTAATCCGTTCTGGAGGTCCGTTCTTAACCTGAAACTGTTCTTAACCTGAGGTACCACTTTAGCTAATGGGGCCTCCAACTGCCGTCGCACGATTTCTGTTCTCATCCTGTAGCAAAGTTCTTAACCTGAGGTACTATTTCTGGGTTAGCGGAGTCTGTAACCTGAAGCGTCTGTAACCTGAAGCATCTGTAACCTGAGGTACCACTGTATATGCTCTTATAATACAACAGTTTATTACAATAATCCTGCCAATTTTCTTATCTGTTTACAATTTATCTGTAAATATTCAATAAACCATTTCCCTTGTTTTCTAAAAAGTTTGTTAACTTGATTTATCGGCTCCTCCCTTAAAGAGGGCACGTGTTGCAGTGAGACCGGGCAACCAAACCCTGCGTTGTGGGAGGGGTTAGATTGGTCAGCCGCAACACCCGATTGGTAGGTCCCTTGATGCAGGGTTTAATCAGGCCAATGGGATGCAGGCTAAACGGATCAAGGGACCTATGTACGTGACCCAGAGCTTCCTCTTTCAGAGCTTGCATTCAGAACACCCACCCACCTCTCCCTGCTTTTAGGGCTTTGTGCTTGACTTTGCTATGCCGTTGTGTGTCATTTGTCGTTGGGACAGGGGCATAGCAGGAATTTTCCTCACTTGGCTGATGGTTTGCACAAAATTTGGGGTGTTCAAAGTTACACAGGGATGGCCCTTGCTTTCACCTACTGTGATGGCCTGGGAATCGGATTCAGAGGCTGAACCTGAGGAATCCCAGCCTGCACAGGAGTCCCCGCCTCCAGGGCCAGCTGAGCTGGGGCAGGGGCTTGAACCTGAAGGGCCCTCACCTGTGCCGGATCCTCAGGAGCAGACACCAGCTGAATCCGCTCTGGCTCCTGAGGTGATGGAGGACCCATTGCCTGCAGGTGCGCCTCTGTCAGCCCTGTCAGGGGAAGGTGAGGTTGCCTCTGGGTCTGGTAACCCTCCAGCCTCTCCTGAGCTGCAGAGGCTCAGGGCAGAGAGGCGGAGGGAACTAAGTTCTCACAGGAGGAATGCTCGCCTTAAGGCCAAGAGAGGTGAGTCACCTTTGGGCCGGGACCGCCCTAGGCCTCAGAGGAGATAAAGGCCAGTCAGCCCAGTCCCAGGACCCTGATCTATTCCTGCCAGGACCCTGACCTGCTCTCCCTGAGTTCCTGACCACGCCCGGCCCCTTGCCTTGGACCCCGCTTCACCCTCAATGGACATCCTCCAGACCCTTGACCCAGGACCGGACTCAGACCACGCCGCACGGTACCCCCCCCCCCAGGACCAGCACACCTGCGAAACGATGGACAGTCTGAGATGTGCCCACATCAAAGCAGCTGGCACATAAGTAGGATGGATGGAGGGAAAGTCTTCTGTTGTGCTTTTGCCATACCCAAACCGCACACCCAAATCGTGGCCTCTGATAACTTGCAGAGAGAGAGGTATGGCATCTCTTTAATGGGCCGCACTTTGAGGTCTCACCAACACGAGAAACTTTGCTGCGATGTCAACATAGAGGGTCATTTGCTCCCACCAGCAGAAAGTCAGAGGGATTGTTGCCCTTCCAAATCCCCTGGGGAGGGGTGTGGGATCCAGGCAGTGCTAAACGGAGCAGGGCGAAGGTGTCCCCTGGGAGGTAAAAAAAAAAAGGCTGTCATGGCAAAAGGCAGAGAGGAGAGAAATATGATCCGCCTCTTGGCCTGGCTGTGGCTTAATTTAGAGCTCCAGCAGAAGTTGCTGCACTCTTCCAGTTGGCTCTCCCCAAAAGGAGCTGCTATCGTAGCAGCACTGGGTGGAGGGGGGCAGAAAGTGCCGCCAGAATCTTGCTGCTAAAAACCACAGGTGTTTGTAGCTGTGCACATGGGATGTGGGTGGTGCTGTGGTCTAAACCACTGAGCCTCTTGGGCTTGCTGATCAGAAGGTCAGCAGTTCGAATCCCTGCAACAGAGTGAGCTCCTGTTGCTCTGCCCCAGCTCCTGCCAACCTAGCAGTTGGAAAGCACGCCGGTGCAAGTAGATAAATAGGTACCGTTTCGGCAGGAAGGTAAATGGTGTTTCTGTGCGCTCTGGTTTCTGTCACGGTGTCCCGTTGCACCAGAAACGGTTTAGTCCTGCTGGCCACATGACCCGGAAAGCTGTCTGTGGACAAACGCTGGCTCCCTCGGCCTGAAAGCGAGATGAGCGCCACAACCCCAGAGTCGCCTTTGACTGGACTTAACCGTCCAGGGGTCCGTTACCTTTAGACCCAGAGAATTGTAGAGTTGGAAAGGACCCCAAGGCCCAGTCCCCTGCAATGAAGCAATCATAGCTAAAGCATCCATGGCAGATGGCCACCCAACCGCTGCTTAAAAACCTCTACGGAAGGAGAGTCCACCGCCTTCCATTCTACTGTCCAATAACTCTTACTGCCAGAAAGTATTTCCTAATGATTAGCAGGAATCTCTTTTCTTGCGATCCTGAATCCACCGTTTGCCTGCTTGCTTCTTACTTGCACCTAGTCCAGATGAGGCCACTGCTTGCCATCTTCCTCGGTGTCAGTGTTGCCTCTGTCGTTCTTTTTTAAAAAAATTGGAAGTTTATTTACAACAAAACACAACCCCTCCATACACAAATCCGCCCTCATTAAACGTGAACATAACATACAGTGAGCATAACACACAACAATACAAACAAACCAAATAAAAGACTTCCTTTATCCTGTACCTGGCCTCCTTATTTACCTCTTATAAGCTGTTTCTTTATGAATAATGATTAAGATTTTTCTAATTATAACTTAAATATCCACAAAGTCTCCTGCAGACATTAATCGAAACAAAATCCAGGTATGTATTTTAGGGCACTGTTTTGTGAAGTATTCTCTGCATTTTCCCCATGCTTTTTGAAACTCTTGTCTGGTGTGATCTCTAATTGCCTCTGTTAATCTAGCCAGTTCAATATACTCTGACAGTTTGTCTTGCCATTCCTTTTTTGTTGGCACAATTTCTTTTTTCCACTTTTTAGCATTTAGGATCCTTGCTGCTCCTGTGGCATAGAGGAATATTTTCTGATCTTCTCTTGCTATACCTGTGTCCGTTTTCCCTAGTAGAAAAGCTTCTGTATATTTCATAGAGTTATACTTAAACCTTTTTTTAAGCTTGTCATATACTGTGTTCCAGAAGCTTTTGACTTTTTCACAGGTCCACCAAACATGTATAAGTGCCCTCTCTGTTTTACCACACCACCAGCACAGATTTGTTTCTGTCTTATGCATTTTAGCTATTTTGGTAGGTGTTAAGTACCACCTAAAAGGGACGCGGGTCGTGCTGTGGGTTAAACCACAGAGCCTAGGGCTTGCTGATCAGAAGGTCAGCAGTTTGAACCCCCGCGATGGGGTGAGCTCCCGTTGCTCAGTCCCAGCTCCTGCCAACCTAGCAATTCAAAAGCACGTCAAAGTGCAAGTAGATAAATAGGTACCTCTCCGGTGGGAAGGTAAATGGCATTTCCGTGCGCTGCTCTGGTTCGCCAGAAGCAGCTTAGTCATGCTGGCCACATGACCCGGAAGCTGTACGTCGGCTCCCTTGGCCAATAAAGCAAGATGAGCGCCGCAACCCCAGAGTTGCTCACGACTGGACCTAATGGTCAGGGGTCCCCTTTACCCTTTACCTTTTAAGTATCATCTATAAAACATCTTGATTAGGTTTTCCCTCAATACTTCAGTGTTGCCTCTGTCAGACTCAACAGGGAAGAGCAGAGAGGCAAAACCAGAATGAGTTAGCTGTATCTCCCATCGACTCTCTGGCACCACCACCTGGTGGCCGCCCTGCCTTTCACCCCAGGAAGAAAGAACGGAATAAGTATTGTTACCTTAGAAATGGAAGCAAGAAGAAATTCCGACAAAAGAAGAACGGCAGACAAAATTAATGGACTATGCAGAATTAGATAAAATTTCAGGAAGGATTCAAAACCTGCGGGACCAGAGATTCACAGAAGACTGGAAAAAATATACCAACTATTTGAAGAGCAACTGTAATCAACAAATTGCGCTGGTAGGACTACAAGAAGTTTTGTAAGGAGGAATATATGAAACACTGCAAAATAGAGAAAGATGAGAGATATTAGTTATGAGATTTAAATGTAATAGCGAAAGTAAGAAATGTATGTTAAGTGATTAGATTGGAAATTTTTCAGATGTGATTGATGGAAGTCAAAAAATTTGTATAAGGTGTAAAAGTATGTTTAATTAGGCTGTGGATATAGGCTGTAGGGTTAGAAGCAGAAGATAGTGTATTTTAAAATAATATTATTTGTAAGCGATAAAATGTGAAGTTATTTTAAATGTGATTAAAAAAAAGATGGTTGGAACTACGATATATGTAAACTGCTAAAGATGAAGTAAAATGAAAATCAGATAGGTCGGACTTGGGGAAGCTCACCTAACAATGTTTAGAAAAAATAAGGATAAGACAAGAATTTGTTTGTATTGTTTGTTTTTCTGTTTGTGTTGTTTATTTGTGTTATAAAATGAATTAAAAAAATTAGGACAAAAAATTGTTATACATACAGTGGTGCCTCGCAAGACGAAATTAATTCGTTCCGCGAGTTTTTTCGTCTAGCGAATTTTTCGTCTTGCGAAGCACGGTGTCGGAAAAGTTTTGGAAAAGCTTCAAAAATCACCAAAAACCTCAAAAAAGGCTACCACACTGCGTTCTATGAGTTGCTCCTCGAAGTCAAGTCGCAACTGTATTAATGGTGTTAAGAAAAAGGAAACAAACTTGCAAGACGTTTTCGTCTTGCGAAGCAAGCCCATAGGGAAATTCGTCTTGCGAAGCAGCTCAAAAACCGCAAAACCCTTTTGTCTAGTGAATTTTTCGTCTTGCGAGGCATTCGTCTTGCGGGGCACCACTGTAATTTTCCCGAAAAAAACCACCTCGTCTTATACACTGAAAAATACGGTGCATTTCTCGAGTTGCTCTAAAACAACTTTCACCATACGATTCCTCGCCGCGCTCTCTCGTTCTGTCGCACACAGCGCTTGACAAACATCCAAATCTGCTGAAGTGGTTGGAGGAAACAGGCGAGATAGACAAAGGGGTCCCTTGGCATTCTCCGTGGCGATGCCGTGCCTCTTGGCTTCGCTGAGTTTGGTGTTGGCATCCTGCCCTGCCTGGAGCCACGGCTTGAATGGCAAGTGAAAATTGTTTTGCAGCAGACGTCACCTGCTTTGTTGACCAAGGAAAAAGGTCTCATCAGGACAGGCTACACATTACAAGCAAAAGCGTGCCACAGAGAGACCCGGCAGAATGACTTCAATTCATTTTTTTCTTATTTATTTATTTTTTCCTTCAAAATTTTTTCTTCATTTTATAACACAAATAAAGAACACAAACAGCAAAACAAACAAATTCTTCTCATATCCTTATTTTTGTAAACATTGTTAAGTGGGCTTTCCTAAGTCCCACCTATCTGATTTTCATTTTACTTCGTCTTTACATATATCATAGTTTCTAACCATCTTTTTTTTTAAATCACATTTAAAATAACTTCGCATTTTATCGCTTACAAATAATATTATTTTTAAAATACACTATCTTCTACTTCTAACCCGACAGCCTATATCCACTTCCAAAGCTATTCTGAGACTTAAATATTAACATCGCTCTTAACCACTACACCACACTGGCTCTGGAAACATCATCTGAATTGCCCCTCACTGTTCTGGTGGTTGAAGTTTTAAAACAACACAGTTGCTGCCATCTAGTGGAAAGCACCTTCTGACCAACGCAAACAGAAGAGCTTCCTCATAATTATCTGTTTCTCTGAATCCCTTCTCAGACTCTGAATTATTTGATTATAATCTTGTGGATTTGTGGCTGAGGCGAGTTTTGAACCAGGGTCTTTAGACTTGAGACACATGGCCACTTTCGCTAGCTCATCTAATCCTTTTTTAAAAGATCGTAGCTATTTACAACGTAGTAATACCACCCACATGCTTGGTACCTGACAGACCGAAATCGGCAAAAGGCAGGCGCAGTACGCCATTTTGGATTTTGACTGGGAGAGGAAGAGGCAAATGGGAACTGAAAATGCAGCTGGATTTGGGGTCAGAAATACATGTAACAATACAAGCAGAGGGTTCTCAGCTCCATAACACTAATTGGGGGCAGAGAACTGGAAGACAGGATTAATAGCCATTAATAGGGAAAAAAGAATGTGAAAATGAAGGTCAAAAACCAAAAAAGGAGTGGTCTGAGACCTTCTCACAGCATTTGTATATAAAACCAATCATATGTGTGTTCGTGTATATATAAGGTAAAGGGACCCCTGACCATTAGGTCCAGTCGTGGCCGACTCAGGGGTTGTGGCGCTCATCTCGCTTTATTGGCCAAGGGAGCCGGTGTACAGCTTCCGGGTCATGTGGCCAGCATGACTAAGCCACTTCTGGCGAACCAGAGCAGCGCACGGAAACGCCGTTTACCTTCCCACCAGAGCGGTACCTATTTATCTACTTGCACTTTGACGTGCTTTCGAACTGCTAGGTTGGCAGGAGCAGGGACCGAGCAATGGGAGCTCACCCATCACGGGGATTCGAACCACCAACCTTCTGATCAGCAAGTCTTAGGCCCTGTGGTTTAACCCAAGGTGCTACCCGCGTCCCATATATATATTACTTGCAGTTTAATCAAGAGACGCTTGTTACCATCAAAACCTAATAGAAAGGCGGTGTTGGTTAGAATAATATGTTTAATAAAAGCAGTCATTGGGTTAGATTTATACTGTGTCAATCAATATCACTGAGAACACCATGATAAAGCCAAGGAACGAAAGAATTTTACAGATTTGAAATTCCAGTTTGGTCACAGCTGTAAGGTTACATCTATTAGCTGCGAACAACAGGATAGGAACATTTATTGACACATATGGGTAGGTTGCTGTAAAAACAGCAGCTACAGGTCTGCTGCCTTTTTAAAACATTTTGTCTTTTGGGTTTTTAATTCCATTCTAAAGACTTCTTTTTAACTTATTGATGTTTCAACACTGCTTCACATCATGGCCTGCCAACAGACAACAATTCAAACTAGACTGTTTCCTTGCTTAGGAAAAGAGGCAGCAGGCCTGAAGATAACAGCTGTTGCCCAACCAGAGATTTGAAGAAGGCTGATTTAATTGCTGCTCATTATTGGGTTGAATTTTTGGCTGGTGATTACAGTGGTGCCTCGCAAGACGAAATTAATTCATTCCGCGTGTTTTTTCGCCTAGCGAATTTTTCGTCTTGCGAAGCACGGTGTCGGAAAAGTTTTGGAAAAGCTTCAAAAATCACCAAAAACCTCAAAAAAGGCTACCACACTGCGTTCTATGAGTTGCTCCTCGAAGTCAAGTCACAACTGTATTAACGGTGTTAAGAAAAAGAAAAAACAAACTTGCAAAAAACGCAAGACGTTTTCGTCTTGCGAAGCAAGCCCATAGGGAAAATCGTCTTGCGAAGCAAGCCCATAGGGAAAATCGTCTTGCGAAGCAGCTCAAAAACTGTAAAACCCTTTCGTCTAGCGAATTTTTCGTCTTGTGAAGCACGGTGTCGGAAAAGTTTTGGAAAAGCTTCAAAAATCACCAAAAACCTCAAAAAAGGCTACCACGCCGCGTTCTATGAGTTGCTCCTCGAAGTCAAGTCGCAACTGTATTAACGGTGTTAAGAAAAAGGAAACAAACTTGCAAAAAACGCAAGACGTTTTCGTCTTGCGAAGCAAGCCCATTGGGAAATTCGTCTTGCGAAGCAGCTCAAAAACCGCAAAACCCTTTCGTCTAGCGAGTTTTTCGTCTTGCGTGGCACCACTGTACAAGCGTAGAACAGGATATAACCAGCACCCCCTGGCCACTAACAGATCCATTTTCCTCCTGGAGGGAGGCAAGTGATCTCCCAACCTCATGATGAGGTTCAGGAAGCGGTGAGACCATCTTGTCATTGGTGAGGGCTCCCCACAACCTCTCTTCCTCTCCAAGCTTTGAGCCGGACAGGAATCCAGGGGTGTCACAATCAAGAACTGCCCCACTCAGGGGAGGCTCAGAATTGGTGGCAATGACAGATTTTGGCTTGCTACCAGGGGGAATCCAAATGTATGGAGGATCTTGCTGCACTGCTAAGGGTTCAGCATTCTGTGAATGTGGGTGGCGCTGTGGTCTAAACCACTGAGCCTCTTGGGCTTGCCGATCGGAAGGTTGGTGGTTCGAATCCCCACAACAGAGTGAGCTCCCATTGCTCTGTCCCAGCTTCTGCCAACCTAGCAGTTCAAAAGCATGCCAGTGCAAGCAGGTAAATAGGTACCACTGCAGTTGGAAGGTAAAGGGCGTTTCCATACGCTCTGGCTTCCATCACGGTGTTCTGTTGCACCAGAAGCGGTTTAGTCATGCTGGCCACAGGACCCCGAAAGCTGTCTGTGGACAAATGCCAGCTCACTCAGCCTGAAAGCAAGATGAGCGCTGCAATCCCATAGTCGCCTTTGATGGGATTTAACCGTCCAGGGGTCCTTTACCTTTTTATTCTGTGTTTAATTCTGTGCTACCAAAGAAAAGTGTGTTTTTTGGCAATTGAGAGAGAGAGAGAGAGAGAGAGAAGAATTCAAGATGCTGTAATGCCACCCAGAGTGAAAAGAAGTGGAAGTTTTAGAATTTAATGTTAGGTAATAAATCATCAATGGGACGTGGGTGGCGCTGTGGTCTAAACCACAGAGACTAGGGCTTGCCGATTGGAAGGTCGGCGGTTCGAATCCCCGCGATGGGGTGAGCTCCCGTTGTTTGGTCCCAGCTCCTGCCAACCTAGCAGTTCGGAAGCACACAAAAAGTGCAAGTAGATAAATAGGTACTGCTCTGGCGGGAAGGTAAACGGCGTTTCCATGCGCTGCTCTGGTTTGCCAGAGTGGCTCAGTCATGCTGGCCACATGACCTGGAAAAACTGTCTGTGGACAAACGCTGGCTCCCTTGGCCAGTAAAGCGAGATGAGCGCCACAACCCCAGAGTAGTCCGCAACTGGACTTAACGGTCAAGGGTACCTTTAATAAATCATCATCATCATTTTCATTATAATCACCATCATAATTTTATTATTTATACCACACCCATCTGGCTGGGTTTCCCCAGCCACTCTGGGGAGCTTAAAGCATATACAAAAACATAGCAAAGCATCAAACATTAAAAACTAAATAAAGATTAAACTATTTACAATCTGCTATTTAAGGGTCACATCATAAGGGTTAATCTTCCACCACAATTGTTTCTAATTCAGAGCTAAGAGAGGTTGACTACCTATCTCTTAAACAGGCATGGCACCAACACAGGGATATCCCTCACTTTGTTGCTTTGCTTGTTCACAACCCAGAGGAGCAACCTCTGAAGAGAGTGCCTTACGTGTTGGGTAGGCTTAGTGAAAAAGGGTTGCATGTTGTGAAAATTTATCAATTGATGGTCACACTCAAGAGAGAGAGAGGAATCGCTTTTGCCGCCAACAACCTAATGCAGAGCCACACTGGCAGCATAGAGTTTAACACTGTGCATGAGATTGTGCAAAGTTCTTATTATTGCAGCGCCATTTCTGAGTGAGGTCTTTCTCTAGGGTACATAAGAACTCTGGACAGGCTTCAATTGACCGCTTCCTAGGGCTTGGGCTTCACCCAGTATTCTTGATACATGGAATAAATGACACCTGGAAGAGAGAGAGAGAAAGGTGTGTTAGATAGGAGGGTTTGAGTTCAAAGCCGTCTTTCTTTGACTGGGGAAAGAGACGGCAACAAAAACTACATCCTTGCTAGAAGACCGATCCCAAACAGTGGGACCAAGGAAGTCAGATTTAACAGTGTGATCTGTTGCGTATTCTTACTATGTAGGACACACATCTTGTAAGGTAAAATCAGGGCGGGGGGGGGAGGTCCAGAACACTTTGCCAGGGATCAGTTTGCCTGTTTCTATTTCTGTGTAATGGGTGCAGAGGAACCAGCTTGGGAACCATGACGGGAAGAAGGCTCAGAGCTCGGGGAGTGATGGTGGGGAAGTGATGAGTGGTCAGAGGGAGAAGACGGGGAGGAGGAGGTGTTGCAAGCTGAAGAGGGAATGGGGCTTAGTGAGCAGGGGGAATTTGTGGTAGAGAGAAGTCCAAAATCAGAGGCAGAGACGGAAGCAGGAGAGGAGGGAGGCCAAGAGGCAGAGATGAGTCAGGCTTGTGAAGAGTCATGGGTGTTTCCACCTCCTGCTGCAACAAGCTCCACCCCCCTCTGACTCCCAGAATCAGAAGCGGCATGAAAAGGGCAGAGAAGAGCTTGGCTGCACAGAGGCATAGTCTCTGATTGCTTGGGAAAAGCCCTGGAGGGGAGGGAACTTACTGTATGTTTCGCTCTATAAGACACACTTTTTCCCTCCTAAAAAGGGGAAATGTGTGTGCGTCTTATGGAGCGAATGCAGGCTGCGCAGCTATCCCAGAAGCCAGAACAGCAAGAGGGATTGCTGTGCAGTGATCCCGCTGGCTGTTCTGGCTTCTGGCATTCAGAATATTTTTTTCTTGTTTTCCTCCTCCAAAAACTAGGTGCGTCTTATGGTCTGGTGCGTCTTATAGAGCGAAAAATACGGTAGATGGCTGTGGGAAGGCAGAGATTTTCAGTCTCAGCAGCCGATTCATGGGGCCAGACCTACCAAGGGTGACCTGCTGTGCTCATTAGAACCAACAGCCAAGTCTGTGAATATCATGTTTTTGCTAATGGAGAGTTAAATCCAACTTTGAACGTTGATCCTCCACCTGATAGAAGGCTCTTGCCACTCAGATCACAGGAAACAGCCTGCACAGCACAAGAGCAGCCCACATCAACCCACCCTCTCCGGTACCTTGGGAAGCTGAAACAAAGGTTTTCAGGGAAAGGCTGTTTGCCACTTAGCAGATCAAGGCACAGGAGTCTCACGTTTCAGTACGTACCGCAGGTCATGGCCCCCACAACGAATCCCTGCGCTGCGACACGCATATGAATCAGGTGGACGGACATTTTGGTGTCCCCTCTGTGCTTCAGCTTGTACAGCCCGTAGGCCACCACGGCTGCAAAACCCGAAATGCCTAGAATAGGGGAAGAGAGGGTGAGAAGGTTTTTGAATTCCTTGTTTGCCAGCCATGGAAGATAGGAAGTGCCTACAGAGGGTGGTGAATACAGCACAAGATACTATGGGCTTTCCCGTGAATCCGCTGGATGAAATAGCAGAAGAACGTTGCCCCGGGAGAGTGAGGAAAATTCTCAGGGTTGATTCACACCCTGGCTGGCACTTTCTTGATCTCCTGCCCTCGGGCAGAAGATATAGAAGCAGGATTAGTCGTGCCAACAGGGTAAAGAACAGCTTCTATCCGTGGGTTGTTAGGCTGCTGAATGAAAAGATAACAACAGGGCAGCTGACTTTCGGGTTTGGTGGGTGTGCATCAGTAAACAAGGGGAATTAAGAGTAAGAGAGCTGAGTGGGGGGTGCTCATGTAATCTCACTGTATACAAGTTGTACAAGTGACAATAAAGTATTTCAATTCAATTCAAACTTCAATTCAGTTCTACTGTACTGGGTACAACAACGAAGCAACATCTCAAGGGAATTTCCTGACTGTGCAAGACTTTGTTTATACCCATTGCCTAAGAGGGGAATTGCGTTTCTTCCATAGATCACAAAAGGAGGGCAATGGCGAAATGTTTCTGTGTCAGAGCAACTTACCAATTGGGACAAACGGAGACTCCCGGGACTTTCTGATCAGCTTTGAGGTTTGGCTGTCGTCCGTCTCGTAGCTAGGGAGAGGATTTTCTGAACCGGACGCCATGCTAACTGCAAGGAAGGAAGTGATAAAAGATGAAAGATACTCGTTCCTGGTAGATAACCTACCTGAAAAAAATTCCAGATTTTCCCCTGAAGAAGATATGATAGAAGGGACTATGAGGGTCATCTAGTCCAACCCCCTGCAATGAAGGAATCTTTTGCCCCATGCGGGGCTTGAACCCATGACCTTGAGATTAAGAGTCTCACACTCTGCCGACTAAGCTATCCCCAGTGGCGTAGCGTGGGGGGTGCAGGGGGGGCCGGCCGCACCGGCCGCAACATCTGGGGAGGGGCGCGCTCACACTCGCAGCTCTCTGCCCCTACCTGGCTCACTCTCTCTCTCTCACTGCAGTGCTGGCTGTGCGAATCCTATCCGTGCCGCTGGGTCGCCGCCCACTGTGGAGGGGGTGGGTGCCAGGTGTGCGGTGCGGAGAGAGAGCGAGGGACTATCTGGGGGAGGGACAGTGCAGCGGCCGCCCAGCGCAGCGCTGAGTGCGGGAGAGAACCACACCAGACCAGACCAGGCAGCAGCAAGAAGAAGCTGGCAGCGGCTGCAGGTTAGGGGTTAGGGGGCGCAAATTACTTGCCTTGCCCCGGGTGCTGACAACCCATGCTACGCCACTGGCTATACCAGCTACGTTTACAGACACAGTTTCAGAAAGAGAGACACACAGAGAGTTCCAGTAGCAGACAGAACAACAGGCTGTGAAATGGAAGGGAAAGAAGTCTTGCAGGGATTTCTAAGCAGCAGCATAAATATTCTTGAAGTGTTACGGAAGAGACGTGCTTCGGAGTTGAATCCTTCTCGTTCAAAAAGGACTTAATACCAAGGTTGCAGGTTCGAGCCCCGTATGGGACAACTGCATATTCCTGCACTGCAGGGGGTTGAACTAGATGATTCTCAGGTTCCCTTCCAAACTCGACAATTCTGTGATTCTAAGTTTTAGGCAGTGAGAAAGATCTCGGACCCTGGAAAGCCACTCTCAGTCAGAGTCCAGAACCTTTTATCCAGTGCCGGATTTATGTATAAGCTAAACAAGCTATAGCTTAGGGCCCCACTCTCTTGGGGACCCCCAAAACATTTAAAGGGAAAAAAACCTGGATGCACATTTCCAAACTATAAGATAAAAGACAAATAAAATAAAACCTACATACAGCAACAGTGCTTTGTGTTGTGTTGTGTAGGCTCCTATGATGTAAGCCCCGCCTGTTTGTATTAACTACAATTGCATTGTACATTTTATAACACTTAATTTCATATTAATAAAGCTATTGATAATTATTAGTAGTTTGCATCATATATCACCTATTATTATTTCATGTTATAGCAAGTTTCTAGAGACTAGATTATGAGTCTTTGTAATTTGTGTTTCTAAATGAACTTTTGTTATTGCCAAATGCCAATGTGTTTGCATTATTAAGTTGGTTATGAATAAAAAATCATTTGAAGTTAGAGCTTAATAATTATTTCACTATTAATAAACTTCTTCTTAATTGTATTTCAGTTCAGCAATTACTTTGATAAAATACATACTTTGTTATGTGCAAATGGCTTTAGCTATCTATGAGGTCCATAAATTACCATATAGCATATATTCAACACAAAAAGCAGTGACAATTTGTTGTTGACAAAGGACAGCTGGAAATATAAAGGACCCCATTACCTTCAGTAGCTTAGGGCCTCATCAAACCTAAACCCAGCCCTGCTTTTATCCCCTTGGAGAGTTTCAAGCAAGTCATTATTAATTCAACCACCATTAGAGGAAATGAGGAGCAGTTTTGGAAAAAGAAGCAATGAAACTCAAAAAGAATCATTGGTGTCTAAAGCTGTTGCTTATGCAAGACAAATAAATTGCCTTGAAGTCATAACACACTAAGTTTTTTAACACACTAAGGAAGGATCCAGAAGGAAAAGGCGTAAATAGTTATTTATTCTTATTCTTATTCTTATATTTCTATACTACCGACCAGCCAAGGATCCCCTGGTGGTTTTCAATATAAACCTTGCAATACAAATCTTATTTCTTTATTGGTAAGTGGCTGGGAGTATGACTCCGTTGAACGCTTTAGGCCTTTATTTTTTCAGCAAACTCTCCCCTTCCTCAAAACGGTTTGCCTGAGGATATAAATGCGCCATTGCACTGTTCTGCTATAGACTGCTTTCCTTCCTATGCATTTCACATAATATAAAACATTTCCCAAGAGGAACATAGCCAAGCCGTCACATCGAAGAATGATCTAACGAAAGGATCGTTAAAAAAATCAAAACCTTCTTGGGCCAGGGGGTGGGCACCAAAGAAAGAACATGCATTTAAACCACCTAAGACACATGGGAGCATGCGGAATGATATTTTTTAAACTAGCAACTGTAGAAATAATTTTTGATTTGATTATATTACTAATGTAATTACCTGGACGTAGTTGGGGCTGCTTTTGGGGGGGGCGGTTAAGGGGAAATTATATTTGATTGCTTGTATTTGATTACAGTGGTGCCTCGCAAGACGAAAAGAATCCGTTCCGTGAGTCTCTTTGTCTTGTGGTTTTTTTCGTCTTGCGAAGCAAGCCCATTAGCGGTTTAGTGGATTAGCACTATTAGCGGCTTAGCGGATCAGCTGTTAAGCAGCTTAGCGGATCAGCTGATAAGCAGCTTAGCGGATCAGCTGTTAATCGGCTTAGCAGCTTAGGATCAGCTGATAAGCGGCTTAGCGGCTTGGGAAAAAGGGGGGGAAGGGGGAAAAACCCCCGCAGGAACTCGCAAGACATTTTCGTCTTGCGAAGCAAGCCCATAGGAAATTCGTTTTGCAAAGCACCTCCAAAACGGAAAACCCTTTCGTCTAGCGGGTTTTCCGTCTTGCAAGGCATTCGTCTTGCGGGGCACCACTGTATACGGGACACGGGTGGTGCTGTGGGTTAAACCACAGAGCCTAGGACTTGCCAATCAGAAGGTTGGCGGTTCGAATCCCCGCAATGGGGTGAGCTCCCATTATTTGGTCCCTGCTCCTGCCCACCTAGCAATTCGAAAGCACATCAAAGTGCAAGTAGATAAATAGGTACTGCTCTGGTGGGAAGGTAAACAGCATTTCCGTGCGCTGCTCTGGTTCACCAGAAGCAGCTTAGTCATGCTGGCCACATGACCTGGAAGCTGTACGCTGGCTTCCTTGGCCAATAACGCGAGAAGAGTGCCGCACCCCAGAGTCGTCTGCAACTGGACCTAATAGTCAGGGGTCCCTTTACCTTTACCTTTATTTGATTATACAGCATCTTAAAAAGCAGAGACATCACCTTGCCAACAATGGTCCATATAGTTAAAGCTATGGTTTTCCCAGTAGTGATGTATGGAAGTGAGAGCTGGACCATAAAGAAGGCTGATCGCTGAAGAATTTATGCTTTTGAATTTTGGTGCTGGAGGAGACTCTTGAGAGTCCCATGGACTGCAAGAAGATCTAACCTATCCATTCTTAAGGAAATCAGCCCTGAGTGCTCACTGGAAGGACAGATCCTGAAGCTGAGGCTCCAAGACTTTGGCCATCTCATGAGAAGAGAAGACTCCCTGGAAAAGACCCTGATGTTGGGAAAGATGGAGGGCACAAGGAGAAGGGGACGACAGAGGATGAGATGGTTGGATGGTGTTCTTGAAGCTACCAGCATGAGTTTGACCAAACTGCGGGAGGCAGTGGAAGACAGGAGTGCCTGGCGTGTTCTGGTCCATGGGGTCACAAAGAGTCGGACACGACTAAATGACTAAACAACAACAACAACAACAACAATAATAATAGTACTCTCTCCTTCCTCAAAACGGTTTGCCTGAGGATATAAATGCGCCATTGCACTGTTCTGCTATAGACGGCTTCCCTTCCTATGCATTTCACATAATATACTGTAAAACATTTCCCAAGAGGAACGGAGCCAAGCTGTCGCATCGAAGAATGATCTAACGAAAGGATCGTTTTTTAAAAAAATATACCTTCTTGGGCCGGGGGTGGCATAAGGAGAAAAGGCTGGACTCTGCCTTTCTTACAACAGCAACGACTCAAACAGAAACTCTTCTATTGCGCCATCAAGCGCAGCTGACAAGCGACTGGAGGGCCGGACACGGGTTCAAATCCGTGCAATGGCCATGACGCTCTCTGGGCGACCAGGAACACCTCGCTTACCTTGCAGGGCCGTTTTGCGAGTATTAAGGTGCAGATCCCCATGCACGCAGTCTTGAGCAAAGTAGGGCATACGCGTAAAAGAGGGATGCAATTAACGGAGTTTCCCCCGGTCAGATAATCCCTGTTTAAAAAGCACCTGCCCGTTCTCTTTAAAAACTGCTTAAAAGGTATTTCCGCCCCCCCCAAAAACCCCCACTCACTTCTTCTTGGGGTTTAATTTTCCCTTTTGCACCCCAGTCTCACCCCAGCGGTCGTCCCGATGCTCGGACGACGGAGCTGCTGCGCGCAGCGGTTCCCAACCTGCGGGTCCCCAGATGTTGTTGGACTACAACTCCCATCATCCCTGAGCCCTGGCCTTGCTCGCTAGGGGTGATGGGAGTTGTAGTCCAACAACATCTGGGGACCCGCGGGTTGAGAAAGGCTGCTCCTGCCCTTCCCACGCTGAACGATGCAGCGGCTCCAGAAATGAAATGACATGAAATACTTTATTGTCACTTGTGGAAACTACAACTCCCAGAAAGCATTGCGCTGCTAGAGAGCTTCCCCCTATTGGTGGGCCGGACGGGGTTTTCCTCCCTCCCCACGCTGCGCTTTTCAGATGTCGATCACTGTATCCTGGTCAATCATAGCGAAGGAACCTAGGCAGCTGCCTTTTTTTCTGAATGAAATCGTCGGTCTATCTAGCCCAGTGTTGCCTACACGGACTGGCAGCATCTCTCCAGGCGGTTTTAGGCAGCGACTCTTTCCCTGCCCTGCCTGGAGATGCCAGCAGGGCATGCACGCTGGGCTATGGACTTTACCCCCTTCCTCTGCTGGGTTTAAGGAAGGCCAGCTCTGCTGTTTTATTGGAAGCGAAATATTTATTAAGAAGGTGCAAGCCTTATGTGAGAATAGGAGGCCTGCTCTGCACGTGTAGCGTGAGCTAGTGCTGTGCAAGACCTTGATGGCCAGGGTTCAAAATCCATCCCCGGTTTGTATGCTGTTGGTGGATTTTTGTCGTTGTCTTGTTGGGTTGTGTATGTGATAACGGGGAGCCATACCGGGGTAAAGGCGTCTTCTTCTATTTGTCCCCGTGTCAGTTTCGGTTTATTGGTTAATTTTCCTAGTAGGGCTGTTTCCCATACTATTTGGTACCATTGGTCCATGCTTACTCCTGACAGGTCTCTCCAGTGTCTGGTTATGGGGTTTCTGGCTGCTGAAAGTAGGTGGGTTATGAGTTCTTTGTGGCTTACCTGATCCAAAAACACTTACCCACCCCACTCACACACGAAAACAAAGATCACCACAGCCAATCACAAACAAACAACCACACCCTAGGCCAACCCCAACCTCTCTCACCACCAAAGGAACACAAGTGAACAGCACAAGCAACGCTGACACCAAACCCCACATACATTAAGCATAATAGAAACATCGCCACCCGACCCCCCGACCCCCACCCATCTTCCCTCCCTCCACCCTTTCTTTTTTTTCCCCTCCCCCTAATGGCTCAACAAATGAAACGGATTTGTAAAAATGTTACATGGAAAAAATATGAGAGACATTACACTTACTTCTGTAAAACAAGAAAATCTTTAATATTTTTTTTTAAAAAAACCACAACCATCCCTGGTCATTGAACCAAAAAGGATGACCTTAGGCCAGTCTCTCTCTCTCTCTCTCTCTGGTCTAACCTACCTCTTAGGGTTGTTGTGTGTGGGAGGTGGGGAGGGATAACCACATATGTTTCATTGAGTTTCTTGTAGGGCAGGTAGGATATAAATGTGCTTTGTGAGGCAGCAGAGCCACGTTCAAGTTACAAGAAATGAGATTCCAACTAAACACCAGGAATAACTTTCTGGCAGTTAGAGCTGCCTGCCTTGGAGGTTTTTAAGCACAGGATGGGTGTTCCATCTGCCATGGATGCTTTTGTTGTTGTTTAGTCCATAGCTGTCAACTTTCAGATTTGAAAATAAGGGATCAGCAGCCTCACCTGTCCTGGGGACAGTCTACAGGATATCTAACAATCCGGGATAGCAGCGGGAAACGGCGCTGGAATAAGGGAATTTCCCGCAAAAAAAGGGGAAGTGAAATATACTCAGAAGTGAAATATACTCAGAGTCGCAAAGTGATTTCATGCTCTTTATTCAGCTCATAGTGGTGAGGAGGAATGAATGAAAGTCCCCTCACAGTATCTGCTTTATATACCTTATTTACACAATGGGCTGCACATGATTGGCTAATTCCGGAATTCTACTGTAAGCCAATCAGGTTGTGGATTCACTTCTATCTGGAGCAGGATTGGGTGGTTCCTGCCAACCAATCATACTGCTGCATTGTTCTAGGACCAATCAGACTGCTGCAGTTTGGATCCTATTCAACTCAGTACATAACAGGAAGGTTGACAGCTATGGTTTAGTCGTGTCCGACTCTTCGTGACCCCCTGGACCAGAGCACGCCAGGCACTCCTGTCTCCCACTGCCTCCCGCAGTTTGGTCAAACTCATGCTGGTAGCTTCAAGAACACTGTCCAACCATCTCGCCCTCTGTCGTCCCCTTCTCCTTGTCTCCTTCTCCTCCATGGGACTCTCAAGAGTCTTCAACCTTTTTGAATCCACGGCTCCTACATTCTTTCTGTGGCACCCATGTGGGGCTCAGGAGCCCAGTTATATGACCCCTTGCCTGCAGAGCTGGCGGCCTCACACCTTTTTTTGAACACCCTCCATTGTGGAGTGTCCCCTTAGCCTCCTCTCCCCTCTCCCTCCTTAGCCGCCCCTGATCTCTAAGCTGCCACCCCCTGTCCCAGAGGGACAGAGGCCAGTGTTGCCCACGGCACCCCTGACTATCATTCAAGGCACCCCAGGGTGCCACGGCACACTGGAAGAAAACCACTGCTTTAGCTGATAATTCCTGCATTGCAAAGGGTTGAATTAGATGACCTCCAGGGTCCATTCCATCTCTACAATTCTATTTATTTAGTTCTAACGTTAATTAACTTTAAGTAAAAGAACCTCCAGGGTGCCTTACATAAACACACCAGATTTGTGGCAAAAAACCCCCAACAACAACAACCGGAGATAAACAATTAACAAAGGATCGTGGGGAAAGAATGTTTAATTCTAATTATGCTTTAGCTGATAATTCCTTCATGGCAGGGGGTTGGACTGGATCAGGCATCCCCAAACTCAGCCCTCCAGCTGTTTTGAGACTACAAAACAGAAGTACTGTTTCTGGGGGACAGGAGGCGGGCAGGTGTGGGGGATTCCCTGGTCCTGAATGGGGTAACCGTGCCCCTGAAGGACCAGGTGCGCAGCCTGGGAGTCATTTTGGACTCACAGCTGTCCATGGAGGCACAGGTTAAATCCGTGTCCAGGGCAGCTGTGTACCAGCTCCATCTGGTACGTAGGCTGAGACCCTATCTGCCCGCGGACTGCCTCGCCAGAGTGGTGCATGCTCTGGTTATCTCCCGCTTGGACTACTGCAATGCGCTCTACGTGGGGCTACCTTTGAAGGTGACCCGGAAACTACAACTAATCCAGAATGCAGCAGCCAGACTGGTGACTGGGAACGGCCGCCGAGACCATATAACACCGGTCTTGAAAGACCTACATTGGCTCCCAGTACGTTTCCGAGCACAATTCAAAGTGTTGGTGCTGACCTAAACGGCCTCGGTCCAGTATACCTGAAGGAGCGTCTCCACCTCCATCGTTCTACCCGGACACTGAGGTCCAGCACCGAGGGCCTTCTGGCGGTTCCCTCACTGCGAGAAGCCAAGTTACAGGGAACCAGGCAGAGGGCCTTCTCGGTAGTGGCACCCGCCTGTAGAACACCCTCCCACCAGATGTCTAAGAGAACAACAACTACCAGACTTTTAGAAGACATCTGAAGACAGCCCTGGTTAGGGAAGCTTTTAATGTTTGATGTATCATAGTATTTTAATATTCTTTTGGAAGCCGCCCATAGTGGCTGGGGAAACCCAGCCAGATGGGTGGGGTATAAGTAATAAATTATCATTATTATTATTATTACAACTCCCATCATCCCTAGCTAACAGGACCAGTGGTCAGGGATGATGGGAATTGTAGTCCCAAAACATCTGGAGGGACGAGTTTGGGGACGCCTGGACTGGATGATCCTTGGAGTTCTACAATTGCAAAAAAAGAAGAAGTAAACATAAAAATTCTCAATAAAAGATGGATTTGAGAACCGGAAATTTTATAAATATAAGCATGGGGATGAGGGAAGAAGCAGTCCTGGAGGCGCTGAATCACCTGCTACTTTACTGCTGAGTGAGAATAGCTGCTTGGCCTCAGTGCCAGGGGAAGGTGGCGCCACGGTGCCTTTAGCTGCAATTAGCTGCCCTGTTCTCTGTCAGCATTAGGGGAAGGCAGCAGCGTTATCATCGTGTGATATCAGTGGCGCCTTGAAATCAGCTGGCCTGCTCTCCCTCGTGCAAGGAGCGATATATTGCTGGGTATTGCCGGGTCAAAACCATTACAGTCATACCTCGGGTTACAGACGCTTCAGGTTGCGTTTTTTTTGGGTTACGGACCGCCGAAACCCAGAAGTACCGGAATGGGTTACTTCCGGGTTTCGGCGGCCACGCATGCGCAGAAGCGCCAAATTGCAACCCATGTGTGTGCAGGCATGGGTTGCGAACACTGCGGGTTGCGAACGTGCCTCCCGCACAGACATAGCTGTCAACGTTTCGTTTTTTTAAAGGGAAATTCCCTTATTCCGAATAAGATTCCTCGCAAGAAAAGTTGACAGCTATGCGCATGGAACACATTTGCAACCCGAGCATCTGCTGTGCCGCGGTGTGATTTTAGAACCGATTTTGGCCATTATATTGAAAAAAAAATCACACAGCGATAAAACAGACCATAAAATGTGCGATCTTACCATGCAAACATGACAGAAATTTAGTTGGGGGAGGCAAGGGATGCAGCTGTGGACCCCCTAGGTGCATTTCTCAGACCCCCAGGGGTCCCCAGACCATTAATTGGGGACCACTGATCTAAGAGGTTTCCATCCCAATCCCAACTCTGATTTGTGCCAGTGCACAGACTATGGAGGACGCAGCCAAATGCTCTCTGATCTTCCCTCTTCTGGAATCGCGTTCTAATTGGAAATCAATGTTTACTTTGGTAGCCACCCATTTAAGCAAAGAGGCCGAACCATCAGCCTCCCCCAAATTGACCCCCCCCCATCTGATGCTTGTTCTTCAGCAAACTGTTACACAACTGGGGAAACAAAGGAGGCTGCAAAAGGCTGTCTGTGATTGCTTCACCTCACCTAGGTGACTGAACTCTTACCTTTTCCTTGCCCCCAAAGGTTATTCCATTCGGACACCGGCAAAAAGTTTTGCAAAAGAAATTCTGTATGCCAGAGGTGACTGAAAGCCTTTCCCAGATGATTTTTTGGGGGAAGAGAGGGGGAGGAGCAGGAGAAAGCCTGAAAGTTTATTTTTAGCACCAAACAACAAAATATTCGAGTCCTGTGCTGTGTGTTGGGAGAACAAGATAAATGAGTATAGTGGTACCTTGGGTTACATACGCTTCAGGTTACATACACTTCAGGTTACAGACTCCACTAACCCAGAAATAGTGCTTCGGGTTAAGAACTTTGCTTCAGGATGAGAACAGAAATCATGCTCTGCCGGCGCGGTGGCAGCGGGGGGGCCCCATTAGCTAAAGTGGTGGCTCAGGTTAAGAACAGTTTCAGGTTAAGAATGGACCTCTGGAACGAATTAAGTATTTAACCCGAGGTCCCACTGTACTGCAATGCTGCGGGGGGAAATGGGGCGAGGGGAAAAGAGAACAATTCACTGCATGAGGTGGTTCTGCTGAGGCATCAGGCATAAGCCTGCATTTTATTAATGTTTGATCAGGACTTGTATATTAAAGAGAGAGCCTAAAAGATTTTCAAAAGTTTCATGCCAGGCAAGAAGGCTAGCTGCTTAAGAAAATACTGACAGTGTTTTCTTCCTCTTAGACAAGGGGCCCCTTTTGATTGATAGCAGAAAACAATTCTCAAAGTCGTAAAAGCTGAAATTACAGACTGAGAGTAAGGACACTGACCCTACATGTTATAGAAGATAAAAAAGGCAGAGATAAACATGATTAGGAATGAGTAAATAGTAAAATGATGCCAATGTGCCTCCCAGTAAAATGAGCCAGATCTTCTAAGGTTAAAAAGGCCAAGACCAAATGGAGAAGCATCTAGCTGGGAAGTCTTTTTAAAGCTGTTTCTTAAACTGAGAGAGTTTCAATAAATGTTGGGAAGAGATAATGGGAAAAGCAGCTTGCTGAAGGGGGGGAGGCTTCTTCTGAAACTGTTTTAAACTGAGTTCTTTTTTCTTTCTCTCTCTACTTTAAAAAGGCCTTATTCTTTTTAAAAGGCTACCTATGTTATGTATTGTCTTAAATGTAATTATGCAAAGGATTTAACAAATGCTAGAAGAGTTGTATTTATCCTGGAATTAAGTCAGCCAGCAGCCTAGCCCCCTACCAGACAAAGAGACGCCATCTGGGCTGTCCTGATATATTAGCTGTCAGACATTTGTTTAGAAACCTTCAAATGAAGGATATCTTTCAATGTTGATGTGAAACTCAAGATCCTTGACATATGTTTAAGATAAAAATTTAAGATTAACCATTTGTTTTAGAAGGCAATAGGGCAGGGAGGGCAAGAGGTGAGCTGGTAATTAAGATTCCTTGTTGAGACACATGTAAGATATATTACTACTTATTTGTCATTTATAGATGTAACAATATATAGCTCTTTGTCCTCCATATAAGGACAGGAGGATATGTTGGGAAACTGCCAGGGAGATAACGTCCATCTGAGCCCCCAAGCCGGAGTGTCGGACATCCATCGGCCTCCCGTAGCTCAGGCAGATCCAACAGTTAGCGACACGAAGCCTCTGGAAATTCCTAGCATCATTCCTAGGCTGGTGTACACTGTTTATCAGCAGATAAAAGCACAGCCAAAAGCTTGCACCGCAGAAGAGCAAAAGAGCATATTTACAGACTTTATTTAGGACATGAACAGAACAAAGAAAACACGTCCATTCTCAGTCAGCGCCTCTGACCATCAGAAAACGAAAGGAATATCAAACCATAAACATCCTGTGATTAGGACATGCGCAGACTCTGTTGCTTACAAAGCCTGCTCCCTTTAAGGTGGAACGGAAATATCCTAACATCCTCCCCCTTTCCGTGTAACCTGTTGTACCTGTGGTTCACCCAATTGCAACCTTTGTACATAAACCTTAAGTTGTTCTTTGTTAACAACCTTAGACAACAGATCAGCAGGAATTTCATTTCCTGGCATGTAGGACACCTGAATAAGTCCTTTCTGAATACACTCCCTTGCACGATGTAGCTTAATCTGCAAGTACTTGGTTCTCTGCTTGCAACTCTCCGAGTTCAGCAAAGCCAAACACGATCTATTGTCTTGATACACTTGTATAGGACATTTCACAGACACCCTGATGTCCTTAAACAGTTGCATCAACCATTCACAATCCATGAGTGAAAATGACAGAGCATTGAGTTCTGCTTCACAGGAACTTAGGCTCACTGTTGTCTGCTTCTTGCACAACCAGTCAAACAGGCAGTGGTTGTACATGTAGCATACTCCAGAAGTGCTTGTACCATCCGTGGTGTCACTTCCAAAACTTGCATCAGCAAAGATTTCAAGACCTCCAGTCTTCTGACTGGTGAACCTCAGCCTGTAGTGCATAGTCCCTTTCAAATAGCGGGCTATGCGCTTCAGAGCTTTCCAATCCTGAACCGTAGGATTGTTGGCATGTCTGCTAAGCAGATTACAGCTTACAGCTATGTCAGGTCTTGAACATCTGGCAATGAAATTCAGCTTGCCTAGAATGCATCTGTACAGCGTTGTGTCAGAAAACGCTTCAGCAGTACTGTCTACCTGGTAACCTGTCACCATCGGTGTGTCTGCTGGGTTTGCATCAACCAAATTCAACCTGGTTAACACATCAGCAATTTTCTGTGTTTGGTGTACCAGAAAATTACCTGTTTGGTCCTTCTCCACCTGCAGAGAAAGATAGTTGGATACCTCACCAAGATCCTTCATGTCAAAGTGCTCCTTCAGCTGAGCTAGGGTGCTTTGGTAGAAAGCCTGATTCTTCCAAAACATCAGAAGATCATCAACAAAACATAAACAATACAGTTTGTTTTGCCCCTCCTCCTTGACAAACACACATGGATCAGCTTTGCCCTGGTGAAAACCTAGAGAAAGCAATGTCTCAGTGAGTTTTGTGTTCCAACACCTGGCACTCTGCTTAAGACCATATAAGGATTTCCGCAGTTTACAGACCATTCCCTTCTGTATCTCCATCCCATCAGGTGGAAGCATGAACAGCTCCTCGTTCAAAATGCCGTACAAAAAAGCTGTATTGATGTCATGATGGGAAACATGCAGTTTCTCCTCCGCAGCGATCTTGAGCATCAGCCGAATGCTCTCATATTTGACTGTGGGTGAGTAGGTCTCGTGGTAATCCTGTCCTGGTACCTGTGAAAAACCTCTGGCAACCAGTCTGGCTTTGTGTCTGACTACCTTGCCATTCTGGTCTGTCTTGGCCTTGAAGACCCATTTGCTGCCAACCAGTCTCATTCCTGGGACTACCGGTACCAGTTCCCAAGTTTGGTTCCTGTTCAAGGAATCAACTTCAGCCTTCATGGCATTAAGCCAAGGCTCAGCATCCTTAGAGGTTAACTCCTGAACCTCTTTGAAGCTTGAAGGTTCCCATACCTTCTCTGAGCTACTAAGAACAGCAGTTGCCGTCTTAGCAAACTCATCAGCATACCTCTTTGGAGGTCTGCCCTTGGTCGCCCTTTCAGACCTACGTACTAGACGCAAGTCTTCTGGACTCATCTCCTCTTTCTTAGGAGAAAAATGACCAATGGTGAACAGTGGTTCTTCCAGTTCATTGTCAGACGCATCAGATGGTCTGATTGAGGCCTTTGCGCTCTGGTAGTCTGCTGTGTCATCACTTTCACTGACATCAGCAGCAGCGCCGCCCACTGAACTGGAATCCGAACTCTGATCATCATCATCATCCTCATCCTCATCATCCTCATCCTCAGCAGCAGCAGCTTTCTCATCTTTAGCTGCTTGCTTGACATCACCTTCATCCTCCTCTGGGTAACTCTGGAAAATTCCCACATTTTCCCCCCACTTAGGATTGTACTCAACACTCCTTGTGAACTTAATGGACTTAGAGTCAGTCATCCATACCCTGTATGCACCCTTTTCGTACCCCATGAACAAACCATGTGCCCCACGCTTCCCAAGCTTGTTGGTTTGTTGTGTGCGTACCCACATGTCTGAACCAAAGATTCTCATGTGTTTGGTGTTGGGTTTCTTGCCAAACATCTTCTCATAGGGGGTACAACCAATGGGTGATGACAATCTTCGATTAACGGTATAAACCAAATTCCCCAAAGCTTCCCCCCAAAACTTATCAGGGAGATTGGCATCATGCAACAAGGTCTTGATTCCTTGCAGCAAATTTTTGATTTGCTCTCTCCGCAAGACCATTCATCCATGGCGATCTGGGCGTTGACATGTCATGCTGGATTCCCTTCTCAGTCAGGAAAGCTTCAAACTGCTGAGAAGTGAACTCCCCGCCCCGATCAGTAAACAAACAAGAAATACGTTTACCGTGCACATTCTCCAACCAAGCACAGAATTCCTTAAACTTCGGAAACGCTTGCGATTTCTGTTCGAGCAAATACACATGAATGTACCTGGAAAAGGAATCAATCAGAATCATGAAGTACCTTGCTCCACCTAAAGAGGGCGCAAGTGGCCCAACCAGGTCTGCATGCACTAGCTGGTAGGGTTTGGAAGCCTGCCTGCTAGACTCCTTGCCTTTTGGAGCAACCTTCACCTTGTTCTCTGCACAAGATACACATTTCATGTGAAATTTACAGGGTTTGATGTTCAAACCTTCAACCACCTCTGGCATCTTGGCCAGTGCCTTCCAAGAGAGGTGACAAAATCTTCGATGCGAATCGTGAATGCAACCTGCATGAAGAACTTTGTTAGTTTGTGCAACACAACAAGAATCAGCATTAGACACAACAGCAGTGTCATCATAAGTTATATGGAACAAACCATCCATAAACTTTGCATGCAAATAGTCCTCTTTGCCTTTACTGATGACACAGACGCTCCTCTTGAAGGAAATCTGAAAACCACGTCCAGTAAGCTGTGGGATGCTCAGCAAGTTGCTCGCAGCTCCTGGAACATACAGTACACCGCTGATGGTTGTGTGCAAACTTGCAAGTTTCACAGTCCCTTCTCCTGCAATTTTCAACGTCCTTCCATCAGCCAGGTGGATCTCACCTTCCTGAGGCTTGAAGGAGATAAAGAGATGCCTGTCCTTTGAGACGTGGCGCGTGGCACCTGAATCCACAATAAACCTGCCTTTGGCTGTTGGAGCAGTCTTTACAGCAAGCAAACCCTTGTTTTGCACTGGTGTGGGCTTTTGCAGCTTGCCCCCCTGCTGCTCCTGGCCAGCAGATGTGTCTTTAGCCTTTGGTGAAGCTGTGCCAGCTAGCAAAACCTCGCTTTCCACTGGCGTGGGCTTTTGCAGCTTGCCCCCCTGCTTCTGGCCATCAGACGTGCCTTTAGCCTTTGGTGAAGCTGTGCCAGCAAACAATGCTTTCTTTTTCCCTTGCGCGGGCTCTTCACCCTCCCTCTGCTCCTGGCCATCTGCAGACGCTTGCGTGTGTTTACCTTTGCCTTTCCGGCCTCTGCAAAGGCGATGGCCTTGGTTCCCATGAGAAACAGAGCTCTCAGCTGCCGACTCCTTGGCTCCCCCTGGAGGCTGGAATGCTGCCTGGGATGACGTGACGGTCAGCTCCCCCTGCAGCTTGCAACCGGTGCCCTCAGCATCCCTGGATTCACTCTCATTCTGGGAAACAGCTAGGACCTCCGATGCAGTCAAACTCTGGGCTGGGATTATTTGTTTGTGAACTTTTTTCAAAGCAGTCCACATTGCACGTGCAGTGGTGTTGCCAGCCAGCGTCTTAATTTCCTCAAGAGATACAGATAGGACTATTACGTCAATCGCTTTCGAATTCTGCGATTTCCATCTCTCTGTCAGAGGAACTGGGGGGGCTTCAGAAACAACATGCCAGACCCCAAACTGACGCAGCAAAGATTCACACCATTTTGCCCAGGTGTCATAATTCTGCCCATGTAACTTAGGGGATTCAGCATCTCCAGAAGCTTGGAAAAACTCCATTCCAGCTTTTACTTTAGCCGTGAGTCGAGAGACTCCTTATCTTGGCAGCCATTAATTACGAAGCCTTTCTGGCTCGGCTCCCAGGCCAATTAATCTGCCGGAGATCAAAGACTCCTTGCCGAGGTAAAAACAGGAAAACGTCCCTTCCTTTCGCTTTCCCCACATACCTCAAACGCAGTCTGTTGCAGCTTTACTCTCCTGTAGGTGCCGTGAATCTGGGCCCATAACCTTGTTGTTGGGAAACTGCCAGGGAGATAACGTCCATCTGAGCCCCCAAGCCGGAGTGTCGGACATCCATCGGCCTCCCGTAGCTCAGGCAGATCCAACAGTTAGCGACACGAAGCCTCTGGAAATTCCTAGCATCATTCCTAGGCTGGTGTACACTGTTTATCAGCAGATAAAAGCACAGCCAAAAGCTTGCACCGCAGAAGAGCAAAAGAGCATATTTACAGACTTTATTTAGGACATGAACAGAACAAAGAAAACACGTCCATTCTCAGTCAGCGCCTCTGACCATCAGAAAACGAAAGGAATATCAAACCATAAACATCCTGTGATTAGGACATGCGCAGACTCTGTTGCTTACAAAGCCTGCTCCCTTTAAGGTGGAACGGAAATATCCTAACAGGATATGGGTGTATCTTTTTGTGATTGGTTCTAGCAATCAGCCAATAGGAAATTCAACCAGGCTGATTGGACAGAGGCAGCCACAGGAGGAGCAAAGGGGGCTGGATTAAGGGAATATAAGGGCTGGCCATAATGGCAGGAGCCAGGCCAGAGCTTGGTAACCATATACCACTGTGCCTCTCATTTATTTGTCTGACAAATAAATAATTATTTTAATTTCTCTATTGCTGCGTTGAATATTTCATTCCAGCTAAGCGTTAACCACAAGCAGGGTGCTACATTTTATGGTGCTCCTGTGACTCGGATAAGTGGTCTGCTGGAACGCAGCCCCTTCGCCCTATTGGGCAGGGTACAAGAGAGAGGATCTCTAAACTGCTTACCCAAGCGCGCACTGGTAAATTTTTCCAGGGGGAACGCAGAAGTCTCGTCTGTCTGATACCCTGCTCACTGGCGGCGACGGACCGGGGTGAAACGGAACCAACCAGGGGTAAGTGCACAAAGGGATTTTTGGCCCTCCAATTAACTGGGAGGAAGAGAAGTCTTGATCAAACTTCTGCGTCTCAGTAAGTGGGAACTGAGTACGCTAGGTGGTTGGATACATCAGATGGTGATCTGGTGGGGGAAAAGGGAAGAATGGGAGGTAGTGTGTGGTGAAGTATCTAGCGCATTGTATGTGTGAGAAAGTACAGAGCAATCTGTAGCTGACCTGAGTGTGGAGTGGGCAGTACTTCGGTTCCTGGTAAGGCGACTTCACCAGGCAAGGAAATCCACGAAGCGTGTGTGTGAGTGACTGAGTGGATACTTCACAGGGCCATACAATGGGAGTTGGGGGTTCAAAAGGGGAAAATACACCTCTTGAATGTATGTTAAATAATTTTAAGAAAGCCTTCTCAGGGGCGTATGGAGTCAAAATGACGCCAGAGCGCCTGAGAACGTTATGTGAACTAGAATGGCCAAAACAAAATACTGAATGGCCATCTCAAGGAACCTTTGATATAAATTTAGTAAGCAAACTTTGGTCTAACATCGCCAAAGAAACTGGAGGGTGCCCAGAACAATTTTCATATATAGATTCCTGGCTGAGCACATTAAATAAAAATCCTCCATGGATAAGGGAATGCAAAGTCCAACGATGCAAATTATTGGCTGTAAAAGCCGAAGCTAGGAAAGGAATCTTGCCAAATAAACTCAAACCCATTTTTGAGGGACCAGAGGAAGAGCTGCTTCCACCTCCACCCTATGCTCCACATCGAAGGGAGCCTAATCCAAACACTCCACCAGTTGTAACCCCAAGGCAAGAAAGTGGAATGAATAATGGGGCTGGAGTCACAGAACTTGATTCCTTGATAGATTATGATAAATATCTTCAGGAGGCATTGGAGTCCTATAATAAAGCCCAAGCAGAAGTGGTTATTCCATCTGTGAGTCCCAGTAGAACTCCATCTACAGTCTCTTTTAGTGAAACAACTGATTGCCTACCCCAAACTCCTGTACATCCAAATCCTAGAGAATTATTACAGAAGTTACAGGGAGACCTTAATCGGTCAGCAAGCAATACAGCCAGGCGTATAAAGCTGCTAAAAGAACGCCTTGGGACAAATACCATCCCCTATGATTTGAGGCCTCTAGAGCAAAGCGAAGAGAAAGATCACGTAGTAGCCCCTCTCAGAAGAGTATTTGATGCACTTGAGGAGCCTGTGCTGGTTAACGGGCAACTCGGACCACGGCCACCTCGAACTTCGACCCTCCAGTACATTCCATTCACAACTACGGATCTGATGAATTGGAAAACACACACCCCATCTTTTGCAGAAAAACCTCAGGCTATGATGGACTTGGTGACTTCAATAATAAATACTCATAGTCCTACTTGGACAGATTGCCGCCAGCTCCTGAATACTCTGTTCACCACTGAGGAAAGGAGAGACATAATTGAAAAGGCACAGATATATTTGCGTGAGCAGGCCAGAGTGGGAAATATTTTTAATATTGACCGTCATCTCCAAGACAACTTTCCCTTGGAAGATCCTAATTGGGATCCAAACAATGTAATTCACCTGGCCAGACTTACCACCTACCGCCAGACGCTTGTGCAAGGTATCCGCAGGGCATGCCAGAAGCCCACTAATATGTCTAAAGTCTCAGAAGTAGAACAGAAACCAAATGAGAGCCCAGGAGACTTTTTAGAGAGGCTGCAAGAAGCCTATCGTATATGGACTCCTTTTGACCCTGAAGCCCCTGAAAACAGCAGAATGATTACTGCTACATTTGTGGCCCAGTGCGCTTCTGACATTCGTAAGAAAATTCAGAAATCAGAAGGATGGGAAGGGATGCTGATGAGCCAAATTATGGCCATTGCACGCCGAGTTTATCGGAATAGGGATGAGGCTGAGAAACAAGAGAAGAAGAAGTGGCAGAAGGAAAAGATGGTAATGCTGGCCACAGCAGTGAAGCAAGACTACCGCCCCTTAAATGGAGGAAGAGGGCGGGGAAGGAATCCACCACTGGGAAGGAATCAATGTGCGAATTGCAAGAAGGAGGGTCATTGGAAGCGGGAGTGTCCTGAACCCCTGAGGTTGGAAGAAGTACGCCCAGGCCCAGGCCCAGGCCCAGGCTCCGGCCCAAGAAACCAGGGACGAGGACGGGGAATGATCCGAGATGGAAGATATCAGAGACCTGGACAAGGACGGAGTAGGGACAATGTCATTGGACTGGCAGAGGAGGATTTTACCCAAGACTAGGAAAGACCGGACTCCATAAAGTTAGGCTTCCAGGAGCCCACGGTCACGATTCAATTAGGAAGCCATTTAATAGACTTTATGATTGATACTGGGGCTGAATACTCAGTACTCCCAGAACTATTGCAGAAAAAGGCATCCAAAAGTGTAGTCATTAAAAGTGCCACTGGTCAGTCAGCTAAGAGGTCTTTCCTCCAACCTTTGGAATGCCAGATTGGGGGACATCGTTTAACCCATCAGTTTTTGTATATACCTGAGTGTCCAATACCTCTCTTAGGTAGAGATATGCTGTCCAAATTGCAGGCCCAAATCACCTTCACTCCTCGAGGTCCAGAAATGAAACTGCCATCAAAGGCAGCAGGAATAATTTCCCTCTCAGTACCTAAGGAACAATCATGGCGCCTAATGTCAGCCCTGCAAGTCCAACCCACATTGGATACAGAGTTAAACAAGCTCCTCCGAACTCTACAGGTGCCACCAGGAGTATGGGCCGAAAATAGCCCCCCAGGAATGGCCAAGAATATAGCTCCAATTGTAGTAACCTTAAAACCTATGGCTACCCCTGTATCTGTAAAGCAATATCCTTTACCCCGGCGAGCAGCAGAGGGCATCCAGAAACATTTGGACCGCCTATTAAAATATGGTCTGCTTAAGCCCTGCCAATCAGAATGGAACACACCCCTTTTGCCTGTTCGAAAACCTGGGACAGATGAATACAGGCCAGTGCAGGACTTGAGGCTCGTAAACCAGGCTATCGAGACCTTGCACCCAAATGTACCAAACCCATATACCCTGCTGAGTTTGATCCCACCAGAAGCAACATTTTTTACTGTATTGGACTTGAAAGATGCATTCTTCTGTTGCCGGCTGGCACCACAGAGCCAACCTATATTTGCCTTCCAGTGGGAAGACCCTTTGACAGGAACAAAAGGCCAGCTAACCTGGACGAGATTGCCCCAGGGATTCAAAAATTCCCCAACTTTATTTGGCACTGCCTTGGCGAAGGATCTAACAAGTTACCCCTCAATACCTGGAGAAAAGGTGGTTCTGCAATATGTAGATGACCTTATACTAGCAGCAAAGGATTTTGATACCTGTAAAGAAGGTACAGAGGAACTGCTCCACTTGCTCTGGCAAGCTGGCTACCGAGTTTCCCAGAAAAAGGCACAGTTATGTTTAGAAAAGGTCAAATATTTGGGCTTTGACATCTCACACCAACAACGAGCATTGAGGCCAGAGAGGAAAGAAGCTATTTGCCTTATCAAGGAACCTACCACAAGGAAACAACTCAGAGGATTCCTGGGAACAGCAGGGTTTTGTAGACTATGGATACCTGATTTCAGCAGTCTGGCCAAACCCTTACATGAAAGCACTCGAGGTGCAGAAAAGGACCCATTCGTATGGGGACCTGAGCAGCAACAAGCCTTTTTAGTTATCAAACAACGACTTATGGAGGCCCCAGCCCTTGGACTGCCTAATTCGGAAAAACCCTTTCAGCTGTATGTACATGAACAGAATGGGATTGCAGCGGCAGTCCTGACCCAGAGATTAGGAAGTTGGAACCGTCCAGTAGCTTATTTGTCAAAACAATTGGACTCAGTAGCAAAAGGATGGCCTCCATGCCTAAGGGCAGTAGCGGCCACTGCAAGCCTTGTCAAAGAAGCTGATAAATTTACCTTCGGCCAGACAATGTATGTGAATGTACCTCATGCTGTTCTGACACTCATGGAATATAAGGGTAGTTATTGGCTAACGAACCCAAGGATGGCTAGGTACCAAGGCCTATTGTGTGAAAATCCCAGGATTCATCTATGAGTAGTGAATATGCTCAATCCAGCGACTTTGCTGCCCCTACCAGAGGTAGATGATGAAGAATCACATGATTGTCTCCAAATAATGGATGAAGTTTATTCCAGTAGACCCGATCTGAAAGATGAACCATTGAAAAATCCAGATGTTGTATATTATACTGATGGTAGCAGTTACCTGCATGAAGGTGCCAGACGAGCAGGATATGCTGTGGTCACCAATGAGGAAGTTGTGGAAGCTGAAGCTTTGCCTGCTGGCACCTCAGCACAAAAAGCTGAACTTATAGGTTTAACTAGAGCTCTGCAATTGGCAGCCGGATGTAAGGCAAACATCTATACTGATTCTAAATATGCCTTCTTAACCCTGCATGCACATGGTGCTCTATGGAAAGAAAGAGGTCTAATAGGAGCCCACGGGAAGGCCTTGAAATATGGACCTGAAGTAGAAATCCTGTTAGAAGCAGTATGGGCTCCAGAACAGATTGCTGTAATGCACTGCAAAGGTCATGGACGAGGAAGGGATCCAATAACCAGAGGAAATCATGCTGCTGACAAAGCAGCCCGAGAGGCAGCCCAAAAGCCTGTGGGAGGATTTATAGCAGCCCTCATACCAGAGGTAGTTCCAGAAGAAGTTAAACCTCACTATACCCCAGAAGAGAGGAAGTGGGCTGAACAGGAAGGAGCAGTTGTGAAGGACGGTTGGATGATCCTGCCAGACAATAGGATTTATGTACCTCATCATCTAGCAGGCACAATTGTAAGAAATTATCATGAATCTACTCACCTTGGCGGTACTGCAACCAGAGAGAGTCTCAGTCGGAAGTTGTATATTATTAACCTATCACAATTAGCAACTTGCATTTCACAGAAATGTGTTCTTTGTGCTAAAAACAATCCCAGGCAGGGACCGGTACAACCTCCTGGAATCCAACATGTGGGATATGTCCCCATGGAAAGCCTAATTGTGGACTTCACAGAGCTGGTCCCTTCTAAGGGATTCAAGTATCTCCTTGTGTTTGTAGATACTCTTACCGGATGGGTTGAAGCTTTTCCCACCCGAACTGAAAAGGCACGAGAGGTAACTAAGAGACTCCTGACTGAATTGATCCCGAGGTTTGGATTACCTAGATGCATTGGAAGTGATAATGGGCCAGCGTTCATTGATCAAGTAGTACAAGAAGTATGTCGAGTCCTACAAGTGAAATGGAGACTGCATGCAGCCTATAGGCCTCAGAGTTCAGGGAAAACTGAAAGAATGAATCGGACTCTGAAAACCCAATTGGCAAAATTAACCCAGGAAACGGGATTGGGATGGGTAGATGTGTTACCCATAACACTGTTTCGTGTTCGGTGTGCACCCACAAAAAGACTTAAGTTGTCACCTTTTGAGCTCCTGTATGGGAGACCGCCCTCCTTTGTTCAGGATATTTCAGCTGATCTTAAACAAATAGGAGACCATGTGACACAGGGACAAGTGCAATCTCTCTCCCGTGTTTTTGTTTCTCTTAACAGGTGGGCCCTCGAGCGCACGCCGTGCAGCATTGCCGAGCCGATTCATCAGTTCCAGGCTGGCGATAGCGTATGGGTGAAAGAGTGGAAACGTGATCCACTTGCACCTAAGTGGCGTGGACCTTACACCGTCTTGCTCTCTACTCCAACAGCGGTGAAGGTAGCTGAGGTGACCCCCTGGATTCATCACTCCCGTTTGAAGAAATCCGAAGGCAGTTGGACGTGCAAAGGTGACCCCTCTAATGCTCTTAAACTGACTCTCTCCAAAAACCCCTGTATCTAGCCCTACCGGGAACGGGCTAGGTCACGGGCAACATTAGACGACCGGCCTGCTGCAGCCACAACCTGGAAGCTGGCTGACCTGCGCACGCCTGAAGCTTGAGGAGCATCTGAACCAGCGATTGTGAAAGGAAAGATTCTCTTATACAATTAATTGACTGCCCACCCCCTTGTGGAACAATTATCAGATATTACTCATTGGGGATCCTCGGGATATATGTTTTGGTCTTGGTGGTTCCCCATTTCTGTCACTGGGGGAATTATATTGGGACTAATATTTATTTGCTATCACTATAAGGTAATCTTTTGTGGAAGGAATGCATATGCTAGACATCAACATGATTTTATTATTAATCCTGATCCCTTGGGAAGGGGAAGGGTCCTTGAATCTGGCCAAATTGACTAAATATGGATTCCACCATGACCACAATATGTGGGTAGGTTTAGCTGAAATGGTAGCCAATGTTGCAAATAGGACCAATTGCCTTGTTTGCTCTCTTGGGCCAGATGATTCAGAGGGAGGTATGCCCTTATTACCGATACCATTAGATGCTATTGGTATGGTAAGCGAAATACCACACCAAACAGAAGTACAGAATTTCCCCGGATGGAACTCAACTAAACCATTACGAGTTATACCTGTACAAGGGGAATTCTGTGTACATAAATCATCAGATGCAGCTGATTCTACCATGATAGGCTCTTCTCATTGTCACTATACTTGGGATAATATTAAGAATACCTGGGCACACGATACTACCTATCGAACTCGGAATGCCTTGCCCTGTGCACCTCCTTTTATTCATGCATGGAAAGTGGTATGGAACATAACTGTGACAGAAAAAGGCAATCTAACATACTGCACTGTGAACTCTCTACCTCTTTTGCTATTTCGCCTTCTGTACTCCACGTACCAAAGACCTCAGACCCGATGGTTGTGGTGGATATGTGGAGAATGGGCATACAAGAAACTCCCCTCCAAATGGAGTGGGACTTGTTTCCTGGGATGGGTATTACCACCAATGTGGATTATGCCCACTAATTTGGCCAAGCGTACACGAAGAAACGCTGATATTTCTCATATAGCAGGAGGAAGTACCCAAAGTTGGAGCGGTACTGATGATTGGCCACCAGAGCGCATTATAGCCTATTATGATCCTGCCTCCTGGAATCCTGGTGAGCTCATACAAGGGGCACGGGATCCTATTTATAATCTAAACAGAATAATTCGATTGCAAGCAGTAGTGGAACTTGTAACCAATGCAACGGCCCGGAGTTTGAGACTTATTGCACAACAGTTGGATGAAAGTAGAGCCGCCATTTTGCAGCTGAAAATGGGAATGGATTATGTACTTGCCAAGCAGGGAGGCCTATGTGGAGTCTTGAACTTGACAGGGAATGCCTGTTGCTTTAACATTTCAGATAATGGTGAGGCAATCCGTGTGTTGGCCACAAAGATGGAGAATATAGCACATGTCCCAGTACAAACATGGGAAGGATGGGATATGGGATGGCTCACCAATTGGTTACCTAATGTCACAGGACTCAAAGGGATACTATTGTCTTGCTTGTTTTTCTTGACAGTAGTGGTAATGGTTTTATGTATGATGCCATGTATCATTTCATGTTTTAGAAGTACAATTAGCAAGATGGTTTCAAATGAAACTCTACCTCATATCATGGCCCTATACCGAGCTTTACCTCAGGAACATGATGAAGGTCAAGCTATCAAGGACACTTGGGACGAAGGTCCTTGAGCTTGAAAGGGGGGAATGAGGCATCAGGCATAAGCCTGCATTTTATTAATGTTTGATCAGGACTTGTATATTAAAGAGAGAGCCTAAAAGATTTTCAAAAGTTTCATGCCAGGCAAGAAGGCTAGCTGCTTAAGAAAATACTGACAGTGTTTTCTTCCTCTTAGACAAGGGGCCCCTTTTGATTGATAGCAGAAAACAATTCTCAAAGTCGTAAAAGCTGAAATTACAGACTGAGAGTAAGGACACTGACCCTACATGTTATAGAAGATAAAAAAGGCAGAGATAAACATGATTAGGAATGAGTAAATAGTAAAATGATGCCAATGTGCCTCCCAGTAAAATGAGCCAGATCTTCTAAGGTTAAAAAGGCCAAGACCAAATGGAGAAGCATCTAGCTGGGAAGTCTTTTTAAAGCTGTTTCTTAAACTGAGAGAGTTTCAATAAATGTTGGGAAGAGATAATGGGAAAAGCAGCTTGCTGAAGGGGGGGAGGCTTCTTCTGAAACTGTTTTAAACTGAGTTCTTTTTTCTTTCTCTCTCTACTTTAAAAAGGCCTTATTCTTTTTAAAAGGCTACCTATGTTATGTATTGTCTTAAATGTAATTATGCAAAGGATTTAACAAATGCTAGAAGAGTTGTATTTATCCTGGAATTAAGTCAGCCAGCAGCCTAGCCCCCTACCAGACAAAGAGACGCCATCTGGGCTGTCCTGATATATTAGCTGTCAGACATTTGTTTAGAAACCTTCAAATGAAGGATATCTTTCAATGTTGATGTGAAACTCAAGATCCTTGACATATGTTTAAGATAAAAATTTAAGATTAACCATTTGTTTTAGAAGGCAATAGGGCAGGGAGGGCAAGAGGTGAGCTGGTAATTAAGATTCCTTGTTGAGACACATGTAAGATATATTACTACTTATTTGTCATTTATAGATGTAACAATATATAGCTCTTTGTCCTCCATATAAGGACAGGAGGATATGGGTGTATCTTTTTGTGATTGGTTCTAGCAATCAGCCAATAGGAAATTCAACCAGGCTGATTGGACAGAGGCAGCCACAGGAGGAGCAAAGGGGGCTGGATTAAGGGAATATAAGGGCTGGCCATAATGGCAGGAGCCAGGCCAGAGCTTGGTAACCATATACCACTGTGCCTCTCATTTATTTGTCTGACAAATAAATAATTATTTTAATTTCTCTATTGCTGCGTTGAATATTTCATTCCAGCTAAGCGTTAACCACAAGCAGGGTGCTACACTGCAATAAAGTAGAAATACAATTAGTGTTCACTGCGATAACCCCCCCCCAAAAAAGTGATAAAATATTGCTGCAACAAGTGATGAGAAATAGACAAGTATTAAACTTTAAATCCATCCATGGGTTGTATCCCAGAATAGCCCTTCTCAGAGTAGACCCATTTATCTCAGAGGATAGCTCAGTCAGGTCGTGGGTTCAAGATTCCTGCATTTCAGGGGGTTGGACTAAATGATCATTGGGACCCATTGATTCTATGATTCTGTGAAATTAACAGGCCTAAGTTAGCCATGTCCATTCATTTCAATGAGTCTACCAAGAGCAGAGCCGGTTCTGGATTTAGATAAAGGTAAAGGGACCCCTTACCATTAGGTCCAGTTGTGACCGACTCTGGGGTCATCTCGCTTTACTGGCCGAGGGAGTCGGCGTACAGCTTCCGGGTGATGTGGCCAGCATGACTAAGCCACTTCTGGCGAACCAGAGCAGTGCACGGAAACACCGTTTACCTTCCCGTCGGAGCGATACCTATTTATCTACTTGCACTTTGACGTGCTTTTGAACTGCTAGGTTGGCAGGAGCAGGGACCATGCAACGGGAGCTCACCCTGTCGCGGGGATTTGAACCGCCGACCTTCTGATCGGCAAGTCCTAGGCTCTGTGGTTTAACCCACAGCGCCACCCGCGTCCCTTATGTATAAGCTAAACAAGCTATAGCTTAGGGCCCCACTCCCTTGAGGGCCCCCCAAAAATTTAAAGGAAATAAACCTGGATGTACATTTCCAAAATATAAGATAAAAGATAAATAAAATAAAACCTATATACAGCAACAGTGTCTTGTGTTGTGCAGTCTCCTATTAGGTCCATAAATTACCATATAGCATATATTCAACACAAAAAAACCAGCGGCAATTTGTTGTTGACAAAGGACAGCTGGACATATAAAGGGCCCCATTACTTTCGGTAGCTTAGGGCCTCATCAAACCTAAATCTGGCCCTGAGCAGAACTAGCGTTACTTGCCACGAATTGTCATCATAAATTTACTTCTGGGTGTTTGTGATAGCTTATCTCTGCAGTGCAATTATCATTTCACCCCAAAGGCGCTCCCTGCTTTACAGGTTGTAACTTTCTGCAGTGCTTTCAAGCTCAGCCTACAGATAGCAAGAGATTAAAGACGAAAGGACAGAGTTCAAAGCTGCGGCAGGACGCTCTGTGCTCTTGTGATATGTTGCAAGGTTCAGACAATATGTTATTTGCAGTTGCATGTATCGTCACCCCCTGGCTTTCCTTTCCTTTTTTAAACTGAATCCAATTTCTGGGAGGCTGTAAGTTTGACTGGCAGAATGTCAGGGAGAAAAGAACATAATGTTGCAAGCCACCCCAATCTCTGAGCGGTGCAAGATTCCAGGGGTTCCTGGCACTTTGCAAGGGTTGGAATGAGGGTCAGCAGAGACTCTGGTGTCTTTATGATATATGGTTTACTTAAACATCTATACAACTTGAGCCTGAGACGCTCACAGCATGAACACCCCAAGAAGCTCTTGTTCCCCCCCCCCAGCCTTGGATTCCAGCAGAAAGCAAGCATGTCTCTCCCTCTTGGACATCCGCCTCAACCTTTTGTCCTGGGCACCCATTTGCCCTCTGTCACAGAGCCACTTCATTTGTTACCCATAAAGGTAAAGGTAAAGGGACCCCATGACTAAGCCACTTCTGGCGAACCAGAGCAGCGCACGGAAATGCCGTTTACCTTCCCGCCGGAGCGGTACCTATTTATCTACTTGCACTTCGTGCTTTCGAACTGCTAGGTTGACAGGAGCAGGGACTGAGAAATGGGAGCTCACCCCGTTGTCAGGATTCAAACCGCCGACCTTCTGATCAGCAAGTCCTAGGCTCTGTGGTTTAACCCACGCCACCTGCGTCCCCTTTTTGTTACCCATACTTAGGCCATAAACAAGAAGCTGAGCTTGGTATTCAACAATTGAACCCTGTTCTGCTTGTGTTCCCCCAACAACTGATCAGGGACGCGGACTTATAAAAAATATTGGGGGGGCCCGGGAAAGCTCATGAATAATAAATAAGCTCATGAATATGCAAATAAAGTGGCTCCGGCCCTAAATAGGGCAAGCCACGCCCCCCCAGACAGCCGATTGGCTGGCTGGGAGGTGTGGCCAGTCGGGATTCCCCTGTTCTCGCGGGATTTCCGGCAGTGTCTTGGCAGTGGCGGTGGTGCTGCGAAGCAGCGAGGCAGGAGCCCCCGCCCCCGGGGATTCCCTAATCTCGCGGGGGACGGCCGGGGCTCTCCGATTAGGGCGCGCGGCTGGCTGGCTGGCTGGCGAAGGAGCAGGTGGGGAGGAGGCGGGGGACGGCGGCGGCACTCTGCTGGAAGGGCGCCCGAGATTATTGGGGGGGCTGAGCCCCCCCCAAAATTTTTTTGAGGGGGCTCGAGCCCCCTCAGGCCCCATGGAGTCGGCGCCTATGCAACTGATATTCTAAGGCAGTGGCGACAAATAAAAAGATCAGTATTAAGACAGTCCCTAATCACAGGCTCACAAGCAAAAAAGGCACGACACACAAGGAAAGAAGGAATGGGAGGGAGGAGGGGAAAGCAAGCTCAAGCTCTTTAAGTTACCATTCTAAAGCTACAGAGAAAATGTCCAGTTCTGGCCATCTTGCTCTTGAGAAAGACAAGCCCCCAGCCCCACCCCATTCCCGCCCCGAAGCATTTTTAGCCTGCTTTCCCAATCAGAATTAGGAGCAGAGCTCATAACCCTGCCCAAACCTAGGTTGCCATTCTCAGAGTTGGCAACAGACTAGGAATAAAATGCTGGTTTCTTTAAAAAGCCAGTGTGCCTGCTAAAATAATCCAGCTTTTCCATTTCAGGCCAGTTGCCTTCTCAAATCTCAGGCATCTCAATTTCAGACGGGGTTGTATTTTTCCCCCAATAGGGGCTTTGCACTAGCAGAAACCACTTCTCTTTGTGCAAGACGAGGCCTTGATTTTTTTTAATGAACCCCGCTACCTACTGCAGCTGAGCATCACCACCCTGCCTTCTCCCAAAAAATATGCTTCCGAGAACTGGGGGTGAGGGTGGGGTATCCCTTCTGGAATAGCATGGGTTATCGGGGGCTGCAGGAGGCAGTTATGTTGGGGGGGTAGGGATGGAAAATGGATGCCCAGCCTTGCATGGGCATAACTGATTTCTGCTTGGTGCAAAACCGCCACTGAATGCAGGCTAGAATTTCTCTGTTGACAGATTTTGGAGAGAGAAAAAGGAAGCTTCTCCTCAGTTCACACCTTCTATTTGGCTTACCAAAGTTGTTGGACAATGTTAACTGACCATTTCCTCTCTGTGTGCAAAACTCTGCCCATCTGCACTAAAACAAGGATGGATTTGATGAGGACTTTTCTGTTTCCCAATCTTAAATTCAGTTCTCCACATTTCTACAGCAATTAACAACAACAACAAGGAAATCCTCACAAACTTTCTCCAGGATTTTGGCGCGGATCTCTAATGAACACACTTTTGTGTGTAGTTTTGTACCAATGTACACATCCTTGCAAGCAAGTTCTCCTCGTGCAATGTACTTTTGTGCATTATTTTCACTAATACATCCGTTTTACGAATACTTTCTCCAAATATATGCAATTTTTGGCGCACTCTGATGGAATAGCTGCATCGCAAAACTCAGGTGAGTGTGAATTTCAAAGAATGGCTGTGCTTTGATTTTCACACTGCTTTGCAAATGTTGAATTTCATAGGTTTGAAACTGAACTGAAATTCTCCCTGCTTCCTTACCCAGGAGTAGGGTCCCTTTGAACTGCAGCTGTGCAAACATGCATAGGGTTGCACCGTGAAAATATCTATATGTATGATTTTTTAGTTATATGTGTATTTGTCTTGCACAGCCATCTCTGGTTTTACTCACCAATTTAGCTACTCTGTGCACAGCCTCTGACTTTTGGCTTGAGACGCGTCTCTAATCTCTCTCTCAAACAGCATTATTGCACATTATTACAGCAATGCAAGCTTGGGTTTATCTGGAGGTGGTTTCTGCAACCTCAGCAATAGCATCTCTCACCAGTAGGTGGTGTTGCTGTTGTTGTTTAGTCGTTTAGTCATGTCCGCCTCTTCGTGACCCCATGGACCAGAGCACACCAGGCATTCCTGTCTTCCACTGCCTCCTGCAGTTTGGTCAAACTCATGTTGGTACCTTCGAGAACAATGTCCAACCATCTTGTCCTCTGTCATCTTCTTCTCCTTGTGCCCTCCATCATTCCCAACATCAGGGTCTTTCCCAGGGATTCTTCTCTTCTCATGAGGTGGCCAAAGTATTGGAGCCTCAGCTTCAGGATCTGTCCTTCCAGTGAGCACTCAGGCCTGATTTCCTTCAGAATGGAGAGGTTTGATCTACTTGCAGTCCGGTAAAAAGGTAAAGGACTCCTGGATGGTTAAGTCCAGTCAAAGGAGACTATGGGGTTGCGGCGCTCATCTCGCTTTCAGGTCGAGGGAGCTGGCCTTTGTCCACAGACAGCTTTCCGTGTCCTGTGGCCAGCATGACTAAACCACTTCTGGCACAACAGAACACTGTGACAGAAGCCAGAGTGCACGGAAACGCTGTTTACCTTCCTGCCGCAGCGGTACCTATTTATCTACTTGCACTGATGTGCTTTTGAACTGCTAGGTTGGCAGGAGCTGGAAGAGAGCAACGGGAGCTCACCCCATCGTGGCAATTTGAACCGCTGACCTTCTGATCAGCAAGCCCAAGAGGCTCAGCGATTTAGACCACAGCACCACCTCCGTCCCTGTTACTATATACTTGCCAGGGATACATCTCTGAAAATGTGAAGTAGGAACATATAGACATTTAAAACAGTACCATGCCACTGGGAGCCAGTGTGGTGTAGTGGTTAAGACTGGTAGACTCGTAATCTGGGGAACCGGGTTCACGTCTCTGCTCCTCCACATGCGGCTGCTGGGTGGCCTTGGGCCAGTCACACTTCTCTGAAGTCTCTCAGCCCCACTCACCTCACAGAGTGTTTGTTGTGGGGGAGGAAGGGAAAAGAGAATGTTAGCCGCTTTGAGACTCCTTCGGGTAGTGATAAAGTGGGATATCAAATCCAAATTCTTCTTCTTTATACAGTCATGGCTTTGTCCTGCAAATAATCCGGGGAACTGGGGTTTGTTCAGGGTACTGAGAATTGTTTGGAGACCCCTATTCTACAATTCCCAGAGTGATTTAAGAATCCATCCCTTTTCCCAGGGATTATAGCCCTGTAAGGGGAACTGGGGTCTCCTAACAACCCTCATCACAGTTCCCAGGATTCTTGGGAGGAAGTGATGGCTGTTTAAAATGTTGTGATATGACAGGGCTTCAATTTAACACCTTTAAAGGAAGCCCACATCAACAGCTTCTCACAGTTCAGTTCTTCCCCTTAATAAAGTTCCATATGATTCTTTCCTACCCTTTCATTTCTCCCTCTTTTAGCATTTTTAAAACTTAAGAAAACACAACTAGGAAAAGCCACATCAGATTGATAAACAAGTCTGCACAAACTGCAACAACAACAACAACAACAACAATTATATATCCCACTACAGTGCAGAATCAAATACAAGGGCAGTGATGAGGGTAAGGGATCCAGTCTCACTGGTATGGATCCACTCTGAACCACTAATTTAGTTGGCGAGGTTCAATCTACGCATGCTCCAACTAGGGACGTAAAAAAGCCACCAATTTCTGCTCCACCCCGGTATTTGTCACATGTAACGTCGTTTCTGTTCCACTGCAATTCAGCTTATCCCGCTGCCACTACGGCAAAATTTCATGTAACATTACTCCGTGCAAAGCAAACACAGTGCAAAGTGTGGAAAGAAGAAATTGATTATGTACCATTTGTGGACTGAAAACAATAGCAGCAGCAGCAAATACAGTCCTGATTTCAATTGCTGGGTTGGTTTGCGTTCTGACATGGGGCAAATAAACAAACGCCAGCAATCTCTGCCCTTGTTTTCGTCAGTGATATATGAAAACCCAGAGAGAGAGAGAGAAAGTGTCCAGTTAAGCTCTCTCCTGCGTCCAAAGAACCTGTGTAGATCGTCCATACTCCCTTGTGAGTATGGATGAGAGTCCGAGACCAAAATATCAGAAGCCGTATTTTCTTTATTAGGAAATACAACAGGGTTCCCCTGGTATCTGAAGCCGACAGGTAAGAGAACCCCGAACAAAGGACACGCTGTATCTTATCTACCCCTTTGGTGAAAGTTTTAGGTTTCCCTTGCTCCCCTCGCCTTGGTGTTGGACCTACACTTAAGGAAGGTAAGTCATGAATTGCCTGGGGCTTTGCAGATGGGTGTTGGCATTAAGTGGGTGTGAGAGATTGTGACCTCTGGGTATGTCAAAGGTGGGTACAATCAAGGTGATTAAGCTAATATATTGCTTAATCCTTTCCCAGGAGTGGGGAGAGAAATGGGATTACGAGAGATGAATATTGCACGATACAGTTCTGAATTTTACCATGCTAACAGGATTGGGTAATTTGGAATTGGGCCCTTGGGAATCATACTTTTGCGCAAGAAGGTTACATTTCCAGGGAATGGTTTCCATTTCAACATAGGATATTCATTGTACACAAGGTAGCAGGAATGCATATAAAATGGTGCACGTGGCTTGATGTATCTGAGACTTCAGATAAAGTTTCATTAACTACAGGTGAAACTCGAAAAAATAGAATATTGTGGAAAAGTTCATTTATTTCAGTAATGCAACTTAAAAGGTGAAACTAATATATGAGATAAACTCATGACATGCAAAGCGAGATATGTCAAGCCTTTATTTGTTACAATTGTGATGTTTATGGTGTACAGCTGATGAAAACCCCAAATTAACAATCTCAGAAAATTAGAATATTAAATGAAATCAGCAAAACAAGGACTGCAATTAGAGCAATATTGGACCTCTGAGAAGTAGAAGCATGCACATGTACTCAGTACTTGGTTTGGGCCCCTTTTGCATCAATTACTGCCTCAATGTGGCGTGGCATGGATGCTGTCAGCCTGTGGCACTGCTGAGGTGTTATGGAAGACCAGGATGCTTCAATAGCAGCCTTCAGCTCTTCTACATTGCTCGGTCTCATGTCTCTCATCTTTCTCTTGGCAATGCCCCATAGATTCTCTATGGGGTTCAGGTCAGGCGAGTTTGCTGGCCAATCAAGCACAGTAATCCCATGGGCATTGAACCAGGTTTTGGTACTTTTGGCACTGTGGGCAGGTGACAAAGTCCTGCTGGAAAATGAAATCAGCATCCCCATAAAGCTCGTCTGTGGAAGGAAGCATGAAGTGCTCCAAAATCTCTTGGTAGATGGCTGCATTGACCCTGGACTTAATGAAGCACAGTGAACCAACACCAGCTGATGACATGGCTCCCCAAATCAACACAGACTGTGGAAACTTCACATTAGACTTCAAGCATCTGGCATTGTGTGCCTCCCCATTCTTCCTCCAGACTCTGGGTCCTTCGTTTCCAAGTGAGATGCAAAAGCTGCTCTCATCAGAAAAGAGATTTGGGGTAAAAGAAAAGACTCTAGGGTTGCGCGCTCATCTCGCTCAAGAGGCCGGGAGCCGGCGCTGTCCGAAGACACTTCTGGGTCACGTGGCCAGCGTGACGAAGCTGCAACTGGCGAGCCAGCACCAGCGCCGCACATGGAAATGCCATTTACCTTCCCACTAGAAAGCGGTCCCCATTTATCTACTTGCACTTAGAGGTGCTTTCAAACTGCTAGGTAGGCAGGAGCTGGGACCAAACGACGGGAGCTCACCCCGCTGCGGGGATTCGAACCGCCGACCTTTCGATCGGCAGGTCCTAGGCTCTGTGGTTTAACCCACAGCGCCACCCGCGTCCCTCTTTTCTTTTAACACCCCCCAAAATGAAGTTCTTTATTAGTTACATTGCATTGTATGAGTCCCCTTCATGGATCACTGCCTTGCAGTGGCAAAGGGGCTTGAATAACTTAGAGAAGCTATGAGCTATGTCGTGCAGGGCCACCCAAGATGGACAGGTCATAGTGGAGAGTTTTGACCAAATGTGATCCACCTGGAGCAGGAACCGGCAAGCCACTCCAGTATCCCTGCCAAGAAAACTCCATGGACAAAGACAACAGGCATATAAAAATTATGACGCTGGAAGATAAGCCCCCCGGGTCTGAAGGCCAAAGCCGAAAGGTCGCTCAGTTGCGGATATGCCTGGAAGCGAAAGTCCAATGCTGTAAAGAAAAATATTGCATAGGAACCTGGAATGTAAGATGAGGTGGTTGGACAGTGTTCGCAAAGCTACCAGCATGAGTTTGACCAAACTGCGGGAGGCAGTGGAAGACCGGAGTGCCTGGCATGCTCTGGTCCATAGGGTCACGAAGAGTTGGACACGACTAATCGGCTAAACAACAACAATTGTATGAGTGGTTATTTGCTGCTTCATATTTCACGAGTGGTAAAAATTCCTATATCGGTCAGCATTCCCTGACATCCTTAGTCAGCAGCTTCATGCTGGAAAAAGCAAAACAGAAGGCAGCACCTGAGAGTGCTCTCTGCAGATGTCATACTACCATGTATCTGCCCGCTTTGAACATGGTTAAATTGCTTGAGTTAACTTGCCAAAGCACGAAAAATTCCCCAATCAGCCTGATCCAAGTTCTTCCATTTTCTCTGTGCCTGTGTGCTGATTCCCAAGTTGACGGAACCATCGTCTGCACTGCACATTAATGGCTCCCCCCTGCAAAGAATCCTGGGAACTGTAGTTTGTTAAGAGTGCTGAGAGTAGTTAGGAAGCCCCTAGTCCCCTCAGAGAACTACAGTTTCCAGGATTTCCTAGGAAGAAGAGGGATTGTGTGTCAAGCCATTCCGGGAAATGTATGGAAAGTAAATGAAGTTTTACCTACATGGGCATACTGGGTTGTTGTTGTTGTTTTAAAAAAAGAAACCAGTTTGTTTACCTGAATGTATGGGTTATTTCTTCTTTTTCTTTTTTTGTATATAATTTTTATTAGTTTTCCATTTAATAATATACAATCATATCATTGTTATCCACTTTACTTCTCTGGCTCTTTAGAGCCCATTGACTTCCTTTCCTCCCGCCTCATGGCTTTTGAAATCAGCCTTCATATCATTGCATTTTATATACGTTTTCCAATTCTAGATTCACTCATTACAAAAAGGCATTAAAATTTAGGTTAAAATAAAAAGGGAGAGGGCTTCTCATTACGAGTCTTCAGACAATCCTGCTAGTGATGCTAATTGCTTGCAGTAATCTTTCAAATATCGTATAAATTTACTCCAGTCCTTTTGGAATACTTGATCACGCTGGTTTCGGATTTTTCCTGCCAGCTTTGCCAGTTCCGCAAAGTCCATCATCTTCATCTGCCACTCTTATTTCGTTGGTACTTCTTGCTGTTTCCATTTTGGGGCTAAAAGGATTCTTGCCACTGTTGTTGCATACATAAACAGTCTTTTATCTTCCCTTGGTATCTCTTCACCCACCATACCCAATAAAATGGCTTCTGGTTTTTTAACAAAAGTAACACCTATGGGTTATTTTGTCTCTATTATGTGTTTCATCACAGAATCCTATGATTCTAGAAGCATGTGCCTTGCAATTGCAGGACATAATGCTCCAGGCAGCAGAACTAAACAGCATTGGCCACAGGAGACCTGCTAATTAAAGAGCGGTGGTATAAGTGCCGGCTGATGCAATTTAAGAATGCAGATAAGATGACACACATACTCCTAATTAGTGCTTATATAGACCAGTTGATCATGTTTAGTGTCTTCTATGAAAACGATGTAGCACAGGATTGAGGCCAATGCATAAAACTTCTAATAAACTGCTTCCTTAATTTCCTGATAAGGTTTGGCTGGGATTTTTAGGATAAAAATAAAAATAAAACTATGTCTCTGGGCAGGAACAGGAAAACAAGAGGGCCATGTTGATCCATGTTGTCTGCCACATTTGCAGCCAGTCCAGTTAGAATCATAGAATCACAGAATCATAGAGTTGGAAGAGACCACAAAGGCCATCGAGTCCAACCCCCTGCCAAGCAGGAAACACCATCAGAGCACTCCTGACACATGGTTGTCAAGCCTCTGCTTAAAGACCTCCAAAGTAGGAGACTCCACCACACTGGCAAATTCCACTGTCAAACAGCTCTTACTGTCAGGAAGTTCTTCCTAATGTTTAGGTGGAATCTTCTTTCTTGTAGTTTGGATCCATTGCTCCGTGTCCGCTTCTCTGGAGCAGCAGAAAACAACCTTTCTCCCTCCTCTATGTGACATCCTTTTCTATATTTTTTTTTTATATATATATAATTTTTATTGGTTTTACAAAGTTTTAAACAACAAACAAACACTTAAAAGAACAAACATACATGTATAGTTTCATCCCCTATTTTTGTAAACCTCTTTTCTCAGACTTCCCCATACCTCCCCTTTCTGCATCCCAATGTCCATATTTTTATAGCAACTCCCAATTGTTACTCTCCACCTCTGTCCTCTTAGTCCTCTCTATAATCTGACCTTGTGTCACTGTATCCCTTTGTTTCTGGGAACCAGAACATTTTAACATTCATTAAGTTTATAATAGTCCTTAAGATAGCTTTTAAATTTTCTCCACTCTTCTGCCGCCGTCTCCATTCGTTGATCACGGATTCTGCCTGTCATCTCGGCCAATGTCATATAGTCCATCACTTTCATCTGCCATTCTTCCAGAGTGGGTAGATCTTGTGTTTTCCAGTACTTCGCGATAAGTATTCTTGCTGCTGTAGTAGCATACATAAAGAAAGTTCTATCCCTCTTTGACACCAATTGGCCGACAATGCCCAGGAGAAAGGCCTCTGGTTTTTTAGGAAAAGTACATTTAAGTACCTTTTTCATTTCATTATAGATCATTTCCCAGAAAGTCTTAATCTTTGGGCATGTCCACCAAAGATGGTAGAAGGTACCTTCAGTCTCTTTGCATTTCCAACATTTATTATCGGGCAGATGATAAATTTTTGCCAGCTTGACTGGGGTCATGTACCACCTGTATACCATTTTCATAATATTTTCCTTTAGGGCATTACATGCCGTAAATTTGATACCAGTGTTCCATAACCATTCCCAGTCAGCTGACATAATGTTATGACCAACCTCTTGTGCCCACTTAATCATAGCTGATTTGACTGTTTCGTCCTGTGTGCTCCATTTCAGCAACAAGTTATACATTCTAGATAAATTCTTAGTACTGGGTTCTAACAATTCAGTTTCTAATTTTGATTTTTCCATCTGGAAGCCAATTTTCCTGTCCTGTTTAAAAGTCAGTTCAGTGTCTTATTGTTCTGAAGAGGCAGACCGTTTCGTGCTTTCAATAGATAAGACGGCAGAGGATTTTGCTTCAAATAAATCATGCAGTTTAAAGTCTCATTCACCTCCCCTCTGCCCTGCCAGCTAGAGGGGAGATCTATGGTCCAAATGTCCAGTTTAATTAATTAAAGAGCGGGTTTCAACGGATGCAAGTTTAGAGTTCCGTTGCTTTCACTTTCATGCAGTCGGGGGGAGGCAGACTTCCTTGATTTAATCTCCCCGCTTTTAGCTCAATTTTCAGAATTTAAAGGGTCCCGATTGTTTTTCCGTTCTTACTCACGGGAAAGCAGTCCAGATTTTCTTTTCAGGAAGGAATCGGCGCTCTCCGCTTATGGCGACGCGGCTTCACTTCGCAGGCTGGGTAGCGACTCTCAGCACCGCGCTCACTCCCGATGTCGATCCGTAGCCTTTAAAAAGGCTCTTTCACGGTACCGGGGGGCGCAAAGGTGCCCACCGAGTCTCCTTGTTCTCAGGCTTCAGCGCCTGAGATTTTAGGGGTCCCCCGCTCGCCGTAGCGGGTAAGACCCGAACTTGCGAAGCAGTCCTTCTCCGGAGCTCGGAGGTAGGACCGCCATTAAGCGCTGGCACCGACCGGAAGTCTCCATCCTTTTCTATATTTGAACATGGCTATCATATCACCCCTTAACCTCCTCTTCTCCAGGCTAAACATGCCCAGCTCCCTTAGCCGTTCCTCATAAGGCATCGTTTCCAGGCCTTTGACCATTTTGGTTGCCCTCCTCTGGACACGTTCCAGTTTGTCAGTGTCCTTCTTGAACTGTGGTGCCCAGAACTGGACACAGTACTCCAGGTGAGGTCTGACCAGAGCAGAATACAGTGGCACTATTACTTCCCTTGACCTAGATGCTATACTCCTATTGATGCAGCCCAGAATTGCATTGGCTTTTTTAGCTGCCGCGTCACACTGTTGGCTCATGTCAAGTTTGTGGTCAACTAAGATTCCTAGATCCTTTTCACATGTACTGCTCTCAAGCCAGGTGTCACCCATCTTGTATTTGTGCCTCTCATTTTTTTTGCCCACTTCAATCACAGCCCAGAGGAAGACATCATGAAGCAGTTCCTCATTTGGGATGAAAACAGGGATGACATTTCAGTATCAAACCAGAAATCAGGACGGCTTCTGCAAATCTGGGACTGTCCCTGGAAATAGGGGCACTTGGAGGGTCTGAAGGTAAGCTCAGAAATTCTCAGGTGTTCTGAGAAGGAGGCAGAAGAACGGAAGCTTCCTTCACCAGGGAAGAAAACTGTTAGGATGTAAATCTGTTTTCGCATTGTGGACCTCTATTTACATTCCTCCCATGCACTTAGCTTGGAAAAGATGTTTTTGCACTCTCGAGTAGTCTTCCAGTTATTAAAACCACTGACAGAGAAAAATGGTGGGGGGTCTTTTCTCCTTTAATATTGTGGTGGGTTTGGGCAGTCAGTCTGGATGATACCCCTTTACAGGGGTAAAGGGATCCCTGACAGTTAAGTCCAGTTGCGAATGACTTTGGGGTTGTGGCACTCATCTCGCTTTACAGGCCAAGGGAGCCAACCTTTGTCTGCAGACAGTTTTTCCAGGTCATGTGGCCAGCATGGCTAAGCTGCTTCTGGCACAAGGGAACACCGACACCAGAGCAGCACATGGAAACGCCGTTTACCTTCCCACTGGAGCGGTACCTATTTATCTGCTTGCACTGACATGCTTTCGAACTGCTAGGTTGGCAGGAGCAGAGACTGAGCAACAGGAGCTCACCCGTCACAGGGATTCGAACCGCTGACCTGTTGATCGGCAAGCCCTAGGCTCAGTGGTTTAGACCACAGCGCCACCCGCGTCCTGAGCCCTGACACCCTGAGCCCCTTCCAATTCTCGAGGTCCTGTAACCAGTGAGGTTCCTGGACTGGTCAGGAAAGTTTCTTTTTAAGACAATGAACTTAGATGGCCACTTAAGTGTCATCAGCATCCCAAAAGAGTGAGCTAGGTGGCAAGAGTACAACTAAGTGACCATCTGCCATGGATGCTTTATGTGCATTATCTACAGGGGTTTATTCAGCATAGTTCAGGAACAAAGGAAAAAACATGTCTGCTTCCCTTCGTGTCCAGCAAACAGCAGGAAAGCAAAAGCAATATACAAACGGAAGTTCCCAGCAAACCTGTGCTGGAAGTAAACAGGCATGTGACACACAACAGTCATGCCTGTTCCCTTTTAAGGTGGAACGGAACTATATCCTAACAGGGTGGGGAGCAGGCAGCCTCCCCTGAAGCCCTGGGGAGGTTTGGGAGCCATGACTCCCGCCTGTTCCCCCTCTGCAGCTCGCTTTAAAGTAGCAAAGAGGACAGGATCCGTTGGCTTTGCTGCTTTAAAGCGAGCCACGGAGGAGGGAAGGAAGGGGAGCCATGGTGAGCCACGGAGGAGGGACAAACCATCCATCCCCCCTCCATGGCTCGCTTTAAAACAGCAAATTGCCGTCTCTCAGTGCCTCCTAATTCAAATGCAAAAGCTTGATTGCCTAACTGGATCCTGAGCTCCATTTGTTTTTTTGTGGTTTTTTTTAATAGACATTTTTTAAAAAAAATAAATATTTATTAGGAATTTTCCATTTTGAAAATCCAAAAAGAAAAAACAAAAAGAAAAATTAAAAACATATACAATTTGCAATCCTTATTTTCTATAACATCTTTCCCTGACTTCCCCACACCTCCCCTTCTTATATTCCCATTCGAATTGTAAATTCAACAAGTTCTTATCCCCAGTTTTTAACCTTTTTATACTTAATTCATTTTAAAATCAATTTTACCTTATAAACCTCAAAATTTATACCTCAGTACTCATTCTTAAATCCTTTTTTCTAAAGTTGACCCAAATTCCTTTACACGAATTCCCCACTTTTCATACTGATATCAAAACAAAATAAAAGAAAAAGACAAATTATATTTATACACCCTTTGGATCCCCAAACCCCACCCCATCCCCTTTCCCGGTTTCAATCCCCAACAAATGTCCATCAGTCTTAATCTGCTATCAGCCTGGAGATCTCACATCCGAGGCTCTTAATTGTCTCTCAGTTCCTCTCTGCCGGTTTTTTGATAGTCCTTAATATTAAACACCAGATCTCGGAGTTGCTCTAATCCGATGGGGGCAAAGTTTCCTCCAGCCAGACCACCATACTTAAAAGTGGAGCCCAAATCTTGTTTCTTACTCCTTTCAAATCCAAATGTCCCCAAAGCTCCAGCTTTCACCTTGATCAAATTTGTAATCCTTAGATCTTCAGATCTCCACATATAGAGATCTCTCCATTCTTCAGTCTCCAATTTGGACCAAGTTTTCATCATCCAATTCTTATTTCCCTTTGTAGCCATCATGTCAGTTCTCTGGCTCTCCTTTGTCGTCTGCAACACCACATCTCCTCCTTCCCTTTCCTCAGAAACAACATATGTCTCTTTCTCCACACTCTCAAAATTCTCAACTTTCTCCTCTTGTCCAGCTGCATGAACTTCCTGGACCACGTCCTTATCAAATTCAATGCACTTGTTTACTGTTAAGTCCAGGGTTGCAACGTTAGTAGCCAAAACATCAATTTGGCCTTGTAACTTTCCCAAGAGAAAGAAAATTCTGTCCAATTTAGCTTGAGTTTTCCCTCCTTCAGCCATTCTTGTAATGTCCCAAAACCCCCTCTAGAGGGATTTTGGTTACTTAGTATTCCATCCAGTTGAAATCCAAAAATCAAGTTAGTTTGTATCGGTTCTTCCTTGTTTTCAACAAAATATAACCAAATTGTAACAAATATATCCAGCAGAGACAGAAAACAAAGATCGCTTTTTCCGTCTTGACAGCTAGTTTGACAGCTGTCAAGCTCTTCAATATCTCTCCAACAGGCTTTCTCGCGGATCACTCCCGGGTCTGGGGGGGGGTGACACTTCAGCTCCAAAAATTAACTCTTGTCCTCCAGTAGAAATTACTTAAACTGCCAAATCGTGAAATTAATATCTTTTGCCCAATAAGAAGGAAAAAAATCCTCTCGACCTTAGTTAGTTAGTACTTGCTTTAGATTATTTATAAGACGGGGAGACGGACTTCCTGCTTACGCCTTCCCCGATCGTGCCTAATTCAACAAAAAGTTTTCCTTTGAAAGTCCAATTTTCGTACTACTCACGGGTTGCTGCTTTAGGGTCCAATTGTTCACAAGAAGAAGTCAGCGCTCTCTGACCATGGCATGCGGCTTCACTCCGTAGGAGAAGCAGTCGACTCACAGCACCGCGCCACTCACCCCGTCCCCCGTTCCGAAGCCTTTAAAAAGGCTCCTTCACAGGTCGGGGGGGGGCCCGCAAATGGTGCCCGCCGAGTCACCATGTTCACAGGCTTCCCCGGCTGTGATTTTTAAGGGTCCCCGCGTCGCCGCAGCGGCAAGACCCGATCCTACGGAGCCGATTCCCTCCGGAGCTCAGAGGGAATCCGCCATTAGTCGATCGTGCTAACCCGGAAGTCTCGATCCTGAGCTCCATTTGAAGTTTAAAAATATTAAGTTTGGGGATTTCTTCAAGTAGCAGTTTTGCAGAAATAGTCATAAATACATGCAAAGCATCTCCACAAACCAAAAAAGTGGGCTCAGCTAAAACCGAGCAGGCATCTGGCTCAGGAACAGTTTAAGCTGCACAACTATTTCCATATGATCAGTGCTATCTGGGCAAGATAGCAAATGAACTTTGGAGTTCAGTCAGATGTGATAATAATGCATTTTCTTGTTAGACACTCAGGCATTGCAGGAGACTCGCCCCCCCTTTGTATTTCAAGTTAAATTTAAACCCAACAGTGATATCTAGTGCATAAAAAAGTTCAAACTGAAGATTGTTGGCTAACTTCCTTCACCCAGCTATTGCAGAATTAATTGTAACCGGACATCCTGTGTGTTTGTGTGTGGACTATGTTCCTAGCAGCTAACCTTTATTGCTGAAAAGAGGCACTGATATTCCACTCCAAATCTATAATTCATTATACAAATTCTTACAAGTACAGTCTGCCTATACCAAACCAAAAACATTGTCTTCTCTTGGTATTGAATAGAAGCTATTTATCTGCCCTCTTTTCCTCCTCTCATTCCATTTCCCACTCTTTGAATCTTCCTTTCAAAACAACCATGCCTGTTTTGAGAAAACTTCACAGATTTAGGAACTGGAGCGCAATCATTTGATCTCTTTGTTGTTCCTCCATACTCCAAGCACTTCTCATTTGCACAGCCCTGGTTTCTCTCCCTGACTATTACCATTCTTGATTAATAACAGTAAAATGCTCAAAGTTTAAGTTCATGTGACCGCTGCCAATACTAACTCCCAGTGATAATGAAAACAACTACATTGTAATGGAATGTCTATCCTTTCCCCATTCTCTTCATTACATACCGTGGCTCGCTTTAAAGCAGCAAAGTGGACAGGAGTCGCCATTTTGCTGCTTTAAATAGTTTAATACAACATTTGATTCAGATCCCTCCCCCTTGCTCTAAAACTAGGTGCATCTTATGGCCAGGTGCGTCTTAGGGAGCGAAAAATACAGTAATAAATGCTAGGATTTTGATGAATTGTGATATGCATTAAAGTAAAAGCTGCAGAGCTATGCCAGACAGAGAATTCCTGGGCTGGTTTATGCAAACCAACCTGGCAGGTTTAGTAAAGAGCAAACCCGTTAACATGACAAAAGGTGTTGATGGGCCATTGGGGAGGAATTATTTGGCCTGGAGAATCAATATTACCAAGGTGATGGGGGGTTATGTTTGAGGTGGCAGAAAAAAGGAGTCTTGGAGCAAGGGTTACAGGGAAGAAGGAGCAGGAAGTGGAGCTGGGATCCATCTTGGGCAGGTTGGCTGAAGGCTGCCTCCACTGCTGAGGGACGAAAGCCCCTCTTGAAATGATTGTGCTATAAGATCTGGACTCCCTCCATGCAGACTGAAGGTGTAAATAGGTCAATAAACCATATTTCTTAAAGCCACAACAGTCTCTGCCGTGCCTTCCATTCTCCAAAGGAACACAGACCTTGTGTGGGTGTCCAGGACCCCATGGGCTCTTGCCACCGGAGGTGCATGCACCTGACTTTTGTAACAATATATATGTAAGCAAAACCGTATTCCCTAAAGTCACAACACCTTCCTTTCATGGAAACAGAACCCCGAGAAAGCGGTGGTATCTCACAGTGCTCTGAGATTGGGGTTGCACTTAACAATAAGGTTACCATATTTTTTTTCCAATGAATCCGGGGACACTTTTCAACTTCCTACTAAATAGATGTATTTTGTCAGGGGACTGATTTGTAAATAATAATAATAATAATAATAATAATAATAATAATAATAATAATAATAATAATATCTTTATTGTCATTGCCCCCTCTCGGGGACAACGAAATTACTTGCCTGCTCCATCCACCCAGGTAGGGCACTCCACACAAAATCAAAACAACTATAAAAACACTAATTAAAACAATACAGTATAAAACAGCAAGGAAGATTAGATGACTTTCAAAGTCCAGGCTTCCCATTCAGGGCCGAGATCGCTCTGGAGAAGAAGCTGTTCTTAAGACGGCTCGTTCTTGTCTTCATCATCCTGTATCTCCGTCCCGACAGCAAGAGCTCGAAGAGACAGTGACCAGGATGCGATGGATCTTTTACTATGTCCAGGGCCTTCCTATGGCACCTTGTGGCATAAATCTGCTCTAAGGTGGAGAGTGGGCAGCCAACAATGCTCTCTGCTGCCTTAACAACTCTGCACAACCCCAACCTGTCCTGGGTAGTACAGCTTCCGTACCACACACATAAGCCATAAGTGAGCACGCTCTCAATGGCACAGTGATAGAAGGCTAGCAGCAGTTTCTGCGGAAGATGGTTTTTCCTTAGAATTCGGGGACTGTCCCTGGGAAACGGGGACGTCTGGTAACCTTACTTAACAATATATTCTGCCCTGGCAGCAGAAAACCTCGTTGCTGGTAGAAAAGGATTCCAACAGGAGAATTCCAACCAATTGCTGTTATGGTTGTGGAGGCTGGGTGCTGCCTGCGTCCTGAAGGTGTTTATAACTCTTTCCCCATGAACTTTGATTTGTGGAATGTCATGTACCAGCCCCGTCCTGACCTTGCTCTTTGTGACAGAGCAGGCTTTGTACTATTCAAATGATTTATGCAACACAATGTGCACTGCACATTCAAAATAAGGACCTTTCACAAAGAAAAGGTGGTTCCAGACCATTGTTCTCAGATCACACACTGGCAAATTAAGGTTGCACAAATATTTTTGATCAGGAGGTCTTGTGTAACAAACCTGCTTCCCCCCACTCAGATCAGACTTTTTCAAAAAGAAAAGCGCTGGAGAATGTGCTGGAAAATGAAGGACTACACTTAGCCTGTGTACACACCATAAGGTAAAGGGACCCCTGACCATTAGGTCCAGTGGTGGCCGACTCTGGGGTTGCGGCGCTCATCTCGCTTTATTGGCCGAGGGAGCCGGCGTACAGCTTCCCAGTCATGTGGCCAGCATGACTAAGCCGCTTCTGGCGAACCAGAGCAGTGCACGGAAACGCCGTTTACCTTCCCGCTGGAGCGGTACCTATTTATCTACTTGCACTTTGATGTGCTTTTGAACTGCTAGGTTGGCAGGAGCAGGGACCAAGCAATGGGAGCTCACCCCGTCGCCAATCTTCTGATCGGCAAGTCCTAGGCTCTGTGGTTTAACCCACAGCGCCGCCCGCGTCCCTGGGTATGCTTATATCACCCCAAATATCACTGCCAGATGTCATCCACCCCACCACCAGCCATGAAAGGCCCTACTCTCTCTGTTGTACCCTGTGTTTGTTTACTCGGCAATGACCTGTGCTTCACCGAAAGATGACAAAGAATGATTGCTATGTTGGGTAAACACGTACTTGAAAGGAAGGAAAAAAAATCCCTTATGGCTACTCCCTATAAGGTTATGAACAATTATGGTGGCAGGGCACACAAATCATTTTTCTTTTTTTTTCTTTTTTAAAATAATATTTATTAAGCATTTTAAAATTACAGAAAAAACAAAAAGACAAAGAAGGAAAAGAAACAAGGGAAAAACAAACAACAATCAAACAATACAAATCGATTAAAATCAAAAGCAAAAACCAAAACCAAAACACATAACACATCAAAATCAAAAAACAAAAGTAAACCACAAAAATTTAAAAACAGATCCAATATTCTCAAATCCTTAACTGTCATGACCTTATTTCATCGACCTCCTCACACCTCCCTTTTTTGTATTCTAGTTATTAATTATCACAGCAAATCCTTCCCATTTTTCATAATATTCTGTCATTAAAGTACCTTAATCTATTTTAACCTTATCTTACTATAAAAAACCCTAAAACTTAAAACTTAAATCTTATTTATACCAATTTCTCATAACCATAACATATTCTTGCATAGTTCTTTTTAACATTTCTGCTAAAGCCAAATAATTTCGTTCCAACATTTTTCTAATACTCATTAATTTTACAAAACAATCCTAAATAAAAAAATTTTAAAACTTTCTTCCGATCTTCATCCAACGTCTCTTCCTCCTGGTCCCGGGTTTCTGTCAGTCCTTCCTATCCCATCCATCTAGTTCATTAACCTGGTAATCTTATGTCCGAGGCCCTTAAGTCTCTTCCATGTCCCTTCCGCAGATCTTCTTCATATTTATACCTGTACTTTACTTTGTCTCCTGGTCCTTTCACTCGTGGAAACTCCAACTTGACAGTATTTTTGTCCCTTCTCGACAGATCAGCCCCTTTTCCATAGTCCACACTGAGCTCCATGTGGTATTTAAAAGCATGTTTCAAGGTCCCTCCAGAGTTGAGGACCCCCACAACCCCAAACTCCTCACGGCCCATTGCCAGACTTGAAAAGTCAAAACTTCCCTGCATAGGGGAGTCTATCCAGCCCCCCATCTCCAAGCCAAACAAAACTCTATCTCTCCAAATCTGGCTTTTTCCAAGTTCATTTGTCAGATCCAACAACTCATGTTCCTGCTGGGCCACAGCTCCCTCCATCTCTGCCACCCGAGGTCCAGCAACAACCTCCTCCCTCATCTGATCTGTCAGAGCACACTCCTGAGTTGATTCCTGGGTGGGCTCTATATAGATACCCACTACCTATCCAAAATTTCTAATTGCAACAGTCATCAAATCCGTCTTCTCTTGTAACTGTTCCAATAAAGCACTTGTCTTGCAGAAAGCACGCACCAAAGCCTCTGAATACATTGTTATGCAAGGTCAGAAGTCTGTTCCCACAATCTTAATCTGTTTGCAGCTGCGAAGCTCCCCAGTTCAAATTTAATAACAGTTTCACAAGCTCCCTCTAGGGGAAGAACTTCTATTTGTATCAGTCTCTTTTCTCCCCCCCTTTTTTAACAGCAGATCTAACAACAAAGTTTCCTTTTTCAGATATTTTGTCAATATTTGTTCCTTTAAAATGCGAAAGAGAACAATGGAATCACTATGTTTCTCTTCTTTTAACTGTCTGTCAAAAACATTTGTCTATAGTCAATGAACTTCCCAAAAAACATCTGTCCTGACACCCCGCTCCCAGGTTTGAGACGGTGGAAAATTACTTTTCTTTACACTCTCTTTGGAAGTTTAAACAGTCCGGATAAAATCCCCCCCCTTCTCCTGCTTCCGAAGGGGGTTCAGTAGTTTTAGATGATGAAAGTTGATCCTTTAGAAACGATTTCCTAAACTCTAGTTTGCCATGTCTTTGCTTTAATCTATCTACAAGAAACGGAAGGCTGACTTCCTGTTTAGACCTTCCCGCTTCAGTGCCAAATTAAGAGGAATTTCTTAATCCAATCTTCCATTGTACTCACAGATCGTTGTTTAAAGTCCAATTGTCCAAATTTGATCTGCTCACGGGTAGTTGTTTTTGTAGCCAAATTGTCCCAGGAAAAAGGTAGCACTCTCCGGCAACAGCTGTGCGGCTTCACTCCACGGAAGAAGCAGTTGACTCTCAGCACCGCGCCACTAGCCCCTCTTCGTTCCGGAGCCCGTAATTGGGTTCCTTTACGAATTGGGGGGGCGCAAAAGGTGCCCGCCGAGTTCCATGGTCACAGGCTTCATCTGCCTGTGATTTTTTAAAGGGTCCCCGCTTCGCCGTAGCGGAACAGACCCGTTTTCCATGGAGCCAGTCCCTCCGGATCAGAGGGAATCCGCCATTACCGATGGCGCCACTCCGGAGGTCCCACACAAATCATTTTTCTACCAGAGTGGGAGCAGCTGAAACCAGGCAGAAGGGTCCTGATTCCAACCCCCAGAAACCAGCACTCTGAACAAAACATATTTGCTGAGCCAAAGCCTAGCTCTGATCTAGGAGTGAACTGGATTGATCCACATCTAGCGGGAAAACTTAATTATTCAACCACAATGTCTTACCTCTCTCTGCTTCTCCTATTACCTTTGGAATTAGCTAGCAAGCAGAGAGAGCCGACCTGAAGTAACCGGGAGTTACCTTTGGAGTTCATATAGATAAGATCTTGCTCAACACCATAAATTAGATTTATGAAAGCATCATAGACAATGCTTTCTTAATGTTTGCTATACCAGTTACTGTAATCCACAAGAGAGGAGGGTGCTTTTGTGTTGAAATCCTGCTCCCTGGTTTCCCATAGGCACCTAGTCCATAGCTGTCAACATTTCCCTTTTCTAAAGGGAAATTCCCTTATTCCGAACAGGATTCCTCGCAAGATGATGGAAAGGTTGACAGCCTGGGAGTCATTTTGGACTCACAGCCGTCCATGGAGGTGCAGGTTAATTCTGTGTCCAGGGCGGCTGTCTACCAGCTCCATCTGGTACACAGGCTGAGACCCTACCTGCCCACGGACTGTCTTGCCAGAGTGGTGCATGCTCTGGTTATCTCCCGCTTCGACTACTGCAACGCGCTCTATGTGGGGCTACCTTTGAAGGTGTCCTGGAAACTACAATTAATCCAGAATGCAGCAGCTAGACTGGTGACTGGGAGTGGCCGCCGGGACCACTTAACACCAGCCCTGAGAGATCTGCATTGGCTCCCAGTACGTTTCCGAGCACAATTCAAAGTGTTGCTGCTGACCTTGAAAGCCCTAAACGGCCTCGGTCCTGTATACCTGAAGGAGCATCTAACACCCCCAGAGTTGTTCAGCCTAGACACTGAGATCCAGCACCGAGGGCCTTCTGGCAGTTCCCTCAATGCGAGAAGTGAGGTTACAGGGAACCAGACAGAGGGCCTTCTCGGTAGTGGCGCCCACCCTGTGGAACGCCCTGCAATCAGATGTAAAGGAAATAAGCAGCTATCTTATTTTTAAAAGACATCTGAAGGCAGCCCTGTTCAGGGAAGTTTTTAATATTTAATGCTGTACTGTTTTTAAAACCTGATTGGGAGATGCCCAGAGTGGCTGGGGAAGCTCAGTCAGATGGGTGGGGTATAAATAAATGATGATGATGATGATGATGATGATGACCTAGTCAGCCCCTGTGAGATGCTGGACTAAATGAGCCATTGGCCTGAGTCAGCAAGCTCTTCTTATGTCATATCCAGGGGCGTCTTACCCATAGACGTTAGTGGCGCAGGACGCCAGTGTGCCAGATTTTGGAGGGCGCCACAGGCTGAGTGTCCGGGAAGGAGAGTCAGGGCGCGCTCCCTTCCCCGCTCTGGGGCAGCCCCCTCCTCTCCTCTCAGTCACCCATCGGAGCGTGCTGCGTCCGGCTCAGGGAAGCCCCTTCACGTCCCCTCCTGCCGGGGCTGCCTGGGTGGCAGGTGGGCGCTATTGGAGGTGGGTGTGGGGTGCCCCCTCTGGAAGCGAGTAGAGCAGGGAAGTGCCCTGTGCAATCCCGGTGCCAAGCAAGGATGGCACAGCTGGCAAGCCACCTGATCTGCTTGCTGGCCCTCCTGTGGCAAAGACTTCCCCGGACGGGGGCAGGTAAGGGGCACAGGGCGCTTAGAGGGAGGCTTCGTGTGAGGCCATCTGGGCTGCGATCCGGGCACCTCTTACTCATGTGCAGTGCCGAGTGCACGTTGGACCGCATGATGTAAATGAGCCGGATCGAAGGCCCCCCCTTAAAAAAGGTCGACAACTCTGGGAAACGGGGGGGGGGGTATCAGATAGATATTTGCACCACAGCACTGAATATGCTTAAGGGGGCCCTGGTTGTATCCTTCAGCTACCAAATGCCTTCGTAAAAAAAGGATGTTTCCTATTTCCCCCTTCGTTAACAGTTGTCAACAGGTTTACCACACCTATCAGCCAACCACCCATGCCCACCACCCTTATAAGTAATACCCGTTCCCACCCTCTCACTATATATAAAGGTCTGGTGACTTCTGTTTCAGTGTATCTGAAGTGTGCATGCACACGAAAGGTCACACCAAGAACAAACTTAGTTGGTCTCTAAGGTGCTACTAGGGATGTGGGTGGCGCTGTGGGTTAGACCACAGATCCTAGGACTTGCCGATCAGAAGGTCAGCAGTTCGAATCCCCGTGACGGGGTGAGCTCCCATTGCTCGGTCCCTGCTCCTGCCAACCTAGCAGTTCGAAAGCTCATAAAAAGTGCAAGTAGATAAATAGGTACCACTCTGGTGGGAAGGTAAACAGCATTTCCGTGTGCTGCTCTGGTTCGCCAGAAGCGGCTTAGCCATGCTGGCCACATGACCTGGAAGCTGTACTCCGGCTCCCTCGGCCAATTAACCCAGCGCCACAACCCCAGAGTTGGTCACCACTGTACCTAATGGTCAGGGGTCCCTTTACCTTTACCTTAAGGTGCTACTGGACATTTTTAATATATATTTCTATTTCCCCCTGAAAGTCAGTAATAATGGAGACAGAAGCACCTCACCAGGGAGGGCATTCTCCTCATAGTGAGAATTCACGCATGACAAAGCATTGCGTAAGGCATTGCTTGTGATCTGTCTTTATTGTTTATTGAGCATTTGTCTGGATTTGTTTGCAGAAACTGTGGGAGGAAATTAGGCAACCTTGTTCAAGAAACAGCCATTCATTCCAATTTGTTTGTGAGCCGTTTATACAGCTATTGCGTCAAGCATGTTATTCCACATTTCCCTGTTACTTTTCTTGTTGCTAAGTTGTCTCATAGGGGAGCGGCTTTGCTGCTCAAAAGCTCCAAACTAACTTCAATTTCACAATTTGAAATTGCCAGGATATTACTGAATCCCAATGGAAAAATCCCAATAGGCTGGAAGTGCCCTGGAGAGCATTCTATGTGAAATGGTGGGGGCATTTGAGCAAAGTGCTGAATTGTGGTGTTTTGCCCCTTGTGTACTTGGAAAAGGACTGAGGTCGGCATTTGCGTGGACAGGCGGAGTCCCCCAAACCCTGGGTAGCCCCCGTGTGGAATGAAGACTCAAGACAACGTGCTATGGGATTAAAATTGGCCACAACTTTCTTATGTTTCAGATGTGGGTAGACCTTGGCTCAGGCATTGGGCGTTTATCCCTCCCAGTCCCCCACTGGCGATCTGGGGAACATCAGGGTTCATAGAATCATAGAATCATAGAATCATAGGGTTGGAAGAGACCACAAGGGCCATCGAGTCCAACCCCCTGCCAAGCAGGAAACACCATCAGAGCACTCCTGACATATGGTTGTCAAGCCTCTGCTTAAAGACCTCCAAAGAAGGAGACTCCACCACACTCCTTGGCAGCAAATTCCACTGTCGAACAGCTCTTACTGTCAGGAAGTTCTTCCTAATGTTTAGGTGGAATCTTCTTTCTTGTAGTTTGGATCCATTGCTCCGTGTCCGCTTCTCGGGAGCAGCAGAAAACAACCTTTCTCCCTCCTCTATGTGACATCCTTTTATATATTTGAACATGGCTATCATATCACCCCTTAACCTCCTCTTCTCCAGGCTAAACATGCCCAGCTCCCTTAGCCGTTCCTCATAAGGCATCGTTTCCAGGCCTTTGACCATTTTGGTTGCCCTCCTCTGGACACGTTCCAGTTTGTCAGTGTCCTTCTTGAATTGTGGTGCCCAGAACTGGACTTATCCAGGGTTATCCAGTGGGGGGGGGGGCCCTGGAGAACATATGTTCAAGCAGAGAGCCCACCCCCCCCATTACATTGCTGTCGCAAGGGAGAGCAATGACGACCCCTAGGGTATGGCCAGTCCCTCCCCTCAAACAACCCCTTTAACGGGGAACGCCGCAAAAAGGAGGGGCGTGGGTCACCGCTGCAGGCCCACCCCCATTTAGGGAAGATAGACTAAAGGATTCCGCCCAAGGCCTGATACCGCCAAAGTTGTGACGTTTTGCTACGGGAAAGGCAAAGCTACCAATGCAGGAGAATTCCTTTCCGGCCCTTCAACAGCGACCTTGACGTAGCAGCGCCCGCGTACCTGTGGAGAAAAGGTTAACCTGCAAAAGAAGTCTTAACTGAGGGTGGGTAGGGTGGGAGCCAACTGACAATTCCCAGGTAAGATCCTCTCCCTATTGTGTGGGCAGGTGGTCCCTCCCCCTACCTGGCCTGATCACCTTGGCAACGCTTCCCCAGGCTGGATTGGGCAACTGGCTGAGGTAGGCGGAGACCTCCAAGTATCCCACCTGGGGAAGGCGAAGCCAAGCCTGTGCTAATGATGCCACATAGGGTCTAGGGGGCTGTGCGTGACCACGCAAAGGGTGCCCCCATTTAATGTGGGGAGCGGTCATTGTCCAAGAGCTCACCTGCTTTGTCTTTTGCCTTTAAGCCCCTTTTGTGCAAAAAGGAACTCTGTTCCTCACTTTTAAAGAATGCAAACAAGGGCTGTCAACATCCCTGGATTGCCTTGGGTTTGGTAAGACCTTTGCTAAGATTTGGGGCTCATCCACGCTCGCTTTTTGCCCTGTCCTTTCTAGACTCGGGTCCATGTTCTAATGCTTCATGTCTGAGCATTTTCTCCCCACCCCCAATTGCTTTCACAAGGAAAACACGCTATTTAATGCTGAACTGGAACAAATGCCAATTTGGGTTTTTTTGTAAATTGCAGTTTGCTCTGATTTGGTAATAAACAGCAGACTTTCATGGAGTAAGCAGCAGGGTGGCAAAGGAGCTCGGAGCTTTACAGCACAGCGCAAAAGGAAGTCAGGATGGGCCCTTTCTATTTAAACCAGGGGTCAGCAAACTTACCAAGCCTCGGGCTGGTGTCTCTAGCGCCGATTGCGTGGCGGGCCAGAGGGCAGGGGAGCGCATGCCCATAGGCGTGCGCACATGCTATTTCCAGGTCGGAGGAGCACCGGAAATAGCTTCTGCGCATGTGCACAGGCCTCCTCCGACCCGGATGTGCACTGGAAATAACGTTTGCACATGCGCAAATAATGCTTGCCCATGCGCACAAGCTATTTCTGGTGCTCCTCCGACCCGGAAGTGGGCAGCCGTGTAGCGCAGTGTGGGTAAGAGTGGGCAGCGGCAGCGGGCGGTGGGGGTCGCCACGGGCCGGATAAACGAGTCGCTTGGGCCTTACCCAGCGTACAGGCCTTAGTTTAGGGACCCCTAATTTAAACTTTCCCCATCCTGGTGCTGTTTGCCCTGCGCTCCTGGCTGCATACCGTAAGGTCGCGAATATCAGCCACACTTTAACTTTTCACGGCCAGAATTTGGGGGAAAAGTGAGGCTTATATTCAGGCCCATCCTGATTTTTGTGTGTGCTGTGTTTCTGACAATGCTGACATGGCCTCACTCCTGTCAGCAATCGGGCTGCAGCATTCTGCACTAACTGCACCTTCTGGACCAGATGCAAGGGAATCCCACGTAGAGCGCATTGCAGCAATCAAGTCTTAAAGTAGCCAATGCATGAACTCAAATCCATTCATTTTCCGTTCTACCAAAAGTTCATACAGGGTTCTCTAGTTCTTATTCTTAGTGAATGTCAACAATAATTTCTCTCCAGTCAAACCTAACAGCTTTACACCCAATAACTTCAACAACTATTTCTCCATATTAAACCATAATATTGTTTTTCTTTGTTCACACAAGAGTCTGTCTTCTGTGGTCATATGTTAAAACAATATTCCATAGTTGTTTACTTATTGTGTATGCATTAATTCATATCCAGCTCCATATCTTCCAATCCTATTCCCTGTTTTGCTGAAGTCTTTCATCCTGATTAAAGAATTTCATTCCTTCCATTTTGTTTCCTTTGCACTAAGTCACTCACTCCTGTCCGGGTTTGCGGGAGCTGCAGCTTCTTAGCCTCCCAACATAGAAAGCAGCTTTTGCAGAGCTGTGTAAAGAGCCCAATATTTATTTACCGCATTTTTCGCTCTATAAGTCGCACCAGACCACAAGACGCACCTAGTTTTTGGAGGAGGAAAACTAGAAAAAAAATATTCTGAATCTCAGAAGCCAGAACAACAAGAGGGATCGCTGCGCAGTGAAAGCAGCAATCCCTCTTGCTGTTCTGGCTTCTGGGATAGCTGCGCAGCCTGCATTCGCTCCATAAGACGCACACACATTTCCCCTTACTTTTTAGCAGTGGCGTAGCGTGGACGGTGCAGGGGGGGGGGCCCGGCCGCACTGGGCGCAACACCTGGGGGTTAGGGTTAGGGGGCACAAATCCACGGGTTAGGGGGCGCAAATTACTTGCCTTGCCCCGGGTGCTGACAACCCACGCTACGCCACTGCTTTTTAGGAGGGAAAAAGTGAGTCTTATAGAGCAAAAAATACGGTATTTTAAAAACACACATTTTTGCCATTTTGTCACACCCCCCAGTGATGACACCCGGGGCAGCCTGAACCCACTGCACCCCCATTCCTACGCCGCCGAGAGGCGGATTAGACAAAATCATAAAAGGCAAGATTATGTTCTGCTTCCAGTGTCGGGGGCAGTGATGCTTCTGAATACCAGTTGTTGGACGACGCAGGAGGGCAGAGAGTTGCTGCACTCAGATCCTGCTTCTAAGCTTCCCATAGAGATCTGGGTGACCACTGTAAGAACAAGACGTTGCGCTAGACAGGTCAGTGACCCCATCCAGTTTGTGCAATCCAGGTTATCCAGGTTGTGCAAGATGAGTAAGGCTAGTGTTGCATTATCGACTGTAATTAATTCCTGGAAAGAAATAAAACTCAGATGAACGCTGGCAGGGATCAGCTTGTCGTGGAACACCAACCATATCTGAGTGCTTTTATTACCATACTGAAGAATGCTTTTGGCAAGCATTATTTGATATGTACAAACTGGGTGTCCACAGGTTCCAGTGTTATGAGAAAGCAAAGCTTTTTCTCTGTCCACACCATATATAATCTATCATACTGCTTCTTAGGGCTTCTCCACACTTCCTGTTGTTCCACTGCTTTCCCCCAGGGAAAAGGGCTGTTTAGCACTCAGCTGGAGCAAAGGGCAACCACGTTTCCCATTGGTTCCCATTTAGAGCTAAAGAGTGGGTTTGCCTGGGGGAAAGGAGTGGGGTAAGGCAGTAAGCCACTTAGACACGTGCCTGGGAATAATAATAATAATTTATTATTTATACCCTGCCCATCTGGCTGGGTCTCCCCAGCCACCCTGGGCAGCTTCAAACAAAGTATTAAAATACAGTGGTCTGTTAAACATTAAAAGCTTCCCTAAACAGGGCTGCCTTCAGATGTCTTCTAAAAGTCTGGTAGTTGTTCTTCTCTTTGACATCTGGTGGGAGGGTGTTCCACAGGACGGGTGCCACTACCGAGAAGGCCCTTTGCCTGGTTCCCTGTAACTTGGCTTCTCTCAGGGAGGGAACCGCCAGAAGGCCCTCAGCGCTGGACCTCAGTGTCCAGGCAGAACGATGGGGGTGGAGACGCTCCTTCAAGTATACAGGACCGAGGCCGTGTCAGCACCAACACTTTGAATTGTGCTCGGAAACGTACTGGTAGCCAGTGTAGATCTTTCACCACCGGTGTTATGTGGTCTGCCAGTCACCAGTCTAGCTGCCGCATTCTGAGAAGTGCTGGTCATGTGGAAAACTGCTTGGACCCATGACACAGGACAAATGGACAAGCCCTAGCGCATCTTTCCTCTAATCTGAAATCCTCACATGTTGCAACCTTTCCTGGCAGGAGAGTTGCTCGATCCCTTTAATCCCTTCTGAAACTGAAGTCAAGCCTCAGGATGCTTCCATTGAGATTTCTGCCTTGCAAGGGGCTGGGAGCCCTTCCAACTCTACAATTCTGTGATTCTGTTATCATGTTAGGTTTTCTTGGCAACTACTCACTTAAATGGGATGCGGGTGGCACTGTGGGTTAGACCACAGAGCCTAGGACTTGCCGATCAGAAGGTCGGCAGTTCGAATCCCCATGACGGGGTAAGCTCCCGTTGATCGGTCCCTGCTCCTGCCAACCTAGCAGTTTGAAAGCACATCAAAGTGCAAGTAAATAAATAGGTACCACTCCGGCGGGAAGGTCAACGGCATTTCCGTGTGCTGCTCTGGTTTGCCAGAAGCGGCTTAGTCATGCTGGCCACATGACCCGGAAGCTGTATGCCGGCTCCCTCGGCCAATAAAGCAAGATGAGCGCCACAACCCCAGAGTCAGTCACAACTGGACCTAATGGTCAGGGGCCCCTTTACATTTACCCACTTAGATATGTTTCGCACTTGGCAATGCTATGGACGCAGTTGCCAATGGGTACAACACGTCTCGCACCCAGCAGTGGGTGCCATTTAAGATGAGGTCTAGGGTTGCTGCCCCTCTGGTCCAACAGTCCTAGGGCACAGTCATTTAGGGCAGGGGTGTCAAACTCAAATTCATCGGGGGCCGCATCAGCAGTTTGGTCACCCTCAAAGGGACGGTTGTAACAAGTGGAGGTTTCCTGAATGCATGTAAAGTGGAGGTTTCCTGTGTAGAACGGCCGGCGCCGCTAGAGGGCAGACGTTCTCTGGCTTGTAGGCTGCCGCGCATGCGCTGAAGAGGCGGCTTTCTTGTGTCAAAAAAAAACCAAACCAGAATAAAAGGTGAAGGCTGGTGGCTGGCGGCGGCTACACGGGCCACATGACGAGGTCTGGCGGGCCGGATTCGGCCCGCGGGCCTTGTGTTTGACACCCGTGATTTAGGGGATCTAGGAATGTTACCTCTTTATTGTTGTGAAAAGAAAGTAATAAGTAATTAAAAAAGCAGAATTCCAAAAGCTTGCGTAATATAGATGGTACGCTGAAAGAAGTTAAAAAGTGATGAGACAAAGCAAATGAAAACTGAGCATTAAAAGAGGCTGCCCAACAGCCAAGCCATATGTAGGATGGGCACAACGGACAGGTAGGTATTCAGATGCAATTATCAGAAATGCGTCTGGAAATGCTCTCGCTGCTCTGGAATGACTTTGTTGTTGTTTAGTCGTTTAGTCGTGTCCGACTCTTTGTGACCCCATGGACCAGAGCACGCCAGGCACTCCTGGAATGACTTAACAAGGAGCATTTTCATTCAGTCTCCTGCAAGGGACTTCTGTCTAAACCAGGGGTCTGCAACCTTTAAGACAAAAAGAGCCACTTGGACCCGTTTCCGAAGAAACAAACACTGGGAGCCGCAAAACTAGTCATTATAAAAATAACTTTTTTGTCAATTTTTTATTATTTCTTTGTTTGACCCCTCAGAATTACTCCTCCTCATAGAAATAAACGTTAAATTAACAAGTTACCTTTGTGTGTGTGTGTGTGTTCTTCACTCCCCTTCAAAACAGTTACCAGCGTACATGCCCCCTTTCAGTGACCAGCGTACATGCCCCTTACAATGTAGCAGGCGGGCGGGAAGGTGACATCGGGACGGTGCGTGACTAACGCACGCACCGCCCCATGCGACGTCACAGCCAGTACAGCGCCCGCCACAGTGGGGAGTGTCGGGGCGGACAATGCGCCTCCTCCCCTCGCTAGTATCCGACCCGGAGCCGTGGCAAAGGTGTAAAAGAGCCACATGCGGCTCTGGAGCCGCGGGTTGCAGACCCCTGGTCTAAACCATATACAGAGTCTGCTTGGGATTGCTCACCTACACTCCAAGGCAAATTGCCCCCCCCCCCGGGTCTGGCGGTAGGATAAATTGTGCTTAGGCAACAGTTCCTTTGGAGCTGCTCCCACAGCTGTCATCTTTTCCCTTTTCTTGCGAGGAATCCTATTCGGAATAAGGGAATTTCCCTTAAAAAAAGGGAAAAGTTGAGAGCTATGGCTGCTCCCCACTTCAAGTTCATTTTGCAGTGTTACTAAATTGCATGGCTCAGGTAGGGCTGCAAACCTTGGCAGTATAACAGGCCCTATTATTCTCGATAATTTGCTGCCAGTGCTCTCCTGCCCCCCCCCCTTTCTGACACGCTGTAGCTTGTCCTTCTGGCTTCTTCCCTGCCTCCAGTTATTTGCCTCCATCTCTGCCCCCTCCCTTCTCTGACTCAGCTCTTTTAGAATAAAACCCTCTGTTCTAGGTCAGCAGTTGTTGGCTGTAGGCTAGGTTCCCTTCCTAAATCCCAATAAAGTTAAGAAAGCAGAGCAAGGAAAGGCTTTGAAGGTTCCTCACAGTGTGGGAATAGATTCTCTGGGTTTTCCTTTCTCAGGATCATGCCTTCTCATTATCTTTTTTCTCATCGTGTCTTCACCGCAGAGGTCCACCGCGTTCTCTTTCCTTGTACTCAGTCTCTGTTTTAACTTTCCCAGCTGTTTTGGATACATCTGATATGCTTATTTGATTTCCTGGAGGTTTCATTAAACGCCCACTCTGAAAATCACTCTTACCTTGAAACAGCAGAGAACAGAATAGAATAGAATTTATTATTTATACCCCGTCCATCTGGCTGGGTTTCCCCAGCCACTCTGGGCGGCTTACAACAGAGTATTAAAATACAGTGGTCTGTTAAACATTAAAAGCTTCCCTAAAGAGGGCTGCCTTCAGATGTCTTCCAAAAGTCTGGTAGTTGTTCTTCTCTTTGACATCTGGTGGAAGGGCGTTCCACAGGGCAGGCGCCACTACCGAGAAGGCCCTCTGCCTGGTTCCCTGTAACTTGGCTTCTCGCAGCGAGGGAACCGCCAGAAGGCCCTCGGTGCTGGACCTCAGTGTCCGGGCAGAACGATGGGGGTGGAGATGCTCCTTCAGGTATACTGGACCAGAGGTGCAGCAAGCATCTGACAAAGCCTTGTACCTGGCATTCATGACAACCAATACAGTAGTACAGGTGAGGTCAACACCACCTATTGCAACATTGTGTGTTTGCAGGTCAACCCTGTCTCCTGAGTCTATGAGGGAGGGGCTTGCAGCATTAACATCCCAAGAGGGTCTTGCTTCTTTCATTCCCAACAGGAACCAGGCATGGTTCTGTCTCTCCCAGCTGCTCAGCCTGCAGCCTGGCTTCTAGGTCACGCAGCTTGACCCTCAACTCTGGCCTTTGTCCTTCTAACAATGAGCGAGTTTGAGAGAGGTTACGCCCTCCCATTTGGTATCTGGCACAGAACGACTTCCTTTGCTACCTTAACGGCCTATACTTAGAGAGCCAACCAGGAAGCTAGCCTGGCTGTTCCCGGAATTGAATCCGTCCTAGGTCCAGGAATTAGAGGGGAGTTCAGGCCTACACCCCCCCCCCCCGCACTGCCCAAACTCATAACACTATGCAAGATTTAAGACAGGTGTACAATGGATGTTCGGGTTGTGAATGTGATCCGTGTGGGATGCATGTTCGCAACCCGCGTTCGCAACCCACAGCGGCGCATCTGTGCACGCGCGGGTTGCGATTTGGCGCTTCTGCGCATGCGCAAAGTGTGATTTAGCGCTTTTGCGCATGCGCAGCTGCCGAAACCCAGAAGTAACCTGTTCCAGTACTTCCGTGTTTTGGCGGTCCATAACCCCAAAAAATGCAACCTGAAGCGTCTGTAACCCAAGGCATGGCTGTATTTACAAAAACATCTTTGGAAAATCTGTCTGGGACTCAGAACAGAAAACGCAAAGCAGAGCAACAGACCCAACTGCAGAAAAGTTATGATGGTGTGACAATGTTCCTTCGGCCTGTTGGAGCAGCAGGTTCTTCATGCAGTTATAATGGGGATGCTCAACGACGACAGCACAGACCAGCCTTCACCAATGTGTTGGTGTTATACTGCAGTACAACTATCATCAGCCCAAGTCAGCCTGGGAATGCAAAGTGTGCCAGCTAACCCCCCTCCAAATTTGAGGCTAGGTGGGTGTCAGGGAGAGGAGTCCAGCAGGAGCATCCATTTAAGGGCTGCAGTGACAACCAGTTGGGTGGCGAGTCGTCCCCCCAAGTGAAAATAAAGACACGTGACCCAATTATTTAAGGTTTATGGGCTAAATATGGCCACAACTTCAAGAGAAGATAGCTGCTTATTTCCTTCACATCTGGTGGGAGGGTGTTCCACAGGGCGGACGGCACTACCGAGAAGGCCCTCTGTCTGGTTCCCTGTAGCCTCACTTCTCACAATGAGGGAACCGCCAGAAGGCCCTCGGAGCTGGACTTCAGTGTCTGGGCAGAACGATGGGGGTGGAGACGCTCCTTCAGGTCTACTGGGCTGAGGCCGTTTAGGGCTTTCAAGGTCAGCACCAACACTATGAATTGTGCTCGGAAACGTACTGGAAGCCAATGCAGATCTCTCAAGACCGGTGTTATGTGGTCCCGGCGGCCACTCCCAGTCACCAGTCTAGCTGCCACATTCTGGATTAATTGCAGTTTCCGGGTCACCTTCAAAGGTAGCCCCACATAGAGCACATTGCAGTAGTCCAAGCGGGAGATAACTAGAGCATACACCACTCTGGCGAGACAGTCTGCGGGCAGATAGGGTCTTAGCCTGCGTACCAGGTGAAGCTGGTAGACAGCTGCCCTGGACACAGAATTAACCTGCACCTCCATGGACAGCTGTGAGTCCAAAATGACTCCCAGGCTGCGCACCTGGTCCTTCAGGGGCACAGTTACCCCATTCAGGACGAGGGAATCCCCCACACACGCCCGCCCCCTGTCCCCCCAAAACAGTACTTCTGTCTTGTCAGGATTCAACCGTTTTTCAAGCCCAAAGAGTGGATGAGCTTCTGCCTTCTGGAAGAAGGTATATGGTTATAAAGACTAGGACTAGCTGTCTGAGAAACAGTTTCTACCCAAATGCAATTCTGGTTTTAAACACAGTATAAGGAGTCTCTATAGGAGAATACTGTATTTTAAAATGGGGTTTCAGAGTTTTTAGGGGTGTTTGAATGTCTTATGTAGATTTTTCAATTTCATTGTTCTGTATGGGACAATGACAATAAAGATATCGTATTGTATTGCAGTATGCTTTGATGCAAACATGAACAGACACATCACAACACACTATGTATTTTTGTGTTTGCAAGGGGGATGTGTAGTGCTAGGGCACAGAGGAAAAAATGGTGCATAATGTTTAAGCACAAAGCCTCCACCGTTCCCCTCTCTCCTTGGGCCTATGAGAAAGACTGCTGAATGTATGTTATACGAGCCATGCTAGGGGAAGCCCTTTTGATAAACCCTGCGACAGAACCCCATTAATAAAGTAGTTAAATTATCAAGACCTGAACGAAACCTGGACACTAAAGTCAAAAGTTCAACAGGCAGCATAACAAACCTACCCGGAGTAAATTCAAGGTGCAAAATTCCCTTTAAATACTGTACATTCTCCTGAAAAGACCCATTCTCATGTTGCTACCATCCAGATCTATCATGAAAAGCCTCTGATGTTCATATGGGGAGAGGCAGTCCTTGATGTACTATGATCCTGAGCTGTTTAAGACTTTGTAAGTCAAAACCAGGGACATGGGTGGCACTGTGGTCTAAACCACAGAGCCTAGGGCTTACTGATCGGAAGGGCGGTGGTTGGAATCCCCGCAATGGGGTGAGCTCCCATTGTTCGGTCCTAGCTCCTGGCAACCTAGTAGTTTGAAAGCACGTCAAAGTGCAAGTAGATAAATAGGTACCACTCCGGTGGGAAGGTAATTGCCGTGTGCTGCTCTGGTTTCGCCAAAAGCTTCTTAGTCATGCTGGCCACATGACCCAGAAAAACTGTCTGCGGAGAAACGTTGGCTCCCTTGGCCAGCAATGTGAGATGAGCGCGGCAACCCCAGAGTTGTTCGCGACTGGACTTAACTGTCAGGGGTCCTTTACCTTTTGAGTCAAAACCAACCCTTTGAATCGGGCCTGGAAACTAATAATAATAAAATAATAATAATAATAATAATAATAATTTATTACTTATACCCTGCCCATCTGGCTGGGTTTTCCCAGCTACTCTGTGCAGCTTTTTAGATGGATTTTTTAATAGGCTTTGTTGGCAGCCAATGCAGTTGGGTAAAGTGGCTGCTTCATAAGAACATGAAGGAACAAGTAAAATCTCAATCGCACTAGCTTGATTTACATTGTTACACGCCAGCCACAGAAGTGCAAGGATCATGGGGTCTGTGCTTCCTGTCGGACAATAAGGCACAGTGGAGTCAGTGGTTTCTTTATGATATATGGTTTATTTACACATTAATACAACCTGAGCTTGGATTGGGGGTCGGGTGGGAGAATACCAGCATTACACACAGTAGAGGATCTCTTGCTCTTTCCATAGTTGCAGCAGGCTTGCTAGTAACCCAGCAAAACTATCTCCAACCTGAATTCCTAAACCCTTCTTGTCTGGCCCCTCTCCACAGCTGGTACCTCTTAATGGCTTCCTTGATGGGCTAATAATGGCTAGCCATCTCCGAGACCAGGGAGAAGAGTCGGTGAAAGAAGACTGGAAGAAATTAGAATCATAGAATCATAGAATCATAGAATCCTAGAGTTGGAAGAGACCACAAGGGCCATCGAGTCCAACCCCCTGCCAAGCAGGAAACACCATCAGAGCACTCCTGACATATGGTTGTCAAGCCTCTGCTTAAAGACCTCCAAAGTAGGAGACTCCACCACACTCCTTGGCAGCAAATTCCACTGTCGAACAGCTCTTACTGTCAGGAAGTTCTTCCTAATGTTTAGGTGGAATCTTCTTTCTTGTAGTTTGGATCCATTGCTCCGTGTCCGCTTCTCTGGAGCAGCAGAAAACAACCTTTCTCCCTCCTCTTTGTGACATCCTTTTATATATTTGAACATGGTTATCATATCACCCCTTAACCTCCTCTTCTCCAGGCTAAACATGCCCAGCTCCCTTAGCCGTTCCTCATAAGGCATCGTTTCCAGGCCTTTGACCATTTTGGTTGCCCTCCTCTGGACACGTTCCAGTTTGTCAGTGTCCTTCTTGAACTGTGGTGCCCAGAACTGGACACAGTACTCCAGGTGAGGTCTGACCAGAGCAGAATACAGTGGCACTATTACTTCCCTTGATCTAGATGCTATACTCCTATTGATGCAGCCCAGAATTGCATTGGCTTTTTTAGCTGCCGCGTCACACTGTTGGCTCATGTCAAGTTTGTGGTCAACCAAGACTCCTAGATCCTTTTCACATGTACTGCTCTCAAGCCAGGTGTCCCCCATCTTGTATTTGTGCCTCTCATTTTTTTTGCCCAAGTGCAATACTTTACATTTCTCCCTGTTAAAATTCATCTTGTTTGTTTTTGCCCAGTTCTCTAATCTGTCAAGGTCGTTTTGAAGTGTGATCCTGTCCTCTGGGGTGTTAGCCACCCCTCCCAGTTTGGTGTCATCTGCAAATTTGATCAGGATGCCCTTGAGTCCATCATCCAAGTCGTTGATAAAGATGTTGAATAAGACCGGGCCCAAGACAGAACCCTGTGGCACCCCACTAGTCACTCTTCTCCAGGATGAAGAGGAACCATTGATGAGCACTCTTTGGGTTCGGTCAGTCATCCAGTTACAAATCCACTGAGTGGTAGCATAGTCAAGACCACATTTTACCAGTTTCTTTACAAGAATATCATGGGGCACCTTGTCAAATGCCTTGCTGAAATCAAGGTAGGCTACATCCACTGCGTTCCCTTCATCTACCAGGCTTGTAATTCTGTCAAAAAACGAGATCAGGTTAGTCTGACATGACTTATTTTTCAAAAATCCATGCTGACTATTGGTGATCACAGCATTCCTTTCTAGGTGCGCACAGACTGTTTGCTTAATGATCTGCTCCAGAATCTTCCCTGGTATTGATGTCAGACTGACTGGGCGGTAATTATTTGGGTCCTCTCTTTTCCCCTTTTTGAAAATAGGGACAACATTTGCCCTCCTCCAGTCTGCCGGGACTTCGCCTGTTCTCCAGGAATTCTCAAAGATGACTGCCAGTGGTTCTGAGATCACATCTGCCAGTTCTTTTAATACTCTTGGATGCAGTTCATCTGGCCCTGGAGACTTGAATACATCTAAACTGGCCAAGTATTCTTGTACTATCTCCTTAGTTATTCTGGGCTGTGTTTCCTTTGCTGAATCATTTGCTCCAAATTCTTCAGGTTGGGCATTGTTTTCCTTATCGGAGAAGACTGAGGCAAAGAAGGCATTGAGGAGTTCAGCCCTTTCTGTGTCCCCTGTTTGCATTTCACCATCTTCTCCTCTGAGTGACCCCACTGTTTCTTTGCTCTTCCTTTTGCTACGAACATACCCATAGAAGCCTTTTTTGTTGCTTTTAACCTCTCTAGCAAGCCTGAGTTCATTCTGTGCTTTAGCTTTTCTGACTTTGTGTCTACATGTGCTGGCTATTTGTTTGAATTCCTCTTTGGTGGTTTCCCCCCTTTTCCATTTTTTGTACACATCCTTTTTTAATCTTAACTCAGTTAAAAGTTCTTTAGATAGCCACCCTGGCTTCTTTAGGCACCTTCCATGTTCCCCTCTCATTGGTATTGCCTGACGTTGTGCTTTTAGTATCTCCCTCTTAACAAACTCCCAGCCATCATGAACTCCCTTTCCTTTTAGTATTACTGTCCATGGGATCTCACCCAGCACTTCCCTAAGTTTTATGAAGTCGGCTTTCTTAAAGTCAAGAAATTGAGTCCTAGTATGCTTGGCTGCTCCTTTCCGCTGTATAGTAAACTTCAGAAGAGCATGATCACTCGCGCCTAATGATCCTTCCACTTCTACCCCACTAACCAGGTCATCAACATTGGTTAGGACCAGATCTAAAATGGCTGTTCCTCTTGTTGCTTCTCCCACTTTCTGGACAATGAAGTTGTCTGCAAGGCCAGTGAGGAATCTGTTTGACCTTATGCTCTTGGCTGAGTTTGACATCCAACAAATATCCGGGTAATTGAAGTCCCCCATTACTACTATCTCCCTTCCTTTTGCATGCTTGGCCATCTGTTCCAGGAAGGCATCATCTATGTCCTCCGTTTGGCTTGGGGATCTATAGTAAACTCCCACAATGAGGTCCCTGTTATTCTTCTCTCCCTTAATTTTGACCCAAATGCTCTCACTTTGGCTTTGATGTTCTAAATCTTGGATCTCTTCACAGGTATACACATCCCTGACATATAACGCCACTCCTCCTCCTTTCTTGTCTGGTCTATTTCTCTGAAATAGATTGTATCCCCCCATTATTACATTCCAATCGTGGGACTTATCCCACCAGGTTTCAGTGATGCCTATTATGTCATATTTAGTTTGCTGTACCAAGAGCTCAAGCTCATCTTGTTTATTTCCCATGCTTTGCGCATTAGTGTACAGACATTGAAGTCCATTAATCATTCCCCCGTGTCTCTTATTTAAGGATTTTTTCCTCCCACCACTAGGTCTGCGTGCTGTTTGCTCCATTTGGTCTATGACATTTGGATGATCATCTTCATCAATTGATAGGCTCCTACCTTCAGGAGCACTGTCTCCCTCCCCCACATTAGTCAGTTTAAAGCCCTCCTGATGAGGTTTCTGAGATTTTTGGCAAAAACATTTCTCCCAACTGTTGTGAGGTGCAGCCCATCGCTTGCCAGAAGTCCATCTTCAAGAAACTGCAGTCCGTGATCTAAGAATCCAAACCGTTCCTGTTTACACCATCTGCGAAGCCAGCTGTTCACTTCCACTATTTTCCCCTCTCTCCCTGGGCCACGTCGTTCAACTGGGAGGAGAGATGAGATGACAATTTGTGCATTTAGTTGCTTCAATTTCCTGCCGAGAGCCTCGTAGTCTCTTTTGATCTTCTGGAGGCTATTGCTTGCAGTGTCATTGGTTCCCACATGAACCAAGAGGAAGGGGTATTTGTCAGTGGGTTTTATGATTCCTTGCAGTCGTTCAGTTACATCTTGGATCTTAGCCCCGGGGAGACAGCACACTTCCCGAGACATCTTGTCAGGCCCACAAATCACTGCTTCTGTTCCCCTCAGTAGGGAATCCCCTATCACCACTACACGCCTCCTCTTAGGTTTGGTCGGGGTTCTTCCATGAGCTGTCCGTTCCAAGGTCGCCTGCACATTCCCTGGGGACTGACTTTGCTGCTCGCCTTCATATACCTGATCGACAGAAATGAGGGAGAGATCCTCAAATGGAGTCTGCTCTTCGTCTTCCATGCTAGGGGAGAGGACCTCAAAGCGATTGTGTAATTCTAAACAAGCAGAACGAACCCTGGGCCTCCTACTTCTTTGAGTCACGTTTCTCCATATATCCGGCTCCTGTGTTGGTGAACTAGCCTCCTTCTCTGGGGAGTCCCCTGTCTCCTCCTTGATGGAGGCGGTGTGGTCTGTTGCTTCCAAGAAGAGCTCCAGCTCTCTAATTCTTTGGAGCGTAGCTACCCTTTCCTCCAGTTTCTGGACTTTGTCTTTTAAGAGGGCAATCAACATGCAATTGCTGCAGGTAAAGCTGCCTGCAACCTTTGGCAAGATGGCAAACATTGCGCAGGAACCGCAGGCGACAGCAGCTGTTCCCTCCTCCTCCATCTTGAGAATGTGTCGTTGGGGGTGGCTACAGCGGTCCTCCATCATAAAAATGTGCAGACAGGACAAATAACTCCCCCCACAAAAAACCTAGGTCTCCCCCAACAAACGTTTCAGACTAGCTCCCCTAAATCTAAAAGATGGATCAAACTGCGCACGCCGCTGCCCTGCTAGCTCTGATAAGCTCCTCCCACAGCTAATCACCTTCCTCAACAGAAACCCTGTCCCCTCTGACCTTTGCACAGGGAAAACAGCTAATCAGCCACAAAGAAACACAAGCACACAAGAGAAAACCCTTTTTGCTCCTTCTTCAACTGCTTTCCTGCTAGCTCTGATAAGCTCCTCCCACAGCTAATCACCTTCCTCAACAGAAACCCTGCCCCCTCTGACCTTTGCACAGGGAAAACAGCTAATCAGCCACAAAGAAACACAAGAACACAAGAGAAAACCCTTTTAATTCAAATTCAAAGACTACTTGCAGAAACATTGTAAAATTAATGAATGTTAGAAGGATGTTGGATAGAAACTAAGCGGTTTCCAGCTGTAATGCTTTAAGAGATATGAAAAAAAAGAAAAGAGGTTTTACAAATGGGTAAAAGTTTAATGGTAAGGATTTGCTGAACTAACAAATCGAACTGGAATACAAAGAAGGGAGGTATGAGGAGGTCCGAGGAAATAAGTGTATGGAAGTTATGTTATTGGAAATTAATGTGTGTTTTTAACTGTTTTTTATTTTGTATGTTTATTTTTCTTTTTTCTTGTTATATCTTAAAAACTTTTAATAAATATCTTTTTTAAAAAATAATGGCTAACCATCATCAGCCTTCTGTTCCTCCAATGACCTCAGCTAGTTCTGCCAAGTTGACCTGATTCACCAGCAAAAGCTGAATCAAGGGCTTTCTGTGTTTGGCATAGTTTATACGAGGAGGATCTGGCACTGAGGAATTTAGGAGAAGCTATAACAATGTACTACGGAACATAATTGCCGTGCTACTGGGCTAATACTGAAAGTGAATCACAGACTGAGTGGTTCTGTACCACAGCTGCTGACCCAGGGAGCTGGTAACCATATAATTCGGTTAACACAATCTTACTCTCCTAGCTAGCAAGCTGTCGTAACATACTTCCAGTAATAATTTCCACTTCACGTGCTTCAGTGGTTCCTCAGCTCGTGAACAAGCAGAACATAAATCTGAGAGAATAATGCAATGCCGTAATTATGCAAAATTGAGGAGAGCTTGCCAACTCAAATGAGCCGAGGCAGTTTTACGCAGGGCAGCCAAGCAGGTGCATTATAAGTAGAGCTGAGGATTCGGTTTTTGAGTTGGCTGAGCGGCTTGGCTTCTGAACACCAGTCATGGATTCCTGGGAGATTGCGCTTTGTGTTTTCTTCGCATCCTTCCTCGCAACCATATTTGGTGGGCTCTACGCAGTAGGAGCATTTCGCAAGAGGAGACCCAAGGAACCTCCTCTGGACAAAGGCTTCATTCCATGGCTAGGACATGCGATTAAATTCAAGAAGAAACCTGTAGAATTTTTGGAATGCATGCAGAAGAAACACGGGGATATTTTCACGGTTCTGGTTGGCGGCAATTACTTACATTTTGTGCTGGACCCTTGCACTTACCGGGATATAATAAAGAAGCCCAAAGATAAGCTGGATTTTGATACGTTTGGATTGAAAATAGTTTTTAATGCTTTTAGGTTCCACGCATCCGAATCTCATCACAAAATTGTGCAGCAAAATAGCAAGAAGTATCTGAGAGGCAAGAGTCTAGCTGCCCTGAACCAGGTGATGATGGAGAAATTGAAGACCGTGATGCTTCATAGCTGGGATTCAGGTGAGAATAAGAGACAATGGCAGCAGGATGGGGTTTTGCACTTTAGCTACAATACAATATTCCAGGCTGCCTTTCTGGCTTTGTTTGGAACTGACCCAGACAAAGCTGTTGAGAGTGAAGGAAATGCAAAGGAGAATAAACTAACACAACGCGGGGATTTTTTTGGGAATTTTCAGAAGTTTGATCACTTATTTCCCCAAATGGTTTTTGGTATTCTGGACCCTCAGGGCAAAATGGAGACAGAAAGATTGAGGAAATTCTTATGGGACATACTGTCGGTAGAAAAGATCTATCAGAAGGATAACATCAGCAACTGGATAGTTGAGCAAGATCAGCAAATGGCTGAGATTGGGGTGACCGAAAAGATGAGGACACAATTTATGTTTCTTCTCCTCTGGGCATCTCAAGCCAACACAGGCCCCGCTGCCTTCTGGGTTCTTGTGCATCTCCTGAAGTATCCAGAAGCAATGAAGGCAGTGTGGGAAGAAGTGGACCGAGTACTGAGAGAGACTGGCCAGGAAGTGAATCCAGGAAGCCCCATCATCGATGTCTCCCTGGAAACAATAAAGACTCCTCTTCTGGACAGTACAATAGAAGAAACACTGCGCTTGAAAGCGAATCCCTTCCTGTTCAGAAGTGTGATGCAGGATACAGATCTTAAAATGTCTGATGGGAGAGAATACATCCTTCGTAAAGGAGACCATCTACTTCTTTTCCCTTTCCTTGGACTGCATATGGACCCAGAGATCCACCCTGATCCTCACACGTTCAAATACGACAGGTTCTTGAACCCAGATGGCACCAAAAGAGAGTTCTATAAGAATGGGAAGAAGCTCAAACAATACGCTATGCCTTTTGGTGGAGGGCCGTCTATTTGCCCTGGGCGATTCTTTGCTGTTAGTGAATTGAAGATGTTTGTGATCCTGATGCTCACCTGCTTTGACATGGAACTGGTTAACGCAGAAGAGGAAATACCACCAGTAGATGGAAGCCGCTGTGGCTTTGGAATTGTGCATCCTTCTCGAGATATTCAGTTTAGGTATCGATTGCGCTCCTAAACTTAAACCTGACTTTTATACATTGGCTTGCAACAATTAGCTGTTGTATACCCCAAACTGAAAACTAAACTGGTTAATCTTCCAAAAGTCCTTTCGCTAGGGAGTAGTATAATCACAGAGAGCGTCTGTGTTATTTAGTATTGGCAAAGGACAAAATGTACATTGGCATCTCTAGCTAATTACCGGTAAGTAGGATAGGTTTCCACCAGCTACAACATCAGATAAAGTGAAGTTGGGAGGTGTGCAGCCCCTAGAATAGGGAGAGAAAGAATAATGTAGTTTTTGTTGGCTCACAGTCAACCTTCTCTGACCAATTCATGAATTCCTGGAAGTCTGTCAGTCAGGCCCATGGAGGGTGGCAGGCCAGGAATAGCCTTTTTTTTTGGTTTGGAATAGGCTTTTTGGGTTTGAATTTATAACTTTATTCTAACAAGACTTCTGCCCCGGGCCACAGACAAGCTCTGCATGGGCCTGCTGTTTGCTGTGAAAGTAGTGGTCTAAGGCCAATTTATAGATTCATGGCAGAGGCATGATTTAAAGCTGGGGAAAGGTGACTTCCTGATTTCTAGTTTAGTTTCTTAGTCTCTCCCTCAGGGATAGCCAATGTAGTACCCTCCAGACTGCAACACCCCTTGACCTCCTACCATTGACCATGCCAGCTAGGGCTAATGGAAGTTATAGTCCACAACAGCTCAAGCACAGTACCTGATACCAGCACTTTAAAAGTTTCAAACTCTAATATTCACTGTTTTAAGACAACTAAACTACCGTATTTTTCGCTCCATAAGACGCACTTCTTTCCTCTTAAAATCTAAGGGGAAATGTATGTGCATCTTATGGAGCGAATGTGTGGTCCCTGGGGCTGGGGGGGGGGACGACCCAGGCTTCCCCCGCCAGCCCCGCCAAGCTCCTGAGCAGCTCTGGGGTAGCCCTCGAAGCCTCCGCAGGGCAACGGGGAGCATTCATCCCGCTGCCCTGGGGAGGCTTCGCGCAGCTATCCCTGGCTTTTGCGGGAGGTGGGGGAAGGGTCAGAGTGAGGCTCCCTCACTTCCCCCACCTCCCTCAAAAGCCCCCAAGAGCCGCATATTTTTTTTCTTGAACCCCCCCCCCCAAAAGAGTAGGTGCGCCTAATGGTCAGGTGCGCCTTACGGAGCGAAAAATACGGTACATGTTTTTGCCTTACAACGTGGGCAGCCAGCCTGTGGTACTACAGATCTTGTTGGACTGTCCCCCCCATGAGCCCCAGCTAGCATGGTGAGCGGTTAGGGATGATGGGAGCTGGAGTCCTACAACATCAAGAGGGATCCAGATTCCTTACCGCTGCTTTACAATGCACACCTGTGATTGCTAAGCCTCTAAGGCAGTGATGGCCAAACTTGGCCCTCCAGCTGTTTTGGGACTACAACACCCATCATCCCTATCTAACAGGACCAGTGGTCAGGGATGATGGGAATTGTAGTCCCCAAACAGCTGGAGGGCCGAGTTTGGCCATCACTGCTCTAAGGCAACATATTTTGCCCTGCAATGCTCTTGCCTTATTAGCAACCACAGCTGTCTGTTGCCTTGGGAAGTCGTGCTTAGGTATAAAGCACCTGTCTTGTGCATATTCCTAACTGCTATGGGAGAGCACAAGAGTTTGTGACATCTTGTGTTTGATTAGTACAGCGTACACTGGAAGAATAGGTGAGATAGTTGACGAAGCCAGAAACTGGGCTTCTATAAGCCCGTTACTATGAGGAGAGAAACTTAAATTGTAGAAGAACGTGCTTAAGGATATTTGTGCAAACTTATTTTCCTGCATTTATGGAGTGTTTAGATCTTGTGTGATTTACTGGAGCCAAACAGAAGCATCCATAGAACTGGGTGTTTACTTTGGAATGGCTGCGCTTTTTTTACACACTTTCTTATGAGACATTGGCAAAACACTGTGAATATAGTATTCCTTACATGAATCGTGATTGCCCTGTTCAGTTTCTGTTTGCTATTTTTAAAGCTCCGAAAATCCAACTTTTTTTTATATATATAAAAAAATTGCTGTGCAATTTTTCTAGTTTTGCTGTCTCTCTTTTAGTCTCTTCACCACTCTGGGTGCTGGGTTATTTTCCTTTGGTATCTTCAACAAGAGGTTCCTCCCTTATCTTTTAGTCACATGCTTTTAAAACTGTGTTATGAATTTATATAGTTCAAAAGGCAAGCTTGCTTCATATGTTGTGATGTTTAATCTATTTTGCATTGTGCTATTTAATCAGCAGCTGAATAACTTATCCGGGGGTACATAGTCCTCTTTCCCCACTTTCAGCTAAACTGTTGTAGCCACTTTAGCTACAATCTGTGTATACTTAGGTAGCCAAACCCAGAAAGAGATTCAGTGTTATAACTGCTGAGGACGCAGGGGGCGCTGTAGTCTAAGCCACTGAGCCTTTTGGGCTTGCTGATCAAAAGGTTGGCGGTTCAAATCCATGCGACGGTGGTGAGCTTCCATTGCTCTGTCCCAGCTTCTGCCAACCCAGCAGTTCAAAAGCACGCTACTGCAAGTAGATAAGGAGGTACTGCTGCAGCAGGGAGGTAAATGGCGTTTCTGTGTGCTCTGGTTTCTGTCACGTTGTCCCGTTGTGCCAGAAGGGGTTTAGTCATGCTGGCCACATGACCTGGAAAGCTATCTGTGGACCAATGTTGGCTACCTTGGCCTGAAAAGTGAGATGAGCGCCGTACCCCATAGTCGCCTTTGACTGGACATAACCATCCAGGGGTCCTTTACCTTTACCTTTACTTAAATGCTGAGGAATTAGTTAAAAATAGGAAAATTAGAGCAAATTATATAGCCAAGGTAGCCACCATCTAAAGGAGATGAATTTATTTGACCCTATCTACATCAAGCTATATTCTATCTTTATCACCAAACTCCGAATATAATTGCACACTGTATTAATTAACATTATTTTTTTTAATATATTAGAGGCCATGTGATAATTTTAGCTTATACATTTTATTGTTTAATGTCTTAATTTGTATATTAAGGTACTTTTATAGCTCTGTTTAGAGTAGGTAATGTCTTGATAACATAAACGTTTTAAGTTTTTTGTACCAATCCAGTATATTTTCTTTTAATTGTTGAATGATTCTGTGTACATCGCGGCAGCATTTGGCTATCTGCAATAAAACTGACTGACTGAGTTAAAAATAGTTAGGCTACATAACTCTGGTACATATAGCTATTTTAAAAATCATAAAAATAAATGCCACCATCCATAATAGTTGAATCATGCTGTAAGTATCACCTGACACAGCTCCAGTACAAAGATGAGCAAAACCTATGCATGACCTGTGTTCAGGTATAGCGCAGTCAATTACTTGTATGATTAAACTTACCTCAGTGTGTTAAAATAGGACACCTGGTTAATTAGCTAAAGCTGCAGTGAGGATGACTGTAGCCAATAACAGCCGCAGCTGAGCACGCTGAGGAATTAATTCTTATTAAAAGCACAAGAAAATAGTATGGCTTTTAAAATATTGCAGATAGTAGAGCTGAAACTGGGGCAGTGGCAATCCTAACCACCGGCTCCACTGGCTGCAGGAGCTCAGGAACAAGCGAAGGATCCTCTCTACTGGCAGAAAGGCAAACTGAATCATCATTTACTGTGGATACCCTGCTACTCACGCTGATTAACTCTGCAGGTGTAAACAACAAAACGAACTAGACTCCTTGGCAGGTTTTGAATAAAGACTCACAAACTTTTATTGATAATAGCCAGTCAGATAAACTAAGGATCTATACAATTTTGTAACATGCAGAGAATAACATTTGTTGATAAACCAGAGAGAGGAGCTGAGGGAAGTCGGGGGGGGGGGTATTTTATGGGAAGGGGGGAGGAGGAAAAAAAGGGGGAATTAAGGATATGTTTTTTGATAAAATGTTTTGTTGAAATTCCTAATAAAAATATTTTAAAAAAACAACGCTGCATGTGTCGAGCCTCTGAACCTGGTATGTGAATTGGGCCCCTTGCCTTGCAGGTACATACACACTGCTACGAATTAGCAATAACAACTGCTCTTTATGTACAGTGGTACCTCGGATTAAGTACTTAATTCATTCCGGAGGTTCGTTCTTAACCTGAAACTGTTCTTAACCTGAAGCACCACTTTAGCTAATGGGGCCTCGATTGGCTAATAGTCGCTCTTTCCTTTACAGTGGTACCTCGGGTTAAGTACTTAATTCGTTCTGGAGGTCTGTTCTTAACCTGAAACTGTTCTTAACCTGAAGCACCTCTTTAGCTAATGGGGCCTCCTGCTGCTGCCAGTGGACTGCCGCTGCACGATTTCTGTTCTCATCCTGAAGCAAAGTTCTTAACCCGAGGCAATATTTCTGGGTTAGCAGAGTCTATAACCTGAAGCGTCTGTAACCTGAGGTACCACTGTATATAAATTAACTTAACCTACCTAACCCATAGAGGGACGCGGGTGGCGTTGTGGGTTAAACCACAGAGCCTAGGACTTGGTGATCAGAAGGTCGGCGGTTCAAATCCCTGTGACGGGGTGAGCTCCCATTGCTCGGTCCCTGCTCCTGCCCACCTATCAATTTAAAAGCATGTCGAAGTGCAAGTAGAATAATAGGTACCGCTCTAGCGGGAAGGTAAACGGCGTTTCCGTGCGCTGCTCTGGTTCGCCAGAAGCGGCTTAGTCCTGCTGGCCACATGACCTGGAAGCTGTACTCCGGCTCCTTCGGCCAATAAAGCGAGATGACCGCCGCAACCCCAGAGTCGGCCACAACTGGACCTAATAGTCAGGGGTCCCTTTACCTTTACTTTACCTAAGCCATAGGTGTGCTGCAAAGATAAAAAGGGACAGCAGAGGGCACTGTACACAACCTTGAGCAATTGGGTGGAAAAGCAAAATGCAAATATATAATGGCATTCATGGAATCACAGAATTGTAGAGCTGTAAGGGACCCTGAGGGTAATCTAGGCCAATGCCCTGCAATGCAGAATCCTGCCCACAGCTGTCCCTGAGGGGGCTCGAACCACCCTCAACCGTCTAGTTAAGAGCCAGACCCATTGCACTACAGGCGTCTGCAAAGAAAAAGAAACACACACACACACACACACACACACACACACACACACACAGCCAGAAAAGCAGCCCTCCTTGCTTTAGCTACATTTAATAGTCCTGATATTTTCAACGAAACAACTCTGCCAACTCTGATAAATAAAAGCAAGCAAAAGTTCTCTCACGTGTGTGCAGTTTCACAACTTTGGGGTCTGAACTCCCATCAGCCTAGCTCACAACCTCACAGGGCTGTCGTGAAGATAAAAAGAGTTGTTTTTAAATTTATTGTTGTACATTGTTTTAATTGTTTCTTTTTCTTCTGCGACTGTACCCCCAGGTGTGTTTTATAAGCTGGTCTCTGACCGTAATAAATTATCTATCTATCTATCTAAAAAGAGGGGAGGGGGGAACAATATACACAGCCTTGAACTCCTGTGAGGAAAATATACAAGCAATTAAAAAACAGGTGGAGTTTCACAAACATGATAAAGCATTCTTGTGTTAAAAGCACTGTCTATAGGCAGTGGCATAGCGTGGGGGCCCGGCCGCACCGGCCGCAACATCTGGGGGCGCGCGCTCGCACTCGCAGCTCTCTGCCCCTACTAAAATCTACGGGTTAGGGGGCGCAAATTACTTGCCTTGCCCCGGGTGCTGACAACCCACGCTATGCCACTGTCTATAGGTATTTCTTGCTGCAGCTGTAATATTTTTGATTATTTTATGCTTATATTAGCCAATTCATTTTTGTATGTTTATTCATGGTCACTGTGTGTATTAATAAATAACAGCCTGGTGATGACAAACAGACCAGTAGTGGCTGTGTGGACACATGGAAAATGGTGTCTACTGAAAGGTCACCAATTTTTTATCCGTAGGAGGGAAGCCTTATTTAGTTAAAGTATCTTTATTTCCAAGCAGAATATACCAAATATAAAAATATAGTTAGTCTCTCCTGACACATCTTACCTGGGAGTAAACCCCATTAAGCTTAAAGAGACTTACTTCTGAAGCAGAGAATTGTACAGGTGTCCCCCCCCCCACTTATGCACAATTGACTTGTGTGCAAACACGTATACACCTGGTGCTAGGAAATAATTCAATTCATACCTGGAAATGGGGGGAGACAGCTAGAGAGTCCTTGTGGCTCATGAGGAAACCCTCCCTGGAGCTGAAAAGGACATCGGTAAGGGTGGAGGACCAGAGGCACAGCAGGGCTTTGTTCAAGCTGCTCCGCTTCCCCGCCAAACAGCTGATGTTTGGGGTAGCACAGCTGCCGCTGCTTTCTTGAGGGTCCTCCAGTCTCCAGCCAGCCTCAGAGCTTGAATTCTAGCTGTGGATATTTTCTGATATTTTTGCGAGAGCCGCAGAGAGGGCGTTTAAAGGGTGTTTAGAGGGTGCTCCCCACTTTACACATTTTTACAAGTGAAATTAACCCCCGCATAAGTGGGGGGGGATGCCTGTACTGCAAATTAACTACTGTACACAGTGAATTCTCAGTGAGTGCCTGGTCTTTAGCTCCTGCACGGCAAAAGACATGCCTAAATCTCTTTGCAAAGTCTTCACATTTTGCATTTGCTATTTCACACACACACTGCCACCTACTGCCACTGACTAGGGTTGTCAAGGCAGGAGCATCTCAGACCTCGAGGTTTCAGGGCCACAACCCTAAAACCTAGGGGCAGCCCCAGTGATGTGATGTCATTAAGTGCAACACATTAAGTACTACAGTGGTACCTCTGTTTAAGAACAGCCCTGTTTAAGAACTATTTGGTTTATGAACTCCGCAAAATTGGAAGTAGTGTCCCGGTTTGTGAACTTTACCTCGGTCTAAGAACGGAATCCGAACGGTGGAAGGGCACTGGCGGTGGGAAGCCTCATTAGGGAAAGCGCGCCTCAGTTTAAGAATGGTTTTGGTTTCAGAACGGACTTCCGGAACAGATTGAGTTCATAAACCAAGGCACCACCGTATTTACGTGGGTGGCGCTGTGGGTGGCGCTGTGGCCTAGGGCTTGCCGATCAGAAGGTCGGCGGTTTGAATCCCTGTGATGGGGTGAGCTCCCATTGCTCGGTCCCTGCTCCTGCCAACCTAGCAGTTAAAAAGCATGTCAAAGTGCAAGTAGATAAATAGGTACCACTCCAGCGGGAAGGTAAACGGCATTTCCATGTGCTGCTCTGGTTCGCCAGAAGCGGCTTAGTCATGCTGGCCACATGACCCAGAAGCTGTATGCCGGTTCCCTCGGCCAATAAAGTGAGATGAGCGCCGGAACCCCAGAGTCAGCCACGACTAGACCTTCTGTCTTTTCAGGATTCAACCTCAATCTGTTAGCCACCATCCATCCTCCAACGGCTGTAAACTCCATCCGGTGGTTTACCCTTACCGGACTTCCTGAGCATCGGGCAGGAATCAGATATAGTCTTTTAGAAGACATCTAAAGGCAGCCCTGTTTAGGGAAGCTTTTAATGTTTCATAGGTGTCAGAGCTGCTTCAAGATCCTAGCTCACAGAGGATCACGCTAGCCAGCGGTCATTAAGTAAAAGTCTTTATTGAGTTACAGTTTCCATTCCCAAGCTGCTGCGTGCAACTCTACGTCTAATGGCTAGATCGGCGAAGCTCCGTCTGAGTCTCCGCCCCTTGTGCACCAACTTAATATCCTAGCCCTGCTCCACCTTTTCCGCCTGACTGCTCTCCTCTGGGTCCCTCTGCCCCCCGGGGTCTCTTCCTTCCGGGATTCTTCTGACGCCGACCCCCCGGAACTCCCTGTCTCCTTGCGCCGGGCTTTAGGACCTGGCTCCCTTTCCTGGCTGCCTACTGCGTCACTTTCCTGTGCATTTGAACTTGGCGCGCGCGCCCAACCTTCCACTTTCCGTCTGACCGTTTCTTCGCTCCCCGATGGAGGTGTGGCCACTCCTGACTCGTGCCCTCCCCCCTGTTGCGAGCTGCCAGCGCTTGATCTCTGGCGCTCCTCCTCTTCCCTGCTCTCTGGCTGTGACGCTGGTCCCGATTTCCAACTGCTCTCCTCTGAGTCCCCTCTGGCTCTATCTTCCTGGGGTGTCCCCCTAGGCTCCCCCCTTGCCCTGACCACTGGTGCTCCTTTCTGTGAATCTTCTGATTCACTGGAAAGACTCGGAGATCTCGGGTCGTCGTCATCACTCATCTTTTCTTCTGCCTCCTCCCCCTCGCTCTCTGTTTCCTCCCTTGCCCTTGCCTCTGCTCCTGAACCCCTGACATCCATCCCCCCCTCGAAGCCCCCCGTTCCCCCCTCCCCTCCTTCCGGTGCGGGAACTGGGTGCTGCTGTGTCAGAGGGACGAACGTCGGATACAGTTCGCTTCCCGTGGCGGGCCTCCATCTGAAGTCTCCCGGTTCTGCCTCCCTGCTCTCGTCGACGACGGTCACCTCCGCTTCCATCTCTGTGCCGCCGTGCTCGAAACCAGGGTCGTCCCCGAAAACGTCCATGTCCGTCTCTCCCTCACTTCCTCCTGGCGGCGTTGCTCGTCCTGGACCTTCCTGCCACTTCCTGCGCCACTGCTCCTCTGGTCTATCGTCCCACCAATACGAGGGTTCTGAGGCAGATCCCGAGGGTGACCCCTCCGGGGAACGGGCGTCTCGTATCGGGTCCTCGTCCGAGTCGAACCCCCGGAACGTGCTGGCAGAAAGCGTTGGCGTGAAAAGCCAGTCGTCGAAAAATTCTGCTGGCATTGGTCTATGTGGGAAGAGGGCATGAAACTCGTCTTTGAGCAGAGGTTCGTCCAAGGCGTAGCCCGGCACCCAGCTGTTCGCACTGGCCGGGGTGCCCTCCTTGGCGAGAAGGTATTCTACCCCTTCTTCCCCCCATCTGGAGTCCAAAATCTCTGTGACTTCGTTGATGCGTTCCTTCTGTGCCACTCCCGCGTGCCCGGTTCCTTCTCTGAGCGGACTCGGTGCCGTTCCGGGTTCCTGAAACCTGTGCGGTGCCTTGTAGGGGGTGAGCACCGATCTGTGGAACACCGGATGCATTCTGGAACCCTCCGGAAGCGCCAGCCTGAAAGCCACCGGGTTGACCTGCTCTTCAACTTGGTAGGGCCCCAGTTGCTTATGCCCCAGCTTCTTCTTGGCCAACGACCTGGCCGGCACTGCGTGGGCTGCTAACCAGACCCAGTCTCCCACATGGATCTCTTCGCCAACCCTTCTGTGTTTGTCCGCTTGCACCTTGTATGCATGTTTGGCCAGCTCCAGGTGTCGCCGCAGCTGATCGTGGACCTCCTGCAACTCCGACGCGAACGCGCCTGCTGTCTGCGGCTCCCCCTCCCCCATCCTTTCCAGTCCCGGGAAGGTTCTGGGGTGCCTCCCGTTGTTAGCGAAGAACGGCGTGACCCCCGTGGACACGTGCTTCGTGTTGTTGTAGGCAAACTCGGCGAGCGGCAGGTAATCCACCCACGTCGCAGGCTGTTGATTCGCATAACATCTCAGGTACTGCTGCATGATGGCATTGACCCGCTCCGCCTGCCCGTTGGTCTGCGGGTGTCTCGCCGACGCCAGGTTGATCTTGACGTTCAGGAAGCCCATCAGCTTCTGCCAGAAATTCGAGATGAACTGTCGCCCCCGGTCGGACAGAATAGACCGTGGCAGACCGTGAACCTTGAACACGTGGTCTATGAACAGTTTGGCGGTTTGCTCCGCCGTGGCCACCTTGGCACACGGAATGAAATGTGCCATCTTGGAGAACAAGTCCACCACCACCAGCACGGCCGTCTTGCCCCTCGAGCTGGGCAGATCCGTGACAAAGTCCAGGGCCACCCTCTCCCATGGTTCGACCGGAGTTTGCAGCGGTTCCAACAGTCCGGCCGGTGGTTTGTGCACCGGTTTGGCCCTCTGGCAGGTGTCACACCTCGCCACGTAGTCCGCGACCTCCCCTCTCATTCCGGGCCACCAGAAGTCCCTGGCGACTAATTCCACCGTCTTCTCCTTGCCAAAGTGCCCGGCAGTGGGCGCGTCGTGCAGCTGCTGCAGTACCTTGGCGCGAAGTTCGTCTCCCGGCACGTAGATGGCCCCTTTACGAATGAGCAATCCATCTCTCAGCTGGAACTCGTCGGTCGCTGCCGTGCCCCTGTGCACCTCTGCCATCTTCGCTTGCGTGAAGGAGTCATCCTGCAACGCTCGCCGCACCGCCTCCAGGTCCACTGTTGCCGCAGCGCACGCCCACACTGTTGGTGCGAAGATGTGCATGGCGGCCGCTGGCTTGGCGTCCTCCAGATATTGTGGCTTACGAGAGAGAGCGTCCGCCATGATGTTGGTGTCCCCCGGGACATACTCTATTCGGAAGTCGAAGTTCGCAAAGAACTCAGCCCAACGTATCTGCCTCTGGTTCAGGAACTGTGCCGTGCGCCAGTGCTCCAGATTCTTGTGGTCCGTGCAGACCTGCACCGTGTGCTTGGCGCCGATCAGGAAGTGCCTCCATGCTTTGAATGCTGCATGAATGGCCAGCAACTCCCTGTCCCAGATGGTGTAGTTCTGTTCGGACTTGCTGAGCTTCCTGGAGTAAAACGCTCCCGGCCGCCAAACCCCCTGCGGGTCTTTCTGCAGCAGGACTGCTCCCACGGCTCTGTCCGAGGCGTCTGTCTCCACCCTCATCGGCCTGCTGGGGTCAACATGCAGCAGCTGCTCTTCCGACGCGAAGAGACGCTTGAGTGCCTGAAAGGACTGCTCCGCCTGCTCTGTCCAGATGAACTTCTTTTTCTTGGAGCTAAGCGTGTCCGTGATGGCCGCTGTCTGCATAGCGAAGCCTTTGATAAACTTGCGATAGAAGTTCGCGAAGCCGACAAACCGTTGGACCTCCTTCCGGTTGCGTGGGCTCTTCCAGTCCAACACCGCTCGAACCTTGGCGCTGTCCATGGCGAGCCCCTTGTCAGACAACTTGTAGCCCAGAAAATCCACCTCCGTCACGTCGAATTGGCACTTCTCCAGCTTGGCGTAGAGCCTATGCTGCTGTAGCCTGCTTAGCACTTCTTTGACGTGTCTGTCATGCTCCTGCTGCGATTCCGAAAAGATCAGGATGTCATCTAAGAAACAGACGCACGTCTTGTAGAGGAGCCCCGCCAACACGTGATGCATGAACGCTTGAAAAACGTGGGAGCCATTTTGCAATCCAAAAGGCATAACTCTATATTCGTAGGTGCCCAGCGGCGTGAACATGGCTGTCTTCCACTCATCCCCTTCCCGCATGCGAATGAGGTTGTACGCCCCTCGCAGGTCTAACTTGGTGAACACGCTGCCCTTTCGTACCTTTGCGAGGAGGTCGTCGATTCGGGGCATGGGGAAGTCCGATGGCTTGGTCACACTGTTTAAGATGCAATAGTCCACCACAAGTCTTTTTTGGGGCGTGTCCCGCTTCTTAACAAAGAATACAGGACTGCCCCCCGCTGCCTTGGACTCCCGGATGAAACCGCGCTCCAAATTATGATCTATGAACTCTTTGAGTTCCTGCAGTTCGTCCTCAGACATGGAATACAGCTTCCCTTTAGGCAGCGCCGCCCCCGGCAGCAGGTCAATTTTGCAGTCATATGGTCTGTGGGGGGGGGGGTAGCCTGTCTGCCTCCTTTTCGCAGAAAACCTCCAAAAATTCTGCGTACTTGTGGGGAATCGCTTGCAGCGTGCCTAGCAGCAGCTGTGTCTCCTCTTCCTCTCCTTCCTGCCGGGGGACGATGCAGTGTTCAGCACAAAAGGAAGAGCCGAAGGTCAGCTGCCTCTGGTACCAAGCCAGCGTTGGGCTGTGCTTGTCCAGCCAACTCATGCCCAATACAATGGGCGTGTCCGATAGTTGAGTGACGTTGAAGCTGATGATTTCCTTGTGATTCCCAAGGCGCATCACCATTGGTGGCGTCTGCTTCACCACTTGCCCCCCTAGCAGCTCCCTGCCATCCACCGTGACCACCTGCAGGGGCAGCGTGGCCGGCAGCAACTGTATAGCGTGCCGGTCTACAAAGTCTTGCCCTATAAAGTCCGCATTGCTTCCCGAGTCAATGGTGAGCGGCACGTCCATGGTGATTCCATTGGGCAGCTGGAGCGATGCGGTGAGCCTCACTACTGGTTTGGGCGGGAGGGGGTCCATGGGCTGTGAAATCTCCGGGGACTTCTTCACTGACACGTCTGGCTGGGCCCCAGTGCCTCTTCCTCCAGCCAGACATCGTCGTTTCCCTGCTGTGGTCCTCCTTGTTGCGTTGCTGCAGTTACCATTGCTGAGGCTGCAGTGTGCTTGTGGAGCCTCCGGGGACACTCTTTCGCCATATGCCCTGGATCCTCGCAGATGTAACACTTCCTGTTCCCTCTAGGAGGCTTCGCTTTCACTGTTGTCGGTGCTAGGGCTCTGGCTGCTGATTGAGCCCTTGCACTTCCAACCTCCATAGGTTCCACTCCTCCTCCTGGCGGAGGCGTGGATTGCGCACGCGCTGCTTCTCTGGGAAGGAAGGAGGAGCCCCTGGCTGGTTCGCGCCCTCCACGCCCTTCGTCCCTGCTCCACGGACGTTCTTCCAGCCGCACCCCCACGGCTAGCGCCCTCTGAACGATCTCCTGCGTGGTCCGGGGTCTCTCCCCCCTCGCAATTTCATCTTTAACAGAGCCGTGCAATCCCTCCCAAAACAGGTCTCTTACAGGAACCGAATCCCTGTCCCATTCCAGAGCACTGACCAAAGCGAAAAAGCGGGCATGATACTGCCTTACGCTGGCCCTCCCTTGTTTCAGTCCATGTATCTGCTGCCGAGCAAGATCCACGTCAATGCTTGATAAGAAACACCCATCCATCGCTTTAATAAAGGCATCCGCATTTTGGAGCGCCGGATCCTTATCCCTCCACAAATTGCGCAGCCATGCTTTAGCTTCCCCATGCAAATGGGACATGATGAACCCCACTTTCTCTTGCTCATCTCTAAAGTCTTTTTTCAGCAGTTCCAGTGCGCACATTACATCTGCTCTAAAGTTGGGGTACTGCTGCAGGTTCCCATCGAAGTGAGAGACCAGACCGCCTGTTCGTCTCGCCAACCCAATTCCCTCCTGTCTGGGTGTCAGTTGCCCGTGCTTCGTAAGCATGTCCAACCTGACCTGGAGATCCCTGCAGGCGGCAGCTGCCTCCTCCTCTCTCTTCCTGGATGCGAGAGCCTCGGCATTCAGTTGTGACACTGCTTTTCTGAGTTCCTCTATCTGCTGCTCAGCCGTCATGTTGTCTGCCGTTCGTGAGCTAGCTAGTAGGCACCTGCTTCTCTCCTCTCCTCGAGGCTGTAGATGCCCACAATTTCCGAGACGGAGCTTACTGTCAGAGCTGCTTCAAGATCCTAGCTCACAGAGGATCACGCTAGCCAGCGGTCATTAAGTAAAAGTCTTTATTGAGTTACAGTTTCCATTCCCAAGCTGCTGCGTGCAACTCTACGTCTAATGGCTAGATCGGCGAAGCTCCGTCTGAGTCTCCGCCCCTTGTGACCAACTTAATATCCTAGCCCTGCTCCACCTTTTCCGCCTGACTGCTCTCCTCTGGGTCCCTCTGCCCCCCGGGGTCTCTTCCTTCCGGGATTCTTCTGACGCCGACCCCCCGGAACTCCCTGTCTCCTTGCGCCGGGCTTTAGGACCTGGCTCCCTTTCCTGGCTGCCTACTGCGTCACTTTCCTGTGCATTTGAACTTGGTGCGCGCACCCAACCTTCCACTTTCCGTCTGACCGTTTCTTCGCTCCCCGATGGAGGTGTGGCCACTCCTGACTCGTGCCCTCCCCCCTGTTGCGAGCTGCCAGCGCTTGATCTCTGGCGCTCCTCCTCTTCCCTGCTCTCTGGCTGTGACGCTGGTCCCGATTTCCAACTGCTCTCCTCTGAGTCCCCTCTGGCTCTATCTTCCTGGGGTGTCCCCCTAGGCTCCCCCCTTGCCCTGACCACTGGTGCTCCTTTCTGTGAATCTTCTGATTCACTGGAAAGACTCGGAGATCTCGGGTCGTCGTCATCACTCATCTTTTCTTCTGCCTCCTCCCCCTCGCTCTCTGTTTCCTCCCTTGCCCTTGCCTCTGCTCCTGAACCCCTGACAATAGGTTATTGTATTTTAGTGTTTTGTTGGAAGCCGCCCAGAGTGGCTGGGGAAACCCAGCCAGATGGGCGGGGTATAAATAATAAATTATTATTATATTATGGAGGAGCCCTGTTGATGCAGACCAACTCGAGCTCCCCGGGATGTTCCTGTCGGGGTTGTGTCATGGCCCTAGCCCCTGACCCGGACTTCGGACAAGATCAACACCCCCGGATCCCTTTAACGGAATACCCTTAAGCTTGGAGGGGCAGGTGATGGCCGCACCTCCCCTCCCCCACACAAGGTCAAACAATGCCTAACCGCCACAAGAGCCCAAAGGCTCCCCCTCTAAATACCCTCACACCTGTAACCAATGCCTCAAGCCATCTGCAAGATCGGCCAGCCATATATCATTCCCCCAATCGGAAAGGCGCACACCATCGTCACAAAGAAGAAGAGTTTGGATTTGATACCCTGCTTTATCACTACCCGAAGGAGTCTCAAAGCGGCTAACATTCTCCTTTCCCTCCCTCCCCCACAACAAACGCTCTGTGAGGTGAGTGGGGCTGAGAGAACCCGGTTCCCCAGATTACGAGTCCACCACTCTTAACCACTACACCACACTGGGTCTCACGAACCCCGGTTCACACAGGTTCTGGAGCCCACTGAATAGGCTTCCATCTTACACCACATTCTCGAAAAGAAGACCGGCTGGCAAGGTGAAGGGGGTACTCTTCCTGCCCCCCTCAGTTTGGAAGCTTGACATGAGCCATTATTGCAAAAATAGAGATGCAGGGGGCATGGCCGCAGTTATAATATTTCTGTTTTTGTTTTAAAGTCAGCAGAATGTCTACCTCAGAGATTAGGCCAGGCGAACGACACCAGGCCCTCAGACATGGAGCTTTCAAGTGCCAACTGTGACTGGAAAGGGATAAAATAAAAAAATTCCTTCCAGTAGCACCTTAAAGACCAACTAAGTTAGTTCTTGGTATGAGCTTTCGTGTGCATGCACACTTCTTCAGATACACTGAAACAGAAGTTGCCAGATCCTTCTATATAGTGAGAAGGTGGGGAGGGGTATTACTCAAAAGGGTGGTGGGAATGGGAGATTGGCAGATAGCTGAAATGAGCCTGTTGACGACTCTTAACGACTGTAATAGGTCTTGCAGGAAAAGGCAAGGGGTGAGAAGGTGAGAAATGGCTTTCAGTGTATCTGAAGAAGTGTGCATGCACACGAAAGCTCATACGAAGAACTAACTTAGTTGGTCTTTAAGGTGCTACTGGAAGGAATTTTTTTATTTTGACTATGGCAGACCAACCTATCTGTAACTGGAAAGGGATAAGGTCAAGTTAAGTGTGGATAAGCTGCAAGAGAGAGCTAGAAATTCTGGGCTTATCCATTTCTTGTCCCGCCGCTTTCCCTTGGAGAATACTGCTCTTTAGCACTCAGTTGGAGGAAATGGCAACCAGGCCAGGCTTTCTGTAGATTACCATCTGTTCCTATTCAGAGCCTCTTAAAAATAATTGGAACAACCTCCTACAATAGCTGTTGTCAAAACGTTGGGGTTAGCAAATACCAGTGTGAACCAGTTGGGTGTGTGCGCACTCCTAACGCTCCTCGCCCATAAGAAAGTCATTAAAAAAATAATGATATCCTGTGCTGCGTCATGGAGTGACAGTAGACTTGGTATGTGCCTGTGAATTTTATTACCCTAAATCTTTGCCACCCTAGGCAGCCACTTATCTCACCTAGTGGTCAAATCAGCTCTGAGTGTGAATCAACAAAACTCCACCCTCTGATTGAGGATGCAGAATTTCACTGAAGCACCCTGGGGGAAAGTCCTGACTTAACTTTGTCAGAACTTCAATTTTGGTGGCAAATAAAGTTGCAGTCCACAAACTACTGAGCTGGCAATAGCTTTGTCATAGTTTAAAGAGAATAACTGGCAGATCTACTTGGGAGAATTGTTGTTGTTTAGTGTTGTAAATAAAAATATGCCCTTTTCCCTTATGGGGTATCCAAGAGCCCATATAGAGTCCTTACATAGGTTCCCTATTGGTAGGAGAAAATAACAGAGGCCAACCAGAGAATATTGAGAAGCAAAGCAGCTAGTAAGCTTGATCTTTATTGATCTGTTGCAACAGGGTACCCCCCTCACACGCAGGAGAGGAAGAGGACCCAGAACAATGGCCTGCAAGGCCTTATAAAGACTTTTGAAATTCCCCTTCTCTAGATCAGGACCACCCCCAGAAACATTATGCATACATCACAGAAGGGGTGTAACCTAAGACCACCCCTCAGATACATCCCACCTACATCACAGAAATTTAAATGTTGTTTTTCTCTTGTCCTTGTTTATCTCCTGTCTAGCAGGTTACTTGATTGGATTTTCTGTGGAGCCTGGCCATTCTTTTGTAGTGGTAAAATACTTATTTCCTGGGCCAGGTCACAGGCTCACACCTTATTCAAACACAGATTAAAGGAAGAGACAATGGGGAGGCTTTTCCATTTTTAACCTTGCAGAGAAAGGATTTGGTCAGTTTAGGAATCAAAATGGTTCCACGTTGGCCTTCCTGTACTGATCTATGTATGTGCAGTTATGAACATTACTATATATCTAAAACCATAAAATTCCTATCACAATTTCCCCCCTTTGGGGCTAGAATTTTTCTTAAAAATTTTTGCCCCACAAATAATAACATCGTATGTTGTAAATGGATGTCTTTGTATGAATATATCATATAAAAATAACACATGTTGCGTTTTGCTACTAAATTACTTGTGGCATTCTAACACTTTGGGAGAGACCATTTACTCAATAGTGTTCTATGCTTTACACCTAGCAGGAAGGTAAGGTCCACTAATGACTGAAAAGTGCAGTTTGCTTCCCCCCCGCCATTTTAGTGTTCTCAGGTGTCAAGGTAGCTCTTCTGTGGTCTCACACTGACATAGTGCTACAGCAACACATCCTGTCTGTTGAATCCCCTCAGGGCTTTCATTTAACCATGTCGCCTGGCATTCACCATAGCTGGCACTGGTTTGGGCATCTCGTGAGGGAGAGGTCTTCGCCTTGGCCTTTAGCTATGGGATTTTATTATAGGCTGTGGTCTTGGGCTCATGAGAAGTTGCTCACTTGCACTTAAAGGACCAAAAAGCTAATTGCAGCCTGGATACACTTGCCCAATTCAAACTGAGTCCAATTTGAATTTATCTTGCCCCATGGTTCTCAAGTCTTCAAACCAATCTGTTAAAAGAAAACCATTCTTAACAAGGGCAGTTGTCCAAATAAGTCAATTTAAGTCTATAAGGGATCATTCCTGCTAAACCAAAGCATATCCACCTTCATGTTTCTTAGAAGCTTCTCCTTGGTAAAGCAAGTTTTAGCACATTTTTTTAAATGGGTAGGGAAGGTTGGCATAGTGCCAGGTGGGACAACGAATTGTGGTTATCTAAACATTGGACTACACAATAGTGTGAGCTATTAGAAAGTATAAAATGCATGAGAATTCTCCATTGGTGTGTAAGGAATAAGACATTAAACATAAAAACAGTTAGACACAAAAAAAATTGCCCCCCTTTGTGGAAATCACACTGTCAGACACATTTCAACATTCTTACATAATAACACATAATACAAAAAAATAATAATTAAATATCTGTTACATATCTTGACACAATTGTGATCTTTTACGTATGTATCTTTTGAATCCTGGAGCACAGTCTTAAGGTTCAAGTGAAAAAATGTCCTTGCAATTCAACTCCTCCCCCCTTTGTCAGGTCCACTCCCCCCCCGGCAGTCTATATCCTTTGAAAGAGATAGCTGTGGGCACTTTGAAAACTCTGGCGTTGCAGGTCTTGTGATGGCGAAGGGGTTGTTGCTGCTTTTCATCATTGCACATCTGTAGAAGTGATATCCTGTAAGGGGGCAGGGTTTTGGGGAGACTTAAAAACACAGTTAGACAAGAAAGAGGCAAAAGGCAAAAAGGATGTCCTCCAGTTTCCATGGGAAGCTGCAAATAATAACAATCTTAGTGGATTAAACATTTTATTCATTATCACATTTCCATGTAATTACTGTTATTATCTGCTAAGTTTGTTTGCTTTCCTTCACTTAATTTTTGTTGTTGTTGTTCTTTTCATATTATAAAATAAAAAATTACTCCACATGTATAGAAAGAGAACTGTAAAAATACAAAGGTTAAAAAATAAAAAGAAAGCAAAAAATTAGATTACCAGTTAGATGAAAATGGACTTGACACAAAGACATCAGATTCAGAAAAGACCTATTATTAAATATATTATCAAAACCACGCAGATTACTACTAGACTGAAAAAAAATGGGAAAACAATGGGGAAAACTTAAAATTCACCATGTGCTATCCAATAAAAGAACTTCATGAGACTGACTTTCAACATGTGATGAACATGTCCCCAAAGTAAAACACAAACACACAAAATGAGCTATGAGGAACCAAAAATAAATAAATGCTAAGACACACAATTAATAAGTAACCTGAAGTAATCTGTTTTGGCATTCTAACATCCCAAATGAAAATAAAAGTGTTTCTTGATGTGACATCAGCTGTAATGTTAATAGCGGAATACTGGGAAATGAGTTAATACCAATAAAAATGAATGGCAATTTTTAAGTTGTGCAGGTACCTTGCACTAGCCAAAATGACAGAATTAGTAAGAAATGCTCAGGCCAAAGGTAAACAAGTACCATTCCACAAACAATGTTTGGTTGTGCTTCGATTAACTTCATAGACATCATGGAGAAACTGATTAAATAAATGAAAACAGATTATTTGTAACTTAAAAAAAAAATGTCAAAGGCACAAAGAGATAGAGGTCACTAATACAGCAGGGATTCAGACTTGTTTCACAGAACAGAAAGAAAGTTGCTGTTTGGCTTTTAGGGAAGAAAGACAAAAGAGAAACAAATGCAATTACTTTTTATAGAGTATTTAAATCACTGTTTGCATCCCCTCATTATCATTTGTGCTGTGGGAGAAAAGAAAGGACACTGTGTTAAAAGGGAAAATTATTTCATGTGAGAGGTCTGTCAGGAAGTGCTGTTCCTAAAATGCATAGACATACACACACACACACACCAAAAAAAAAAAAAAAAAAAAACAAACAAACAAAAACAAAAACTTATAAAATTTAAATTCCATTGGGAGGCGAACCTTTTGTTAGCCCCTGGGGCAAGACATTAAGGGTGATTTCCCTCAATGGTTCCAAATTTTACATAAGGAAATTTGTATAGGTTTCAGGCTCTCCAAACCTTCTCTCTCCCCCCTCCTTTCTCTCTCTCTCTCTTTTGTAAGCTGATCTATCCTCTGTGCATGTGCAGAGTTCATGCCTCAGCAAACCTTTTATACTATTGAAAATGTTGCATCCTTTGGCTAAATTACCATTTGAATAAGGGAAAGGAAGGGTAAGGAGTAGATTTTGAAAACAGGGTTTGATTTTAAACAAAAAAGAGAAACTCAGCAATTTAAGTATTCACCAAAACTAGCAATTTCAGCCCAAGCAAACTGAGACTGCTTCCTTTATGTACAGGAAAGGGCTAATATCCCTCTGGCCATTCGCGGAACAATGCCGCTCTCTTATTTATGAGTAAAAATGGCCAGAGTTAGAATTCATAGGATTATTATTATTATTATTATTATTTTTTAACATTCTCAGCCATTTCAGCCTTACCATTTGCAGACAAAAAATTATTATCATTATTATTAATATTATTATTTTCTGCGCCTTAATTTACAGGAATGGCCAAGGCTAATTGTACTTGATTATTCATTTGTATGTGCTTAAACTTTGAATTGACTTTTAAGTTTGATTAAAAAAAAATAGTAGACAAAATGATAAATACTGTAATCACTCAAATGCTTGATATTACCAGTTGTGCTTCAAAACATCATGGCTTTTACCTCTCACCTTTTAAAACTAAAAAGCAAAGCTAGGCTGAATTTCAACTCCATTACCACACCAGAATTTAAGAATTACCCTCCAATGCTTGCAGACACATGGTCTTCCACACAGCCACAAATTGGGAGAGTTGAAAGGGACCCTGGGGTCATCTAGTCCAACCCTCCAAAATATAGGGTTCACAGCAAGATTTCGCAGCAAGATTTGTACTACCAGAAACACACACATTCACCTCTCACCTTTAAAAACAAAGAGCAATCTGGGCTGGATTTCAACTCATCAGCCACAAATTGGGAAAGTTGAAAGGGACCTGGGGTCATCTAGTCCAACCCTAAAATACAGGGTTCATAGCAAGATTTGTACTACCAGAGAGACACACACATACTTATGTACACAGACACAACTGGGGAAGAGACCACACGCCATGCGCCTATCATGTACTAAGGAAGAGGAAAATAAAAGTACCCAATTCTTTTAGCAGATCTTGAAGCTAGTTTGAGTGAGAGTTTACTTCCTTAGACTAAAGAGTGAAAGTTCCTAGATAAATTATCTTTAAAGACTGAAGTGAACATTTTTCCTAAGATAGGGAGAGGATCTCTTATAAAGCATAGTTTAAACAGCCATAGATTTGATTTAAAAGGAATACAAGAGTGAACAATTTTTCCTGAACTTGCAGAGGAATAGTAAGCCTAATCTATGCCCCCCCCCTTGCAGTTTCCTTTAAAGGAAGCTTACTCGGAAGTAAATTTACCTGGCACAGAATAAGAAGGAGAAGGGAAAAAAAAACCCCTGAAAGAGACAGAGTGAAACAAGGGGGGGCATGTTCTAAGAAAAGAGGCCAGGACGTCTTATAGAGACTGATATCAGGAGCCTTACAATAACTTTTCTGTCCAACCAGATCAAAGTTAAAACTGGACTCAGATATTTTTCTTAGAAGGAACACCATACTTTCATAGGCATATGCTTAATGAAATACATACACTGCATTTTAGCTTGAGAGAGCAGTTGGCTCAACTAGGCTTTTGCAGCAGAAACATTAGGTTAACTTAGACTGGAACACAGGTGTGCTTGCAAACTCAAAAGTTACAACAAAACATTTACCATTAGACTTAAATCGCCCTCCTCACTTAAACTAGAGGAAGGAGGTGGGGTAATTCCCCTTTCAGAACACAAGTAGCACGTATACAAGATTTTACCACTTGGGAGGAAAACTCTTTTAGAGCCTCTCTCAAATAACAAACATTTGCACACTCCATTCTCCATTTTGTCTTGTTTTTAAGACTGATAAGGTTCAACATGGCTTCCTTAGATTTAGAATTTGGAGCAAGCTTGCATTCTTATTTTAGATGGCACATTTAAGATAAGCAGCTGCTGGATGTTACCTAAGTACAATTTAAACACAGGAAAAACGTTTCTTAAACACAAATTGAAGGGGACTGTCAGAGTCCAGGCGGGAAGTAAGCACCAACTGGGCTTCTTTCACGCCAGGGGTCTGGGGACTATTTTTCTTTTGACTGAGGTGCACCCATTTTCAATTAAAAGGGTTTTGGACCTGGGCAAAACTCCGAAGGGTCCGGAAAAGGGGAAACCTGGACAAAAAAACTTGGGGATACCTGGACAAATCTCCGATGGGAAAACTTGGGGATCCAAGGGAAAAAACCTGGGGATACCTGGACAAATCTCCGAGGGGAAAACCTGGGGATCCGAGGGAAAACTTGGGGATACCTGGACAAATCTCCGAGGGGAAAACTTGGGGATCCAAGGGAAAACTTGGGGATACCTGGACAAATCTCCGAGGGGAAAACTTGGGGATCCAAGGGAAAAAACCTGGGGATACCTGGACAAATCTCCGAGGGGAAAAACCTGGGGATACCTCACTTAATCTCTATTCTACAACTCACAGCAACCTCCCTGCCTTTTACAATCTAACTCAGAGTCCCTACTGAACGCTTGCACACTTGCAATGCCAGATTGAGACTCAGAAATGACAAAGAAGGAAAGGAATCAGGTGCCCTTGCTTTCTCCGCTCACAGGTCATCTCTAACAAAGATCGCCATGGCAGAGGTGCGGCTACACCTGAGAGTTATAGTTTTGGGAATTATAGTTTTCAGTGCAGAAGAAATTGCACAACCTTTCTGGGCAAAACTCCGAAGGAATAGGTTGGCATACAGAGTTAAGTGGAAGAAATCACACACAACCTTTGCCTGGGCATACTCCGAAGGGCTAAGGCTGGTGTTGAGATCGAGGGGACAGAAAGGAGTAGAAGGCAATTTTTTCAAGAGTTAAAGTGAGGAAAGAAGTAAGGATTTGAGAAGTATAGGTTTGCTGTGGTTTGCAGAATCCCACCCCACTACCCATTTTTCCTACTCATACTCACTTCGCAAGCGCTGTCCTGGTGATCCCGGGATCTCTTGACTGGTTGTTTAAGGCCGGCCTGATCAAGCTTTGCTTCCTCTGGTTAGCCCCGCTGAAACTCCAAGTTATTGCCAGACCCTGGGACCGATGGAAGACTGGTTATTCCTCCTGGCAAACTGCCTGGTGCGCGCTGGATAACCAGTCCTTCCTCGTTTCCAGAATCCGGGTAACCAAAAGTCCCTTCGTGCGTGGTCGCCATCTGTTGTAAATAAAAATATGCCCTTTTCCCTTATGGGGTATCCAAGAGCCCATATAGAGTCCTTACATAGGTTCCCTATTGGTAGGAGAAAATAACAGAGGCCAACCAGAGAATATTGAGAAGCAAAGCAGCTAGTAAGCTTGATCTTTATTGATCTGTTGCAACAGGGTACCCCCCTCACACGCAGGAGAGGAAGAGGACCCAGAACAATGGCCTGCAAGGCCTTATAAAGACTTTTGAAATTCCCCTTCTCTAGATCAGGACCACCCCCAGAAACATTATGCATACATCACAGAAGGGGTGTAACCTAAGACCACCCCTCAGATACATCCCACCTACATCACAGAAATTTAAATGTTGTTTTTCTCTTGTCCTTGTTTATCTCCTGTCTAGCAGGTTACTTGATTGGATTTTCTGTGGAGCCTGGCCATTCTTTTGTAGTGGTAAAATACTTATTTCCTGGGCCAGGTCACAGGCTCACACCTTATTCAAACACAGATTAAAGGAAGAGACAATGGGGAGGCTTTTCCATTTTTAACCTTGCAGAGAAAGGATTTGGTCAGTTTAGGAATCAAAATGGTTCCACGTTGGCCTTCCTGTACTGATCTATGTATGTGCAGTTATGAACATTACTATATATCTAAAACCATAAAATTCCTATCACATTAGTCATGTCCGACTCTTCGTGACCCCATGGACCAGAGCACGCCAGGCACTCCTGTCTTCCACTGCCTCCCGCAGTTTGGTCAAACTCATGCCGGTAGCTTCGAGAACACTGTCCAACCATCTCGTCCTCCCCTTCTCCTTGTGCCCTCCATCTTTCCCAACATCAGGGTCTTTTCCAGGGAGTCTTCTCTTCTCATGAGGTGGCCAAAGTCTTGGAGCCTCAGCTTCAGGATCTGTCCTTCCTGTGAGCACTCAGGGCTGATTTCCTTCAGAATGGATCGGTTTGATCTTCTTGCAGTCCATGGGACTCTCAAGAGTCTCCTCCAGCACCAGAATTCAAAAGCATCCATTCTTTATGGTCCATCTCTCACTTCCATACATCACTATTGGGAAAACCATAGCTTTAACTATATGGACCTTCTTGGGAGAATTAGTATTCCTGTATTCTGACTTGCAACCTGGTCTTGCACTGTTTTTAGGCACACCAAATTTGCCACCAAATCACCACAGGATTAGCAATGTCCCAATGAATTTTCCTCCCACTTCCCTAGAGAAAAGAGCATTGGAATCTCTAAAAAGTCCAGTGGAGGCAATATGTGAGCTGGGTGGCAGCTCCATGTGTACACTGGCCTGCGAGCGCCCCAACCGGAGAACAGCCTTTACCAAAGGTGTCATGGGCTTTGAAGACACTCAAACTCAGGACGCAAGGGAGAAACGTGCTAAGAGGAAGGCACGCTTGGCAAATCCACACCGTGATCAACGCCCACCCAGAAACCCACATCCCCACTGTGGAAGGACGTGTGGTTCCAGAATTGGCCTCCACAGGCAGAAACACCAGCGTGTGAGGAGATGCTACAAACTTATAGAGGGGAATCATAGACATAAAATCCACACAGAAACACATCATTGCTTGTTTCAACTCACTTGTGGGAACAACTCAGAGGCTGTGAAAGAAGGAAGGTTAACAACAGGAAGAATTAGAGGGACCATTGGAAATGACTATGAAAAGCAGTAGAGATATGAGATGAGCAGAACCCTCTGAACTTGAAGCTTGGGAAGTCCTATTAAAAAATTTATAATTTGGCAGAATATTTGGATTATTTGGTATGTATATGTATAATTTGGAATATTTAATGTGATTTGATTGGATTGTTAAAGTAGAAAATTTAATAAAAATGAATTAAAAAAACACCAAACAGAATTGGCCTCCACAGTCACTTATGGACTCATTGTTAAAACCATGTTTATGGAAGACAATCTTACTCGGCTACAAGGGATCGCCAAAGCAGAAGAAGACCTTTCACCCCTTTCCTCAGCTACAGCCAATAAGCTATCCTTCCATCATTCTCTCATGAGACAAGTTCTGCCTGGCCTAGAGCTGCTGCTCTGGCCCACCACTACCACCAGTAATTGGGAAAGGTGGCGTGTTTTCTCAAGTGGCACTTTGTTTTGTTGCTTTTCTTCCACTAAGATCAGACTGCCTTAACCTTAGTGTCTAAGGTTAGCCACCGATGGTGTCTGTTCTCGGTTGAGCTTTGATCTCTGCTTGCTCTCTCTTGCGTTGTAGAATCAGGTGCTTTCCAGTAGTAACTTGCCTTCATCAACGTGTCAGCCAGTCATAGCACAATGTGGTTGACTGGGGCAGCCATAAAGCAGCAAAATGCTTTGTTCTGCTTGGCTCGGTGTTATTAGCCACAATGAAATGGGGAAACTGGAGATCTTTTTTTCTATGACACACTCTCTTAAACTATATATACACAAAAAGTGCTTGAAAATTAAGTGTTTGTTTCCCTGGAATTACAGGGCAGAGTAAGCGGTAAGCCACAAAAGAGATATGTGCACATTTTCAATGACTACCGTATTTTTCGCTCCATAAGACACACTTTTTTCTTCCTAAAAAGTAAGGGGAAAGGTCTGTGCATCTTATGGATCCTCAGGATATTTGCATTGGGTCACCCCAAATTCACCATCAGATCACATAGCATGTCCATGGCTACAGCCTGCACCAAAAAATTCACCCACCCACTGTTGCCCGGGGCCGCAATGGTGCAAAAACATGGTTACAAAGCACGGATCCACATGGATCCTCAGGATTTTTGCCTTGGCTCACCCCAAATTCACCATTAGATCACATAGCATGTCCATGGCTACAGCCTGCACCCAAAAACACACATCTACTGTTTTGTGGGGCCGCAATGGCTCAAAAACATGGTTACAAAGCACGGATCCACATGGATCCTCAGGATTTTTGCTTTGGGCTACCCCAAACTCACTGTCAAATCACATGTCTGTAGCCACAGCATGAACCACAAAAATCATACATCCACTGTTTCGTTCAGATATTTTTTTCTTTTTTCCCGCCTCTAAAAACTAGGTGCATCTTATGGAGCGAAAAATATGGTAAATTGGAATGGGCTGTCTTCTGCTGAAGCCAAGCAAGTAGTAAAGTAGGAAGCAAGACGCGTGAAGGATGTGTAGGGATGTGAGTGAGCTCAGGTTCTGATATTTTCTCTACCCTACCTGGAGTGCTAGGAGGTGCCAAGAATGGAAGGACCTTTAAAATAGTAAGCTCATACTCTATCACTGAATAGCAAAGGTGAAAATGTCAATTTGAACTGTCAAATGCTAGAAAGGAAATAGGTTACATTAGTCAATACCTTGGCCCCAATTGTTAATTACAGGTTCAGCAGGAAAGGCGTTTTAGCTCTATAATTATTTTGTTGGATGATGTTGGCATCACAAGAGACCTAAAATGGTTAGGGAATGCTGAGGCGCGGGTCAGTAATTGTAATCTAAGAATTTTGGGAACGGGGATGTCCTATAACTCAGTGCCCCCGCCATGAAGCCTCCAGGGGACGCCATTGAGGCTCCCAGCTTGTATGCAAATGCACATAGTTTGTTGTTGTTGTTTTTTTGCCAAACTGGGTCTTTGACTTGGGTGAAATAAAGCCTAGTTTCGCCCCTGTGAAAGGGAGATCTGGGAAGACATTCCATCTGAAATTCTGGAGAGCCACAGATATTTGGTATTAACAATACTTCCCAAACTACCAGGGGTAGTATTACAGGCCAGGTGATGGTGCAGCTATTATTTATGAAAGGCCATCCACTACTGGGCACCCAACAACTGCAAGACTTGCTGGGACCTCCTTAATGATAAACTGTGGCTTGGTTAATGGGCCCCTGCATTAATAAGAAGTCTGAGAGGCAATCTTTCCACTTGGAATGAGTGATGTGCCGGGTTAGGCACTTTGGCTTGGAATGCTTGGAAGCTAGAATCACTTTTTCAACATGTCACATTCCAGGGATCAACAACAACATTGCCAACACCCACTCTTTTTTCAGGAGGAGAATTTTTGCGGCATTACACCAGGCGTGGTGCGCAACTTGGAAACATTGCCATGAGCACCCATTGAACTTGCTCCACATTCAAGACTACTCTATTTGGGCAAGAATATGTAATAACATAGTCATACCTCATGCTAGGTTTGCTTCAGGTTGCGCATTTTCAGGTTGCGTCCCGCGGTGACCTGGAAGTACCAGAAAGGGTTACTTCCGCGTTTCGCCGCTTGCGCTTGCGCAGATGCGCAAAATGACATCACACGCATGCACAGAAGCGGCAAATTGTGACCTGTGTGTGCGCAGATGTGGGTTGTGTTCTTTTCAGGTTGTGAACGGGCCTCCGGAACGGATCCTGTTCGCAACCAGAGGTACCACTGTATAGTTTTCCACAGTGATATCTAATGTGGCTCAGGGTTTTTGTTTTTCAAACAGTGGGGACAGTGGACATAAGGAAGGAGGGAAACATGAATACTGGAATGTTATTACTGGCTGAAGTAGGAGCAAAAGCACAACTCCCTTTGACAGCCCAGAAATGGAATTAGACAGTTGCACAACCTGATCTGCCATCTGTTTGACTGCTTTATAAGTACGCCTCTTGTTCCATTTAACTTTACAGTGTTTCTTCCAGAGCACCAGGGATGAATTTCTGGGAGACTGCGCTTTGTGCTTTCTTAGCTTCCCTCTTGGCAATCCTACTTGGTGGGCTCTATACAGTAGGAGCATTTCGCAAGAGGAGACCCAAAGAACCTCCGCTGGACAAAGGCTTCATTCCATGGCTAGGACATGCGATTAAATTCAAGAAAAACCCTGCCGAATTTTTGGAAGTGATGCGGAAGAAACATGGGGATATCTTCACACTGCTGGTTGGCGGCAATTATATACATTTTCTGGCGGATGCTGATTCCTTCGAACCAATACTGAAAGAGTCACCTGACAAATTGGATTTTGATAAGTTTGGATCGATGATAGTTTTAAATGTTTTTGCTTTTCAACCAACTGACTCTCACCACCATATTTTGAAAAAAATAAGCAAGGAATATCTGAGAGGTAAGGGTCTGGCTGTCCTAAATAAGGTGATGATGGAGAAATTGAAGACCGTGATGCTTCATAGCTGGGATTCAGGTGAGCATAAGAGACACTGGCAGCAGGATGGGGTTTTGCACTTTAGCTACAAAACAATATTCCAGGCTGCTTTTCTGGCCTTGTTTGGAACTGAGCTAGACAAGGAAAGTGCCAAGGAGAACACATTAACACAATGTGGAGAGTTCTTTGGGAATTTCCAGAAATTTGATCACTTATTTCCCCAAATGGCTCTCGGAATCCTGGACCCTCAGGGTAAAAAGGACACGGAAAGGCTGAGGAACTTCTTCTGGGACAAACTGTCGGTAGAAAAGATATGCAAGAAGGATAATATCAGCAAGTGGATAGTTGAGCAAGATCAGCAAATGGCTGAGATTGGGATGACCGAAAAGATGAGGACACAATTTATGTTTCTTCTCCTCTGGGCATCTCAAGCCAACACTGGTCCCGCTGCCTTCTGGGTTCTTGTGCATCTCCTGAAGTATCCAGAAGCAATGAAGGCAGTGAGGGAAGAAGTGGACCGAGTACTGAGAGAGACTGGCCAGGAAGTGAATCCAGGGAGCCCCATCATCAATGTTTCCCTGGAAACAATAAAGACTCCTCTTCTGGACAGTACAATAGAAGAAACTCTGCGCTTGAAAGTGAGTCCATTCCTGTTCAGAAGTGTGATGCAGGATACAGATCTTAAAATGTCTGATGGGAGGGAATATATTTTTCGTAAAGGAGACCAACTTCTTCTTTTCCCTTTCCTTGGACTGCATATGGACCCAGAAATCCACCCTGATCCTCACACGTTCAAATACGACAGGTTCTTGAACCCAGATGGCACCAAAAGAGAGTTCTATAAGAATGGGAAGAAGCTCAAACAATACACTATGCCTTTTGGCGGAGGGCCGTCTATTTGCCCTGGGCGATTCTTTGCTGTTAGTGAATTGAAGATGTTTGTGATCCTGATGCTCACCTGCTTTGACATGGAACTGGTTAACGCAGAAGAGGAAATCCCACCAGTAGATGGAAGCCGCTGTGGCTTTGGAGCTACACATCCTTCTCATGATATCAAGTTCAGATATCGGCTGCGGTTGTAAAGTGAAATACAGTGGTACCTCTGGTTACAGATGCTTCAGGTTACAGATGCTTCAGGTTACAGACTCCGCTAACCCAGAAATAGTACCTCGGGTTAAGAACTTTGCTTCAGGATGAGAACAGAAATCGCGCAGTGGCAGTGGGAGGCCCCATTAGCTAAAGTGGTACCTCAGGTTAAGAACGGTTTGAGGTTAAGAATGGACCTCCGGAATGAATTAAGTACGTAACCAGAGGTACCACTGTATCCCAGTTTCGCTTTCAGAGCCATGACTGGCAGCTCCTAATTCTGTTTATTCCTGGGTGAAATAATATATAAAAGAGGGGTGGGAAAGCTTTGGCCCATGGACCAGCCAGTTTGGGCAAGAAATAGGGTGCACAGCAAAGCAGCAAAATGTTACCCAAGAAGAGGTTTTTGTCAAAATGCCCTGCCAAAATGCTTTCTGTGTATGAACTTTAAAACAGTATAGTACAGTGGTACCTCTGGTTGTGAATGGGCCCGTTTGCAACATGAATAGAATGCAACCTGCAGTGGGGCGTCTGCACACGCGCAGGTTGTGATTTGCCACTTCTGCGCATGCGCGTGACATCATTTTGCGCATCTGTGCATGCACGAGCAGCAAAACCCAGAAGTAACCCTTTCCGGTACTTCTGGGTTGTCGCAGGACGCAACCTGAAAAAACGTATCATGAAGCAAACGTAACATGAGGTATGACTGTATTATAAAAATATTGTCAGTATATTAATAACCGACGTGTTGCTTGTTGTTGTACAGAGTGTTCTGTTTTGCAATACAGGCGATTTTCTTTGGTGTACAAAGAAGTATGCTTGACATCTTCATTATATTGTTTTCACTAGATGCCCTAGGCTCGGTGGTTTAGGCCACAGCGCCACCCGCATTCCTCTGCAGTCCTATACATGTAGGATAATCTGCAATTCTATGCTGAGTAGACATGTATAGGATTGAATTCTACCAGGATATATTTCATCATTTTAAGGACTGCACTCTTGGCTCCTGAGGCTACACTATCAGTGACAACCCACACAGCCTAGAAGTTCACAGGGTGGCCTTGGACCAGTCACTGTGTCTCAGTCTAACCCACCTCCACCTTGAGCAAAAGTGGGATATATATATATATATATATATATATATATATATATATATATATATATATAATATTTTTTTTTGCTCTATAAGACGCACCAGACCATAAGATGCACCTAGTTTTTGGAGGAGGAAAACAAGAAAAAAAAAAATCTAAATCCCGGAAGCCAGAACAGCAAGAGGGATCGCTGGGCAGTGACCCCTCTTGCTGTTCTGGCTTCTGGGATAGCTGCGCAGCCTGCATTCGCTCCATAAGATGCACACACATTTCCCCTTACTTTTTAGGAGGGAAAAAGTGCATCTTATAGAGCGAAAAATATGGTATATTGGGAAGCGGTTTGTCCATTTCTTCTCGGTGTGTTCAGATGCTTCTTGTGAGATGGTTGCCAAATGGCATTGAGGGTTCTCAATGTGGGTACCAGTCTCTGTTTATGTTTGGCCCTTTTGAATCAAGGGGGTGGACCAAAATGACACTTGGATGTGACTTCACATTTTCTGGGCATAGGTTTAGCCACCCTCAAGATATCATCAGGGACGCGGGTGGCGCTGTGGGTTAAACCACAGAGCCTAGGACTTGCCGATCAGAAGGTCGGCGGTTCGAATCTCCGCGATGGGGTGAGCTCTCATTGCTCGGTCCCTGCTCCTGCCCACCTAGCAGTTCGAAAGCACATCAAAGTGCAAGTAGATAAATAGGTACCACTCCGGCAGGAAGGTAAACAGCATTTCTGTGTGCTGCTCTGGTTCGCCAGAAGTGGCTTACTCATGCTGGACACATGACCCGGAAGCTGTACGCCAGCTCCCTCAGCCAATAAAGCAAGATGAGCGCCGCAACCCCAGAGTTGGTCACGACTGGACCTAATGGCCAGGTGTCCCTTTACTTTTACCTTACAATATATCATCATCATCATTTTTATTAAATTTATATACTGCTCTTTATCCGAAGATCACAGGGCATAAAAAAACAAAATGGAAACACAAAATACATATCATAAGAACAAAAACAATGAAAAACCCAAACCCCTCCCCCAAACATATTTTAAAGGGTATAGATTGTTCAATTGCCCAAAGGACTGGCTATAGAGGACTGTTTTTGTCTGGAGTCTAGAGATAGATAGTGAAGGCACCAGGCAAGGGAGTGCAGCTGTGCAGTAGTGTCAAACCCAGGGTGATGTGGGCCTTTTGGATTCCTGCACCTTTGGCCCGTGCTCAACTTGGCTGGCAGCTACCCTTGGCAATAGGGACAGGTTAGGGCCAAGAAGAATTGTGCCACACTTTGTACATGGATCGAGCCTTCTACCCCATCTTGTCGCAGATAGTGGCGTCACAACGGGGGGGGGGCGGTGTGCCCCAGGTTCCATGCCTGCGGAGGTGACAAGAAGTCACCCTGCGGGGGTTCGCGGCGGCATGAGCAGCCACTGCGCTGCCGCAGCCGCATGCGGAGGGTCCTCCGTTCGCAGCTGCAGCCGCAAGCAGAGGACCGTGGCACCGTACGGCGCTGGAGCGGCGCCGGTGGCAAACCAATATACAGCGCATGTGCGACGTTGCTACGTATGGCGCATGCGCCGTACATAGCAATGCCGCACATGCGCCCTACGTAGCGATGCCCGCCCCAGGTGTCACGACGCCTTCCTTCGCCCCTGGTGGCAGGAATGTAGGGTCCTAACATTCAGATAATTGCAGCATTTTCCATGGGTTTTGGCTGCATTTACTGATGAGGGACGCGGGTGGCGCTGTGGGTTAAACCACAGAGCCTAGGACTTGCCGATCGAAAGGTTGGCAGTTCGAATCCCTGCAACGGTGTGAGCTCCCATTGCTCGGTCCCTCCTCCTGCCAACTTAGCAGTTCGAAAGCACGTCAAAGTGCAAGTAGATAAATAGGTACCACTCCAGGCAGGAAGGTAAACAGAGTTTCCGTGTGCTGCTCTGGTTCGCCAGAAGCGGCTTAGTCATGCTGGCCACATGACCCAGAAGCGAGATGAGCGCCACAACCCCAGAGTCGGTCATGACTGGACCTAATGGTGAGGGGTCCCTTTACCTTTACTGATGAGGAATTATTTATGCAGCTTTATTCGATCCCCACATGACTGCATCCTCTCATATACATACATACTTCCGCAATTTTATTTGTATGTCACCTTTCCACAGTTCAAACCATGCTGAAAGCGTCTTATAACATAAAAAATATGTATCTGCAACATAGCAAAAGTAGTCATAAAGACTAAATAAAACATTAAAAAATACACAACCAAACTGAACAATTTCCACAGGAATCACAAGAAGAGCTAAAATAAAGAAAAAAGAAATGAGATTCACCTGGCATGACTAGTTTTTTTAGAAACCCTTGCTGTGTTTTAAAAATCACATCATCCATTTCTAAGTACTTTTCAAAGTGCCATGTGGTCCCATCAATATACTACGTGGATGCTTTTAGTTAAACCTGCCTCTTTTAAATGCCGCTATTTCAACAATTTTAACTATTTATTGTAGGGAGCATTCATTTTGCACAAATGATCAAGAAGGGGGCACAATAGCAGGGGGACAGGTGTTTATCTCCCTGATCCAGCTTTGGGGAGGGAGTAGAAACTGCAGAACTGGTTCTCCTTTTGGAATTTCATTAGATTAGAAACCCGTAATCAGAAATCCATAATAATATGTTTCTAAGGATTGTTGTTTTGTGTTGCAAGAGACTTCTCACGGTTATCATTAACTCATATTGCAGCCCTGATATTAGTCTGACTGTTGTTGCTTTTTCATTAGTCACGCCTTGAAATTTTCAGCACTCACACACATAAACAAGATAGTTAAAATCAACCTCTAGTTGCTTTAGTTATTGCTGTAGTAATGATGATAGTAATGGTGATAATGATATCTGCTGCTTGTTATCCATGAAATTTGCCTGCCCCCCCCCCGTAATTAGCCTTTTTTTAACAACTTGTTAAGTTGGGGAAGTGCACTCCAAAATTCAGATAATCTTGAAGGATAACCACAATTCAGTTTGCAGTACAAATTACAGTGGTACCTCCGCTTGCGAACGGGATCCGTTCTGGAGCTCCGGTCGGATCCCAAGGGATTTGCAACTGGAGGTGCTGCTTCTGCACATGCGCGTGGTGTGGTTTAGCTCTTCTGCACATGCGCACGGTGTGTAGAGTGCTTCTGCACATGCACTTGGGGCAAAACCCGGAAAAATACTTCTGGGTTTGCCGCGTACGTATCCCAAAGAATACGTAACTGGAGGTGAACCTAAGTACAGTGGTACCTTCAGATTGCATACGCTTCAGGTTACAGACTCTGCTAACCCAGAAATAGTGCTTCAGGTTAAGAACTTTGCTTCAGGATGAGAACAGAAATTGTGCTCCGGCGGCGCGGCAGCAGCAGGAGGCCCCATTAGCTAAAGTGGTGCTTCAGGTTAAGAACAGTTTCAGGTTAAATACGGACCTCCAGAATGAATTAAGTACTTAACCTGAGGTACCACTGTAGCGGAACCACTGTACCGACCTAAATTGCTCCGCTACCCCTAGTTTCAGCGTTTTCCTAGGTTAGTTGCACACCCTAGCTAATATTAATCTCTTCCTGAGATTATATTTTCTTGGGTAAGATCTTATCTCAGATCAGTGTTTTTCTTCTTCTTAATCCTTTTATTGCGTCATTGATATTAGCTTCCCACGGTCCTTTCGTCTTGCCATGCTTTGAAGTTCTCGTGATGCACCCACATAAACAAGAGACTGCTTGACACTTGTTTGGTATCCTATAGAATAGCATACAGTTTCTCCCTGTAAATGTGATGGGCCAAATCAGATTACCTGCGCTCAGAAATTGATGAACCCTGATGGGTTCTTGAGTGCTCTGGGGGACTTTCCAGTGGGGACAGCTGATGACCTTGGTCTCCCTGTAGAACAGTGAGATCAAACAGGCCATTGAGTCCGAGCAACTTCTTTTTTTTTATTTAATTTTTATTAAGTTTTCCTTTTGCAAGTATTAGTTACAACCGTGATTACAATTTAACAGTTTTTGAACTTCCACCAGCACCTCCCTCAATCATCCATTTTTCTTATCTTCCCGCATTTTCTATATAATATTGCCGATTTAACATTAACCTTTCAACTCTAATTCTGTCTTGCAATATACCTTAAATTATCACAAAGTCTCTTTAAAACCCACTAGCGTTGTATGTTCGTCACATATAGTTTTCAGATATTCCGTGAACTTTCCCCAGTCCTCGATGAATTTTTGATCTTTCTGGTATCTCATTTTTCCAGTCATTTTATCCAATTCTGCATAGTCCATAAGTTTCATCCTCCATTCGTTCAAAGTCGGTAATTCCTCTTGTTTCCACTTCTGGGCCATTAATGTTCTTGCCGCTATAACAGCATACTGAAACAGTTTATAATCCCGTCTTTTTATCTCTCTTCCTGTTATTCCCAGCAGTAGAACAGTGAGATCAAACAGGCCATTGAGTCCGAGCAACTTCTTGGCTCTCTGAAGAGCTCCAGGCTATGAAACAAGCTGGATGAAAGCTGGAGAGCACGTGGCACAAGACTTGCTCTGAAGCCAACCGAAAGCTGGTAGGAATGTGCTGATCAGTGCAGGCAGCAGAAAAGGCTCGTTTTACAAGGGCTGTTCCTAGTCAAGGAATGCACACAGCTGAGAATTAAGTCCTTATTGTCAAAGTCACTTCTGCAGCTCTGATGACCCATGCCCACCAATCAGGCATTCAGGCACCTATTCCCAGGTCTGCAACATGGGACCCCTCCCCTTCCTCCAGTTTCTTCACCTTCTCCCAATGGGCTGCATGCATGTAGCCAGAGGCTACGCTATCATGGAAGCTGCCCCTGCTCTTCCTGCTTCTGTTGTCTCCTGGTTCTTGTAGACAGTGGTACAGGAATGGGTGGGGAAGCACCCGGCCCTTCACTTGCCTGGCCTGCCTCTTCCTCCAGCTCTGAATCTTCACCTGCCTCTGATTCTTGCCTCCTGGCTAGTACAGGTCCTCACAAACCACTGCTCATCTCTCCAGCCCCCCTCCCCCTGGCCCATACTCATCAGCAGTCCCTGACACTCCAGAAGCTGGATGGTGGAGTTATCTCAGACAGCCCGGAGGTTACTGATGCCCATTGTTGGGGAAGGACTTCAGGAGCCCTAAAAGGCACTCCAGAAGCTGGATGGTGGAGTTATCTCAGACAGCCCGGAGGTTACTGATGCCCATTGTTGGGGAAGGACTTCAGGAGCCCTAAAAGGCACTCCAGAAGCTGGATGGTGGAGTTATCTCAGACAGCCCGGAGGTTACTGATGCCCATTGTTGGGGAAGGACCTCAGGAGCCCTAAAAGGCACTCTAGAAGCTGGATGGTGGAGTTATCTCAGACAGCCCGGAGGTTACTGATGCCCATTGTTGGGGAAGGACCTCAGGAGCCCTAAAAGGCACTCTAGAAGCTGGATGGTGGAGTTATCTCAGACAGCCCGGAGGTTACTGATGCCCATTGTTGGGGAAGGACCTCAGGAGCCCTAAAAGGCACTCCAGAAGCTGGATGGTGGAGTTATCTCAGACAGCCCGGAGGTTACTGATGCCCATTGTTGGGGAAGGACCTCAGGAGCCCTAAAAGGCACTCTAGAAGCTGGATGGTGGAGTTATCTCAGACAGCCCGGAGGTTACTGATGCCCATTGTTGGGGAAGGACCTCAGGAGCCCTAAAAGGCACTCTAGAAGCTGGATGGTGGAGTTATCTCAGACAGCCCGGAAGTTTCTGACTCCCATTGTTGGGGAAGGACCTCCTGAGGATGTTTTGTGGGATCAGTATGCAATCACGTGATGTGGATAAGGTGCTGCCCGACCTCGGCCCCTGTCCGTCCTGGCTTGTAAAATTTAGCAGAGGAAGGCTGTTAATGCATCATTGGCAAAGGGTCCCTGCTGCATTGAAAGAGGCAGTGGTGTGATTGCTTCTAATGAAACCAGCTCTGGACCCTTTGTACTGGCCACCAGGCAATGGCTTTTCCCACCTGCCTTGCCCTACCCTATGGCCCTGGGAGCCTTCATAGGGGAGTTGTTTCCAGTGGAAGAACTGTGAGGGGAGAGAGACTTTGTCTGTCATCATGGGGTGGGTGGTTTCACCGATGCTGCCCACCCAAGAAACCAGAAGGGAACTGCTGCTGCAGTGTGTATGTGTCTTTAAAGGGGACCCCTGACCATTAGGTCCAGCTGTGGCCGACTCTGGGGTTGCAGCGCTCATCTCGCTTTATTGGCCGAGGGAGCCTGCGTACAGCTTCCGGGTCATGCAGCCAGCATGACTAAGCCACTTCTGGAGAAGCACAGCAGCGCATGGAAACACCGTTTACCTTCCCGCCGGAGCGGTACCTATTTATCTACTTGCACTTTGACGTGCTTTCGAACTGGTAGGAGCAGGGACCAAGAAACGGGAGCTCACCCCGTCGCGGGGATTCGAACCGCTGACCTTCTGATCGGCAAGTCCTAGGCTCTGTGGTTTAACCTACAGCGCCACCCGCATCCCGTATGTGTCTTTATGTGAACTAAATAGAGTGAAAGATTATGAGTCATGGGAGTGGGGTGGGGGTGTATGAATTCAACAGTGCTTAGTTTATTTTTTGGTTGCTGTTTTGTTTATGTTGACAAAGCGTGTTCTCCTTCATGGAGAGCACGTGTTGCGGTGGGGTCTGCTGAGCCACCCCTCTGTTACCAGGCAGGGTCTCTAAAGATGGCCTGGGGCAGTGATTGGTTCACTGGGTTGCTGGGGTAAAAGTTATGTTGCAATTTTGGTGGGAGGGGTAAAATGTTTAAGTACTCTGCAAGCAGCCTGGAGCTTTCTCTTTGCTGCGTGCAACGGATCACCTGGAGCACTTGGACCGTCTGGAGGATAGTGGAGCGATCTTCTCATTGTCTGGTTACATTTCTTTATTTTCCCCTTCTTTTTAATCTTCTCTAGTCCCTTAATTAATTTAATTCCCCCCTTCCCCCCCCCGTTTGATTTCCCACCCCACCACTTACCCTGCCCTTTGGGAAGATTCTCCCTGTACCTGTGAGCGCTGCCTGTGCATAATCCTCCTTGGCTTGCCTTTCCCAATCGGGAGAGAGCCCCCATTAGGGGCTTTCTTTTGCAAAAAGGTTTTCCCCACTTTCGCCTTTTAATTGTGGGGCTAGCCAGGGCTGTTCCCAGCTTACCTGGAATCACTTTCATTTATAGTATTCCCATAGGTTGGCTTTATTTTGGGTGCATGCAGTGCTGTTGGCCGAGTTTTTATCTAGCCTTGGGCAGGCACACTATGTTGAGTTCCTTTAATATTGCAATGAGACTATAAAAGGCAGAGAGCAGAAGCAGGGAGGCCATCACGGCCTGCACATATCATTCAAGCCTAAGCCTGCTACAGTTAGCAGTACAGTAAATTGTTCAGTTTCTGTGACATGTGACTCATTCTCTCTATAAGAATGCATCTGTTTGTTTGCAGGCTCACTTGTTGCTAATGTATATCTTAGGCAGAGTGGAGCCAGAGGCTCACTGTGCCTCCAATGAGCACTCTTTGTATGCTCTTTAACTATGCTGTTTCTGAACAAGTTTATTTTCTTCAAGTTTGTTTTTCCCTGATAGTGGCGACTGCCATTTTAGAGGCGAGCCATTGTGGCTTAGTGGCTAGAGTACAGGACTAGGACCTGGGAGACAGGGTTCATATCCCCCACTTAGCCATTGTTATAACAAGGCAAAACAAGCTGCTCCTTTTGGACTATTTTGTTGCTGGGTAAGTTTGGCCCATTTGTGATATTGCTCCCAAAAAGAACTCTGGGTTTCTTGAGGAGGTGCTTCCCTCTAAAGGGGAAACAGGGGTACCTGGACAGGCGGTGGGCTGCCTCGAGTTTGTTATCTCATTGGAAACATTTATGTCTGGCCTAGCAGGTGATCCTAGGGCTTGGCCCTAGAATTTGATGGCCTCTGGCAGCGTTTCTGGCCTGCATAGCGTCCCCATGTGGTGCAAAGCATTGGTTTCACCTGTTCCTCACATTGTTTAGGTTTTTTTCTTTTTGCAGACTATGACAGGGCCTTTCCAGATGCCTCCAGAGCTTGCCTCTCCTGCAGAGGATGACTTGTTGATGCCCCAGGTGCCTTCTTCCGGAAGGAAGCGTCTTCAGAGGCAGGAAAAAGTGGAGCAGGGATGATGCTTACACCTCCTTGCAGGTAAATCATCACTGGGCTCTGATGATGATTCAGACATCACCTTGGACCTCTCCAGGGGTCAGGGTGAGGCTGTTCCAGGTCTTTAGGGATCATCCTGGATAGCTCAGCTGGTCAGTGTATGGTGCCGGTAATGCCTAGGTTGCAGGATTGGTCCCTGTATGGGACAGCTGCATGCTCCCTCATCACTTTACCCGGACACTGAGGTCCAGCGCCAAGGGCCTTTCTGGTGGTTCCCTCACTGTGAGAAGCCAAGTTACAGGGTACCAGGTGGAGGGCCTTCTCGGAAGTGGCACCTGCCCTGTGGTACACCCTCCCACCAGATGTCTACTACCAGACTTTTAGAAGACATCTAAGGCAGCCCTGTTTAGGGAAGCTTTTAATGTTTGATGCATTACTGTATTTTAATATTTTGTTGGAAGCTGCCCAGAGTGGCTGGGGAAGCCCAGCCAGATGGGCGGGGTACAAATAGATGATGAGGATGATGATGACGATATTGTGGGAGAGTGGACTAGATGAGTCCCTTCCAACCCCACTATTCTATAAGTGGTAATTCACTATGATGGGAATGTTAGACGCAGGGCTGCCATCATCCCCTTAGCTCGCTAGGATCGCAGGGACGGGGACATGTGGACCACTTGCGCAGCTCCACATTTCAAATGGAAAGTCCCTGAAGCTGGTATGCAGGAAGCTGGCCCGGTGGCAGCTTTGTTGGGACTTCTTTAGGGTTTCTGGCGGACGTTGGCCCTGTAAATTTGCACATCATGGTGGCAACTCAAGGCAGGGCATCTTGCCCAAGTGGGGACTGGCAAGCAATAACTCAATACCTCTCGCCCATATTTCCATAAAAATATCTCCCTTGAAAGCCTGGCTAAAAGGTTTTCTAGATGGGTCAGTAGCTTTGTGCTTGTGGGAAGGGTTTTTCCCAAGGTTTCGGGATTCCTCTGGCTTTTCAGCCAGTGGCTCAGGATACAGCAACTCAAAAGCCAGTTAGAGAGCTACCTGTGGTAGCCGGAAAGAAGGTTAGGAAGCAGCTTGCCTTGGGACGTATGGTGGGATCCCCTTCATTCTCCTTCTAGTCCCGATTTTCATTTATCCCCATTGGGGATCGTCCCCAAGAAAGCCCCATATAATTCCATCTGATCCATATTTATCGCATCCCAAAGGCACCTCAGTGAATGATGCCATCCCTCCGGAATTGTTCCGTGAAATATGCATCTTTGGATCAGGCAGTTGAGCTTACCAACAAATTGGAGGAGGTGCCTTGTTGGCATTATGCGATATTGAATCGGCTGTTAGGCTGCTGCCGGTTCACCCTCAAGATTTTAAGTAGTTAGGCTTTAATTGGATGGTCCTTATATTGATAAGGCGATGCCAGTGAGTTGCTCAATAGGCTGTGCAACACTTGAGTCCTTTAGCGCCTTTCTGGATTGAACATTGCGAGTCAAGACTCATTTAACTGGGGGTATCGTTATGTGGATTATTTTACTGGCTGGTTCATGTGACACCAGCCTCTGCTTAGCTTACTAGATGCCCCTTTATTCACTGAGGAGCTGGGTGTTCTGTTGGCAGTGGAGGACAGTGGGTCCTACTGCCCCCTTTTAACGTATTTGGGGGCTAGCTGGATACCGTTGCTCAAACATCTGCTTGCCTGTGGAAAAGCTGTTTGCCTTGTAATGCTTCCTCTGAAGCAAGTGTTGCTTTGTCAGATCCTATCATTACTAGGTCAGTTAAATTTTGCATGCAGGGTGGTTGCTCCAGGCTGCCCCTTCCATTCCTGCTTGGCCAGGTGGTCTCATGGCCCGGGGTCCCTTCATCATCATGTACAGTGGCCTTGAGCCTGGCAGGGCAAGGCAATCACATGTAACCTAACTTTTCTCGAGTTTCCCCCATTGTAGTGTCAGCGCACATCTGGACTGAGGAGTTTAGGGACCGTTGGGTCTGTCTTGGTCTGATAACCAGGCAGTGTAAGAATCCTGGCAAAACGGTCTTCATGCTCTGGCAGAGTCTTCGCACTGCTTAAGGTTTAATATTGCGTTTCTGCTCGCTTTATTTCGGGATCATCTAATGTTTTGCTGTCGCTCTATCCCGTTTTTTCAGTTGGAGAGCTTCAGATCCTGGGCTCTGGACGCCCAGCTATAGCCGGATTTTTCTGGAGCTCCTGTGGCACTTGGCAACAATTAATAATTATGAGGAGTAGTAGCTTACGTTTCCCCATCCGCTTTCAGGTCTTATGAGAAGGCCTGGACTGATTTCTTAAAATTTAGCTGGCAGTCCTCGGCCATTCAGAGGAACCTGCCCCCATCCTCTGAGCAGGACCTGCAGTAATTTGCCCACCTGCTGCAGATCGGATGCACTGTTAAAACTATCAGAATTCAGTCCGCTGCAATGTCTGCTAGAGTAAAGCTTTAATTTTTCAGAGACCCTTCTAAAAGTGTGTCGTGCGCAGGGTCTTGGAAGGTTGGAATAGGCTCTGACCTTCACAGGACAGCAGGCAGGAAGCCGGTCAGTCTTTGACCTATGCAGTATCCGCAACAAGTTAAGACTTGTCGGCTGGTTCAAGATCAAGACGAGGCTTATTTCAGTATTCCATTGTAATTTGGTGTACTGAGGGTTGGGGGAAATTGTGTTGGAGCCAGCACGGGGCTGAGATTTTGGAGGCTTATTGCCTCAGGACTTTTCCTTATCTGCTTTGGAGCTTGTCATAAATGTCTGGAGCTCTAAGTCAGACCTAGTGAGCAGGGTTGCCACCATCAGGCTTCCAGTCACAGGTGAGGTGGGCCCTTGCCCTGTTATTGGATACCGGAAATATTTGGCTTTTCGTTCCCCTGGGGGCTGGCTCAATCCTAGTGCACAGAAATGGGTTCTGGTTCGACAGGCATCTAATTGCTCACGTCGTGCGCCAGTTATTGCAGCCTGTGGCTTGCCTACCGCTGAACATGCCTCATTCCTTCCAAATAGGTGCTGCTGCAAAGGCTGTGCACTGGGGCCTGTTAGTAGACAGGATTGTGAATACGGGTCATTGGAAGTCTGACGCTGACAAAGGTTATGTCAGGAAGCATCGCCAATGATGCCTGTGCTGATGCCTGTCTGTTATTCCTTTTTTCATAGGAGCAGCTGTGCGCATTTGGATTGTCGGCCACAGCATCATGCACTGAGCTGGCAAGCACCCTGACGAGTCTGGACTGGGGGCGCCATCTCGGCCGTCCTGCCCATGTTTCTAGCTCCAGTCCGCATCTGGATTGTGGGGCACAGCATCGTTTACTGGGCTGGCATCAGAGCTAGGCAGTCTGGAAGGGGACTGGGTCTTGGCCTCCCGTAGCACGTGGAGGTGTTGTGGATGTCCAGGCGCAGAATGCAGTGGAGCGAATTCATCCCGCTAATTAAGCAGAGGGTGCTTTCGGATGGCCCCCCCATGGCAATTGTGGTTCAGCTGGGGGAGAACGAAGTGGCAACTTATGATTGCTTTACTTTGCGCTCCACGATTCAGAGAGACTTGGGGGAATTGGTGACCTTAATACCCACAGTTAAAATATTTTGGTCACAATTGCTGCAAAGGCGCAATTGGCACGGCATTTCTCGACCTGAGGCTGCTGAAAGGGCCAGGAAGCGCATTAATTCCGTAGTGTGTAAGAAGGTGGCATATTTGGGTGGATTGGTTATTTCCCGCCCGGATATTACCTTCATGGCTCTGGCCCTTTACCGTAATGATGGAGTACATCTCTCTGTACTGGGGAATGATGTTTGGTTGGATGCGGTAACTGCAAGGTTGAAGGTTGGGTTGGGATTGTGAGTGGTTGGCAGCGAGCGTAAAGGGCTCGATTGGCGGTTAGGCATTGGTTATAAATTGGTGGAGGAGGGGTTAGGATAGGCTGGGCCTGCCCCTCCATGGTTGCTGCGGAAAGGGAAGTCCATTAAAGGAATCCTGGGGCTTGCCATCTTTTCGTCCAATCCCTGGAATGGGACTAGGGCCGGCAAGCCTTCGGGGAGCATGCGGGTGAGAATTGAGGGTCTGTGACTCAGCTCCATTTCTCCCCGACTTGCTTTCCCCCGCACTGTCTTTCGGTGGTGCCCGGAAGTCAGTTCTGTCCCCAGGCGGGGGGACAGATAGTCTTAACCAATGCCTAAACAACCACTCACGGTTTTGTATTTAAATAAAGTTGTGGCCAAAATTATGCCAAAAACCTTAAACAAAAATTAAGTGTGCGTTGTGAGTTATTTGGGGGGGTGGCTTGGGGACCTCGACACGCAATATTGTTTTATAGATTATGAACCCTGTAATATGACTTTTGCCATAACTGTGCTGTTTAGCTTACTTTTTAGTTGTTTTGTTAATCGTGTTTTATACATTGTAATTGTTTTCGCAGATTAACTAATTAATTTTACTAATTTTATTGTTTTATCTTTTGTAAATTACTTTGGGGTTTGCTCTTTACAATCAAAGTGAATATAAATTTAAACAAACAAACAAACAAACAAACAAAACCATCAAGAGAATGTGATGGAGTGTTTTAAGATATATTCTTCTTTGGTGATTACTCATAGCCGAGTAAGATTGTCTTCCATAAACATGGTTTTAACAATGAGCCCGTAAGTGACTGTGGAGGCCAATTCTGGATCCACATATCCTTCCACAGTGAGTACATTGGTTTCTGGGTGGGAGCTGATCACGGTGCAGATTTGCAAGGCATGCCTTCCTCCTAGTATGTTTCTCCCTTGCGTCCTGAGTTCGAGTGTCTTCAAAGCCCCTGACACCTTTGTTCTCTAAATGGAGCACTCACAGGTCAGTGTTTCCCAGTTGTCAGTGTTTATACTACATTTTCTTAGATTTGCCTTGAGACGGTCTTTAAACCTCTTTTGTTGACCACCAGCACTACGCATTCCATTTTTAAGTTCGGAATAGAGTAGTTGCTTTGGAAGATGATCATCAGGCATCCGCACAACATGACCAGTCCAATGAAGTCGATGTTCAAGAATCATTGCTTCAACACTGGTGATCTTTGCTTTTTCCAGTACACTAGTATCAAGGGTGTCAAAGGCCAGGGTATAGAGGTGCATATTTAGCATCCAGTGAAAACTATATAATGAAGATGTCAAGCATACTTCTTTGTACACCAAAAAAAATCCCCTGTGTTGCAAAACAGAACACTGAACAACAACAAGCAACACGTCGGCTACTAATATACTGACAGTAGGAATGTGGATGTCACGGGGATCAGGGAAAGTACAGTGGTACCTCAGGATGCGAACGGGATCCGTTCCGGAGCCCCGTTCACATCCTGAACAGAATGTAAGACACCACTGCGCATCTGCGCAGGTCGCGTTTCGTTGCTTTCGCGCATGCGCGTGTCGTCATTTTGACCATCTGTGCATGCATGAGCGGTGAAACCTGGAAGTAACCTTGGCATTAGCAGCAACCAACTGAGCTATCATCTTGCATGTGTTTATCATTGTGTGCACGCATATCACATTCCTGGATAATGTGCAAGAAAGACCACACAGTAAGACCTCTGTCTCTGCAATAAAGCTAGTAAAATTTATGGTTGACAGGCAGTAACACCAGCACGATTGGACTTTGCTTCCATTCTCTTGGTGCACACTTTTCCTTCTGTAGGGTGGGACAGTCAGTCAACCGCTAACTCTCCCTCAATTCCTATCTTCCTGGAAACAAAGTTCTCAAAGTGCTGAAGACTGCATAATAGAGCCATCATTGCTCTCAGCTACTGCTGGTTAGCTGGGACGCTGGTGGCGCTGTGGGTTAAACCACAGAGTCTAGGACTTGCCGATCAGAAGGTCGGCGGTTCAAATCCCCGCAATGGGTTGAGCTCCCGTTGCTCGGTCCCTGCTCCTGCCAACCTAGCAGTTTGAAAGCACGTCAAAGTGCAAGTAGATAAATAGGTACCACTCCGGCAGAAAGGTAAATGGCATTTCCGTGCACTGCTCTGGTTCGCCAGAGGCGGCTTAGTCATGCTGTCCACATGACCCAGAAGCTGTACGCCAGCTCCCTTGGACAATAAAGCGAGATGAGCGTGCAACCCAGAGTCGGCCACGACTGGACCTAATGGTCAGGGGTCCCTTTACCTTTACCTTACTGCTGGTTAGCAAGCTTTTGAAGAAAAGCAAAGACTTGTACAATCAGTGGAGATGATTGCAGAACACAAAGCATGAGCAGCGCTGGTTCTATCATGTCTCTTCGAAATAAATATTTGGCTGTCTCTATCCCTTGCCTCCCAAAGGGGCAGAACGAGCCACGAAACTAGTGGCAATTGGAACAGCTCCCAGTGCCTTTTGGTTTTACTTTAATGGTACTGAGTGTGTAGTTTCATTGGATTAGGTTTGATTGATTTAGTTTCTGCAGTGACTGCAAACCTTCGTAATCTGAAATTGTTTTTCAATTATTCCCCAAACAGCTTTCCTTCGATTGCTTAACACTCCTGTTGCAAGGAATAGTTTTTATTAGCAGGGCATGTCAACGGCAATAAAGTTGAACTGACTTAATGAAGTCAACTGCAGGAAGGTATAAGGGATGCGGGTGGCACTGTGGGTTAAACCAGCCTAGGACTTGCCGATCAGAAGGTCGGCGGCTTGAATCCCCGCGACGGGGTGAGCTCCCGTTGCTCGGTCTCTGTGCAAGTAGATAAATAGGTACCTCTCCAGAGGGAAGGTAAACGGTGTTTCCATGCTCCATGTTTCCAGTCATGGATGAATCTGGGGTTGCTGCGCTTATCTCGCTTTATTGGCCAAGGGAGCCAGCGTACAGCTTCTGGGTCATGTGGCCAGCATGACCAAGCCGCTTCTGGCGAACCAGAGCAGTGCACGGAAACGCCGTTTACCTTCCCGCCAGAGTGGTACCTATTTATCTACTTGCACTTTGACGTGCTTTCAAACTGCTCTGTTGGCAGGAGCAGGGACCGAGCAACGGGAGCTCACCCCGTCGCGGGGATTTGAACCGCTGACCTTCTGATCGGCAAGTCCTAGGCTCTGTGGTTTAACCCACAGCACCACCCACATCCCTTGGTTTAGAGGTATAGTGCTTACTTAAGCTCATGTGTCCCTGTTCCCACCCCCCCACCAAACAGGTAAACTATTAGTGCTTCAACCCTTCTGTTGCTACCTATTACATTTCCCTGAACCAGCGCACCAGCGCACAACCATTTTATTCATGGTGGAATTGATGGCAGAAATCCCCACTAGTACAGGGGTCAGCAACCTTTTTCAGCCGTGGGCCAGTCCACTGTCCCTCAGACCATGTGGTGGGCCGGACTATGAACAAATTCCTATGCCCCAGAAATAACCCAGAGATGCATTTTAAATAAAAGCTCACATTCTGCTCGTGTAAAAACACCAGGCAGGCCCAACATATAACCCAGAAATGCATTTTAAATAAAAGGACACATTCTACTCATGTGAAAACACGCTGATTCCTGGACCATCCGCAGGCCGGATTGAGAAGACTATTGGGCCACATCCGGCCCCTCGGCCTTAGGTTGCCTACCTACTTTCCTCCTGGTATCACTCCCTCCCTCCCTCCCTCATTCTTACATTTAGATGCCACCTCTCCTCCCAGGAGCTCATAGTGGCATGCATATGTAGTTATCTCTCCTCCATGTCACATTGTTGAATGGAGACTAGAACCTTGGTTTCCCAGATCCTAGTCTGACACCCTACCATACCACATTTTTGTATCTTACTTTTGTGAATATATGCATTTTTATGCACACTACCCCAGTGTACACATTTTTTCTACACATTAGCTGCCAGAAAACCTGCATTGCAAACTTTGGAAAAATGCGAGTTCCCATGAATGGCTGTTTCTGTGTACATATAGCTTCAGGACCTTCAAATTAAGTACCGTTTTTTTCGCTCTGTAAGATGCACCAGACCATAAGATGAACCTAGTTTTTGGAGGAGGAAAACAAAAAAAAATATATTCTGAACCCCAGAAGCCAGAACAGCAAGAGGGATCTGGCTTCTGGGAAAGCCTCTTGCTGTTCTGGCTTATGGGATAGCCGAGTGCAGCCGCTCCCAGGCAGTGGGATGAAGGCTCCCTCAAGAGCCACGCTCCCTTTAAAGAGCACGCAGAGCATGTGTGCGGCTCTTTAAAGGGAGAGCTGAGCAGCCTCCCACCTTCATTCACTCCATAAGATGTACACACATTTCCCCTTTCTTTTCAGGAGGGGAAAAGTGTGTCTTATAGAGCGAAAAATACGGTAACTTAGCTTCCCCCTCCTTTATTTACAGCACCACCAGTCGCTTCCAGATCTCCCTTTGCCGTGAACTTCTTACCTTATGTTTGTTTCCATCCTGCAAAGTCATCCACATTTCCTCCTCCTCCCCTTGTTGCTTCCCCTTTTGTTCCAAAGCCAGATCCATCTATTACAGAGTTAAATCTGCATTTCTATTGATTAAAAACAAAGAAATATTTAAAAGCTGTGTACTTTCAATCTACATTCAAAAAACATAAACCACAACTGGAATTAAAAACACTTCCGTCTCTTACGAGCTCTAGTTCAGATATTGTTTTAGTGCAAATAAATTAACCTTAGCAAGGGTTAACCTTTGCTTGCTCTGCTTACTGGCTCCACCTAGATTAATGGTATGCGAAGCAACTTTTTATAACCACCTGTTTTTTCTGCAAGAGCTGGCTTGTGCTTTTGTGTCGCAGAGCTCCGAGAGATGGCTTTCTGGGTGATGGTCCTATGCGCCGTCCTGGCATGCATATTGGGGGGGCTCTATCTGGTGGGGGCGTTCCGCCAGAGGGGAGCCAAAGAGCCCCCTTTAGATAAAGGCTTCATTCCGTGGCTTGGACATGCACTGCGCTACCGAAAGGACGGTGTTGCCTTCTTGCAAAGGATGCAGAAGCAGCATGGGGACATCTTCACGGTACTGCTTGGAGGATACTATTTCACTTTTGTGATGGACCCCCTCTCCTATGGAGCTATTGTGAAAGAAGCAAGAAGCAAGCTGGATTTCAACGCATATGCAACACAACTTGTGGCCCAAGTGTTTGGTTTTCAACCAGAAATGAGCACTCATAAGATAATAGAGACCGCCAGCGTGAAGCACCTCAAGGGCAATGGGCTCGTGGTGATGACCCAGGCCATGATGGACAGCTTGCACAGAGTGATGGGCCATAGCCTGAGTTCAGCTGGAGGGGAGAAGTCCTGGAAACAGGATGGGTTGTTCCACTTCAGCTACAACATGGTCTTTAGGGCTGGCTATCTAGCCCTGTTTGGAAATACAACCAGCAAAGGTGAGAAGAACAAAGAAGATGCTCAGAGGTGTGACGTAACTCGCTCTGAAGAGGTGTTTGTAGAGTTTCGTAAGTATGACAAACTCTTTCCAGGTTTTGCTTCTTCCACGCTGTCTCGTGGAGAGAGAAAAGAGGCTGAGTCTCTGAAGAGACTATTCTGGAAACTCATGTCTGTGAAGGATGTATATGAGAGGAGTAACATCAGTGGCTGGATAACTGACCAGCAGGAGCAACTGGCTGAGGCTGGGATGCCTGAATACATGAGGGACAGATTTCTGTTTCTGCTCCTGTGGGCGGCTCAAGGTAATACCGGCCCAGCTTCCTTCTGGCTTCTTGCCTACCTGATGAAAAATCCCAAGGCAATGGATGAGGTGAGGAAGGAAGTGGACAGAGTGGTGGGAGAATCTGGCCAGGAAGTGAGGGCAGGGGGTCCGGTGCTTAATGTCACCAAGGAGATGTTAGACAAGACCCCCATCTTGGACAGTGCTGTGGAAGAGACTCTGAGACTGGCAGCAGCCCCTATGCTGATCAGGGCTGTGTTAGTGGATCTAGAACTCAAGATGAACGATGGGAGAAAATACCTTCTGCGCAAAGGAGACAGAGTTGCCCTTTTCCCCTTTGTGGCAGCACATATGGATCCAGAAATCCACCCAGATCCCCATGTTTTCAAATATGACCGGTTCCTCAGCCTAGACGGCAGGAAAAAAGAATTCTACAAGAATGGAGAAAAGGTGAAATATTTCACCATGCCATGGGGTGCAGGGACTTCCATGTGCCCTGGGCGATACTTTGCTACCAATGAGGTGAAACTCTTTGCCTTCCTGATGCTGACATACTTTGATATGCAGCTGGTTAACGTGGAGGAGGAAATCCCTCCTGTAATCAAGAACCGCTATGGGTTTGGTGTGATGCAGCCCACACGTGATGTTCAGTTCAGGTACCGACTTCGCCACTGAAGCTAGGAGGCAGAGGAAGCCACCTGCTATCGCGTGCCTGTGAATCTTCAGGCCAAAATAAGTTTAAAAAGAGATCAAATGTATGTTTCTGTATGTGGGTAAAAGCTCGTGGGAGAACGTAGCGCTTGCACAGAATGTTTGGTAGAAGCCATTATCATTTAACAAGTCATTTTATCCTACAGTTTTATTTTCCCATTGTTATGGAATGAAGTGGAAACTGGGGGCCTTATAAGTGTGGTGGAATTGATAGCATGTAAGCTAATATTCTGTGCTAACATTTATCTATCTAAGGCACCAAGCTCAGGCCTGCTGCTGTCAAAGCAGTGGAGTTAAGGGTTAGCAGAAAAGTAGTATCGGGTGCTGGTGGGGTGCTTGATCATTCTCACACCAAGATACTTTCACCTGCAACTCCTTCTTCTGGTTAAGGACTTTTAATCCTTAGCGCTGAAAGCTGAGGACCCCAGTTACAATCTCATCTCAGCTATGAGCTCACTAGGTGGCCTTTGGCAAGCCAGGTGTATCTCATTGTCTTTGGGCTTGCACACGATTCCATTTGTCCCATGCCTAGAAAGCATGGGTCTGAATTGTTTCCCCATTGTTCCACTTATTTCCCAGGGAAAAACCCACTCCTTGGCTGTAAATCAGAACAAACATCAATCTGCAGAAAACCCAATTGCCGTTTGCTCCAATTGAGCACTAAAGAGTGGCTTTCCCCAGGGAAAGCAGCAGGACAAGACAAAGTGTGGATAAGCCCTCTGTCTCTAACTCCAATCGGAAGTGAGAGGCGTGTGTTGTTGTTGTTGTTGTTTGTGTGTGTGTGTGTGTGTAGAACTAGGCACTGTGTTCCTCCCTTGCTCTGTGCACTATGAACCCCATGGAATGTCCTAACTTTACAATTCAAAAGCTTCACCTGGACACTTTTTCCTACCCAGCACACAACACACATCCTGCCTAGTAAGCACACGTACAGGAGATTTCATCCGAAAGACCAAGCATACAAGCAAAAACCCCACAAAACTTTACTGCTCCCTCCCTCCCGCCACACAAACGTTTAGGTCCTAAACTGTTCTTCTTCCCATTTAATGGTACTATGCAATGTCAGCCTTTCCCCCCAGAAAGGCTTGGACTGAATTGAATTGCCCTTTGCTCCAGTTCAGCAGCAAAGAACAGGTTTTTGTGGGGAAAGCATGGGGGGGGGGGGAGAGAGAAAAAGAGAGAGAGAAATGCTCAGACACAATGCTTTAGAGTGCAGAACTGAGCCTAGAAACGCGGCACAAAAGAAAGTCTGGATGAGACCTAAGATAGGAATATAGAGGAAACTGCTGTCATCCCAAGCAACTCATTTCCCAGTAGATTCACTCTGCAGTTGTCATTAGCAAGCGGAATGGGCCTGCGCCAAATAAGGGCACAAGCTATTTTGTACACTAGGTACCTTTCATAACATGTACAGGACTTTGCCTCTATTTGCAAGGTGGAAGAGTTCCAGGTATGTGTCAACATTCATCTTTGCACCTGCAACCAACTTTATCTCTTTTATTTATTGTTGTGCAAGACAATGTCCTTGGGGCAAGCTTTGATTCTGGCTCCAATATCTTGAGTACCTTGAATATCTATTAATGTCATGAGTACTCTTAGGTGTAAAGGCTTAAGCATAATTAAGAATGCATGCTTTTAACTGCTTTTATTTCCCCCACATCATCTGCTCTCAACTTGTATGGAAAATACCACCTCTGTGCTGCTCCTATGTTTTGTAATTTTGATTGTTGTTATTTTGTTTGTCTGTACCTTTGTTTCTACACGAATGTAAAACCTTTAAAATTGAAAAGAAATACTTATGGGAAATGAATGGAATATGAGGAAACAATAAAGATAAAGTTAAAGCAACTGTGTTGGGCAGGTTGCTTAGACATGTAATAAAAGGAGCTGTGTCATGCAAAGTGTTTTGCTAACTGGTTATTTCAACTGTGTGCATTAATTTTCATCCTAAGAAACCCTTTCAGTCTATCATAACATAGTCAGCACCAACAACTCTGGCATAAAATCTTTATTAAAATAATTTATTTAACAAAGCAGCTCAATATTCATAAATATCTTTAGTTGTGCTCAAAATACATGCAAATAGGAAAAAAAGGTAAGTCACTTCATTCACATCATATACATAAGAAAATATGCTGTTAGTCCAGATGTTGCTAGTAGAGTTAAAATACAAACTCTACATTAAAATACCTTCCTCCTCAAATGATGTTTACCTCCACAGATCAACTAAAACTTCAAACCGATTAAAGCCATGACAACTTCAAAAAATGATCCCGCTCGCAAGCCAAGACCTTTCCTCCCTGTGAACTCTTAAGTCAGCTCACCTTGCATGTAGGTTATTTTACAGAAGAAAACTTCTGACAGCAGAAATAATTTTCTTCGTGAATTCTCAGCATTCAGACTCTCTGCACTAACACTTCAGAATTTAAAGCTCAGTGGTCTGTTCTTGCTGGCTTGATTCATGTTCCTCTAAAGAAATTAAGGCAAAGTGGCTTGCTCAAGAAAAGTTCTTAGTTTGTTATCTTAAGGCCTAGTTCTTTCACCCGAGTCCATGGATTTCTGCTAGTACTTAACAGCTCACAACTGTTTAAGAATCAGTCTGGTTCACAACCAGTCACATTTTTACAGCCTTGGGAAAGGTAAAGGAGCCCTGGACAGTTAGGTTTGGCCTCTTGAATGTGCGTGCGGAATCAAAAGGTCAGAAATAATTCAGCTTCTTTGTTCCAGTGGCATATTCAAAAATTTCAGCAATATAAGGCATATAGATTGCCAATCAAATGGGCTGAAAACAACAGGTTTCCAAGGCAGTGTATAAATTTGGTTGTTCCAGAAGAAATACCACATCAAGTCTACCTAGCACAGCAAAAGAGGGAATATATTGATGGCAACTGAGATTACAATTGTGCCAAACAAGGAATAACTTAGCCAGATAACAGAAACTTATGTCTTTGCTTGGAAGTCATCCTGGACTGCTAGGCTGCATGCAGCCCACTACTTGTGCTACGCTAAAAGACCTCAAATACACTCGCAGATAAGACTATGAAATATTCTCATATATGGACAAAACTCTTTGCATGCGAAAATGATATCTTTGACTCTCCAGCCAGTGGCGTAGCGTGGGGGGTGCAGGGGGGGGGCCGGCCGCACTGGGCACAACATCTGGGGGTTAGGGTTAGGGGGCGCAAATCCACGGGTTAGGGGGTGCAAATCCACGGGTTAGGGGGCGCAAATTACTTGCCTTGCCCCGGGTGCTGACAACCCATGCTACGCCACTGTCTCCAGCTGCTTATAATTAATGGGATCATCAAGCAATGATTCATAGCCGATAGAGTGCTAGAATTACTTCTGCGGACCTGCTGGGCATCCCTAGAAAAGTACAAGGTGTTCTGCATTAACATATTATACTGTACCCACAGCAGATTAACTCCTGTGTTTCAGTGATAGGTTCCATTATTCCTGCAGGCTAGCACATTTCTCTCACATATCTGGTCACGATCACCATATTTGTTCTGCTAGGTTATCATTCAGGGACTAACTACACCCTCACCAAATCTGAAGTTAATTAACGACAGAGAACAAGCTAATGGTTCCTTTACTGCAGAGCTTTCCAAACTGTGTGTTGCAACATGTTAGTGTGTCAGCTGCAGTGTGTAGGTGTGTTGCATGAAGACTTCCAGCACTCCTCCCAGGGCTGGAAAGGGGTTAGTTTAACCTCCAGTTTGCTAGTAAAACTGTGTTGTGAAATTATGCTTGTCTGAAAAGTGTCAGCAACATGAAATGTTTGGAAAGCTCTGCTTTACTGAAAGAGTGTTTCTCTGAAATAGAGAACAGATAGCTTGTAACAGAGAGCTATAGGTAAAGGTAAAGGGACCCCTGACCATTAGGTCCAGTCATGGCCGACTCCGGGGTTGCGGTGCTCATCTCGCTTTATTGGCTGAGGGAGCTGGCATATAGATTCCGGGTCATGTGGCCAGCATGACAAAGCCGCTTCTGGAAAACCAGAGCAGCGCATGGAAACGCCATTTATCTTCCCGCCAGAGCGGTACCTATTTATCTACTTGCACTTTTGACGTGCTTTCAAACTGCTAGGTTGGCAGGAGCAGGGACCGAGCAACGGGAGCTCACCCCGTCGTGGGGATTCGAACCACCGACCTTCTGATCGGCAAGCCCTAGGCTTCTGTGGTTTAACCCACAGCGCCACCTAGAGAGCTATACAAAGTACTATAAAGGCCATAAAGACTGACAACCCAATCAGTTGAAAACAACAGGTTTTGAATGACATTTGAAGCAGCACCGTATCAAGTCAGGCTTCCACAGCAAAATGGGAGGGGGATTTGATTACAGCTTAGATTATAATAATATTCAACAAGAAATCCATTTCCTGAACTGTCAAAACAAGTTTCTTAGCTAGACAGTCATTCTGGCCAACATTACTCCAAGCCCCAAAGGAGGTTCTTGGTTGCATCGAAGGATCACAGCTTGCTTGTATTTTACAGACTCCTGTTGACAAATCAATTGTATGTTTTGCGGCATTCTCTTCTTCTTCTTTAGCTGCTGAGCACCAGTGTTCTGCTTAGCTCAGAGAGTTTATAAAATTGTGTTCCTAGGAACCCACGAGTTACCTTGGAAAACATTTTTCAAGGCCTTTCTTACATTTTCAGATTGGGGCATCCAAAACTGACAAGTACACAATCACGAAAGGAGGAGATTCCAGAAGTTAGTCATAGATTCCAACACTGAACTGTTCTGGAGAGACAGGAAATTTCCCATAATGTTTCATCTAACCCATTATTATTGCCTCCCACCTTAAGTACACCACAATTGTTCCGCTCCATAATGACATCTTCAGATAAACAATATTGCAGGATAAATGAGAGATATGCATGACCCGCGACTTGGTATCCATTCATGAAAATACAGATTATGATTACTGTGGATACATAAATATGCAGGTGAACAGCAATTCTTTGACTCACACCTACTTGTGACCATTCCTTTTCAGTCCAGAAGCCAGAAATTATAATAAAACATTCCTAGGTGTGAGTAGGATCATGTGGAGATGGAAGTCTGAGAGTGATTCTCTCTGAAAGTGTTTCACTACACGGTCATCACGCCATACTTGGAACAGAGTAGAGCCCTTTTTCTTTCCCGCTCAGCTAGAAAGTTCCTCAGTTTAGTGGTGGAGAAAGTAACTGTTGCTTGTTGCCTCTCATCCAAACCTGTTTCCTGCAGCCATGGAGACTGAAGGCATTCAGATGCTGTTGGCCGCCTCCTAAGTAGAGAAAAAGAATAACAGGTCCTAGGATCAGTTGTTTTGCTATCTCCAAGTGGAGGGAACTAATTCTCCTCGTTTCTCACCTGCTCGCAGTCATGGGATAGACTCTATACTTTATATAGTCAGCGCAAATAGGCTCACCACCCAAGCGGGGTGGGGGCGGGAAGTCAGTCCTGGCTTTCAGAGCGTAGTGATCATACCATGGCACTTCCACAAGTGAGGACATGATCAAAACTCTACCCGCACCAAAAATCAAATCCAGCGTGTGGCCTGCTTGGTGTGTGGGACCCAAAACAAACTCATGTCACCATGGAAGACACCAGGTCCAGAGCCCGTGAGGAGGGGGGTGGCATCAGCATGGATGTTGAAGTCCCCCAAAACCAGTAGGTTAGGGAACTCCAAGGCCCAGCCGGCCACCGCCTCCAACAGGCCTGACAGGGTGGCTGCTGGTGCGCTAGGTGGCCGGTACACCAGCCAGACAGCCAAGCTCTCCTTGGTACCCCACACCAGGCCAACACATTCAATGCCGGAGATCGAACTCTTGCTTAGCATTAGAGTGTTTATTCCACCATGCTTGGGGGCCTCAGCTCAGCAGAAGAACACAATCAGAAGGGGGTGGGGAAAGAGAAATCAAATCTCTCACTTCTCCATTTAAAAGGATTTCAGGTAGATCTTGGGGGGGGGGTGACACTTGCCTGAGGCATTAGAGAACTACTGCCAGTTGAGTGGGATGGACAGAAGGATGTTGTGATGTATTGGAAGTGTGCTGGTCTGTGAGTGCACCCAACTAGTGATGTGCTACAAACAAGTGACAACTGCTCTTACCTACCTGCAGAATTCATCAGAGCCAAGTAGTTGGAGAACAGGCCAGGGCCTACCACCATTCTTTTGGGACGCTAGGTTTTTGCTTGCCCAAAATAGGGGATGAATGAGTGGGCCATTGTAGCCTTGTCTCACAATACAGTGGTACCTCGGGTTATGGATGCTTCAGGTTACAGACGCTTCAGGTTACAGACTCCACTAACCCAGAAATAGTACCTTGGGTTAAGAACTTTGTTTCAGGATGAGAATAGAAATTGTGCTCCGGCGGTGCGAGGTACCACTGTACCCCAACCACACAAGGCTAGCTTGACTTCCCACAGGGTAGACTCACACACTGTCTAATTTCCATTACACAGTTTGGAAGTTTTATAAATTACTAAGTGGCTCCTGTGGCACAGTGGATCAGTGTTTCAGGCTGTTAACCAGAAGGTTGATGGTTCGAGCTCCCCCAGGGACGGCGGTGGGCAGAATTCTTGCATTGCAGGAAGTTGGACTAGATTATTCAAACTCCAGTGTTCTCAAGTGCTTAAGCTATTGGTTAATAAACTAGACCTAGTTTACCCCATAACCTGTCTCTTGCCTCTTTATTACTGATCTCCTAGCACAACTGCTTTTGGGGGTTCATTAGTTCAACTGAGATCACTTGAACGAGGCTCTCTTTTTGTGTGAGATACTGTGGAGGGACACGCACACTCTCTATAATAATTAACTAATTCTTGAGAAAGTCTGCCTTAGATAAAGAGCGACCTTCGCACCATGGATTAGAGGACAGTGTGCTTTGTAGGAACAAAACGGCTCCTCCTGAAAGGCCCGCATAGCATTTGTTGAACTTGATTTTCTCTCTCTTCACAAGCCTCCCAAAGTCACAGGCAGCCTCAGAGCTGATCGGGTATTCAGCGCTCAGCCTGAGGACAGAGGAGAAGAGTATTAGAAATGGTTCTTTTTGGCCTTGGGCGGAAGCAAAGCAGCACATAAAAAAACCTCACAGTCTCCAACATTGATCCAGGGAAGCACACAGATACTGATTTAAATATCTTTCGTAGATGCTTTATTAACTAGACTTGTGCTCAGTCCAGGTGACCCCTGCCATCGTCAAGTAAGTTCTTCTGGGAGAGATCTCCTCCTTGGTCCAATTCCATGCAGGGTGCTTGGAAAAGTGGAAGCACCCACAAGCCCACTCACCGCTTAGTCTTTAAGGGCTTCTCCAAGGCTTCCCATTCCTCCTCCTCTATTGGTTCTCTCCCATCATCACCACCACCAGGAAGTGGAGCTGTCACTCTGCCTGGGCTTGGATCATAGCCATCCCAGACCCCATCATGCTCTCATGGCCAAGCCACAGCCTCCCCTCACTTGCCTTCTCTTCTAGCTCCAGTCTCAACCAGGGCTTGACTAGCCTGCCTCCTATTCCAAGGAGTGGCAGCGTTCTCTCTCTTTCTCCAGTCTGTCTCTTTCCCTCTCTTCCCTTTTCTCCTTCTGCCTCAATGCAGCCTTAAATATCCATGCCCTTTCTCTGCTTCCCATCCAACTCTTGCCTCCTTCTGACCCTCCAAGACTTGCCTTATGGGCTCCTTTCACCTCTCCCTCCTCTATCCCACTGCCCCTTTGTCTCCTGCCGTCCACTGGGGTCCTTTCACTTACTACTGTACCTCTTCTACCCATTTCTGTTATTTATCTCTCCATTTCTCTCTTCTTTGGCCGGCTCCTGACTGCCTGGCAGCTGCCCACCAGGTAGCTTGCCTCCACCCCAGCCAATTTTTTTGGTTGTTTGCTGATCTTCAGTTTGGCCCACAAACTTGCAGTTGCCTACAGCTACTCTAGATGATGCTTCTAGGGCAGGTGAGGAAAGGAGCCACCACCCCAAGCTCTGTTATCATGTTAAGCACATTCCCATCTTTATTCATCTCCACCCAACTTTTTACAAGCATCTGATTCTCACTCCCATTTCACAGAAGAGGTTCTCCAGTCTCCGTAGGGAGCTATGAAGAGCAAGAAGGCACCAGAAGAGCTTATGGCTAATTAGGTTTAGATAAGCACATCTGCTCCACCTCAGGTATTGTCAGGGACTGGCAGGATGTTGGGATTTCAGTTCCCACCAGCTGCCAGGAAGTAGCAAGAGCAGCAAGGTTGTTGACATCAGGTGATATGTCTCAGCGTGAGAAAGGAAGTCTGAGCCAATTCTCAATACAGGAGACACTGAGGAGTGGTGACTGGATTCTGATGATTGGGCACAGAGAGAAGGGGACTTGGAAACTGACTTGGCAGAAGGGATACATGAGCTGGGGAAAGCTGTAGCAGCCAGGAGATGAGAGGCAGACACACATAGCTGTCAACTGCACTGGCTCCCGGTGGAGTACAGGGTCAGGTTCAAGGTGCTGGTTTTAACCTTTAAAGCCCTATACGGCCTAGGACCCTCGTACCCACGGGACCGCCTCTCCTGGTATGTCCCACAGAGGACCTTACAGTCTTCAAACAAAAACATCTTGGAGGTCCTGGGCCACAGAGAGGTTAGGCTGGCCTCAACTAGAGCCAGGGCTTTTTCGGCTGTGGCTCCGATCTGGTGGAACGCTCTGTCACAAGAGACTAGGGCCCTGAGGGACTTGACATCTTTCCGCAGGGCCTTCAAGACAGACCTGTTCCACCAGGCCTTTGGCCAAGGCACAGCCTGACCCCCTCCTTTGGCAATCCTCACAGAACTCTAGCCCAATGGCTGCCATTGATCTGATTTGAATTGATTTTATAATGAAATGATTTTAGAATGTTGTATCATTTTAATGTTAGCTGCTCTGAGCCCGGCTTCGGCTGGTGAGGGCGGGATATACGGTAAATAAAATTTTATTATTACTATTATTTCTTCTTTTTTTAAGGGGAACTCCCTTATTCTGAATAGGATTCCTCACAAGAAAAGGGAAAAGTTGACAGCTATGCAGAGGTAGGAGAAGATGCAGGATTGGAGAGTGAAGAACAGGTGCAGGAGGAGGGGGAGATAGGTTAAGCCGGTGTAGAGTCAATGGCTTCCACACCTCCTCTTCCTGCCCCCACTTCTCCTGCTCCACTGTCTCCCAGGACCAGAAGAGGACTGAAGCAGTGCCACCCGTGTCCCTATTTGTAAGTGTACTTTTGACAATAAAGAGTTAATTCCTCACTCTGGACATTCCATACCTGACAGCACCATGACAGGTATCAAAACGTTGCTTGTCTGCAAAACCAGTTTGGGGGCTTTGCCATGGGGATACTGCAGGCATACGCCCATGGGGATGCTTTCACCCACACATTCTGTAAATGGAGGGGTGAGGTTTGCACTGGCGGAGTGACACAAACATCACTCTGCTAGCAGGAGTCGAAGGACGCTTCCACTCCATGCAAACTGGCCCAGCCCGGCTCCATTTGTATGAGTGATTTGGATTGCAGCCTTAGTAATAATACATGAGTCTGGGATCAGTTAAGAGGTCATCTGACTCAAGCGGACAGTAAAGGAGCAGTGGAAGCAGGAGGGGCAAATAGAGATAAATAATGTTTATGCATTTCTAAGCCATAAGAGGTCAAAAAGCAATTATCACACAGTGGCTATTATTGTGTGAAGTAACAGTATCCTATAGGGATGCGGGTGGCGCTGTGGGTTAAACCACAGAGCCTAGGACTTGCCGATCAGAAGGTTGGCAGTTCGAATCCCTGCAATGGGGTGAGCTCCCGTTGCTCGGTCCCTGCTCCTGCCAACCTAGCAGTTTGAAAACACATCAAAGTGCAAGTAGATAAATAGGTATCACTCTGGCGCTACTCTGGTTCTCCAGAAGCAGGTTTGTCATGCTGGCCACATGACCCTGAAGCTGTACACCGGCTCCCTCGGCCAATAAAGCAAGATGAGCGCCACAACCCCAGAGTCGGTCATGACTGGACCTAATGGTCAGGGGTCCTTTACCTTTACCTATTATTGTGTGAAGTAACAGTATCCTGGTGAATTTCTGCTCCAAGCCTCCTTTGCATGTTTTCTCCAGATCCACTGTGCTTTGGTGGAATTTTAAGTTAATTATCCCTTTTGCAAACAGCCACGCACCCAAGAAAACAAAACTTGAAAAGACTTACATGATGAAAGCTGTTACTCCAACAGCCCAGATGTCTGTCTGTGGAACAGCTCCTTTATCTGCCAGGAGTTCTGAAGCTAAGAAGACACATTTGTATTAGGGAAGCTTCCTTAGAAATGCAAACGCTGGTACTTACCATGATAAACTCCTCCTCTGTAGGAAGAGGATCCTGTGTGGGCTGCAAGGATTAAGGCTTTCTGGGAGATGATTTATAATGAAATGAAAAGGGTATTTAAATATACCTTTCTGAAGAAACCAGAGGCCTTTCTCCTGGGCATGGTCGGCCAAATGGTGCCAAAGAAGGACAGAACTTTCTTTATGTATGCTACAACAGCAGCAAGAATACTTATTGCAAAGTATTGGAAGACACAAGATCTACCCACTCTGGAAGAATGGCAGGTGAAGGTGATGGACTACATGGAACTGGCGGAAATGACTGGCAGAATCCGAGACCAGGGAGAAGAGTTGGTGGAAGAAGATTGGAAGAAATTTAAAGACTACTTACAGAAATATTGTAAAATTAATGAATGTTAGAATGATGTCAGAATGAAGTTAAGTGGTTTTAGCAGCAATGTCATAAAGGTGTATGTAAAAATGGATGGTTAATAGGTGAGAATCTAAAGCTATAATATATTAAGTTAAAGGACTAAGACAAAAACAAAGAGGGAAAGGAATTGCTGAATTAACCAATTGAACTGGAATACAAAAAAGGGAGGTGAGAGGAGGTCAGGAAAGCAAGGAAATGAAATGTAAGATACGGAAGGATTAATTTGTTTTTAAGTGTTTTTCTATTTTTTTCTATACTTTGTATGTTTTTTCTCTTTTTATATATATTTTTCCTTGTCTTTTTTACTTTTAACTATGTAATTTTTTTTGCTTTTGAAATTTTAATAAATATCATTTTTTTAAAAAAGGATCCTGTGTGGGCTGTTGCCACCCACCTCTCCACTGGCAGGAAGTCAAACTTTTGAGAGGGTACACCGGGTGGACAGGGTGATCCCCTCGCTAGTTCAATTTGTGCATAAGCTAGTAAACCAATAGCCAAAAAATAAACAACTTATCAGAAAAAGGAAAGAAAAGAGCACAACCTGTTAAGGGAAAAGAACTCAGTGTGACGGCTTGGGACTCGGGCTCGGACTCAGAGCCAAAGGAAACTCAGTCCGCACCAGACCCTTTGCCTCAGGCGGCAGCTGAACCTAGTCTGGGGCCTGATTCTGGAGTCCCAGTCTGCAAAGGTTCCCCTGCAACAAACACCAGCTGGGCTGAGTCAGGGGCCTGAGCCTGCCCTGGCTCCAGATGTGGGGATTACCTCGTTGCCTTCAGCTGGGCCATCACTTACAGCTGTGTCACTACTGGTTGGGTCAGGGGAGGCTGAGGCAGCCTCTGGATCTAGTAACCCACCAATGTCTCCCGAGCTGCAGAGACTGAGGTTTGAGAGAAGGAGATACCTGAGTACTTGCAGGAGGAGTGCTCATCTTTGGGCGAGACAGGGAGGTAAGTCGCTGGGGGATCAGAACTGGCTGCTACCCCGACCGAGATAAAAGGCTGATGGAGCCTGCCCCAGGTTGCGGGAGCAATGTTGCTGTTTGCTGGAACCTGCCTGTGATCCTGTACCTGTCCTTGCCTGGTTTCCTGCCTTGGCCCTGTCGGACTGACTCCTCGTGGAACCGTTGGATTCAGGACCAGACCTGGACCGTGTTGCTCGGGTTACCCACGGACCCAGCACATCAGTGGTCCCACAGTGGGAACATAACATTCTAGGTCAGCCAGTCCCTGGGCCTCAGTCCCAAAAAGCTATAATGACCCATGTAATGTAGCACAGGTGAAGAAGAGAAGAAAACCCTGGTATGGGCTGAAGAGTAAGAGAAGAGGAAAGGGAAACATGGGGGGGGGGAGACAGGAGATCCCTGGCCATTGTTGGTGTGAGTACTTTATGCTCCCAGTAGTAGATAGGTAGCCGTGTTGGTCTGCCATAGTCAAAATAAAAAAATTCCTTCCAGTAGCACCTTAAAGACCAACTAAGTTAGTTCTTGGTATGAGCTTTCGTGTGCATGCACACTTCTTCAGATACACTGAAACAGAAGTTGCCAGATCCTTCTATATAGTGAGAAGGTGGGGAGGGGTGTTACTCAGAAGGGTGGTGGGAATGGGAGATAGGCAGATAGCTGAGAGAGCCTCTTGACGACTCTTAACGACTGTAATAGGTCTTACAGGAAAAGGCAAGGGGTGGGAAGGTGAGAAATGGTTTAGTTATGTATAGTGAGATAAGAATCCAATGTCTTTGTTCAGTCCAGGTCTTTTCATGGTTTTAAGTTTGGTAATGAGTTGTAATTCAGCAGCTTCTCTTTCCAGTCTATTTCTGAAATTCCTTTGTAGTAAAACAGCTACTTTGAGATCTTGTATAGAATGTCCTGGGAGATTGAAGTGTTCTCCTACTGGTTTCCACCCAGAGGGGATTGGGTCCCAAACAGTGCTTCTGGTGGAATAGACTCTGCTTCCCAATGAGGCTTCCCCTCTCATAGCATCTGGTAATGCCAGCTTTTATACAGCGTGCCAGTGGAGTGTCTGCAGGAAGCTAGGATGGTAGAGATTACCATCCTAATTCTCTTAGAATCATAGAATCATAGAGTTGGAAGAGACCACACAAGGGCCATTGAGTCCAACCCCCTGCCAAGCAGGAAACACCATCAGAGCACTCCTGACATATGGTTGTCAAGCCTCTGCTTAAAGACCTCCAAAGTAGGAGACTCCACCACACTCCTTGGCAGCAAATCCCACTGTCGAACAGCTCTTACTGTCAGGAAGTTCTTCCTAATGTTTAGGTGGAATCTTCTTTCTTGTAGTTTGGATCCATTGCTCCGTGTCCGCTTCTCTGGAGCAGCAGAAAACAACCTTTCTCCCTCCTCTATGTGACATCCTTTTATGACATGGCTATCATATCACCCCTTAACCTCCTCTTCTCCAGGCTAAACATGCCCAGCTCCCTTAGCCGTTCCTCATAAGGCATCGTTTCCAGGCCTTGGACCATTTTGGTTGCCCTCCTCTGGACACGTTCCAGTTTGTCAGTGTCCTTCTTGAATTGTGGTGCCCAGAACTGGACACAGTACTCCAGGTGAGGTCTGACCAGAGCAGAATACAGTGGCACTAATACTTCCCTTGATCTAGATGCTATACTCCTATTGATGCAGCCCAGAATTGCATTGGCTTTTTTAGCTGCCACGTCACACTGTTGGCTCTTAGGCCCTCCCTCTCTACAACAGGTATGGAGTTGTAACCAATCTGACTCTGGGTGGTGGACTAATCACTGTGACACCAGGGTCCACCCTGGAGGGTAGGGGCAAAGGGTCTGCCGCTGATAAGGCCATGAGTTCTGTGAACCAGCCCCTGCCCCCGGCAAGAAAGGAGTCACTACAATAATCTCATCTGGTGCAAATCTAACACCCCTGAGAAGTCTCAATTAGAGCAGTGGGAGGAAAGGTGTATAGAAGCCCCGTACCCAGCCAGGCAGAGGTCAGAGAATCCATGCCCAGCACTCCCTGAGTCCTGAACCAGGAGAAGAGCTCCACCTTTTGGTCTTCTGAATTTGTGAACTGCTCTGTGTCCAGGGCAGCTGTTTACCAGCTCCATCTGGTACGCAGGCTGAGACCCTATCTGCCCACGGACTGCCTCACCAGAGTGGCGCATGCTCTGGTTATCTCCCGCTTGGACTACTGCAATGCGCTCTTTGTCGGGCAACTTTGGAGGTGACTACAACTAATCCAGAATGTGGCAGCTAGACTGGTGACTGGGAGTGGCTGCCGAGACCACATAACACCGGTCTTGAAAGACCTACATTGGCTCCCAGTACGTTTCCGAGCACAATTCAAAATGTTGGTGCTGACCTCTAAAGCCCTAAACGGCTTCGGCCCAGTATATCTGAAGGAGCGACTCCACCCCATCGTTCTACCCGGACACTGAGGTCCAGTGCCGAGAGCCTTCTGGCGGTTCCCTCACTGCAAGAAGCCAAGTTACAGGGAACCAGGCAGAGGACCTTCTCGGTAGTGGCACCCACCCTGTGGAACACCCTCCCACCAGATGTCAAAGAGAACAACAACTACCAGACTTTTAGATGACATCTGAAGGCAGCCCTGTTTAGAGAAGCTTTTAATGTTTGAGGCATTACTGTATTTTAATATTGTGTTGGAAGCTGCCCAGAGTGGCTGAGGAAACCCAGCCAGATGGGTGGGGTATAAATAATGGTGGTGGTAGTGGCGCCTGCCCTGTGGAACGCCCTCCCTTCAGATGTGAAGGAAATAAGCAGCTATCCTATCTTTAAAAGACATCTGAAGGCAGCCCTGTTTAGGGAAATTTTTAATATTTAATGCTGTATTGTTTTTAACACTCGATTGGGAGCCGCCCAGATTGGCTGGGGAAACTCAGCCAGATGGGCAGGGTATAAATAATAAAATGATGATGATGATGATGATGATGATGATGATGATGATGATGATGATGAACAGGTCTACTCTTGGAAGACTATTTGCTGGAACACCTGTGGAAAAAAGCTCCACACTAGCTTGGGAGACCTGTTGGCGGCTGAACATGTCTTTTCAGATGTTGGAGGCGCCTGATACATGCTCTACTGATAGAGATTCTGGATACCGTTCTGCCCTAGACAGGAGAATGGTGGCCTTCTGCACGAGGACCTGCCACTTGGTTCCACCTTCTTTCCATGTATATGCTTTGGTAGCAGTGTTGTCTAGGGTCTCTCAGCCTGTTGGTGAGAGTCTGAGCTGATCAAGATGTTGTTCCCTAGATGGTCCACCACAGCTACCAGCAACTTCAAGAACATCCTGGGGCTGAGGACCAATCCAAGGTGAGGCATTTGTACTGGAGATTTCTGCCCTGGTATGCAAAATGCAGAAATCTGCAAAGAGATGGGTAAACTGGTATGTGGAGGTAGGCATTGATCAGGTCCAGGGAAGCAATGCAGTCCCCAGACATGAGGCCTTCTAGGATGCTCTTCAAGGTCTACATTCTGAATTTCTTTTGGCTCAGCTATCAATTGACCCTCTTGAGATCCAGGATGGCCCTCCATTTCCCCAACTTCTTTGGAACCATAACGAGAGTAGCGTAGCAGCAGTGGCGTAGCGTGGGTTGTCAGCACCCGGGACAAGGCAAGTAATTTGCGCCCCCTAACCTGTGGATTTGCGCCCCCTAACCTGTGGATTTGTGCCCCCTAACCCTAACCCCCACATGTTGCGCCCGGTGCGGCCGGCCCCCCTGACCCCCCACGCTACGCCACTGGCGAGCACCTCCTAAGCATGTGCAGAGCGCCTCCCTCTGCCCCGCCACGCGGAGCTCAGCCTGCGCGTAGGCAGGCCCTTTGCGTCATGCGCGCTTGGAGAAATGAAGCAGTGACCCGACAAGGAGTAGCGAAGGATGGGCGTGTTTCGTCCCTGATCCGGATGAGATCAAGGCTCCGGCAACGGGAAGGAGGCGGGGGAGAAGCAGGAGCAGGCCAGCCGGGGCTGCTCCAGACCCCCCCCATCTCTCCCATCGCCGCTGGAGGGGTCATGGAGGCACTGAGCCCGGGAGGCGGGTAGCCAGCCAGGGCGCACCTACCCAACCTCGCCGCGCCCAGGCACGCTACTCTCTCCAGCTTCCTCCCGGCCGGGCCAGCAGCTCCACCTCTTCCTTTGCCTCTTTGAGCCGCTTAATTCCCAGCAAGCGATTAGCAGGCTCGGATCGGATCCTGCGGCAGGCGGCGCCTCCACCTCCTCCTCCTCCCGGCTTTGCTGCTGCTGCTGCGCGGCTCTTTTCCCTCCACCGACGGCGCGCTGCGCTTTGGAGAGGTTCCCACTTCCTCGAGGGGGGCCGGCCAAATGGAGACAATGACCCCCCCACCCCAAACAAGCCTCGATTGCTTGTCCCTTCCCTCTGGACTCGCGCCCCCCCCCCGATGTTGCGCCCGGTGCGGCCGGCACCCCTGGCACCCCCCACGCTACGCCACTGCGTAGCAGCCAGATTCCACCTTATGGTTCTGGCACAGGCTGTATTGCCCTGATATCCAGCAAATGTGGGATCTCCTGAAACATCAGAAGATGTTTCTGCGATTTCTTGGAGTGAGCAGAGGAAATGAAATGGTGGTGGTGGAGAGAGCTGCTCAAACTCTATCCTGTAATGCTCCTGGTCATGACTTCCCAGTAACTGAGGAAATGCTTACAGCTTCTGCTACATCAGAAACTGGTCTGAGTCAGGGCTGTTGCTGTTGCTGGGACTGTCTCCTGCCTCCCCTGTTGTTACTACCCTGAGGCTGCTTGAAGTAGGTGTTCTGCCTATATTGCCTATATTCTTGTTTATATTGCACAAATTGCATTTTTAAAGAAGTAAAACAACTTCTTTCTTAAAGGAAATGTGTTTTCTTTGAAAAATGTGAGTGCATCAAATATGTTGGTTACAGAAATGCTTACTGTAAGTAAATGATTAATTGTTTTCATTCTTCTCTTACATGTGTTGCAATAATATTCAGGTTGGCTTCTCCTAGTATAGTATTAATCCATGCAGTTACAGTCGAAGTGAATTTTCCTTCAAAGGAAAAGTTAAGAAAGCAAGCTTTACAAACCCTTTGAGCAACTACTACAAAGAGTCAGCATCACCAAAACCAATAAACAAAAACCAGTCAGGACCCACAACACAACTGAGGATCAATTAATGAGTAAATTTTAATAAGAGCCAAAAAGTAAAGCAAAGTACTAACTCTCTTTCTCCCCAATCACCACCAATTATTTGGGCTTCTTATTTTCAAGATACCACAAGACAAACAAACGGCAATATCCCTGGAGACATGAAAATGGATACTTGTTGATGGGCATTGATCAACAGTAACAAAACTGAAAATACCAAAATGTACTGAATAAACATCTTTCGCAAGAAAGCCAGGAGAATTGCAAATGATTATGAAATGTTCACAAACTGGACTGGACTGGACATGACATTCTTTTTACAGAATGTAGATTGCAACAGACCAGATATAGGCAAGGGTATGTAGGGGAAATGTGACCAGCTGCAGGGCAGTGTACCCCATCCCTGGTAGCAAGCATGAGTTTTATGCCTTAGAGAGACAACATTTATAACATGAAAGACAGGGAGAGAGTTTGTGGCAACCATCTTACAGGAAAGAGAGGACCAATATTCCGATCGAATGCACATCAAATATTCCACAAAAGAGCCCTCAAAAGTTGAAAGGCCACCTGTCTCCACTTTATTTCTTAACAATGTTTAAAAAAGGGGTGAGATAATAGAATCATAGAATGGTAGAGTCAGAAGGGAGTCCAAGGGTCATCTAGTCCAACCCCCAGCAACGCAGGGATCTCAACTAAAGCATTCATGACATATGGATAGATAAAATGCACCATTGATACTTGCATCTACCAAACTTATTGGGCAAAGAGCACATTCTTCTACAAGTTTTGACCCACAAGTAGAAACATATGATTGATTTCTTTTTAAACTTAATTTAGCCTGAAGATTCGCAGGCACGTGATACCAGGTTGCTTCCTCTGCCTCCTAGCTTCAGTGGCGAAGTCGGTACCTGAACTGAACATCACGTGTGGGCTGCATCACACCAAACCCACAGCGGTTCTTGTTTACAGGAGGGATTTCCTCCTCCACGTTAACCAGCTGCATATCAAAGTATGTCAGCATCAGGAAGGCAATGAGTTTTAGCTCATTGGTAGCAAAGAAACGCCCAGGGCACATGGCCCCTGCACCCCAAGGCATGGAGAAATATTTCACCTTTTCCCCATTCTTATAGAATTTCTTTTTTGTGCCGTCTAGGCTGAGGAACCGGTCATATTTGAAAACATAGGGATCTGGGTGGATTTCTGGATCCATATGTGCTGCTACAAAGGGGAAAAGGGCAACTCTGTCTCCTTTGCGCAGAAGATATTTTCTTCCATCGTTCATCTGGACTTCTAGATCCACCATCACAACCCTGATCACCAGTGGTGTTGTGGCCAGTCTCAAAGTCTCTTGCACAGCACTGTCCAAGATAGGGGTCTTGTCTAACATCTCTTTGGTGATATTAAGCACCGCACTCCCTGCCCTCACTTCCTGGCCAGATTCTCCCACCACTCTGTCCACCTCTTTCCTCACCTCATCCATCGCCTTGGGATTTTTCATCAGGTAGGCAAGAAGCCAGAAGGAAGCTGGTCCAGAATTAGCTTGAAGTGCCCAGAGCAACGTGAAAAAAAGCCGCCCCTGCATGTATTCAGGCAACCCAGCCTCTTCCAGGTGTTTTTGCAGGTCAGTTATCCAGCCACTGATATGTTCCTTCTTATATACTTCCTTTACAGACGTGATGTTCCAGAAGTGTCTCTTCAGAGACTCTGCTTCCATTTTATCTCTGGGAGACAGCGTGGAAGATGCTAATCCCGGGAAAAAATTATCAAATTTGCAAAACTCTGCGAATAAATCTTCAGAGTCAGCTAGGTCACTCCTCTCAGCATCTTCTTTGTTCTTTTCACCTTTGCTGGTGGTATTTCCAAACACAGCAAGATATCCGGCCTTAAAGATCATGTTGTAGCTGAAGTGGAACAACCCATCCTGCTTCCAGGACTTCTCCCCTCCTGCTGAACTCAGGCTATGGCGCATCACTCTATGCAAGCTGTCCATCATGGCCTGGGTCATCACCATGAGCCCATCGCCCCTGAGGTGCTTTGAGTTGACTGCCTCTAGTACCTTATGAGTCATTTCTGAATGCTGAAACCCAAACACTTGCTCCACAATTTGGGTTACATATAAAGTGAAATCCAGCTTGCTTCTTTCTTCTTTCACAATAGCTCCATAGGACAGGGGGTCCATCACAAAGGTGAAATAGTATCCCCCAAGCAGTACCGTGAAGATATCCCCATGCTGCTTCTGCATCCTTTGCAAGAAGGCAACACCGTCCTTTTGGAAGTGCAATCCATGTCCAAGCCACGGAATGAGGCCTTTATCTAAAGGGGGTTCTTTGGCTCCCCTCTGGCGGAACGCCCCCACCAGATAGAGCCCCCCCAATATGCATGCCAGGACGGTGCATAGGACCATCACCCAGAAAGCCATCTCTCGGAGCTCTGTGACACAAAAGCACAAGCCAGCTCTTGCAGAAAAAACAAGTGGTCATAAAACGTTGCTCCACTTATCATGAATCTAGGTGGAGCCAGAAAGCAGAGCAAGCAAAGGTTAACCCTTGCTAAGGTTAATTTATTTGCACTAAAATAATATCCAGTGTACCTTATGCAAAGAAAACCATTAAGATAATTAACAAACTGGGATTTGGAATGGATGGAAGTACCGTATTTTTTGCACCATAACACTCACTTTTTTCCTCCTAAAAAGTAAGGGGAAATGTCTGTGCGTGTTATGGAGGGAATGCCTACGGGTGGCATGCCTACAGATTTTCCTCCTCTAAAAACTACGTGCATGTTATGGTCGAGTGCGTGTTATACAGCGAAAAATACGGTATGTCTTTTTAATCCCTATTGTAGTTAATGTATTTATTTTTAATAAAAAGCCCTGTAAATTGGAAGTACTCAGCTTTAAAGTACCTATCTCCTTCGTTCTTTTTAAGCAACATAAACACAGATTTATATTAATAGATCTAACTTATGAACAAAAGAAGGGAGGCCATAAAATGAGGAAGGGGAGGAGAGGGGGGATGTGGATGACCAAAGGGGGAGGGGAAAACCAAATATAGGACAAGAATTTCAGGGCAAAAGAGGATAAGGAAGTGAGGGGTTAGTGATGCAGTTGTGGGAAGGGGAGGTAAAGTTACTTAATTCACACTACCTGAAGCAATATGCAAACCAAAACAAAAGCTGATGTATTGCACACGTTCCCTCCTCCAAAACTATAAACAGCCACTGTGCACTGTATAGAAACATATGGTCTTTCCTTCTCCCTTCTCCCTTCTCTCTGCTCTTCGCCCTGCTCCCAAGGAGTAGAGTTGCTGTCACTCACTGCAAGTGTCTCCCGCCTCTTAAGGGCAGCAGTTTTTTGTTGCTCTTGACTTTCTGGCTCCACAACCCTGGCTTTTGCCACAGGGAATGTGAGGACAGCGAATTCCATCTATGTTGTTGTTGTTTAGTCGTTTAGTCGTGTCCGACTCTTCGTGACCCCATGGACCAGAGCGCGCCATGCACTCCTGTCTTCCACTGCTCCCGCAGTTTGGTCAGACTCCTGTTTGTAGCTTCGTGAACGCTGTCCAGCCATCTCATCCTCTGTCGTCCCCTTCTTCTTGTGCCCTCCATCTTTCCCAACATCAGGGTCTTTTCCAGGGAGTCTTCTCTTCTCATGAGGTGGCCAAAGTATTGGAGCCTCAGCTTCAGGATCTGTCTTTCCAGTGAGCACTCAGGGCTGATTTCCTTCAGAATGGATAGGTTTGATCTTCTTGCAGTCCATGGGACTCTCAAGAGTCTCCTCCAGCACCATAATTCAAAAGCATCAATTCTTCGGTGATCAGCCTTCTTTATGGTCCAGCTCTCACTTCCATAATAATGACTAACTGGCTGAACTGGAGCTAGGGTCATTGAGCTAAGTGCAATACTTAGAGCTAAGGGTCATTGAGCGAAGTTAAACTATTTGCGATGTGGGGCTACAACTGACAACACAATAGTTTCGATAAGTGGCTCTGTAATCTTGCTCTGATTTGGGGGAAGACCAAGCCAAGGTGGAACACGAACTCTGCAAGTGGAAAGACCCAGCTCAAAACCCTTGCTTTTCTAGTCAAAGAATCTTAGGTAGCAGGACTTTGAAGAAACCCCATCTGAAGCTTTAGAGTGCCACAGCCAAACAGAGTAGACTGGGTTACATGGCCCAACTGTGCAACTCAAGACACGACATTTTCATTTGTCCCTGTGATCACCAAGCCTTTCAGACCCTTGATCCAAGAAAAGGCACCTAACAAATCACTGATTACTCACCCATAGTTTCTACATAGTCCGTGCACCCATCGAGGGTAATGATTCTGTCGGGTTCATAGAACTGTGCGTTGCCAAAGTCCAGGAGTTTGAGCAGGTTTGGTTCCGTGATGATCATATTTTCAGACCTCAGATCCAAGTGCAGGATATTCTGAGCATGGAGGTATTCAACAGCACTAAGAATCTGCCACAGATAGTCTCTGACTTCCACCTCTGAATAGGATGACCTACAAAAGAGAACCTGGTTACACAACAACACGTTCTTCATTCTCCATAAGCCTATAATCAGTTGGTGCTAAGCAAGGAATGCACATAAATACTTACTGAAAGCAAACTCAAAGGGCATTTTTTCTAGATAGTGTTGGATGGGTGTTAGTGTGAGCATACCATTAAAGAAAAGGCAGAGATTATTTTAAAAACTACATTTCTCAGACCTTTCTTACTGTGTGTGTCTCTGTGTGTATAATGCATAAATATGCACATGTAGTGTAGACACACACACACACACACACACACAGATGTATATAATCTGCCAGATTTCTGGGGATTTTCAGGTTTTGGTAACCAATCTTGTAAAAAACAACAACACTATACTTAAGTAATGCAAAATAAGGAAGTAATTTTCCAGCCAAAGCCAGGGGTTATTGCAACAGGAGACCCATCCACTTCTGTGACTACCACTTCCTCTTGTTTTAAAGGTGGGTCCTGTTTTGGAAAATGTTGAAGACTACTGGTCTTCTTCATCTGGCACCTTTACACTGGGTTGCTGTAGTGGTTGGGAGTTACTCGTGCGTAATCCTGCTCCGTTTGAGCATCGGATTGCCTGGTTAAACCCTCCGGACTGCGCAGCCCATATTTGCGTGGCTGCCCTTAGTCACTCGTAGAATCTGTCTGTGGGCGTTTCTTAAAGCATTGCCAACATTGCCCAATCGTTTCCGCCTCTCACTGCGCGGGAGTCTCCTACGCAGGGTGGGCGTGGGCAGCGGGGTGCTTGGGCTCTCCTCGCTAACTTCCAACGAAGAGTCCTGGAGCCCTTGCACCTCCCTGTCCCGTTGCTCTACTGGATCCCTGGTGTTACACTCATTCTCTTCCCCTTCTTCCCGGCTGAGTCTCCCTCTAGCGCTTGGACCTTCCCCTGCAGAATCAGAGACCCTCTCCTTCTCCCGTGCCTCTGATGGCAGTTCCCTGACAGTTGCCTATGGAAATTTTACAACGGAACCTCTGAAAACTGTATTCTGAGGAGGAGGAGGAGAAAAGAGGCCTTTTGTGGCTGATGCATATTTAGTTTGTTGGACAAGCAGGCTTACCTTCCAGCTAAAGCATTGAGAAGCTCGGGGCCAACACAAAGCTCTGTGATCAGCACCAGGTGGCGTGGGCTCACATAGGCCCCCTGCAGCTGCCCGATGTTGGTGTGGTGAAGCTTCCTCAGGATCTGATACTCCTGGAGCACATCTTCCTTGTCTTCTTGTCTATAGGGAATGATCTTGGCAGCCAAAGCATTTCCACTGAGCTTTTCTCTGCACTGTTTGATGATGCTGAAGCGCCCTCTGTCCCGAGGGGGAGCAGCAAAGAAGGGGAAGAAACGGAACAGAAGTTTGAGCTGAAGGTTATTCCTTAACCTGGTGATACCCCACCCACCCACGTTCTGCCATGCTTTGAGAAGACTGTCCTACTGGATGGCACCGAACCATGCTTAGGAGTGGCTAAGGGGAAGAGCTGCTACTGCAGGACCACTAAAAAGGACTCACAATAGTCGACACAAACTGTTGCCTGCAAGTGAGACGTCAGCACAGTGAGCAACTGACCCAGCAGCCTTCTCGGGAGATATTGTTTGCGGTGTCATGTGATGCTGATTATCATGTGGTACAGAGTCCCCTGCAAGGGACTCTGCATTCTTTCCCTCTGTCACTCACCTGGCCTTCACTGAAGGAAATTGCAAGCAACAAAAACTCTACCCTCTAACCCACACTGCATCTAAGTTGAATCTTTGATTTCGTTGCATAATTTCTGTTGTCGTCCATGAGTTGTGTCAACCACACTTTCCTACTGATAAGCCAGGCAAATACACCCTAGGAATGTCTGACACCACAAGGTCAGACTTATCTTCTACCCCCCCCCCCTTAAGAAAAAGAGGCGTCGAAGGTTTTATGGCTATTTCCTCCCCTCTCCAGCTCTGACGCCTCCTCAGTCTGCATTCCCCTCTATCAGCAGTCCAGATACATATGCAGTATTGCATATCCAGGCAAGCTATTACCATTGTACATAGGGGGAAATGCACATTCCCTTATTTGCTTAATTTATTACCAGCCTTTCTGGCCTATAAAGGTAAAGGGACCCCTGACCATTAGGTCCAGTCGTGACTGACTCTGGGGTTGCGGCGCTCATCTCACTTTATTGGCCGAGGGAGCCGGCGTACAGCTTCCGTGTCATGTGGCCAGCATGGCTAAGCTGCATCTGGCGAACCAAAGCAGCGTGCAGAAATGCCGTTTACCTTCCCGTCGGAGCGGTACCTTTTTATCTACTTGCACTTGACATGCTTCCGAACTGCTAGGTTGGCAGGAGCAGGGACCGAGCAACGGGAGCTCACCCCGTCGCGGGGATTCGAACCGCCAACCTTCTGGTCGGCAAGTCCTAGGCTCTGTGGTTTAACCCACAGTGCCACCCGCGTCCCTCAGGCCCTTAACCACAACTGGGGTGGGATTTGGTGCTGCTGCAGGGGGGGGCCTTTTAGAGAGTAAAGAGGGGCAGTTCTTAAGGCCACATTTTTCCTCAGTGACACCTATACGCACTGAGGGGACCATGCCTGGCAAGAGCACCATTTTCCTTTCTTAAGAAGCTTGCTTAGCAGGCTAAATTTCTCCGCATATAGAACTTGGAGGAATTCGACTAAGTGGTTACTAAGGAGCAGTGAGCCAATGGAAATCTGTACCTTTTAATTTCCGTCTGGAAGGCATACGTCTGGTGGGTTGGCTGAGCAGGAGCTGTCATTTGGCTGTCCTCTGGGTCCACAGACTGGAATGCTGTGGGGTGGGGTGGGATGGGGGAATCAGAGACAGAAGTAGGAAAACGTCAAAACACGCAGTCGGTGATGAAAGAGGTAAATAGCTGTTGATGCAATGCAAATTTCCAAGGCTGCTTTCAGTTAAGCCCTAGACAATCAAGGGTGTTGTTTGTTCCCCAAATATCCCATGACCATGGAAGGACGTTTAGACATCCCAGGGGCATTCCAGGAAGGGTGCCAGCTGGAGAGGTGTTTTGCAGAGATGCCAGAAAGCAATGCAAGGTTGTTGTTTTTCAAAGTGAAAAAGGAAGAACGCCCCTTAGCCACCCCATGACCACTGATTATTAAAGTGAAGTTCCAAACGCTCGTAAACCACCCCTGAAAATGTCACCAAAAAGTTTTAGAAAAATGATGACCTCTTTTGAGGGGCTAGGAGGTGAGGAGGAGTTCTGTGAAACTGTTGGATGGAGCTTGGCACAGCATTCATGTTAGGTTATTTTAAAGAAATTATAAAGGCTTTCTAGTGATGTATGGAAGTGAGAGCTGGACCATAAAGAAGGCTGATTGCTGAAGAATGGATGCTTTTGAATTCTGGTGCTGGAGGAGACTCTTGAGACTGCAGGAAGATCAAACACATCCATTCTTAAGGAAATTAGCCCTGAGTGCTCACTGGAAGGACAGATCCTGAAGCTGAGGCTCCAATACTTTGGCCACCTCATGAGAAGAGAAGACTCCCTGGGAAAGACCCTGATGTTGGGAAAGATGGAGGGCACAGGGAGAAGGGGACGACAGAGGATGAGATGGTTGGGTGGTGTTCTCGAAGCTACCAACATGAGTCTGACCAAACTGCAGGAGGCAGTGGAAGACAGGAGTGCCTGGCGTGCTCTGGAAGAGTCGGACACAACTAGACTAAACAACAACATAAAGGCTTTCATGCGTCCTGGGCTATCTATGCTATGTCTATTTTAGTGTTCTAAGCCACCCTAGGACCTTATGGTAAAGGGTGAGTAAGATATCTAATAATGCTAATAATAACAGCAGCAGTGGCCCCCCAGGAAGTAACTGTCATGCCAAATGGCAGGTCTGAGGCCTATGCTGCTATTATAATATACCGTGTATATTCGTGTATAAGCCGACTTTTTCAGCACATTTTTTATGCTGAAAAAGCCCCCCTCGGCTTATAGTCGAGTGAGGGTCACTTTCAGGCCGCTCCTTCCTCCTCCTCTGCCTTTGCCGCTGTTGGCGATGGAGGAATGAGCAGCCCGAAAACAGCACTTTTGGGCTGTTGCTCTTCCTCCTCCACTGCCGCCACCAGGCAGGTAGGCAGGGGGATGGGAGGGGCAGGGGCGGAGAGCGCTGTGACGTTTGATATGTTCACCCACAACTTAACACTGGTGACGAGGATCAAGGCTAAAGAAGATGGGTGTACCTGTATATTGACCCAAAGTGCCGTCAAAAACCTCGGCAAAGTCTTTGACCAGACCCTCAGTCTCTGCGTTAGAGATGCAGTTGATGCTGGTGACTTCCAGGCCGAGGGCATCAAACCAGTCTAGCCCTAGCCCCAGTCTAGCCCAAGACACGATGGACAGGGCAGACCTAGTGTCGATCTCCATGTCACATGGAGCTCCTTCAATGAGCACCATCAAAAGACTGGTACCCAGAGTGTCCAAAAGGCTACTCGACTCACTGCGTACACCTGAGAGACTACCAGGGAAACGACATTCCTGTGGTAGGCGTTGGCCGGTTCTGGATCGCTTTCAAGGATTTTTCGGGCCTGCTCTGACTGGTGGTGGTTGAAGGTCAGCGACCAAGCCTCCTAGGGCTAGACTGGTTTGATGCTCTCGGCCTGGAAGTCACCAGCATCAACTGCATCTCTAATGCAGAGACTGAGGGTCTGGGCAAAGACTTTGCTGAGGTTTTTGATGGCACTTTGGGTCAATATACAGGTACGCCCATTTCCTTTAGCCTTGATCCTCGTCGCCAGTGTTAAGTTGTGGGTGAACATATCAGACGACACAGCGATTCTTCAAACAGCTCTTGTTTATTCACAGGCCAGAACAGAACTGAACTGAAGGGTTCAGCCAGCCTGCTTATATAGAGCTCCACTAGAACGCAACAGTAACCATTTTCTGTAACCATCCAATCACTGACCATCACTTTCAATCCCTTATTTGCATATGTGGACCTGAGTGAAAACTATCTACAGTATCCCCCTGCTGGCCCAGGGTGAGAACTTCAGTACATAACAGAGAGAGAAGCCCCCTCTGCTGCACTCACACACGCACTCCAGCCCACCAGGAGGTTTGTGGTGTGGTGAACTGGCTTATACGCGAGTCAGTAAGTTTTCCCAGTTTTCTGTGATAAAATTTGGTGCCTCAGCTTATATTCGGGTTAGCTTATACTTGAGTATATACGGTGATTGTAATCATCACTATTACTATTACTGAATTTATTGTGCACCCATCACCAGCAGGTCCCAGGGTGGGTTACACCTATTCAAAATTCAGAACAGTTAAAACAAATGACGGGAATAGGGTGGGCTCTGAAAACACGCATCTCAGGTGTAAAAGATCAGGGTAAAGAGGAGCGTCTTCAGCATTCTCTGAAAGCTGTGTAGCAAAGAAGTCACACACCTCTCTGTGTGGAGGGAATCCCACAACTTAGGGGCTGCCACATAGGAGAAGGCATACCACTCAAACTTCTGAGGGAGGTGGAACTACCCAGAGGCCCCCTCTGTCTGTCTTAGCACCTGGGAGGGTCATTGGGGAATGAAGGTCCAGAGCTCACTGCGTGATGTTTAAAATAGTGAGCTCTCAGGCACTGCCAAAAGAGTTCCTGCATATGCTCTAGAAATTGCAAGTTGCCTGTTCCTGTGGCAGTGCCTCCTAGGGATAGGCAAATCTGTTAATTTCAGTTTCTCTTGTTTTCTCATGTTTCCAATCTTAGGCTCACTTTGCCACGTAGGTTGTGATTTTAAACAAGATAAAAGGTCCTCATGAAAATTCAATAGTATTTTAGTGGAAATTTCTCCTAATACACATTCTCCTAATATATTCTTGTATATAATTGCATTATATGCATTGTTTTGCAAAGCATTCCCCCCTCAAAAAATAATGCATTTCTGCATGTTATTTTCATTAATTTATGCATGTATATGTCCACTCAACCCTGTTATATGCCGTTTTCTACACATTACTTGCAAACTTAGGAAAAGTGCGTCAAAGCACAGCTGGGTTCCCATTTGTGTATTGTTTCCTAAAGTGTGAAATATGTAAATCTGTCTTTAAATGTCAACTGAATGGACTTTCTCCCTAGTTCCTCCTGCCCCATAGAAAGCTGCTCCTGAAAACAAGATGATGCTGAGACTTGACCTCCAATGGAGAACAAGGAGCTGCAACTGGGACAGCAGCAACAACAACAACAACATGAAGAGAAGGCCTGGGCCTAGCACATGCAGTTGGGTTTGTAGGCATGGCTAAGTCTCCTGGATTACAGTGAAATGGCATAAGTCATGAGACCTGTTCATCCCCCTGTGGTGTTTTGGAGAGTTCTTTCCATGGAGGAGCAAAGGCAGAAATGCAAAGAGAAGGATTCCAGCTTGAATGAGAAGGATGGAGGAAACTAAGGAACCCTGTCTGCTTATGTGGCTATAAAAGGCATTTCCAGGCTTATGCTGCTGGAGAGGAAAAGTACAGGAACTCTATTCAGTGTGGATTATGTTGTTACCTGCTGGATCCGTGTCACCAATTCTCACTTTGGCAGTTGGGTTGCTATACGGCCCTACACCACTTTTGCTGACGCAGGCAAACCGGAAGGATAACACCAAACCCCGAGGGAGATGCTCAGCAGTGTAGCAGCACTCTGAGATGTCGCTGGCCAGAGTCTTCCATTCACCATCTGGGCCGACAAAAGAGAAGAATAAAGTTTAGTATTTAAATACAGCGGGCTGCATGTAACAGTGTCATATTTTGACCAGATGGGCTTGGATTAGGATGCACAGGGAGGGAGATTTCCAGCTATTGCAGAAATGAATATTCTGTCTTCTATCACTTTAGACAGGTGCACTATTAAAGAGATGTGTGCGATCTCTCAAAAGCACAATATTCAGTCCTGCATCCATCCTTCTCCCCTCTCTATGGGATTTCATTTTTTTAAATGAATTTTATGTTACTTCAAGCTGTTTCCCAATATTTTGGCCAGTTGGCCTCCATATTGAGTCTTTTCTGAGCCTTTTCTGAGAAAATATTATGAAAATGATATATAGGTGGTACATGACCCCAGTCAAGCTTGCAAAAATATATCACTTGCCAGACAACAAGTGTTGGAAATGTAAGGAAACTGAAGGAACATTCTTTCACCTTTGGTGGACATGCCCAAAGGTTAAGGCTTTCTGGGAAATGATCTATAATGAGCTAAAAAAGGTATTCAAATATACCTTTCCTAAGAAACCAGAGGCCTTCCTTTTGGGCATTGTCGGCCAATTGGTGTTAAAGAAGGACTTCAAGCTGTTTCCTTGAAAGCAGCCTCATACTTTCTCAAGATTCGGAAAGGAACCAGATTGTTTTTAAAAGCCCCTCTCTGCCGAAGAGAACTGCAAAAGCTTAGAATGCAAATCCAGATTTCTCAGGAGTGCAGAGCTTTCATTATGGAAAGCGTTCCAGAGAATCCAGAGCAATATGATTGCACCACATTCACTTTCGCTTGTCCTGTTGTAGTCTCTTGTGCAACGTATTTTATAGGATTTGAAGCAACAAGCACCCCACCCTCAATTACTATCTGTTAGTAGAACAGGGGTGGGGGAAGCTATTGGCAAGGCTGGCTCTATCATGTTTGGCTTTTATCTAAACAGTTGTCAGGTGGGAGATGGAGCCAGCTTGTTTTCTCCAGCTCTGGAAGTGGCTTCAAGTTACAAGAAAGGAGATTCTGACTAAATATAGCTGATGGTAAGAGCTGTTCAACAGTGGAACAGTCTCCCCTGGGAGGTTATGGACTCTCCTTCATTGGAATTTAATTTTTATTTCCCCCAAAAAAAATTTTATTCATTTTATAAGACAAATAAACAACACAAACAGAGAAAACAAACAATACAAACAAATTCTTGTCTTATCCTTGTTTTTTCCTGAACATTGTTATGTGGGCTTCCCCAAGTCCCCCCTGTCTGATTTTCATTTTACCTCATCTTTAGCAGTTTACAGATATCATAATTTTTAATTTTTTATCACACTTACTTTTACCATAAAAATCTTCACATTTTATCCCTCACATACAATACTATTTTAAAATACACTATCGTCTACTTCTAACCCTACAGCCTATATCCACTTCCAAAGCTATTCTAAGATTTAAATATGAACATATTCCCCCCCCCCAAATATTCTTTAAACTTTTCCCAATCTTCTTCCACTGTCTCTTCTCTCTGGTCCCAGAGTCTCCCAGTCAGTTCGGCAAGTTCCATATAGTTTCTTCATTGGAATTTTAAGGCAGAGGTTGGATGGCCACCTGTCATGGATGCTTTAGCTGAGATTCCTGCATTGCTGGGGTTGGACTAGATGACCCTTGGGTCCCTTCCAACTCTAAGATTATATTATTTTATGGCTTGACCTTATGATACCTGTGTTGTGGCAGTGGATTAGACTGCTCCAGGTTATTTTATGATTCTGTAGTTGCGGTGGGGCCTGGGAGATGCCTCAGCAATGTTTCTAGAAAAGGTAAAGGTACCCATGACCGTTAGGTCCAGTCGCGGACGACTCTGGGGTTGCGGCGCTCATCTCGCTCTATAGGCCGAGAGAGCCGGCGTTTGTCCGCAGACAGCTTCCGGGTCATGTGGCCAGAATGACTAAGCTGCTTCTGGCGAACCAGAGCAGCGCACGGAAACGCCGTTTACCTTCCCGCTGGAGTGGTACCTATTTATCTACTTGCACTTTTGACATGCTTTCAAACTGCTGGGTTGGCAGGAGCTGGAACCGAGCAACGCGAGCTCACCCCATCATGGGGATTCGAACCACCGACCTTCTGATCGGCAAGTCCTAGGCTTCTGTGGTTTAACCCACAGCGCCACCTAGAAAGCTATACAAAGTACTATAAAGGCCATAAAGACTGACAACCCAATCAGTTGAATGGGAGCTCACCCCATTGCAGGGATTCGAACCGCTAACCTTTTGATCACCAAGCTATAGGCTCTGTGGTTTAGACCACAGCGCCACCCTGACAATGCAGGAAATACTTTCCTACAGAAACCACAGGCTGGATCCTAGAATCATAGCTGGAAGGGTCAGTTTGTACAAGGAAGCAGTTTGTACAATGAGTTCTCATTTGTTTACCATCTTTTTTGCACAGTACAGAGTAAGTAACGGGAGTGTTCAGTTCCACTGGCTTCCAGGCCAACTCCACTCCATCTTCAAGAACCTCAACAATATCAGGAGACGGTGGGTTCGAAGGTGTCTCTGTCAAAGTGGAAGACAAAATTTAAGTCTGTGACTGGTAGAATGAAGCCATCCACAGTGTAAACTTAGGACCAAACTTTAGCTCTTGTGCTTGATGGTGTAAGCACCCTGTGATATTCGGATGAAGGGTGGTATATCAGTTTAGTAAACAAACATCAACATCATAGATATTTAAAGCATACATAGCTGCCAAGAGGAAGGGAACTGAGTTTGATGCCTGTCAGGGAACTGACATCGGAGCCAGAGGCGGAGGGAAGGCTCTCAAGTGATGCTGGAGAGGGACCCAGCAGGGAGAGAGGCAGCTCATCAGCTGGGGAAGGAAATCAGTGCAACACCAGGGATAAAGGGGGGCAGATGGGGGAATCGGTGAGGGGGCTCCAGGACTCCTCGCCGGAGACCAGCGGGGAGAGCACGGGTCCTCCGCTACCCACGCCCTCCCTGCGCAGAAGACTTCCGCGCAGGGAGAGTAGGAGGAGACTTGGCATCAAACAACTTTTATTCTGGAAAAGGTTTAAGAAACGCCCACTGACGGATTCTGCTAGCGACTGAGGCAGCCACGAAGTGAAGGGCTATCCAGACAGGAAAGGTTTAACAAGGCAACTTAGCCAGGAGTGGCAGTAACTTACGCACGAGCAACCCATATTCATTACAATGCCCCATGCCACAAACCCAATGAAAATGCTCCCCTTACAACTACTATTTGCCCAAAGAAATTTCTCCCACCAGCAGAAGCTACCCTACTGTGCGACTACTGCTTTCAGTGAGGGGGCAATTTTCATTAGGATTTTGTCATGGGGAAAAGAGCTAACCCCATTTTCTATCACATGGTGCTGATAATGCTTGGATTGCCTCATCCACAGATCACAGCTCCTAATTTTATTGCAGAAACTAGATGCGCTGATTGCATGCCAATTAGTGGTAAATCCAATTTGGCTATCTTACGCCAGTGCTTGTTGCTTGTCGGTTATTTAGGAGGTAACAATCCCAAACACCCCAGGACTTGACAAACACATTGCCCAAGCTCATCTGAGGTGCTGCCTCTTTCTCCTTGCTGCAAGAGTCATACTAATTGCCTGAATGTTCTCAGGGTCTTTATGGAGGTATAGTCATGGACCTCCAGTCATAGCTTGTAGCTCAGCCTCCCATTTTGTTTTACTGGAGCTACTGGGAGGCTGGGGACAGTGAGAACAGGAGAGCTTTAGAGGTGTCATGCCAGCTTGCATTCCAAGATGGGACAAGACTTTTGTGAATGATTCCTGATAGACTGTGTTGATTCAGAGAAAGCAGAAAGGCTCTACAGTGGTACCTCAGGTTACATATGCTTCAGGTTACAGACCCTTCAGGTTACAGACTCTGCTAACCCAGAAATAGTACCTCGGGGTTAAGAATTCTGCTTCAGGATGAGAACAGAAATTGTGCTCCGGTGGTGCGGCGGTAGCGGGAGGCCCCATTAGCTAAAGTGGTGCTTCAGGTTAAGAACAGTTTTAGGTTAAGAACAGACCTCCGGAACGAATTAAGTACTTAACCTGAGGTACCACTGTATTTCTGAATGCTGTCCTACACAAAAAATATTGCTGCACATGGAAAGTTGGCATGTCAGAGAGAAAGCCGTGCTAGGACTTTCCTGCCAAAGATCAATTGGGAAATGCTACGCTACAAGTTCAAAGGATCAAAGGGGAAATAATTTGTTCCTTTACCTGCTTTCCTTATTACACAGGAGATGGAAACTGTGCCCTGGGCGTTGGTGGCTACACATGTATAAGTGCCAAAATCATTGGATGTGGCTGCTAATATTGTTAAAAGCTGGAAGTGTTTGAGCGTAGAGGAGATCAGGATCCTGTCCGTACTACGAATGGCTGCTCCATCTGGAAGGTGGAAATGAAATACACACACACACACACACACACACACACACACACACACATATATATATATATGAATGGGTCAAGGTTATGAAATCTTATGAAATCACAGAAAGAGGTACGTGAAGAATCTTGAGTAGAGTCATTACGTCAGCCCTAGAATGTAGGGTGCAGAGGGTGGGAGCGACTCTCCTCTAGAGTAGGCCTGGAAGCCATGAGATTTGAAAATAAATGGGAATCCTCCCTATCCCCTCTTGGTTCCTGGGTTCATAATAAAGGACGATTTCTTTCCCCTGGCTGGGATGGATGACAGTGCCTATAACCACTTGATAACAAAACAGCTATCCTTTTGAGCAGCCTTTCCTTTTATAGGCTCTAGATTTATTTAAATAGGAAATTTATAAGCTACTCGATCAAGCAGTTCTCCAAATGTTGTACAAATAAAATTGGAAGACTAATAACAGCTAAGATTCAGTCTAAGCGAAAACAAATATATGCATTATTATTATTATTATTATTATTATTATTATTATTATTATTATTATTATTATTAATAAAACTAAAATTAAAAACTAATAAAAATAAATCAAGAAGAATGAAAAAAGAGAAACCAGCAAATTGTTAAAAGACATATAAGTAATTACATTATAAGCCTGGGTAGGTTTGCCAAAACAAAAAGTTCAGGAGGTATCTAAAACAATATAGCAAAGGTACCTGCCTAATTGTGCATATTTCAGGTAGGGAAATTCTGGCTTCCCCTCCCACCTCATTCATTCACTACTCTCTTTCTCCCACCATTGAATCCCTGATCATGCACATGTAATGCCCATGTTGAAGTGTGGGAAGGGATTTGTGAAGAAAAGGGTCTAACAAATAGAGAAATGGTTCTGCCGTTCCCTCCTTGCTTTGCCCCAAACCATCCCTGTAACAGATTCATCACAGGTGGACAGGTGTGGAGGTTATATCACCTTTGAACCATTCAATGTTGGGTGATGAATGGGCAGATGTCCGGCAGGACAGCGTCAGAGACTGCCCCAAGGCAATGGTCTGGTCAGTGAGCTCTTCAGCAAAAGAAGGTGCTGAAAAGGAAGAGAACTTTAGAGAACACAGGTCAGTGAGGCAGGAAGCAGATACCTGAAATGCGTTGGGTTTTACCTTTTCTAGCACACATTTCTAAATCAACAGAGAGAACCAGAGGAGTAAGCCGCATTCTCTCCCATTTCCAGATCTCCAGGTTGCAATCCAGCAATCCTAGCTGGTCCTTTGTGTCGGTGCAATTTGTATGATGGCTAATTTAATAAAAGGGGACGCGGGTGGCTCTGTGGTCTAAACCACTGAGCCTCTTGAGCTTGTTGATCAGAAGGTCAGCTGTTCAAATCCTCGCAACGGGGTGAGCTCCCGTTGCTCTGTCCCAGCTGCTGCCAACCTAGCAGTTCAAAGCACGTCAAAGTGCAAGTAGATAACTAGGTACCGCTCTGGCGGGAAGGTAAACGGCGTTTCTGTGTGCTGCTTTGGTTTTGCCAGAAGCAGCTTAGTCATGCTTGCCGCATGACCCAGAAAAACTGTCTGCGGACAAACGTCAGCTCCCTCAGCCAGTAAAGCGAGATGAGCGCCGCAACCCCAGAGTCCTTCGCGACTGAACTGTCAGGGGTCCTTTAACTTTTACCTTTTTAATTTAATAAAGAAGCTTCAATCGTACAACGTTTCTACAGTTTTCATGCTGTGCTTCCCCAGGTTCTAGTTTTAATGCAACAAACAAACAAACAATGTGATAGTACCTTTCTCCTTTGTTTTGAGGCTTGGAAGAGTGAATGAAGGGAACCCTGTTTTCTTTTTCAATCCTCTAGAAGCCTCTGTCAAAGATGTTCTTTCTTGTAGCTCACCCTTCCGCTCCTCTGAGCCTGTTGAAAATGAAATGAACCACTGTAAAGACAACCAAGTGATGGGCGCTTTAGGCATTAGTTATTTAACTAGATATTTATATATACAGTGGACGCTCGGGTTGCGAATGTGATCCATGCAGGATGCACATTTGCAACCTGCAGCGTTCACAACCTGCAGTGGCGTGTCTGAGCATGCGCAGGTTGCAATTCAGAGCTTCTGTGCATGCGCAAGGCGCGATTTAGCGCTTCTGTGCATGCATGACCGCCGAAACCCAGAAGTAACCCGTTCCAGTACTTCCGGGTTTCAGCGGTCCATAACCTGAAAAAACACAACCTGAAGCATGTGTAACCCAAGGTATGACTATATACATTTTTAGAACAGACTGGATAGCTCAGTTGGTTAGAGCACGGTGCTGATTAACACCAAGGTTGCAGGTTTGATTCCTGTATGGCTCAGAGGCATTGCAGGTGCTTGGACTTTGATCAGGATCCCTTCCAGCTCTATAGTTCTATTATTCTGTGATTCTACATCATTGGCACCTGCCCTGAACTCATACGATGAGGCAGCCCCCCAAAAAACCCAATAGGGCCACTTAGGCCTTTGGGAAAGCCATGTAAAATGGTGTACATAATTGCATGCTTGAGTGAAGATGAAGAAGGAATTGTCCTACTCCAGCCACTGCCTTTTCAGTTACTGTGCTTAATCACAAGGTGTGTTTGGGTCTTTGTAGGATATAGTTAAATGTCTAGTGAAGGTGGTCTTCAGAGTAACATTTTAGGGTTGCTATAGCAGGTTCTCAGATACCTGGTAACTTCTCATGGTCACCTCTCACTGAGCCAGGTCTTCAGACCTCCTTTACCCTGCGCTTAAGAAAGGAAACATGCACACATATAAAATTATTACCTTCCCTGCTTTCCTGATCAGAAGATGACTTTCTCGTCAACATTCTTGAGAGGTGGGTGACTGATGCTTTTACCTTCTTCTTTAGACTTTGCTCTACCAACTCCATGGACTGAGATCTGACAAAGGGCTTGAAGAGCCCCACTTTGTCTTGTAAAGATCTCCTCCGCTGTTTGGCTGGGTCTTCCAGGAGACCATAGATTTGTTGAGACCCTGCTGGTATGTTACCTTCTGAATCAGACCTATTTCCTAGCCGGGGTGCTTTGGCTTCTTTTGGCTCTACGTCCAACTCAGGTGGAGTTTTCTCTTCATCTCTGGGAGCTTCCTGTACAGCCTCACCTTTCAAGTTATCATCCCTGGCACATATTTTTTTATCCTGATGTGCATGAGATTTCAATCCCGGTAGCAACTTTGCTTTTTCGCCCATAGGCAAACGTCTTTTGCTGGGTAGATTCTCAGGGGCTTTTCTGAAGCTAAGGAACTCAAATGGGAAGTACACAATGTCATAGAGTTCATACAGGTTGAGAAAGGCAGGCTCCACCTCAGAGATGTCAAATTTTGCTGTCTTGCTATCAGGACGAGGCATGTCCTCTGAGAGGTCCTGAATCTGTACTAAGCGGATTTCGCACATTTGGTCACTTCTTTGGCTGTCACAGTAATAGGAGAATCTGTCCCCAAACCCAGAACTACCAAAATGAGATACCATGGGCATTTCTGCGCCTACATAACCCATGCCTTCGAAAGGGGGAGACATCCTGGCTTTCTTGCCCATGGAAGGTAGCACACTGAAGTACTCTTCTTCCCCAGGATATATAATATCTACTTCTGAGGGATCTGCTAAGCCAATGCCCCCTTCTCTTTTTCCTCTCCGAACAAGGTATCTGGTGGCCGGTCTTACTGATTGCCCAGGTGAGCCTGGGTAGAACACCTCCCTGGATGGAGAAATGTGTCTTCTGGATCCCTCTGGATCAGAAACGGACTCTGCTAAAGCAGTCATCTCTTTTGACAGGCAAACCATCTCATCAACTAAGTACTCCAGGGCTTCAGCCTCTGTGTCACTATAAATAGCAGGTTTCTGATGATGAACATGTCCTCTGGTTCTTCCTTGTCCAATGGAATATGGGGTTTCCTTTTGAGTAACCGGGATTTCTCCCCCAGAGGCTGAAAACGGCACAACTCTTGCTTGGGAGAAACCTGAAACAGATGGCTCTTGGTCTTTCTGGAATACAGACTCGTCCTCACTGGAAGCAAGTTGTGTACAATAAATGAGTTCTCGTTTTTCCGGTTCAGAGAGAGAAATTGGAATAGCTTTGCCTTGTGAAGCCATTAGGATTTGCCTCTCTCCAGGAAAGGCATCAAGCTTTCTCTTTCCTGGGGCAAAATGTTTCTGCTGTAGGTGTTTATGGTGTTCCCCCTCATGGATCAATGCTTGGACGGTATCTGCTTGTTGAGAAGGCTCTCTTATCTCACCAGGAGCAGGAACTGCTTTGCTGTGAATGAAGGACTTAGGAGGCTTTTGGCTTTCTCCATGAGAGACTGATATAGAAGCAGGCAAAGTCTCTAAGCCAGCAGAAACATCACCTTCTCGAACAGGAACTTTCATCTCACTGTGCATGGGAGGTGTTTGGTATGAATGCTTAGGCTTAGTGTTTGAAACTGGGGCAGCTTTCGCTTGAGAAATAGTTAAACTAGCTGTGCCTTTGCCCTTTAATGCAGCCGATTTCGCCTGGCTGAGTGCTGATGGTTTCTGTGGCAGAATCTGCTGCTCTTTCCCTCCAGGGATGGATACAGCTGCCTGTGGGCCCGGAAGACTTGAGCTTTTACTCTCCAGTAGAACTTCTGAAGGCTTATGATGTAAAACCAAAGAGCCTTCCACCACTGGCATAGTCTGCAAGACCTCTGGGCTTTTGCCCTTTGTCTTAACAACTTGTTGAATTTGCTGACCCTGAAGAGAAGGAACTTGAGGCAACTGGTCTCCACTTTTAAATGCCCCCTGAAGAACGGCAGGTCCTTCTTTGCCCTGGACAGAAGACAGCATTGTATTATGAGGGAGGCCTTTCCCCTTCCCACTGTCTTGGGAGACCAGTGGGGCTGTTTCTGGCGGAGTGACTCTCAAATCTGAGCTCTCTCCCTTTGGAAGAACAGGAACCGTGTCCTTGCAAAGAGGAGCTTTGAATGTCTGAGGTAATCGCCGTTCCTCACTTTCACCCTTTGGGGCTAAATCTGACTGCTGAGCAGTTAGAGCCAAGTCTTCCCTTCCTAGGGTAGATGTTCCCGGCTTTGTTGAAAGAGGTAGCCCTGGTTTCTGAAGCAGACCCTCTCCTTTTTCAGATGGCGGTGTTGAAATCAACGCCTTCTCTTGCTGCTGAGCAGCCAAAGACGAGCTGTGCCCCTCACCACGTTGTGCAAATGGCACTTCACCCTTCACAATTTTCTTTGAGCCTTCCTTTGCCGAAGTCTTTTCTGAGCCCTTTTCGCTGCAAGCCTCAAAAGCACTGCCCTCGGGAATTAAGTCGCTCTCTTCTTCCTCAATGTACTGCTCCTCAGCAAAGCTTGTCGCTCTCATCTTGTAGTCATCCAGCGACCGGCTTCTGCTGGAAACTTGAAAAGTAACTCGCGGCGATTTCTGCGCAGTGTCAAAAGAAGCCGATTTGGTCATCAGAGGACCAGCTCCGCCTTCTCTGCCCCACTCGGTTTCTTCATCCCCAGACAATCCTCCCTCTCCCAATTCGAACTGTTCTAGAAGGGGTTCACGGAGGCCACTTAAAGCTGATTTTGAATAGCCGGCTTTCCTATAGGTTCTCTTTGCTCTTTCTAAATGCTTCCTGTGCTCTTTGCCTGGTGATGAAGGCACATCGGCAAGACTCTCAGAAGGCTGGCTGTAGAAAGTACTTTTTATGACGCTATGTCTGGGGACGCATCCAGGGGATCTTCCTGCTTCGGTGCTTTCAATTTCCCCTTCTCCGGGTACCAGTAAACCGGCTTTATCTTGCGAAGAAGCTGTGTCAAACGTTGGTCCCCGAGGCATTAATTCTTCACTTTCTTGGCGTGTCCGATCACCCTGCTGCCTCTTCGCTGAAGCCTGTTTAGGTTTTGTAAGCAGCGGTGGCAGCGAGGATTCAGAATTCTTAGCCTCTGCTATGGACTCCTGGCATTCTGGGTAATCTGATCCCTCAAGCACAGATAAGTGAAGTCCAGGCGTAGGGCCAAAGTGCCTTCTTCCCGTGGAGGCCGAAATCTCATTGTCTGAAGATGATCCACTGGTGCTTGATGAGCTGCTCTCTTCCATCAGGTGTCGGGAGATGCCTAGAGAGGTGGTCTTTTGAGTTTTCTCCAGGATTTCTGGGATGGGTCTCATCACCAGCACAGATTTATAGCTCATAAGAGAACGCTGAGCAGTGGAATAAAACACAAGGCAAAGGGGTTAAAGCAACTGAGAGGAGAAAACTAGTTAAGACACAGCAAGAAGCTCTAATGGATGCTCAGAAGAACTTCTTGGGAAACAGAATTTCTGATCAGTGCACATTAGCCTGCAGCAGTTTTAATGGGTTTGGTGTTTGTTTGTTTTTTTGCAAATAAGGAAACTATATAGTGAACCAATGGCAATCAAAGTCTGTTATTTGCAATCTCATGTTGAGCTTCTTTTGCGTATAATATTCTGTGATGGCTCCCCGTTTGTGGAATGCTCTCCCCCTAGAACGCTCACCTGGCAACTTCACTACATATATTTAGGCGCTAGGAGAAAATGTTTCTCTTTAACATAGCCTTTGGCTGATGAAGGGAACGCAGTGGATGTAGCCTACCTTGATTTCAGCAAGGCATTTGACAAGGTGCCCCATGATATTCTTGTAAAGAAGCTGGTAAAATGCAGTCTTGACTATGCTACCACTCAGTGGATTTGTAACTGGCTGACTGACCGAACCCAAAGGGTGCTCATCAATGGTTCCTCTTCATCCTGGAGAAGAGTGACTAGTGGGGTGCCACAGGGTTCTGTCTTGGGCCCGGTCTTATTCAACATCTTTATCAACGACTTGGATGATGGACTCAAGGGCATCCTGATCAAATTTGCAGATGACACCAAACTGGGAGGGGTGGCTAACACCCCAGAGGACAGGATCACACTTCAAAACGACCTTGACAGATTAGAGAACTGGGCCAAAACAAACAAGATGAACTTTAACAGGGAGAAATGTAAAGTATTGCACTTGGGCAAAAAAAATGAGTGGCACAAATACAAGATGGGTGACACCTGGCTTGAGAGCAGTACATGTGAAAAGGATCTAGGAGTCTTGGCTGACCACAAACTTGACATGAGCCAACAGTGTGACGCGGCAGCTAAAAAAGTCAATGCAATTCTGGGCTGCATCAATAGGAGTATAGCATCTAGATCAAGGGAAGTAATAGTGCCACTGTATTCTGCACTGGTTAGACCTCACCTGGAGTACTGTGTCCAGTTCTGGGCACCACAATTCAAGAAGGACACTGACAAATTGGAACGTGTCCAGAGGAGGGCAACCAAAATGGTCAAAGGCCTGGAAACGATGCCTTATGAGGAACGGCTAAGGGAGCTGGGCATGTTTAGCCTGGAGAAGAGGAGGTTAAGGGGTGATATGATAGCCATGTTCAAATATATAAAAGGATGTCATATAGAGGAGGGAGAAAGGTTGTTTTCTGCTGCTCCAGAGAAGCGGACACGGAGCAATGGCTCCAAACTACAAGAAAGAAGATTCCACCTAAACATTAGGAAGAACTTCCTGACAGTAAGAGCTGTTCGACAGTGGAATTTGCTGCCAAGGAGTGTGGTGGAGTCTCCTTCTTTGGAGGTCTTTAAGCAGAGGCTTGACAACCATATGTCAGGAGTGCTCTGATGGTGTTTCCTGCTTGGCAGGGGGTTGGACTCGATGGCCCTTGTGGTCTCTTCCAACTCTATGATTCTATGATTAACATTCTATGTCCTTTTAAATGTGTTTGTGGGAGGAGGGCTTTTGTTCTGTTTTTGTTTTTATTACATAATTTGTGTTCTCATTTTATATTTTTGTGTTGTGAACCACCCTGTGATCTCTGGATGAAGAGTGGTATACAAAATAATAATAATAATAATAATAATAATAATAATAATAATAATAATAATAATAATAATAATGATGATGTTTTTCTTAGGTGTGCAGCTAAGATTTTTTTAACATGTACTGCTAAGTTGTAATGTGTAAATATGAGAAAAGGGCAGTTGGAAACACATATGTTAGAAAGAAAAACAGATCTCCTGAACTGCAGGTTCTGCAATTCTCTAGAAACTGAATAAGGAACAAAAACATGTTGAAGCACAGTCCAGTGGCTGGGCTGGAGCCTACTAACCTGCCATTTGCTTCGGGACACAAAAAATTTGAGCTGCTTTGTATCTATGAAGTGAGCTTCTTCAAGTGGGAGGTTATGCTGTAAAGGGGAGGGAAGGAATAAATTAACATAAATATAAACATTAAAATGGCAATTTACAAAGAATCTGGCATCACGTGTTTCAGAAGAGTGACTTTCTTTTGCCAGAAAACACTAGCACTGATGGTTAAGGGTCCATCTATTGAGCAGGGAACTTATGAGGGCTTACCATAAACCATGTGTGGGAGAGACACGCCATAGCACTAGGCCTTGCCCTGGGAAGAGAGAAAAACAGGTTTCAGCTTGTGTGTCATGGTATGGTCCTGTCTACCAACAATAGTGAAGGTGAGCCAGAAACTACAACTAATCCAGAATGCGGCAGCTAGACTGGTGACTGGGAGCGGCCGCCGAGACCATATAACACCGGTCTTGAAAGACCTACATTGGCTCCCAGTAGGTTTCCAAGCACAATTCAAAGTGTTGATGCTGACCTTTAAAGCCCTAAACGGCCTCAGTCCAGTATACCTGAAGGAGCGTCTCCACCTCCATCGTTCAGCCCAGACACTGAGGTCCAGCGCTGAGGGCCTCCCTCACTGCGAGAAGCCAAGTTACAGGGAACCAGGCAGAGGGCCTTCTCGGTGGTGGCACCCACCCTGTGGAATGCCCTCACATCAGATGTCGAAGAGAAAAAATAACTACCAAACTTTTAGAAGACATCTGAAGGCAGCCCTGTTTAGGGAAGCTTTTAATGTTTAATAGGTTATTGTATTTTAGTGTTTTGTTGGAAGCCGCCCAGAGTGGCTGGGGAAACCCAGCCAGATGGGCGGGGCATAAATAATAAATGATGATGATGATGGTGATGATTAACAGCCAAGAATCCTGGTTTGCTTAGATGAATTGTTCTACTGTGGCAGCTGGTGAGCCTAACTGTGCTACTCTGCAGCTACTTGCTGTGCCTGAATGGCTATGATTATAAGAGCTGGAGAACTGACACACACCCCCCCCTTGAATTAAAATTAAAAATAAAAAGAATACTCACTCTGGGGACGGTTGCAGTATTGTTCTGATAAAATCCTGTGCTTCTTTGCTCAGATGCACAAAATCAGGAATATCCCATGAAACGGTTCCATTCTGAATATTTAGGAGGGTTGCTCTGTCATTTTCCCCAGCAAATGGAGACTTGCATGTCAAGCTAATTTTTTGAAATGAAATGTAGACATTTTAAACATAGATCCCCACCTTCCGGGTAATAACAATGGAGGGGAAACAGTACAGCCCTGACCCAGAGATCTGTACATGTATGTATGTATCACCCTTGTATTTAATCCCCTTTGCGGTTAAAAAATCAAACTTCCTTGATGAACTAGAAATGCTCTGGGACCTTCATTGACCTTAGAATTCATTTATGTTCACAGTGGCCAGATAGGACACAGGTCATTCCACATCAAATCAACGCAAAAAGCAAGGGTTTCGTCACCCACCATCTCAGATTTCGATGAAATTTGGTGTACACCCTTCCCTTATGGTTGAAGGAAACTCCTTAAATTTTCCCCCTCTATCTCAAACGGTTTTAATTTTATAGCACTTCAAAGTTTCGTGAAATCTGTGTTTCTGTCCCTCTTGAGATCCTCAGCCTTATGTACATTCCCCCCCCCCCTCCATAACCAATGATCAGATCTCTTGGAAATTTTACACAGAGCTCAATAACACGACGAGGAGTCCTGCTGGCCTAGCCGTGATGATTCTTGCGCAATACCATTTCCTCATATGCTTGGTATTGTACAACTTCCACAGACAATAACTGGCAGGAGATACTTCTTTCCCAACGAGTGTATGGCATTGATGGAAGAAAAAATGAAAAACTTACAGGTGATATTGAGGCTACACCTGTAGGGGGTTTCTTTCTACCATAAGGGAAAGGTGTACACCAAGTTTCATCAAAATCCAAGATGGTGGGTGACACGACTGCGTTAAACATAACCACAGGTTAGGTACCAATAAACCATCCAAGTATGATGTTGCTCACATAGTATAGGACTCAATTCTGGGTCACTTATTTTCAGCATAAAAGTATCTAGAATTTTTAGCCAGCTTTTCAATTCCTAACTACTTATTTATAAATAAAGAAAATAAATAGAAACAAAAATTTGAAGAGAAGTGTCATTTTCACGGCTTTAAGTTCCAGCTAATCACAATGACTTAATTTTCACCCACCTTCCAATACCAGATTGTATGTTTAGTTATTAATTTTTGCAATATTGCTTGTGTCCAGACACCAGTTTTATTCCAAGACACCTGACTAGGTTACTAGATGAATTTATACTAAAATTCAATTCTATATTCCTTTAATAAAGAAGATCATTTAATGGTAACAAGCTCTGACTTTGGCCAATTTATTTTATATTCTGATATAAGACCATATTTTTCTATACTATAAAATGACAAAGGTGTATCCACATATAATGCTATTTTAATTTAAAGTGCTTACCTTAAATAGCAAATAACACCAACAGGCCTAAAAGGGGGAGAAAGATGTGTATCAGCAAAAGATTTCAATTCGCATATAATATGTTTTGACAATTTCATTATGTTAATGTGGTGATCATCTAAATGACCATGTGGGTAGACCCTGCAGCAATCATATTAATGGTTGACCTAACAACAACTATGTCACGATCTTAGAACTTTCTTGATAACAAATCCAATACATATGGGTTGAGCCAATAATTTGGGACACAACCATGAATGTAATGTAGGTCCAGAAACAGCTTGGACAGAAGCCCTTTAAGGAATTCAAATAGTGTATTATTGAGATGAGGCTGGCATATTAAGAACGGTGTTGTTTGACATGGGTGGACGGCTTCACAGCAAAATCCTTATTTTGCTTATTTTCTTATTTTGGAGGGTGGGTGGACTCCAGCCCCCTGGTCACTCTGATTGCCTCTTTCTTCAATTTTCCCACTTCTGCACATGCTTCCTGGATGCAGAAACCAGACATGGGCACAATATGCCAAGTGTGGCTGCACCTCAGGAAACACTGCCCTGAGCAGGCTTTGCTTGCCCTTCCCTTCCTAACTGGCCAGGATCACCATGGTGACCTGTACAGGAAACTTTGCCCTCCATCTAGATTAGCTTTGGTTGCCCTCAGTGATATCAACATGTGGCCCAGTCTACAAAGTCCCACCACATCAACCCAGTCCCCATCTCTGGCCGGCTAGGAGCATGTACTGAAGGGGACGGAACACTTAAGCAAGAAGACTTAAATGTCAATGAAATAGCAACAGATTCAGGAAACGACTTCAACATTCATGGAAAATGTTGGATGCTTTCTGGCACAGGATTTTTTCAGGGAATACTTGGGACTCCCTCAAAGCACTACTTTCACCTGGTTGTCATTCAGTGGAGTCCTAAGGAGTCTTTGTTAGATTTCTGTTATGCCACTGTGCAGTTTTTGGAGTCACAAGACTCTGTTGACATTCCAGACTGTTGGAAGTCTCACGGGAGATGGGAGACAGATGTTGATGTTACTGGTTTCCCGTTTCTTTGTTCCAGTTGTTCACTGACTCTCACAGAGAGCAGATGCATATTCTTTTCTGTCCTGCGTAGTTAGAAATAAACGTAGCAATGTAGCATATATTTCTCGTCCTTCTGCTGTTTGGATACTCTGCATAATGGGAACATGCCTGAAGCTTCATTAAAGGCTTAGGTCGTTAATCACCGTCGGAGGAGAACCTGATGGATTCCGAAGAATGTCCAAGGAGGAGAGCTATTTCAGCTCGGTCGAACGGAACCTCCGACAGTCTTCACAGACTGACAGCACCCTGTTCTTTCTTCTACCCCACTGTGCCAGTCCTAGTAGCCAGGAGAAGCCCAAGGGCCAACTGCAACCTGCTCTGTCATACAGAAGAATCCATGCCCTTAACCTAAGCCAGACAGCCCTTTTCCCTTTGGGATTCAAAGTTTGCCTGTCTCTTGTGCCCTACCTCCTATGTTGTATCTTGTCCAAGTTGTCTTATTCTAACAAACCATCCTCACCCAGCAGAAACAAAATATAGAAGCAGAACGAGCTCCACCCCTACAATCTGCCCAATAACAGCCAGGGTCCTTAGACAGCTCCACCCTCCTCTGCCCACCACCAGCACAGCCAAGCACTGGGAGTTTCAGGCAAATCAATCAGCCTGGTTGTTACAAATCAGACATGTTTAGTCGTTTAGTCGTGTCCGACTCTTCGTGACCCCATGGACCAGAGCACGCCAGGCACATCTGTCTTCCACTGCCTCCCACAGTTTGGTCAGACTCATGTTGGTAGCTTCGAGAACACTGTCCAACCATCTTGTCCTCTGTCATCCCCTTCTGCTTGTGCCCTCCATCTTTCCCAACATCAGGGTCTTTTCCAGGGAGTCTTCTCTTATGAAGTGGCCAAAGTATTGGAGCTTCAGCTTCAGGATCTGTCCTTCCAGTGAGCACTCAGGGCTGATTTCCTTCAGAATGGAGAGGTTTGATCTTCTTGCAGTCCATGGGACTCTCAAGAGTCTCCTCCAGCACCATAATTCAAAAGCATCAATTCTTCGGTGATCAGCCTTCTTTATGGTCCAGCTCTCACTTCCATACATCACTACTGGGAAAACCATAGCTTTAACTATACGGGCGTTTGTCGGCAAGGTGAAGTCTCTGCTTTTTAAGATGCTGTCTAGGTTTGTCATTGCTTTTCTCCCAAGAAGCAGGCGTCTTTTAATTTTGTGACTGCTGTCACCATCTGCAGTGATCATGGAGCCCAAGAAAGTAAAATCTCTCACTGCCTCCATTTCTTTCCCTTCTATTTGCTAGGAGGTGATGGGACCAGTGGCCATGATGTTAGTTTTTTTTAGATGTTGAGCTTCAGATCATATTTTGCGCTCTCCTCTTTCACCCTCATTAAAAGGTTATTTAATTCCTCCTCACTTTCTGCCATCAAGGTTGTGTCATCTGCATATATGAGGTTGTTGATATTCCTTTTGGCAATAAACTAGAACAGCCATTTAGTTGTCTCAGGTCTGCCCCATGAGGCAAGAGACAGGACCTAATTTTTTTACATCAAAGGAGCATATACAAGTGAGGAGAGCTGAGCTTTCTCTGTTCCTTGGCCTTAATCTGTGCATTCATTCACCCTCCTGGTACCAGAGCCAGGCTAGAAGAAAAAGTGCCTGAGGTGCTTGAGTGTGAGGTGAGAGAAAGTTCAGTTCTCCTCATCCACACAAGCCTCTTTGGGGAAGGGGGGATAACTAGATGCAACTAGATAATGCAAGTGCAGCAATCTGAACATTTGACAGCGCTATAAAAATGCTCAATGGCTGCTAGTCATTCCACTACCTCCAGTTTGCTCTTCAACTGCCTTAGAGCCCTACATATATTTCCATTTAAAAGCAAGCAAACAAAGAAACAGCCCAAGGGGGAAAATATATTTTACCAGATGTCGGATGCTGTCGATACGGGTGACTGGGAGAGAATTTCAGGTGAGACAAATTCCGGAGACCCATATTTACTGTACTGAGGCTCAGATGGGTTTATCTTTTGAGCGAATCCAAAATCACAGATTTTAATGTCATCTCTGTCGTCATAAACCATCAAGATGTTTGCAGGCTGTTGAAGCAAAGAGAAGAGTGTTTTATGCAGAGGAGGCTAGGAGATACCACCCGTAAAACAAGCAAGGCTCCTCTCTCTTGTAGTATCAACCCGTACTTGAAAGAGCACCCCAAATGACTTCCTGTTCAGACCCTAGTCTTCAGCTGAGTGCGGTCCCACCCTGCTTAACATGAGCCAATGGCCTTGCCCAGCTCCAGGAACTCTGAGGTGTCAGCAGGCCTCCAGGAATAAGCCCCCCAACAATGACAGAGTGGTATCTCAGTTAGCATGGGGTGAGGCTCTGTGTGTGTTTCATTGGAGTCTTAGAGGTGTGTAGCCCAGGGAATCTGAAACTCTTGGCTGAACCTCAGGAATGCAAGGAAGAAGGGTGTGGAGAGGTCCTGCACCTCTGGGATCTTTCTCATAGGAATATGGGAATATGCCTTCTACTGAAGCTCAGGTCATTGGTCCATAGAATCATAGAATCATAGAATTGGAAGAGACCACAAGGACCATCGAGTCCAACCCCCTGCCAAGCAGGAAACACCATCAGAGCACTCCTGACATATGGTTGCCAAGCCTCTGCTTAAAGACCTCCAAAGTAGGAGACTCCACCACACTCCTTGGCAGCAAATTCCACTGTCAAACAGCTCTTACTGTCAGGAAGTTCTTCCTAATGTTTAGGTGGAATCTTCTTTCTTGTAGTTTGGAGCCATTGCTCCGTGTCCGCTTCTCTGGAGCAGCAGAAAACAACCTTTCTCCCTCCTCTATATGACATCCTTTCATATATTTGAACATGGCTATCATATCACCCCTTAACCTCCTCTTCTCCAGGCTAAACATGCCCAGCTCCCTTAGCCGTTCCTCATAAGGCATCGTTTCCAGGCCTTTGACCATTTTGGTTGCCCTCCTCTGGACACGTTCCAGTTTGTCAGTGTCCTTCTTGAACTGTGGTGCCCAGAACTGGACACAGTACTCCAGGTGAGGTCTGACCAGAGCAGAATACAGTGGCACTATTACTTCCCTTGATCTAGATGCTATACTCCTATTGATGCAGCCCAGAATTGCATTGGCTTTTTTAGCTGCCGTGTCACACTGTTGGCTCATGTCAAGTTTGTGGTCAACCAAGACTCCTAGATCCTTTTCACATGTACTGCTCTCAAGCCAGGTGTCACCCATCAAGGTGTCCATCTAGCAGAGAATCAACTGCATGGATTGGCAGCAGCTCTCCAGAGTTTCATTCTTCTGCAGCCCTCTCTGGAGAATCTGAATCTGAGACCTTTTGCATGAAAAGCAGGTGCCCTCTCACTGAATTACGGTCCTTCTCCTCCCTGCCTACCCTTCAGGCCCTTGGCAGAACCCAGGGACTTTATCCTGTCTTTGCAGCTTCTGGAAAAATATCAAACCCAAATGTTATAATGTGCTTGTTTTTCAGCAGGAATCTACAGGTGAAACTCGGAAAATTAGAATATCATGGAAAAGTTCATTTATTTCAGTAATTCAACTTAAAAGGTGAAACTAACATATGAGATAGACTCATGACATGCAAAGCAAGATATGTCAAGCTTTTATTTGTTATAATTGTGATATTATAGCGTACAGCTGATGAAAACCCCAAATTAACAATCTCAGAAAATTAGAATATTAAATGAAATCAGCAAAACAAGGGCTGCAAATAGAGCAATATTGGACCTCTGAGAAGTAGAAGCATGTTTCACCTGTATACTCAGAGCAGAGCATCCCCACACAGTCAAATTGTCAAAAAAACCAATAACCAAACTTGGCTTCATAGAAAACTTCCCAGATTCTCCGAAGCAATTCATAAATGATGCAGCGAACCGAACATGCAGCTCTTTTTAAACGTTACCTTAATATCCAAATGAAGCACTTTATTCTTATGGAGATATTCAATCCCTTCTAAAAGTTGTCTGAAGTAGAACTTGACCTGCAAGTTGGAGAGAGGGGGAAATGTAAGGTTATCAGTGGATTTATCTAGATGCCACAAGTATATCTCTGATTTCAGAACTGTTGTGGGATACAACAATAGTATCTGGACTAAAAACCCTACATCCCTCCCAAAAGAAACACAAAGAAGGAGCTTCACCTCTGCTTCAGTAACCACATTCTTCCTGAACAACCGGTCCAGAAGTTCTTCATTGGAGCATCTAACACACTAAGGAACACAACATCCTTTTTGTTATGGAGCAATAAAAAGCAACTGATCAATTATTCTCTGGCCCCAAACATCTCTTGAGTTTCTAGTACAAATATACTTACTTAATTGTGTGTGTGTGTGTGTGTGTGTGTGTGTGTGTGTGTGAGAGAGAGAGAGAGAGAGAGAGAGAGAGAGGTGTCAATGTAATTATTATGTTATTAACCCACAAATAATGTGTAGCTGATAACAGAACAATTCTAGAAATAATTAGTGGGTGGGAATTAATCATAATTACAATCATAATAATTTATTTTTTGTGCCCCACCCATGCTTAGCAGCTTCCAACAGAATAAACGGAAACACAACAACAAAAACAACAGAACAGAACGTGATACATTAAAAGCGTACAGAACTGCTTTCAGATGTCTATGGAAGGTGTCATATAATTATTTATCTCTTTGACATCTGACAGGAGCGCATTCCACAGGGTGGGCGCCACTACCGAGAAGGCCTTCTGCCTGGTTCCCTGTAGTTTCACTTCTTGCAGTGAGGGAACCGCCAGAAGGCCTTCAGAGCTGGATCTCAGTGTCCGGGCTGAACGATGGGGGTGGAGATGCTCCTTCAGGTATACAGGACCAAGGCCGTTTAGGGCTTTAAAGGTCAACACCAACACGTTGAATTGTGCTTGGAAATGTACTGGGACCCAGGTTGTTTATTGTTAGAGTATTGCTAAGGTTGTTTTACTGTTCATGAGGCTGATGTGTTGTTTTTGTTCTTCCATAAGTTTTATGTTATATGAAATATTATACAACTCCCACCTTTTTTCTGTGGCACCATGTATGTGCAGACCACATGTGCTGACCAGGCCTCCCAACCCAGCCTCCGTGGGATTGTGACGGGGGACAGTGCCTGGCCACAATGCCACCTACCCAATTGAGGGGTAAACAGACGTCTCAAATAAAGACACCTCAGAGGGAGTATGAAATGTAATCTGAAGCCTCAAAATCACAACTTAGCACAGAGTTCTGTTCTGTCATCTCTAGCTTGAACTGGAATAGTTTTTGGGTTTTGTTTTTTTAAAAAAACCACAATACATATCTGTCAGGGAACTGCCATCCATTCAGGAGGGAGAGAGGAAAAACCGAATGGAGTACAGAGAGCCTCCAAGGATCAGGGGATGCAGCTCCTCCTCAACGGAGGAGAGTAACCACGCCTCCAGGGGAGAGGAGCTGCAGGGCTCGGAGGAGGCGAGGCGGTGCCAGGAGACCTTGCCTGGGCAAAGTGGGGAGGAGAGGGGTCCTCCGTTACCCATGCCCTCCTTACGCAGTAACCTTCCGCGCAGAGAGGGGAGGCACAGACTGGCCGTCAAGAAATTACTTTGCTGGGGAAAGTTTAAGGGCCACCCACTCACGGATTCTGCCAGTGAATGAGCCAGCCATGGGAGAGTGGCGCTCTGGACAGATAAAGTCTGTTTTTGCAGCTAAAGCAAGGCTTTACAGCTGAGTAGGCAGGTAACTGCCTGCTTGCTCTCGAGCAACCACTTGGAACCATTACAATATCAATGCTAGAAGTTTGCATTATCTGCTACACATTATTTGTGAATGTTCACTGCAAATAACATAACTGCCACTGACTGTACTCCCTGCACTTCATTTCCCTTTGGCACCAACACATGTGCCTATAGTACCATAAAATGTGACGCAAAGGATTCTTCCATAATAAATGTGTTAGTTTTTAAGGCGCCTTGCTTTAAAATAATTAATTAATTAACAATGCCAAAAAAATAAGTAAACAACGCCAAAGCATATTTGGCAATGACACAAATACTGTGCGCATTTTTTTGTTTTGATTCCAGGTTTGACGTTCAGGTTCATTGCACTGTCTTCAAAGAGCCTGCACCAGTGCTGAACACCAGCTCTCTTCATCATCTTACACAACCGCAAGCAGTGTTAACATACATTCCCCCTCCAGGATTCAGAAAAAAAAAAAAAGGATACAGCTCCAAAATCAGAATCAAGGTTTTCCGTGTTTCAAACTGATCCAGAAGCTGGGTGATCCTGTCATGGGACACTGTGGCTAGGATATCCCTCTCCTGATAGGCTTGATCCCTTGTTTTGCTTCGCAGGGCGATAAATTTGGCTGCACATGACACTCGGTTGCCTTTGTGGACCACTCTTTTAATCAATCCAAAGGAACCCCTGTGAAAAATTTTTTAAAAACAAACAAGACAGGCTGATTCAAATCTCCAATCTGTGGCAGAAGCAACTTTCCTATTGAGTTCTTTCCCATGCCTCAGACACCCACACAAAACAATAATTATGACCCAAGTGGAATATCAAGTGAAAAATAGTTTTTACCTTCCTATTTCTTGTTTAACCTCATAAAAAGAATGAAGCTTTCTTCTATTGCTCTGTTTCTTTGCCTCTTGGCTTTTCTTATCTGTAGCAATTCAAACAACAAGAACATGTAAAGTAGCGGGCCTCCACACGATCACGCTCTTGCATCACTTCTCCTTTGCTGAACACATTTCACGCATCATACATTCCATCACTTTTGTGAGGGGTGGTATCCAAAACACTGCATTTTATATGTGGGAAAGTGATTATGATGTCATCACGAAGGGGCACCATTCTTTGGAGTTATGTCGTTTGTAAAAAACAAAAGCACTTAAACAATCAGATCTGTTTTAATAACCCTACAAGCAAGAATAATCCTATGAGATAGGACAACATGGTTATCTCCAAATTTCAGATGGTCACAAGACATTTTGGAGGAGGCAATTTGAGGCAGAAGAATGGAAAGTCTGTTGAGACACTGCATGCCACTAATAAGTAGGCAAGAACTAATGAGAAAGGCAAATGTAAGTAGTGCAAGGACCAGTTCACACTTCTATACAGTGGTACCTCTGGTTGCGAATGGAATCCGTTCCAGAGCCCTGTTCGCAACATGAGCAGAACGCAACCCGCGTCTGCGCGTGGGTGGGTTGCGATTTGCTGCTTCTGCGCATGCGTGTGATGTCATTTTGTGTGTCTGCGCATGCGCGAGTGGCAAAACCCGGAAGTATCCCTTTCCAGTACTTCCAGGTTGCCGCGGGACGCAACCTGAAAACGCTCAACCTGAAGCAACATAACATGAGGTACGACTGTAGTTACCTTCTTGGACCACAAGTTCAGCTTTGCATAAGACCTCCCCCCCTGTATTTTTAGCGATGCAAGTGTAGACACCACCATCTTCAGTTCTAGTGTTGTACAGAATCAAAGAGTATCTTGTGCCTTCACTGAGCTGATGGACTCTTTCACTGTCTGTCAACAATGAAATACCCTGGAAGGATGAGAGAAATATAGCACATGAAGGCCACTGAGGAAGGCAGATAAAAGTAAACCAAGACTACCTAGGTATATAAAATCTTGTACACGATCCATCAAGTCCGGGACGATCTCCTGGACAACCCCAGTCAAAAATGTTTTTAATTCTTTTCTCTTTTTTAAGGATTAATTTCTAAAAATACACCTCCAGAAGAATCACTAATTTCAACATTTTGAGCTCCACTCTGGAAAATCCATCTGGCAAAATGGAACTTCAGAATCCAGTGAGGGTTCTGGCAGAGAGGGAAACTGTTACTTGGTGATTCCCAGTGCACCACTGAAATGTATCTTCATGCTTTCAGTACATCCAATTTTCTGTCCATAAATGCAAAAGTGGAGACTGTATATGAACTCATCTCTTAGCCCATGCCCATTTTACTACTCTGCAGATTTATTCAATCTCCTTTCCCTTTATTCACACCTCTGTCTGGGAACGTCTGCTGCCTACCTTAAACCATGCAATGGTTGGCTGTGGGTCTCCTTCAATAATAGCATGAAACTTTGCCATCTCCCCACACCGAACCTGCACATCTTCAATTGTCACCTGCATGTACGGTGGGCCTGATGAAACAAAAGTGTTAGGTTTCAGCTCCTTAAAAAAAGAATAATATTGGAAACAAGGGTGGATGAGAAACAAATCGCAGTTGTGACCAAATTTTGCACAGTTCTTGGAAGATGACTTCCAGGACATTTGTGCTCAGAGATCATAGAGTTAACTCCCTAAACCTCTTCTTCTTACACTTGCTAGCTATTGCAATTTCTCTCTTCTGGATGGCTGCAGAGGTGCCTTCAGCTGCTACAATGCCTTCTAGAACCTGGACTTTAGTGTTTCTGAAGCTTTTGAGCTTAGTTCCCCCACTTCGAAAACCAGTCTTACTCTGGTAAGAAGTCTCTCATAAATAACCCAGCAATATCTGTTTTGCAGATATTGAATTTGGTTTCAAAGCATACTGGTAGATTGTGCAACTGGAAGAGAATTGGTGTTGTATGATCTCTTTGCCTCAAGCACTGTTGACAGTCGGGCAGCCACGTTATACTAACTGAAGCTTCTGCACCATTTTCTGCACATAAAGCACATTGCGGTAGTCCAGTCTAAAAGTTACCAGAGCTTAGATGACTGTAGCCAAGCGATCCCTGTCCAGATAGGGTTGTAGTTGGGCCACCAGCCTAAGTTGGTGGAAGGCATGCCACAGTACCAACACTGCCTGTGCCTCAAGCTCCTTCAGAGGAGGTGTGGTCCCCATCTACAGCCAACTGCATACCACTCAGCTGGAGAAAGGATCCTCCCACTGATAGCATCTCAGTATTACCTGGTTTAAGTTTCCGCTTACTGGCCCCCATCCAAACCCTTATTGCAACCAAGCACTATTTAATCAAATGCACCATGAGATCAAATAAGCAGTTCCTAAATAAGTTTTAGTTAATGAGTTTTAGTTAAGGGATGCGGGCGGCACTGTGGGAGCCTACAGAGCCTAGGACTTGCCGATCAGAAGGTCAGAGGTTCGAATCCCTGCAACGGGGTGAGTTCCCATTGCTCGGTCCCTGCTCCTGCCCACCTAGCAGCTCAAAAGCACGTCAAAGTGCAAGTAGATAAATAGGTACCACTCTGGCAGGAAGGTAAACGGCCTTTCTATGAGCTGCTCTGGTTCTCCAGAAGCAGCTTAGTCATGCTGGCCACATGACCTGGAAGCTGTACGCTGGCTCCCTCAGCCAATAAAGTGAGATGAGCGCCGCAACCCCAGAGTCGGCCACGAATGGACCTGATGGTCAGGGGTCCCTTTACCTTTAATAAGGCAAGTAGGGAATACAAATCTAACAAGGACCCTCCAACAGAAAGTATTCAAACTATGTGTCTTGAGGGATTGAGGAAAGAAGGCTCCACCTGCCTCAGGATTCTAATTCTTCTTCAAATCTTGTACAGCCCACCATTCCCCCCCCCCCACTGTACCAGTGTTTACATGCTCAATTTCACAAGGCATTTCTACCTCTCAAGTGTAAGAGTCAAAAGATGCAGCAATCATTTTGGAGCTGGAAAGCCTGGAACTGATGTCTGGCTCACACATGAGCTCACAGGCTGGCCAGAACAGACACAGGCAGTGATCAAAGTAAAAAAAATCCTTCCAGTAGCACCTTAAAGACCAACTAAGTTAGTTCTTGGTATGAGCTTTCGTGTGCATGCACACTTCTTCAGATACACTGAAACAGAAGTTGCCAGATCCTTCTATATATGGCTCATCTCAGCTATCCTTCTAGATTGGCAGATAGCTGAGATGAGCCTGTTGACGACTCTTAACGACTGCAATAGGTCTTAGAGGAAAAGGCAAGGGGTGAGAAGGTGAAAAATGGCTTTTCACCTTCTCACCCCTTGCCTTTTCCTGTAAGACCTATTGCAGTCGTTAAGAGTCGTCAACAGCTATCTGCCAATCTCCCATTCCCACCACCCTTCTGAGTAATACCCCTCCCCACCTTCTCTCTATATAGAAGGATCTGGCAACTTCTGTTTCAGTGTATCTGAAGAAGTGTGCATGCACACGAAAGCTCATACCAAGAACTAACTTAGTTGGTCTTTAAGGTGCTACTGGAAGGAATTTTTTTATTTTGACTATGGCAGACCAACACGGCTACCTATCTGTAACTGATCAAAGTAATGAGAGATAATTGTGTCCAAGGTTGAAGCTGGAAGGCCATTGAGACTTGGCCAAATTGGAGGTGGGGGGCACTTGCCCCAAACTTTTCCCAGAGTGTCTCAAGGTTTTTGTTCCCTGAATGTAGCTTATTTTGTTCCATACATACAATGGGAGTTAAAGCACTCCATTGACCTAAGGACTTGATGGCCAAAGTCAAAAACTCCTGAATGCTGTGTTTGGGAGGAAGAAACTTGGCATAATAACGTTTCAGATTCCAAAGACAAAATGCAATCTGAAAATTGAAGCCCCAATAAAGTTTTGACAAAACTGATTTGTCTTGACTCCAGGCAAGATCATGCAATAGGTTGGCTTACTTGCTGCGCTCTTCTCCGCTGTTTTATAGATGCAGGTTCTCTCCGTGGTCTCAATATAAACTTCCCTCTGTACATCCAAGATGACATCAGCCCCGTCGTGCTTGGGCCACTCTGCTCCAGCCATGATTTGAGAGGTTCTTAAGCATTAAAGCAGGAAGGAAAGTCACAATGGACACAAGAGTTTTTGGGACACAGTCGACAAACTGAAAGCAGGCCGCAATGTTGCTGTTTATTCCGCATACTACTGGTGAGTAGGGAAGCCTGAGGAAAGATTCTCCTCCACTTGCCCAGCACCAATGAAATGGAAGCAATCTAGTAAATTAAGGCTTGGAAATTCCATCAGTTTCTAGACTGATCTATTTCTCCACTCACAATTAAGTTTCCTGTAATCTATCTCATATTCTGCTGGCTTTCCCATTCCTTGGTAGATTTTTTTTGTACTAAACATATTAACTTGCTGGATGTGCTGAAATTTTGCTAGGGAGTGAACACTGGCTGTTTTGAAATGGTTCTAATATCCCTCACCTCCAAAAAAGACTTAGATTGCATGACTATTTGCCACTAATTTTGCTCCTTTATTTCCCCTGATGGCTGGCTCCTCTTTGAGTTGGAGATATGGATAATCCAACTGCATCAAGGTGATCAATGAGTAAATGGGGTATTATATGAGGTTCTTAGCAGTCATCAGAACATCAGATGTTCTTAACAGATTTCATAATACAGAGGTGGTGGAGGAGGAGTTTGGATTTGATATCCCACTTTATCACTACCCGAAGGAGTCTCAAAGCGGCTAACATTCTCCTTTCCCTTCCTCCACCACAACAAACACTCTGTGAGGTGAGTGAGGCTGAGAGACTTCAAAGAAGGTCACCCAGCAGCTGCATGTGGAGGAGCGGGGAAGCGAACCTGGTTCATCAGGTTACGAGTCCACCGCTCTTAACCACTACACCATGTTGGTGTAGTGGTGTATTCCTGGTGTAGAGAGGAATAGCAACCAGGGGCCTGCCCCTCTCCCAGTCCCAGCATACTTTTGCCTAGCTGGAATTTTTCCTATTGATTTCTGAACGTGCCTCTTTCTTATGTGGATAGGCACATACATGCATACATGCCTGACGTGTGCTTGGAATGTAGTATACTGTAAAAAGATAAGAGCTTCAATCCCTTTTGGCTCTGGGCCTGCCCACCCTGGCATGTGGCACTTGGAAGGTTGTCCATGAGGGAACAAGACCTTCAGGCTGAAAAGTTTCCTCAACTGTCGTATTACATATTAGTTGTTTTAGGCTATCTATCCTCCAACCTTCCTCTGATGACAATAGGGACAGTCTATGCTACACCAGTATTGCTGCTTGAGCTGGTCAAAAATTATCAGAGGAAACACACACAACTGTAGCATTTTAAGCACAGAAACCTTTGAATTTATGTCCTGCGTTAGGGGAAAAGGAAACCCCAAAGAGAATAGGACATCCCTATTTTCATCTGAGGAATGCTGGAGGGTATGATGCAATAACTTCTCTGAAGGCAAGTGAGAGCAAAGGCAAGTGATGACAATTTAAGTGAATAAGCAAACATTTCCACAATAAGTGCTGAGAGACCGCCAATAGGGGGAGATACTTTTTTGACCCAGCTGAAAATGTGTGTCCGTGCGGTGGGGAGTGATTAATTTCAGTTCAGTCCAAATTCACCTCTCTCCTGATCAGACATTGCAAATGTGCACTCGATAGTAAAGATATTGCTATATAGCAGCATTCGTAAGCCTCATGTAAGAGACTCGGGTGGTGCTGTGGTCTAAACCACAGGGCCTAGGGCTTGCTGATCAGAAGGTCGGAGGTTCGATCCCTGCAACGGGGTGAGCTCCTTTTGCTCGGTCTCTGATCCTGCCAAGCTAGCAGTTCGAAAGCACATCAAAGTGCAAGTAGATAAATAGGTACCGCTCTGGCGGGAAGGTAAACGGAGTTTCTGTCTGCTGCTCTGGTTCGCCAGAAGCGGCTTAGTCATGCTGGCCACATGACCTGGAAGCTGTGCACCAGCTCCCTCGGCCAATAAAGCGAGATGAGCGCCACTACCCCAGGGTCGGCTGCGACTGGACCTAACGGTCAGGGGTCCCTTTACCTTTAAGCCTCATGTAGGATTGACTTCTGAAGAACTGAATCCCATCAGAATGCAGGTTGGGGACTGAACGTATAAATGCTAATGTAACCCATTTCCTCTTCACACCAATACCTACACCAACCCCCCCCCCAAAAAAAAACCTCCCGGTATATACACAACTAGGATATTAGGAAGAAAACTAGACTGCAGCTGTTCTCCCAGACAACCTGGTTTTCCACAGGTAGGGAATTTTAATGCTGGTGTGAATTAAACTATATGATGTACCGCCTGCATTTTGAAAAAGGGATAAAGGAAAATTAGTAACACAATTTTTCGTGTGTATGGCACCTAGCTATAAAAGAGGAACTGAAATGCAGGATACTTTACCTGCATGGCTTTCAGTGGTACGGTATCTGAATTGGTCAAGGAAGTTACCTTGTAATAGGAATAGTCCGTTCTTGAATCCCATCACCTTGAAGAACTGTGTCCTTTTGAGTGGTGCTTGACTTTTCCTCTGGAATTTTACCAATAGCTTCCTGCTGTTCAGCTAGCAGTGAAAACGTAGGTGGTTAGGTCGCGCATACAGGGATGAGACAGAGGAAAAACAAGAGACCACCAGCAGCAATGCTGTCTACCCCCCTTAAGCCATGAATAGACAGGATAGAAATGTTTTAAATAAATTTATTTTAAACAAACATTAAATTGGGTATGATTCGTCAGCCACAACACCCGATTGGTAGGTCCCTCGAAGCTGGGTGCAATCTGGCCAATGGGATGCAGTCCAAACGGTTCGAGGGACCTATTTATGCCCATGCACGTGACCCAGAGCTTCCTCTTTCGGTGCGTGCATTCGGAACACCCGCCCACCTCTCCCTACTTTTAGGGCTTTGCGCTTGACCTTGCTATGCTGTCGTGTGTCGTCTGTCATTGGGACAGGGGCACGGCAGGAATTTTCCCCACTTGGCTGATAGGCTGTTGTCATTTGGGTTTCACCTGCCGCATAGCAAATCGTCACAACTTGTAAGGTTGCAGATAGGCTCTGCTTCAGGTGATAGGGATGGGAGAACGCTCTCGCCATCCCAATGTGAAGGGTATTCCATTAAAGGAATCCAGGGACTTGATGGTTTGGTCAACCCCTGTGAAGGGGTTGTGCCCATGCCTGAGTTCAGGGGGACATTTGGGTGGCGGAGATAGCCTGTTCCTGACTTCCCACTTATCCAGGTGTTCACCCTTGGCTGACCTATGCTGGTGCCCTGGGTCAGCGCTACCTGCAACGGTGCAGGGAGCTAGTCGAACCAGAGCCTATGCAACCAGTCACTTTCTGTGATCAATAAAGTTGTGGCCTAAATTCTGCCAAAAACCAAAACCAAAATTTGAGTCAAGTGTGAATTTATTTAGGGGGGAGGTTACTGGGTCTGAACTGGCTTCTTCCCAAAAGCAGTAGCAAAATTTATATGAAAGATACCCAGACTGCTACCTATCACATTTTACCAGGCTCTCTAGTGCATCGTATAGCACCCAGCCTGGTATCAGAACATTTTGCTGCCCAAACTGATACAGTCTGAGAAATGTGTCCCATTCCCTCTCTACAAGGTGTGTTGACTGGGGCATAGCTCTCAGATCATGGTCAAATGTGCATTATTCAAGCTGAAATCAGAGTATCCTCTGTGACTTTCCAAAGGATCTTGAAGCACACCTCTCCAGTTGCACACAACTTCAAATTGCCCGTGTTGCTTATGGATTTTGACTGTCCTAATAATTCTAACCACAGAGGGATATATCTGGGAATAGCAGCTTGAAAGCGAGCCCAGTGGCAGATCAGTAGCTTGGTAGGGGCTTCAGAACTGTGAAACTGGGCAGGTCTAAAAAATAATAATGAAAATGTATTTGAGAGTTTATAGGGATGTGAGCAAGAGAAGAGTGAGACCATGCAATTTCTTCAAAAACTGAGATAAAAGGATGTTGGATATTTCCTCAAAGAAAAATAAAAGGTGGTCTTCATACTCAACTAAAGAAAGTACCGTATCTTTCACTCTATAAGACGCACCAGACCACAAGACGCACCTGCATTTTTGGAGGAGGAAAACAAGGGGGGAAAAATTCTGAATCTCAGAAGCCAGAACAGCAAGAGGGATCGCTGCGCAGTGAAAGCAGCGATCCCTCTTGCTGTTCTGGCTTCTGGGAGAACTGCACAGCCTGCATTCGCTCCATAAGACGCACACAGATTTCCCCTTACTTTTTAGGAGGGAAAAAGTGAGTCTTATAGAGGAAAAAATACGGTAAATCAACACATCCAGAGTAATCATAATTGGAGCTGCATTTTTAGTACAGCAATTAATGCCATCTCCTGGGAGTTGTCAACAAATAAATTTAGAGAAGTATTACTCCTGTTTTTCGTTAAGCCCTTTCCGAACTCGGGAGGAGAGGGGGTTGCGGGCTATCCCCTCCCACACACGTGGGGGCTGGCCTTGTGCCCCCGCGAGATCCAGGGAATCCCCGGGCGTGCCTGCGACCCTGCCCGCCAATAGGCGGGCTGGGGAGGCGTGGCCTAGCATACTTAAGGCCAGGTACGCCCGGGGACCGCCTGTGGTTGTGGTTAACCCTTCCCGGTCTCCATGCCGGGTAGTCGATAGGAGCCAATGCCTAAGGCCAATACCTTTCAATTCTGTAATCAATAAAGTTGTGGCCTTTTTATGCCCATTAACCTTAAATTTTTTGTCCAGTGTCTTCATTTCACATGGGGGAGGGTTCTTGCCACGCAATGTATATTAAGCAATTATCTGTTGCAAGTTTGGACAAGAATACCATTAGGCTATTTTCAAGCACTGATGTGTTGCAAAAAGAAAGAAAGAAAGAAAGCACATTCACACAAGCCTATATGCTTTCTGCATTTGCCAGGGCTGCACAATACATTTTGGAACCTGAGGCAAACCACAAAATGATGCCGCCCCCAACCAGGGAAGAATTGGGGGAGGGGGCACTGAGGAAGCGGCAAATCCGGCATCCAAGGAGTGTGCCATAGTTGCAGCGGCAGCAGCACCTGAGGCGACCTGCCACTTGAGGTGGTCGCCTCACCTTGCCTCATGAATGGGCTGGCCCTGGCATTTGCACACCAGCAGTCTACTGCCCCAGAGAACATGTGTTCCAAATGCTATATAGATATGGGTTAGGGGCAGAGAGTAAGTGCCTTTTAAAGATGTTTCCAATGCCTTTCATTAGGAAGAGCATGCATGACTGGATTAACCAAAATACACTGAATTCAGTTTAGCTGCTATACCGTATGTCATACCCTCAGAAGGGGACGGACTCTCCAACAGAGGTTTTTTAATGGAGGTTGGGTGGCCATCTCTCAGGGGCTCTTTAGCTGCAATTCCTGCATGGCAGGGGATTGAACTAGATGACATTTGGAGGCCCTCCCTGTTAGGATATTGACGTTCCATTCCACCTTAAAACAGATGTGTGGATTGTTGTCTGTTTACTCTCCAGCACAGCTTGCTGGGAATGTCCGTTTGTGTATAGCTTTTGCTTATGCTCCTTTTTGCTTGGACACGAAGGGGAGAAGACATGTTTCCCCCTCTGTCCTGATGCTGAATAAAATGCCTGTAAATACGCTTTACACAGCCTCTCTCTGCCCTTCTGTTGAGAAGAGCTATTTTCTCTGCTGGCTTGCGTGCTCAGCCTCTGAAGAAGAAGAAGAGTTTGGATTTGATATCCCGCTTTATCACTACCCGAAGGAGTCTCAAAGCGGCTAACAAGCTCCTTTCTCTTCCTCCCCCACAACAAACACTCTGTGAGGTGAGTGGGGCTGAGAGACTTCAAAGTAGTGTGACTAGCCCAAGGTCACCCAGCAGCTGCATGTGGAGGAGCGGGGAAGCGGGGAAGCGGGGAAGCGAACCCGGTTCACCAGATTATCACCAGAGTCCACTGCTCTTAACCACTACACCACTCTGGCTCTCTGAAGGTTTCTGAGGCTCGAGTCGCAGTTTACATGCTGATCCAAGGGCCGGAGATCCAAGGACTGGGCTGGAGCCAGCTGGGGGCCTGCCAATTGCCCCCGTTCCCTCGGATGCATCCCAACACTCCCAACTCTACAGTTCTATAACATTGGCAGCTAAATATCACAAAGTGTGAAAAGGGGATCTACATCTCCAAAACTTGGGGCAATGTGCTGGGTTGTAGCCTATACCTTCTTGGCACATGTTCTCAACTACCTTTGAGACATGCATGCTTTATTTGTATTTTATAGTGCCGAGTCCTGCTAACACCCGTGCACACACGTCAAGGACATTTCCCCTTGTGTGTAAACTGGCTCCTTGACAAGGTTCTCTTGGACAGCTATGCTGTCTATTGCTGCCTATGCACTCCCATTTACTCTGCGTCCAGAGAACCTTCACTGCTGGTTTAGGTAGCGGTGCACAAATGGCATTAGCCACAATCCATGTACATTCTGTTGTTTCTTGAGAAATAATGAGCTTTGGTGTGTTTTCCCACAGACCAATGTCAGTCCAAATGGAGGAAAAGGACAACATAGCTGTGTTTCACACTGGTAGTATGTGCACAGCCTTCGTGCCTAGCTTAGGAAATGGAGAGCAACTTGTTAATGTCCCTATAACATCCCTTTGAACTAAGAAAATTAGGAGATGATGACAGAGACTAGATGCAACTGCTATTAATAGGCTAAAGAATGAAAGGAACACATTGTACGTTAACCCCTTCATGCTTCATTCACAAATTGTTTTCTTTGGAAAGCACACCTCAGTGTGGTTTTATGAAAAGTAATCCCTTTGTCCTCCAAAAAAATTGGCAGAGCACTATTTAAGGTTGCCTATTAAGTGCAAATAAAATCTTAACAAAATCACAGATCCAAAGAACTGCAGTGGAAAGCTGAGTTCAGAAAGTGCTGTAGAATCAAAATCCTATTTCATTACAGTGGTACTTAATTTGTTCCTGAGGTTTGTTCTTAACCTGAAACTGTTCTTAACCTGAGGTACCACTTTAGCTAATGGGGCCCCCCTCTGCTGCCACTGTGCAATTTCTGTTCTCATCCTGAAGCAAAGTTCTTAACCCGAGGTACTATTTCTGGGTTAGTGGAGTCTGTAACCTGAAGCGTCCGTAACCCGAGGTACCACTGTATATCTATGGAAGATTTATTTGGACCATAAGCAGTATTCCAACTTTGCTAGATAGAACCCACAGACAATCGAGTGCAAGGGCTTCTGCCATCACACCCTGAAAAAACCTTAGGACCTCCACTGCATTCCACTGGTCATGACAGAGTGGCAAGAGGAAGTTGAAAGAGTGACACTCTTTCCCAATTCCTCTTTCTTCTTTGTGCTTATCAAGCCTCAGATTAATTCCAACTTTTATCCAGTTCCCTTGGGAAAGCGTAAGAGTGTGTGTGTGTGTGTGTGTGTGTGTGTGTGTGTGTGTGTGTGTACACGCTTCTCTTTCTGCCTCTCTTGGGGAGTGGTTGATGATCCAAGGGAAGAGAAGTGATTGGCGTATGTGCCCATGGCACTCACTAAAAAATCCAAATGTGGTCCGTAAAACAGTGGCCTCTGATGCAACACTCTGTCTCTCAGGAATGAATGATTTGATGCAGGAGTGGGGAATGTCTCCTGACATTGTTGGACTACAACTCCCTCAGCCTTGACTATTGTCCATGCTGGCTGGGATTGGTGGGAGATGTCCCTAGTATCCTGCAACGAGCAGTGCCTCTAGCTGGCTTGAAAATAGGTACTGTCAGGCAGAACTAATGAAACATAATGTGGACACATTTGAGCTGGTGTCCGTACAGATTCACTAATTCAAAATCAATGGTGGAACCAAGTTAACCACAATTCCTTTCATGTTTTGATCTCTGCTTTCAATTTTAATTCTAACCACAGAAATGCCTGCAACATGCTTGGTGGTCTTTGGGGTCGTGTGGTTTTCTTCCAACCCCAGCTCAGGACTGGGGGACCCGATGTGGCTAGCAGAGCTTTGAACTGATTGTTGGCTTTGTGAGCTACCATAAGGAGGCCTAGTGGGTAGCCTTGAAGGCAACAAGCCAAGGCCACCGATTTGCTGGCTTTCCCTCTTGTGACTGGAGGAAGCGATGCTGCTGGTGACACAGAGTCCATGGTTTTCTCTTTTACCTCCTTATCTGCATGTTCGAGTGAGGCCCCCGACAGAATCCTCCAGCTCTGATCGTGACAAAGGCATCCCCTATAGCTTTTCTCTCTTCAGTGCGAGAAGAAAAGGGTTAGCATCAAAGTCAACCCACTTCACGTCATTCAGATCACAAGATGATACCCAGAGATGTGCCAGTCACTCGTAACAGTGACCTGATAGACACAGACCCTCCTAAAATCTGGACCCGGTTTGTAGTGAGCTTAATTCACTGCCACCAAGTGCACCTTTCACAAGGTTGTCCTTATGGAGGGGGGATGTTGAGGCAGCACTCTACTTATTAAACGCCCATTGACACTGAGAAGCATGGGAGAGAGAGTTGCAACTGCCAAGAAAGGGGTACAGGTAATAATTAATCCCTTTTGGAATTTATCTCTGTAAAATCAAATAAAAAACAATTTCAAAAGAAAGAAATCAGTCAGATATGAGCACGGGGAGGAAGGCGGTTCCGTCTCAACTTTTATCTGCCTTGCTGTCGATGCCGTTGCGGTCGCAGTTATTGTGCTTTCTACCTATGGTGAAAGGGACACAGGTGGCACTGTGGGTTAAACCACAGAGCCTAGGACTTGCCGATCAGAAGGTCGGCGGTTCGAATCCCCGCGACAGGGTGAGCTCCCGTTGCTTGGTCCCTGCTCCTGCCAACCTAGCAGTTCGAAAGCATGTCAAAGTGCAAGTAGATAAATAGGTACCACTCCAGCAGGAAGGTAAACGGTGTTTCCGTGAGCTGCTCTGGTTCGCCAGAAGCGACTTAGTCATGCTGGTCACATGACCCATAAGCTGTACGCTGGCTCCCTTGGCCAATAAAGCAAGATGAGTGCCGCAATCCCCGAGTCAGTCACGACTGGACCTAATAGTCAGACCCTTTACCTTTACCTTACCTGTCAGGGAACTGACATTGGAGAGAGAGGCGAAGGGAAGGCTCCCAGATGATGCTGGCGAAGGACCCAGCAGCAGGGGGAGAAACAGCTCAGTAGAGGGGGAAGCCAATCAGCGCAACACCAGGGATAAAGGGGGGCAGATGGGGGAAGTGGCGAGAGGGCTCCAGGACTCTTCACTGGACATCAGTGAGGAGAGCCCAGGTCCTCCGCTACCCACGCCTTCCCTGCGCAGAAGACTCCCGCACAGTGAGAGGAGGAGGAGACTGGGTGTCAAACAACTTTTATGTTGGAAGAGGTTCAAGAAACGCCCACTGACGGATTCTGCCAGTGACTGAGGCAGCCACCGTGAGAAGGGGCTGTGCAGTCAGAAAGGTTTAACAAGGCAAATTAACCCAGAAAGGGACCAGTTTACACACGAGTAACTCATACCTATTACATTACCTATGGTGAAACCCTGTGATTTAGAATACAGTTCAGCTATCAGCATCTGCAGGAGGGTCCCCCAAACTGCTGGGAGTTCTCTACTCCACCTGCTGCACGAATATCGCAGGCACCTTCTTAAGCCTGGGAAAATGTCTGTCCCAGAACCAAGAGTGTTGAGTGTGGCGCATAACCGCATGGTGCACTTACTTCCCACTGACACCTTTTCACTGTAATGATCCACCATGTTACAATTAGGTACCCCAGTTATGAATTCTTCACGTGTTCCCTAAGGAAGGTGAATAACATGCCCACCCTCAGCCAATCTGAACAGCATGGGAAATTCCTTCCTGCTCTCAATTCATTATACAGTCGTACCTCGGGTTAAATACTTAATTCGTTCCGGAGGTCCATTCTTAACCTGAAACTGTTTTTCACCTGAGGTAGCAGTTCGAAAGCACGCCAAAGTGCAAGTAGATAAATAGGTACTGCTCCGGCGGGAAGGTAAACGGCGTTTCTGTGCACTGCTCTGGTTCGCCAGAAGCGGCTTAGTCATGCTGGCCACATGACCCAGAAGCTGCACGCCGGCTCCCTCGGCCAGTAAAGCGAGATGAGCGCAGCAACCCCAGAGTCGGCCACAACTGGACCTAACGGTCAGGGGTCCCTTTACCTTTACCATTACCACTTTAGCCAGTGGGGCCTCCTGCTGCCGCCGCGCCACTGCTGCACGATTTCTGTTCCCACCCTGAAGCAAAGTTCTTAACCCGAGGTACTATTTCTGGGTTAGCAGAGTCTGTAACCTGAAGCGCATGTAACCTGAAGCGTATGTAACCCGAGGTGCCACTGTAATCCTGGCTGGCATAGAGGATGGGTGGCCTCTGCTTCTGCTAACTGCTGAGTCAAACTGGAGACAAGCTATGTTGGATGGAGCCTGGTGCCAGCATCTCCAAGTTTACGTCACGCAAATCTCACAAGGCTGAAAAATTCCATATTGGATGATTTTGTCTCCCTGTTCTGGAAGCTCCCAGTCATTCTCAGGTGCTGTGTACTGTGGTCACCCTTCAGAGAGAGCAATCGGATGGGAGAACTGTGTCACCTCTGTCTGCTTGCAGCCATCACCCTCTTCACAGGCACTGTCTGCTACCGTGAAGTCTCTATTGCAGGGATAAATTTGGGGAATAGGGTTGTCTAGTGGCAGGGAGCTCCCCTGGATCTGATTCTACAGGCCTAAACTTAAACAAGTTAATCTAAGCACAAGCCAAATTACCTGTCTCGACTTGAGACCATGGTGGAATCTACACACATATAAAAAAACGCTGTTTATAATCCCATCAGGATTATAAAACCCATCAGGATTATAAATGTTTGGACTTGATAAAGGAACTTGGGAAAAACCAGACTGGGAAAGGTAAAATCTGGTTTGGTTTGGAAATGGGGGGCTGGATAGACCCCCCCTGTACAGGGAGATTTGGGCTTTTCAAGTCTGGAAAGGGGCCGCCTTATGTTTGGAGCAGTGTGGGCTCTTAACTTTGAAGGGAATCTGGAACATGATTTTAAAAAATACATCGAGTTTAGTCTGGACTGTGGAAAAGGGATGGACTTGTTGAAAAGGGTCAAAAACATCATCAAGCTGGAGTCCCCAAGAATAAAAGGAAAATATGAAAAAGTGCAGCGGAAGGGACATGGAAGAGACATGAGGGCCTCGGATATAAGGTGGCCAGGTTAATGTGCTAGATTAACATGACAAAAAGGACTGACAAAACCCGGAACCAGGAGGAAGAGACGCTGGATGAATATTGGATTGTTTATTTTTATTTTTGCCATTAGGACCATTTTATAAAATTGATGAATGTTAGGAGAATGTTGAAAGGAATTTATTTGGCTCTTATAAAAATGTTTAAAGAAATAGGTAAGAAGGTTATGGTCAGGAGAAGCTGGCGAAAATTAAGATTTAAGTTTCAAATTTTAAGGTCTTTTTTGTTTTATATATATATATGTATAAAATAAGATGAAATAGATTAAGGTAATGGGATGACAGAATTTTATGAATTAGGGATAGGATTTGAAAGAGGGGAAGGATTTGCTGGAATAATAATGAACTGGAATACAGAGGAGGGAGGTGTAAGGAGGTACGGGAAATAAGTTAATGAAAGATATGTAATGATTGGTCTATTTTTTCAAACTATTTTTATCTTTTTTTTCTTTTTGTATTTTTTTTCTTTTTGTATTTTTTCTTTTTTGTCTGTTTTTACTTTCTGAAAATTTCAATAAATATCTTGATAAAAAACAAAAACGCTGTGAAAATGCTTTTTTAAAAAAGTGTTTTGAAAAAATACATTGAATTTGGCATAGCTCCCTGCTGCCATCTAGTGTCACGTTTGTGTACTGCACTTTACAACACATTGAAAACATTTTATTTGCAGCTGTAGAGCTGAGTCCCATTAGACGTCAAGCCTGCAGGAGTCTGTCCCTCATTACTGCCCCTTCTCTCTCCTTACCACCCTTCTCCAAAGTTACTTGCAGAAGAGTTTTAGAGAGGTACCCCATTCAAGCTGTAAGAACACACCTGCCATCGGACGCAAAATCCAGAAAACTGAAACACCCAAAAGCTATTGTGTGAGGGAACTACACGAAAGCAATACACAAGAGAGTGAATAGAATGTCAGCTAATATTAGACATTTATTGATATGAATCTGAGGCTCTAACAGCACAATATGACTTTAATTATGTCTGAGGTTTGTCTCATCTCTCAAACTGGTTTCTACTTTATATCCTTCCTTCCATGGGAATATGCAGTCAACCCAAAAAAACCTGTTAATCATGTACAAGCAAATGCTCTTTTAATTTCTAGGAAAATACTTTGAAAATACAAATATAGGGCTCTCCATCGTCTTAAAAATGTTTTAAAATAGTGGATAGGACACATCATTCTGCCAAGTTACTTTTTGGTTAATTTTTTTTTTTTAAGAAAATGTAAACTGATGGAGGGGGTTGGGTAAAAACAAATGCAGTTATCCCCTGGAGAAAACTACTGTTCAGTTAGCAAACCGTTACTCAGCAAAATAAAACTGCAAGATTAGCATTTCTGCACGTTTTATAGAAACAACACTCTTAGAATTTCTGCATGTAAGATTACAAAAGGCACACTTCTCTTGTTTCTTAATGACAGTTCTCTAGAGTTCCACAAGTAGTATCTAAAACAAAAACCTGGCCCTAATAATAAAATAATATTGCGCAGAGAGGTATTTTCATCTTTAGCAGTGTCTATAACTTTCCAACATAAAATGCATAGTGCAATAGACACTGACATATTCATGTACCTTAATTATATACAGCATAAACCAATGAGGTGTTGTGAAAACCGAAAGTTACAACATGAATGAGGTTCACCGAAGAAAACCACTGAGAAATGTCTAACCTTTTACAGTAGTACACAGGTACTGCACGCAGCTTACAAAAATTAAAACTGGAGTTATAACTACTAAATGAAGCCACAGTGTTCAAGTGCCATTCTCGAGATGAACATTTATGTGGATTATTTTTTTAAAGCTGTGTTCAGAGATTGTCTTGGTAGGGTGTCCATTTTGGGAATCTCAGGCAGCAAAGTGATGGGCCAAATTATTTCTCCAGTATAAAGTAATTATAAAAGGGCAGTAACTACTGTTAGCCCTCCTCAAATTAGATCCATTGAAGATAACGACCATTTCTATGGTCTACTCTGAGGATAACTTGGTTGGCTACAAGTCAACCCAACATCTTTAAGATGTGCTGAACTGTCTTAGTGTATCAGTAACTTTATTGTTATTTCTTCATATTCATACAACAGGCTTGAGTTGTATGCTTTCAAGCAGCTGTTGCTTGCTTGGTGGAGTTGTAGACCCAAACATCTGGCAGCCACCAGCTCAGAGGAAGGCTGTTTCAGAGCAACAGCCAATGTACTAGTTTCATCCTCAGGCTTGGTTCACACTAACTAGGCAGGCTGGATATTGCTATCCCCTGTAACACCACACCTGTATACAAAGGTTTTTGTTTTTTTAATGGATGCAAACTTTGCTCCTTCTTGGCTATTTGGGGGTGCAGGACATGGGAATGGAAGGGAGTGAGGTAATTACTCATGAGCAACCCTTACAGAAAAATTCATTGGGGTTCCCCTTTACAAGGGGAACAAATGTTTGGACTGAGAAGTCATTTCAGATCATTCTCGATGTGCTGTACCCCCAAGATTTAGTCAGCATCCAGCATTTCCCCCCCAGTTGCTTTGTCCAAGGGAGTTGCTACTGAAAATATCTGTGAGTGCCCATTTCGTTTGTCCAGTTGTGTGTGTTTGAGGTTCATAAGGATGGCTCTTGTGCAGTGGCGTAGCGTGAGGGGTGCAGGGGGGGCCGGCCGCACCGGGCGCAACATCTGGGGGTTAGGGTTAGGGGGCGCAAATCCACGGGTTAGGGGGCGCAAATTACTTGCCTTGCCCCGGGTGCTGACAACCCACGCTACGCCACTGCTCTTGTGGACGAAAAGCATCATTTGAACGAGCCCAAAATATTATGGAATACAAAGGATGCGATCCACCACATTCAGGCTTTGGCCATAGTTGCCACATGAAGAGAGTTTAGTACAACTAGAATAGCAGTCGTTGTAATACTGCAAATACAAAGTTTTGGGCTCCTGATTAGGAGCAAATGAAAACCATGTAAATGCAACCACAACAATGTTGATTATTAAGGATGCTCTATAGATGCAAATTGAATTCTTTACGCAGAATTCACACATGAGAAAATTCATTTAGAGTATCTGACATGTTTAAGTTTGGTTTAGCACTACCTGTGTTAATAAGCTGCCCATTCCTTTCACTGAATAGTATTCTGGGTGCAATGCTGCAAAGGTAAGATTCCTTCCATGCCTCAAAATATATTTGTTTCTTAAATAATGCAGATTGCACAGCCTGAGATCTTAGGCATCCACTGTAGTAACAGGTTAAAAGAAAAGTATATATGTATTCATGACAGTTATCAATCCAATACAGAAGTCTTGGAGAGGGTACACAGCTCTGCCAAAAACTTATGATGCTATATTGGCACTGCAGAGGACTTATGCTGGCAGTAGAAATGTTGAAGATTAAGGTACAAGCTGCAAACATCTCAAATTGGCTTATGATTTGCACTTAATCGAAATTAGGACCGTGAGTACCACATTAGTCACTGAGATAAAACTGAATTAACAACAAATGCCGCTTTAATTAGTTTTTTTATCACATATAATCTTGTTTCCTCTGAATTCAATGTCAAAAACAGCACTGAATTTCTATAGAATCAAGGCTTTTACAGTCTTGTCAATTGTACCTATTTAGCTCCACCACGAAGAAAAGAACATAAATTGTACATTCTGAAAGGCATGCGTGGCATCCGTGTTGTCCACACACACAAAGTGAAAGTAAATCGTTTTTTAAAGCACACTTAAATGTGCAGAAGCAGTTTGTGGTCATTACGTTGTTTACTAAAAGTGTCAGCTCAGCTATTTCACGAGAGCCTGGCATATACAAACAGCAACTTGAAACACGCTTAGATGAAAGGCTTTCCTTTAGTTGCTGCCAAAGAGCAATTATGTAAACTTCCTTCTTTACGAGTTTGGCAGCCCTGTGTTAACATTTGAAAACATAAACGCAAACTTAATTAGATCTTGTCACTAATTATGCCCTAGGTCTACGCTACCTGCTCCTTATTGCTTCACAATGGAATGGTGTGCTTTAAAAAAAACACCACAAGTCAAAGGTTGCATTATATATACTGAACTGACAGAAGTGTTCCCTTTAAGACTAGAAAATCTCCACATTTAATTGCAATGCACAGTATTTCACTTGAGTTTTCTTCTGGCTTCTTCTTTATTATTCCCATCACAGTTTTCTCCCTAAGGTTCTTGGTGTTGCTTATGGCTGTTGCTTACAGTGAGGTTTATAACTGCTAGAGAAATAGAGTTCACTTCCGCTCAACTTTGGGAGGAGTCTTCCTTCTTGATGCACAGTGTAACGGTTTCTCCAACTGCGCCATAGATGCGGGTTCTTGTGGAAACCTCAGTTTTGAAGCTGGATTGTCCGTTGTCTGCGGACAGCTGGACTTCGGTACAGAAAGATGGTGTGGGCTTGAATGCGGCCCCTGTGGCAGAGGCGTGTGGTTGTGGTGTTGCCATTGCTGCTGTGCAGGACTCGCTGACATGGAATGAAATATTCGATGGGCCCCTGGACTGCATTCCGGCCACTCTGGATGCTGACATGAAGACCTCTCCTGGGTGATGCCCTTCAAACTGGCTAAAATAGGTCTGCCTTGGCTTAGAAGCCACTGGCCTGCCTACATTCAATAAGACAGGTTTCCCGATGGTTGGTTTGTTGATTTCGGTCTGGAGCACAGCTATTTCACAAGGTTTGTCTTCTGCAGAGTTAGGATTCGTGCACCTATATGTCTCCCCTTCCTGAGGGACATAGTCTTCAAGGTCCTCCAAAGTTAATGCTTTCCCATTACGAGTCAGGATTTTAAGATCTCGCTTTTTAAGGTCATCCAGCTCCTCCACTTCCGGTTCATCAATTATAACGTTTTCCTCTGGAAGACCTTCATCTTGCATTGGACCTGAGGTTTCATCCTTGGTAGCATGCTCTTTAAACTCTAGATCTCTGTGTGAATGCAGACAATAATCCTTGTCTACTCCACTTGCCTCAAGTGGTTCATCCACAAAAGTAATCACAGATGGGGTAGCCAACGAGTCAGCCTTACTAAGAGATTCTTGAGGGCAACTCTTTCCTTCCAACCTATCATGAGAAGTTTCATTTTCATCGCTGATTATTGCTTCTTTGCAGTCATCTCCAGACATTTCAGCATCTTGGGGCAGGGAAGATTTTTCCTGCTCCACTAGTTTGTTGTTTGAGTTATTTGTGTTTGGGTCATCTTCAGGAGAACGCCTGGGTCTTGGGCCAGACAGACTATAGCCTGACACTGACTCATCTTTATCCGATCTTGCAGGAGATGCCCCTCTTTTCCTTGTGGTTTGGGTGGGCTTCTTCACATTGAACTCAATTATTTCCTCTACTTCAACCCATTTGGGCTTCTGTTCCTCCACAGTGGTTTCTACAACGATACCTCTGACTGCCGCTCCTTGCCTCTCGTCTGGCTCTGTCACAAAGAGTGTAGGGATGGCTGGCCTTTGCATTACCTCTGGGTCTTGCCTATGGACAGGCTGCCTAATCTTGGTCACAAAAATGGGCTCGGGTGTCGAGTACTCCGATCTTGGAGAGCGAGGAGAATACCCTGAGGATGGGCGGGCAGGAGATAGTCTTCGCTTTACCCTTGGGGTCTTCACCACTGTCGTTATAGTTTCCTCTCTGATGATGAAAAGTTTGAAAATTGTGTTTGTGTGTGCAGCGACATGCTCCCTGCCCGCATCCCACCCATTTAGGAGGCACACTTCGTCGCATGCGAACACCGAAGAGGTGAGGGAAGCACAGCAGTGTTAGTTTTGCGAGCTTTTCAGCGATGTGTGGGTTCTACTGTTTGAAAGTGGCCATGCACACCCTACAAATCCACCTCATATTCAGAAACAGAATCTCTAGTCAACCAGAACATTATCCAGTGTCCTTCTGGTTTTGTACTTTTCTTGAAGGTACACAAATGTCCCAATCCATATCAGGTTTTAGTTGACTATACAGAAACAGTGGCTTTCAAACACTGTCATTCCTCAAATATATTGAACATGTTGCTATTCCAACCCCCCCACTCCTCCCATGTTTTAAAATGGAAAAAAAAAATTAATTAACTTATTGTGACCCTAAGTTACTAGTGGCCCACTAGAATAAGCAGTGTTAAGTACTCTGAATGTAATATAAACAGCTGATAGCAGAGTTGCTTCATTTATAATTATCTTTGCTCATAAAGTATTACTTCCAAAAGCAAACATGAGGTTTAAATTACTCCAAGGTGTAATTTAATAACGATGCATCCTTTTAGTTAATTGGTTTTGATGTTACTTAAGAAGGTTGCATTTGTATGTGCAGGCAAGCAAGCAAGACTGTGCAACATCAATCAGTTAGAATACAACATCAAGGAATTAAAGTAAAGCCAAGTATTACAAAAGAGATGGGTGTTGTGTCCAGGAGACTGAAGCATATGCAAGATGTGTTTTATATGACATTTAAATACAAGGAAGAGTTTCAACAACCCTTTCCAACTAGCATGTTCAGACCTTGGAGTTTATATGGCAGAACTAAAATTATTTGAGAGCACAGTCTGAACAGCAGAATCTGTTGGGATAAAGAGAAGAGATCCCTTTTCCTTCATGAGATCCTTGTGTACCAGAGAGAACATGAAGTAGAGCTTAGCTCAATCAGGGGGCTGTTGTACTCAGTTTCTGCACCTTCCTTTGTTTTCACCAGTGCGGGGCATGAAGGGGCGCAAAGGTCTTTCCACAGTTGGCTAGAGGGTGGTCTGATAACACCAAGGTTGCAGTTACAGATAGGTAGCCGTGTTGGTCTGCCATAGTCAAAATAAAAAAATTCCTTCCAGTAGCACCTTAAAGACCAACTAAGTTAGTTCTTGGTATGAGCTTTTGTGTGCATGCACACTTCTTCAGATACACTGAAACAGAAGTTGCCAGATCCTTCTATATAGTGAGAAGGTGGGGAGGGGTATTACTCAGAAGGGTGGTGGGAATGGGAGATTGGCAGAAAATAAAAAAATTCCTTCCAGTAGCACCTTAAAGACCAACTAAGTTAGTTCTTGGTATGAACTGCCAATCTCCTATTCCCACCACCCTTCTGAGTAATACCCCTCCCCACCTTCTCACTATATAGAAGGATCTGGCAACTTCTGTTTCAGTGTATCTGAAGAAGTGTGCATGCACACGAAAGCTCATACCAAGAACTAACTTAGTTGATCTTTAAGGTGCTACTGGAAGGAATTTTTTTATTTTGACCAAGGTTGCAGGTTTGATCTCTGTGTGGGACAGCTGCATAATCTGCATTGCAGGGGGGGGGTGGACTACGCAATCCTCAGGGCACCTTCCAATTCTACAATTCTAAGGGGAATATATAAGGTTGTAATGAAGCGACTGAGCCAGCGCTACCCGTTTTGCCATAGTGTGCTAGCAGGGAATGAAACTTCCAAGAGTGCAGCTGGCCCCATCAATGGACTAACACACTCCTTCTCCCCTTCATCGCAATTCACGGTGACCTCTGTGGCATTCCCAAGTAGGTAATCTTGACTGGCTACATGGCTAGGGGATGTCACTGTGCTGGCTGTGTGGTCTCTTGGTTACCTGCCATCACACAACCAACAGCAAGATTTATAAATGATGTTGACGTAGCCGCTAGCATAGGCAGGTGTGGAAAAGGTAACTGGAAGAGAGAATTTAGGAAACACGTTCAGAGTCCTTCTATTGTGCTGAATCCCCACTGTCTCCCAGTTCTGGTACAGTACCAACATGAAGCAGTTGTGTGCCAAGAACGAAAACCAGGTTACATTGCCAAATTTTACTAAATCCTTCATTTGAAAAACCCAAACCAACCAAAAACTTATTTTGGTAGATTTAATAGTGGAGGGTGCGAACGAGGAAGAAATATTGCAAGTTAAATGGCATGTTAGTACGCTTTAGCACATTGTTTGAAGTAGTAGTGTTCAGAGATGGATTCCTGATGTTCCTAATGGGTTGATTTTGGCTTGATGGAACTCCAGTTGACTTGCAAACGGAATGTATCGCAGGAAGAGTTAGACAAAAGCTATGCCTATGTGCTACTGCTGTTGGCTATTGCAATGTGGGATGGGCTACAGGTTTGTTTTGCTCACCCATAAAACCTATTGCTTCCTTTTCTCATAACACAAAAATACCACAAGATCTGATGGGATGGGAAAGGATCACACTTGCATGGCCAATAAACACAGGCTTGTTATTGGGACATGCAGAGGCAGCACATCACAACACGAATGTTAAAAAATATCAGCACTTACATGATGATGGTTTTCTTGGGTACTTTAGTCTCTTGCTCAGTGACTACAAAGAAAACAGTATGAACAGCATGGGGTTAAAGAAAGGCAAAAAGCTGAAAAGATTACATTAACTTTGTTAAGTGAATCAAGGAGAAAAAAAACTTGATTGGAAAGAATAATAATTTAGGTAAAAAGAAAAAACCAAAAACAACATAACACCATCCCATCACTGATTTCTGTGGTTATTTGAAGTGTTATTTCTAGTATCCCTAATCATTACTGGTTCTGAGAACCAGATCCACAAATCACTTAAATTGGCAACGCACTTTACACTTGAAAAACTGGCTTAACTCATTGGAAACCAGTGGGGCCAACAACCTGTGCATTGTTTGTGTGCCATGCCAATTGATGGAGCCCAATACACTATGCGTAAGCCAGACTCCAATCAGGTGAACTAACGTGGTATGCAAAATATAGTTCCTAGTTCCTATTCCCCACCCCACTCCACTCCTACAACCCATGCTGGTGGTTTTCTCATTTCTAATGTCGGTCCTTCTGTGGACAAAGCATGGGGTGGGGATGGGGATGGGAAGAAACACAAGGAGACAAGACGGTTGGTCTTAGATTGGAGGATGAACAATGCTACAGGTTAAATTTGGGCTTATCCACACTTAGCTTTCCTCCGTGCTTTCCAGGCATAGTCTGTGCTTTAAAGCTCAGTCGTAGCACATGAGATTCTTAATCATGGGTTAGAGCCCCACGTTGGGCATAAGATTCCTGCATCGCAGGGGGTTGGACTAAATGCCCTTTGTGGTCCCTTCCAACTTTACAATTCAATGTCTGAGTGCTCTTTTATTTCCTTTTCTTGCCCCAGAGCTTTCCCCTCAAAAACCTGCTCTATAAGCTGAATTGGAGCAAACACCAATCCGCAGAAAACCCAAACTGCCATTTGTTGCTCTTCTGATTTAAAGAGCAGGTTTTTGTGGGGAAAACTCTGCGACATTAAAAAAGGGGGAACTTGGGACACAGAGCTTAAAGCACTGGGAAGAACTGGACACAAGTATAGTGTGCATAAGCCCTTATTCAATGTATATGCAAGTGCAGCGATTTAACTGATTTGTGGATCACAACCTAAAACTCCTTAACCAGTTAACAGTTTTGTTGGCAGTGAATGTATGATGGTTTGTTTATTTAGCACATATATATCCCATGTTTCTTCCACACCGGAACTCAAGGTGGCATAGGCAGGGCTCATAAGCACCCCCATTCAGGCACTGACCAGACCTAGACCTCCTTAATTGCATCATGGTTGCTGCATCATGTGCCTTCAGAACATGCACAAGTAATTTTAATTTCAGTCTTTCCCCATATTGTTCTGAGTCTTTCTTTCTTTTTTGTATTTTGAATTGGGGCAAGGAAATAAGATTAAAACCCTTACACAACTTCTCATTTTGAATAAGAGAAAGGGAACTTATTGCGTAGCTTAAAGGATGAGGGTAATTTTATTACTGAAGGGTGAGCTCCTAAAATCATTTACACGGAAGTAAGGCCACAGGGACGTGGGTGGCGCTGTGGGTTAAACCACAGAGCCTAGGACTTGCCAATCAGAAGGTTGGCGGTTCGAATCCCCGCAAGGAGTGAGCCCCCGTTGCTTGGTCCCTGCTCCTGCCAACCTAGCAGTTTGAAAGCACGTCAAAGTGCAAGTAGATAAATAGGTACTGCTCCGGCGGGAAGGTAAACGGCGTTTCCGTGCGCTGCTTTGGTTCACCAGAAGCAGCTTAGTCATGCTGGCCACATGACCCAGAAGCTGTACACCGGCCAATAAAGCAAGATGAGCGCCGCAACCCCATAGTCGGTCATGACTGGACCTAATGGTCAGGGGTCCCTTTACCTTTACCTTTAAGGGCACAGGATTGCCACAGGGGGAGTTACAGATCACAAGCAAAAGCCTTTCAACAAAAAGGAGGAATGCATAAGAAAATAAGTCCAAGATAATGGGGGGGGGGTTCGGGGGGGAGATTGGTTTTTTAAGCAGAAACTCAAAACGAATCTCTTTCTCTGCAGGTAAAATGTATTCATTGGTGGGGGTAGGATGACTTTTCTCCACACACACAATCCTATCTGCAGGTCAAAATAAAATTTACTGCTCTAGCAGAACTTTAAAAATGTCAAAACCAAAACCACTTTTTATTTTAGCTGAAAGGTAGAAAGGGGAATATGTTTTAAATGCATAACTAAATGCAGGTATGTCATTTTCTCTCTCTCTCTCTTTTTAAAAAGGTGAATTTTTAACTTACTTCTGTCTATATACTGGCTTTTTCTTAAGAAACAAATGTGTACAATGTCTTTGAAGCAGGAATTAAGCAAAGCAGAAACACCACATCAAAGGATTTAATGAGTTAGTAAGCTCTGTAGGGTTATTAAGTTTCTCGATTTCTTTTAAATAACCCACTCAGGGTATTTATCATGTTACCCCATTCCTATATTTGCAAAGCACATGCACACACCTTGCCTTGGCGTCTCCAACACCAAACTGCTGAGTGCAGGCAGATCTGTGTGCCAAAGAGGCAAATTCAAGACATTTGTACGTGTCTTTGCAAAGACAGGGATTTGGGGTGGAATTCCTTGTATGCTTTTAAAGCATAAGACAATAAACAGCTATGCACATAGTTTTAGGCAAACTTCCAGATGTTAGAAATGAGCACCCAGAATTAAGTGAAATTTAAGCACGTTGGTGTCTCACGTTGTGTGAATTCAGCAGACATACTGCAAGATGGGAAACTGTTGATTGAGCATGACTAGGGACAAAGCCCATGTGGCAACTTTAACTTTGATCTTGGCCACCAATATAATCAACAATGGATTATTCAGGCCCTCTCTAGTTTGATCTGCATTTAATGTGATTAAATGGTACCAGCATTACTCCTGGAGATACAATATGACTGACCCAATCCTATTTTCAGAAAGAAAAACAGGAAATTAACACCAAGAAGCCAACGTTCTCTTCTAGGGTTTTCCAAACTACCTTCAAATGTTTGGTTGTGATATTGCGGCAACATTTAGCTTTGCAAAGCAGAAGATCCTGATAAGCGCATTAAGAGCTGTTAGGTGTGAAGGCTAGCCCCCAGAATCTATATAACAGGCTTTCCTTGTTAAAATGTTAAGCCAGCTAATTCACACAATGTAGGGCAATACAATGGATGTGTATGAAGAAAAATAAAACTCTCAGAATTCTTTGAGCTGCACAGTTTGTTTTCAAACAGACTTTATTATATATCCTCTGGATGACGTAGAGAAACAAAATGTCAGCTCCATTGTACATTCCACCAGTTTGTTACGCCAAGAGAACTAAAAGAATTGTGATTTCTGTTTTGAATAGGTGACAAATAATATACTTTTAGGCATAAACTTCCAAATTAATTCAACTGTTGGGTATTAGCCGAGGGATAGAAAACATTTTCCAATATGCATAATATGAAATTTACAATAATTTATATTTTAAAGGATAGTCATAGCTGAAAAAGTAAGGTAAGTTATGCCTCCAGGAAACAATCTTTCAATTCATTTATCCGTTTACAATGAATCAACAACTTTTAAGACCAGCACTGTTAAAATAGTCAAACTCCAAAAGCCTGTTATTTTAAACATCCTGATCAACAGAAAATCTAAACAGATCCTCATGCATTTGTATTTTGAAAACAACCACTACCATGGTCACTAAAACAACAAATCAACCGCCAGGATTTGCAACCAAAAGCTCCAATCCTTGCATCTGGATAAATAACTGACACATATGTTATAACAGTATCTGCAATTCTGGATAGACCACAGGAAAATGCGTTCAGAATTAACTGTGTGGGAAGGCAAAGTGTGATCACCTTAACCAAACTTCCTTTAAAGAGCCACCAAAATATATCTAACGATCAACGTCTGCCAATACGCTTATGAAGAAGCAATTAAAGAACAACCAGTACTAAGAAGAACCACAGAGCTAGTGAGATGAGACAAAAACAAAGCTTTCCATTGTAATAACGAAGTAGGCACATTTCCTTGCCAAGTGAAAACCATAGTGGGTTTCTAGAGTTTATTCGGACAACCACTCAAAGCATGTTGCGACTGTACTTTAGCCTTTGCAGGGTAGACCTGTAAGTTCTGATCCAAAGGTTATCATGCAATATACAGATTGCATGCAGAGGGTGGGTGCAGCCTTGCTGCAGAGGGAATTGCATGCTGCGGTTTTTGAAATCAGGACAGATGCGAGCTGGCAAGCACACATCATACAACTAAAAATAAGATTAAAAAACAAAATAATCACAAAATGGCAAGGCATTCTTCTATGGAAAGGGGGGAGATCTGCTGTTCATAGGTACTTTTTAACAGGCTACAAATTCTACATTTTGGAGAAAAGGCAGCCATGAAGCTCTGGTCTAGAATGTGTTCCTGTAAAATAGCACATTCAGGGGCACCATAGGAGCCATACAGATGGCTGGCTTTCAGAAAAGTCCTGTGGGGTCCTGATCCCGGTCAGGAACATGTTCTGGATTGGGACATTGCAACGAATTCCCTGCCCTGTAATACTTGCTGTGGAAAGCCAGCCCAACCAGGCAAGTGAGCAAAGGTCTGTTGAGAATTCTGAAGTCTCCTCCACCAAGAGAAAGCTGGACAGAAATCACAGGGAGAGTATAGAGGAGTTTCTGAGCACTCCAGTCTGCTAGCAATGGTGGTGGCCCAAGAGGAAGAAGAGGCTTCTTTGGAAGGTCAGCGGAGGTCATATGCTGCTCTCAACCTTATTGGTGCTCTTGCAGGTCTTCAGCAGTGGCTCTCACTACATAGGCCCACTAAGCTTGCATATAGGGAGCCCTAGCCCCCAGTGTAAAATGTTATTGCAGCCCTGAGGTGGTCCTAGGCAAGCTATTCTCCTCTAGAGGGAGCCTAATAAGTAATGTGGGGATAATACAGAGGTATCTTGCACGCGGGTGGCGCTGTGGGTTAAAGCACAGAGCCTAGGACTTGCCGATCAGAAGGTCGGCGGTTTGAATCCCCGTGACGGGGTGAGCTCCCGTTGCTCGGTCCCTGCTCCTGCCAACCTAGCAGTTTGAAAGCACGCCAAAGTGCAAGTAGATAAATAGGCACCGCTCTGGCGGGAAGGTAAACGGCATTTCCGTGGGCTGCTTTGGTTTGCCAGAAGCAGCTTAGTCATGCTGGCCACATGACCCGGAAGCTGTACGCCGGCTCCCTCGGCCAATAAAGTGAGATGAGCACCGCAACCCCAGAGTCGGCCACGACTGGACCTAATGGCAGTGGCGTAGCGTGGGGGGGTGCAGGGGGGGCCGGCCGCACCGGGCGCAACATCTGGGGGTTAGGGTTAGGGGGGGCAAATCCACGGGTTAGGGGGCGCAAATCCACGGGTTAGGGGGTGCAAATTACTTGCCTGGCCCCGGGTGCTGACAACCCACGCTACGCCACTGCCTAATGGTCAGGGGTCCCTTTACCTTTTTACAGAGGTATCTTATGGGGTGCACCACTGCCACCACCACCGAGAGGTGTTCTGGTGCAGTGTTGCTACTCATCTTCCCCACACTCGGGCAGAGAAGCCAAGGGAGGGCCAACGCTTTGCAGGAGCATCCCGGCTCCTGCTGAATTCTGCAAGAACCAGATTGTGGCAGCAGCAGAAGTGAAGCACAGTGGGCAGGGCAGGAATTCCCACTTCGCCTCAGGTGGTGAATCAGGGTGGGCTTTTGAAAATTCACTTCAGATATGAGAACTGAGCCAAACCTCTCACAAGGAACATGGCACATTAACGGGTGGATATTACAGTCATTCCTTATTTGCTAAGTTGGCGCACGTTGACTGCGCTTGAGGACACGTTCGTATTGTGGAGCGTAGTTTGGTGGAGCAAGAATTTTCATTCTTGCTTTACCAGCTGGATGAACAGGTTTCTGCCACTTTGCATTGCTTTTTAATTTCGCCTCCTGTTATTTTTTGCACCGGTTTTAAACAGGCTTTTCGCTGTTTTTATTATATGTTGTACATCACCTTAGGAATATGTCAAAGGCAGCAGCAACAGCAACAGCTCGTCCAGGGGAGAGTCACAAGTCTCAATCATGTACGACATGATTATATAATAAGATATATTATATAATAAGATCTTATATAATAAGATTCTCTAGGATGCACTATACATAGCTAATAAGAATGATGTCAGTGACAACGTACTGGGCCGATGGTGACATGATTTCAACTCGAGGTAGCCAAAGCTATTTCCTCCAGAAGTTGCTGGACTTCCAGCTTCCATAATCTCTGACCATTGGTCAAGCTAGCTAAGGCTGATGGGAGTTGTATTTCAGCAACCTCTGGAGGCTGCTACTTTGGCCACCCTGTTCTGTTGACTTTCCTCAGCGGTTCTTACACAGCAATCTACCTTCAGAGCTGACACACCATAGATTCCGAGCTCTTCCACATTAAGCTATATCTGTCACTTTCCCCTGTTCCCACCTCAAACAGCCCTCTGTGCTCATTGCGCAGAGCAACAACAAGGTGAAACGCTTCACACAGAACAGTTATGCTATCAAGAAAATCTGTGCACTCAGGCAAGTAATATGAACATAGCCGGTTCTGAGGTAAGACAGTACAGTGGTGCCCCGCAAGACGAATGCCTCGCAAGACGGAAAACTCGCTAGACGAAAGAGTTTTCCGTTTTGGAGGTGCTTCGCAAAACGAATCTCCTATGGGCTTGCTTCGCAAGACGACAATGTCTTGCGAGTTCCTGCTGGGTTTTTTTCCCTCCCCCCTTTTTCTAAGCCGCTAAGCCGCTTATCAGCTGATCCGATCAGCAGATAAGCCGCTAAAAGCCTCTAAAAGCCTCTAAAAGCCGCTAATAGCGCTAATCCGCTAATCCTTCAATGGGCTTGCTTCGCAAGACGAAAAAACCGCTAGACGAAGAGAATCACAGAACGGATTCTTTTCGTCTTGCGAGGCACCACTGTACATTCATTCAGTACTTCCGAGCATGACTTCATGGCAACAGGGATTTAATGGCATTATCACAGAGCTGAAAAACAAACAAACCCAGCCATACCTTCAATTGTAATGGCTTGATCCGGCCTCCTCTCCTGAGCCAGTGCTGCTGCACTCTGGTGGTAAAGCTGAGCACCGCTCTTTGCTGTCCCTAATCTGTTTACCAACTAAAGGAAAGTGTGCAAGATCAGTTAGAATGCGTGAGAATTTCTGGATAAAGAAGCTAAACTAACTCATGTGTGTCAGGCGCCATATTACCAAAATCCATCCCTGGGGGTGGATAGATTAGGGCCATGGAAATGGAAGAAGAGGTTTAAACTCCTTTTCCCTGTCCTATATTTTGATGTACGGGACTTCTATGTTTTCCTTAACAGAGCACACATTTTAATTGGGAATAATAGAATTGGAGGGGGGGGGGACAAAACAAACAAAAAAATTCCTGTAGTGTTACAATCTCGTCCAACCCCCCAGGTGACTTAACTTTTTTAAAAAATGAAATAAAACAGATTAGGCATCTCCCAATGGATCTTTAATTTTGGCCCTAAATCCCACTGACTTCAGTGTGGCTCACTCCCAAATAAGTCTACAGAAGATCATTTTTACCCGTGCCATCTGAATTAAATTCCTGCATTGCAACAATAATGCAAACAAATTCAGAAAGCTATGAGATGCTCACCTCACATTCATAAAAGCCCACGTCATCCTTACAGGCATTTTTGATTACAAGAACTATGACGCCACTCCGGGGTTCACTAAAGCTTTGGTGTTTATTTGGGTCTGTCAACAGATCTCCATCTTTATACCACCTGTTGGGGAAAGAAAGACCGAGAGCTAGTAGACCATAATAAGATATCGGATGACATCCCAGAAGTAGAGGTGTCAGGGAATTCCATTGGAAGTAGGAGCCGAAATTCCTACAACCGACATGCTCATTAGAGGCCAGAAATGGAAATCACACCATGAATTGCAGAGAAGGAACTGAATGTTGTTTCCTTCCTTACCTTATCTGTGGATAAGGTGCTCCTTCAATGGTGCATGTAAACTGTGCATCTTCGCCATCAGCATAGTATGCGTGCTTAACCTTGTTTACAAACCGAGGAGGCACTAGAAAGAAAAAAGAAACCCGATGAAGTCTGAAACCACATGATGGAAGGCATGGACCAGGTGTCCTGCATTGCTTCATGAAGCCTAGCCAATCGCAGGCAGCCATGGTTACATGGGTTTAGACTAAAAGTGCAATCTGTCTACTCAGAAGTAAACCGCATGAACTCAGCAGGGCTTGCTCCCATGTAAATGGGGTTAGCACCGCTGCCAAATTCAGAAGAATGTGGTTTTCAAATGTCAAAAACTTCGAAAGCTTCACTGCCAGGGGAAGATAATGTTAGCATTCTGGTGCCATGATGCTAAAAGCACGTGCTTGAGTAAAGTTCCCTTTATCAAAGGGGGAGAGAGAGAGAGAGAGAGAGGATATAAGAGAAAAGGCAGTTTCTCAGAAAACCTGATCCCGAAGGCACATACTGAGTTAGGAACAGGTGGGTTTAAATTAGTTAAGAACACTGAAGTTAAGAACGAGTTAAGAACACTGTGTTGAGAATGATTGGAAGACTCGTTTTGTCAGAAGTCTTTTTTATTTAAGTATTTATTTAAATATTAATTAGGAAGATTAACTTTTTTAATGCACGTAAATCTGCTTTTTCTTCTTTTCTTTTTCTTTAATTTTCTTTTTGCCATATGAGATTGTAAATTTTTTTTATATGTGTGTAATTTAAATTAATAAAGATTATTTTTAAAAACCACTGTCTCTATCTATCTATCTATCTATCTATCTATCTATCTATCTATCTATCTATGAAAAGCTGTGGTCCATAGCTCAGCTCATCCATGGTACAACCCTGGTTACTGAGGAAAGACCTTAACCACACATCCTGGTTCGGACAACATGCTAAGATGAAACTTGGCTTAGCACAGAGTGATATGAGAGCAAAAAGAACCAGACAGGAGCAAAGCAGCACTCTGGGAACCCACACATTCCTGCGAAGGTTTGCTTTCATGTGCCATGGAAACCAAGCCAAAGAGAAAAGCCAATGGGAGATCCATGGGTAAAGGTAATAAGGCAAATGTAATAAGTAAGCACAACATGTCTCTGAAGCTCTGTGGTTTAGTGTGTGGTGCTCAGCAGGCAGGCGTTTAGTCCTATTGGGCACTGAAAGAACTTTTACCTTGGACAAGGATCTTTCCCAGGGTGCTGGCGTTGCCAGCTGAGCTTGCAGCAAAGCACATGTATTGCCCTGAGTCAACACCCGTCAGGTTGTCAAGGATCAATGTGCAGGAGCCGTCAGGATCTTCAATGATGATGTGATGGGGATCCACCTCCACAGGTTTGCCATCTTCAAAATTAAGCAAAGAAAATGGCCTTCAGCAAGCATAGTTGCTGCATTTAGGGTAATAATAATAATAATAATAATAATAATAATAATAATAATAATAATAATAATAATAATAATTTATTATTTATACCCCGCTCATCTGGCTGAGTTTCCCCAGCCACTCTGGGCGGCTTCCAATCAAATGTTAAAAACAATACAGCATCAAGTATTAAAAACTTCCCTAAACAGGGCTGCCTTCAGATGTCTTTTAAAGAGAAGACAGCTGCTTATTTCCTTCACATTTGAAGGGAGGGCATTCTACAGGGCAGGCGCCACTACTGAGAAGGCCCTCTGTCTGGTTCCCTGTAACCTCACTTCTTGCAATGAGGGAACCACCAGAAGGCCCTCGGCGCTGGATCTCAGTGTCAGGGCTGAATGATGGGAGTGGAGACGCTCCTTCAGGTATACAGGACTGAGGTCGTTTAGGGCTTTCAAGGTCAGCACCAACACTATGAATTGTGCTCGGAAACGTACTGGAAGCCAATGCAGATCTCTCAAGACCGGTGTTATGCGGTCCCGGCGGCCACTCCCAGTCACCAGTCTAGCTGCCGCATTCTGGATTAATTGCAGTTTCCGGGTCACCTTCAAAGGTAGCCCCAAGTAGAGCGCATTGCAGTAGTCCAAGCGGGAGATAACTAGAGCATGCACCACTCTGGCGAGACAGTCTGCGGGCATGTAGGGTCTCAGCCAGGGTAGGAAACTGATTCACTGACCACTTTAATATTGTTGCTGAATGGTTAAACCAAATAAAATTTGGAGATCGATTTTGACCTACATTACAGGAAGCTAAGAATGCTTGTACCTTTATACCAGCTGACACCTGGCTTGGGTGTGCCTGTTACTCTACAGGCTAATTTGACAGTTTCACCAAGTTCAGCGGTACAGTCAGCCAGTTCTTCCTCAAACTCTGGCGGATCTGGAAGTGAACAGATTTAAAATAAGTGCTGGAAATCTGGATAAGGAAAAGCTGAAGAAGGGGAATATCAGCCAGTGCAGATGTGGGACACAGTCATTTGTACTTACCCCAGACAGGGAGGCTGATGCGTTGCTGAATGCCACAGATTTCCTTCACCCAAGAGTTCTTGATGATGATGGTCCTGGCTTGAAACAGATACTTGCGGACTGAGTCTTCCCGCTCATGCCAAATCTCAAAGGCCCGGTCATCTCCTTCCACAAGATCATTCACGTCTATGTTTGGTAGCTGGGTAGTCAGAGGGCGGTGTTAAAAGCCATTTGAAATATCTCCTCATTTATTGCAGAACATAAAGAGGCATATCATCCATGAGGCCTCAAGCTCAATCTATGCACTAAGGACCTACAGGCGCATTAGTTTAAAAGTGTTGTTTGAAGAAATGTCACTGTGTTTTGTTTTGTTTTAAAAATTAAATTAAATCAAATCAGGGAAGTGATCAGGACTGAGACCACAGCATGTAGGAGTGGAGCTTTCACCCTTCCTTCTTTTGCAGTGGTCCTCTCCCTTAGCAATTAATGATAGTAAAAACAAATGAGCAAAAAAACGACCTTGTTTGCATCAATTAGATCTTTTTTTCTTTTACGATTGTATTTTTACTATTGCTGTAGAGGGACTTTTTCTTTTTTTAAGGATTGTATCAGGAGAGGGAAAGGGAGGGAAATTTTCACAAAAAAGCCATTAGTATTTTACTGCAAATTCCTCCTAATACAATGGTACGTTGGGTTACAAACACCTCGGGTTACAAACACTTCCGGTTACAGACTCCGTAAACCCGGAAGTAGTACCTTGGATTAAGTAAGAACTTTACCTCAGGATGAGAACAGAAATCGTGCGGCGGCAGTGGGAGGCCCCATTAGCTAAAGTGGTACCTCAGGTTAAGAATGGTTTCAGGTTAAGAATGGACCTCCGGAATGAATTAAGTTTGTAACGAGAGGTACCACTGTATACATGTTTGTTTGCAATTTTGCCTAAATACATTTCTTTGCAAAGCAATTTCCCCTGAAATAAGGCATTTTGGTATGCTGTTTTCACTGATATATGCATTTTAATGCACAATTTACCTTAGTATTACATTTTTTCCTTCTTGCTTTTTTCTTTCTTGCTACTATGATATTTGAAATTAAATGCTACTGTAAAGAGCAATGCAATGTTTTCCTGGCAGACAGCTTGACCTGGGCAGGCAAAGGGAAAGGAAGTGGGAATCTTGTTGTCAAATAAAGAATCTAATGGTCAAACCTTCATCATATTCTTGAAGATGTAGCTGTAAGTATCTGTCTTGGTGTCTCGTTTGGGCTTGCAAACCAAGATATAATTCTTGAAGAGGAAGACATGTCTCTTGTGACCCTTCCAAGCCATTCTGGCACCAGGAGCGCCTTCCCAAACAATGAACTGGCCCTGGAAGGAAAAGCAAAATTTAGCCAAGTTGGTCTTTTGCAGACCAGAACCCTCCTTCTCTGGGCAATTCAACTTGTGTTCCGTGTAAAGTTTTGTTTTGGTGCTTCGTTTTGTTCTCCAAAACTCCACCCTACCCCTACATTCTGCAGCAGAGGCAAAACCCATTGTCATCCTTGATACTATTCTATTCATTGCAGGGATTTAGATCTCGCACCTTTTGCAGAAACCACAAGACAAGTAGCAACCAACTCAGTCTGCAAAAGATGAAAAGGTCTATGTCTTAAACTCAAGCAGGAACATTTGAGGTTCCCCTTATATACTCATGGTTACCTTCCACAAGACATTTTTCCTATGTGAGCATAGACAGAAAGTAAATGCACTGCCTATATCATTAGGTGTCTGAATAGCACTCAAACATTTATTTGAGACCAAAAAATGTAGTGACAAATTGATATAATAATGCATACATACTAATGTGCATGCATGTGTTAGAAACACACCATCAATTGTGCTAATTTCAAAAATATAAGGCACTAGGTAAATAATGAAGTGTGTGTTATAAAAACAGAGCTCAGCCAAAAGGAGGGGGCATTTTTTTAAACCAAAAGCATTGTTTTCCTTTAGCAATTTTCAGGTGATAGCTTCATGCGTCATATTTTCAGGAAGCCCTCACTTTCAGTTGATTTTGCCGGCCTCAGTGACTACCTCCTAGTACCAGAACTGACTGGCTATGTAAATTTGTGATATCATGACGGTCACTATATGATCCCTGATTGGCTGGAATTGCCCCTAAGATGAATCCAGTGGTTTTCAACCAGTGTGCTGTGGCACCCTGGGGTGCCTTGAATGGTGGTCAGGGGTGCCACAGGTAACACTGGCCTCTGTCCCTCTTTCCTTCCCTCTCTCTTCTGATGCCCTCTTGCATTTCTGCCTCCCAAAGGCTTGTACAGCTGTTTGCTGCAACAGCCCTGGCTACAAGCTCCGCAGGCGAACAGTGCCTCTGGGACTGGTCAGGGGGTGCTGGTTGCCAGGAGATGAGGTGTCCTTGGAGTAAGCAAGCAAGCAGGCAAGGAAGACCCAGCCAGCCCTTGCTGTTGGGAATGGACAGACAAGTCCCAGGCCCTTGTGGGGCAGTGTGAGGAGGCACCTCTCTCTGGGGTGGGGTTGGGTGGCTCAAAGACCAAGGTTGGCAGCAGTGGCTGCCCAAAGGACTGTCAAGGAAAGGGAAAAGAAGAGGAGGCTGAGAGAACACTCAACAAGTGTGATGGACTGGGATTCAGGCTCGGACTCGGAATCAGAGGAGACTCAGTCTGCACCAGATCCTTTGCCTCAGGCGGTGTCTGAACCAAGTCTGGGGCCTGATCCTGAAGAGTCCCAGTCTGCATAGGTTCCCCTGCAACAAACACCAGCTGGGCCAAGTCAGGGGCCTGAGCCTGCCCTGGCTCCAAATGCGGGGGTGACCTCGTTGCCTCCAGCTGGGCCATCACTTACAGCTGCTCCACTACCGGTTGGGTCAGGGGAGGCTGAGGCGGCCTCTGGGTCTAGTAACCCATGGACATCTCCCGAGCTGCAGAGACTAAGGTCTGAGAGAAGGAGAGACCTGAAGAGGAGTGCTCGCCTTCAGGCAAAACAGGGAGGTGAGTCGCCGATGGATCAGGACCGGCCGCTGCCCCGACAAAGATAAAAGGCTGTCGGACCCCGTCCCAGCTTGCAGGAGCAACATTGCTGTATGCTAGATCCTGCCTGAGATCCTGTACCTGTCCTTGTCTGGTTTCCTGCCTTGGCCCTGTCGGACTGACTCCTAGCAGTACCTCCGGATTCTGGGACCGTGTTTCACGGGTTACCCCTGGCGCTCAGCTAAAGAGGGGAGGGTGTTCGAAAAGGGGTGAGAAGCTGCCACCTCTGCAGGCAAGGGGTGACATAACTGGGCTCCTGAGCCCCCATGGGTGCCACAGAAAGATTGTAGTTGGTCAAGGGAGCCATGGACTCAAAAAGGTTGAAAACTAAGAGTCGGTGGAAGAAGACTGGAAAAAGTTTAAAGACTATTTACAGAAATATTGCAAAATTAAGGAATGTTAGAAGAATGTTGGAACGAAGTGATATGGCTTTAGTAGAAAGGTTATAAGGAATTAAGTACAAATAGATTAATAGAGTATTAAAGGAAAAATAAGCTTGAAATGTGTTAAGATAATTATAGGATAGGAAACAGGGGAAGATGGAAAGGAATTGCTGAAATAATTAATAGAAGTGGAATACAAAAAGGGAGGTGTGAGGAGGTCGTGGAAATATGTGAAAGAAAGTAAGATATTGAAATTTCCCCCCTTTTCTTGTCTTTGTTGATGTGTTTTTAAATTGTTTTTGTTTTGTCTTGTTAGTTTAATGTTTTAGTGTAAGTGTAAGGTAGTGTCTTTGTATTGGAATGTATTGTTTTTTCTTTGTTTTTTTTTGTAGTGTTTAAATTGTTGTAAAAGCAACAAATATTATTTTTTTTTAAAAAAAGGTTGAAAACCTCTGCACTAATCAAACCAGAAGCAATAAGAAGAAGAGGGAGAATAGTGCCAAAGCAGCAGCAGATAGAGGAAGCAATAGTAGCAAGCGGGATTGGGGGAAAAATGTGAACTTTCACATAATCTAGGAAATAACTGAAAAATAATTGCTTGATACAGGGTTGATTCACAAAGCAATGGGCATTAACCTTGTCAAAGCAAAGTGCTTAGAGCAATAATTAATATAAATCCAGCATCTCTGTTGGCTCAATGTGAGGAGCCAAAATATATAATAAACACAACTCTCTGATATCTATTAGACAAGATCAGAATGAGACTCTTTGCCTTCCAGTACCTGTCGGATGGGCTCCCCTAGGATTTCTAGGGTGCCTGGATAGTTCTCAATGAGCGACACGTGAAGGTTGTTTTCTGCTCGTCTGTTGAGGGCAGACACAATGGCGTAAGCCTGCTCCAGCAGAGCACAGTTTTGACTGTTCCTTGCTTTGTTCCGAATTAGCTCCTGCAAATACATAGAATACATAACCCAGAAATAGTACCTTGGGTTAAGAACTTTGCTTCAGGATGAGAACAGAAATTGTGCAGCGGTGGCGCGGTGGCAGTGGGAGGCCCCATTAGCTAAAGTGGTACCTCAGGTTAAGAACTGTTTCAGGTTAAGAATGTACCTCCAGAACGAATTAAGTTTTTAACCCGGGGTACCACTGTATTAGGGATATGGGTGGCATTGTGGGTTAAACCACAGAGCCTAGGACCTGCCGATCAGAAGGTTGGCGGTTCGAATCGCTGCGATGGGGTGAGCTCCCGTTGCTCAGTCCCTGCTCCTGCCAACCTAGCAGTTCAAAAGCGCGTCAAAGTGCAAGTAGATAAATAGGTACCACTCCGGCGGGAAGGTAAACAGCGTTTCCGTGCGCTTCTCTGGTTCGCCAGAAGCGGCTTAGTCATGCTGGCCACATAACCCTGAAGCTGTACGCCGGCTCCCTTGGCCAGTAAAGCGAGATGAGCGCCGCAACCCCAGAGTCAACCACGACTGGACCTAAGTGTCAGGGGTCCCTTTACTTTTACCACTGTATTATAGATCAAAGTGCATGTCATGCATCCCCTCAGCTTTGCCCACCAGCACCTTCTCGGAACCCCGCAAAACATCAAGAACATCATTGAAGCACACAGAGACTCACCAGCACCACACTAACCTGGTCTCCTCTGTGAGAAGTTTGCCACTCTTTCTGATCTGATTGTTAGCTTTGACACTTTCCCAGAATTACCTGGAAAGTTTCTATTGCTTATTAAATGTCGTGTTTCCTCCCACCTTGTGCCTTTGGCATATGGGTGACAATAGTGCTCCGTGCAAATTTTTCTCCTGAAAAGTGCTCTGTGACTCAAAACGTTTGGGAACTGCTAGGTCAGAGTGTGGTGTTGATAATGCCAAGGTTTCAGGTTCAATCCCCAGATGGGACAGTTGTAAATTCCTGCATTGCAGAGAGTTGGACTAGGTGAGCCTCAGGCAGTGGCGTAGCGTGGGTTGTCAGCACCCGGGGCAAGGCAAGTAATTTGCGCCCCCTAACCCATGGCTTTGCGCCCCCTAACCCTAACCCCCAGATGTTGCACCCGGTGCGGCCGGCCCCCCTGCACCCCCCACGCTACGCCACTGGCCTCAGGGTCCCTTCCAACTCTACAAATCTATGATTCTATGAATTGACTGGTGCAGATTTGTTTGCTAGCTTTCCCTGTGGCAAAGAGAAAGCTTGCTATAAGAATGTAAGACAAGCCTGCTGGATCAGGCCAATGGTCCATCTAATTCAGCATCCTGATTGCACAGTGACCAACCTGATGCCTATGGGAAGCCCAGAAACAGGATTTGAGCATGAACAAACTTTGCCCTCTTGTGGTTTCCAGCAACTGGTATCTAGAACCACTACTGTCTCCAACTGTGGAGGCAAAGCATAGTCATCATGGCTAGTAGTCATCAATATCCTTTTCCTCCATTAATCTGTCTGTCAGGTGTGCGGGCTCTGTGACCAATAGGATTCTGCAGGACTGGGGCCTTTCTAGGTTTGTTCTGAAGAGGCAAGGCGCAGCCATAGCAAACTGTCACGGTCCGGTTCACGGGCGATCAAAGTCTCCGCTGGGGACGTTGGGACCGTGGGCAAGATGGCGGGGTGGGAGCAGGAACGGGAGTCCAGAAGCCAGGAGTCAGAAAGTCAAGAGTCCGAGGGTCAGACAGCCAGGAGTCAAGAAGCCAAGGGTCCGAGGGTCATGAAACAAGGAGTCACAAAGTCAAGGGTCCAAGGATCAAGAAGCAAGGAGTCAAATGCAGCAAGGCAGGGAACATGTTGCTGTGGCAAAGAGCCGAAGGGAAAATGCTGACCTTATATCCCTTCCTGGCTCTTGCCACCAGGTGCTGTGAGTTACCAATTGGCCTCACCTGTGTGGCCGCGCCTTGCCTCTCCAGAACAAACTTAGGAAAGCCCCAGTCCTGCAGAGTCCTATTTGTTAAGTTGTGGGTGAACATATCAGACGACACAGCGATTCTCCAAACAGCTCTTGTTTATTCACAGGCCAGAACAGAACTGAACTGAAGGGTTCAGCCAGCCTGCTTATATAGAGCTCCACTACAACGTTACTGTAACAACTTTCTGTAACTATCCAATCACTGAACGTCACTTTCAATCCCTTATTTGCATATGTGGACCTGAGTGAAAACTATCTACAGTATCCCCCTGCTGGCCCAGGGTGAGAACTTCAGTACATAACATTATTGGTCACAGGGCCTGGCTCCTGCACGCACACCTGACACTGACTAATTTGTAAGGTTTCATTAATCTTACTGGTTTGCCCCTGGGAGTTGTTCAGGCTTCAGGAATTTGGTAAACTTAGATTGTGATCAATGCTAAACCAGAAACAAGCTGGCGAGGACTAAATTATGAATAATCTCGGTGAAACCAAAATAATAAACAGGTGTCAAGTCAAGCTAAGAGAGAGAAATATTTGCCTACCCACACCCACACCCACCCGAAACAATGACACCAAGAATTAAAAGGAAATGCTCCTGACCTTAATTACAGTTTGATACTTCTGGATCCTGTTTATCGGTCTCTCTAGATAGTGCTGCAGAGGAAGCACTGGGGGCTGAGATGAGTCCGCAGAATATGTTCCCTCTATATATCGCTGCGCAAGGAAAAAAACAATGGTCAAGATTTTTCAGGCTGTCAGAACTCATACTGCCATTTAAAAGTCTTGGTTGCTTTGCAAACATCTGGCAAGCAGACAGCAAGAGAGAAAATGTATAAGACTAAATAGGTATAAGCTTCAGCAGATAAACAGATATCTAATTTGAATTCAACTTTGTTCTTTCATATCCCTGCATATTTTTTTATGCTATGCTGCAAGATTTGAAATTTTAAGCTTCTGTACTAACGTACTGATCAGTTGCAGTATGTATCTGACAGGGCCTTTGGTGTGAAAAAAGAAACACAACAAGTTTACAGGCTTGTTGCAATAATGTGCAAGTGAAAATGAGCGTACACATAGGTCAGTGGTGTCCAAACTTTTTTCAAAAAGGGCCAGATTTGATGAAGTGAAGGCCAACCAAAGTTGTTGTTGAGTGTTGAGCTTTTTTTAGGATTTAAATTATTGAGGGTTTTTTAGGATTTTTACCCCAGGAAATGAACTGCCACAGGAGCCAGATTACACCAACCGGCAGGCTAGATTAGGCCCCCAAAATGGACTTTGGACATGCTTGGCATAGGTGAAGAATCCAGGCAGGTTTCAATGCAAAGATTAGTTGTTGTTGTTGTTGTTTAGTCGTGTCCGACTCTTTGTGACCCCCCCGGATCAGAGCACGCCAGGCACTCCTGTCTTCCACTGCCTCCCGCAGTTTGGTCAAACTCATGCTGGTAGCTTCAAGAACACTGTCCAGCCATCTCATCCTCTGTCGTCCCCTTCTCCTTGTGCCCTCCATCTTTCCTGACATCAGTGTCTTTTCCAGGGAGTCTTTTCTTCTCATGAGGTGGCCAAAGTTTTGGAACCTCAGCTTCAGATTCTGTCCTTCCAGTGAGCACTCAGGGCTGATTTCCTTCAGAATGGATAGATACTCAAACCTAAATCTGGTTTGAAGAATCTCTTGCCTGACAATTACTGTATTTTTCGCCCTATAGGACACACTTTTTCCCCTCCAAAAATTAAGGGGAAATGTGTGTGCGTCCTATGGGGCGAATGCAGGCTTTCGCTGAAGCCTGGAGAGCGAGAGGGGTCGGTGCGCACCGACCCCTCTCGCTCCCCAGGCTTCAGGAGAGCCCCACCGCCAGCCCCACAAGCTCGGGGGACAGTGGGGAGGTGGAACACCGCCATCCCGCTGTCCCCCGACTTGGTTAGAAGGCTGGCGGGGGGGGGGGGAGAAGCCTGCTCCTCCCCGTTGCCAGCCCCGCAAACTCGGGGGACAGCGGGGAGGTGCAGCGCGCCATCCCGCTGTCTCCCGACCTGGTTTGGAGGCTGGCGGAGGGCTTCCCCCTCCCCCAGCCCCGCAAGCTCCCAGAGCGATGCCGAAGTTGCGTGCAGCTTCGGCATGGCTCTGGGACCCGGTTATGGGGGCTGGGGTCGGGGGAAGCTCGGGCTTCCCCCGCCCCATGCCTGGGGGGGGGAAATAATTTTTTCCCACTTTATTTCCCCCCCCAAAAAAATCTAGGTGCGTCCTATGGGCCAGTGCGTCCTATAGGGCGAAAAATACGGTAAATTAATCCACTGATACGGTTATAATAGAGTTGTGCAGTGAATGGAGTTAATAGTACTGGACATGGGACAGCTAACCCAGCCATGAAGCTGAGTGGGACTGAACAGGTCTACTGAACCACTCAACAACATGACCCAGAAGTTAATCCCTATATATTCAACAGACGATACAATCAAATAGTCAACTGTGTTTCCCAGAGGGAATGGCATGTATTATAGTAGCCAGCAATACTTACCTTATAGAACTCCTGAACAGTTTTGCTGACAACGACAGATTCAGCCTGTATTCGGCCCACCAGGTACTGGATGTACCTGTCAAATTCCCCCTCGTTCTTGATGAAGCACATAGCTACGTCGTCATCAGTGTCACATTTCTGAAGCTCTGGGAAGAATGTCCTGTGGGCGAAAGGGTCATGAAAGGCGGAAGGCCAAGGCCATAACAACCAAACTCTGGTTGGAATCATCCCAACCGACAGAATACACACAGGTGTTTTTTTTTACAGCAGTGCCGACATAAGCACAATACAGCTGCAAATTTATTCACTAACAAAATACTATTCTGCTTTTATTTCCAAAAGAAAACTCAAAGCAGCTAACCACAAATGGAAACGAAAGTTACAATATTCATAAATATCCAACCTTAAACTAACAGTACACAAGAACGTAAGAAAAACCTGGCTGGTGGATCAGGCGAAAGGTCCACATAGTCCAGAATCCTGTTCCTACAGTGGCCAACCATATGCCTACAAGTAGGACCTGAGCACATAGGAGCCAACTCCTAGGGGCAGAGGGGCCTTCGCCCCCTCCCCCAATAAAATATTTGAGGGGGCCGGGGGCCCCTAAAAGGTTGATGGCCATTGCCATTAAATGGTGTGTGTGCACCGTGTCATGTGATCAATTATACAGGGTGGGGCTTACTTGCCCCCCCCCCATATTTTATTCAAGTTGGCACCCCTGCTTGAGCACAACTGCACTGAGCCACAATGTGCTGGTTCCAAGGGTTAACTGTGCGGCGAGGTCCGAGTCCAGTCCGAGGTCGAGGGTGCAGTATGGAGGCTGACCGTCAAAGCTGAAGCTGGGTCCAAGGCAGGTGAGGTCAGGAACTCTGGCAGGAGAGCAGGACAGGGTGCAGGCAGGAACAGGCCACCAACAATGTTGCTCCTGCAACCTGGGACTGGGGCTGGCTGGCTTTTATCTCCTCCAAGGCATAGGGCGGCCCCAGTCCTCTGGTGACTCGCCTCTCCTGGCCTGGAGGCGAGCACTCCTCCTGCGGGAACTTAGTTCCCTCCGCCTCTCTGCCCTGAGCCTCTGCAGCTCAGGAGAGGCTGGAGGGTTACTGGACCCAGAGGGAACCTCAGCTTCCTCTGACGGGGCTGAGAGTGGAGCACCTGCAGGCAATGGGTCCTCCATCCCCTCAGGAGCCAGAGCAGACTCACCTGGTGCCTGCACCTGAGGATCCAGCACAGGTGAGGACCCTTCAGGCTCAAGCCCCAACCCCGGCTCAGCTGGTTCTGGAGGCGGGGACTCCTGTGCAGGCTGGGATTCCTCAGGTTCAGCCTCCGAGTCTGAATCCCAGGCCATCACACACAAAAGTTTCTTTCACTCCCCTCCAACATAGTGATGGATAAAACACTTTGCTTGGCTGGAAAGCTTGGACCCCGAGTGGTTTTCTGTTTGTCCAGCTGCTTGCCCCAGAGAAAATGCACTCTTTACCACTTTTCACCTCTGAATCAGAGCAAACATCAATCCATAAAAAACCCAATTGACGTTTGCTCCAATTCAGCAGTAAAAAGCGAGTTTTCCTGGGGGGAGGCAGCTGGACAAGCAGAAGTGTGGGAGAACCCATAGTCTAGTCAGCCTCCACCAGAAGCCTGCCTTAAAAAGCCAAGTCTTCACAGAGCAATAAAAACAGAGAAGGAAGCTGGAGGGTTTCACAGGGAAGAGTCCCATCACTGTATTGATTTGGTTTTTTAAAAATCATAGGTAGCATTTCCCTGAGTCTCCAAATTGCCTCCTCCCAAAGTGGCTGGTCCTCTAGGGCCTATCAGTTCAGACATTCACTGCTAGCTGGGCCTCTATCTCACTGACCATGCCGTCCCCCAGTTATACATACATGGAATGGAAGTGGGTAATGTCGGTGATGTTCCTGAAGATGATGAGCTTCTGACTGGAAAGAGCCACAGGGACGACAGGGCAGGTCTCGGTGAACTGAATGTGGTGTGTCTGGAGGAACTCTAGGTCCTTGACAAACTCCTCCTCAGTGTTCAGCAAGTCTTGAATAATGAGGCTGGTGGAAAGAGAAAATAGGTCAAGACATTAGTAGCTCCAGTTCCAGCCCATAAAATGGTGCCTTCTACTATAACTAACAGGGACGCGGGTGGCGCTGTGGGCTAAAGCCTCAGCGCCTAGGGCTTGCCGATCGAAAGGTCGCGGTTCGAATCCCCGCGGCGGGGTGCGCTCCCGCTGCTCGGTCCCAGCGCCTGCCAACCTAGCAGTTCGAAAGCACCCCCGGGTGCAAGTAGATAAATAGGTACCGCTTACCAGCGGGAAGGTAAACGGCGTTCTGTGTGCTGCGCTGGCTCGCCAGATGCAGCTTTGTCACGCTGGCCACGTGACCCGGAAGTGTCTCCGGACAGCGCTGGCCCCCGGCTAATAGATGCGAGATGGGCGCACAAACCCCAGAGTCTGTCAAGACTGGCCCGTTCGGGCAGGGGTACCTTTACCTTTACCTTTACTATAACTAACATCTGGGAAGGAGAGTTGGCAGGAAACTGGTGTAGTGCCCCAGTCTGGATTGAGAGCACAATCTGGGTTGAATCCAGCACTAGCCAGAGTAGACCCACTGAAATTAATGGGCATGACTGGTTTAGGTCCATTCATTTCAATGGGTGTTAGAACTTAGTTGGACACAGCCCTCTGGAATGGCTCCAAGGCTGGTTTTTAATTCAGAATAAAAGTGGAGAGTTCATGGATAACAGCCCCACCCGTAGAGACAAATGGAATTGGACCTCTCTTAGAGGAAGGACCTTCGTGAAGTGCCCACCTTAGCTTCTTTTTATATTCATCCTCTGAAACTGATTCTCCATGGAACTCTGGAACCTCTGGAATCCCCCACTCAGCAGACAGCTAAAAATAATAAAGGGAATAAAATTTAAGATCTGGTCATTTCTGCATCTACTAGTTCTCATCTCTTCCTCCGATAGTCCAACACCATATCACCCTTCCTCCTCAAAGAGGTTGGGGCGATGTACAATACAGTCAGATAAATTGTTTACACAACTTTGGCTTAGAATCATAGAATCATAGAATCATAGAGTTGGAAGAGACCACAAGGGCCATCGAGTCCAACCCCCTGCCAAGCAGGAAACACCATCAGAGCACTCCTGACATATGGTTGTCAAGCCTCTGCTTAAAGACCTCCAAAGTAGGAGACTCCACCACACTCCTTGGCAGCAAATTCCACTGTCAAACAGCTCTTACTGTCAGGAAGTTCTTCCTAATGTTTAGGTGGAATCTTCTTTCTTGTAGTTTGGATCCATTGCTCCGTGTCCGCTTCTCAGGAGCAGCAGAAAACAACCTTTCTCCCTCCTCTATGTGACATCCTTTTATAAATTTGAACATGGCTATCATATCACCCCTTAACCTCCTCTTCTCCAGGCTAAACATGCCCAGCTCCCTTAGCCGTTCCTCATAAGGCATCGTTTCCAGGCCTTTGACCATTTTGGTTGCCCTCCTCTGGACACGTTCCAGTTTGTCAGTGTCCTTCTTGAACTGTGGTGCCCAGAACTGGACACAGTACTCCAGGTGAGGTCTGACCAGAGCAGAATACAGTGGCACTATTACTTCCCTTGATCTAGATGTTATACTCCTATTGATGAGGCCCAGAATAGCATTGGCTTTTTTAGCTGCCGCGTCACACTGTTGGCTCATGTCAAGTTTGTGGTCAACCAAGACTCCTAGATCCTTTGTCTGCATGTCCCTGAGGAAATCTCAAGCAAAAGGAATCTGATGTTGGAGAACCCAAACATGGATGCTTCTCACCTTTAACCTCTTATCCAGATAGGCAGGAGAAACCCAACCTTGCCTGGATGGGTTGGACTTAGTGGGCTTGGTCCTCACTAGCCATTTCAGAGGATGAGCCGAATCCAGGACTTCCACGTATTGTCCTTCCTTCAGGCTGATGGTTTCACGATCAGCACCCATGGGCAGGTAGTCTGCTGTAACCATGTAGATGTCAAAAATCTGTAGGAAGACGGTATATATTTCAGTATATATTTTTATAGGAAAAGTACACCAATTTGCAGAAAGCCTACTTGATATTCAGATCACATCCACACCATACATTTAAACTACATGGCTCCCGCTCCCCCCGGCCAAAGAGTCCTGGGAACTATAGTTTGCCCTCCACAGGGCTACAGTTCTCAGCACCTTTTACAAACTACAGGTGCGAGGATTTTTGGGGAGAAGCCATGTGCTATCAATGTGCAGTGTTGATGTGACGTTAGAGAGACTGACTGCCACAACCAACTGCTTCTAGCTGCATCTAGAATTACAGAGAGTATCAGTTTGGTCTACTGGACTCAGCAATTGATTAAATCCCACCCAGGCAAGGATTGGCTAGATAATAATAATAATATCTTTATTGTCATTGCCCCCTTCGGTCAGATCAGTGGTTCCCAACCTTTTCCCTCAACTGAAAATTACTGGTGGTCTTTGTGGACCACTTATCAATGTTTCTGCTTGTTGCAGCAATGTGCAGCGCTAGATGCTGTAAAAAATAAGTAGGAACATTTAATACAAACCCTTCCACTAGATGGTAATTTGGCTAATCCCAAATTTGCTTTTACTGGAATGAAATACATGGCAGTGCAAGAGGGTTACCAAAAGCAATAGTGGTCTGAATGTCCATAGGCTGGCTACTTCTACTCAAAATGGTATCTATCTTCCAGCCCCAGATCAACATCACCTAAAATTTTACACAAGAGTTACTATCTTATGATCGGGAGCTCTTTCTATTGTGAATCAATTTTCACCTCAAACGTACTCCATCCAACCAGTTTCTCAAGCCCAAAATCAGTCTTCCAAATTACCTCAAGGAATGAAGAACACACCTTTATGAACAGGTGGTAGAAAGTCTGTACTAGGAATGTACACCTGTAAGGCAAACTGGATTCATTTGGGATTAGTGGGGAAGAAGAAGAAGAGGAAGAAGAGTTTGGATTTGACATCCCGCTTTATCAATACCCTAAGGAGTCTCAAAGCGGCTAACATTCTCCTTTCCCTTCCTCCCCCACAACAAACACTCTGTGAGGTGAGTGGAGCTGAGAGACTTCAGAGAAGTGTGACTAGCCCAAGGTCACCCAGCAGCTGCATGTGGAGGAGCAGGGAAGCGAACCCGGTTCCCCAGATTACGAGTCTACTGCTCTTAACCACTACAACACATTTGGTTGACCCATTATATTATTCCTGTGGAGCAGTCAAAAGGTCTCAGCTCTCTGGGCCCAACACCAATTGCAATGCTAGTTTGAGATACAATGCTGTAGTTGCCTTTTTATATTCTGGGGAACTCATGGAATGTTCTGTGCTGAATCACTCTTCCTTGGGCATGCATCCAGTTCACTTATGCAAACATTATACCTCTCCTCTTGCATCCCCCTCATCTGATTCAGAGGAAGACTCCTGAGCAGTTGAGGAAGGCCTGGACCTGCCGTGTCGTGGGGATGGAGATGGCGTTTTTGATTCATCGTCACTGTCGGCTCCAGGTACTTGAAGTGTGGCTGAAGTGGAAACATGAACAATTAAAATACACTCCTAGCAAATAATTGCTTTGTTTTGTGAAAAAGCATGCTTCTGTTCATTCATTTAATTTATACCCTACTTCCCAAGTCCTCAAGGGAACATGCACTATAAAGCAATCAAATGCCTTTAAATCAATTAAAAACCCCAAACTAGCCACAGTGAAATCAAATCCAGAAACAGCAACATAAAGACTAGTCTAAATCTTCCAGTCTGAATACTTGGCTGATGTTGGATGTGACTGTTAATTACTGTTGTGACTAGTCCCAACCTCCTCTTTCCTAAATGCCAATTCTGAGATTTCCACACTAGCATTTTGAAATTTGCGTAGGAAAGTGTCTGAAAAAGGTCCAGTGGGACGCCTTTGATAGGGACCAATAAACATGAGCTAGTCTGGCATGTATGCTTCTGTCTCAGACTGAAAACTGACTGTCAACATGCTCAGACAAGCTGTTACCTTGACTAATCTTTGCAGATACCATTTCTGTGATCTGCGATGTCAGTTTCTGGAGGAATTCCTCAGTCCCAACCTCAGCAAGTGAAATGTGGCTCCGACCAGCTTCACCTTCCACAAGTTCCCCTGTCAAAGAAGAGTGAGGTACTTAAGCCGTAAAGTCATAAGAACATAGGAAGCTGTTTATACCCATCTCAATCAGTAGTGTCTGCTATAACTAGGGCTCAACAACTTTAACACCCACCCATCCTCCAAAAATAAGCTCAATAACTTTTTTCTGGATTTTCACTTCTGGAAACCCTAGCAATGAATGCCAGAGACTCTATAAAGGAGGGAAGCAAACACAGACACAATTAATGATTGACATAAATGCATGGTGAGTCCCCCCCCCCCAAAATAAAGACACATGACACAGTTATTAAGTAGTAGATAGGTAGCCGTGTTGGTCTGCCATAGTCAAAATAAAAAAATTCCTTCCAGTAGCACCTTAAAGACCAACTAAGTTAGTTCTTGGTATGAGCTTTCGTGTGCATGCACACTTCTTCAGATACACTTCGTATCTGAAGAAGTGTGCATGCACACGAAAGCTCATACCAAGAACTAACTTAGTTGGTCTTTAAGGTGCTACTGGAAGGAATTTTTTTATTTTGACAGTTATTAAGGTTAATGGGCTAAATAAGGCCACAACTTATTACAGGTTACAGGTGATGAGTGGTATTGGCTTAGGCACTACCGAGAAGGGCCTCTGCCTGGTTCCCTGTAACTTGGCTTCTCGCAATGAGGGAACCGCCAGAAAGCCCTCGGAGCAGGACCTCAGTGTCCAGGCAGAACAATGGGGGTGAAGACACTCCTTCAGATATACTGGACCGAGGCCATTTAGGGCTTTAAAGGTCAGCACCAACACTTTGAATTGTGCTCGGAAATGTACTGGGAGCCAGTGTTGGTCTTTCAAGACCGGTGTTATATGGTCTCAGCGGCCGCTCCTAGTGTGAAAACATTTTTACCATCCTTCCCACCTTTTATGGCGTATTTTTCCTAAGACATCTGTACTTCAGTATAGATGCCAGCATACAAGATGTACAAGCCTTGCAAGAGGTATGAATGGTGCACAGGTGCATAAATCAAAGCAATCACTTCAAAATACTTGCAAGCAGGAATCAGAAAGGGTGGAGTCCTGCAGGGCGGTATTTTGAAATGAGAATCCTTATTTGAAAGGCATGAACACCCTCCCATGGTTGACATGATGCCTACACATTTAGTAGTTTAGTATCTGTTACCCTAAGTGTCACCAGTACAACTGACATGATGCCTTGCCTGACAGATACAATTCCTGGTTGAAGGGGAAGGTAGCTAGTTGCAGATTTAAAGCATGGTGTAGTGGGTATGAGTTACTCGTGCGTAAACTGGTGCCTTTCTCGGTTAATTTGCCTTGTAAAACTTTCTGACTGCGCAGCCCCTTCTCATGGTGGCTGCCTCAGTCGCTGGCAGAATCCGTCAGTGGGCGTTTCTTGAACCTCTTCCAACATAAAAGTTGTTTGACACCCAGTCTCCTCCTCCTCTCACTGCGCGGGAGTCTTCTGCGCAGGGAAGGCGTGGGTAGCGGAGGACCTGGGCTCTCCTCACTGATGTCCAGTGAAGAGTCCTGGAGCCCTCTCTCCAATTCCCCCGTCTGCCCCCCTTTATCCCTGGTGTTGCGCTGATTGGCTTCCCCCTCCACTGAGCTGTCTCTCCCCCTGCTGCTGGGTCCTTCACCAGCATCATCTGGGAGCCTCCCCTTCGCCTCTCGCTTCGATGTCAGTTCCCTGACACATGGGTAGGCAAACTAAGGCCCGGGGGTCGGATCCGGCCCAATCGCCTTCTAAATCCAGCCCGCGGACGGTCTGGGAATCAGCATGTTTTTACATGAGTAGAATGTGTCCTTTTATTTAAAATGCATCTCTGGGTTATTTGTGGGGCATAGGAATTTGTTCATTTATTTATTTTTTTCAAAATATAGTCCGGCCCCCCACAAGGTCTGAGGGACAGTGGAGCAGCCCCCTGCTGAAAAAGTTTGCTGACCCCTGATTTAAAGCAATGAATTTAATTTGAACGTGATCTGCATGAACCTGGCAACCCAGAAGCTTTAAACCAGCCTCTTCTCTCTTTTCCATTTATTCAGTGAAAAAACATTTATTTGATGAAGAAATCAGAGACCACAGCTGTAAACTATAATAAAAAAATTCCTTTCAGTAGCACCTTAAAGACCAACTAAGTTAGTTCTTGGTATGAGCTTTCGTGTGCATGCACACTTCTTCAGATACACTGAAACAGAAGTTGCCAGACCCTTCTATATAGTGAGAAGGTGGGGAGGGGTATTACTCAGAAGGGTGGTGGGAATGGGAGATTGGCAGATAGCTGAGATGAGCCTGTTGACGACTCTTAACGACTGTAATAGGTCTTACAGGAAAAGGCAAGGGGTGAGAAGGTGAGAAATGGCTTAGTCATGTATAATGAGATAAGAATCCAATGTCTTTGTTCAGACCAGGTCTCTCCACGGTTTTAAGTTTGGTAATGAGTTGCAATTCAGCAGCTTCTCTTTCCAGTCTATTTCTGAAATTCCTTTGTAGTAAAACAGCTACTTTGAGACCAACACGGCTACCTATCTGTAGCTGTAAACTATGTAATTCATATTAGTGAACATTATATGGAACAGCAAACTGTGATCTACATTAGTAAAATTTTGAAGTTAAAGCACAGGCGAAACTTTTCATACCTTTTCTGCCTTCAGGAGGATGTACAGAAACCCCGACTCTAAGGAAGAGAAAAGCGAAGGTATAAATATATGAGAATTTATAAAGCGCTTAATAATAATAAAAAAGAAAGAAAGAAAATAAGAAAAAAGAAATAAAAGAAAAAAGAAAAAAGTGTTTAGCAGCTGCTTGAAACACTAGAATGAGGGTGCCTGCCTAATATTAATATAAGTGCAGCCACACTAAAAGTTCAACTCCTCACATAAATGGAGCAAATGTCACATAATACTTTTAAGACTGCAAGTTCCATAGAGGAGGAACAGAGGCCAGGCAATTTCAACTACACTGGTCCAAAGCCGTGGTAAAATTAAAAAATTCATAAAACTTATATACCACATGATTGCCCTCCCCCCCAAAACAAAATCCCTCAGAGTGGTTTCCAAAAAGAAGAAAACAATAAAATTATCAGTGAAAACAGAAAAATCTGCTTAAAACATTCAGGAAAATAATAAAACCAGTGATCAACTGAAAACTGGTACTCAGGCTGAGACCCTATCTGCCCACAGACTGCCTCGCCAGAGTGGTGCATGCTCTGGTTATCTCCTGCTTGGACTATTGCAATGTGCTCTTTGTCGGGCAACTTTGAAGGTGACTACAACTAATCCAGAATGTGGCAGCTAGTCTGGTGACTGGGAGTGGCCGCAGAGACCACATAACACCGGTCTTGAAAGACCTACATTGGCTCCCAGTACGTTTCCGAGCACAATTCAAAGTGTTGGTGCTGACCTTTAAAGCCCTAAATGGCCTTGGTCCAATATATCTGAAGGAGCGTCTCCACCCCCATCGTTCTGCCCGGACACTGAGGTCCAGCTCCAAGGGCCTTCTGGCGGTTCCCGCACTGCAAGAAGCCAAGTTACAGGGAACCAGGCAGAGGGCCTTCTCGGTAGTGGCGCCTTCCCTGTGGAACACCCTCCCACCAGATGTCAAAGAGAACAACAACTACCAGGCTTTTAGAAGACATCTGAAGGCAGCCCTGTTTCGGGAAGCTTTTAATGTTTGATGTATTATAGTATTTTAATATTCTTTTGGAAGCCGACCAGAGTGGCTGGGGAAGCCCAGCCAAATGGGCGGGGTATAAATAATAAATTATTATTATTATTATTAAACAGATTAAAATGCAAACCAATACTCTACATTTCTGGGAAGGTTTCCCTGAAGAAAAATGTTTTTAGCAGGGGCCAAAAAGAGTGCAGTGAGTTCAATAGGCAGGGAGTTGCAGGGTGTGGGTTCTGCCACACCATCTTGACAGAGGGAAATGCATTTTAAAGGATACCAAAATTAGAATTCAGTAACGGAATAACACAAAGTTTTAAACATCGCCAATATCACTATGTGTTAACAAGAACTTTCAGACATTACCCATGTTCTTTCTTTTCCTTTTCTTCATACCTGCGACAAAAACAAAAAGGGAAGAAGGAGGTGAGGAGAACAGGATCTCCCGTGAGTTTCCAGTATGAAAATCTTAAGACGTGTTCAGTTTTTTTTCTAGTCTCTCTGTGCAGCATCCTAACCTCCAGCCACACAGCCTCCCACTTACCGAAGTGATGTCATGATGGCCTCTGTCACCATCACACGCTCCTGGGTCAGAACCTCAGCCTCTTTCACTGCAAGGGAATGAACGACAGAAAACCTATCAGCAGGCATGTCTCAGGCTGGGGAATATTTTTCATCCTTCCCAAGCTTTGTTGGGGTTATGGGTGAGGGAGATGTTGGAATTCAACTACCCTGCCTTGGCTCAAGTTCGATGTCACCATTTTAATTGAAAGCAATTTTCCCTTATAATGATGGGGTGCCCTGTAAGGTAAAGGTACGCCTAACTGTTAGGTCCAGTCGTGGCGGACTCTGGGGTTGTGGCGCTCATCTCGCTTTATTGGCCGAGGGAGCCGGCATACAGCTTCTGGGTCATGTGGCCAGCATGACTACGCCACTTCTGGTGAACCAGAGCAGCGCACAGAAACGCTGTTTACCTTCCTGCCAGAGTGGTACCTATTTATCTACTTGCACTTTGATGTGCTTTCGAACTGCTAGGTTGGCAGGAGCTGGGTCTGAGCAACGGGAGCTCACCCTGTCGCAGGGATTCAAACCGCCAACCTTCTGATCATCCAACCCTAGGCTCTGTGGTTTAGACCACAGTGCCACCCGCGTCCCATTGGGGATTGGGGTGGCCTGTATTGCTCCCCTATTTCCAGGCCTTTTGTGTTCAGTGTCCCCAGCAGGACCAGAACTGACTTCTTGTTGTTGGCATCTGCCTCAAGAGACAATGGAGAGAGCCTCCAGTTGACGCACTGCATTAGCAGCACTGCAGTGACTTTCCAGGTGCTCAAGTCTGGCCAGTGTGTCTGGAGGTCCTGAGCCACCCAGACGACAAGACTCAGCCTGGCTGATGTGGTCCAAAGGAAAGTAGAGCAATACATTTGACACCAGCTTGGCTGCAGAAGTTGCTGGAAGGAGGTATACAAAGCGCCAGCCAACCGTCTTAGGGATTCCACTCCAGATGTGCGTAGGCCTTTCTCCTTAACCTTTCTGTTGGTACTAAAGGGTTAAGAGGTAACAAGTCGCTCTAATCACTCAGCAGCTGGAAGTCATTAAGCATCCAGGAATGTGAGTTAGTTTGTATAAATAGTCAGTCCCCCCCCCTTGTGTTTTCTCTCTCTCCCCCCCTTGACCTGACTCGCAGACTCAGTTTATGGCCATGGGCGTGTTTGCTAATATGAGTTAAGTTTAGAGTAAAGTTTTCTTTATGCCGGAGATAAAAGCATGTGTGCTTTATCGCCAGGGTTTTTCTTTTGTAAATAAAATTTTTTTCCTGAGTTCCAAAGTGCTTGCTCCAGGATTCTTCATTGAAAGGTACTGACTCTCCTGCCTTCTTCAACCGCTGCATGAAATTCTCTGCTGAGATAAGATTTATGGCATTGGAAGTGCACTGGACGTTTACTTAACATTAAACTAATTAAAGTTTAATGGACACTTTCCTTCTCATGAACATGCATAGAACTTGCAGATAAACTAAGCACAGAGCTCTGGACTCTGGGCTGCTGTGATATCAAGTTCAGCTTCTGGCAAGGGAGAACTCGAAACCTCAGTAGAAGCTCATTTGCATCAGATTTTATCCTTCTTCCAAGAGCCTGTGACTTTTTCACAAGTTGGGGAAAGCACTATTGTTTTTATTTGTGGGGTGACGGGGAGTGTACATGCTCTGTACACGTAAGTTGTATTTCCATGGCCACTGGTGACCACACAGAAACCCAGAGATTATGACTAGCGTGAAGCCAATTTTAATGAAACAGCCAGCACATATAAATATGGAAATAGAGAAGTTGGTGAAGTGCTTACCATCCAGAACTTCTAAGGAGGAGCTACAGATAGACTGCCCAGCCTGATTGGACGCAATGCAGGTGTAGTTTCCGCTGAACTCCTTCTTCACATCCAGCAGGATGAGACTATGGTGCATGTTGGAGCTGGCAAGTTTATAGCCTGGGGTGTCCGGCTTGATCCAAAGGATGTCTTCTCCATGGTACTCTTCCTTCAGCCAAGTCACTGAGGGTGGTGGACATCCTACAAAGGGGGGGAAATGAGGGTGCTGTTAGCGTATCATTTCTTCTCGTCACCCAGATAACCTCCCTTCCCAAGTCCCGCCATTTGCGTAAAGTCTTTGCTTAGCACCCCAGTCTTCATCCACAACTCTGGAAACCTCACCTGGCCAGAACAGAGAAACGATGGTCAGATTGACAGTTGCATGGCTGTTCTTAGTTGGTAAAGTGATTAGACTTGTTAATTCCGACCCTGAACAAGCCTCTGGCATGCTAATGAGCCATGCCACCCCCATACAGTCTGCATTTTTAGACATATCCTAAAAACGGTGTTATTCAAATAAACCTTTGCAATATGAAATCCTTTTTACCAGCCAGTTTCTATTCATGTTTTGGCTAATGCTGTTATTGATTTTTCTTTCTTTATCTTATTGTAATTTTATGCACTGTATTCTTATGAAAGGGTGGTCTATAAATATTTCAACAAATTATTATTATTATTTATTAAATTTGTACACCACCCTTCATCCATAGACCTTAGGGTAGTTCACAGCCTAAACATACATGAGAAACAAAACAAAACAAATGCTGCACAGTCTTGTTGTTGTTGTTTAGTCGTTTAGTCGTGTCTGACTCTTCGTGACCCCATGGACCAGAGAATGCCAGGCACTCCTGTCTTCCACTGCCTCCCGCAGTAGCTTTGAGAACACTGTCCAACCATCTCATCCTCTGTCGTCCCCTTCTCCTTGCGCCCTCCATCTTTCCCAACATCAGGGTCTTTTCCAGGGAGTCTTCTCTTCTCCTGAGGTGGCCAAAGTCTTGGAGCCTCAGCTTCAGGATCTGTCCTTCCAGTGAGCACTCAGGGCTGATTTCCTTCAGAATGGAGAGGTTTGATCTTCTTGCAGTCCATGGGACTCTCAAGTGTCTCCTCCAGCACCATAATTCAAAAGCATCCATTCTTCGGTGATCAGCCTTCGTTATGGTCCAGCTCTTGCACAGTCTTAATTCATTAAAATGAAACTACTCATATTAATCCCTTGCTAAAACATTGCCCCTTTCCCTCCCTTCCTCTTCCCAGTGTCAAACTTTAGAGGCAGGATCCTTGGGGCAAGGACCTCTCTTTGTGCGTGCTGGAAAGCAAAGCATGCATTGACTCCACTACAACCTTTGTCTCCCCTGGATAGGCAAATTCAATCATGGAGTAGGGTAGTTGGAGTAGCGAGAATGCCTCTAAGTTCATTTACCTTCAACTTTCACTGAAAGGGTAATGCTTGCACCTTCCCTCACTTTTTTGTTGGTATATCGTTCCAGGAACCTTGGTGGCACCAGCTGCTCATGAACATCTGAAAATTAAGTTGTTCAGAGAGAAACATAAAAATGTCACGGGGCAATAGACAGGTAGGACTAAGTTCCACAGAGCTGGGGCTGCTCTAGAGTTCGCAGCTTTGAAAGGGCAGCCCCAGCGCAAGGGCAGCCAAGACCTTTGTTCCCACCAATTCCTCTTGTTTTTTGTCTCACCTCTTCTGGGTTTCTCTTCTTCCTCGCCAGGCCCTGCAAAATTGAAAGAACAGCAGCACCATCAGGTGACAGATCACGTGAGCCCACACCTGCCGTCCAAAATGGTATAGCAAGTGCTAGGCCTCAATTTCCACCAAAAGGGCTTTCATACTGTTGCTAATTCTGAGCGGGATTCAATCACATAGCAGCAAATTCAGGCTGCACAATTATAGCTGGCTGAGAGGTCCTGTGCAAGAAGCCTGCTTCTGCAAATTATTGGCCTTTTTTGTGATCAGGAGAGTGGCACTGGAAAGTGTGGGGTCAACACTTGTTTGGACACAACATCACCTAATCTCTTCACAACCAAATCAGGATGAATGCTCGTTAAATAACCAACATTGTTTAATCTCCCTTTTGAAATAGGGCAACCCTAGCCTGGAAGTGATCAATGTGTCTAACAAAGATCCCCATGTCTTTTTTTTGGCACCACATTAGACATTCAGAAAACCCACTAACGATTTGATGGGTTGTGTCTATCTGCTTTCAAGTTGGCATGGCCAACTTTTGAATTCTTGGATGGTAGGGCTGTTCTCTTCTTTAGAAAGAGATCTGTGAGTCCATTTTGCTACAAATTCAAAGCACTTCATAGGTGGTCAGATTCTTTAAATGGTCCCAGTTACCAATAAGGGTTCAAAACAATAGGACACAAAGATTTGCATTACCTACTAAACCCAAAGAGAGGGAGTCCAATAAAATGTGGAAATTTTAGCTTCTTGGGGGGAGGGATCCCCTTGTAGGAAAATTGTGGGTCCACTTTTTACCAAACAATAATTAAAATTAGAGTAGAATTGAAGCTATTCACATTTTTTGGGAGGGTGGCCATTTCATATCAAAAAGACTTCCTTTACCCACTGATTTTTTTAAAATGTGTGCCTTGAGAAAATGTCTACTTAATTCATTTTCATTGCCTTTGCCTGCTAGGGTCTTCATTCATCTTCAAGACATCAACACACAGCCAAATCCAGTGGGCCATAGAGACTTGTTCCATGATTAGATGGATCACCCTTGACTAAATTACAGGTGAAACTCGAAAAATTATAATATCGTGCTTGATTGGCCAGCAAACTCGCCTGACCTGAACCCCATAGAGAATCTATGGGGCATTGCCAAGAGAAAGATGAGAGACTTGAGACCGAGCAATGCAGAAGAGCTGAAGGCTGCTATTGAAGCTTCCTGGTCTTCCATAACACCTCAGCAGTGCCACAGGCTGATAGCATCCATGCCACGCCGCATTGAGGCAGTAATTGATGCAAAAGGGGCCCAAACCAAGTACTGAGTACATATGCATCCTTCTGCTTCTCAGAGGTCCAATATTGCTCTATTTGCAATCCTTGTTTTGCTGATTTCATTTAATATGCTGATTTTCTGAGAATGTTAATTTGGGGTTTTCATCAGCTGTATGCCATAATCATCACAACAAATAAAGGTTTGACATATCTATCTTTGCGTGTCACGAGTCTATCTCATATATTAGTTTCACCTTTTAAGTTGAATTACTGAAATAAATGAACTTTTCCACGATATTCTAATTTTTCAAGTTTCACCTGTAGGTAGGAAGAAGATATGGCTACAAAGTGAAACCATGGCATTTAAGAAGGAGAATATTAGCCAAAAATAATGTGAGCGGGTTGTGGGAGAGAAACTACTACCATACCATTTTGCTAATTTCTAGTTCAAAAATAAAACTAGATATTTGGTGCACCTCCTACTAACATTTATCAATGTGCCCAGGAGCCAGAGAAATTGTTTTGCCAGTTAGCTATCCCTTGTTTTAATTTTAAATTTTGTTTTGCAGGCTGCTTGGTACTGGATAAGCAATATACCATGCTTTTGTTATTCTTGTTGAGAGCGGTAGGCCTCACACACACTTCTGGGCACAACATAAGCCATCATTTCAGCATCACACGGCTAACCTTTGACAAGCAACCTGGCCGCTGAATATGCTGAACCAGCCGAGTTCCTAATAAATACAGAATATTGACCAGCGTCCTGCTTTGTGACGTTGAGAATTTCAAGGGCATGAAACTCCCTCTTGTCTGTCTTCAAGAGTCGGTCTGACGCATGCAGTGGCTGACCATCTTTGAACCAGTAGAGGCGAGGCTGTGGGTAACCTATGCAGAATAAAGAAAGGTAGGAATAGATAAGGTACAGTGGTGCTTCTCAAGACGAAAAGAATCCGTTCTGTGATTCTCTTCGTCTAGCGGTTTTTTCCGTCTTGCGAAGCAAGCCCATTGAAGGATTAGCGCTATTAGCGGCTTTTAGAGGCTTTTAGCGGCTTATCTGCTGATCGGATCAGCTGATAAGCGGCTTAGCGCTATTAGCGGCTTTTAGCTGCTTTTAGCGGCTTATCTGCTGATCAGATCAGCTGATAAGCGGCTTAGCGGCTTAGAAAAAGGGGGGGAGGAAAAAAAACCCAGCAGGAACTCGCAAGACATTGTCGTCTTGCGATGCAAGCCCATAGGAGATTCGTTTTGCGAAGCACCTCCAAAACGGAAAACTCTTTCGTCTAGCGAGTTTTCCGTCTTGCGAGGCATTCGTCTTGCGGGGCACCACTGTATATCAAAAAGAAAAGTGAGAAGAGATTGGTTAAATTTCCTAGCCCCCATGCTTAGCTCTTTTGAACACACATGTACCCCTCCAAGGAAAGAGTAGCAACAATAGGCGCTATTCAGCTAAACAGATTTGCTCAATGTAAGGTTAAGCAAAATAGCTGCCCCTCCCCAAGCCCCTCCTTTTTTTAAAAAAAAAAGTTTTTATTGGTTATTTTCACATAACAAATTATTTCAACAATTGTATTCCCCCCCCCATTTTTCCCTCCCACCCCCACATACCCCTCTCCCCCCTACGACTTCCCCCAGTTCCTCTTTCTGATTTATTTACATACATTGTTCTCTGCATGTTATAAAAATGTAAAATTTTCTATTTTTTCCATCTGTTATGTTAACGAATAAATTGTGCATGTTTATTCAAAACCTGCCAAGGAGTCCAGCTCATTTTGTTGTTTGTTTAAACACTTTGTAAAAGGTTCCCATTCCTCTTTAAAGCCACGATTGTCCTTGTCATGTAGTTTGTGCGTCAGAATCCCCGTGACGGGGTGAGCTCCCGTTGCTCAGTCCCTGCTCCTGCCAACCTAGCAGTTCAAAAGCACGTCAAAGTGCAAATAGATAAATAGGTACCACTGTGGTGGGAAGGTAAATGGCATTTCCGTGTGCTGCTCTGGTTCACCAGAAGCGGCTTAGTCATGCTGGCCACATGACCCGGAAGCTGTACGCCGGCTCCCTCGGCCAGTAAAGCGAGATGAGCGCCGCAACCCCAGAGTCAGCCACGACTGGACCTAATGGTCAGGGGTCCCTTACCTTTACTTTTGCCAATTCCACATAGTCCATTAATTTCTTTTGCCACTGTTCTTTTGTCGGGCCTCCCCAATCACCTTCTGATCTGAGGCCCCCCCAACTCTCCAGAGCAGATTTGGGGAGGACACAGGAGGCATGGGAAGGAGAAATTTAGTTGTGTAAGCAGAAATCCTTGCACTAGAGCATCTATGTAGCTAGATGACACCCACTGGGTCAAAAATTCATCTTTAGAATATGAACATACTGAATAAATGTACTGCAACCTGCTGGTGAAGGGTGGGTAATAAATATAATAATAATCCTAAATTGTTAGATACGTTTTATGAAAAAGTAAGCAGGTTCTGCCAAAAGTTGACACACAGCAGAGGTGGGGAGTTTTGGTTACCTTTCACCTTCAGATGGAATTTGGCCAAAGCTGCTCCTGGAGCTACATGGATGTCGTGAAGTTCATCTAGAATCTGTGGCAGCTGCTCCTCTTCAGTCATAGATTCCACTCCTTCTTGCTCACGGCTGGTTCAGGCAGGGAGGAATAAATGAAATGTTTTACATATAACCCAAAGCTCTGGTGAAAAGACAGCTTACCATGAGCTGTGGCCAACACAGAAGGTTCCTGTGGCCACAATGAGCTGCTGGGTAGCTCAGTAAGTAGAGCATTAAATTCTTAATTTCAAGGTTGTGGGGGTTCAAGCCCCACATCAGGCAAAAGATTCCTGCATTGCAGTGGGTTGGGCTAAATAACCCCCGTGGCCCCTTCCAACTCTTTTATATACCAATATTGGTTTTATATACTAATACTGTGATGACATCATGGCCACTGGGCCCACCACCTCCTGGCAAATAGAAGGGGAAGAAATGGAGGCAATGAGAGATTTTACTTTCTTGGGTTCCATGATCACTGCAGATGGTGACAGCAGCCATGAAATTAAAAGATGCCTGCTTCTTGGGAGAAATGCAATGACAAACCTAGACAGCATCCTAAAAAGCAGAGACATCACCTTACCAACAAAGGTCCGTATAGTTAAAGCCATGGTTTTCCCAGTAGTGATGTATGGAAGTGAGAGCTGGACCATCAAGAAGGCTGATCGCCGAAGAATGGATGCTTTTGAATTCTGGTGCTGGAGGAGACTCTTGAGAGTCCCATGGACTGCAAGAAGATCAAACCTATCGATTCTTAAGGAAATCAGCCCTGAGTGCCTGGTGTGCTCGGGTCCATGGGGTCACGCAGAGTCGGACACGACTAAACAACAACAACATTGTGATGACAGTGTAATGTTTTCCAGTGTGCAGGCAGCGCTTACCTGGAGAGATACCCTTTGGCGCTGTAGTAGGATGAAGTTTCTGTTGCATCTGCTGCTGTATCATAGTCTGTACTGGTCACTAGTGAATGGAAAAGAAAAAAAATCCAAACATTGTGTGTTGCTTCATGTCAGGAGTACTAACAGAGGCAACGCAAGGGAGGCCCAGGCAGTTGTGCAGAGAGGAGGTTGTGAACCAGTCCTCTGGCAGCATCAATGGTTTACTCTCAAAATGTACTCTCTGCTGCTTACGCAGCAAAGTGGAAGAAGTGCAAGTGGAGTTACTGAGAGCCCCAGAAGGTGTTGTTCAAAAGACCTTTCAGACTGTTCCAACACATTGCAGACAGGGGTAAGGATCCAACTTCTAGGGAGGCTCACAAGAGCACAGGGAGAAAATGTTTGCCATCCACAAGTTTTTAAAATCCTTCACTGAAAGACAGTTGCATGTAGGAATCAGGGCGTGTATACAGCCATATTTTGAACACTGGGGTCCCTTCAATTCTGATTCTATGGTCCCTTCCAATGTTACAATTCTATGATTTTGTGACTCTATCATAACATTTTATGTGGGGAGGGGTTGCTGATTATATTTAAGCTGGAAAACTGTGATTGACTGCAGCTTCCCAGTACAGTGGTACCTTGGGTTACATACACTTCAGGTTACATACACTTCAGGTTAGAGACTCCATTAACCCAGAAATATTACCTCGGGTTAAGAACTTTGCTTCAGGATGAGAACAGAAATCGTGCAGCAGCAGTGCGGCAGCAGCAGGAGTCCCCATTAGCTAAAGTGGTGCTTCAGGTTAAGAACGCACCTCCGGAATGAATTAAGTACTTAACCCGAGGTACCACTGTACTTGTTGTTTACAATGATCTGCATACCAGGAGCTTGTTCATGCCTCTCACACAGGAATTTTGTGGTGCGTGGAGTGCTCTGAATGCATAGCAAACTAGGGATGGATTCACCCACAATGAGTATTTGCCTATTTCTAAACTGACAATGATCTCACCATCCTCTTTGAATTTGACATCCCCGTATTCACTTAGTCATGTGTGATAGGACACACTGGTTGTGATACATTTCACACTTCCTATGTGGGGCTGCCCTTGAAACTCCAGCGGGTGCAGAATGCCGTGGTGAGACTCCTTACGGGGTCCTCGCTGCAGAATCACATTCACCCGGTGCTATACCAGCTGCACTGGTTCCCGGTGGAGTACAGGATCAGGTTCAAGGTGCTGGTTTTAACCTTTAAAGCCCTATACGGCCTAGTACCCTCGTACCTACGGGATCGCCTCTCCTGGTATGTCCCACGGAGGACCTTGCGGTCTTCAAATAAAAACATCTTGGAGATCCCTGGCGACAGGGAGGTTAGGCTGGCCTTGACCAGAGCCAGGGCTTTTTTGGCCGTGGCCCCAATCTGGTGGAACGCTCTGTCACAAGAGACTAGGGCCCTGTGGGACTTGACATCTTTCCGCAGGGCCTGCAAGACCTTTGGCCAAGGCACAGTCTGACCCCTTCTCTCCTTCTGTAATGCTCATAGAACTTTAATCCAATGGTTGCCATTAATTTGATTCTGAATTGATTTTAGAATGTATTTTAATTAATTGACTGTGTGATTTTATGTACTCTGTGCTATTCTTACTTGTTGTTAGCCGCTCTGAGCCCAGCTTTGGCCGGGAGGAGTTTGGATTTGATTTGATATCCCGCTTTATCACTACCTGAAGGAGTCTCAAAGCGGCTAACATTCTCCTTTCCCTTCCTCCCCCACAACAAACACTCTGTGAGGTGAGTGAGGCTGAGAGACTTCAAAGAAGTGTGACTGGCCCAAGGTCACCCAGCAGCTGCATGTGGAGGAGCGGGGAATCGAACCTGGTTCACCAGATTACGAGTCTACCACTCTTAACCACTACACCACACTGGCTCTCAGGGAAGGGCGGGATACAAATAAAAATTTCATTATTATTATTATTATTATTATTATTATTATTATTATTATTATTCCAGGTCATAATTATTGAACTTGAGTATTTCTGTATCTCTGGGTAATACTCACAGTCCACTCTCAGCTCGGCTTTAGTTGAAGACACGCCCATGCTGTTTTCAGCCAGACAGCGGTAGACGCCCATGTCAAGGGGGACCACAGCCGTAATGATCAGCTGGTGGCAGCCTTCCTGGTCCTCGTTGATCATGTAGTGATCGTCCTCTTCAATAACCCTCCCATCCTTGAACCACCGGATGGTGGGGGTTGGCTTGCCGATAACAACACAGTCAAAACTGACTGGATATCCATCCTGTACCTCTTGGTTTTGAAGTTCAGTTATGAAGATGGGAGCTGGAATTGTTTTGAGGATAATTACAAAAACAGAAATGTACATATTTATGTGGCAATAAAGTATCTCTAGGGACGCGGGTGGCGGGTGGCGCTGTGGGTTAAACCACAGAGCCTAGGACTTGTTGATCAAAAGGTCGGTGGTTCGAATCCCCGCGACGGGGTAAGCTCCCGTTGCTCAGTCCCTGCTCCTTCCAACCTAGCAGTTCGAAAGCACGTCAAAGTGCCAGTAGATAAATAGGTACCGCTCCAGCGGGAAGATAAACAGTGTTTCCGTGCACTGCTCTGGTTCGCCAGAAGCGGCTTAGTCATGCTGGCCACATGACCCGGAAGCTGTACGCTGGCTCCCTTGGCCAATAAAGCGAGATGAGCGCTGCAACCCCAGAGTCGGCCACGGCTGGACCTAATGGTCAGGGGTCCCTTTACCTTTAAAGTATCTGTAGCTCCCTCCACGCCTCGTTCTATACATAGTGTCTTTTTTGGTTTTGGTGCCATGCTAAATTCAAACTGCAATCTTCTTGTAATCCCAGGTACATGTGTGACAAGATAAGCACTTCTGCTGTAAGTAGGCTTCTAATTTTTGGGAAAGGTTCTGGGGTTGAAGACGGGCAACCTCTAACCTAACCTACTTCAAAAAGGTGATATGATGATAGCCACCAACCTGGGTGGCTGTAAAAGTGGATTAGGGGGGAAAATCATGGAGGATCCATAGGGACTATCGGAGGCAGCATACCAGTGCATACCAGATGATGGGAATCACAGGTGGGGAGACAACACTGTTGCACTCAGTTTCTCCAAGGTGTGGAGCATATAGTGCATTTTCAGAAGTTTCCTTTGTGTTCGATACTTGGGAGAGAGGTTTATTATTATAAATTTTAATAAAAGCAAAACAGAGCCCATGGGTTTATGTATTTCCATGTAGCTAAGCAAGTTTGGGAAATCAAATGAGAACTTAATGCACATTGATCTGAGCTCCTTTGAGGAAGAGCAGAATGCAAACATTACCAAGCTGTAAACGAATTAAACAATTCTGATCTCAGTCATCTTCAAACCACCATTTCAGGTGGTACCTGATTAGCCAGCACGTGTCAAAGAGGAATTCAAACAAATAGCCAGCACGTGTAGACACAAAGTCAGAAAAGCTAAAGCACAGAATGAACTCAGGCTTGCTAGAGAGGTTAAAAGCAACAAAAAAGGCTTTTATGGGTATGTTCGTAGCAAAAGGAAGAACAAAGAAACAGTGGGGTCACTCAGAGGAGAAGATGGTGAAATGCAAACAGGGGACACAGAAAGGGCTGAACTCCTCAATGCCTTCTTTGCCTCAGTCTTCTCCGATAAAGAAAACAATGCCCGACCTGAAGAATTTGGAGGAAATGATTCAGCAAAGGAAACACAGCCCAGAATAACTAAGGAGATAGTACAAGAATACTTGGCTAGTTTAGATGTATTCAAGTCTCCAGGGCCAGATGAACTGCATCCAAGAGTATTAAAAGAACTGGCAGATGTGATCTCAGAACCACTGGCAGTCATCTTTGAGAATTCCTGGAGAAGAGGCGAAGTCCCGGCAGACTGGAGGAGGGCAAATGTTGTCCCTATTTTCAAAAAGGGGAAAAGAGAGGACCCAAATAATTACCGCCCAGTCAGTCTGACATCAATACCAGGGAAGATTCTGGAGCAGATCATTAAGAAAACAGTCTGTGAACACCTAGAAAGGAATGCTGTGATCACCAATAGTCAGCATGGATTTCTGAAAAATAAGTCATGTCAGACTAACCTGATCTCGTTTTTTGACAGAATTACAAGCCTGGTAGATGAAGGGAACTCAGTGGATATAGCCTACCTTGATTTCAGTAAGGCATTTGACAAGGTGCCCCATGATATTCTTGTAAAGAAGCTGGTAAAATGCGGTCTTGACTATGCTACCATTCAGTGGATTTGTAATTGGCTGACTGACCGAACCCAAAGGGTGCTCATCAATGGTTCCTCTTCATCCTGGAGAAGAGTGACTAGTGGGGTGCCACAGGGTTCTGTCTTGGGCCCGGTCTTATTCAACATCTTTATCAACGACTTGGATGATGGACTCAAGGGCATCCTGATCAAATTTGCAGATGACACCAAACTGGGAGGGGTGGCTAACACCCCAGAGGACAGGATCACACTTCAAAACGACCTTGACAGATTAGAGAACTGGGCCAAAACAAACAAGATGAATTTTAACAGGGAGAAATGTAAAGTATTGCACTTGGGCAAAAAAAATGAGAGGCACAAATACAAGATGGGTGACACCTGGCTTGAGAGCAGTACATGTGAAAAGGATCTAGGAGTCTTGGTTGACCACAAACTTGACATGAGCCAACAGTGTGACGCGGCAGCTAAAAAAGCCAATGCAATCCTGGGCTGCATCAATAGGAGTATAGCATCTAGATCAAGGGAAGTAATAGTGCCACTGTATTCTGCTCTGGTCAGACCTCACCTGGTCTGCGTGTTCTGGGCACCACAATTCAAGAAGGACACTGACAAACTGGAATGTGTCCAGAGGAGGGCAACCAAAATGGTCAAAGGCCTGGAAACGATGCCTTATGAGGAACGGCTAAGGGAGCTGGGCATGTTTAGCCTGGAGAAGAGGAGGTTAAGGGGTGATATGATAGCCATGTTCAAATATATAAAAGGATGTCACATAGAGGAGGGAGAAAGGTTGTTTTCTGCTGCTCCAGAGAAGCGGACACGGAGCAATGGATCCAAACTACAAGAAAGAAGATTCCACCTAAACATTAGGAAGAACTTCCTGACAGTAAGAGCTGTTCGACAGTGGAATTTGCTGCCAAGGAGTGTGGTGGAGTCTCCTACTTTGGAGGTCTTAAAGCAGAGGCTTGACAACCATATGTCAGGAGTGCTCTGATGGTGTTTCCTGCTTGGCAGGGGGTTGGACTCGATGGCCCTTGTGGTCTCTTCCAACTCTATGATTCTATGATTCTATGTCAGGATTTACAGATCTTTGATACTATGGGTGGTATTCGACTAAATAGTACTCAGAGTAGGTCTATTGGAATTAATCGACCTAACATAATTTCAGTGGGTCTACTCTGAGTATAACTTTGTTGACTACCACCCTGAGATTTCAGGTGATTGGGGAAAGCCACTTCCAAACTTGAGAGGAGGTGGGGTTGCGGGCCCATGCCCTCCCCACACATGCGGGGGCTGACTCACAGCCCCGCGAGAATGAGGAAATCCTCGGGCGCGTCATCTCCCTGTCCAGCCAATTGGCTGGCCAGGGAGGCATGACCTGGGCTATTTAGGGCCTGCGTGCCCAAGGACTGCCCTCGCTTCACCGTTCCAGCTGACCCAGTTTCCCACCCCACCTGCCCTTAGTCCCTGCTCTGACCTTGCTATGGTCGCCGTCAAAGGGCCTGGCAGGATTTTTTTTCCACTTGGCAAATTGGCACCAGCCATGTGGTTTTTCGCCTACCTCGTAGCAAATCGTCACAACTTCTCAGCATTGGCGGTTAGGCATTGGTAGGGGTATTTTTATGCAAATGAGGGGGAAGGAAGCGCTATCACCTCCCCCATATATTGAAGGGTAGTCCAGTAAAGGATTCCGGGGGGTGTTGCCCTGTCCGAAGCCTATGGAGGTGTGGGCCTAAGGCACGCCCCCAAGTGGTGACCCAGGGGGAGTTCCTAGTTGATGTACATCAGCAGGACTCCCCCCCCCCACTGATGGTTAACCCTTACCAGCCTTCATGCAATCGGGCTGAAGCTGGTAAGTTGATAGGACCAATGCCTAAGCCAATACCACTCAATTCCTTCAATCAATAAAGTTGTGGCCTTTTCCGCCCATTAACCTTAAATACCGTGTCCTGTGTCTTTATTTCCCAAGGGGGGAGGGGGACTTGCCACGCAATCTGCATCTGAACTAGGATTAAAAAAAGCTGGTCAATTGGGCCCCACCTGCCCTGACCTGCATGCATCACTTACCAGTGTCAGATGTAAGCAAAGGAGGTGGTGGTCTTTTCACCAGGGTTCTCAGTTGCCCTGGGGCAGGAGGTGTGGCTTTCCCAATACGCAGCTCTATCTTCTTGGAGCCTTGATCTAGGATGTCAATCTCAACAGCAATACCCATAGCAGCAAACATTTCTCTAAACCGGCTAGCAGCTGTCTTCGCCTCAGCCATAACTTCAAACTTGATGTAGATGTACCTCTCATCTTCACGGTAGGTCTGGTGGTCCACCACCTCTATCTCTCCCTCATCAGCACTAACAAAGAGTTCCTCGTCCACGTCCGAAATCTCTGTGGATATTTTTGACTTGAACAGCTTGTGAAGCCTCCTCCCTGCTTTACGGAAAGCGTCGTCCAACTCGCTGCCAGAAGAGCTCTCCTCACTCTCGGGGATCTTTTTGGCAGCCTTGTGTTTCCGTACGGGGGCTTGAGGTGGGACACCCACTGTCACCTTGGCGCTGTGGGAGGCCTTGCCAAACTTATTGGATACCTCGCAGGTGTACTTGCCAACGTCATTCATTTCGAGGCCAGTGATGATCAAGGAGCAGGTCCCGTCGCTGTAATTGTCTATGTGGCAATGGCGCCCGTCCAAAACTTCAACGCCGTCTTTCAGCCAGCGGACCTTCATGTCGGTTTTGCTTTGAGCCACACACTCAAGGTGGAGGGTGCTTCCTGGTTCTCCAAAGAAGTCCTTGAAGGTCTCGGCAAACACGGGGCATTCTTGCTGCTTGATCTCTTTCCGCACTTTGTACCCTTTGAAAGCAGCCTGGATCTTCACAGCTGCGTGAGACAACGAAGGGTCATCCAGATCTCCTTCTACAGCTTCTGGTTCAACAGGCTTAGCAAGAGCAGATGGCTCAGGACCTGCTTTCTCCCACTGTTTAGAGACTTTCCCTGCAGAGACAGTCTGGACTTTAGAACTAACGCTGGTTGTGCTCGCCTTTTTGAGGTAGTTAATAAGGGAAGGAGTCCCAGCCCTTGACTCGTCATCTGAACTGGTGACAGAGAAGTCTGCTTCTCCTGCTTTAGCTGACTCATCACAGGTAGAGTATTCCTCCGAATAGTACTGAATGATCTCAGCTTCTTCCTTCCTCTGTTTCTGACGTTTGTCATCCTCTTCTGGCAATTCGCTGATCGAATCCAGAGTTGGCTCCCGACTCATCCTGCGCTTTTTGGCAAGAGCCTCCCATAGGAGGTGGAGGTCACCCTCCTGAGCAGCTTCAGGTGGTAAACTGGGTTGCATCTGGTCATCTGCTATCTCGCCAAGCTCCTCAGGCTTGAGGGTTTTCTCAGTGGCCTCTTTTAACATGGACACAGTTGACACTAAGGGAAACAGAATAGCACAGTTTCATGATTACACCAAGGAGCAGCAGGACGACCAGATTAACATCAAGATACAACCCTGTGTCTTTGAGAGCTATATAATGTCATATTATATAGCATGTAAACCTCTTAGAAGGTTGATGGAGTAGTTCCAAAAAAAATTGCATTTTGGCAGACAATGCATGCCCATAAGTTCAGCAAAAACCAACTGTCCTTTCTATTGCTATCTCTTACTGCAAATGAATAAAAAAAAGCAAGGAATCAAATTACCATGAATGGGGGAAGAAATTTGATACGGGGCTCTTTTAAAGCAGAATCACATTCACACTTTCCTGAAATGGTATGTGGGCTGAGCCACGGCTATCCTTTGAAATTTGCACTTTCCCTATGCAGTTTGCCAACCAAACAATGCTTACCAAAATGCATATATTAGGAGAAATTGCTTACAAAAGGTGTGCACATTAGTCAAAACTGCATCTAAAAATGTGTTTATTAGGAGAAATTCACACTCAAAGGCTGATGAATTTTCAAGAGGATTTTTCCCCCCTGGAAAAAATGCAAATGACTGTAAAATATGGAGAGCTGTCACCTGAAAAATGAGAAATTAAGAAATTTTCTGTTTCGACAGATCCTTCCATCCCTAGCATGGATAATGCAATTATGTCCCAGACACACACCTTAGCATGCTTTGTGCACATTTTATTATGTCCATATATTTATATATAGATATAACTGCTCTGGTGTTAGATGATGTGTGGTTTAGAAACACTTTCAATAATTAAAATAAAATAAATTTCAAAAGCAGTGTTGGCATTGGGGTGTTGCAGAGAACATGGCAACTGCTTAGGCAAGTGCATCCCCACTTTCCCCCCAGCTATACGCATTGACACAACTTTATTTAGGGAGTGGGGTTTTATGCTGATCTGAAACTACTCAGTATTTGTGAACATTTTCTATAGTGTCAAAACATGCCCCCTTTCAGAGTTATTTTTCAGCACTCTTTGAGAAAATCTTCACCCAATAAGTTTATGCTGCCTTTGCTCTCCATTGCCCTCCCTTGTGTTCAGTAACATATTCACAAAGTAACATCCGAGAGGCTAACAGAGCATTATGATAGAGCAGTCTTTGCAAATCTGGCGCCCTCCAAATATTTTTGGTACAATATCAAGTATGATGCGTGGGTAAGATTGTGGAATGAGAGTATAAAATTTACAGCATGTGCCACCCTGAAAGAGAATATAATGAAAATGATTTGGATAAGAAAATTGGCTTCCAGGTGGAAAAGTCAAAATTAGAAACAGAACTGTTAGAACCTGTCAGGGAACTGCCATCGGAGGAACAGATGGTGGAAGGGCTTACGGAGGCTGGGAGAGACTCAGCAGCTGAAGCAGGAACCAGCAGGGGGAGAGGTGGGTCTCTGGTGGAAGGGCTCACAGAGGCTGGTAGAGACTCAGCAGATGAAGCAGGAACCAGCAGGGGGAGAGGTGGATCTCTGAGGGAAAGCGAGCAAGAGGGAGGGCTCAGGGACACGTCCAGCGAGAACAGTGGGGAGGTATCTGAAGCTCCCATAGGGAGACCCATTCCTCGCCGGAAGCTGTCACGCCGCGAGTCCCGGAGACGTGTTTCCGTTAAGGAGCTTTTATGCTGGAGGCGCTTCCGAAAGCAACCACTGTCGGAATCTGCAAGTGACTAGAGCAGCCATGTCTGAGGGGCTCCGTCACAGACAGAGGTTTGTGGACTTGCACAAACTCTGAGGGACTACGATTTTACGCACAAGCAGCTCATCATCCCATCACAGAACCCAAAACTAAGAATTTGTCAAGAATGTATAACTTGCTGTTGAAATGGAATACTCGGGATGAAACGGTGAAATCTGTTATGATTAAATGGGCACAGGATGTTGGACATAATATTATGTTTGCTGACTGGGAACAGTTATGGACCACAGGTATGAAGTTTACGACATGCAATGCCTTAAGAGAGAATATTATGAAAATGATATACAGGTGGTACATGACCCCAGTCAAGCTCGCAAAAATCTATCATTTGCCCGATAACAAATGTTGGAAATGTAAAGAAACGGAAGGTACATTCTTTCACCTTTGGTAGACGTGCCCAAAGATTAAGGCTTTCTGGGAAATGATATATAATGAACTGAAAAAGGTATTTAAATATACCTTCCCTAAGAAACCAGAGGCCTTTCTCCTGGGCATTGTCGGCCAATTGGTGCCAAAGAAGGACAGAACTTTTTTTATGTATGCAACAACAGCAGCAAGAATACTTATTGCAAAGTATTGGAAGACACAAGATCTACCCACTCTGGAAGAATGGCAGATGAAAGTGATTGACTACATGGAATTGGCAGAAATGACTGGCAGAATCCGAGACCAGGGAGAAGAGTCGGTGAAAGAAGAGTGGAAGAAATTCAAAGACTACTTACAGAAACATTGTAAAATTAATGAATGTTAGAAGGATGTTGGATAGAAACTAAGCGGTTTCCAACTGTAATGCTTTAAGAGATATGAAGAGAGAAAAAAGAGGTTTCACAAATGGGTAAAAGTTTAATGGTAAGGATTTGCTGAACTAACAAATCGAACTGGAATACAAAGAAGGGAGGTATGAGGAGGTCCGAGGAAATAAGTGTATGGAAGTTATGTTATTGAAAATTAATGTGTGTTTTTAACTGTTTTTTTATTTTGTATGTTTATTTTTCTTTTTTCTTGTTATATCTTAAAAACTTTTAATAAATATCTTTTAAAAATAAAAAAGAGAATATAATGAAAATGATGTACTGTTGGTACTTAACACCTGTGAAATTGGCAAAAATGTAAAGAGAAGGGTGGTGATTTTTATCACATGTGGTGGTCATGTGAGAAAACAAAATTATTTTGGGAACTGATTTACAATGAATTGAAAAAGATGCTTAAATATACCTTCCCCAAAAAGCCGGAAGCTTTTTTGCTGGGCTTGATGGGAGAGGAAATTGAAAAAGCGGATCAAAGGTTATTTATGTATGCAACGACTGCTGCTTTGTTTGCCCAAAAATGGAAAGTACAGGAATTACCAACGGTGGAGGAGTGACAGACGAGAATGATGGATTATGCAGAACTAGCAAAACTAACCTACAAGATCCGAAACCAGGAGGAAGCAAAATTCCAAAGAGATTGGAGTAAATTTATGGATTATATAAAAAATAACTGTAGAAATCTGAAAACACTAGCAGGACTGAAATAAATCTTACGACGTGGACTTGACAAAATAAGAAAAAACTGCGGGAAGTAGACTGAAATAGGAAAACCTGTTGGAGGGAGGGAAGGAAGTCACTGTTGGCAGAGTGATGGACAAGTAAGTGAGCGGATGATTGTTGAAATTTATTGTACTTTGTTTAAAATGGAAAATAAATAAAGAAAGAAAGGTAAACACACAGCCAAAACAACAACAACAACAAATATTTTGGAGTTCATCTGACATCATGCAGCACAGTAGGAGGCTGTGTTGGGAAATGGGAGTTATTGTCTGTAACACCTGGGTGAAATCAGGTCAGCAAAGGTTACTGTAGAGAAACAGTAGCATGGAACTAAAAAACAAACAAACTTGAACACTGAAATGGTTTTCAGAATAAATTCCAAGACCACTTTTAGGCTGGGGTTACTAAAGCAGTGAAAGTGATGGTGCAAATGTACCTTCAACAGAAAGTTTGGCGGATGTTTTGATGTCAGGAGATGCCATGCAGGTGTATGACCCTTGATCTTCAGCTTTAAAGCCATGAATGATGAGGGTCTGTTTTTTGCCCTCTGAGATGAGTTCGTACTTCCCGCCAGGTTGGATTGGTTTTCCTTCTTTGAGCCAAACAACCTCTTTGGTTTCTTTGGACAATTCGCACTCTAAACGAGTCTTCTCCCCTTCCATGGCAGACTTGTCGGCCAAAGGTCGAGTGATTGCGGTCACTGCAGCTGGCTCTGGAATGGGAGACATCAAGAACAATGGGCTTATGTCATACAATTCTCCTTTTGTGCTTCAACAAGCAAAGCGACAAAGAAGAAGGGATAACCAGCAAAAAAAAAAGGGAAAAAAAGTGAGACAAATGTCTGAGTGTTCCCTTGTTTCCAGAACTAGGTTTATATATATATATAATAATATTTATTAATGTTTCACAAACAGTAAAAACAAATTCCAAAATTTAAACTACAAAAACAAAACACATAAAAAATGCACAATAAAAAACAGTTAACAGAAGAGAAAAGAAAAAAGAAAGAATAAAAACAGAGAGAATAACCAAAAATCAAAACAGAAAATAGATTAATATTTTCAACTCTTATATTTCCTTCACTAGTTTCTTGACCTCCTCACACCTCCCATTTTGTATTCCAGTTCAAATATTAAATTCAGCAAATCCTTACCCTCTAACATTTATCCTTACTCCATATATTAACCTATTATAAGTATCAATTTCCAATTATCAATCCCTATTTACATTTTCTTAAGCATCTTTTTACCAGTACCACTTATTTTCAATCAAACGTCATTTCAACATTCCTTAATTTTACAGTGCTTCTGCAGGTAGTCTTCCAGAACTAGGTTTTACATGGACCACGAATGCAGTTTCTTAGCATGGGACTGGAAATATGAGTGTTTCAGTTGTAATAATCTCTCATGTCTGCACCCTTCATCTCTGACCCCATAGAAGTTTATATCAAAGAGGGACTAAAATGCAAACGTTGCTTTGCAGAAGAATGTGCAGTAGCTGTGATGATGGCAGTGGTTTCACAAGTGTGCCATACGGAACCTACAGAAATCTTGACTTCCGTAGGGTTTTAGAAGCAGCCATGGACTTCAACGTCCCATATTCACCAACATCATATATTGCTTCATTGGTAACGTAAGGGGGTAAATGGCTATTACTTATACTTAATCTGAGCACACCACAAGGGCTTCTGATTAGGTGTTTGGCTATGCAACATTGAATGTTATTTGTTAAATCTGCTCCACTCTAATTCCCCTTTGTTATTGTTTTTGTTTAAACCCATTCAAGAACTTGTACAATGACCACAAACAATGAACCATATGTTGCAAATATTACTGCAAATTTATTGTTCTATTTTTTGTGATATACTACTACTAATAATAATTTTATTATTTGTAAAGGTAAAGGGACCCCTGACCATTAGGTCCAGTCATGGCTGACTCTGGGGTTGCGTCACTCATCTCGCTTTATTGGCTGAGGGAGCCGGCGTACAGCTTCCGGGTCATGTGGCCAGCATGACTAAGCCGCTTCTGGTGAACCAGAGCAGCGCGCGGAAATGCCGTTTACCTTCCCACCAGAGCGGTACCTATTTATCTACTTGCACTTTGACATGCTTTTGAACTGCTAGGTTGGCAGGAGCAGGGACCAAGCAACGGGAGCTCACCCCGTTGCGGGGATGCGAACAGCCGACCTTCTGATTGGCAAGTCCTAGGCTCTGTGGTTTAACCCACAGTGCCACCCACGTCCCTTTAATATTTGTACCCTGCCCATTTGACTGGGTTGCCCCAGCCACCTCTGGGCAGCCTCCTACATATATAAAAGCATCATAAAACATTAAACATTAAAAAACCTCCCTATACAGGGCTGCTTTCAAGTGTCTTCTAAAGGCTTTATAATTACGTGCTTATCTCCTTGACAGGACATGAGAAGACTTGGTCTATTTATTTGTATCAATCATCATTGTTATGATCCTTGTTTATAAAACCCAATAAAAGGAAGAAGTAGCCATGAAAGCCATGAAAACATATCACCAGCTTTATCTTTGAAGTCTTCATTAGGAGAGATAAATAGATGTTGTAGAAATTGATTATATGAAGACAGTGTCACAGCCCCACTAAGTTGTGAAGGATCAGGCTTTGACTTCACAGTGGTGTGTTAGTCTTTTAGCACACTGCTGCCAAGATGTTGCATGTAGCTTTGGTTAGGGAAAACACACATGTGGCCTTGTGGAGATGAGACAGTCATAAGCATGGGGAGGCAATAGAGGCCACAATACGGAAATGAGTTCAAATTGGGCATGAACTTAGAACCTGAGACGTGTGTGTGTGTGTGTGTGTGTGTGTGTGTGTGTGTTTCCCCCCACCATGAATTTTCAGAGTACAGTCAAACCTCAGCTCGTGAACGGCTCAGTTTTCGAACTATTCAGCTCCTGAACGCGGAAAACCCAGAAGTAAATGCTCCGGTTTTTGAACATTTTTCGGAAGCCGAACATCTGACGCAGCTTCTGCTTGAGTGCAGGAAGCTCCTGCAACCAATCAGATGCCATACCTTGGTTGTCAAAAGTTTTGGGAGCTGAATGGGCTTCTGAAATAGGTTACGTTTGACACCTGAAGTTGACTGTAACAAGCTATAGCCAGAAAATGGTAGAGTGGGGAGCAGAGAGCTCTTCCTTCAAATCTAATTCAGTTGATGCATCAATGCCTGGCTTGCCCACTACATTTACATAACGCACAACCTGAGCGTGGAGCTTGCCTACAAATTGCTGAAAAGTAAACAGATCCTTCCTGCTGCGCGGCAAAACTCACATGCCATGCAAGGTGCTGAGCTGTAGAGCTACTCTCAGGACAGCAGAGGGGTCCTCTAATTCTCACCTAGCTGCACACTTTGAGGCAAATGCACTGGCTTCCCAGCACCCGCTTTGCTGACAGCTGAAATGCGGAATCTGTACGTCTTGCCTGCTGTGAGATTGTCCACTACAAACTCTGTGCTTGGGGTAAGTCCGGTGCCGCATGGCTGCCAGTCACTGCCTGGGCTTTTCATTTCGACACGGTAGCCTATGAGGTCAGCACCCCCGTTGTTGAGCGGCTTGAACCAGGACAAGGTGACCGAGTGGCTGGTCTTACTTATGATCTCCGGTTCCTCAGGAGGGTCAGGAAGGGCTGAAGGCACAACAGAGTTCCAGGCATGTATAAAAATAGTGCTGCATCTTGTAAGTATGGCAACACATTCAAGACCAGTCCCGGGGCCGTAAGAGCCAACTGCTAGGGGCCGAGGTCCCTTCACACACACCCAATAAAATATTTGATGGGACCAACCACTGCCCCAAGTTGATGCGCATTGCCATTCAAATGGTGCGTGCGCACCACATCTCATGATTGATTATGCAAGGCGGGATTTACCTGCCTCCCCACATATTTTTTTGCGAGTTGGTACCGCTGCCCAGTGCTGAGTGGCAGGCAGGTCAGACCAATGAGAGCCCTAAGGTAAAGGTAAAGGGACCCCTGACCATTAGGTCCAGTCATGACCGACTCTGGGGTTGCGCGCTCATCTCGCTCTATAGGCCAAGGGAGCTGGTGTTTGTCCGCAGACAGCTTCCGGGTCATGTGGCCAGCATGGCTAAGCCGCTTCTTGCGAACCAGAGCAGCGCACAGAAACGCTGTTTACCTTCCCGCCAGAGCGGTCCCTATTTATCTACTTGCACTTTGACGTGCTTTCGAACTGCTAGGTTGGCAGGAGCAGGGACCGAGCAACGGGAGCCCCCTCGTTGCGGTGATTCGAACCGCCGACCTTCTGATCGGCAAATCCTAGGCTCTGTGGTTTAACCCACGGCGCCACCTGTGTCCCTAGAGCCCTAGACCTGGCCAATTGTTAACACCAGGCCTGCTTATGATAGGTACATTGTCACAGCTACATCCAAGATGCTCCAGCCCTATAAAAGCTAGCCCAGACCTCGTTTGCAGAATGCTGCTGAAAATAATCATTTCTGACATATTGTTCAACATGGAGAGCTGGGTGATGAATGCCCGAACATGGCTTAAGTCAGAAGAACATCATTCTACAGGGGTTGTAGCTCAGCAGGGAATCTCGGAAATGCTCTGCATCTTACCACAAACATGGGGCAGCAAACCAAGTCCTCCATAGCCACAAGTGCTTGAGAACTTTTCAGATCAAACAGTGGCATCGTGTTAAGTATAATGATGCTCCAGAGAAAATAGCACCAGAAGTGGTTTTGGTTTTTTTTAATCAACATCATTATTCTACTAAATATAATTCTGGCTTTGTTAGGATGTCAGCAAACCAAGGCACAATCGATTTTTCAAACAGATTTGTTGGAATTGGAACAAATCTTTTGAAAAGCGATATAACGCGTGAGCCACTGTGGTGCTTTGGTGGATGATCTGAACAGCGAACGTTCTGAATTTACAGCAGTACTTATCATGCAGAAAGTTACACTCAGGACAACAAGATTAAAAATCTCATTGATGTGACATTCCACCAAGCATAGAAAAAGTGGCACTATTGTCAGACCCCACAATAAAGCTTAATGATGCTAAATCAGAGCTAGAATCATCAGGAACTTGGATTTTCCCAACCTACCTATGACAGATAACTTAGCTGTCGCAATGGCATCCCTTGCAGCAAAGGTCACCTCTCCAGAGTGATGCAGTTGAGCTTTCTTCAGTATGAGTTTGTAGCTATTTCCTTCTGCTTGGATCCTCCAGTTTTCATCTGCTTGGATATCCACATCGTTAATATACCAAGCGATTTCATTGACTGGAACTGCTTCACTTAAAACACAGGTGAAGGTCGCCTGGTCCCCAGCAGTAACTGTAGTGTCAGTGATTGGCTCCAAGAATTCCAGACGCCATCCTGAAATTATGACGAAATGCATAAGTGATGCCTTCAAAGCAAGGAAGGGAAAGTTGTGAGTTAAGTGCACCGCAGGGGTGGGAAAACTGTGACCTTCAGATGTTGGTGGCTTCAATTCCCAGCAGCCCAACTATCATGGTGATTGTCATCAGGGATGATGGGGTTTGCTGTCCAGCGACATCTTGGAGGTCCACAGATTTCCCAGCCCTGCCCTTTTGAGTTTCTTAGTGTCCAGATCATAGAATCATAGAATCATAGAGTTGGAAGAGACCACAAGGGCCATCGAGTCCAACCCCATGCCAAGCAGGAAACACCATCAGAGCACTCCTGACATATGGTTGTCAAGTCATATCACTTGCTCAGCTCTTGGCTCAGCACACTTTGTCTCAGCTCCTGCTCCCACACTCTAGCTCATGGAAACAGGGTTATGTGGCTGGAGCCCAGAACATTGCTTCTTCTCACACCAGTTTCCAGGATGAGTGGCATCGGTGTGAAGAACTGGGATTCGTTCTACAAGATGCTCCTACATTCCAGAGAAAATGGGAAGCGGGAAATCAATCCACAGAATGCAACTGATACTCAGTGTTGGTGCTAGTGCTTTCAGTGTGTGTATGATACACAATTATTTGAATTATGGTGCTGGATGAGACTCTTGAGAGTCCCATGGACTGCAAGAAGATCAAACCTCTCCATTCTGAAGGAAATCAGCCCTGAGTGCTCACTGGAAGCACAGATCCTGAAGCTGAGGCTCCAATACTTTGGCCACCTCAGGAGAAGAGAAGACTCCCTGGAAAAGACCCTGAGGTTGGGAAAGATGGAGGGCACAAGGAGAAGGGGACGACAGAGGACAAGATGGTTGGACAGTGTTCTCGAAGCTACCAGCATGAGTTTGACCAAACTGCGGGAGGCAGTGAAGGACAGGAGTGCCTGGCGTGCTCTGGCCCATGGGGTCACGAAGAGTCAGACACGACTAAATGACTAAACAACAACATGATACACAATTGATTATGCCCCATTTGAATTGTGTTTTCTTTAGATTGAAATAAACCCACCCACCCCCAACAGCATTAAAAAATGGGCTAATTTGACCCAACAACCCCCTCCTCCTCATACGCACAACCAAAACTCACTGCAACCAACCGTGCTCTGGGTTCTCCAACCTCTTGTGCCACCAACACAAACAAACAAACAAACTTATCTGCCTGACACTCACACAAAACTCTGCATGTACACTATGCAGAAGAATGAAATATCATTACCTCCCGTCTCTCTCCCCACACCCTCAAAATCCCTATGACAGTAGCGTCTCACACTGAATGTAATTGACCTGTAGAAAGGACTCTATGAACGGAAAACAGAGACCTACGTTATACGCACCTCTGTTATCCATGGAAATCTTTCAATAAAAACAAATTTAAAAAGAAAAAGAAAAGAACATAATGATGATATAATGTATGTCATTTTTGTTAGGATATTTCCGTTCCACCTTAAAAGGGAGCAGGATGTTTGTGTCACAGCCTGCGTATTTCCTGTTCACAGGATGTTTATGTTATCTATTGCTTTCGTTTCTCTCTCTCTGCTGGAGAGACTGTCGCAGGCAGTCATGTCTTTCTTTGTTCTGATCAACACTGAATAAAGCTTGTAAATAATGCTCTCCTGAGTGCAACTTTTGGCTGTGCATTATCTGCTGATAAAGAGTGTGCATCGGCTCTAGAATGTTCTGGAGCTCATGTCGCTAATTGCTGATACTGCGTGTCTACGGGAGGTCGATGGATCGTCCGGCAGCCGGATTGGGGGCCATGATGGACTTTATCTTCCTGGCAGTATCCCAACAATTTTATCACAGCAGACAGCAAGTTTTTGGCAGAAGGTGAACTGCAGCAGAACTAAGACAGAGCCGCATGAGACAAATACAGGGAAGGATGCAAAAAGATGCCTTCTTACATCCCTACCCAGGGCTCCAACGTTACTTGCAGAGCACAGGGAAGATTGGTCCTATAGTAGCTCCCATACTGAAAAGGTACTACCGGATGGGGCCCAGTTGCATACATCTCATTCGTTCATTACTCTGAGTCTAGTAACTTTTAGAAAAAGGACAGAGAATGACAGAGAATGGAAGGAACAATGATATGTTATCTGGGTCAGTAGGCTTGTGGTTCTGGTGCAATAGTATGATACTACCTTTTACAGTTAGGAATGCAGACGAAGCCACGTCACCCGTCTGGAAAGTCACTTGGCAGCTGTCATGGGGCGTGAGGTTCTTCAGGAGAAGGAGGTGCCGGAGACCATTTTCAAAATAAACCATCTCAATGTTTTCAGAGGTTTTGGCTGGCTCATCGTCAATCAGCCAGTTATAATTGTAGCACTCAGGTTTTGAAAGGTAGCACTCAAACAGAGCTTCGCCCCCTTCCATCGCATCAACGTTCTCTAAGCCCTGGACGATGGTGTTCTTGGCTGTTGGAAAGGTTTTTTTTTAAAAAAAATATCACAGTTAATCACTGAGTTTACGCATCTGAACATTACATAGAAAATCAAAATAGGAGATCACATATTGGTTGAATGTAATTCCTTAGGTCAGAGGTTCTTAAACAGTGGTCTTCAGACCACAGGTGGTCTACTAGTTCTATACAGGTGGTCTATATCTCTTCCATTACGGAAGAAGCTAACAAAGCTTTGGCCTCGAGCCTGTGAGTTTCATAAACAGCAATGGTGTTAGCACCGAAGAAAAAATGTTAAAATGTGAGTTGTGTATATGCTTTGATTTGTCAAACAACAAAACTTTACAAGTCCACTGAGCACACACACACCCCAGCAATTTGGTCCATCGAGGGAGGGGTGAAATTTGAGAGCCACTAACTTAGACTTTCCATACAATCTTCATTTAAAACACGGCAGTCATTGTGCAGTGGCTGAAGAGCTCTAAAATGATGCAGTGTTCTGTTTGATGACCCAGCAAAGAGTTACATAATCAACTGATCTGTAATGTCAACATAAGGGCAGTGCAACTCAGGAAGAAGCTGCATCAGGCCAAAGGACCGTCTAGTCCAGGAAGAGACACCATGAGCCTGGCAACTGTGAAGCCATCAACCTGGATGGCTTTAAAGGAAGATTAGCCAGTGTTTCCCAACCTTTTTTGGGCAAAGGCACACTTGTTTGAGGAAAAAAATCTCGCGGCACACCACCATTACAGCCCCGTGACGTCAGCGCGCAGCGCCACGCCGGGAGGGACGCACGAAAGTGAAAGTTTTCAATTTTTTCCCCTCCCCCTTGCCGGGGAACCTCCAAGCTTTGGGGGTGGGGGGGGAGGAGGCAGCAAAGCGAGGGACTGAGGGACGGCGGCAGCTGAGGCGGCGGCGGCTGTTGTGGTGGTGGCGGCGATAGCGGGCGGAGGAGGGGCGGCGGCGGGGCCGAGGTGGCCGGCGGCGGCGGGGGAGGCGGCGGCGGGTGGAGCAGGAGGGCGGCCGAGGCCGGTGAGGGAGTAGGGTTGCCCGGGGCTTGAGGAGCCGTCGCCGGGAGTTGCTGCTGCTGTTGTTGTTGCTGCTGCTGCCCGGACATGCCGGCCTCCTCCTCGTCCGCTGTCTCGCGCTCCTCCCTTTTGCACGCACTGCCCCGCCGCCGCCCCATTGGCTGGGTCCTGTCAGCTGATCCTGTGTTATTTCCTGTGTGTGTGTGTGTGTGTGTGAGGGGAGAATGGAGAGAGAAACCTCGGCACCACCACCGCGGAGCCGCCCCCGGCTCGACACGGATCCTCGCCGCCGCCGCCTCTCACCGCCCGACTCGCCCGCCTCCCTCCCATGGCACACCAGCCAACTTCTCACGGCACACTAGTGTGCCGCGGAACACCGGTTGGGAAACACTGGATTAGACAAATTCATGAATGAAAAGGCTCTCAATGGCTACTATCCATGGTGGCTCAGCTCTGCTAACACAGCTGAAGGCAGTAATGGTTCTGAATACCAGTCGCTGGAGACCACAGGAAGGAAGAGTTGCTGTTATGTTCACGTGCTGCTTGAGGATTTCCCCACAGGCATCTGGTTGGTCACTGTGAGAACAGGATGCTGGGCTAGATGGGTCATTAGCTTCATCTAGCAGTCTCTTGAGCCAGTGTGGTGTAGTGGTTAAGAGCGGTAGACTCGTAATCTGGTGAAATGGGTTCGCTTCCCCGCTCCTCCACATGCAGCTGCTAGGTGACCTTGGGCTAGTCACACTTCTTTGAAGTCTCTCAGCCTCACTCACCTCACAGAGTGTTTGTTGTGGGGGAGGAAGGGAAAGGAGAATGTTAGCCGCTGGGGGCTGAAACCGGGAAAGGGGGGTGGAATTTGGGAATCCAAAGGGTTTATAATTACAATATATTTCATTTCGATTTTGTTTGTTATTGGTATGTAAATTGGGAAATCCGTGGAAGGGAATTTTGGTCGACCTTAGGAAAAAAATGCTTCAAGAATAGGAACCGATGTATAAGATTGATGTTTAAGTTTGGATAATGTAAAGTTGGTTTTGTTGTTTTTTTAAATGAAAATAAGGTTATCAAAATACAAATTTAGAAGTTTAAAAGTCAAATGGTTTTCAGCAGTAATGTTTAAGTTAAAAGAAAAGAAAGGGCAAAAACTAAATGAAATTAAGGGAGAGGACTTGCTGAATAAATAATTGGAAATTGGAATACAGAAAGGGGAGGTAGGAGGAGGTCAGCGAACTAAGGTATAAGAAAATAAGGGTCTGAAATTATACTTGTTTTTTGTCTGTGTTTTGTTTGTGTGTATATATAATCTTTGAAAATCTCAATAAATATCTATTTAAAAAAAAGAGAATGTTAGCCGCTTTGAGACTCCTTCAGGTAGTGATAAAGCGGGATATCAAATCCAAACTCTTCTTCTTCTTCTTATGTCAAGCATTCCGTACTCACAATGGCCAAGCAGATGGCCTTGGCAAGCCAACAATCAGGACCTGAGCTCAACAGCAGCACTCTCCACTTACAGGAACTGGTATAATAGAGGCATACTGCTTTGATGAGGCAGGGTGAGGCGCCCACCTCAAGCAGAGGAAGCCCAAGAGATGCCACCCGCCTCATCTCCATAGCCCAGCCCACCAGCAGAGAAGTGGCATTGGCAGCGGTTTCCTGTGAGATCTTACTGAAGTCTTGCAAGATCTCACAGTGGCAAGGGAGGAAGGGACGGATTCCAGTTTCGCCAGAAGCAGGTAAACGGGATGCACCATCTCTGGGCAAGCAGAATATAGCCATCATGACTCATCGGCATTGAAAGCCTTCTCTGGGAATTTATCTAATCCTTCTTTAAAGCCATCCAAGTCTGTAGCTTCACAACTGCCATGCTCATGGTGCCACCTACTTTTTAAAAAATGTGCTTCATTGAGTTTTAAGTTACAAACGAATTAGCTGCAAAGTCAAGAGAAACTTATAATGTCAGCAATAATCCATAATAATGTCATCATCAACAACAACAAGAAGTCAGAGTACAGAGCCATCACAAAAAAGGAAAAATATAACAGTAGTGATTCAATAAAAACTTGTGGAAACACTTTTAAAATGGTGCACTGGTGGGTACATGCAACTGGCAAAATTGCATAAAATCAGTCAAAATATCTCTCCATTATGCTGGCAAGATTGCAGACTTCCTGGTGCCTCCTCCTTAATTCAGCCCAGGGCAAACTTGGTTCCAGAAATTCAAAGGGGTCAGAAACTGTCAGGATTGCACACTGCCATTGCTATAAGTGGCAATGGTGAACGGCTCGTGAACCATCTCAGTGCAGGACTATTGAAAGACGAAATGACAACATCAAAATAAATGAGATACTGTTTTTCCCCTTTTGCAATATAAAACATGTAAAAGAATTCCATATCTCCTCCTAACCCTCACCAAAGTTTATGCATTGACCTGTGGTAGCCGACAGTAAAAACCCTTCTTCTCCCAATACGGAGATTTCCCAAATTGATCGTATGATGTCAAAAGCAATAAACATGGGTAATGTGAACTGCGCCATTGTGGATTGCATAATTCCAAGTAGCTGTTAATGCACAGAATAGCACAAAATATATTGTCCCTTCTCTTGTCATTATGGACACCTCACTTTTACTGATTTTAGAACTGTTATGGCCCACTTTCCCACAGGCTCAAAGCAATCAACAGACACCCAATAGAAATAACATAGCTAAACAACTATAAAAACAAAATTCTAATTATAATACCACCACATTGCTAATAGCAACCAAGTAAGAATAAGCAAAGAGCAATATATGTGATACAACAGTATCAGAAGTCTGAGCTCTGGGTAAATGTAGACTAATATAATCAAAGGCAGTATTTATCTTTAGCATTTCTGAAACACTTTAGGGTACTCAAAGCATTTCACATTTATTTTATTTTCAGTTATCCTTACAACAGCCCTGTAAGGTAGGCAAGTATTACTTTCCCCCTTTTGCAGTTGGGGAGGTTTAGGTTCAGGCAGGGACTTACCTAAGCCCACCCTAGCAAAGTTCATAACTGATGTGAGAATTAAAATAGCAGGGTGGCTCCTCAGCTCTCAGCTTACACTCAGAGCCGTAACATTACAACAGACCTTTAATTATCCAAAACGACTTTCATTAGATTTTGCATGAACAGGCAGTCCTAAATTAAAGGCAGTATGTGGAAATGAAAAAAGGCATGTTGGGGAAGTGTTGGAAAGAGGTGCCCTGGGGTATTGTTTCAAAGCTTTTGCAAAGACCATGTTTCACATCATCCCAGCAGCAGGTAAGACTCAGTCCCAGAGGCCACATAAAATTGCTAACTAGGGATGGAAGGGAAATTTGGCTTGGTTTCCATTTTCATGCAAGCCTACCTAATATGTGTTTCCTGGGAAAAAACACATGAACCAAAATATAGCTATCCTTTAAATTTTGCACTTCTCCAAATTTTGTGATGCAGTTCTCCCTCCAAATATTGTGTGTCAAAATCTGTACATTATGGGGGAGGGGATAAGCATTATAATGTATATAGTGAAAATAATATACTCAGCTAACTTATATTAAGGTAAACTGCTTGCAAAAATGTGCACATTGCAGAAAACTGTATTAAAAATGTGTGTATTGGGATAAATTTCCACTATCAAGCCTGATTTGTTTAATAATGAAAAATTGCAAGCTGATGCGAAACTTTGGAGAACTCGAGGACTAGAAAAATGTGAAAATGAGAGAAACCAAAACTGGAAGGTTTGTTCAGCCCTATAGCTACCCCACCCACCCACCCACGCCCCATTTTTTTTAAGGAGCGGGTCCTTTCCCCCATGCTCTATAATCTGGAAGAGTCAACAGCTCCTCACAGAATCACAGAACTGTAGAGTTGGAAGGGATCCCAGCTCAACCCCAGCAAAGCAGGAATCACAGCTACAGAACCCCTGAGAGGTTGTCATCCAGCCTCGGTTCAGACACCCCAAGCTGCAGCTGGAAAACAGCGCTAGGCCATGGCAAAAGAAGGAGCGCTGCTCATGGTCGGTTGCTGCTGTGAACGCTCCCTGCACTCCCTCGATAGTCTTCTTTCCATCGTGGAAGACCTCACCTTGAACATCAAGCAGAGCCACCACTTTAGTGCCTCCAGCTTCGCAAGAATAGATGCCGGTGTCCCCTGGGAGAGCAGGCTTGATCTTCAGCTTGGCCACATTCCAGTCTTGCTCAATGACAATTCGCTGGCCGTCTGCATGAACCGCCTGCTCGTTCTTCATCCACGTGGCCTGCACAGGCCTGGAATACTGGCAGATGAATTCTGCTGTGCCATCTTCGTCCACGGTAATGTCCTGCATGGGACTGACCACTTCAATGGTTGGATCTGTCAACCGACACGTCAGGAGGGACATGTATTAGTGCATCCTTCGGGGAAGGTTTACGGGCGCTCATTTTGTTTAAGCACAGTGCTCTCGGTGTGAGTGAGATGCATGAAAGCGGATGAGAAGCACCACTTAGTTTGATAAGTTTTGTGTTTGCTTGTGACATCAGCAACGAGCAGTATAGAAGCAGGTGAATTAGCTGTTAGGGAAGCTTTCGTGTTGTGTGTCCCTGGGACATTACAGTTATATCTCTGTAGGTGTGTTACTAGAGAGCGGGCTCACATTCTGATCTATAAAGGTAAAGGTACCCCTGACCATTAGGTTCAGTCGCGGACGACTCTGGGGTTGCGGCGCTCATCTCGCTCTATAGGCCGAGGGAGCCAGCATTTGTCCGCAAACAGCTTCCGGGTCATGTGGCCAGCATGACTAAGCCACATCTGGTGAACCATAGCAGTGCACGGAAACACCGTTTACCTTCCCGCTGGAGTGGTACCTATTTATCTACTTACACTTGATGTGCTTTCAGACTGCTAGGTTGGCAGGAGCTGGTACCGAACAACGGGAGCTCACCCCGTTGTGGGGATTCAAACCACCGACCTTCTGATCGGCAAGCCCTAGGCTCTGTGGTATGGACCACAGCGCCACCCGCATCCCATTTTCTGATCTATAGACCTGCCCAAACCAAGACCTTTAATCCCACCCACCCAGTCATTGGGTCTGCTGTAGTTAAGGGCTGACATAGCGTGGGATTGGCAATAATGAAGCAGCGTTGACCTGAAGTGGCAACAGCCCCAAGTGGTCAGATTATACCTCCTTTGATGGCCCCCTTCGCTGATGTCTTACAAGACAATTGAGTGGGGCATAATGTTGCCTAAAAACTGAGTCCAAGATCGAGATCAGAGTGAGGCAAGTTGTGCCCTGGGTGAGAATGATTCAGAAGTGACGTTGGAGTGAAAAACAGTCCGGGGTCCTCAGAGAAGAGGTGAGGTGACACAGGCTGCACCAATTGAGAGGTCCTTGTTTTTAAATTTAAGTCCAGGCACTTGTCCATTTCCTTGCACGCTTAGAGCTAGACTTGGAATTGTGCAGGAATTTGGACTAAGATCCAACAGCTTACATTAATGCACAAAAACCAAACTAGAATTGTAATGTTGTGAGTTCCACAGAGGGAACCGTGCATCTCCAAATAAGCATCATTTGTGCACATGTAAGCCTGCTTATTGTTGGGAAACAGTGAATGAGAAGGAAAGAATATCCTCCTGACATCTTCTGAGAAGATCTGGCCTGGACAGAAAAGACAGGCTGATATAAAGAGAAAAGGCAAAAAGCACAGTGATAGCACTACCAGCTGAAACATAAAGGAAGTGTCTGTTAAGGGCATTAATGTAAGCATGGTTAGAATTTCACTAGTACATTATTATTCCTGGTGAATGAAGCCACCCTTGGATTCTTCAAGTATTGTTCTTATTTCAAACTGGATCTATCCCTTTCTACCCATTTTTCTTGGTGAATGAAGAGTACAGTGTAACTTGAAAGCCTGGCTTCTCTTACATCAACACAGGTTGATATAATAAAGGGAATTACTTTACTACTTGTTCATGCTGATTATTCTCTGAAAATATCTTGGGAAGCTGCCTATGATTTCACAGGAACGCTACGTGATTTCTGACTATAAACGAATTCCAGTGGGACTATTGAACTGAGACACACAAACGCTCATCTTCTGCAACCTTTGGCATGTTCCCTACAGGCAGTGGCGTAGCGTGGGTTGTCAGCACCCGGGGCAAGGCAAGTAATTTGCGCCCCCTAACCTGTGGATTTTACCACTCGAGTGCGAGCACGCCCCCCCAGATGTTGCACCCAGCCCCCCTGCACCCCCACGCTACGCCACTGGGGCTGGGGGCGAGCGAAGGAGCCAAGGACCCCCCCCCCCAAGGCTCAGCAGGAATTTATTAAATTTATTATTTGCGGAGCCCCCGCGGGCCGAGGCAGCCGAAGCCCCCTCCCCTCGGGCGCCTCCCCGCCCCCTCCTCTCCTTGGGCTGTAGGTGGAGCTCCAGATCCGGGCTTGGCGAGCGCCTCTCCTCCTCCCGGCCGGGTCCGGGGGCTTCCAGCCGTGCTCCGTCCTCGCCCCCCCCCCGCGGCTCAGAGCCGGAGCCAGCGGCGCCCCCTTCTGCCAAGAGATCCTCGCCCGCCCGCCGGCTTCCTCTCGGAGGGTTTTGGGGAGCGCAGGGCGCGGCGAGGCCCTCGGAGCTCTCCTCCCTCCCAGTCGGCAGAAGCAGCCGCCCCCTGTGGCTGGGCCGAGGGGATGGCGGCGGCGGGGTGCGGAGGCTGCCCGTGCCCGGCCAGGCTTCGGTGGCGGCATCGGCGCTTCTGCAGCGGCTGCTCCTCCTGCGAGCAGTGAGTGGAGCGCAGCCGCAGCGGCGGCGGGGGGCACGCGCGCTAGGGCGCAAGGCTGGCGGCGGCGGTGGGGAGCCCGGCGGAGGAAGGAACTTGTCCCTTCCCTCTGGACTCGCGCCCCCCCAGATGTTGCGCCCGGCGCGGCCGGCACCCCTGGCACCCCCCACGCTACGCCACTGCCTACAGGTAACAGCCATACCCTTAAGGACCAACGTGATTCATGTGCAAGAGAGAGGTGTCAACTTTTCTAGTGTTTACAGCCATAAGCCTCAGTGGGACTGAAATATTTAGAACTAGTAACCATAACCCTTCGTCCAGTTCCAATTTCAGCAAGAGGGGGAAATGTTTGGGGGCTCACTATGCAAACACTTATATCAGCCCCCCAAATTTTCACCCCAGATTAAACTGGAGGGCAGCAGCAGCTGCTGCACCTGGATGCACATTCAGAACATAGCTGTCAACTTTTCCCTTTTCTTGTGAGGAATCCTATTCAGAATAAGGGAATTCCCCTTAAAAAAAGGAAAACGTTGACAGCTATGATTCAGAAGTGCATCTAACTTCCAGTAGTAGTCCCTAAAAGCAAGGGCATCCGAGACACACTGTGGAATATATTGTAAACCACCCTGTGATATTAATATGAAGAGTGACATAATAATAATAATTTCCCCATGTTTCCAAGACTGGTAAGAAGAACAGGGTGGGTTTCGTATATTCTTATTAAGGATCATTGCCCCAGTAAGCAATGTTGCACCTGTTTTGGTTATATGGATGTGTCTTTCGCAAGAAAATTTCTAATTCAATATGTACACTGCCAGCATTCAATCACCTCTGAAAATCTCACATTTTAATTGCCTTTCCAAGCAGTATCCTTCTGCCTAGCTGTCTACGCTATGCTTATGAGAGTCTGCAAACAACTTGGAGCTTAAAAAGGGGTTCATACTTTTCTCCTGGCCCATGGAAGGCTTTGGGGGCAACCTCCATTGTCTCTGCATGTGCATGTATGCTACACCTTATGATGAACTAGTACTGGAAAGAACACCTGCAGTGGAACATCTTGTAGGAGGCCAGCAGATAAGCTAGTAAGATGGTGCTTACTGGTTAATGCATGCCTTCCAGTAGCCATTTTGCAGAAATTTGTTAAGGGCCACCTGAAGCCAGAAGCGTAAGTAGTGTGGTTTGTGGGGCGGCCCGTGGGGCAACTGCATCCAAAGCCAAAATACCTTTGATTAATAATTTAGCGGAGGATATGAGGGGGCCCGCTCTGAAGGTCACAATTCCTGAATCATTGGGCCCCAGGTCCTTTAGGGTCAAAGTATACACTTTCCCATCTTGCACAGAGATTTCGTTCACGGGGCTGCTTTGAAGGGGAGATCCGTCCAGCCACCACTGTACGTTTTGCATGCCCGGGCGCGAGAGCTCGCAAGTGAAAGCGGCTGATTCGCCCGCAAAGACGTCCGTGTTCTTTAAACCAGAAACTATCTGCACTTCCTCTTCTGCGTGACAAAGTAAGAGAATGCATACCAAGGGAGAACACATGTGTAAACATACCGGCTTTTACAAAACTGACAACACCCACCACTTAAGAGGCGAACATCATTAGGGGACTTACAAACCTAGCAATCAAGATTGATACCGAAGAACATATCACAATTACACATAGACACACTCAAGGCCAATGATCAAAACTCATTTATCCTGGAGAAATGGCTAAGTGTTGGCAACTCCTGCCATGACCTCTTGTAATGTTGCCATGGGATAGTGGTCTTTAAGAACGACCTGTTGTGATTGCAACTGATCACATTCTTTAAAATACTTTGGAAACTAGGTACAACCAAGACGTTGGCGAGCTGTAATTTGGTCTAATGTTGGCATCAAAATACCACGAGCCTGCGCCAGAACTTCAAGAAAATTCAACTTGCAGGACCCTCCATCATGTTAAGACATAACAGATATGGGATTCCACCATTTTGGTAGGTACAGAGCATGCATTCATAGGACAACACCATGGCATCTATGAGATTGTAGGGATCAGTTAACACAGATGTTTAATAAAGAATCGTTCTCTTGTCACATTGACTAACTTTCTAACACTCTTCCTTGGAGGTTTTTAAGCAGAGGTTGGATGGCCATCTGTCAGGGAAGCTTTAGTTGAGATTCCTGCATTTCAGGGGGGTGGACGAGATGAGCTTTGGGGTCCCTTCCAACACTACAATTCTTTGATTCTATGACTGTATAAGGAAGCTAATCTGCCCCAACAAGACAGATGGGGTTTTGCTTTCACACAATCAAGCAATTGATACTTTTTGTCATAATATTGCACCCTGATATGCAAACAAGGCAGATGTGCCAACTCTCTTGGGTGTCGCCTTTGATCGACATGGCTTAGATACACAACAAAACCTTCTTCAAATGGTAAGAGAATGAGTGCTCAACTATTCATCCTAATGTACATTTGTAAAAAAACCTTTTGACGGTTCCTTGGAATCAAACCAGATGGTAATTGTGGGAGATGCATAAACAGTTTCTTGAAGCAAGCTGAAAAGTAGCTGTAGGAAGCTGTTAATTTCATGATGTGCATGAAATACTTAACCCTTTCTCCTTCCACTATTACCCACTCAAAATCACACTTCTCTGCAGCTTTTCTCCCTGCAGGGGAAAAGGCACAGGGACCTTGTAACTTCTCTCCCACAGGTGAGAAAGCAGCCAGGGATGGGTTGATTTTGAATGGGGAAATGGCAGGAAGTAAATAAGCTATATAGTCCCTTCTCCTTTCCCCCTCCCCCAAAAAAACCTCCTAATCACAACCTCCAATTGCCAGGAGACCATTCACATGAGTATCATGAAGCATAAAATGATGCCTAGTAGTAAACTAAAAGGAGAGCTCTGGCTTTCTATTTGGCTTATGTATGCTTGAAATGTTCTGCCAGTACAGAGTGGCAGTGACTACTGCTTTCATATACCTGCGACTATGCATGTATCGTTCACACATACAGGTTTGTTACTCAATGAGCGAAGCACTGTGACAGAAACTTGCATGTGTGAATGAGATCTCACACATCGAGAGCCGTAGACAGAACTTTCATAGCACCTCACATTAATGCATGTCAATGAAGCTAGGACACATCCAACCGAATGGCATCAAGTGCTGAGAAGCCAGGTAGTGAGAGATAAAAGTGATGCGAATACATGTGTGAACCAGCTCTACCTCTCTTTCAAATCAGAACCAGTGAAGGCGGTGAAGGTCCTGTGTCTGGAGGCGGTTGGAGGATGGATGGCGGCTAACAGATTGAGGTTGAATCAGAAGACAGAAGTATTGTTTTGGGGGGACAGGAGGTGGGCAGGTGTGGAGGACTCCCTGGTCCTGAATGGGGTAACTGTGCCCCTGAAGGACCAGGTGTGCAGCCTGGGAGTCATTTTGGACTCACAGCTGTCCATGGAGGAGCAGGTCAATTCTGTGTCCAGGGCAGCTGTCTAACAGCTCCATCTGGTATGCAGGCTGAGACCCTATCTGCCCGCAGACTGTCTTGCAAGAGTGGTGCATGCTCTGGTTATCTCCCACTTGGACTACTGCAATGTGCTCTATGTGGGGCTACCGCTGAAGGTGACCAGGAAACTACAACTAGTCCAGAATGCGGCAGCTAGACTGGTGGCTGGGAGTGGCCACCAAGACCACATAACACCGGTCTTGAAAGACCTACATTGGCTTCCAGTACGTTTCCGAGCACAATTCAAAGTGTTGGTGCTGACCTTTAAAGCCCTAAACAGCCTCAGTCCAGTATACCTGAAGGATCGTCTCCACCCCCATCGTTCTGCCCTGACACTGACGTCCAGCACCAAGGGCCTTCTGGTGGTTCCCTCACTGCAAGAAGCCAAGTTACAGGGAACCAGGCAGAGGGCCTTCTCGGTAGTGGCACCCTCCCTGTAGAATGCCCTCCCACCAGATGTCAAAGAGAAGAACAACTACCAGACTTTTAGAAGACATCTGAAGGCAGCCCTCTTCAGGGAAGCTTTTAATGTTTAACAGACCACTGTATTTGAATACTCTGTTGGAAGCCGCCCAGAGTGGCTGGGGAAACCCAGCCAGATGGGTGGGGTATAAATAATAAATTCTAGACTCAAGGATTTAAGCAAAGCACAACCAAACCACTTTACGCACAGAATTACAATACTGTGTTTCAGCCCATATGCTGTGGTGTTGGGTGAATGTGCTGCTCTGGAAGCAGTGTGGTTTTGCACTGCCGTATGGTACGTGTAAGTTTTGGGTTACAAAATCCAGCCGTATTATGGTGAACGCACCTTGTACATAAACAGAGCCTGTCGACAGCTCGTCTCCTGTGCTACAAGTGTAGGGGCCGCAATCTTCGGGCTCCAGATTGTGAATGATCAGCTCAATACTTGTGCCTCTCTGCCGCATCTCATACTTGGCACTAGGCTGAAGGACGATGGCTCCTTTCCTCCACTCCACAGGAGCATCAGGTTTTGAGATCTCGCAGCGCAGGACGGCCTTTCCACCTGCTTCTGATTCCACGTTCTGCAATTCTTCTTTGAAGAGCACTGGCAGAACTGCAGGGAAGAGAGAATCAGGGCAGTGGTCTATCAAAACGGAGGGCTTGGACTGGGAAAGATCTGTGGGTGTAGATTATGGCTTTAATTAACGTAGCATAAGAAACTCTGGCAAGATGCCCACACCAGCTTCTGTGGGCTTTGCAGTGATGCCATCTATGGCAACACTGTCAGAGATGAGATAGGTAAAGGTATATGGATATATATTTAAAAACAGGGTGTGGCATGGCCAGTTCTGGTTGTGCCCACAGGATTATGAGCACTGCCCAGCTACCACTGATTTCAAAATCCATACTAAGATCCCAGAGGTTGTCAAGACTGGGAGAAGAAGGTAAGGAATGAGGTACCTGTGGCCAAACCATTATCTAGCTTCTGGCAGTTCTGAGTTTTAATCAGAGTATGCTAAAAGGTTTCCCCAGAGTTTCATTCATATGGAAAATGAAATTGTTACACCGTTAGCCACAGACATGGCAGAATTGGTCTGTAGGTGGCAGCGGAAGGGGGGAACCGGGGGGGGGGCAAGGGGACAGTTGCCAGCCCCCTCCCAATGAATCATAACCCACAGAGTCCCAGTTTTCACTTATTTTTTTTCTTTCTGCTGTCCCACTTTTGGTTGTTAGTACCTTTATAAGCTCCTGCCAACCTAGCAGTTTGAAAGCACGTCCAAGTGCAAGTAGATAAATAGGTACTGCTCCGGCGGGAAGGTAAAAGGCGTTTCCGTGCACTGCTCTGGTTCACCAGAAGCGGCTTAGTCATGCTGGCCACATGACCCGGAAGCTGTTTGCAGACAAATGCTGGCTCCCTTGGCTTATAGAGCGAGATGAGTGCTGCAACCCCAGAGTCGGTCACGACTGGACCTAATGGTCAGGGGTCCCTTTACCTTTACCTTTACAAGAGTTTTCCTGCTTGTTTTTTCCTGATTTTACATTGTAGGTTTTGTATGTTCTTTTTCTCAGGGTCTCTCTCTCTCTCTCTCTCTCTCTCTCTCTCTCTCTCTCTCTCTATAGCATTTGTAGAACCTGGGATATGAGGCAACATGTACAGACACTACTCTTACCATTTTTCTGTGAGTCAGTAGCCTGCTCCCTGCAGGATACGCTCCCACTGTAGCTTTCCTACCAGTCCAGGGTAAAACATGATGGCAGTGATGCAAGACTAACACTTGTTACATCTCTGGAGTGGAACTATTGATAAAAAAAATGCAGACCCCCAGGCCACAAAGGCAAGCATGCAGAAGGAATGGGAACGAGTCCAAGCTTATTATACCTTTGACTTTCACTGTGGCTGTTGTCTGTTGGTCTCCTGAATTGCAGGTGTATTCCCCAGCATCCTGAGCTTCCACATCATAGATGAGGAGCTCTGCAAAGTTCCCTTCCTGCCTGAGCTCATACTTGTCGCTTGACTGCAGCACCACTTTCCCTTTCTTCCAGGCCACCGGGGCCAAAGGCTTGGACAGCTCACAGCGCAAAGACACCGTGTTCCCCGTCTCAACCTCTTTGTTTTGGAGACCACGTTTGAAAAGGACAGGGAGAGCTGGAAGGCAATGCACACACTAAAGAGAACTCGTATCTGAGAGTCATTATGATCAAAATACTCTTTCTTAATCATGCCTCCTTCTGGCTCAGAATAGGAATAGCAGTCGAGTTTCATTTTTTAAAAAAAATGATTTGTTGATGTGTTTCTGTTTTTAATGGGACATGGGTGGCGCTGTGGGTTAAACCACAGAGCCTAGGACTTGCCAATCAGAAGGTCGGTGGTTTGAATCCTGCAATGGGGTGAGCTACTGTTGCTCGGTCCCAGCTCCTGCCCACCTAGCAGTTCAAAATCACATCAAAGTGCAAGTAGATAAATAGGTACTGCTCCAGCGGGAAGGTAAACGGCGTTTCCGTGCGCTGCTCTGGTTCGCCAGAAGCGGGTTAGTCCTGCTGGCCACATGACCCGGAAGCTGTACGCCGGCTCCCTCAGCTAATAAAGCGAGATGAGTGCCGCAACCCCAGAGTCAGTCACGACTGGACCTAATGGTCAGGGGTACCTTTACCTTTACCTTCTGTTTTTAATAGCATTTGCCATAGCTGTTCTTAGTTTATATAAGTGGTGGCTTTTGGGGCTGCCTAGAAAATGTATCTCATGGGGCAAGCTATATAAATGCAATATAGGGATAAATAAATGCCCCGATTGCACTAGCACTTTGAGATTCAAAAGGGGTGTGTGCTCAGTCAAGAACCCTTGGGCCAAATGCTCTCAACACCCCTAAAGCCCTAGTACACATAAGTACAAAACATAACGGTTGCTCTCTTTCCTCCCATCTCTGTAAAAGACTAGCTTAAAGGGAAAAGCTGTCTGGAGCAACCTCCAAAAGTCATGATGCCACCCCCCAAAAATTGTCTAAGCTGAAATTTGATACCGGTCTGGAGGTTCTTTCCCAGGCCAAGCACCTGTAGGCTTTCAGAAGAAGCCTAAAGCGTTGTTGTAAGATTAGAATAAAATTCTGGGGAGAGACCTGAACATTCCTCAGTTGCAGCCGGATTGCGATCGAGGCAAAATTTGCTATGAATTTTGTGGTTTGTCTGCAGGCAAGACATCTGAGGAACTTCAAGGGAAATCATAAAGGGTTTGGTGAGCCCAGAGTCCAGGCATAAAAGTTACTGTAATCATTTTCAGTAGTGCTTTCCTGTCTGCAATATACTTCACAATTATTATTTTGATTTCTCCCAGCAACCTGAGGACAACTTCACACTTTTATGCTGTTACACTGAAGCAGAGGTGGGCAACCTCTGGCCCGTGGGTTAATTTTTGCCTGCCAGGGGTTCCAGTTTGGCTCATGAGACCAGATTCTCAGCTGATGGGAAGGATATGGGGTCCAATCCTGTGCTGGCTGCATGCAACAGTTCCCCATAGGGAACTGGCGCACACAGTCAATGCAGAAGAATTCAGGCCCCCATCATCAGCTCAGTTTGGCAAGATTCAATACAGAGATATGATATCTTTATTGTCATTGTCTCATGCAGAACAATGAAATTGAAAAACTACATAAAACATTCAAAACCCCCTAAAAACTCTGAAACCCCATTTTAAAATACACTATACTATAGAGACCCCTTATGCCACCTTTAGAACCAGAATTGCATCTGCGTAGAAACTGTTTCTCAGACAGCTAGTCCTGGCCTTTATAACCCTATACCTTCTTCCAGAAGGCAGAAGCTGAAAGAGATAATTTCCGGGGTGCGTGCTACTATCCTGCACTATCTCTGCTGCTTTCTTATGGCACCTGGAAGCGTAGATTTGATGCAAGGTGGGAAGAGTGCACCCAATTATTCTCTCTGCAGTCTTTACAACCCTGGACAGCATTGTTTTTTTCCCTGGCTGTGCAGCTCCCAAACCACACACACAGTGGTTTGGGAGCTGCACGGCCAGGGGGGGAAAAAAAAAAAAACCCCAATGATGTCCAGGGTTGTAAAGACTGCAGAGAAAATAATTGGGTGCACTTATCCCTGATCAGGAAAGGTTTTGTACTGTACTCACTGCTGTAACAAAACTTAGCTTTTTCAGGGAGTTCAGGCCAAACTCCTTCCTGGTGGCAAAAGGATTTTCACTGAACCCGCTTTAAAAATCAAGGCTTCTTCCCCACATTGCTGTAAGCTGCTTCAGAAATGAGATGCTGCAGGACTCCAGAGCACTAAATCACCTGATGCCATTTTGTCCTCAGATGATTGACAGTTGGACACCCATCTGTTAAATTTGGCCCAATCCTAATAAAGATCTGCTCCATGGAGCAAAAAAAGGTTTCCCATGCCTGTTAGTCATAAACTCCAAAGAGAGGTTCTCACCTTTAACCTTTAATCTAGCTGTGGTCTTCCTGTCGGCTGTACTACAGCTGTATTCTCCTGAATCTTCAGGGACCGCGGTACGGATGATCAAACTGTGGGCAGTTCCTTCTACATTAATTTCAATCTTCTGGCTCGGCTGGACTGTGGACGAACCCTTCTTCCATTCCACACGGACATTGGGTTTGGATAGGTCACAGCGGAAGATAGCTGTGGCGTTCTCATCTACTTCCATATTCTCCAGCTGCTTTATGAAGATTACTGGAGCAGCTGTACAGAGGGGAAAACAAAGCCTTTGCTGGAATGGTATGTATATACATATGTGTGTGTGTGTGTACACACAAACAAATACAATTTGAATCCATGTTTCATTCTTAATGCAGCCTCAGAGTGAGGAACAGCACTGAAATACAATAAAACAATATTCGTTTAAATGCAACTTAAGCCAGTAAGATACTAATATAACCACTTCAGCTAAACAAGGGGTACCACTTTAGTCAAATGCTTGGATGAATAATCATGCTTTTACCTGGTGTCAAAATTCCATTACCATAGATACCAATGGTGCCTGATAAGGGTGGTCATTCTAAAGTATGGGTGCCACTATTGAGAATGTCCCGCCAGGGGTTATCACATACCATTATTTCAGAGAACTGTGACACAGTGAGAAGGGCTTCATCCCCCGATGGGCTGCTTAATTGTTCAGCAAGCATAAAAAATTAATTACTTTTGCACTATTCCCAGAGGGGGGGGGAATATTTTTTCTGCAAAAAAAATAGAGGACTCACACTGTCCAACATTTAATTAGGACATCTTCCCTGGCTGTAAAAGCTTTTATCTAATCAATCCTCTGTGGGTGCTGTAATGATTATTTTGTTTGGTTGCATTGTTTTGTACATATTTTTAAAATAGAGAGATGTGGGAAATAAATATATTTATTTCCCAAATTTCTCTATTTGTAAAATAATGTATTTTTTCCGGGTATAACACACCCCCCCCATGTATAAGATAACCCCTATTTTTTTAAACCCAAAATTAAGAAAATAAGTTGTTTAGCTTTTTTTTGGGGGGGTGAGGGCGGTCACTTCTGCCAATCGCTCACCCGCCTGCCCGCCACTGCCGATCGCTTGCCACAGCCACTGCCGATGGCACACCTCACCGCAGCCAATTGTCTGCCCACTCGCTGCCACCAACAGCCCACCTGCCCACTTCCCGCAGCCGCCAATTGCCTGCCTGCCTCGCCACAGCCGCCAATCGCCTTGCCCAATTGCCACAGCCACAGCCAATTGCCAGCAGGCCTTGCCGCAGCCACCAACCACCTGCCCAATCACGGCTGCCAATCTCCTGCTTACTGCTGCCATTAATCACACGTCCCCCCTCTGCATTCACTATCCATGTATAAGATGACACCCAATTTTTGCCTTCTTTTTTTTAGCAAAAAGCATCGTCTTATACACAGAAAAATACGGTATGTACAAAACAATGCAACCAAATATACACACAATAATAATTAAAATAATTCTTAAAAAAACATCACTACCCACAGAGGTTTCATTAGATAAAATCATTATAGTAGCCTCACTTAAGCACAGTAGTCCTAGGACCTTGCATCGCTGCTTCTCACCCCCAATATTCACCTCAAAGGAACCCCAGGGTTTGCACTTAGAATACAGAGATCTGTGATTTGAGTAGACAAGCACATTTTTTGATCAACAGAGCTAAGTTTCTTCTGACAGACACAACAGGGTATTGCAGGATCCAGATTATTTTGACAGAAGGGAGAGCTCTCCCTCTAAAGGACTGGGTTACTTGGGCTGCTCAGTTTGCTGGGCCTCATTTACAGAAAAATGGTGGACCAGTTTGAGGGCCAATAACATAGATTCCCCCTACAAAGAGTTATCTCACTTACGCTGTACGGTCAGCTGGGCCTCAGAAGAATTCTGTCCCACTTTGAAAGTGACGGAGCCGGAGTCTTCGAGTGTCACCTTCCGGAGCGTGAGCGTGTGAACTTTTCCTAGAACCTCAATCTCATTCATTTCATTGGACTGGAGAGGCACCCCACTCAGACTCCATTCCACGTCCTTTGCCTTCTCCCGAGAGACCTTGCACTGGAACACGGCATCTTCGTTTTCATACAAGGTGATATCTTTCAGTGCCTCCACTATGGTGGCTGGCGCTTCTAAAATTAAAGCAGAAAGATTTATTTTTCCCCCAGTTCCTTTTTTCTTTCCATATCTCTTGCTACACTATTCACAAGCACCTGTTAAATGTGGTCTCTAATATTCATCAGCTGCAGGAAACAGATGAATAACCACAACTTGGCTGTTTAGTGCACCCCTTTGCCATTAAAACTGAAAAAAGAACCCATGGAAACAATAGGAATGGGTGAATCTGTCTATTTCATTATCACTTTCTCATTTTTCCTGAAAAGTAGGTGGGTTCCTGTCAGGGAACTGCCATCGGAGCATCAGGCGGTGGAGGGTCTCAGGGAGGAAGAAAGAGACTCAACAGCTGAGGCAGGAACCAGCCGGGGGAGGAGTGGATCTCCGAGGGAATGCGAGCAGGAGGGAGGGCTCAGAGACGCTTCCAGCGAGAACAGTGGGGAGGTATCGGAGTCTCCCATAGGGAGACCCACACCTCGCCGGAAACTGTCACGCCGTGAGTCCAGGAGACGCGTTTCCGTTAAGGAGCTTCTTTGCTGGAAACGCTTCCGCAGACAGCCACTGTCAGACTCTACGAGTGACTAAGAGCAGACATGTTTGTGGAGCTCTGTCACACACAGAGGTTTGTGGAGTCGCACAAACTCTGAGGGAGCACGATTTTACGCACAAGCAGCTAATCATCCCATTACAGCAGTCTGACAGTCTCTGTACGCTGCCTGTGCAGGAGAAAGCATCATGAGCGAACCAGCCGGAACCGGAGGAGCAGGAGTTGGAGCTGGTCCAAGCTTGGAAGAAAGGTACCGAGCGTTGGAAGTCCAACTTGCGCTGCAGACGGCGAGGCTGGAGGAGAGAAGGGCTCAGGATGCAGACAAGAAGGGGAGAGCCACTCAGTTCCCCAGAAAGGTACCAGGATTGGTGCAGAAGTTTGGGGGGGAGCCCAAGGACTACCATGCCTTTAGGACAGAGATGCAATATGCCCTTAATGTGCAGTTCGATGAGTTCCCTGATGAGGAATCGCGAGTTGCTTTCGTAATTGGGCATCTTGAGAAAGGGGCGCGGGACTGGGTTCGACCCCTAATGGCAACGCACAATGACGTCCTAAAGGACACGATGAAGTTCTTTAGAGCAATGGATATCATGTTTTCCAGCGATATTGAGGAAGGGGTGGTGCGCAGACAGCTAATGGCTTGCAAGCAGGGAAGCCGATCTGTCCGTGAGTACTGGACTGAGTTTACCATGCTGATTCACAGACTGGGTTGGGATTTATCGGCGGCACCCATTCAGATGCTATTTGAAGAAGGTCTTTCTTCGGCTGTGAAAGACGAGCTGTCCCGGAGCCCCAGGGCGGTGTCTATGGATCAGCTGACCAAATCTGCGCTGACCATAGGAGCGCGTCAGGAGGCAAGAGCCTTGGAGAGGCGGGAAGGGAGAGGGGAACGTTGGAAGGAGTTCCGCATTCCAGACATTCCTGAGCCAGCTTTCCCGCCGGCAGAGCCGATGGAAATCGGAACAGCGCGCGCGCGCGCATTTTCAAAACCCAGTGAGGGGGTTAAGAAGGAGGGAAAAGGCGCCCGGAAATGCTATCTCTGCCAACAGCCAGGCCACTTTGCCAGAGTCTGCCCCCAGAGGAAGGAATGGCAAGGGATGGTGGGAGCTGTTGAGGGAGGAGAGCAGGGAGAAACGGAGCAGGTAAAAGCCAACGCCTGGTTGCCACAGTCAGGGCACTGCAGCCAGGCCAAAGAGCAGTGAAAGTGCCCGTGCCAGAAGCTCCTCAACCTGCTCTAGTTATTGATGTGTCGCTAGAGCTGCAAAATGGACACCCCCTAAAAATAAAGGCGCTGTTGGACTCAGGCAGCTCCTGCAATTTTATGAGCAAGGAGTTTGCTGCTGAACACCAGATACAGACTATCCCTTTAAGCAACCCCCTGCAGGTGACCACGATCGATGGCAGGGAGTTGTTGGGAGGAGGAGTCAGCTTGCAGACCGTCCCAATGATAATGAGGGTGGCAAGGCACACAGAACTGATAGCGTTTAATGTGGCCACCTTGGGAGGCGCTCCCATTATTTTGGGAATGAGCTGGCTAGCGCTACATGATCCGCTGGTGGGCTGGCATCAAAGAGTGGTTTCCTTTGGTTCAGCACATTGCTTAGAACACTGCAAAGGGGAAGAGGGGTCAGCAGGGGCCCAAGCCACCCTAGCAGGGACGGAAGTAATGGAGAAGGTGAAGGTACCACCACAGTATGCAGATCTCAGCGACGTGTTCAGCGAGAAGGAAGCTGACCAACTACCCCCTCATAGGCCCTTTGATTGCCAGATCAATTTACTCCCTGGAGCACAGCTTCCTGTGGGCAAGTTGTATGCCATGTCAGACAGAGAAATGCAGGAGTTGCGAGAATTTATTGACAAGAACCTGAAGAGGGGCTTCATCAGAGAGTCCAAAGCAGCGGGGGGTAGCCCAGTGTTTTTTGTGGATAAAAAGCACACGGACAAGCCGAGACTTGTATGTGATTTTAGGAGGTTAAATGCAGTGACTGAACCAGTGACTTTCCCTATGCCCAGGATTGATGATATTTTGACCAGGGTGAGGAAGGGAAAGATTTTTACAAAGCTGGATCTAAGGGGGGCGTACAACCTGATACGTATAAGGAAAGGGGATGAATGGAAAACCACCATGTTTACCCCTTTGGGGGCATTTGAATACCTCGTTATGCCTTTTGGATTACAAGCAGGCTCAGCGTGCTTTCAATCTTTTATGAACCACGTACTGGGTCCTTTGCTCTACAAGAATTGCGTTGCCTTCCTAGATGATGTGTTGGTGTATTCGGAGAATGAGGAGCAACATGTGAGAGACGTCAGAGAAGTGTTGAGCAGGCTGCAAGCCAACAGGCTGTGGGTGAAACTGGAGAAGTGTCAGTTTCATACCAAGGAGGTGGAATTCCTGGGGTACCGCCTGTCAGACAAGGGATTGGCCATGGATCCCGGTAAGGTGCAGGCAGTGCTGGACTGGAAAACACCCAAAACCAAGAAGGATGTGCAGAGGTTCCTAGGGTTTGGAAACTTTTATCGTAAGTTCATCCGAAACTTCGCCCACCTGACGGCGCCCATTACGGACTGTCTCAGCAGTAAAAAGAAATTTGTATGGACGGCGGAGGCGGAGCGAGCGTTTGAGGAACTGAAAGGGGCCTTCGCCTCGGAAGAACAACTTCTGCATGTGGACTTACAAAAGAAGCTGAGGGTCGAAACAGACGCATCTGACAGAGCCATAGGGGCGGTGCTTCTTCTGCAGCCGGGGAAGGAGGAGTCAGAATGGCGACCGTGTGCCTTCTTTTCGCGAAAGCTGAACAAATCCGAAAGGAACTACACGGTGTACGACTGGGAACTTCTTGCTATTCATGAGGCTTTCCGGAAATGGAGGCACCTGCTAATTGGTGCACAACATAAGGTGCAAGTGTGCACGGACCATAAGAATCTAGAGTATTGGAGAACTGCGCGAGTGCTCAACCAACGGCAGTTGAGATGGGCCCAGGAGTTCTCCAAATTTAACTTTGAGATTTGTTACGTGCCAGGCCCAGAGAACGTTAGGGCGGACGCTCTCTCACGCAAACCTGAATATTTGGAGGGGGAGGGAGCACCCGAAGAGACCCATGTCATTCCAGAGGACCGCTGGGTGTGTGGGGCGGCATTGGTGGGGCAAAGGGAGTTGGTAGAGGGTACGGTGCATGATGAATACGCCCAGGACAAACTCAGGGGTCTCAGGAGGGAGGGAGACAAACCCGGGGGTTTTGAGGAGAGAAACGGGGCATTGTACTACAAGGGAGCGTTATATATACCCGAAGGGGAATTGAGGGAGAAGGTACTCAAGCAACTGCACGATAGCCCCACAGCAGGGCATTTTGGGCAACACAAAACCATGTGGCTGGTTACCAGGGAATTTTGGTGGCCCAAGGTCAGGGAAGATGTGCGGGAGTATGTGAGAGGGTGTGAACAATGCCAACGAGCCAAGGGGGAGAGGCGGGCACCGGCAGGTTTATTAGAACCACTACCTACACCTGAAAGACCGTGGGAAGCAGTGGCCATAGATTTTATGACTGATCTGCCAAGGTCTAGAGGGAAAACAGCCATCATGGTTGTGGTAGACCTGTTAACTAAAATGGCCCACTTTATAGCCTGCTCACATGCGGTCACAGCAGAAGAAACAGCCAAATTGTTTGTAGAAAATGTGTTTAGGTTGCATGGCGCCCCCTTGAGGGTGGTTTCAGACCGAGGGAAACAATTTACTTCCAGGTTCTGGAGGAAGCTCATGAGCTTACTGCACGTTGAGGTTAATTTCTCAACGGCCCGTCATCCAGAAACCAACGGGCAGGCGGAAAGAGCTAATGGTGTTCTCCAGCAATATTTGAGGTGTTATGTCAATGACAGAGAGAATGATTGGGTAGAGAAGCTGGCGTTGGCAGAATTTGCCTACAACAATGCAGAGAACGTGTCCACGGGGATGAGCCCCTTTTTGGCTAATCACGGGTGCCATCCCAGAGCCTTCCCAGGGGGGGAAGGGGAGAACTGGAGCGTTCCAGCTGCAGAACAGTTCGTGGAAGAAATGGAAGCGATCCATCGCCAGCTCCAACTCAACTTAAACAGGGCTAAGGAGGAATATAAGAGGCAGGCAGACAAAAACAGAAGGGAAGGTGAAAGCCTCAGGGTGGGGGACCAGGTGTGGCTGTCAACCCAAGGGTTGCCATTCAAAGGGGGTTGTAAGAAGTTAAGACCCAAAAGGCTGGGACCATTTGAAGTCATGCAGCAGGTCAACCCAGTGGCTTTCAGACTCCGGTTACCGAACCACATGAAGCTGCACCCAGTTTTCCACAGGTCATTGCTGTCACCGTATAAAGGGGACAGTGAAGGGAGGGTCACTAGGGGACCAGCAATGGAGGAGAAGGAACACAGCTACCATGTAGCGGAGATCCTCGATTCCAGGTGGAAGGGAGATCAAGTTGAGTATTTGGTAATGTGGGAAGGGGAACCGGAGTCGGAAAACACCTGGGTTAAGGCAGAGGATGTCAATGACGAATTTTTAATAGAAACTTTTCATCAGAGGTTCCCACGCAAACCTCAGCCTGTAGCGAGGTTCCGAAGGGAATACTTTGCCACCACCGACGAGGAAGAGGAGTTGGAGGGGTTCACAGATTCCGAAGAGGAGGAGGATTCAGCGAGCCAGGACGGCGATCGATGGAGGGAATTGTTCGAGACGTCTGAAGATGAAGAAGATTCTTTTCGGGGTTTTAACCCTTCACCTCCCAGGGAAGAGGAAATGGGAGGGGGTGAGGGGGGCCCTGGAGGGGAGGTGGATGTCAGGGAACTGCCATCGGAGCATCAGGCGGTGGAGGGTCTCAGGGAGGAAGAAAGAGACTCAACAGCTGAGGCAGGAACCAGCCAGGGGAGGAGTGGATCTCCGAGGGAATGCGAGCAGGAGGGAGGGCTCAGAGACGCTTCCAGCGAGAACAGTGGGGAGGTATCGGAGTCTCCCATAGGGAGACCCACACCTCGCCGGAAACTGTCACGCCGTGAGTCCAGGAGACGCGTTTCCGTTAAGGAGCTTCTTTGCTGGAAACGCTTCCGCAGACAGCCACTGTCAGACTCTACGAGTGACTAAGAGCAGACATGTTTGTGGAGCTCTGTCACACACAGAGGTTTGTGGAGTCGCACAAACTCTGAGGGAGCACGATTTTACGCACAAGCAGCTAATCATCCCATTACAGTTCCCGTGAGGCAAGACACAGCAAGAACATTTATTAAACTACATAACTGGGAAACAGGGGGAAAGCAACTGCTTATATATATTCCTGAAAGCCTGGGCCACTCCCACTCCCAACGTGATTGGCTATCTAAACTTCCAAGCTGCGAATCACGACTCAGAGTTCAAGGGCCAATGGCAGAGGCCCAAATCCTGAAATATTCTGTGACTGGACATCATGTATCGAATCAGAACACAGAAGCTCAGAATCCTTAGTCCAGACTCAAACTCAGGCACTGACCACTGAATACATAACATTTTCCATCTTAAGTTCAGTTCCCCTCATTAGTTTGTGCTTTTTAAAAAGGTTCTTGTGAAAATAAAGCAGCATTTTAATGTGAATTTCTCCTAATAGATACATTTTGTTTGCAATTTTGCCTGCTTTACATGTATCAAAGCCATTTCACAAATGTAATCAAATTTTGCATGTTATTTTCAGCATGCTTGACCCTAGTAGATGTATTTTTGAACAAATTACATGGCTGGGGAATGGCACTGCCAAATTAAGAGTATGCATTTTAAAGAATGAAGTGTTCCAGTTCGCATATTGTTTCGGAAAGTGAGAATTAGTTAAGTCTGCCTTTAAATGTAAACTGAATTGAGCTTCTCCCCCACCTCTATTTTGTTATAATGCCTTGTTCGTCTTTTCCCTTTTCGATTTTATGTTACGCTCTGTGTCTCTAAAGTTTTGTAAGCTACTAAGAGGCTTTTTGCATAGCAAGCAACCAATATTAATATAATAATAATAATAATTTATTATTTATACCCCGCCCATCTGGCTGGGTTTCCCCAGCCACTCTGGGCGGCTTTCAACAGAATATTAAAATACAATAGTCTATATTAAACATTAAAAGCTTCTCTAAATAGGGTTGCCTTCAGATGTCTTCTAAAAGTCTGACAGGGCTGGTGTCACTACCAAGAAGGCACTACAGAGATAAGTCAGCAAGTGACGAATAAGTCATCATCTCTCAGGAGACTAAGAGGAGATATGAGAGCCATCTTCAAATATCTCAAGGGCTGTCTCATGGAAGAAGAAGCAAGCTTGTTTTCTCCTGCTCTGGAGGTATAGGACTTGAACCAATGGATACAAGTTACAAGAAAGTTACTAAACATCGGGGGGGGGGGGAATTCTGACAGTAAGAACTCTTTGAGAGTGGTTCGGTCTCCCTCAGAAGGTGGTGGACTCTCCTTCCTTGGAGGTTTTGAAGCAGAGGTTGGATGGCCACCACTCATGGTCACTTCAGCTGAGATTCCTGCATTGCAGAGGGTTCGAACTAGATGACCCTTGAGGTCCCTTCCAGCGATTCTATGATTCTATGATATGATATGATATGATATGATAGCCATGTTCAAATATATAAAAGGATGTCACATAGAGGAGGGAGAAAGGTTGTTTTCTGCTGCTCCAGAGAAGCGGACACGGAGCAATGGATCCAAACTACAAGAAAGAAGATTCCACCTAAACATTAGGAAGAACTTCCTGACAGTAAGAGCTGTTCGACAGTGGAATTTGCTGCCAAGGAGTGTGGTGGAGTCTCCTTCTTTGGAGGTCTTTAAGCAGAGGCTTGACAACCATATGTCAGGAGTGCTCTGATGGTGTTTCCTGCTTGGCAGGGGGTTGGACTCAATGGCCCTTGTGGTCTCTTCCAACTCTACGATTCTATGATTCTATGATTCTCCAAAAGAACGTCTGAGGCCTTACCGTTCACCAGCAGTGAAGCAGTGGTCTCCTGGTCTCCCGTGTCACAGCTGTATACTCCCGCATCATCTTCAGTCAGCTCAGAAACAATCAGCTCCACCACGGTGCCGACTTGCTTCATGGTGTATTTGCCACTGGACCTCAGGAGGGACCTATCCTTTTTCCACTTCACAGGTGCGCCACCTTTCGAGATCTCGCAGCGCAAGGTGACCTTGCCGCCCTCTACCGCCTCCTGATCCTCAAGCAGGTTAACAAAAAGTACTGGCAAAGCTATAAAAGGACAGAAATGGGAAAGGCAGAGAAAATGATGCCGGGTGGTTCATAGCAGTAACCAAAGGCGCCTCAAAAGTAATACAATTATGGCAGCTAAACTTTGTTACCTGTGTCGTTTTTTTTGTTTTGTTTTATACTTATAGATGAAATTGTTTTTGCACTACAAATTACAATCTTGAGAAAATTAATGGGGGGCTCCATGTGGATATATTTAATGTTCCAGGCCAAGGGGAGTAGATTGCGTAACACTTTGGTAGTTTTTTGCCTTATGTGCAGAAGTGGTGGTTCCCACTTCACCAGCCCATAGTTTGTTCATGGAACATTAATAATAATATAATGTTATTGTGTTGTTGTTGTTTAGTCATTTAGTCGTGTCCGACTCTTCGTGACCCCATGGACCAGAGCACGCCAGGCACTCCTGTCTTCCACTGCCTCCCGCAATAATTTAATTTATTAAATGATAATGATTTATTATTTAATAAATTATATTTATTTATTATTTATACCCCGCCCAACTGGCTGGGTTCCCCCAGCCACTCTGGGCAGCTCCCAGCAGAACACTAAAATACAATAACCTATTAAACATTAAAAGCTTTCCTAAACAGGGCTGCTTTCAGATGTCTTCTAAAAGTCTGGTAGTTGTTCTTCTCTTTGACATCTGGTGGGAGGGCGTTCCACAGGGTGGGTGCCGCTACCTAGAAGGCCCTCTGCCTGGTTCCCTGTAACTTGGCTTCTCACAGTGAGGGAACTGCCAAAAGGCCCTCAGCACTGGACCTCAGTGTCCGGGTAGAACGATGGGAGTGGAGACGCTCCTTCGGATATACTGGACTGAGGCCATTTAGGGCTTTAAACGTCAGCACCAACACTTTGAATTGTGCTCGGAAACGTACGGGGAGCCAGTGTAGGTCTTTCAAGACCGGTGCTATGTGGTCTCGGCGGCCGCTCCCAGCCAGCAGTCTAGCTGCCGCATTCTGGATTAGTTGTGGTTTCCGGGTCACCTTCAAAGGTAGCCCCAAGTAGAGCGCATTGCAGTAGTCCAAGCGAGAAAGAACTAGATTAATTAATGTTGGGGAGTAGGGACAGAGTTACACGAGACAGTAGAGGCACAGACCATGTGTGTTGGAATGTACTAGCCAAAATATTGGTTGCAGACCTCTAATAGATTTTAATTAACTGATGTATCAGTTGCTTCTTCATTTATTGAAAACACACATAGAAATGTATAGAACATTTTAAAGAAAGACCCAGATATTTAAAACTAGAAGGACATGGGGGTACAATTATCCAGCCCAAGCTAAAATTAAGTTCCACTGATATCACTGAACTTAATTCTCCCACTTGGGGCCAGTGGGACAGAGATGGCTTAAGAGTTTGGTTGGGTTGTATCCAGCAGATGGAGACCCTGCACTTTTATGAGGAAGTATCTGCTTATTAGGGACGTGGGTGGCGCTGTGGGTTAAGCCACAAAGCCTAGGGCTTGCCGATCAGAAGGTCAGCAGTTTGAATCCCCGCAACGGGGTGAGCTCCTGTTGCTCAGTCCCAGCTCCTGCCAACCTAGCAGTTCGAAAGCACGTCAAAGTGCAAGTAGATAAATAGGTACCGCTTCAGCGGGAGGGTAAATGGCGTTTCCATGCACTGCTCTGGTTCGCCAGAAGCGGCTTAGTCATGCTAGCCACATGACCCGGAAGCTGTACGCCGGCTCCCTCGGCCAGTAAAGCGAGATGAGCGCCGCAACCCCAGAGTTGTCCGCGACTGGACCTAATGGTCAGGGGTCCCTTTACCTTTACCTATTTGGTTATTAAAACACCTTGCCATTGTTCACTAAGCAAAGGCATAGCCTAGCAAGTCCCACTGGGTGGTGAATTCCACAGCAGAGGAACTGGTTGCCCTCAACAAAGGCCAACCCTGTTCCCTCTCCTTTGGTGGACAGGGTACACATGTGGCCCAAGCCATTCAGGATTTGAAAGAAAATAACCATCACCTCAAGCTGAGCCCAGGAGCCAATGCAGTCAAACTAACTTTGGCACAATATGCTCTCCAGGGCCTGCTCATTGATATTCCTATGTGCAAGACCAGTCCCAGCAGCAGCAAAGTTTAAGGAAATGTGCTCCTCCTCACCTTTGACAAGCACTGATGCTGTGGTCTGCTGGTCCCCAGAGTCACAGGTGTAGTTCCCAGAGTCCTCTGGCTGCGCATTGTGAATGAGAAGCTCAACAGTGGAGCCCTTTTGCCTCATCTCGTACTTGTCGCTGGCTCGCAGTCGGACTGAGCCTCTGCTCCACTTCACAGGAACGTCAGGTTTGGAGAGCTTGGCAAGGAGGGTGACCACTGAGCCTTCCTCAGCCTCCTGGCTCTCAAGCTGGGTTTCAAAAAGGGCTGGGAGAGCTGAGGGCCATGTGGGAGGAATGAGATGATTGTGAGTTGAAGGCAAATGGTTATTTGGGGATTTGTAATGCAGACCATCATCAGGAGAGACAGACTGGCAATTGCTCTTGAGCCTAATGTTCTTGATAAATGTTTTCAACAAATGCCCAAAAACTAAGAACGTTGGGCCTTGCTTCACTTGTAGAGGAAGTGAATTCTATAGAACTTGGTGCCGCTCAAAGCACATGCTCACATTCGTTTATTTCATTACATCTACAGAAATATTATTATTATGTCTTGCATTTGTCTAACACCCATCATTCACAGATCTCAGGGTGCTTCACAATATAAAATTGCAATATAAAAACTGTTATGTACTGAGTTTTAATAGGATCTAAATTGCAGCAGTCTGATTGGTCCTAGAACAATAGGATTCAGAATGCAGCAGTCCGATTGGTCCGCAGGAGCCACCCAATCCAACTCCTGGTGGAAGTGAATCCGCAACCTGATTGGCCTGCAGGAGCACATCAAAGTGCAAGTAGATAAATAGGTACCACTCCAGCAGGAAGGTAAACGGCATTTCCGTGCGCTGCTCTGGCTTACCAGAAGCGGCTTAGTCATGCTGGCCACATGACCCGGAAGCTGTACGCCGGCTCCCTCAGCCAGTAAAGCGAAATGAGCGCCGCAACCCCAGAGTCAGTCACGACTGGACCTGATGGTCAGGGGTCCCTTTGCCTTTACCTTTATAAAGCTTATAGCTGACAGGTTCTCATCAGCGCAGGGCTCTGATAACCTGAATGTTAAAGGTTAAGAATAATAACTAGCATCCAAGGCCAGTTAAGGCCTTTTAGTCTAGAAAGAAAGACAACAAGGGACGAGTAATTTGCAGTACAGATCCTAGGACCTGTTGACTTAATAAAACCCCTACCTTCAACAGAGATGGTTGCTGTGGTTTTCTGGTTCCCAATGTCACAGGTGTATTTGCCAGAGTCCTCTGGTTTTAAATTGTAAATCTTTAAGGTGAGTATTGTTCCTTCTTGCTGGATTTCATACTTGGAACTTGGAGAAATCACTTGGGCTCCCTTCTTCCATGTCGCCGATACGCCAGGCTGGGAGACTTCACATTTCAAGATGGCCATACTGTCCTCTTGCAACTCTTTGTTGGCCAGCTCCTCTTTAAATGTGGGGAGTGGTGCTAAAAATACAAAATATAAATGGTATTTTAGAAAACTGCTAGAGGGACAAGCAGAAAATATGACCCAGTTGCCTCATAGTGCCTTAAAGCAGGTTCCAGGCTCGTGTGATGAATTTTGCAGATTCAGAAATCATTTCATGTTCTTCTTAGTCTGTTGTATTTAAACTTAAGGTAAAGGGACCCCTGACCATTAGGTCCAGTCGTGACCGACTCTGGGGTTGCGGCACTCATCTCGCTTTACTGGCCGAGGGAGCCGGCGTACAGCTTCCGGGTCATGTGGCCAGCATGACTAAGCTGCTTCTGGCGAACCAAAGCAGCGCACGGAAACGCTGTTTCCCTTCCCTCCAGAGCGGTACCTATTTATCTACTTGCACTTTGACGTGATTTCGAACTGCTAGGTGGGCAGGAGCAGGGACCGAGCAACGGCAGCTCACCCCGTTGCGGGGATTCGAACCGCCAACCTTCTGATCGGCAAGCCCTAGGCTCTGTGGTTTAACCCACAGCGCCACCCGCATCCCTTTTATTTAAACTTATTGCACAACAAATACATTCAGCCTTGCGTGATCGCAATGCTCATTAGAATACAAAATATTTTTCTCCCCCTTCTTTCACGTGTACTAATCTGTTTCTTTTTCCTTAGTCATATGCAGCCTGTCTTGTGGAATTATGACTTCCTGTCTCACAACATTTTACAGTAGTAACAGGAAGCTGGTTGTGCTAAAAAATATTGATATATTTTCTCCTTTCTGCCAATCACAAAGACATGCTCGAGATATAACATAGTTGGCTTGCCTAGTAGTTTTGTCACAATGCCCCTCATGGGATTACCTTTCACTTTGAGCTGTGCTGTGGAAGTATATGGTCCAACCCGGAAGGTGACCGTGCCTGAATCTTGCTGGGTCACCTTCCTCAGCTGCAATATGTGGACCCTGCCTTTTTCAACGGAGATCTTGTTCATCTCATTGCTCTGGAGAGAGGCCTCCTGAAGCTTCCACTCCACATCCTTCGCATTGTCGTGGGAGACCTTGCACTCAAAGGTCACATCTTCATCCTCAAAGACCTCCGTGTTCTTCAGCCCCCTAATGATGGTGATGTCAAGTCCTGCAAGTGTCAGCGATGGTGGAAAGTGAGGGAACAAAGTTCTCATAGTGTGGACCATCACAATTTGATCCAGCCAGTGCTTTGTTCTCTGTAACTATCCTACAAGCCAGGGCATGCACATTTCTTTTATTAAACAATACAGTGGTGCCTCGCAAGACGAAAAGAATCCGTTCTGTGATTCTCTTCGTCTAGCGGTTTTTTCGTCTTGCGAAGCAAGCCCATTGAAGGATTAGCGGATTAGCGCTATTAGCGGCTTATCTCCTGATCGGATCAGCTGATAAGCAGCTTAGCAGCTTAGAAAAAGGGGGGGAGGAAAAAAAACAGCAGGAACTCGCAAGACATTGTCGTCTTGCGAAGCAAGCCCATAGGAAATTCGTTTTGCGAAGCACCTCCAAAACGGAAAACTCTTTCGTCTAGCGAGTTTTCCGTCTTGCGAGGCATTTGTCTTGCGGGGCACCACTGTATAGTGGTACCTCTGGTTAAGAACTTAATTCGTTCCGGAGGTCCGTTCTTAACCTGAAACTTAACCTGAGGTACCACTTTAGCTAATGGGGCCTCTTGTTGCCGCTGCACCGCCGGCTTGCGATTTCTGTTCTCATCCTGAGGTAAAGTTCTTAAGTCGAGGTACTACTTCCGGGTTAGTGGAGTCTGTAACCCAAGGTACCACTGTATTGATACAGTATATTGATTGAGTGTAGGAAAACCTCTAGGTGCTTAAATTAACAATTGAAAAAGCAGTTGAAAACAATTTAAAATGTTTTAAAATAATTAGCAGTAAAAAAAAAAAAGATTATAATGCGCCAAAATCTACATGTCTGGATATTAATTAATTAATTAATTAATTAATTTTTGCCCTGACGGGACTCAAGGCAGCTTACAAATAAAAGCTTGTTTAATAAAAAATGCCATAAGCAGGTGCCAAAAAGAGTACATCAAAGCTGGTTGCCTAATGTCAATAGGCAGGGAGTTCCAAAGTGTGGTTGCTGCTGCCACACTAAAGAGCTGGTTTTCTGGAAGGGCGGAACAAGTATCAGGTGGCATCTGCAACAGTGCCACTTCCACAGATCTAAGCAGTTGAGTGAGAACCCACGGGGTAATTGTGAATATTCTACCATTCAAGAAGGAACACAGAATTTACTACTATGCCACAGAAAACAGTATCTGGGTAATATAAAACTTCCATTTCTCTTACTTTTGAAATTGCCTGCATTCCATCTATTTTTTGAGAATTAAATTGGAACGTACCATGATCTAGCTAAAGCCTACCCTGGATCCATTGTCTAAAGCAATGCCCATGCATGTTGAGTTATACATTCTTGGCATACAAAAAGATAGGGTTACCATATGTCTAGGAATTCCCAGACATGTCCTCTTTTGGGGGTCCTACATGTCCATCCAAGGGGAATTTAAAATGTCGTGGATTTGAGGGTTTTATTTTTTTAATCTTTTTTGTTTGGGGGGGGGGGGGACTCTGATTCAGGCTCTGGCGCAGGTGACCTGGGCTCTGGCGGAGGGAATATCAGACAATTGCCCTAAAAAAGCTCAACAACTTTTTGTGTCTGGATTTGAAATATGGCAGCCCTAAATAAGAGAGGTAAAGGTAAAGGACCCCTGGACAGTTAAGTCCAGTCAAAGACGACTATGGGGTTGCGGCGCTGATCTTGCTTTCAGGTCAAGGGAGCCGGCGTTTGTCCACAGACAGCTTTCTGGGTCAAGTGGCCAGCATGACTAAACCACTTCTGGCGCAACGGAACATTGTGACGGAAACCAGAGCGCACGGAAACGCCGTTTACCTTCCCGCTGGAGCGGTACCTATTTATCTACTTGCACTGGCGTGCTTTCGAACTGCTAGCCTAATGGTTGCCATTAATTTGATTATGAACTGATTTTAGAATGAATAGATTTTAGAATGAATTTCAATTAATTGGTTGTGATTTTATGTGAACTGTGTTACTTTTAATGTTGTTAGCCGATCTGAGCCCGGCTTTGGCTGGGGAGGGCAGGATATAAATAAAAATTTATTATTATTATTATTATTATTATTATTATTATTATTATTATTATGTCGGCAGGAGCTGGGACAGAGCAGCGGGAGCTCACCCCGTTGCAAAGGATTAGACTGCCAAATTGTAATGGTGACAATTGCCAGGAACGCTGCCTCCTACCTTTAACTTCCAGCTTTGCCGACGTGGTTTGATCCCCAGTGATGCAGGAATACTCTCCACTGTCCTTGGTTTCCAAATCGCGAACAAGTAGCTCATGCTTGGCACCTTCCTGTTTCATTTCATATTTGGGACCGGGATGGAGCACTACACCATCTTTCCTCCACTCCACTGACGCCTTAACCACCGTCACCTCACAGCGCAGCCTGGCTGTTCCACCTTCTTCCCCTTTCTCATTCTTCAGCCGTTGCTTGAATTCAGGCTTGAGGGCTGTGGAGCCAACAACAAGAGATGAAGACAAAACATGGGCTATAATGCTTATAGGTGCAAGACGGGGAACCGTTCTGGGAAGGTGAAACCCTGGCGGAGGCTCCTTCCTCGTCCAAAAAAAGAAAGAAAAAGCTGTTTGGAGGAAAGAAACAGTTGGTGGAAACAATGGGAAGAGCATCATTCACAACATTAGAGATTTTGCTGCAATGTGAGGAACTGTTAACCGTTAACCATATGCAAGGTTGTCTTCAATACCCATGGTGAATACCTGGTTTTTCCCTAGTAAGTTTGCTTTTGCTAGGATGGCTTTAAGGAGTTATACTTAGTTTATATCAACTTGCTCAGTGGGACAGTGGGAAGAACAGTAGTCAATCAGGACTTTTATCCAGCAATAATAATAAGTGTTTCAGACACGTGGCATTCACTGCAACGGAATGCAAATGTCTATGATGACCAAGACAATAAACTATATTTATTGCATGGCTGTGAATAGCTCCTACTTTCACATTTCAGTGTTTTGAAAATTGCCATTCTTAACAACGTACAAGACCCCAAATTTCAAAATGTCAACACAAGGCATCTCAAATCTTTATGGTTTAAAAATTCTGTGAAAGTACCAAAAAGAAAGTATAAATTGCCAGAAACTGGTCTTATGGTGTTATAAGTTATGGTCTTATAAGTTATTATTACTATTACCACCACCTCCACTACTACTATAGGCCTGGTTCACTGCAGGTACACATATGTTCATTACTTGATGACTGCAACATCTAAGTAACAACTTTCATGGGCAAATAAGTCATCCCAGATGAAACTTTGCAGGCTGAACTTTCAAGTCACCCAGTGTCCTCTCCTGCACAATGCTGACCACTAGCTCAAACATTCAGCTGCCAGTTATCACTTGTAAATCAAAGCAGTTAAGTCATGTGTGTACATGAGCAAGGAGGGACGCGGGTGGCGCTGTGGTCTAAACCACAGAGCCTAGGGCTTGCCGATCTGAAGGTTGGTGGTTTGAATCCCCGCAACGGGGTGAGCTCCCATTGTTCGGTCCCAGCTCCTGCCAACCTAGCAGTTCAAAAGCACGTCAAAGTGCAAGTAGATAAATAGGTACCATTCCAGCGGGAAGGTAAACGGCATTTCCGTGCGCTGCTCTGGTTTCTCCAGAAGCGGCTTAGTCATGCTGGCCACATGACCCGGAAGCTTTCTGCAGACAAACCCCAGCTCCCTCGGCCAGTAGAGCGAGATGAGCGCCGCAACCCCAGAGTCATCCGCGACTGGACTTAATACTGTACCTTTATACATGAGCAAACCATCCCACAGAATATTTACTTTGCAGCCCTACCATAATCCCAAACTTATTTATGATCCTAGAATTTGACTATCGATACATTCACTGGCTGGATTAATTTCACACACTTTACCGTTAACTGTTAAGACAGCAGTGGTCTTCTGGTCTCCACATGTGCAGGTGTAGCGTCCAGCATCCTTCATGTCTAAATCATGGATCGCCAGCTCCGTGACAGTTTCTTCCTGCCTGATTCGGTACTTGTTGCTTTCTGCTAGTTTCTTTTCTTCCTTCATCCACTCCACCGGAGCGGCCTTGGTGAGCTCACAGCGTAGTGTGGCCGTTTCATTTTCAGTGGCTTTTACATCCTTCAGTGCCATTTTGAACTGTGCTGGGAGGGCTGCAGAACACAGATTTATAAATGTATGATGACCCAACACTAGTAGCTGGGTGATATGAGAGGAGGGAAGGTTGTAGGTAATATAAAGTGGAATGGGGAATCTATAAAAAGTCCAGGTCCAATGCCTGTTGATTTTCAATGGAAATGGCTTCATCAGGCATTGGCACACGGCCTTGAAAGGGAGACAGCACTTGGGGATGGTGGGAGGTCATCTCTACACACTCCTTCTCGACAAACGAGACACTGACATGGATGTATGCTACCGAAACGCAATGGAACACAGAGACAAGAGAACAGAAAGACCAGGAACACAGGAGGATGTACAATGTATTTCAGGAACAACTTGCAATGGAATGATGAAGTTCAAGTTCAGAGATCAATGGGCACTAAAATACTCATCCCACAGTACTTTGCACAATGCAATTTTACTGTTGACTGTCAAGGAGACTGTCATCTTCTGGTCTCCATGGTTGCAAGTATATTCTTCAACACTCTTTGAATCTACGTCAGAATCAAATGGATCTCCCTGCTTAATGAAGCACTTGTTGCTGGGTCTGAGACCTCTATGCTCCTTCCTTCCCTCCACCAAACCATCAGCCTTTGTCAACTCAAGTACCAGAGTGAGTCTTTCGCCTTCTGTGACTTCCTGACTGTGCAGCTCTTGTGTGAAAAAAGGCTTTTCTTCATGACGTTCAAAATTCAGTCTGTAATTACTACTACAGTGGTACCTTGGTTTATGAACTTAATCCATTCCGGAAGTCCGTTCTTAAACCAAAGCGTTCTTTAACCAAGACGTGCTTTCCCATAGCAGCAGGGGACTCAATTTACAAATGGAACACACTCAACATGAAGCAGAACATGTTCTGTTTCCAAGGCAAAGTTCACAAACCAAAACGCCGTCTTCTGGGTTTGCAGCGTTCTTAATCCAAGTTGTTCATAAACTAAGCTGTTCTTAAACCAAGGTACCACTGTATATCTATGCAGCAGCCCTTGATTTGACAACAATGGTTTCCCATCATATGATGGATTCCTTCGGGCAACATGATTCCACCTGATTCCCATTCGCTTGGTGGCTGCAGAAGACGTTGCTTGCTTGGCATATGTGTGATAAATCTTCTATGGTGCTCAACAATAAGACATAAACAAACAGAGACATGTGATACACATAAGGTGCACAATAGCTGAACACAGACACATGTTGCAACCAGAACTACTCTATGCATTACCAGTGGAACACACACACACACATGCACATAGTTTAAACAGGGATGGAAGCCATTGGAAGACAGCAACACAAAAGTAGTTGACGCAAGGACATCAGAAGAAGCCAAAATGGTAATGATGAAGGGGTCTTCTTGCATGTACACAGCCACCAGTTCAACAGAGACAGAGGATGCTATTCCAAAGGAAAAAGAGGTGGAAAGGGATAGTAGGAGAGGCAAACACAGATGGTGGAGTTTGCTTCCAAAATTGCGATGTTACAAGGCAGCGTGAAAAGCTCGTTGTTTGTCAAGTAGCATTGTTTACCATTGACTCTTAGGGTCGCAGAGGTCTGGTGGTCTCCACAAACACAGGTATATTCTCCTGTATCCTGTTCATCAGGGCTGTGGATCAGCAGCTCTGAAATGGCGCCTTCCTGCTTTAGTGTGTATTTCTCACTTTGTCTGAGGACCAGCTGCCCCTTCCTCCACTCGACTGGTGCCACCTTGCTCAGCTGACACCGAAGAACAGCAGATTTGCCTTCAGTGGTTTCCTGGTTCCTTAGTTCACCTTTGAAATAGGCAGGTAAGGCTGAGGATGCAACAGATAGCGGGACGGTTAGGCATTTATGCAGGTGGCTACTCCGGGCCACAGGAGAAGAAGAGAACCAAATGAAGAATAAAACTGAAAACCAGGCAAATTAGACATGCAACAGTAACTTCCCATTATTATTTTACTCTTTTGTTTTAATTCAGAGTAGAATCCCTGCTAAAGAAACCAACAATGATGGCAACAAGGAGCAATTTTAATTCAGGATTCAAGATCGCCACAGACATTGGTGTTTCAAGCTCCTACAAATCCACCCCTCTCCCTGCCCAGTCCACCAGTTTTCTATTGGTTTTAGAACGGTCTCATCAAAGTAAGAGGGACTTTGTAAGTCCAGAAGTACTAGGAGAAAAACTTGTCTTGTCCCATTCCTACTTGGGGGCAGGAGCAGGGGGAGAAGGGGGAAGACAAAATAATTTTAAAATATTAAAATATAAAAATTAAATTATAAAAGAATATTAGAGAGTTGAGATAGGCATTGCACAAAGCTTAAGTTTTAGAAGTGATACTAGGAAGTCATCTAATCAAGGTTGGCCTTTTGCTTTTACCATGGACAGTTAAAGCAGCTGTTGTCTGCTGGTCTCCGCATACACAGGTATAATCTCCTGCATCCTGCATTTCTGCATGATCAATAGTCAGCTCTGCAGTAGTCCCTTGCTGCGTCATGATGTACTTGCCACCTGCATTCAGCAGGTTGTGCCCTTTCTTCCACGCCACTGGAGCATCTTTGCTCAACCTGCAGCGCAGTGTTACTGAGCCTTCTTCTGCAACCTGCTCACTCTTTAACTCTTCCTTGAAAAACGCGGGGAGAGCTATGGGACACAAAAGAAGCAGAGCGCGTGAACATCTCCAAAAGTTTGGACCAGTGGTGAGCTGTGCTAAATGCATTATGAATCAAGTTTTGGAAGTCCATGGCACTTGGAAGTGCATGCTCGCTATGCTGCAGACTAGAGTGGGCACTGTCTTACGCCTTGTGTCTTCCAGATATTTCGGACTACAATTCCCACTATCCCCAGCCAGCACTGATGGGAGCTGTAGTCTGAAACATCTGGAGGGCACTAGGCAAGGGAAGGCAGATATACTGTAGCTATTCAGGGTGAAATTAGCAAATTTTTTTAGAAGTTAATTTGCAACCCATAGTTTACCATTGACTGTCAAAGACGCTGTAGTTTGTTGGTCTCCACACACACAGCTATAGTTTCCCATATCCTGAAGATCTAGTTGATGGATCTCCAGCTCTACGGCGCTACTATCTTGTCTCATGATCCACTTTTCACTAGCTTGGAGCACTTGGCCGTCCTTCTTCCATTCCACGGGTGCAACCTTCGTCAGCTGACACTGCAGTGTGGCCACGCCACCTTCTGTTGCTTCCACATTCTTTAGGTTGCGTTTGAACCTTGCAGGCAAGGCTGAGGGTCACAGAACAAAATCATTGCACTTAAAACAACAAGTGACCACTTGGGAGGAGCACTGTGGACCACACAACATGAGCGAACAACAATCAAAACGTATAGGAAGGCTTTAAAGGCAGGAAGCTGATAACAACTTGTAATTGCAAACACAGCTTCCTGTCTTTGCCATTTATGGGAACCCAGTGGATAATTTAACAAGACAGAGAATGTTATCGTGTGGAAACACCATGGAAATGAATTGGGAACATGTAACTTATTTCAACGACGATTGCTCCTAGACAAACGTTGACAGGCCATGCCCAACAATCAGAGACGACGTCACAGAAATGACATAGATATGGATGACAAACACAAACATGTGGAAATTAAATCCAACTCCAGATAATGTACAGTTAGTGGGATGGTAGGTGACCACGCATTTAACTTCTTTACCATGCACGGTCAAGGAAGCTGCTGTCTTCTGGTCTCCACAGACACAGGTATATTCGGCAGCATCTGTCAGTTCCAGATCTTGAATCAGCAGCTTAACAACAGAGCCTTCCTGTCTCATTTTGTACTTATCACCTTCCTTGAGTAAATGCTGCCCCTTCATCCACTCCACCGGAGCAGCCTTAGTTAGTTCACAGCATAGAGTGGCTGTTCCTTCTTCTGTAGCTTTCACATTCCTTAGGGGCTCTTTGAAGAGGGCCGGTGGAACTGAGGGATACAATACGTAGAGCCTGTTAAAGCACACTTACCCAGATGCCCACTGCAATGGACATGACAAGTCCAAATTGGGTGTTCTTCAAAGAAAAGCAACATACATAAAAAAATGGGTGAAGGGATGGTGGGAAACATTATGGTTCCTTTAAAATATATGGCATTACCATGTACTGCTAAGGCAGCTGTGGTTTGCTGGTTGCCACACACACAGGTATAATTGCCAGAATCCTCCTCTTCTAGGTGATGAATCAGCAGTTCCACTATGGTGTCCTTCTGCCTCATCGTGTATTTTTCACCATGCTTCAGTGACTGACTGCCCTTCTTCCATTCGACCAAAGCAGGCTTGCTGAGCTTGCAGCGCAGGGTGGCCACCTCGCCTTCCACAGCTTCCGCACATTTTAGTTCTTCTTTGAAAACTATGGGCAAGGCTAAGAAACAAGGAAGCAGCAAATACTCTCAGCAACCTTGTGTTCTCTCAGTGTGGGTGAAATGAACAGATCTCCACAGCTGCTACCGTTTAACACAGGTTCATGCCAGTATCCTTTCCAGCTGAAGTGAGACCACAACACACCACAGAAGTGGACATGCCACAGAGATATCATTAATGTGCATTAGCCAGACAACGGAACACTCCATGTCAAAACAAAGCAATGGGAATGCATGAGGTCTTTCGAGGAGAGCAATAATGCAAGGATGCTCTAGAATTATGGTTTTCAAACTTTTTAACTTTGGGGAACCTTTTCTATATCTATTTGTCTACTTGTTGGTTTGCTAGGGAATCCTTACTCGTTGCAGAGGTTACGGGAAATGTTCTAGAGGAACACACAGTCCTGAAAAGACCCAAGAGTAAAAATTCTCCTGCAGCTGCTGCTGGTGGGCAAGCTGTCTGTCAGGGAAGCTCATCTTCCATTGCAGATCTTCTAACTGAGGAACCCTCAACAGCCTTCTGAAGAGTTCTAGGTTCCCCCAGAACAGAGTCTGAAAATCACCACTCTAGAATAGAGGGGAAACAGTAGATAGACCAAGGGGGTAATCAGTGCAGGAACATGCACTGGAACATCCAGTGAATTAGGAAGATATGACAAAACACATCACAGAGGAGAATGCGACGTCAACACACACAGAGGACCGGCTGGGAAGAACGACCAGGGTTTTCCAGACTACCCGGACATTTAGGACACGCTGATTTACCGTGCACTGTCAGAGCCGCAGTTGTTGTCTGGTTGCCGCACACACAGGAATACTCTCCAGCATCCTTAAGTTCTAGGCTGACTATCACAAGCTCTGAGACAGCACCTTCCTGCCTCATTTTGTACTTGTCACTCGGTTTGAGTGACTTATGCTTCCTCTTCCACTCCACTGGAGATGCTTTCGTCAGCTCGCACTGGAAAGCAACCGTCCCATCTTCCAAGGCCTCTTGATCCTCCATGCCTTTCTTGAAAAGGGCAGGGAGGGCTAAGAAGTTTAGAATGAATATATTGAGTGACTGTCAACATCTGAAAAACGTTTCTTACATACATTGAGAGTCTGGGAGGTTTAAAGACACTCCTCCACAATTCTTTGCAATTCTCAGCAAGAGAATCAACACACCAGTAAAATCAGTATCAGTTGTATATTACCAAGATTACTCCATGGCCACCTGGTTACGTTAACTATGGAGGATAGCAGAAGTGACAATGCAGCAGAAACTTCATTATGCTGGATGTCCATTCAGCCCAAACCTACTGTGTGCCTCTTTTATATACTTCTATATTACCTACATCCTTGAGAATACAGCACTCTTGTTTCCCTGGTTTCTGTTAGAATTCCTGCTCCACGATTGCAGTCATGGGATTGTTGTCTTTCACATGACAGTATATGTTTTGACTCCACAGAGTGGGAAGTGACGGAGACAGGATGTTTGCGTTACTGTGTTCCGTGAAGTGGGACTATTGTCCTTTTTCTCTTTACTGTCTGATGCTAGAGAGAGAAGGAGCCATATTGCAGTGCTCCGTGTGTGTTTCTATGTAAATAAAGTAGATTAGCCAAAATGCTGAGTTGCTGAGGTCTGTTATGCAACTGCACAAACTCTGCTGATCCCTAAGTGTGCCAGTGTCGGTTGGCATCGGTCGCTGTGATGTTTGGGCAAAAGAAAGCTTTTGAAGCTCCCGAACGATCGACCAGGAGGGAGGGAACATGCCAGTCGGGCATGTGTCTCTGCCAGGGTCCTACTCGAGCGTAGGCTGAACTCCTGACAGTTTCTGCATGTTTTGGTTGTTGCCCTGGGTCTCAAAATACAAGCGATAATACTCAGCCTATCAGTGTTGTAAACCTCTTTAGATCTCTTAGCTACATGGGAGAGTCCATGAGGACAGATAGATAAGGATGCCTGCTTTTCCTGCAGTTACTCATGTTGCATTTGACAAACTGGAAATAGAACCATTAAATGTACCATTCACTCTCAAGGAAGCCAAGCTCTTCTGGTCACCAAAGGTGCAGCTGTAATCTCCAGCATCTCCCAGTTCCAAACTGTGGATGACAAGCTGAGCAACAGCACCTTCTAGCTTCATTTCGTATTTGTCGTTCGGCTTGAGCACCTCATTGCCCTTCCTCCACTCCACTGGAGCTGCTGCCTTGGTCAGCTCACACTTCAAAGTAGCTGTTCCGCATTCTACAACCTCCAGGTTGCTCAGCTCTGTTTTGAAGCGTGGAGGCAGGGCTGGAGATCACAAAGAGCACATTAAAATTCACAGCAGTTGGGAGATTCCAGGAGATTCCTCTTATCCACCAATTACCCTAGTATTCACAGTATGGCTTTTCTGATTTCCGAGAAGGTATCAGCATGAGGGAGGGCAAATGACTTGTACTTGGAACCTTAAGTACACCATGCTACTGAGAAGAAAGAAGAGCTTATAGCTGCCCCCAATTTTTGGCCATGGTTCTTGAAGACAGATAGTTGCTCACTTCTCACACTCATATTGCTAGAATTGCCCAATGAGCTGCAACATGAGGGTTCCCTGCACAAAATAAGCCTTGTGGCTCAGGGTTGACTTGCACTGTACACCTCTGTGTTTTGCACGGTCTCCATGGCATAATTCACCAACCCAGGTGGGTTTCAACCGTTTCTGTAAGTAGAAGGAATTCTGAGAATTTGGGCAGACTGTCCAAGACAGTCAGGAGAAACAGTATTGCAAATGAGAACTTACAGAAACTGCATAGAGGACAGTCATGCCCTAAACATACTAACAAGTCAATACTAGGTTAAGGAAATGAATGTCTATGCTATCTTGTGTCTGCGATGATTATTTGCAAAACACAGTGCAATCTTCTAAAACTGGCTCAGGGCTGCTTCACGTTTTTTAGCAACGAGAGCCACTATTATGTCTCCCCCACTAGCCCCAGAGAATGCTTTCCATTCCATATCATCCAGCCTGTAGGTTCCTCCCCTTTCCGCTACATTTCTCTTCCACCCAAGCCCCAGAGAAAAGCACATGTGATACTATATTCCCCCTTATGCTCCTCCTTCTGTTGGAAAGCTCTAGCTAGCTTGATAACTCTGCAACCATGTGGAATTAAATGCTCCTAATGCACCCGCCTCTGCCCCAGCTTCACATTTAAATACTTTATTGTCACTTGTACAACTTGTATACAGTGAGATTACACAAGCACCCCCCACTCAGCTCTCTTCGTCTTAATTCCCCTCGTTTACTGACGCACACCCACCAAACCCGAAAGTCAGTTGCCCTGTTGTTATCTTTTCATTCAGCAGCCAACAGCCTGAGGGTGTGAATCATCCCTGAGAATTTTCCTCACTCTCCTGAGGCAACCTTCTACCAGTTTTGTGTATAGACATCTGTATAGTAACAGCAAAACAGGCCAGAAGGAAGCCAGTTCCTCCACTCCCACCTCCACCAAACATCCATGCACACATCTGTTGGCAGCATGCACCCAGCGCACTAAACCAAACCTTGGGTTGGCAAGACTACACAAATGCACAAGCTCCCAGAGAGGAGACCGCAGCCTCTCTGCTCGTTTTTCTAAGCCAGCAGTTCTCAACCGGTGGGTCCCCAGATGTGTTGGACTACAACTCCCATCATCCCTGAGCTCTGGCCTTGCTAGCTAGGGGTGATGGGAGTTTTAGTCCAACAACATCTGGGGACCCACAGGTTGAGAACCGCTGCTCTAGGCTTAGCATGCCATCCAAACTGGGACTCTCATCACTAACCACAAGCTATAACCAAAGTTTGACTTACCTCGTCACGTGAACTTGGCCACAGAGCATCTGGGCTGAGGATCTAGTGGGCGGTACTGAGAACCTGCAGCTGCTTTGAGGAAAACCTCCTCTCCGACCGCCCACCCTCCACCATTCCCAGCATTCATAGTGTGTTTCACAGCCAATGAGAGACTTGTGTCCAAAAATGGATTATGTACCACCCCATGCTACAGCTCAGTGAACTATAGGGGGAGACTATAGTTGGAATGATTCAAGTTGCTTAAATAAATGTTATTATCCATATATACACAGAGCATGGTTAAATGTCCTGCCTTATCTTGTTGCTGCTGATGTCAGGGCCATGGGAACCTCAACATTGACTAAGTTGCTCCCAAACGCTATGAGTAAATTATAGCTAGAACATTTGCATCAGTTTTGGTACACTTAGTCAGAGAAACAACAAAATGGGACTTAGGAAAAAGAAACAGGATAATTACCACGACCAAGAGAAACCCAGTGTAGAATGGTGGACTATATTTCACATGGTCTGAGGAGAATCTAGGTATAAAACATATCTTGTAGAATGTTGTCAATGCCACATGCGTATAATATTTACCATGCACAGTTAGAGAGGCAGATGTTTTTTGATCTCCGCACACACAAGAGTAATCTCCAGCATCTTGGTCCGTGACGTCTTGGATGATCAGCTCGGCAACATTATCCTTCTGTTTGATTTTGTATTTATCACTCGGTTTGAGTAGCTGTTCACCCTTCCTCCACTCCACTAGGGCAGCCTTGCTCAGCTCACAGCGCAGAGTGGCCGTCCCACATTCCGTGACTTCCTGGCTTTTAAGTTCTTCTTGGAAACGTGCAGGCACAGCTGAGGGGAGTAATATTGATAGAGAGTGTGTCATGTGACCCAGATATTCCAAGAACCACTTGAGCTGTTCACCTGCATCCATTAGAAGGGTCTTTTGAGAGAGCAGTGCTTTGTTGATGGCAGATTCTGGCTTCTTTCCACCAACAACAGAACCACGTATAAAGCATTTAAAACTCTTTTGAAAGAGCAATGCCGTTTCATTATATGCAAAAATAAAAATGAAAAGGTTCTGGTAATTTTAAATGTCAGCCATTTTCTAGCTTTCAGGTTTTTCAACAGCATTTTGGACATGAAACTAAATGGAAATGTGGATCATTTGTTGAAATGAGATCACAAGTAATGATTTCATTTCATCCAACTTCAGAACACAAACTCTTAGAGACAAATAACTTGCTTGGGAGTAGCATTCAGCATCCCCACAAATGAGACATAAATGTACACACACACACACACACACACACACACACACACACACACAAATGAAATGTAAATATGAACATCGTGCAAACAAAACAAACAAACAAACAAACAAAAAGGACGGTAAAAGCTGTAAACATTGCCAGACATCAAAGACATTTCACCTGCCTCTTAAAATGGGGAAAAAAATATGAACTCATTAGAATTTTCCATGGGAAAAAAATTTGCAAGGAAGGATGAAAAAGGAATGCAATAAGCAGAATTGAAAATAAGAAATAAAAGCAAAAGGCCTAAACAGTGAGTTTTAAAGTCGAATGAACAGAAGTTGGTGGGGGGGGACGGGACGGGACACCAAAACGGCGAGTCTTCAGCTGCAGTGGAGAGAACACTTGGAAGCGATTTCTGCTAAAATGAATGCCATTGGCTTCTCCAGAAGAAGATTTGACATGACTTTGACACATGGAACCTGCAGATTCCCCTGTGTTTTGCATGTCAGATAAGGATCTTCCAGCCCAACATGCACCATGAGCCATTTTTTCATCAATGTGCATCTTGTTCTGCGCAAGCCCAGAAGTTACTCAGAATTATGTCCCATTTGGACTTACCTCCTAGCTACAAGGGCTTAGGGTTTCAGCCTAGGGCATCAATGCAGGGACTGAAAGCTAGAACCAGCCCTGAAAAAGCCTCAGAACTAAGCTGATGTACCAGCCTCCTCAAGTTCTTCAAAATGTTATGGAACTTGAGCAGTTGCATGATTGTGCCCAGGGCTCCTCTGAAGCACCTGAAACCAGCTATTTTTAGGCAGAGCTGCAGAAGATAAGAGACATGCCCTGCAGGTCTATAGATGCAGATTATTACCAAGTTTACTACCAAGCAACCATTAGCAACCATGCCCCATGATGTCCTACAGTTGTGATATTTAGCAACTTAAAGCCGGGCCCTAACATTATTATGTCCGTAAACAAAGCATTTCTAATGGGAAATAACGACCGCTAGACCAATAGACTTTCACAGCCATTGGGTTAATGCCCAACAGCATGACAAAGGACAAAGGAGAGAGTGTAAGTTGCCTTATTTGGGAAACAGATACCATCAGAAATGTCTGTCATAAAAGACTTTAAAGAAAAGTAGATTAAAATGGGATGAAATAAAGTAAGATACATGCCACCCGGGGACATGGGTGGCGCTGTCGGGACACGGATGGCACTGTGGGTTAAACCACAGAGCCTAGGACTTGCCGATCAGAAAGTTGGCGGTTCGAATCCCCGCGATGGGGTGAGCTCCCATTGCTCAGTCCCTGCTCCTGCCCACCTAGCAGTTCGAAAGCACGTCAAAGTGCAAGTAGATAAATAGGTACCACTCCAGCGGGAAGGTAAACAGTGTTTCCGTGCGCTGCTCTGGTTCGCCAGAAGTGGCTTAGTCATGCTGGCCACATGACCCAGAAGCTGTACGCCGGTTCCCTTGGCCCATAGAGCGAGATGAGCGCCGCAACCCCAGAGTCGGCCACGACTGGACCTAATGGTCAGGGGTCCCTTTACCTTTACCTTTACATGCCACCCGTGGACTTTGCAGCCATCATGGAGCCACTGGCATGGGACTAAACATCCCAACAAGAATCTCAGAGATTCCCTTGCTAGTATATAGCCAGCACCCAACATGTCATGCCCAAATGATGCAATGCAGTTAGCAACTGAAATTCCAATATACTTTTGGAAGTTTCCAAGTAAAAGACTCTCAGATATATTTTATTCCAAGGAATGTCTTATTTCAGATGTGGAACTTTTGTGGCTTTTTAATAGTTTTGATCCAGAAACCATAACACAGGAGGTAGGTTATGAGGCAACAAAGATTTCAAAGATGAAGAATGTAGTTTGGTTAGCAGGAGGGAAAAGGATGAACAAAAGCCATGGATGATAAATTAAAAGTGGTCCAAGGCAGTTGGACTATATTTCAAAAGGAATGCGACCTTTTCGGTTGACTTGTAGGCAAGTAGGTTGAAAATATATGGGGGGGGGGAGCACTTTACCAGGTCACACAGAAGTACACTATCCAAGTCACCAAGCTAAAAACAAGATGTTAATGATCAGTGAAAGCTTCCAAATGCTAGTGAGCAAAATAGAATATTGTTATAAATTTGTGGGGAGGCAAGACTCCCCTAAAATATCTGGATTCAGTAAGGTGGCTGGAATTTAACCAAACCTCATAATTCCTGGCTTTCATAAATGTTGACGTTTAATCAATGGATTTAGCAGTGTAAAAATACTGACTTGTTCTCTTGACCAGGGAATCGCCTGGAGAGGGGCCATTATGAAACAAAGGCAGAGTCATTAACCCATCAAGAAATCCATCAACGAGGCAGAAGACTCTCTTCCAGAAATATAGGGGGGAGACCCCACCCTGAGCTCTGGGTAATTAGCAAAAGACAATCCCAGAGTTGGGAGCAGGAAGATCATACATGATGTTTGGGGTCTCCTGGAATCGGAGGCTGCAGCAATGAGAGGAACAGCACCCTCTTGGGCTGTGAACGCTTTGCGCTCTCTCCATCCAGACACAGGTCGTATATATGTATTAAAAAAACACATATCATTGTCCCAAAAGGGAACACAGACTCCGGTAAGTATGCTTGCAACACCTAGAATCTCGTACCACATAGAGATTGGTGTGGCATGAAATAATATTATAAAATCAGTTGTAATTGAGTTTTCAAGAAGTGTCCTGTTAAAAATCTTCCAGAGATGGTTTCAGGCCGTAGAAAACGACCTTGTTGATGTGGAAGAACAGCACGGCTCCCGATTTCCAGTACTTATATCATAGCTTCTCATTGTAGGGTAATTTCCAACAACACATAAATGACAGACGCACAGTAAACAAGAAGTGTGTAGGAGGAAGCATTCGAAGTGCTCTATGGACACACCCCTCCACAGTTCTCCAGAACTGCAGAGATTCTACTCCAGTGCTGCCAACAGATAATGAAGACACACATTTTTACAACTGGGATTTCAGTGCAAACCACTGGCTGCAACATTAAGGATCTATTTATGACACAGAGCTTATCCACACTTCCTCTCGTCCCACTGCTTCCCTCCAGGAAAACTACTCTTCAGTGCACAATCAGAGCAGGCAGCCATTCAGGTTTTCAGCGGATTGCTGTTTGTTCCGATTGAGAACTAAAGAACAAGCTTTCCCTGGTAAAGGAGTGGGACAAGCAGAAAACCGTCGGGATCTGAGCTTTCTAGGCAGAGGACAAGCAGAAGTGTGGATGAGCCCACACTCACTCATGCTGGAGACAATACAAGGTATGTTAACAAGCAAATGACAGAGAAACAGACAGATCGAGATGAACAAAGGAGGGAAACAACAAAGGCAACACAAAGTCAGTAAAAATACAGAGAGAAGGCAGATTCCGAGACATCACCATTGCAGCATGGAACGTTTGGTTACCATGAACAGTCAAGACAGCCGTTGTCTTTTGGTCTCCACAAACACAGGTATAATCTCCTGTGTCCTCCACCTGCAGGTCTCGAATCAAGAGTTCAGCCGCAGCACCTTCCTGCCTCATTCTGTACTTGTCACTTGGCTTGAGAGACTCAGACCCCTTTCTCCACTTCACCTCAACGCCAGCTTTGGTCATGGCACAACGCAGAGTGGCAGTGGTGCCTTCCACGGCTTCCCTGTTCTTCAGTCCTTCTTTGAAAAGCACCGGGAGGGCTGAGAAGGTGGTAATAGAGGGGGAAAGTAAGCGGCGGAGGGAGAAAAAGAAATTGATCCTTACCCCTGCATGCAACCACTGAAGTCCCACCACTCAGAGGCAGTGAAAGGCATCACCCATTCAGGGAAATATTGGCTATCTCAACCTACCTAGAAAATCCACTTCCTCTGAAAGACAGGAAATAGAGGAATGGATGTGGAATTAAAAAGGGCTGTGGCCTTAGAAGTAGCGCCCAAAACATCTGGATTCCAACCTATCTAAGAAGACTCCCTCCCACACACACACACTTATGAAAATATTGAGTTCTATCAGTCATGCAATGTCCTGCCCTGCAACAGTGGATCTGGATTCCAAAAATAAGCCAGGAAGGATAACGGTAACACCATTGAATGGGTAGAAAAGGTAGAAACTAGGTTGAATGGGTTGCGAGCTTGTTTGTTTGTTTTTACCCTTGACTTCTAAAGATGCCACCGTCTGCTGCTCTCCACATACACAGCTGTAACTCCCAGAATCTGTTAGCTCCAGGCCTTGGATGATAAGCTCAGCAATGGTGCCATCCTGCCTCATTTTGTACTTGCTGCCTTGCTTAAGGGTCTTGTGCCCTTTCTTCCACTCCACGGTGGCAGAGGCCTTGTTCAGCTCGCACCGCAGAGTGGCGGCTTTGCCTTCCGTAGCTTCTTCATCCTTCAAGGCTTTCGTGAAAAGTGTAGGCAGGACTGCAAGGTGGAGGTAACAACAGGACAGGAGTCCATCAAAACTGAGACCCTCGAGACTGTGGACTACCCTCCTCTTAGCAAACAATTATAAGTGTGCTACCGGTGTCAATGTATTGATTTACTTGGGGCTTGTCTTTTCATTGCATTAAATTACGCTCATCCTAGAGAAGCCTATTCTGCCTAGGTGCAGGGTTTCAGAATTGAATTATAGACTTCAGCCTTTTTTGGCCTTGACCTAAAGTGCCTCCTTGGTTTTGCTTGCACCATTCTATCCCAGTAGCTTGCACTTAATCCTACACTGAAAATGGCACCACTCCCAGTTTAGGTCTGGCTGTTCATTTAACAATTAACATATTTGGAGATGGGAATGAATTTAATACCCCCCTAGCAATTCTTCGTGACAAGTCCTAACCAAAAGGCCCTCCTCCCGCAGCTCCAACCAATGCGGAAATTCTCTGGATCTCACTGAATGAAGACTGAGTGAAAACATCACGACTTGTTTTCTTAGGTAAACCAAGCGTGATGAAGACCCAGTGAAGCTTTTCAACATTTCTGAGCCTGTAAATTTGTAGCTGGCATGTTACATTCATTTGAGAGGGTCTATGCATCTGCTGTGAGGAAGAAGTTCCAGAATCCACACCAAAGGGGTGTTTTAAGGAGGAGGAGGAGGAGGAAGGTAACATGTGTGGATTAGGAAGAGTGCTGTTGGGTTTAATTTCAGAAGAAAAACCGCAAGAGAAGTCTGGCTATATATAAGGTACACGTTATATCTCTACATTTCTTTTCTTTACCATTCACGGTCAAGCTAGCTGTAGTCTTCTGTCCTCCGCATTTGCAAGTGTAGTCTCCAGAATCTGCTACATCCAAGTCATGGATCACCAGCTCAGCACAAGGCCCCTCCTGCTTAATTTCGTATTTGCCACCTGCTTTGAGTGCCCTTTGCCCCTTCTGCCATTCCACGGGGGCAGCCTTGCTCAGCGTGCAGAGCAGTGTGGCCGTCTCGCCCTCTGTAACCTCCTTGCTTTTTAGTTCTTCTTGGAAAAATACAGGCAGTGCTAAAGAATGCAATATGGGTAGAGAGAAAGGGTCAGATCACCGGAGGACCTCTGACGTTTTGATGCTTTAGCACACTGGTCAGGTCCATGTTGCTAGGAAGCAACTGGCGTCAAGAGCAACCAACACAAAGGTTTAGCTGTGCCGCAACCATCACCAGACCCCTATGTAGCAGGAACACGGGAGCATTTTGCAGGAAGAGGTATAACTGCATTGTTTTATGTATCAAAATATTGGGCGGGGGGGAGGACAGGGAAGAAAAAGAAGCCCCAGGAGACCAGCAGCAAGAGATCCACAAAACCACTTCCGAACTCGAGAGGAGGTGGAGTTGCGGGCTTCACACCCTCTCCACGTGCACGGGGGCTGGCTCTCAGCCTCCGCGCGATTGAGGGGATCCCTGGCAGCGTCATCCCCTGGCCAGCCAATCGGCTGCCCTAGGGGGGGCGTGGCTTGCACGATATCACACTGGCGCGGCCAGGGACCTCCCTCTTTTGCCGCCTCAGCTCATCGGCAAGACCAACAGCAAGAGATCCACAAAGACATGTTGCAAGAGCGGTTACAGCTGGATTAAGCATGTTTGTTAACAGGCTTTATCTGTGGGCATAAGGTCCATTACCATTCACTTTCACGGCTGCAGTGGTCTTCTGATCTCCACACACGCAGGTGTAGCTTCCAGCATCCGTCAGTTCCAGATCTTGGATGGTTAGCTCAGCAAAGCGACCCTCTAGCCTCATTCTGTATTTTTCACTCGGTTTCAGCACCTTTTGATCCTTCAGCCACTCAACGGAGTCAACGGCCTTGGTCAACTCGCAATGCAGAGTGGCTGTTCCGCTCTCTGTTGCTTCCTCATTCTTTAGTCCCATTTTGAACTGTGCTGCCAAGGCTGAAGGACGCAGAATGAACAGATACTGTGTCAACAACCACAAGTTATGCGGAGGCTCTCTCATTCTCTGGCATGCTGCTGAATTGTGCAATTCACCCCCCAGTTATGGGGAACCATCTTGGACATGCTTCCAGCAAATCCTGCCAATTGCCAACTTGGGGGACAGAAAAGAACTTCCGAATGGGGTTATCCTTAGGAATGAAGGGGTGCCCCATTAAGAGGAGGCTGGCCGGAGAATTGAAATAATAACTCAGATATGAAATGGCCAACCTTTTCTTAATGAGGGTGACAGAACCACACAGTATATCTCATACCTTGTGCACGTCATGCCATGTCATTTGCGAGAGGAACTTTGCAAATCGCGTAAGCATGCAACAGCAACACCTTACATCCTGCGAAACTGGAGAAGAGTAAAGCAGGGAGGCTGCATGCCGGCATGACAGCGAAGGACAAGACGAAGGAAAAGTAGAGCTGAAGACAGAGCTTTGCAAGAACATAAATTAAGCGGGTGGGGGCAGATGGCAGAATCACTCCAAAAGGCTGGTAGCGTTGTTGTGTTTTTACCATTCACTGTTAAGACAGCTGTTGTCTTTTGGTCTCCAGTGGAACATGTGTAATCCCCAGCATCCTTGAGGTCTAGATCGTGGATCGTCAATTCGGCCACAGTTCCTTCTTTCTTCATTCTGTATTTGCTGCTGGGCCTCAGACCTTTCTGCCCCTTCATCCACTCAACTGGAGCAGACTTGTTCAGCTCACAGTGCAGAGTAACTATCCCACCTTGTGTGGCTTCCGTGTTCTTTAGCGGTTCTTTGAAGCGGGTAGGTATGGCTGGAGGATGAAGGGATTTAAAATGTATATACACAAACACACACACACATGAGGATGACTTGCATCTGATTCAGTAATAATAATAATAATAATAATAATAATAATAATAATAATAATAATAAATTTTATTTATATCCCGCCCTCCCCAGCCGAAGCCGGGCTCAGGGCGGCTAACAACACTAAAATAGTGCAACATTATAAAAACATCAAAGAATTAATTAAAATCAAAATTGATGGCAACCATAAACTAAAGTATTGTAAAGATTGCCAAAGGAGGGAGTCAGGCTGCGCCCTGACCAAAGGCCTGGTGGAACAGCTCTGTCTTGCAGGCCCTGCGGAAAGATGTCAAGTCCTGGAGGGCCCTTGTCTCTTGTGACAGAGCGTTCCACCAGGTTGGAGCCGCAGCCGGAAAAGCCCTGGCTCTAGTTGAGGCCAGCCTAACCTCTCTGAGGCCTGGGACCTTCAAGATGTTTTTATTTGAAGACCGTAAGTTCCTCTGTGGGGCATACCAGGAGAGGCGGTCCCGTAGATACGAGGGTCCTAGGCCGTATAGGGCTTTGAAGGTTAAAACCAGCACCTTAAACCTGATCCTGTACTCCACCGGGAGCCAGTGCAGCTGGTATAGCACCGGATGAATGTGATCCCGCAGCGAAGACCCCGTAAGGAGTCTCGCTGCGGCATTCTGCACCCGCTGGAGTTTCTGGGCCAGTCTCAGGGGCAGCCCCACGTAGAGCGAGTTACAATAATCCAGTCTGGAGGTGACCGTCGCGTGGATCACAGTGGCTAGGTCAGGGCGAGAGAGGTAAGGAGCCAACTGCTTAGCTTGGCGGAGATGAAAAAATGCCGCCTTTGTTATAGCTGCAATCTGCACCTCCATGGAGAGGGAGGTATCGAAGATTACACCCAAACTCTTAACGGACGGTGCTGGCACTAATTGCACCCCCGCAAGAGATGGGAGTTGCCCCCTCAATCCCATATCGTCCCGTCCCAGCCAGAGGACCTCTGTCTTCGAAGGATTTAACTTCAACCGGCTCCCACGTAACCATCCAGCCACAGCTTCCAAACATCTGATCAGTGTGTCTGGGGCCGAGTCAGGATGGCCATCCATCAACAGATAGAGTTGGGTGTCATCAGCATACTGATGGCAGCCCAGCCCAAAACTCCGGACAAGCTGGGCGAGGGGGCGCATAAAGATGTTAAAAAGCATCGGGAAGAGTATCACACCCTGGGGCACTCCATACACCAAGGAGTGGAGGGATGACAGTTCCCCCCCAAGCGCCACCCTCTGTCCCCGACCAGAGAGAAACGAGCGCAACACTGCCTCCAACCCAAGATTTCATATGGTCCTTTCAAACTTTTCTCACCTCTGCAGCCCCTGTGAAGTTATGCCTCTCTTCTCTGATCTTTCTTTCCCCTGGTTTTCATTCCCTTCTCAGATTCATCCCCCACTCTGGCCCTCTCTTCTTCCTATCATTCTTTTGAACTCTTCCATGTCCCAATCCTCCTTCCCTTGGGCCTTGTCTAGTCTACGCCTCTTTCCCTAGGCCCAAAGACTCTCCATGAACCACTGAAACTCCCAAGCAGTTCAGGCGTATTATGGCTGCCATCACAAAATTGCCTAGCTCATTATGATAAAGATTTAGGGAGCTTCCAGACTATTGCTATTGCCAGGTGGGATTCAACACATACCGGCAAATTGAGGTTGTTCAGCTGTAGTTAACTAGGCAGTCTCGCACACACACAAAAATCACCTCCCTCAAAGACTGGACTTCCTTACAATAAGGAAAGTTATGGGGAAGTATGGGATAACACCTTTCACGAAACATTGTCTAACAAATCGGAATGGTTGCTCATTAAATAGCTGGTGTCATCTAATCTCCGCACAAACAAATCAGGATAATTGCTCAATAATGACCACTCTCCCATCAACCAGAGGGCAACCTTTGCATGGGGAGGGCAACTCCCCAATCCCCGAGACAACGACAGAAATTCCTGGTCCGCCTCCCCACATCACGCCCCTTTGAGGTTCCTGACAAACCTCAGTTCTAATGAACCTATCTGTGGTGGGGGGAGGCGGAGCTCTTTGTGTTGTTAAAAGGGGCGGAGCCTACCTGAGAGCACGCACTCAACAGAAAAGCCAGGATACTAATCTTCCAAACATGCTCCTCCAGATGTGGTTTTTATTGTGCATTCATGGTGAATTGTGCTCATGATGGTATCGGGGAAGTTATCCACAATCCCATTTTCAATGTTTTTTGCACCTGCAAACGTTTTGTGGCTGGCATGCTGCCTGCAACTTCCTCCTGAAATCCTATAACGTTTCATACCCCCCCAAATGACATGCATTTTGCTTTTTCTCCCAATCTTGTAGTGCAAGAGTCCCCCCGCAGGCAGCAATAATGCAAGAACGCTGCAGATGCATTGCAGAACAGTCCAGAGTGGACAGTCCAGTATAAATCCATCACTATTATTGCATCAACGGACATGTTGCGGAATAGACCCATGCACCAAAAAAAACCCTAGGAGAAAAACTCCCCAAATTGGAGGCGCCCTCTGTAATAAACACAGCATAGAAAACCCCAATGAACTTCCTAAAAATATCAAGCTGGTAGGATTGTATACCACGTATTTGCTAAGCAAGCTAAAACTCAGAGTAGATACATATAAAATGGGAATAAATGCAATAATGAGATGGATGCATTCCCATTACCCTACCATGGATTTTGACCTGAGCTGTGCTCTGCTTATCTCCGGCATCACAGGTGTATCTCCCACCATCCTCTGGCTCTGAATTGTGGATGAACAGCTCAGCCACACACCCCTCCAGCTTCATCTTATATTTGTCACTAGCCCGAAGGACCGTCGCTCCTTTCTTCCAGGCCACGGATACGTCCGGCTTGTTGAGTACGCAGCGCAAAGCTACGGTGTCTCCTTCTTCCTTTTCCACATCTTTAAGCTCTTGCTTAAAAAGAACTGGCAGGGCTAAAATGTACAAGCAGGGTGGAGGGGAAATGGCAAAAGTTAAGCACTGTGGCAGAACTACATGTAACAGCCACACGCAGCAAGGACCACTCCCACCCCACTCCCGTCCAATACGCAGGAACAGATGGAAAACACAAATTCTGTCAATGGTTTTGGCTTCAGGGAGGTAGTGTCTAAATCTGGGGTTGTCCACCTGGTCCCTACCGCCCACCAGTGGGCGTTTCAGGATTCTAGGTGGGCGGTAGTGGGTTCTATGGCACAAGCTGAATCCTCCTTCTATTGAGCACTGGTGGACGGTAAGGAAATTTTACCATCAAGAAAGATGCACTAGTAGGCGGTAGGTATAAACAGGTTGACTACCCCTGGTCTAAATCCTAGTTCTCCCTGCCAACAGAAAACTAGCATTTGAGGGAGAAGGTCTAGCTACAACCCATCTCCCCGCCACTTGCCATTTTCTGTCCTGTGAGCCCCCTAACCCAACTGCAGTGGTACAGCCTGGAGCAGCTCAGAAAGGAAATGGCTTGCTTGGGAGTCTGGCAAAAAAGACCTCATCATCAGAGCCATCACTTTGGATCAGTGGTGGAGAACCTCAGACCCAGAGGCCACATGTGGCCCTCAAAGCCTCTCTATGTGGCCCTTGGGACTCTCCACAAGCCACAAACCCTTTCCCTAGTTATGCCCCTCAGAAGCCCATTTTGCACCCTCTTTGGGTGTTTCTGCCTGGCTGGAATGTGTCCTTGGACTCTGAGAATGCTTCCAGTTTCTCTGGATGAAGAGAGGTGTGCAAGTGGGTGTAGAAACTCGCCTACTGTGCAAAGGTAAAATTTGCACCAGTTGCTCTGCTTCCTTTCACCTCTGGCCCTGCCCACCACAGGCATGTGGCCCCTGGAAGGCTGCCCAGGAGGAAATGTGGCCCTCGATCTGGAAAGCATTCCCAACCACATCTTTCAACTGCCATATGTCCGCTGCAGAGATGGTTAACTTGGATCTTACAAACATGGAACTTCTTTACACAGGCTTAGCTCTACAACATAGGTCAAAGATTCAACCATGAGTGATGGTGTCAGGGGACTGCCCTCGGAACGGGGGGGGGGAGGCAGGGGGGCCGCTGGGATACAGAGAGCCTCCGAAACTCCTGAGGAGCAGTTCCTCTTCCAGTGGTGGGAAAAGCCACACCTCCAGTGGAGAAGAGAGGGAAGGGGCCAGCCAAGCGAGGAAAGGGCTGGAGGATGCTGCTGAGAGCCCCTGCGCCTCACCTCGCCAGGCGGGCCAGGAGGGACACAATCCACTTCTGTCACCCACCTTGCGCAGAGGGGTGAAACGCAAGGAGGGGAGGAGGAGGCTTGGGGTGCCAAAGTTCGTATGTTGGGGGAGAAGCCGGAAGAGGCCACTCCCGAATTCTGCAAGTGACTGAGACGGACATGAACTTGGTAGATCTGCACTGTAAATAGTTTGCACAATAAAACCTTTAAAAGCCAGGTCAGAGTCCTGCCTGGTTACTCACGAGCAACCACCACCGCCATCTGACAGATGGAAGCAGAATGGTATGGTTAGATGCACGTCGCCTAAAACATACAACTCACACTCACAGAGGTCGGGTTGCATGGTGGCGCTGTGGGTTAAACCACAGAGCCTAGGACTTGCCGATCAGAAAGTCCGCCGTTTGAATCCCCATGACGGGGTGAGCTCCTGTTGCTCGGTCTCTGCTCCTACCAACCTAGCAGTTCGAAAGCACGTCAAAATGCAAGCAGATAAATAGGTACCACTGTGGCAGGAAGGTAAACGGCGTTTCTGTGCGCTGCTCTGGTTCGCCAGAAGCAGCTTAGTCATGCTGGCCACGTGACCCAGAAGCTGTACACCGGCTCCCTCGGCCAATAAAGCGAGATGACCCCAGAGTTGGCCAGAGTTGGCTAATGGTCAGGGGTCCCTTTACCTTTACCTACTGCAGTGAGCAAATTTCGCATGCATGGCATTTCCGTGAAGGCCCCCTATTAAATTATGGCATAGATAACTGAGCACCGCGAAACTAGTGGCTCTTCCTACCCGTCACTTGCACTCGAGCCGAGGTCTTCAGCTCGCCAGTGCTGCAGGTATAATCCCCAGCATCAGAACTCTTTACATCCCGGATCACTAGCTCTGCCACAGCGCCACGCTGCTTCAACTCATACTTGTCGCCGGCCTGCAGGATTTCTTTTCCCTTCATCCACTGCACCGGCAGGTCTGCCTTGTTAAGCTCACAGGTAAGCCGCACCTTGCTTCCTTCCTCAGCTTCCCTGTTCTGCAGTTCTTGTTGAAAAAGAACTGGAAGGGCTAAAATGCAGAATTAAAGAAGGTGAACATGGGCCAGGAGGAAAGGCTTAAGAAAAGCTGTGGGTTCTTTGCTTCCCCAACAGCTTTTGCAAGAAGGAATTTGAAGCAAATAATAATAATAATAAAATTCAACTGATGGAAATGTCATTGACCCACTGTTCTAACCACCTATTCTCCACATGGGGAAAAAGCTTAAGAAAATTACAGTAACCGGCTTGATAACTTAATGCTTTAAAAAAAGAAGAAGGAAATAATGCAATTAGGTTCACCTGAACTGTAAGTTTTACATTCCCTACCCATTGATTTAGACATATAGTAAAGATCAAAGCAGGTAATATCTAATTAACACATAGCATATAACATAAGATACACATCTAGGTATCTATGTGGACTTTGGCAAAATAAAGACAAATGGATTTTGGCATAACAGACAACAGCAAATATGTAGATACTCTGATAGTTCAAAAATAGTTTCTGTTGGTAGACTGTGAGGTGGAGTTACAGTACATCTATAGTCAAAGGACTGAGAAGAAGCTTATGAGTTATGTCTCTTTCTTTCTTTTTCTTTTTAAAAAAGGTAGGATTTGCCAGTTAGTAATTTCACATCACATTTCAAACTCCCTTCTAGCATAAGATTATTGAGGAGGGACATCTCTTCTGAAGCAGACACTGGCATCCAAGCCAAAGGACTATTTTTCTCCCTTCCTGCTAGTCCACACTTCCTGTAGAAAGGTCACATGAACACAGATGGGCATCTTCATCCTCTATGATTTTATTAGTCCAAGTTCTTAGATGTAGTCATCCATAGCTGCCAGTACAGGAAGGGAATGCCAATGAAATATTGATGATTGCCGCAATAGCTCAGTTGGTAGAGGCTCTTAATCTCGGATTGTGAGTTTGAGTCCCGTGTTGGGCAAAATATTCCTGCACTGCAGGGGGTTGGAGTAGATGACGCTCGTGGTCCCTTCCAACTCTGCAATTCTATTCTATAATTCTATGAGAATTAATTCTATAATTCTATGAGAACCCTTCTCAACATGATTTCATCATGATCTACTCTTCTAGCACAGTTTACCATCTTCCATTTCTAGAAACTTGACATCCTTCTGTAGTTTCGTTTAGAGGGAAACTGTGTCCAAGCAAATAAAACTGGATATGTAGTGGGTGGGAGCGTGGGTGGGAGAAGCTGCTGTCTCTCAGCAAATTTTCAGTTTGTTGACTCTCCCCTTTCGCACCTTCAGAAACAGGAGTTTGCCCCAGAACAACAGAAAAAGATCTTTAAACAACAGAACAGGTGGAAATTAATGTTGATCAGATATCCATAGTATATCAACAGGACAGCTTTAGGTTGAAAAGATAGAGAAAAATGGACAGTAGAGGCATGGAATAGTTATTTGTTTGAACTTATTCAGTCGGACATTGTCGCAGTCATGTCACAGGAAACAACATGGAAGGTCAAGTCCACCACGATAAGGAGCAGATGGAACCCCTATCTTCAATGGATAAAAACTACTGAAACAAAAGACATTCGGTGAAAACTAAAGATGCTATGCCAGTGGCTGAGGATAATAGTTTGAACCCTTCCAATGGATATGGGGAGGGGGAGGGGGGAGGAAAAAATTGTATGAGAAATTTAAAATTGGAAGGAGATAATAGTATGTGAAAATCCCAAACTTGAATAAAACTTTTTTTAAAAAAAGTATACCAACATTAGCAACAATCCTTCTTTTGATTATGGAGGCAACATCCCATGTACCATGTGAATTCTTTCCAGGCATATGGAGCTACCGATTATATTCTTCAGAGATCTGTATAAGCTGATAAAGTGCATCCATTCTACGTACTCAAGGAGAATAATTTCTTTCAAGTAGAATACTCTGGATCCTGTTGACACCTGGAGTGCTCTCTGGTCCAAAGAAAAACACTTCAGTTGATTTCATATTCAACTATGAAGTCCACTGATGAAATCACGTAGAATAGACTGAACCAGTAAGAGATCATTTTCAACCCAGTTGCAAACTTAGCATTGATAATCAGAGTGCTTAATACAACACAACTAACATTTATTTCCATTGTAATGAGAATATTTGCTCTCCTGGCTTGACAGTGAATCATAGAATTGTAGAGCTGGAAGGTACCTAAGGGTCATCTAGTCCAATTCCCTGCAATGCAGAAATCTCAACAGGTGGTCCCCCATCCAATTTGAAACCATAGCAGACCCTTCTTAGCTTTGCAAATGTGCTAGCAGTTTTATTGCTACACCACTGGGAGACTCCCGTTTCTTTGTATCACCTTCTATATCTCACTTTCCGTTTTATACATGAGAAGGGGTTTCAAATCTTGACAGGGTATTCCGGAAGTTAAAGATGCATCTCCCAAAATGGTTTAGAATTTACAGATTATTTGCAGAGGCAGGTCAATAATAAACTTGGAGGATAACAACTACTACCCACAATGGTCATGTTTTACCTCCCCTGTTGGAGACAGTATGCACCTGAAGAGGAGAGGCTGGTCAACTAGGGTGAATGGCACACTGCCCCACCAATCCCAGTCTGCTCTCAGTCAGCTCTTGCCTGCCTGCCTTCTTACTTGCATCCAGTTCAGGGATGGCACTGCCTGTCAGTTTCTTTGCCCTTGGTCTCTGTTTTGCCTGTGTAGAACTCAAGAGGGAGAAGGATGGGGACAAAACTAAAACTATCTGGCTCTGCTTGTCATTGGCTTCAGCCCATGAGTTCCAATGGGCACTCACCACCACTGATCCTTCTTTACATTTGCAAGTAACAGTAACATCCAAAGGCACTTTCTGGGCCAGTACAACAATTGCTGGAATGGAGGCTGTATGCTTCTGAATGGCAGCTGCTGGGAATCGCAGGTGGAGAGAGTGATGTTGCGCTCATGTCCTGCTTGTGGGTTAGGCACAGGCAATTGGTTGGCAACTGTGGGAAACAGGATGTTGGACTAAATGGGCCTTTGGCCTGATCCAGCAGGGCTCTTCTTATGTTCTTTTCAGGACCTTGGAAAGCTCCAAGGTAATGCAGACATTGCTCCAATCTAAAGCCTAAAATTGGTCTGTTGAGACCATACAGGGAAGCCAAGAAGTTTTTTGGTAGCTAGTATGACACAGAGCAGAATTGAGTTTGCTTGCTTGAGTGGCCCAAGCTGCTGGTCTCCAGGTCAGAATCCAACATCAAATCCAGACAGAAATGAGCTGTAGCACCAAGTGAAAAGCATCTCACCTCAGATGGGGTGAGCTTTGAACTGCAAACTTCCTCACCCTTTTGCTTCCACCATCATACAAATTAGAAGAATCTAGTGCTTGCCTTCATCTGGTTTACCCTCTATTGCAGTCTTCATGCCTGGATCATTTTTCATGAGTGGCTTCCTCATTAAATGCCTCAAAGTAGCAGATCCTTTGAGTGACGATTGCATCTGAAAGTAGCATCCCCCGATGCAACCCATTGTCACCTGATTCAGCTTTATTCCAAACCTATTGTGGATCGTATGTTATGTTGTAGGGATCAACCACTTGCATATAGCAGACACCTTTAAATCAAACATGCATGTTCCAGGCCTTTGGTTATTGGCCTGGAAAAAGGAACACGAGCACAAAATAAAACATCAAGAAGTTTCCATTGTAAGGCATAGTTCAAAGAGAAGTGCCTCTCACTTATCACGAGCCTGTAATATAAAGAGACTTAGATACACGTCCATGATTGCTGATAAAGGAAAGAATATGGAAAAAGTTACATGTTGTAATAAATACAGTATATGCCAATACAGATTTCATCGTGCAGGAGACTAGTTTAATTAAACAAGTCATGGTTACAATATACAACAGCCTTCCTCCAACATGGTGCCCTACAAATGTTGTACAAATTATAAATTCTTGTTGTTGGACTACAACTCCCCTCATCCCTGACCACTGGCTATGCTTGCTGAGGCTGATGGGAGTTGAAGTCCAGCATCATCAGGAAGGCATGAGGTTGGGAATGGCTGATCTACAGTGGCTTAGGCTATTTGTTGCACCAACTCCATCTTAGGCAAAGTTACATTAATGTAAGAACTGCTCCAGTATTCTGGTTTCCTTACACGCTCTGGAGAAAACACAGGAAGCTGCTTTATATCAAGTGAATTCATTCATCTGTCGAGAATTTTTGACAGTAACTTGCAACACTGAACTGTAGAGTCGGAAGGGACTGTGAGGGTTATCTAGTCCAGCCCCCCAACATGGGTCTCGAACCCACAACCCTGAGATTAAGGGTCTCATGTTCTACTGACTGAGCTATCCCAGGGTTTCAGGCAGGAGACTCTCTCAGCTTCACTGGAGACACCAAGGTTTGGACCTTGGATCTTTTGCATGCACATCATGTGCTCTACCACCAAACCATGGCCTTTTCCATTTATTTGACAAAATCTAAATGCTGGGACTACAGGCTGAATTCCCCCCCCCATGGCAATAATTAATAAGACAAACCACACAGCGTTCGTACCTTGCACTACCACCTTTGCGCTCGACTGGGTCTCGCCAATGTCACAGGTATAAATGTCACTGTCGTCTTCCTGTAAGTCGTTCACTGTGAGTTGCAGGACTGTCCCCTTCTGGCTGATCTCGTATTTCTTGCTCGCCTTGAGGTCCATAATCCCTTTCCTCCAGGTCACAGCAGAAGCCGGCTTCTTGGTTTCGCAAGTAAGGACTGCTTTCTTATTTTCCTCCAGCTTCAGGTCCGTAAGGTCTTTGATGAAGCAGTTTCCTGCTTCTGAAAGGAAATGCGATAAAGTGATAGGTAAGTGAGCACTCAAATCAAACACAGCGACAGAGATAAATGAAACAATGGCTACATGCTTCTCTCGTACTTCTCAGAGGTGAAGATTCTCACGCCACAACCCAAACACACAGCACCACCTTGGAGCAATTTACAAGGCCCGCAATAGACAGGGAAGAATGTTCACCACCACTTGGAACTTAAAGGATATAAATGGAATGAGGCTGAATCCTGACAAGACAAAAGTACTGTTCTTGGGGGATAGAGGGTGGGCTGGTGTGGAGGACTCCCTGGTCCTGGATGGGGTAACTGTGCCCCTGAAGGACCAGATGCGCAGCCTGGGAGTCATTCTGGACTCACAGCTGTCCATGGAGGTGCAGGTCAATTCTGTGTCCAGGGCAGCTGTCAACCAGCTCCATCTGGCACACAAGCTGAGACTCTACCTGCCCGCAGACTGTCTCGCCAGAGTGGTGCATGCTCTGGTTATCTCTCGCTTGGACTACTGCAATGCGTTCTATGTGGGGCTACCTTTGAAGGTGAGCCAGAAGCTACAACTAATCCAGAATGCGGAAGCTAGACTGGTGACTGGGGGCGGCCGCCGAGACCACATAACACCGGTCTTGAAAGACCTACATTGGCTCCCAGTACGTTTCCGAGCACAATTCAAAGTGTTGGTGCTGACCTTTAAAGCCCTAAACGGCTTCGGCCCAGTATATCTGAAGGAGCGACTCCACCCCATCGTTCTACCCGGACACTGAGGTCCAGTGCCGAGAGCCTTCTGGCGGTTCCCTCACTGCAAGAAGCCAAGTTACAGGGAACCAGGCAGAGGGCCTTCTCGGTAGTGGCACCCACCCTGTGGAACGCCCTCCCACCTGATGTCAAAGAGAACAACAACTACCAGACTTTTAGAAGACATCTGAAGGCAGCCCTCTTTAGGGAAGTTTTGATGTGTGATATTTTAATGTATTTGTAATCTTTGTTGGAAGCCACCCAGAGTGGCTGGGGAAACTCAGCCAGGTGGGCGGGGTACAATTAATTAATTAATTAATTATGATGAAAGATAGAATAGAGCGAGATGCTAACCATCTAGCCTGGTGAGAAGACCCCTCTCTTCTGAACCGTATTTAAGACAGGCTGCTGGAGCACAGTGAGGTCATTGCCAGCAACTGGAACATTTCTGCCTTATTTTATACTTCCTTCTTGCTTGCTCCTTTTATATTCAAGTCTAGAGTATTTATTTTTGTAATATGGAATTCCCACCCCCTATATTTGGCAAACTGTTGATGGTTGTGCTTTGAAATCTGCAGTTTGAGATTTGGTAAAAGGTAAAGGGACCCCTGACCATTCGGTCCAGTCGTGGCCAACTCTGGGGTTGCGGCGCTCATCTCACCTTATTGGCCGAGGGAGCCAGCATACAGCTTCTGGGTCATGTGGCCAGCATGACTAAGCCACTTCTGGTGAACCAGAGCAGCGCATGGAAACGCCGTTTACCTTCCCGCCGGAGTGGCACCTATTTATCTACTTGCACTTTGATGTGCTTTCAAACTACTAGGTTGGTAGGAGGAGGGACTGAGCAACGGGAGCTCACCCCGTTGCGGGGATTCAAACTGCCAACCTTCAGATCGGCAAGCTCTAGGCTCTGTGGTTTAACCCACAGCGGTAGGTTTGCCTTTAAATGCAAATTGAATCTAGTTTCTCTCCAACCGTTGTGGAACCAAACTGAATTTCAGAAAATTTCCTTTCCAATTGCTGACTGGATCTACTCTTTGCAAGGCACCACTACTGACCTTCCACAGTAAGCGTTGCTTTTGTTTTAGAGATTTCGGTCTCGCATGTATATTCCCCACTGTCCTTGACTGAGGCATCGTGGATGATCAGTATGACGCGGGTCCCCTCCTCGCGCAGGTCGTACTTTTGGCTCCTCCGAATCTCTTTGCCATCCTTGCGCCACTTAATGTTGCCGTCCCACTTGGACAAGTCGCAACTCAAGCTAGTCTCCTGCCCCACCAACGCGGTCTTGTCCTCCAGCTCACGTACAATTTCTGCTGGCTTTTCTAAAGGGAAACGAAGCAAAAGAATCTTTCTATTAAGAAGAAAAATAACTCCTCAGGTTTATCATCTTTTTTACTATGTTGGAGAATTTTTTTTTGGGGGGGGGAATCTGTAGTAAAGGAGCAACAAGACAAGGAACTGAGATTCAGCAGGCATTTCATCTTATAAACATGTGCTGAAAATGTTTCTGTTCTATCATGCTTATGCAATTAGGAATAAATCTTTCCAAAGCAGGTAGCTGTTTTCTGATTTTAACATGTTTATATGGTTGTATGATTTTATGAATAGTTGTTGCAAACCGCTCTGATTTTTCAAAAACAAATAGTGGTATAAAAGGTAAAGGGACCCCTGACCGTTAGGTCCAGTCATGGCCGACTCTGGGGTTGTGGCGCTCATCTCGCTTTACTGGCCGAGGGAGCCGGCGTGCAGCTTCTGGGTCATGTGACCAGCATGACTAAGCCGCTTCTGGCGAACCAGAGCAGCGCATGGAAACGCCGTTTACCTTCCCACCGGAGTGGTACCTATTTATCTACTTGCACTTTGATGTGCTTTCGAACTGCTAGGTTGGCAGGAGCAGGGACCAAGCAACGGGAGCTCACCCCGTCGCGGGGATATATTTTCATAAATAAATAAACTAAATAGTGCCATTTTATAATCCGTTGAGACTGTCCATGTACCAAACAGATGTTCCTGCTTAAGATGCACACCCAAATTTCCTCTACGCACCTTTCACGACTAGAGTGGCTTTGGAGCTTAAGTCACCGAGGGAGAAAACGACCTCTCCAGCATCAGTGGCCATTGCTTTTTTAATATTGAGAGTGTATTTCCTCCCTTTCTTGAATGCTCTAACCCGTCCCTCGTGGCCCACTTCAGTTCCGTTGATGAGCCAGCGGCAATCTTCAGCGCTTTCGTGGGAGAGAACACATTCAAAGCTACAACTCTCCCCTTCCAGGACTTCCGTGTTCTTGAGGCGTTTGGTGACGCCGATGTTCAGTTCTAAGAACAGAGATAAAAGGGTTATCAGAGAGGCTTTGGCACCTACACAAGGCAAGCGCAATGCAAGAATGAGAACAGTGGAACCCCTGTGCAAACAGAGAGCATGACTAAGGAATCCCCAGGGCATTGCCACAGAGGAAGTATAAACAGAAAAAAGCTCTTTGGATGCATTTGAATGCATTTGTTATTTAAAAAGTGTATTGTCTTGGGTCATTTCTCTAAGGTAGACTTTTTAAAAGTTTTTATGTGTTTATATGCCTATTAAAAAACAGAGACATCACCTTGCCAACAAAGGTACGTATAGTAAAAGCTATGGTTTTCCCAGTAGTGATGTATGGAAGTGAGAGATGGACCATAAAGAAGGCTGATCGCCAAAGAATGGATGCTTTTGAATTATGGTGCTGGAGGAGAGTCTTGAGAGTCCCATGGACTGCAAGAAGATCAAACCTATCCATTCTGAAGGAAATCAGCCCTGAGTGCTCACTGGAAGGACAGATCCTGAAGCTGAGGCTCCAAGACTTTGGCCACCTCATGAGAAGAGAAGACTCCCTGGAAAAGACCCTGATGTTGGGAAAGATGGAGGGCACAAGGAGAAGGGGACAGCAGAGGATGAGACGGTTGGACAGTGTTCTCAAAGCTACCAGCATGAGTTTGACCAAACTGCGGGAGGCAGTGGAAGACAGGAGTGCCTGGCGTGCTCTGGTCCATGGGGTCACGAAGAGTCGGACACGACTAAACGACTAAACACCAACAACAACATGCCTATCACACTTTTAAACTTAAAATCCATTGTTGTATATTGTTTTAAATGTTTGTTTTGCTATTGGGATTGTAGTTCCATTTGTGTTTCTCAAGCTGGTCTCTGACCTTAATAAATTTCATGTTCATGAGTACAGTGGTACCTCGGGTTAAGTACTTAATTCGTTCCAAAGGTCTGTTCTTAACCTAAAACTGTTCTTAACCTGAAGCACCACTTTAGCTAATGGGGCCTCCTGCTGCCACCGCGCCATCAGAGCACGATTTGTATTCTCATCCTGAAGCAAAGTTCTTAACCTGAAGCACTATTTCTGGGTTAGCGGAGTCTGTAACCTGAAGCGTATGTAACCTGAAGCGTATGTAACCTGAGGTACCACTGTATTGTCTTCCGTAACATTCTGGTGTGTTAGAACCCTAGAAAGGACAAGAAAAGATGGCAAAAGATGCACAAAGCTGGCGCACATTTGCTTTGGCCCTCTGCTTGTGGTTTGGTTTGTGGGGCTTTGTGGGGGTGCATGTTTACACCCTGCAAGTCTACAGTTCCGGACTTCACAATGCAGCAGCCCCTACCTTGGACACTGACTCTAGACTTGGCCACCTCTGTACCAAGGTCACATGTATACAAGCCAGCATCAGCCTTGTCGAGGTCATGGATAATGAGACCCAGCGTCTTCCCAGCCTGCAACATCTCATACTTGTCGCTTGGGGTGAGTTCCACACCCTCCTTCTTCCAGATGGGCTTGACCTTTGCCTTGGAGACCTCACACTCCAGGCTGACTGTACTGCGCTCCTCTGCAGCAACATCATCCAGGGACTTCATGAAGACGGCAGGCTTCTCTGAAGAACGGTGCAACAGGGAAAGGAAACGGCAATGTTTAGATCCAACTTTCCAGGTGTTACTTATTTCACAAAACTCATACAGCAGCTTGATTGTAAGGAAAGCGAGGACCAAGGCCCTTAGGTGAAAAAAGGAAACTCACCTTTCACCTTCAGCCGAGCACTCTCGGTGACTTTCTTCTGAACCTTGATCGTCACTGAGCCAGCATCTTCTGGCATGACGTGTTTGAGCATCAGGCTGTGAGAGGTGCCCAGTTTCTTGATCTCATTGAAGTTGTTGGGGAAGAGGTGTGTGTCATTGAGGAACCATTCCACGTCGTCAATGTCTTCAGACAGCTCACAGGAGAAGAAGGCACAATTCTCCTCCTCAATTTCCACATCTTCCAGATGCTTCGTTATCTCCACTTTGCGTTCTGTTTGAGGGGAGGGATTAGGCACACAATGAGGTTCCACAGTACAAGATGCTAACTTACCAGAACCATCTCCAGCTCTGCAAACAGCATGTTGCAAACTTCTTGCGGCCTCCATTCTATACGCAAAGGCAGTTTCCCACATAGCATTTTCAGAGAATCCAAAGGGCCATGATAGCAAATAAAATATTTTTCTGAACATCTCAGATTCTCCATCTGCTGCCTAAGAAATGTCCTCCCCTGTCGTATGGCTTCTTCCTCCCCACACTCCAAATAAGCAGGTTCATTCCATACTCCTGAGGGAGGCACCATTCTCCAGTATATTACAGGTTGTCACAACACACTCTGCATTGCAAATTCCCTTTCTAACCTGCAACCTGAGCAGGTAGCAGCAACCTTCTCGGGCCAGTGGGCACACTTGGAATTTTGAGAACATTCCATGGGTGCCAGTAGCAAAATGGCTGTTGTGGGGTTGTGGTATATGACAGATGGGCTGACATGGAGGTGTGTCAGAGTGGCTTCAACTTAGGGGAGGCTGAGCGTGCTGGGCCCGGGGATAAACCTGAGCAATGCAGTCCAGGTCCGGTCCCGAATCCAAGGGTTCCACAAACAGTCAGTCCGACAGGGTCAAGGCAGGAAACCAGGCTAGGTCAGGCACAGGGTCACAGGCAGGTTCCAGCAAACAGCAATGTTGCTCCTGAAACCTGGGGCAGGCTCCATCAGCCTTTTATCTCGGTCGGGGTAACGGCTGGTCCTGATCCCCCGGTGACTCACCTCCCTGTCTCGCCCGAAGGCGAGCACTCCTCCTGCGAGTACTCAGGTCTCTCCTTCTCTCAGACCTAAGCCTTTGCAGCTTGGGAGATGTTGGTGGGTTACTAGACTCAGAGGCCACCTCAGCCTCTCCTGACCCAACGGGTAGTGGAGCAGCTGTAAGTGATGGCCCAGCTGGAGGCAACGAGGTCATCCCCGCATCTGGAGCCAGGGCAGGCTCAGGCCTTTGACTCAGCCCAGCTGGTGCTTGTTGCAAGGGAACCTGTGCAGACTGGGGCTCTTCAGAATCAGGACCCAGACTTGGTTCAGATGCCGCCTGAGGCAGAGGTTCCGAGTCCGAGCCCAAGTCCCAGGCCATCACACTGAGTCAAGGCAAACAGGAACTGGGCAAAAAGAGGCAACAGTCTCCCTTGCATTTGGGGGGGCATTTATTGACATCTTTCAAAGGTACCAGAGGATGGTGCCTTTTCTATGCATTATTGCTGCCTTAATGCGGCATATAGACATGTCACTAAAAATTATTCACTTATCGGATTTCACCCAATTTCTAATAGTAAGCATACACATGAGAATTGCTAATTTCTTTCCCTGCACATAAAGCAAGGCTGGACTCCCCTCACCTTCCCTCCGTTGTTTCACCTACGTACCCAGAATGGTCAGTGAGGCCTTGGTCTCTGAAGTCCCAGCTTTGCATCTGTAAACACCAGAATCTCCAACAGACAACTTCAGGATTTTTAGCTCTGCTGTGTTCTTATCCCTCTTGAGCTTAAACCTCTCTGAGGGCTCGATGAGGGTGTGGTCTTTGTACCATTCTACAACCTTTGGAGAAGGCTTGAACTCACAAGAAAGGACAACCGAGTGGGTTTCCTGGACAACCTTGTCTTCTAGGTGCCTAGTAATAGTCACTTGGAGATCTACAAAGAGAAGGAGCAAGGAGGGTCATCATGGACAAAGAAGAAGTTGCAATGAATTAGATCTAGGAGAAACTATGGGAGTGGCATTGAATTAGAACTAGGGGAACTATGCACAACTGCTAGTTAATGCATGAAGGAGGGACACTGGTGACGCTGTGGTCTAAACCACTGAGCCTCTTGGGCTTGCCAATTGGAAGGTCAACAGTTCGAATCCCTGCAACAGAGTGAGCTTCCGTTGCTCTGTCCCAACCTAGCAGTTTGAAAGCACGCCAGTGCAAGTAGATAGGTACAGTGGTGCCTCGCAAGACGAAATTAATTCGTTCCGCGAGTTTTGTCGTCTTGCGATTTTTTTTGTCTTGCGAAGCACGGTGTCGGGAAAGTTTTGGAAAAGCTTCAAAAATCACCAAAGTCTTTAAAAACCTCAAAAAAGGCTACCACACCGCGTTCTATGAGTTGCTCCTCGAAGTCAAGTCGTAACTGTATTAACGGTGTTAAGAAAAAGGAAACAAACTTGCAAGACGTTTCCGTCTTGCGATGCAAGCCCATAGCGAAAATCGTCTTGCGAAGCAGCTCAAAAAACAAAAAACCCTTTCGTCTAGCAAGTTTTTTGTCTTGCGAGGCATTCGTCTTGCGAGGTACCACTGTACTGCTGTGGCAGGAAGGTAAACGGTGTTTCCGTGCGCTCTGGTTTCCGTCACTGTCACCCATTGAGCCAGAAGCGGTTTAGTTCTGCTGGCCACATGACCCGGAAAGCTGTCTGAGGACAGCCACTGGCTCCCTCAGCCTGAAAGTGAGATGAGCGCCGCAACCCCATAGTCACCTTTGACTGGACTTAACCGTCCAGGGTTCCTTTACCTTTACCAATTCATGAAGGGGTAAAGAACCATGGAATTGTATTGCTAGGTTGACTCATACTTGTGCTGGGCCCGGGGGTTAAACCGAACAATGCGGTCCAGGTCCGGTCCCAAATCCAAGGATTCCATGAGCAGTCAGTCCAATAGGGCCAAGGCAGGAAACCAGGCACAGAGTAACAGGCAAGTAGCAGCAATGTTGCTCCCGCAACCTGGGGTGGGGTCTGGCAGCCTTTTATCTCTGATGGGGTAACGGCCAGTCCTGATCCCCCTGTGACTCACCTCCCTATCTCGCCCAAAGGTGAGCACTCCTCCTGCGAGTACTCAGGTCTCTCCTTCTCTCAGACCTTAGTCTCTGCAGCTCGGGAGACGTCAGTGGGTTACTAGACCCAGGGGCCGCCTCAGCCTCCCCTGACCCAACCAGTAGTAGAGCAGCTGTGAGTGATAGCCCAGGTGGGGGCAACAAGGTAATCCCTACATCTGGAGCCAGGGCAGGCTCAGGCCTTTGACTCAGCCCAGCTGGTGCTTGTTGCAGGGGAACCTGTGCAGACTGGGGCTCTTCAGAATCAGGCTCCAGACTCAGTTCAGATGCCTCCTGAGGCAGAGGATCCAGTGCGGACCGAGACTCTTCTGGTTCTGAGTTTGAGCCCGAGTCCCAGGCCATCACAATACTATCCTTGACTGAGGTATCGTGGATGATCAATACGGAGCGGGTGCCCTCCTCGCAGAGGTCGTACTTTTGGCTCCTCTGAATCTCTTGCGCCGCTGAACGTTGCTCATCTAAAAGCCCCCCTGCCTTCTCCTCAAGAACCACCCTGAACAGAACTGCTGCTGCTGCTGCTGTTTCAAGTTCTGAGGAAGAAGTGACTTACCTTTCACCACCAAGTTCGCTGTGGACTTTGCTTTGCCAATGGCAAACTGAATGGTGCCTGTCATCTCTACGTCAGTCTTCCTCAGGATCAGGCGGTGCAGCCTCCTCTCCTGTTCTATCACAACATCCTTGCCGGCCTGCAGGAGTTCTCCACGGAGAGACCATTTAGGGGGCTTGACAGACTCAATGGAGATTTCGCACTCAAACCTGGCTTCCGCTGGCTCACTGACCTCCACATCCCTCAGCTCCTTCACAATATTGATGGATTGCTCTGAGGACAAGGAGGAGCCAAAGAGGAAAAGGTCAAATGCCCATCCTGCTGCCTCCACGCAGACCATGTAGTGGTGGCTTATTAACAGCTATTTAAAATCATCATAATGTTGAGATTTGAATATTGCTGGGCTCCTTGGTCCAGCTTAGGACAAGAGGAGCAGGAAATAAATATTAATATGCAGTAGCATATTTTTACCCCTTCATGGATCACTGCCTTGCCGTGGCGAAGGGGCTTGAATAACTCAGAGAAGCTGTGAACTATGCCGAGCAGGGCACCCAAGATGGACAGGTCATAGTGGAGAGTTTTGACCAAACGTGATCCACCTGGAGGAGGAACCGGCAAGCCACTCCAGTATCCCTGCCAAGAAAACTCCATGGACAAAGACAACAGGCATATAAAAATTATGATGCTGGAAGCGAAGCTACCAGCATGAGTTTGACCAAACTGCGGGAGGCAGTGGAAGACAGAAGTGCCTGGTGTGCTCTGGTCCATGGGGTCACGAAGAGTCAGACACGACTAAATGACTAAACAACAAAGCATATTTTTAAACCCTTCAGCTTGCCACTAAGAGCAAAACTAGCCAATTTCTGACTCCTCTTCCTGCTCTTGTTGTAGGCCCAGTGTGGGTAGCCTGTGGCCTTCACGTCAGTGTTGCTGGACTACAAATCCCATCACCTCTGACCATTGGTCATACTGGCTGGGCTGATGGAAGCTGTAGTCCAGAAACAGCTGGAAGTCCACAAGTTCTTTATCCATATTGCGGGCAGACTTTCTTTGTTGGTTCTCTTTCCCACCTCTGACCGTGGCAGCAAATTATGCAACACAATGATACATGCAAATATTGGGGCAGGCAGGGGGGGGGGGGAATTGACCCAAAGCTGTCATTTTCAGTGGCAGCCCCATGTCAATCATCAAGCCCAGCTCTCTTGTGGGGTTGCAATTCTAAACACATTTAACCTGACACATCTTTTGCCATTAAAAGTGCACAGGCTTAGATTGTAAGGACAATTCTTATATACTATGATATGTTCTTCTGGAATCTTTTGGGTTATACTGACACTTTATTGGTATGCTTTTTGCTGTAGCTAGGAAGTTAGGGTGATCAAGACATTTGATGATTTGAATTTTGTTGAAAGGGCACTTTCCCACAGGATATTATGCAGATCTCCGATGGACTGATTCCTTTACTCAATCTGCTCAGTTCCTTTCATAAAAAAGGGTGCAGAACCCAAAACACAATTCATGTATGTGGCAGAGAGAAGTACAAAGCCTCTTACAGCATGAGGAAGTTTTTAAAGAAATGTCAGTTCCTACACTTCAAGTTGTGTGCCTAACATTCTGGATCAACAGCAGGAGAAACTGTCATGTGAAGCTATCCTAATGTTCTGGGGTAAGGTTCAGCGATAGTAGCATTTTTACCATTAAATCTGCTTTAACCTCAGTTCAGAACCAGCAATGCAATGAACCTGGCTCTAGTTCAGTAATGACTATTTGGTCACCTGTAGGTAGGACCCAAAACTGCAGACCAATATTTATGTATGCAACTATGGCAGGAAGGTTATTGATTGCCAAAAATTGGAAAAGTAGCAGCGTCCCAACTAAAATAGACTGGCTATCTAAAATGATGGAATACTTCCATATTGCCGAACCAACAGGGAGGATAAGAGGAAATATGGTACAAAAAGTGAATAAGGAGTGGGCTATCTTTAAGGAATACATCAAAATTTATGTGGAAAAAGTAGAATTTCTGACAGATACTGAGTGAATCCAGAAAATGATTAGAGTGAAAGGAGAGTAAAGTCAAGATAGAAGAAGAGATTAAAGAAATAATGAAATGCGTTTAAGCTGGTTGGAAAAATAAAATAGCATAACAAGAACGGCTGGAAGTCAAATCACTTGGCAGATGTCCGTGTGGGGTAGGTGTGTAGGTATGTTGGGTATATGTACAGTATAGGTAGATATTATATAGAGTATTGTAGGTATGTTTTATGTTATGAAAATAAGGTAGTGTGTTGTGTATGTGCATTGTGTAAATGTAAATGTATGTGTTTTATATGTTAATAAAATAAAATTAATTAATTAAAAAAAAAAGAACTGGGCAAATATTTTGCCTGCATTTCCACAACACCTTGTCTGGAAAGAAGGGCAGGGGTGGCAGGAACAAGCCTGAAATCTAAATGATGCTCTTCTTGGCTTTGGGAATTCCACCCACCCATCTTGCGATATTTAGATAAATGGCACGACTACTCAGTTTCATGGCTTCCCTCCACATATTCCAGCTGAAAACAAGTTAGTACCTTCCACATAAAACTGAGCACTGCTTTTGTCATCGATGGCATCACAGGTGTAAATGCCTTCATCAGCAAACTCTGTCTCATTGATTATGAGCTTCCTGTAGACCCCGTCGCTGACAATCTCATACTTTTCGCCAGGTTGGATCAGCTTGTTATCCTTGTACCACTTGACCTCAGCATTGCGGCGAGACACTTGGCACTCCAGAAAGCCCCGGTGCTTCTCAATTGCAATCTTTACGCGGAGAGGTTTCACAAACCTTACAGGCAGTTCTAAAAGACGACAAAGAAACATCATTACTAGCACTACTGCTTTGAATCGATATAGTGCTTTAGGAAGTTCAAAACATTTGAGATTCATTTTCACCTGGCGCCTAAAAACGTAGAATGAAGGTGCTAGACAAGCCTCCCTGGGGAGAGCATTTTACAAACAGGGAGCCACTGCAGAAAAGGCCCCGTTCTTGTCTTGCCACCTTCCCTAACTCTCATGGAGGAGACACACAAAGAAGGGCATCAGATTATGATCACAGGGTCTGGGTCGGTTTATATGGGGAGAGGCGGTCATTAAGTATTGTGGTCCTGAGCTGTTTAGGAAATTAACCAAACTGAAGGTGTGTTTTTAAGAAAGACTAATAAGCCACCCATCACTGGTCCCATCACCTCCTGGCAAATAGAAGGGGAAGAAATGGAGGCAGTGAGAGATTTTACTTTCTTGGGCTCCATGATCACTGCAGGTGGTGACGGCAGTCATGAAATCAAAAGATGCCTGCTTCTTGGGAGAAAAGCGATGACAAACCTAGACAGCATCTTAAAAAGCAGAGACATCACCTTGCCAACAAAGGTTCGTATAGTTAAAGCTATGGTTTTCCCAGCAGTGATGTATGGAAGTGAGAGCTGGACCATAAAGAAGGCTGATTGCCGAAGAATTGATGCTTTTGAATTATGGTGCTGGAGGAGACTCTTGAGAGTCCCATGGACTGCAAGAAGATCAAACCTATCGATTCTGAAGGAAATCAGCCCTGAGTGCTCACTGGAAGGACAGATCCTGAAGCTGAGGCTTCAGTACTTTGGCCACCTCATGAGAAGAGAAGACTCCCTGGAAAAGACCCTGATGTTGGGGGGACGACAGAGGACGAGATGGTTGGACAGTGTCCTCGAAGCTACCAGCATGAGTTTGACCAAACTGCAGGAGGCAGTGGAAGACAGGAGTGCCTGGTGTGCTCTGGTCCAGGGGGTCACAAAGAGTCGGACACGACTAAATGACTAAACAGTAACAACAACAAATAAGCTACACTGCAATACAATGCCATCATAATTACCTTTTACTTTAAGTTTTGCCCGGGATTCTGCTTTTTCAGCAACAAATTTGATTTCTGCTGAATCCTCCATCTCCACACTTCTGTAGACTAGCGCGTAGCTTTTCCCTGTGAACAGAGACACAAACTCACAGTTATGGGCCATCAGTTTTGAGATCTGCTGAGTGTACCACACCTTAGGCACCTGCTTCTTAATCTCATTGTAGCCTCTCCTACTGCCCAAGAGGACACAGAAAGCACATTTTTAGTAGTAAATCCCACAACACAAGAATCCCCTTAACCCTCGAGGACATGGTCTAATATCCATTTCCTTAGCCCAGAGAATCACGGGGTTTATAGCTCTGTAAGTAGACTAGATATATCCATCTGAGAATTCTTAGCACCTTTGTCAAACACTTCCCATAATTATTTGGGGAAAGCCACAACACTCAAACTGGTATATAGTCATACCTCGGGTTACAGACACTTCAGGTTGCATTTTTTCTGGTTACGGACCAGCTGAAACCAGGAAGTACCAGAACAGGTTACTTCCGGGTTTTGGGGGTCATGCATGTGCAGAAGTGCTAAATCGCAACCCGCACGTGTGCAGACACGCCACTGCGGGTTGCGAACATGCATCCTGCACGGATCACATTTGCAACCTGAACTGTTATGTTGTGGGTGAACATATCAGACGACACAGCGGTTCTTCAAACAGCTCTTGTTTATTCACAGGCCAGAACAGAACTGAACTGAAGGGTTCAGCCAGCCTGCTTATATAGAGCTCCAGTACAACGTAACTGTAACAACTTTCTGTAACTATCCAATCACTGAACGTCACTTTCAATCCCTTATTTGCATATGTGGACCTGAGTGAAAACTATCTACAGTATCCCCCTGCTGGCCCAGGGTGAGAACTTCAGTATATAACACGAACGTCCACTGTATAACTGATATGCATGTGATCTGAAGGTGAGCCCTCAAGCTTTAGTTATGCAGGAGACCTAAACAGTTCAGACTCGCTTTCCAGTGGTCTTCCCCCACATGCCCTTCCAACATGAAAACAAATCCAATGTTTCTACTCATCGGCTGTCCCCTTTCCTACCGTCCTGGCGCAGCCTGATGTTTTCTCCGGCCCGGATCTTGTTTTCGTTGCTGAACCACTGGGTTTCAACCTCGTCGTGTGAAATCTCACAGGTGAAGGAAGCACTCTCTTTCTCGCTCACCTCCACATCTTCCAGTGGCTTCACTATCTTGATATCTCGGGCTAAGGGGTTACAAAGAGGTATTTTACTGGAGATATTTGCTCCTACTGACTTCTGGAATAAGTTGTACCCAGGCAAAATGTGTTCCTTTTGGCCTGCTCCTCTGTCCTTCCTCTTTCTTTCTTTCTTTTTTAAATTTTATTGCAAATATGTACAAATCAAAACTTACAAACTTGAAAAAGAAATAAGAAATTAAGAAAAGGTTACCAAAAAAAAGAAAAGAGAAAAAGAAAAGAAAAATGAAAAATGAAAAACAGAAACATAAATATCATACACCGATACAGTTAAGTCTTAATAAAGAAAATCATAAATAAAACGACATTAAGTCATTCATTATTAAACTAATACTTCACAGATCAAACACAAATGTTTTTAAAAATTACCTCTTCCATGTCATCCATTTTCCTAATAAACTGACATTTCTTAAATATTTCATTTTTTGTGTTTTTTGTTCTTTCGTTCTTTGGGCTTCCGTCAGTCTCGCAACAGTTCATTATTTCTAATGGAAAATAACTTATCTGTATTTAGGGGTGCAATGCCCCTGCACCCCTAAAAGGGGGTAAGCGGACTTTTAGGGAGGTGATGTGAAAGGGAAGGTTTGAGGCCCTTTGACCTCTAGACTGGCTAATCAGTTCACCCCAACTGAGCTAAAACGTCATTTATTTTATTTGTTTGCTTGTTTATCATTTAGTAAAGGTAAAGGGATCCCTGACCATTAGGTCCAGTCGTGGCCGATTCTGGGGTTTGGCACTCATCTCACTTTATTGGCCGAGGGAGCCGGTGTACAGCTTCCGGGTCATGTGGCCAGCATGACTAAGCCGCTTCTGACGAAACAAAGCAGCTCACAGAAACGCCGTTTACCTTCCTGCTGGAGCGGTACCTATTTATCTACTTGCACTTTGACGTGCTTTCAAACTGCTAGGTTGGCAGGAGCAGGGACTGAGCAACGGGAGCTCACCCTGTCGCGGGGATTCGAACCACCGACCTTCTGATCGGCAAGTCCTAGGCTCTGTGGTTTAACCCACAGCGCCACCTGTGTCCCGTTTATCATTTAGTAGTAGTTAAAAAATACAGAAAGTTTCATCACATACCAAAGGTTCTTAATGGAGCAATTGCAGAGCAATTACACATTCTAACTGTAGATATAAGCACTTTCAATATACATTCTACTCCACCTTTATGATAGTGTCCATTAGTTCAATTTATGCTAAAAAGCGGAAAAATGAGAATCCTGTTTAGCATGCCTTTTAATTATACATACGCACACAGGCACACCTGATGCTGTCGGTATTAACAGAACAGAATGTACCATGCTTTCAGGCTCTCCTGCTGGTGGACTTTCTGTAAGCACCCAGGTGGCTACTGTGAGAATGAGATGCTAGGCTAGATGTACCTTTGGGTAGATGGTTTTTTCCTCCTTCCCCGAGATGCTCCCTTGCCTTTCATCTACATCCTGCACTTACAAGCACAGTGGTGGTACCATTGATGGGCAACAATTGGACAGACCTAAGGAGGAGAGACCTTAACCATGATCCTGGGGTTAAGTTACATGCTAAACCAGATTTTGGTGTAGAAGAAGAAGAAAAAGAGTTTGGATGTGATATCCCGCTTTATCACTACCCTAAGGAGTCTCAAAGCGGCTAACATTCTCCTTTCCCTTCCTCCCCCACAACAAACACTCTGTGTGGTGAGTGAGGCTGAGAGACTTCAGAGAAGTGTGACTAGCCCAAGGTCACCCAGCAGCTGCATGTGGAGGAGCAGGGAATCGAACCCAGTTCACCAGATTACAAGACTACTGCTCTTAACCACTACACCACCACTAGCTGCTGCACCACACAGGGAACAGGGGATGAGCAAAGCCACAGTTTGGCTTACTGTGAAGTGCAAGCCAGGCCACTGAGCAACACAGACATTCTACCTGTGACATTTATCCCTCCTCCTTCTCACATGCAAGGCACCACCTGATGCAGCAGTGATGGAATCTTAATAAATACACATGTGAATCGGCCTGATGACTGGGCAGCGTTTTAGGCAAAATCATTCGGAAAGGAAAAGATTTTTGTTCTTCCCACTGAAACATACCATGGACCACCAAATTAGCTGAGCTCTTGTCGTCAACAGCATCGCACATATATTTCCCTTTGTCTTCAAATTCGCATTTGTGAATTGTGAGGCTTCTCGTGGTCCCTCGTGCAAAGACTGCAATTTTTTTATTTGGCCGAAGTTCAATTCCATCCTAAAAGGAAGAAGTCGAAATCAGGTTTTAACAGACTCACCAAGCTTCTTAATTGCAGTGTTCTTGTCTCACCAAAATTAGTATGGAACAAGAAAGTATTCCACTGCTTGAAGGTACTATAATACTTTCATTCAAGATCCACAAAACTCTGTTTGGACAGGATATAATTCACACCTGAGGCCCCATTGGAGATTTGCCAGAATTTAATAACTGCCATTGTGTTCCTAAGAAAGATGCCACTTACTCTAGAAAGTCAATGTCAGATTTGAGAATGAGCCACCATTTCACTGAATTTGCTGTTGCTGGGGAGATTTATATGTTGCCATTTCATGATTGACAGCCATAGCCTTTAAATACCCTGCGTGCAGCGTTGAGCTTCCTCTTTTCACTGTGCGCATCGGATCACCCACCCCACCATCCCTAATTTTAGGGATGTTGCGTTGACCTTGCTATGCCTGCCATGGGGTTGTCTGCTTTTGGGGCAGGGGCCTGGTAGGAATTTTGTCCCTCTGGTTGATTGGCTGGTGCCATTTGGTTTTTGCCTACTGTGTAGCAAATCGTCACAACTTGTAAGGTTGCGGTTAGGCATTGGTTTAGGAGTTGGTTGGTGGAGGGGCATGGATTGGCTGTGCCTGCCCCTCCAAAATGCTGCTGCTGCAAGGGTTTTCCATTAAGGGAACCCAGGGACTCGCCGTACTTTTGTCTGAACCCCTGTCAAGGGGCTAGGGCCAGGCAAGAGCCCCTGGGAGCATTTGGGGAGAGGTGAGGCATGGTTCCCAGTCCCGTCTCTCTCCCCAAAATGTTTTCTTTTTACTGACTTTGCAAGCGGGCGAATGTCAGTCTGTCCCCGTGCGGGGTCAGATAGTCGCAACCAATGCCTAAGCAACCACTCACATTGCTTGTAATTTTAATAAAGTTGTGGCCAAAATTATGCCAAAAACCTTAAAACTAAAATCTTGTGTCAATTGTGTTTTATTGGGGGTGTCGACACGCAAGAGGAAAGACTGTGTCATACATTTCCAAGAGGAATGAGGTTCTTGTAATACAATTTAGTGCAATGTTTCAGTGCTCCTCAGTGTCCAGTTTTGCTCTGATTATTACTGTTATGGGATGGTGAGCTTGAGCTGAAAGACTTTGGGGGGTCTCTTAATGAGTCAGTGATTCCCGGTTCTGCATTTTTTGCAGATGGGTTTTCCTTCTATATATGTTGCTTGAAGCTTACCAGGTATGCGTGGACTTGTACTTTGTTCTGGCTAAGTTGCTCCCTATGTTATGAAGATTTGCTGACTTTGACAATAGCGAGTGTGTCTCTCTCCATCCCTTGGCTGGGTGGGAAATCATCAAGCTGTCTGTGTAAAAATGCTTAAACAGGCAGCTCAAACTGAGAAAGATTGAGGGTCAGAAAGCTAAGTTGGAGCTTTGCAATATTTTTGGATATCTGTTGGGGTGCTAAGCACCTATATTCAAGTTACATATTTGTAAGTAAATACAAATACTACACAGCACCCTGAACTTTCTGCAACGGAAGAGTCCATGTGACACATCAGACCCCTTTTTCTTAAGGTAGGAAAAGTCACATGGCAAGTAAATTCAGTACCTTACGCCACTTGACATCTGCATTAGGCCTGGAAAGTTCACATTCGAAGGTTACTTCGTCCTTGTTCTGAGCATTAATGTCTTGCAAAGGTTTAATTATTTTCACGGGCCGTTCTGCAAAAATAAAAACAACAATGGTAGTAGTAGCAGATAATAATAATAATAATAATAATAATAATAATAATAATAATAATGCAAGTGAAAGAGAACCATTCCACCCCACAATAAGGCATATTATTATTAATAATAATAATAATCCAAGGATCCCAGGGCAGATTATTATTAATTATTATTATTATTATTAAAATTTGTATACTACCCTTCATCCAAAAATCTCAGGGTGGTTCACAACAGAAAAAGAGAAAACACATAGTGAAACAAACACAAACCAATAACCCCTCCCACACATTTTAAAACCCAAAAGAATGTTAATCAGCCAAATGCTTGGTTGAAGAGAAAAGTTTTTATCTGGCACCTAAAGATGTGTAAGGAAGGCACTAGGCGGGTCTCCCTGGAGAGAGCATTCCACAGATGGGAAGCCACCGCAGAAAAGGCCTGTTCTCATGTTGATACCCTCTGGACCTCTTGAGGAGGAGGCACACAAAGAAGGATCTCAGATTATGACTGCAGAGCCCGGGTCAGTTCATATGGGAAGAGGCGGTCCCTGAGGTATTGAAGTATTGCAGTTACCTAGCTATCACAAGGAAGGGTGAAATATACTTGGAGTTGAGTGTTGATTTCATGCTCTTTATTTCAGCTCATGGTAAACACTGAGTGAGTGGTTTCCCCAAAAAACCTCTGGCTATATATACATTATTTACACAATGGGTCCCGTGTGATTGGCTGATTCAATTCCCCTCCTGGAGCCTGATTGGGCTGCTCCTGCAGACCAATCAGGTTGCTGATTCACTTCCTCCTGGAGCCTGATTGGGCTGTTCCTGCAGGCTAATCAGGTTGTTTCCTTCTAGGATTCTACCTGCCTATTGTTCTAGGATCCAAGCTCAGTACATAACAAAGGGTTTGCCAACAACCTCTGGGCTGACCTGGGGATGGGACTCCTGTGGTTGCTAGGCACCCCCTACGGCGTGCTTCTATTGGCGGTTCACGTTGTGGTCAGCAAAACGTTTGAATGGAACTGATGCTCAATAGAGCCAGTAGGCCCTGTGCTTTGGAGATGTGTCTCATGCACCCAACGAATAGAGTTGCACAACAAAAACATCCAAGATCTGAATGCCTACCTTTCACATTAAGTCTGCCTGTTGTGTGAAGACTTTCAGCCTTGAAGGCAACAAGGCCCGAGTCCTCAATTTCAAGGGATGAAAGAGTCAGCGAATGCTTCTTCCCCTGGACACTAATGCAGCAGTTGTCCTTGGCTTTCAGCCTCACGCCATCCTTCATCCAGGTAACTTCCACATTCTCGTGTGACAACTCCACCTCAAATGTAGCAGACTGCCCCTCATGGGTATCTACTGGCTGAAGGCCTTTCACCAGTTTGATGGGTCTCGCTTGGGAACAAAGCAATATCACAAAGAATTAGATGTGTCTGGGCCAAAGTAAGATTCCCAGGCTTATCATTCTTCCCATTTAAGTGGTGTGCCCATCTGGAAACTGCACCAAGGATTCAACTAGCAAGAAATAGACACGGGGTAGTGATCTCCTTCAGGCCCTGATTCAAAATTTCCAGAGGCATTTGACTGCTAGAATGCTGGACTGGGTAGGCAGGAGAACATTAAGTACACCAGTTTTCTTGTGTGCTTATGTTCTTACTGTCGGCACAAAATAAAGAATATTCTGTCTTTCACCTAAGCATACATGATTAACCATTCTAGGAAAATACCCATAAACATTCCTGGATTAATAATTAAGCTAAATACACCACTGAGGAGGCCTCCCATGGGAGATTCCCACCTTGCTTCTCTGCAAGCAAAGAAAGTATAGTATAGTGTTGTTTTTTTATTTTGAAACCTCTCACAGTCAAGACTTCATAATTTCTAATGTCTCTGTTTCCAAGTATTCAGAAGTCTATTATCTAGGGTCTATGGCATTTGATATTTGGATCCCTAACATTCTGGAAACCTATTGGAATGGGGCATTTCATAATTCTGAACTTCCAAAATGTGTACGATGAATGCTTTCAAAACAACCCAAAATAATATGCACATTTTTGCTCAAGGTATGTCAACCAGATTCAAAGGGTAGATTCTTGTCCACACCTAATACTTCTAATCTATGTCCCCCTCTTCTATAAAAGTGAGCATGACTTGCACTCATACGATGTTGACTCGCATTGGGCACTACAATAGGACTTCTGCAGACACAGGTATTGCCGCTTTCTGGTGGTATATTATTAGTGATGAGGCATTCAATTATATACATAACAAACGGCACAGATGGAAGTCATCCTCACAGATAAACACAGTCAACACCCAGGTAAGAGTTCTTGCAAATGCTTAATGGCTGATTCACACACTTACATGTGTTAAATGAACACCTAAGATGCTACAACTAGGCCGAAAAACACAACCGTGTAAATGCAAGAAATATGTGCATCACACAGGTATACTCACTGGGGAACCAGGTATGATGTCATGTGATGTGTGGAACAGGTCTAGAAATCTTTTGACCAAATGTACACCTGTCACTTCAGGGCCCCTTTTCTGATATTCTACTCCCTTAAGCTTCAGAGTTTGCAGGACAACTCCCTCCCCCCGCCCCCCGCCAAAAAAAAATCCATCATACCAGTTATAGGGATGACCTTTGGACTGGGTCAGTGGATATTCCATCACTCAGGACTGGGGAATGTGCTTGTAGGCATACTAAGGTTATTTTGAGGAAGAGCTGCTGGGGAAGGGATTAGCAAAAGCACCAACTCCACACACAAGCACTGCCCAAGTGAATACTTGCCCTACAGTACAGCAAGGAAACAGAGGCAAAAATGCTTTTTGTTAAGGAAACCAGTCTCACACACTGAGATTGGTGGAACAGTTAACATGACCAAACTCACTTAATGAAAATATGGAGGGCGTGGACCATGTAGTGATGTGGAAGGATCTGCAAATCTGTCAATTTCAGCCTCTTCCCTTTCCTCATTTTTCCAATCTTAAATTCAGTTCTCTACAATTCCACATTGGTTTGCAATTTTATTGAATGTTATTTTTTTAAAAGGTCATGCGGATTTCTCCCGATGGGCACACGTCTGTGTGCAATTTCCCCTAATGTACACATATTACAAAGCAATTTCCCCCAGTATAACAGATTTTGAAATATTTTCACCAATATATACATTTTTATGCACATGTTATCCTAGTATATGCGTTTTTGTGTGCATTTCTTTGCTGGAGAACTGGATTGTAAAAGCCAGAGAAGCGTGAATTTCCCAAATGACAGCTGTGTTTCGGTTTGGGGCTGGTTTCAGAAAGGGTAGATTAGGTAGGTTTACCTTTAAATGTGAACCGAATCGAATTTCTCTCCCATCCCTAGTCATGTGACTGCTTTTACCATGAATTAAGGAACCACCTTATACTGAAGGAGCCTGTGGAGCTGCAGATTGTGTGGGTTTTTTCCACCAAATCCCAGGCAGACTCATGGCTAGGTTATCTCTTGTATCTCTGCCTTGGGTGCTTTTCTGTCTCATTTTAAAATCTTCCTTTAGTTGGTTTTTTTGTTCCAGTGCGTTTGAGGAGGCAAGCGCTGTATTTGCAAAAAAGCAAACACCCACAAGTGAAGGCATGCAACCATCCCTGACTCACTTTCCACAGCTATTTTTGCCTGGGTCTTGTCATGGAGAGTCTCGCAGGAGTAATAGCCACGGTCCCCGCAGGCAGCACTCTTAATCACTAGGCTGTGCTTTGTCCCTTCAGCCTTGATCTCCATGTTGTCACCTGGATGGAGCAAGCTGCCGTTCTTCATCCATTTCACCTCTGTGGTTGGCTTTGATAGCTCTACTTCCAGAGTCACCATCTCCTTCTCCTCAACAATTTTGGCTTCCAGTTTCTTCACGAATGATACTGGCGTCTCTACAGGCAACAAAGACACAAATGCAACATTGTAGAGAGAGCTTTGGAAATGGCTACAGTTAGGCACGGTTATGGTGGGACACGGGTGGCGCTGTGGTCTAAACCACTGAGCCTAGGACTTGCCGATCAGAAGGTCGGAGGTTCGAATCCCTGTGACGGGGTGAGCTCCCGTTGCTCAGTCCCTGCTCCTGCCAACCTAGCAGTTCGAAAGCACGTCAAAGTGCAAGTAGATAAATAGGTACCACCCCAGCAGGAAGGTAAACGGCGTTTCTGTGCGCTGCTCTGGTTCGTCAGAAGCGGCTTAGTCATGCTGGCCACATGGCCCAGAAGCTGTACGCCGGCTCCCTCGGCCAATAAAGCTGCAACCCCAGAGTCGTCCGCAACTGGACCTAACAGTCAGGGGTCCCTTTACCTTTTAGGCACGGTTATGCAGAAGGGGGGGGGGATGTTTGACATGAGCTCCTTTGTATATTACCTACTAAGCAATTTAAGGGTTGCTGCTCCCCCACCCCCAAATAAACCCAACAACTTTTGTGTCCGGGTTTTCATTTTTTGAAATATGGCAACCCTATGCTACGTTTATCTAGCGGAATGAAAAATGCAACATTCTAAGAGTCGACACAGCCATTCTCCACCCAAAGCAAAATCCAGCTTTGCCAATAGCATTTTTGAACATTTCCACTGCACATGAGGAACTCCCTGCTTATATCCCCTGGTGGTGCAGCAACAAAACTGATAGCACGTTTCCAAAGCTAAGCAGGGTCAGGCAGGGTCTCAAATTGGATGGGAGACCAGAGGTTTGATTCCTGCATTGCAGAGAGTTGGGCTAGACGATCCTTGGGTCCCTTTCAACTCTATGATTCTATGAATAAAGCTTTGTGTAGCCCTCCCTGGGTGAAAAAACGTAATTGAGCAGAGGAAGTGGTGTGGCTGAGTGTGTCCCACCCTGCAAAAAAGCACACGGTAGCATTCAAAGGTATGAAATTGATGGTGGTAGTGAATAATCATCATTGGAAGCCATCTAGCACAAGTCTCTGAGGTACTTACAATCTACTCTTACAAGCTTTACCATCCCCATTTGGAATCTAAAGTGGTGCAATTCAGAATGCTGCCGCCACAGTCTACCGTCTTATTCTCTGTAACTTGAACCTGACCTTAAACAGGTAGCAAAAAAGGTGGAAAAGTTATAAAGGGGACAGAATGGATGGTACCATTTCAGACTGCAGGTCTGGAATGCTATTTTTAATTCTTCTCCTGCATAAAACCTCCCTACATCTAGGAAACTGGCACCACAGGGGAAGGGCTTGCTAGAACTTCTTTTCCTGGTGTACTAGATTTCCACTTGCAAATAGTGTTTTCCCTCTTCCCCACCCACCCCCAGTTCGCTTTTACATCCAGAAACAGAAAGTAGAAGTCCATTCTATCTCCATCTTCTGCATGCTTAGTTGCAGCCTTGCAAAATCCACCTAGTGGTGGACATTCTTTGCCACTTTCCACCTCTCACCTTCCACTTTGAGGGTTGCTTTGCTCTCTACTCCTTCCGCTTCTGCTGAGATTGCAGCGGAGTCTTTCAGAGTCAAGTCAGTGATGGTGAGGCTATGGTTTGAGTCCTCCTGGGATATGACATATTTTTTACTGGCTTCGATTTTGGTTCCATTCCGACTCCACGTGACAGCGGCGTCGCTGGGGGAGACGACGCATTTGAAAACTGCCTCTTTGCCTTCTTCAGCTACTATGTTGTGGAGGCCTTTGACAAACTTCACCAGCCTAGGAACTGGGGGAGGAGATGGTGATTAGTTGTCATAATAATGCAGCGCATTCAGCTAAGCATATAGAATAAAGGCACACTGGACGTCCCCTTATCCTGGGGTCAGTGCACTGCTCCATCTAGCTAGGCGTTGTGCATCCTGAACGGCAGCAGGTCTCCAGGGTTTCAGACTCGTGACATTCCTAATCCTGCCTACAGAAGGAATGAACCTGGGATCTTCTACATGCAAAGCAAACACCCTACCACTGAGCTACAGCCCTTCATCATTGAACATTCACCTTTTCTTCCCATCTGTGTCAAAGTTCCCCTAAAAAGGCACCCCTTTATTAGTGTCATCTTGGCCAATTTGAGGTGGGAAACATGTGCTTGGTCAGCTGGCATGTAGCTCTGCACCAAGCCTTCCCATACTTGAACATGGCCTGTGTCAAGACCACCTGGAAGAATTTTACCTTTATGATTTCTATATAATCATATATCCATATATAACCATATATCCGAGCACAATTCAAAGTGTTGGTGCTGACCTTTAAAGCCCTAAACAGCCTCGGTCCAGTATACCTGAAGGAGCGTCTCCACCCCCATCGTTCTACCCGGACACTGAGGTCCAGCGCCGAGGGCCTTCTGGCGGTTCCCTCACTGTGAGAAGCAAAGCTACAGGGAACCAGGCAGAAGGCCTTCTCGGTAGTGGCGCCCACCCTGTGGAACGCCCTCCCACCAGATGTCAAAGAGAAAAACAACTACCAGACTTTTAGAAGACATCTGAAGGCAGCCCTGTTTAGGGAAGCTTTTAATGTTTGATGTATCACAGTATTTTAATATTCTTTTGGAAGCCGCCCAGAGTGGCTGGGGAACCCAGCCAGATGGGCGGGGTATAAATAATAAATTATTATTATTATTATTATTATTATTATTATTATTATTATTATTATTATTATGTTCAAATCACTAAGGCTTCAGCAGAGCTAAAAGTGCTTAAATCTCAAGCCCTTTGCCCTACTTCTCTCTCTGCCCTGCTATTGTGCTTGAAGGAAACAATAAATCTGATGTGTCGGCATTTTTCTATAGGGAACCTTCGCCAGAATGCTTCTCATGTTCACAAGATGGGGCGGAGGTGGGGAACGGGAAAAAGCAGTCTGCCACAATGCCATTTTCTAGCCGATAACAGATGGTGGGGGTTATTCAGGTTTCAACGGTCAAATAGGTTTCTTTTCCTCTTTATTGCTGAAAATTAGAGCAAAGGGCAATGATGATGTACTGTCAGGGAACTGACATCAGAGCGAGAGGCGAAGGGGAGGCTCACAGATGATGCTGGCGAAGGACCCAGCAGCAGGGGGAGAAACAGCTCAGTAGAGGGGGAAGCTAATCAGCGCAACACCAGGGATAAAGGGGGGCAGATGGGGGAATTGGAGAGAGGGCTCCAGGACTCTTCACTGGACATCAGTGAAGAGAGCCCAGGTCCTCCGCTGCCCACGCCCTCCCTGCGCAGAAGGCTCCCGCGCAGTGAGAGGAGGAGGAGACTGGGTGTCAAACAACTTTTATGCTGAAAGAGGTTCAAGAAACGCCCACTGACGGATTCTGCCAGCGACTGAGGCAGCCGCGATGAGCAAGGGCTGTGCAGTCAGAAAGGTTTAACAAGGCAAATTAGCCGAGAAAGGCACCAGTTTACGCACGAGTAACTCATAGCCATTACATGCACCATCTGAGAAAAGCAGAAGTATTCTTTACATGGGCAGAGGAAGAGCTTGTGCCCGCTCAATTGTTTGATTTTGCTGCAATATATGAATATGTCATGTTTTACGCTGTTTGTAATCAGGTATAAAAAACCCAATGCCCAGGGGCTTTGGCACCCAGGCTCTGGAAACTATTCCACTGAGTCTTTATTGCTCAGCAATAAACTTTGCCTTCTTTTTCTCCACTGCTGCGCCTGTCGATTCTTGGACACACTTTGAGTGGGCAACAGGTATTCAGTTCAGTTCAGTTCAAATCCTTTATTAGGCATAACACACCACACATTAACAAACAAACATCATATACAGACTGTATAAAATACGGGCTCAGCGAACCCAAGAAATGAATCGATGTACAAAGATAATATAATACAACACAGCAACATCACCTACCATTAAAAACCACTAAGTCTCTTTATCATGGCCCATTCTTTCTTCATGGACCAACAGGTATTCCTTATATGCTTGCAACAGGTCCTCGTGCAAGACCATAACAAGCCTCTTGCGCCATTTCCTGCTATGCTTCTTCTTCACCACTGCAATGCCATCCTCCCTTGTAGGTGGTCTGTGCAGATCCAGAACCCCATGAGAGACACAGCTTTGCTTTCAGAACACCCCCCAAGCCAGGGGTAACCAACATGATGCCCTCCATATGGTTTAGGACTACAACCCCCATCAACCTCAGCTAGCATAGCAAATAACCAGGGATGATGGGAGTTGTAGTCCAAAACTTCTAGAGGCCACCGCATTGGGTAGCCCTACCCTAAGCAGACCCCCATCCCTGACAATGGACCTTTGGGTGCCCATCTCTGGATCAGCTACCGACAGCACCTTGGAATGTATGTTCCTACCACAAAGACCTGAACCCAGAGCCATACGTTTCTGAGCACAATTCAAAGTGTTGGTGCTGACCTTTAAAGCCCTAAACAGCCTCGGCCCAGTATACCTGAAGGAGCGCCTCCACCCCCATCATTCTGCCCGGACACTGAGGTCCAGCTCCGAGGGCCTTCTGGCGGTTCCCTCCCTGCAAGAAGCCAAGTTACAGGGAACCAGGCAGAGGGCCTTCTCGGTGGTGGCACCCGCCAGTAGAACACCCTCCCACCAGATGTCAAAGAGAAGAACAACTACCAGACTTTTAGAAGACATCTGAAGGCAGCCCTGTTTAGGGAAGCTTTTAATGTTTAATAGGTTGTTGTATTTTAATATTCTGTTGGAAGCCGCCCAGAGTGGCTGGGGAAACCCAGCCAGATGGGTGGGGTATAAATAATAAATTGTTATTATTATTCATTATTATTATTAGTAGTAGTAGTAGTAGTAGTAGTAGTAGTAGTATTATACCTGTGGGGCTGACATGAATGCTGCACTTGTCATCCTTGGTTTCACAGCAATAATCCCCCTTGTCTTCTGCCCGGAGGCCAGTTATGACCAGGATACACTTTTCGCCCGTCTCACGCATCTGGTAGCGCTTGCTTGCTTTGAGCTCCACTCCATCCTTGCGCCAGACAACTTTGCCCCCAGGTTGGCTTAGTTCACAACTCAGAGTCAGGGCCCCTCCGATCTCAGCTTTAACGGGTTCCAGCTTCTTTGCAAACTTCACTGGGACTTCTGCAGTTAAATTGGGTGGAACAGAAAGTACACATACATGTATCAGAAAATGGGTGCGAGATTTGGGTCAAGGAATAACCAGGAAACAATGGAACTGGATTTGGAACAACTTCCACTCTGATATAATTTCAGCAGAATAACAATTTTAAAACCTAATGTCAATGGTATTTAGCACCTTGTAAGCAGAGACATCACCTTGCCAACAAAGGTCCGTATAGTTAAAGCTATGGTTTTCCCAGTAGTGATGTATGGAAGTGAGAGCTGGACCATAAAGAAGGCTGATCACCGAAGAATTGATGCTTTTGAATTATGCTGTTGGAGGAGACTCTTGAGAGTCCCACGGACTGCAAGAATATCAAACCTATCCATTCTTAGGGAAATCAGCCCTGAGTGCTCACTGGAAGGACAGATCCTGAAGCTGAGGCTCCAATACTTTGGCCACCTCATGAGAAGAGAAGACTCCCTGGAAAAGACCCTGATGTTGGGAAAGATGGAGGGCACAAGGAGAAGGGGACGACAGAGGACGAGATGGTGGGACAGTGTTCTCAAAGCTACCAGCATGAGTTTGACCAAACTGTGGGAGGCAGTGGAAGACAGGAGTGCCTGGTGTGCTCTGGTCCATGGGGTCACGAAGAGTCGGACACAACTAAACAACTAAACAACAACAACACAAATTGAATTTAATATATCAGTTAGGAACAACTCCTTCAGTTTTGGCATCTTCCCTTGCATGTTATGCTTAACAAGCAGTTCTCAAAGTATGAGGTTCCGCAGCTCAGCAAATCCACACTAAGCAATAGGAGGGGTAGGGTACCAAGTCTGTGACCTATTTAAGAAAGATATAGGAAGTGGGTTTTTTTAAAGAGCAAAGCTCTAATTTTTAAAGGGAGTCTTCAGAAGATAATAAGGAGTTGATTTCTAAGATGCATAAACTAATTCTGGAATGGGAAACTGAGGATGAAATGGTGAAACAGCCATGATTCATTGGGCAAGAGATGTGGGTTTTGGGTTGGGGTAGATTCAGAGCTGATGAAGCGGCTGGGCCAAAGCTGAAAGGTCGCTCAATTGCAGATATGCCTGGAAGCTAAAGGAAAGTCCAATGCTGTAAAGAAAAATACAGTGTTCTTGAAGCTACCAGCATGAGTTTGACCAAACTGCGGGAGGCCGTGGAAGACAGGAGTGCCTGGCGTCCTCTGGTCCATGGGGTCACGAAGAGTCGGACATGACTAAACGACTAAACAACAACAACAACAACAAGGCTTTCATTGCCGTCAAGTTTAGATTGAGCTGGGCTTGCAAACTGCAGAACATTTAAATAGGTTGGGTTTGGCTTGTAAGGCATAGCATTTGGTGCCCCGAGACGGCAAAATCTTTTCTGACTAATAGTTTACTACTGGAGTGACACACAAAAGATGAACAAGTAAAGTCGGTTAGGACTGGTTGGGCACAAGATGTGGGACATAACATAATGATGGAGGATTGGGAGAGACTTTGGAAGAAAGGGGTTAAGTTTACCGCATGTACAATGTTAAAGGAAAATATTATGAAAATGATGTATAGATGGTACTTAACCCCTGTTAAATTGGCAAAGATGTACCATAATTGTGACAATGTATGTTGGAAATGTAAAGAAAAAGAAGGTACCTTCTATCATATGTGGTGGACTTGTTCCAAGGTAAAGGACTTCTGGGAAAAAAATTATAATGAATTAAAAAAAAATGATGAAATGTACATTTATTAAGAAATCAGAGGCCTTTCTCCTTGGGATAGTAGGTACTGAATTGCCCCAAAAAGATGTGAAAGTATTTTTGTATGTGACAACAGCTGCTAGGGTTTTATTAGCCAGAAAATGGAAAACACAAGAATTACCAACGGTAGAAGAATGGCAGATGAAGATGATGGAATTTATGGAGCTGGCTGATCTCACCGGGAGAATCCGTGACCAGAAAGAAGAGGACTACCAAGAAGATTGGAAGAAATTTAAAGACTATTTGAACAAATATTCTAACATTAAAGATATGTAACCACTTGAAAGAACCAATCAGGCCTAGAATTAAATTAGACTTAAATATATAAATAAGAAAATGTATTATAAGAAAGGTAAAGAAATTGGAATACGACTGTAATAATGTTTTATGACATAATGATATTGGAAACTGCTACATTCAAATTAAGAGGAAATTCTGATGGGGGAGATTAGAGGAAGTCAACCAAAATGTTTATGAAAATGCATTTTAACTAATTAATTGAGATTCTTTTTTCTGTTTAGGTATCTTAAGTTTGCTATTTTTTCTTCTTCTTTTTCACCTTTCTGTTGTGTTGTTGTATGTAATGTGTATGGGTTGCTCGTGCGTAAGTTGCCGCCTCTCCAGGCTTTGTTGCCTTACTAAACCTTTCAGTCTGGGCAGCCCTTCACTTTGTGGCTGCCTCAGTCGCTAGCAGAATCCGTCAGTGGGCGTTTCTTAAATCTTTTCCAACATAAAAGTTGTTTGACACCCAGTCTCCTCCTACTCTCTCTGCGCGGAAGTCTTCTGCGCAGGGTGGGCGTGGGTAACGGAGGACCCGTGGTCTCCCCGCTGGTGTCTGGTGAAGAGTCCTGGAGCCCCCTCGCCGATTCCCCCATCAGCCCCTCTATATCCCTGGTGTTGCGCTGATTGGCTTCCCCATCTGCGGAGCTGCTTCTCTCCCTGCTGGGCCCTTCTCCAGCATCATTTGAGAGCCTTCCCTCCGCCTCTAGCTCCGATGTCAGTTCCCTGACATTGTATATTTTCTTTTTTGTTATGCCTATTGATGAAATTTAATAAATATTATTGTAAAAAAAAAGTCATCTTTTCTGACTAATACTGAGAAGTGTTCCTCACCTTGGACCTGCACCTGGAACTGCTGCTTATCACTCTTGGTCTCACACGTGTACACACCAGTATCTTTGACATCGGCCACCTTCACAGTCAGGGTCCTAGAGGCGCCATCTTTTTTTATCTCATACTTCTTGCTGGCTTTGATCTCAATTCCGTCTTTGAGCCATTTGACTTCGGCATCTTCAGGCACCACTGAAGTTGACAGGTTGATGCTCTTTTCCTCCTGAACCACAATCGGCTTCTCTTGGGGAACTTTCCTTTCGAATTTTGCCTCAGGCTCTGCAATCAGTAAATGCCATACATAAGAACTTCCAGGTTCTACAAAACTCTAGAGCATGGGTAGGCAAACTAAGGCCCGGGGGCCGGATTCAGCCTAATCGCCTTCTAAATCCAGCCCGCAGATGGTCTGGGAATCAGCGTGTTTTTACATGAGTAGAATGTGTCCTTTTATTTAAAATGCATCTCTGGGTTATTTGTGAGGCATAGGGATTCATTCTCTCCCCCTCCAAATATTGTCCAGCCCCCCACAAGGTCTGAGGGACAGTGGACCGGCCCCCTGCTGAAAAAGTTTGCTGACCCGTGCTCTAGAACATGGGTAGGCAAACCAAGGCCCGGGGGCCGGATCCTGCCCAATCGCCTTCTAAATCTGACCCGCAGATGGTCCGGGAATCAGTGTGTTTTTACATGAGTAGAATGTGTCCTTTTATTTAAAATGCATCTCTGGGTTATTTGTGGGGCATAGGAATTCGTTCATTTTCCCCCCTTCAAAATATAGTCCGGCCCCCCACAAGGTCTGAGGGACAGTGGACCGGCCCCCTGCTGAAAAAGTTTGCTGACCCCTGCTCTAGAGAACCTCAAATGAAATTTAAATTAGGTAGGTTCACCTTTAGAGATGAACTGAGTCAAATTTCTCCCCCATTCCAACAAACGTATCACTTTAGGATTGCTTTCTGTTGCTGTTTTTTTCCTCCTGCAGAGGGAAAGGGAGCTTACCTACTGCTTCAACCTTGAAAATCAGTTTCTGGCCAGACGCTTCACATGTGTAGTTCCCAGCATCATTCTTCTCCATCTGCTCCAATACCAGCTTCCGGGAGGTGCCATCAGAGACCACCTTGATTTTTTTGCTAGTACTGAGGGGCTTCCCATCTTTGTACCACTTCACCTGGGTATCGGACGTGGCCACCTCACAGACCAAAGCAGCACTCTCCTTCAGGACAGCCTTGATCTCCTTCGGCACCTTCTCCTTTTTGACAAATATATCTGCAACCTCTGGAACATAGAGGAAAAGTAACTGAGCTTCTGTCGGCGAGGAATGAGCATCAACAGGGGCTGCCAGATTGGGGTGGGATTCAATCACATACCAACAAATTCAGGGACTACAATTAAAGATTGAACTTTTTGTGCTAAGAGAAATGACCACATTTCTCGCCGGGACCACATAACACTGGTCCTGAGAGATCTGCATTGGCTCCCAGTACGTTTCCGAGCACAATTCAAAGTGTTGGTGCTGACCTTTAAAGCCCTAAACGGTCTCGGTCCTGTATACCTGAAGGAGCATCTCCACCCCCATCGTTCTGCCCGGACACTGAGATCCAGCTCCGAGGCCCTTCTGGCGGTTGCCTCATTGCGAGAAGTGAGGTTACAGGGAACCAGACAGAGGGCCTTCTTGGTAGTGGCGCCCGCCCTGTGGAACGCCCTCCCTTCAGATGTGAAGGAAATAAGCAGCTACCCTATCTTTAAAAGACATCTGAAGGCAGCCCTGTTTAGGGAAGTTTTTAATATTTAATGCTGTATTGTTTTTAACACTCGATTGGGAGCCGCCCAGAGTGGCTGGGGAAACTCAGCCAGATGGGCGGGGTATAAATAATAAATGATGATGATGATGATGATGATGATGAAATGAGCTGGAAAGTGTGGGATTAACACTTGCTTTGATGCAACGACATCTAACCTCCACACAGACAAATCAGAATGAATACTCATGAAAAATCCAGTATCAACTAATCTCCCTGAAAACATACCAGGATGAATGCTCAATAAACATGTTGTCTAGAGGTGCCCAACATTACCATTTCAAACAACTCTGTGAGCTCTGAGAGGCCATTGCAAATGGCTGTTTTCAGTTAAACAGGTAATATAGGTTGTGCAGGCCTGTGACAGAAATTATAGCGTTGCCTTCCCACAAAGAATTCTGGGAATTGTAGTTTGAGATGGCATTAAAAGTTTATTTGCCAGACCCTTCATGAAACCTCCAATACTGTTACTTCTGGCTTATTTTTGGTCCCTCTTTTGTTGCGGTAGAGTGCAAGAGTGCCCCTAAAGAAGGCATCAATGCCATAACATTGAGGAACCATCACAAACAAACTGGTAAGTTAACAATTATTACTATGACTGTCATTTGTTTTAACTATTTTTAATATCAATTTTTAAATTGTTGTAACCCGCCCTGAGATCTAATAGTGAAGAGCAGCTAATAAACTGAAATAATAATACCGAATGATATAGTATGTGGATAGTTCAGTAGTTATCTACCACTAATGTTCTATTAGTGCATTAATGACATGTTGTAGAATACACCACCAGCCTTTAGGGGTCCTGGTCTTGGGAAGTCTATCTCTCATTCTCACCTGGAACATTAAGTTTGAAGGCTAGTTTCTGGTTTCCGGCCTCACAGGTGTATTCGCCAGCATCCTCTTTTTCCACCTGTTGCACAATCAGCCTCCGGGTCTTGCCTTCCGCTTCTACCTTGAATTTCTTGCTGGAGGTGATCTGCTTCCCATCCTTGAACCACTTCACTTCTGTCTTGGCCTGGGCCACCTCACAGGTGATGGAGGCGTTCTCTGAAACAGCAGCCTTGATCTCCTTCTGGACCTTCTCCTTGTTGACAAATGCATCCTCAACTTCTGCAACAGTGGCAAGGTGGAAGAAAATAAGCAAAGATCAGTAACTCTAAGCTCCGTTTTATAGCTTAGGAATTCTTTCCTATACAGTGGTACCTCGGGGTTACATACGCTTCAGGTTACAGACTCCGCTAACCCAGAAATAGTGCTTCAGGTTAAGAACTTTGCTTCAGGATGAGAACAGAAATCGTGTTCCAGTGGCGCAGTGGCAGCAGGAGGCCCCATTAGCTAAAGTGGTGCTTCAGGTTAAGAACAGTTTCAGGTTAAGAACGGACCTCCGGAACAAATTAAGTACTTAACCCGAGGTACCACTGTATAGGAATTCTTTCGTTTTGTATGGGAACTCAGTAAAACACTAACAGCAGGGATATCACACAGAAGACTCATCTGCCGTTTCAGCCACTCTGTGCCTGCAGCAATATCCACACCCTCCCAAAATAATTTGTAAGTCACCTTTGGACAAGTAAGTGGTGCCCAAGCAAGACAGAGAGGATGAGTACCAAGAATTACCACTTCATGCCCAACATGAGCTTCTCTCCTATTCCATCTCAGTTAGCAGAATTTGGAGTGCAAGGTGTGCATTTTTTCAACATAGGCAGCCAAGGTGAGAGGAGAAAGTCATGGGTGGGGGGTGGTGGCCTTTGGTCAGTGGAAAAGGCAGCCCCAAATGTAAAGCAGTAAGGTATAAAAGGAGAGAAGGCAAACCTTTTGCAGCTGTCGCAATGACTTTGAAGGTGAGCTTTTGGCCAGCGGCCTCACAGGTGTATTCGCCAGCATCCTCTTTTTCCACCTGTTGCACAATCAGCCGCCGGGTCTTCCCTTCAGCTTCTACCTTGTATTTCTTGCTGGAGGTGATCTGCTTCCCATCCTTGAACCACTTTACTTCTGTCTTGGTCTGGGCCACCTCGCAGGTGATGGAGGCGTTCTCTGAAACAGCAGCCTTGATCTCCTTCTGGACCTTCTCCTTGTTGACAAACACATCCTCAACTTCTGCAACTGTGGCGAGGGGAGGGAGAAAAGAGAACAAGGACTGTAACTCTAGACTCCCAATTTACAGCACATCAAGGTTTCCCCATTGTTATGTACTGAGTTGAGTGGATCCAAAATGCAGCAGTCTGATTGGTCCTAGAATAGGATTCAGAATGCAGCAGTCCGATTGGTCTTAGAACAATAGGATTCAGAATACAGCAGTCTGATTGGTCCACAAAATGGTTGCCATGGAAAGTTGGCTATGCCCTAGCTGGTCCTGATGGTGGAGATCACACAATATAGATACACACAAACACAGCTCTAAGAAGGAGCATTTCCAAGTATGAGGGGAAATGTATAATGTAGCCACACACATTCACTCTCACTGTGTCATATACACACTCATATACTTCACATAGACACAGCCGCAATCTATTTCTGCCTCTCTGCCCAAGTGCATCTCATCCTCTCTCACAGAGATCATACATAAAAGTACTGCTTTTTTTCTGTTAAAAATGTATATGGGTATTTTCATTTTGACTCAAGAAAATCACAATTTTATATTTCAAATTGGGAAAAATAAGTACAGTAAATGGACAAAAGTACAGTCATACCTCGGGTTACAGACACTTCAGGTTGCGTTTTTTCGGGTTGTGGAACACCGAAACCCAGAAGTACTGGAACAGGTTACTTCTGGGTTTCGGCGGTCACACATGCGCAGAAACACTAAATCGCTCTTTGTGCATGCGCAGAAGTGCCAAATCGCAACCGGCGCGTGCACAGACGCGGGTTGCGAACACTGCAGGTTGCGAACGTGCATCCAGCATGGATCACATTCGCAACCCGAGCATCCACTGTACAAAGATTCACAAAATGTTTAGGGGTATGCATTGTCGGATTCTTAAGCCTCAGTCTTTATTTCTGTCATTGCAGCAGTACAGAGAAACGTGTCTGCACTCTCCAGTCTCCAACAGTAGAGAGAGAAACTCCACCCCTGTACTTCCAGTACAGGTCAGATGACACTCTGAGCTAACATCCGGTGCTCAGTACAGTGAATAGACTGTCCCTTTGTTCCCATGGTACAGTCCCAAACATCAACATCCTGTTTTGCTTTCCAGACACCTGCAGCTCGCTCTTGCATTGCTGCTTTTTCCTGACAGGCATACCCCCAGGAAAAAAGCACTGCATATAAGCAAACCATACACAAACCCTGCTCTCCCTTTGCGTCTTGGTTGTTTTCTCTTACTCCCACACATCACATACAAACAGAGCACACACACCTCTCTCTCTCTTTCTTACACATACACGCATATCTCTCCTCTTCTCTCTGCTGAAGTACATGTCTCCCATTTGCCCCAATTGGACCATCTTCCACTGGAAAAGAGACATGATATCGCCAGAGGGGGGAATCCACCTTTGGAGGGTAGATAGTGGCATTTGAGAAAGGGGCTTAGATAATACAGAGCTAAGAGTTTAAGAGGGAGGATCAAGTTTGGAGCTGGCCATTGGAACAGAGGCTGATTAAGGGCAGAGAAGAGAGTTTGGATTTGATACCCCGCTTTATCACTACCCAAAGGAGTCTCAAAGCGGCTAACAATCTCCTTTCCCTTCCTCCCCCACAACAAACACTCTGTGAGGTGAGTGGGGCTGAGAGACTTCGGAGAAGTGTGACTGGCTCAAGGTCACCCAGCAGCTGCGTGTGGAGGAGCGGGGAATCGAACCCGGTTCACCAGATTATGAGTCCACCGCTCTTGACCACTACACCACACTGGCTCTGCCACACTGCGTGCCAAGCTTAGGGCATGAGGATCTCAGTACAGACAGCAACCCAAGGAAGATTGGAGTTCAACAGTTTGCTGAATGCTAATATGCCTGAAGAGACGCAGGTGAAGGGTGAGAAGGGAAAGAGGAGGCAGAACCTTCTGAACCCATGCGGCAGGAACAAGTCTCGCTGTACCTGATGCAATGATTTTGAAGAGAGAGAGAGAGAGAGAGAGAGAGAGAGAGAGAGATTCCTTGATCACCCACCCACATTAAGAAAAGCCTTTCCCAGAGTGAAGGAAATGTCTAACATTTCCAAAACAAACAAACAAAAAATAAATAAATAACACACAAGGTGTGCTAGATTGGCAAACCCTGATATACACGATAATGCAGAAGGTTCCAACATCAATCTCCAACAGATTAGCACACAAAATTCAGGTTACTTCACAAAACAAACACAGCAGTAGGGAGGCCATCCACATAAACAGCAAAGCCCTTTTTGAATCATAGGTATGAATTCTTCTTAAAATTAGTTCACAGTACACATCATTTAAAGTGATGCCCAACAAAGCAGCTGGGCTGACACTCCACTGACTGCTATATTATGCCTCAACACCATCCACTCTCCAGTTCCATTTGAACTTGCAGTATTATTGTAAAGGTGTGTGAGACTTGTGATTTTTCAGCATTGGTGACCAGAGAGAAAGGAAAATAATGGATGATAATTGCCTTTGGTCAGCAGGATAAAGGTAAAGGGACCCCTGACCATTAGGTCCAGTCATGGACAACTCTGGGGTTGCGGCACTCATCTCGCTTTATTGGCCGAGGGAGCCGGCGTACAGCTTCCGGGTCATGTGGCCAGCATGACTAAGCCGTTTCTGGCGAACCAGAGCAGCACACGGAGACACCGTTTACCTTCCCGCCGGAGCGATACCTATTTATCTACTTGCACTTTGATGTGCAAGTAGACCTCACCTGGAGTACTGTGTCCAGTTCTGGGCACCACAATTCAAGAAGGACACTGACAAACTGGAATGTGTCCAGAGGAGGGCAACCAAAATGGTCAAAGGCCTGGAAACGATGCCTTATGAGGAACAGCTAAGGGAGCTGGGCATGTTTAGCCTGGAGAAGAGGAGGTTAAGGGGTGATATGATAGCCATGTTCAAATATATAAAAGGATGTCACATAGAGGTGGGAGAAAGGTTGTTTTCTGCTGCTCCAGAGAAGCGGACACGGAGCAATGGATCCAAACTACAAGAAAGAAGATTCCACCTAAACATTAGGAAGAACTTCCTGACAGTAAGAGCTGTTCGACAGTGGAATTTGCTGCCAAGGAGTGTGGTGGAGTCTCCTTCTTTGGAGGTCTTTAAGCAGAGGCTTGACAACCATATGTCAGGAGTGCTCTGATGGTGTTTCCTGCTTGGCAGGGGGTTGGACTCAATGGCCCTTGTGGTCTCTTCCAACTCTATGATTCTATGATTCTATGATTCTATGATTCTATGATTCTATGATTCTATGATTCTATGATTCTATGATTCTATGATGTGCTTTCAAACTGCTAGGCGGGCAGGAGCTGGGACAGAGCAACGGGAGCTCACCCCATCGTGGGGATTCGAACCTCCAACCTTCTGATCAGCAAGTCCTAGGCTCTGTGGTTTAACCCACAGCGCCATCTGCGTCCCAGTCAGCAGGATAGGCAGCCCGAAATATAAAGTAATAGGGCATAAAGAGAAGCGTGCAAACCTTTTGCATCCGTTGCAATGACTTTGAAGGTGAGTTTTTGGCCAGCGGCCTCACAGGTGTACTCGCCAGCATCCTTCTTATCCACCTGTTGCACAATCAGCCTCCGGGTCTTGCCTTCAGCTTCTACCTTGACCTTTTTGCTGGAGGTGATCTGCTTCCCATCTTTGAACCACTTCACTTCTGCGTTGGCCTGGGCCACCTCACAGGTGATGGAGGCGTTCTCCGAAACAGCAGCCTTGATCTCTTTCTGGACCTTCTCCTTGTTGACGAACACATCCTCAGCTTTTGCATCTGGGAGGGAGGGGAAGAGAGCAAGAAACATACAGTAACTCCACCTCCCCTTTCAAGGCTCTCCAAGGCTTGCCACTAACACCTGGCTCATAGATGAGTCAGAAAGAGAAAAACACATCACAAATGCTCCATGAAGCGGGGTCTTCCTAGATTGGCCTCCTACTAACAAACAGAACAAAATCAGCAGAGGAGCCAAATAATTCTAGTTTTTTCTCCATCCTCTTCCCTTCTGACTTCCTTAAGGGCAGCACTTAGAGTGAGAATGAAGTTGACAAGCAGTGTCACCTCTTAGACAGGTTGTGAGCAAGGAGGCAGGCTGGTTGGCTTGGTTGGTGGGCTACCATCCCATTTGCCCTAATTGGACCATCCTCCACTGGAAAAGAGGTATGATATTGCCAGAGGGGGGAATCCACCTTTGGAGGATAGATAGTGACGCTTGAGAAAGGGGCTTAGATAATACAGAGCTAAGAGTTTTAGAGGGAGGATCAGGTTTGGAGCTTGCCTTTGGGACAGTGGCGGTTATAGGGCAGAGCGTACAGTTCTGCCAGACTGGGTGCCAAGCTTAGGGCACGAGGATCTCACTACAGACAGCAACCCAAGGAAGATTGGAGTCCAACAGTTTGCTGAATGCTAATATGCCTGAGGAGACACAGGTGAAGGGTGAGAAGGGAAAGAGGAGGCTGAACCGTCTGATCCCTCGCGGCAGGAACAAGTCTTGCTGTACCTGCTGCAATGACTTTGAAGGTGAGTTTTTGGCCAGCGGCCTCACAGGTGTATTCGCCAGCATCCTTCTTCTCCACCTGCTGCACAATCAGCTTCCGGGTCTTGCCTTCAGCTTCAACCTTGAATTTCTTGCTGGAGGTGATCTGCTTCCCGTCTTTGAACCACTTCACTTCTGTCTTGGCCTGGTCCACCTCACAGGTGATGAAGGCGTTCTCCGAAACAACAGCCTTGATCTCTTTCTGGACCTTCTCCTTGTTGACAAACACATCCTCCGCTTTTGCATCTGGAGGTAGGGTAGAAAAAGAAGGCAAGCAAAGATTCAGAACTCTACTTCCCTTCTTAAGGCACTTTATTACTTCTGGTTAACATCTGGCTCATAGAAGAATGAGTACCATGGAACCATACAGCAAATGCGCCATATCCTGGCCCCATGCTGTATAGGGCTTTGTACACCAGAAGCAGCACCTTGAACTCAGTCCAGTAGCTAATTAGTAGACAAGGAAATTATTTCAGCAGCGGCAAAATATAATGTGAATATTCTGCCCCAGAGAGCAGTTGAACCACATAGAGCACGTTGCAGTAATCCAATGTGTAGGTTAAAGGTAAAGGGTAAAGGGACCCCTGACCATTAGGTCCAGTTGTGGCCGACTCTGGGGTTGCGGCGCTCATCTCGCTTTATTGGCCAAGGGAGCCAGCGTTTGTCCGCAGAAAGCTTCCGGGTCATGTGGCCAGCCTGACTAAGCCGCTTCTGGCGAACCAGAGCAGCGCATGGAAACGCTGTTGACCTTCCCGCTGGAGTGGTACCTATTTATCTACTTGAACTTTGACATGCTTTCGAACTGCTAGGTTGGCAGGAGCAGGGACCGAGCAATGGGAGCTCACCCCATCGCAGGGATTCGAACCGCCAACCTTCTGATCGGCAAGCCCTAGGATCTGTGGTTTAACCCACAGCGCCACTCGCGTCCCAATGTGCATGAATTACAATTCTCAGGCTTCCTGATCCAGAAATAGCTGTATTTTTCCACCCGCCGACTGACATCAGGCAGATGCCTTTGCTGTACCATTTGCAGTGCATGCTTAAAACATTTTATTATAGGCAAGACTATCTGGACATGTAGACGCTGATGCATTTTAATCTCTTTTAAGGTTCATTTTAGTTATTTTTCAATGCTTTTAATCATTTTAAACTTTTTATTTATATTTTTAAGATTTCTTGTAAACTGCTAAGACATTTTACTACTATGTAGCAGTATATAAATATTCTTAGTTAAGTAAACAAATAAATGCCAATTGATCGATTTGAGTCACTTCAGATGCATGCAGGGTAAGTAACAAAACTTTCCTTTAACACTATTTTAAATCATCAGTTAAGCTGAGAGCTAATGTATACACGGGACGCAGGTGGCACTGTGGGTTAAACCACAGAGCCTAGGACTTGCTGATCAGAAGGTCGGCGGTTCGAATCCCCACAACAGGGTGAGCTCCCATTGCTCGGTCCCTGCTCCTGCCAACCTGGCAGTTCGAAAGCACGTCAAAGTGCAAGTAGATAAATAGGTACCGCTCCGGCGGGAAGGTAAACGGTGTTTCCGTGTGCTGCTCTGGTTCGCCAGAAGTGGCTTAGTCATGCTGGCCACATGACCCGGAAGCTGTCTGCAGACAAACACCGGCTCCCTTGGCCCATAGAGCGAGATGAGCGCCGCAACCCCAAAGTTGGTCACGACTGGACCTAATGGTCAGGGGTACCTTTACCTTTACCTTAATGTATACACAGCAGGCATAAAATACGGATCCTCTGTTGCCACTTTCAGCCCCAAATATGGTAGGGTATAATATATATTATATATATATATATATATATATATATATATATATATATATATATATATATATATGCAGGTTTTGGTGTCTTCGGGTGTCTTCCCGTGTAAGAGTTGGGGTGTCTAGGCGACGTTTCGACGAGGTCTCACTCGTCATCTTCAGGCTGGTGCTTTCGGCTTCTTGTTACTAGAACAGAGCAGGATCTCAGTGTTTGAGTTCCTATAAATACTGTTGAGGGGGTGTGGTATATAGCCTCCAACGTTCTGGGCAGAGAGGAAGTTCCCAGGTTAGTGTGCCTTTTCTTCTTTTGTTCATTAATAAGAAAAGGCACACTAACCTGGGAACTTCCTCTCTGCCCAGAACGTTGGAGGCTATATACCACACCCCCTCAACAGTATTTATAGGAACTCAAACACTGAGATCCTGCTCTGTTCTAGTAACAAGAAGCCGAAAGCACCAGCCTGAAGATGACGAGTGAGACCTCGTCGAAACGTCGCCTAGACACCCCAACTCTTACACGGGAAGACACCCGAAGACACCAAAACCTGCATTCCTGTACCCGTGAAAATCTACGAAAGCATATATATATATATATATATATATATATATATATATATATATATTATTCAGGATTTTCTTGTTTTACAGAAGTGTAGTGCCTCGTTGTTGTTTTTTCATGTAACATTTTTACAAATCCGTTTCATTTGTTGAGCCATTAGGGGGAGGGGGGAAAAAGAAGGGGTGGAGGGAGGGAAGATGCATGGGGTGGGGTCGGGTGGCGGTGTTTCTATTATGTTTAATGTATGTAGAGTTTGGTGTCAGCCTTGCTTGTGTTGTTCACTTGTGTTCCTTTGGTGGTGAGAGAGGTTGGGGTTGGCCTAGGGTGTGATTGTTTGCTTGTGATTGGCTGTGGTGATCTTTGTTTTCGTGTGCGGGTGAGGTGGGTGGGTGTTTTGGATCAGGTTAGCCATATTGATTTGTATGCTGTTGGTGGATTATTGTCACTGTCCTGTTGGGCTGTGCATGTGATAAAGGGGAGCCATACTGGGGTGAAGGCGTCTTCTTCTGTTTGTCCCCGTGAATATATTATATTGAAATACCTGCTGCAGTGACTTTGAAGGCTAGTTTCTGGTTTCCGGCCTCACAGGTGTATTCGCCAGCATCCTTCTTCTCCACCTGCTGCACAATCAGCCTCCGGGTCCTGCCTTCAGCTTCTACCTTGAATTTCTTGCTGGAGGTGATCTGCTTCCCATCCTTGAACCACTTCACTTCTGTCTTGGCCTGTGCCACCTCGCAGGTGATGGAGGCGTTCTCCGAAACAGCAGCCTTGATCTCCTTCTGGACCTTCTCCTTGTTGACAAACACGTCCTCAATTTCTGCAGCTGAAGGAGAGAAAAGAGGACAAGCAAAGATAGGTAACTTCAAACTCCTTTTTTATGGCACTTTAAGGTCTTCCAGTAACATCTGTTCAGGGTAATAGATGCACATATCATTTAATCCATGAGGATGGATCGTCCAGCGTCAAACTCTTGAAGCTTAATCCACAACATTCATATTACAACACAGGCTGCTGCAGCAAGCAGTAGGGCAGCCAGCTTTCTGTGTTCATAGAGAACAAATCCCCATTTTTATTACATCTATATACCGCCCTTCATCATAAGATCTCAGGCTGCTTCTTGAGGCCTGGGTTGCTACCAGAAGGAATAATAGATCTTGTATGGCGGCTGCTTTGAAGGCTCTAAATAGTGGGGCTATCAAATCTAAAGCATTTGGGATTTTTCAAGCCCTCGGTCTAGCACATGCAAATTATTTATTATTATTATTATTATTATTATTATTATTATTATTATTATTATTATTACAGCCATACCGTGGGTTACAGATGCTTTGGCTTGTGTGATTTCGGGTCGCGCACCGCACCGAACCCGGAAGTACCGGAACGGGTTACTCTCGGGTCTCGGCGCTTGCGCATGTGCAGAAGTGCTAAATCACGCTTTGCGCATGCGCATAAGTGTCAAATTGCAACCCGCACGTGCGCAGACGTGGCGCTGCAGGTTGCGGATGCAGTGGATTGCGAACGTGCTTCCCGCACAGATCACATTCGCAACCCAAGAGTCCACTGTATTATTATTATTATTATTATTATTATTATTATTATTATTATTATTATTATTATTATACCACCTTCAGAGCAAATAAGTGATGCCCAAATAAGTGATGGGGTGAAACTGCCAATTCCTTAATACCAGCTGTTCCATGTATGTTTGCTCTTGGAACCGAAAGCAGGTCAGTGGTGTCCCACTCCAATTGGGACAGCAGCAGCAGGGGCCAATTCTCTCTCTCTCTCTCTCTCTCTCTCTCTCTCTCTCTCTCTCTCTCTCTCCCTCCCTCCCTCCCTCCCTCCCTCTCCCTCTCCCTCTCCCTCTCTCACACACACACACCAATGCTCACTTTTTTAAAAAAATAAAGTGCAGATGTGAAAACTCTGGGACAGATGTTGTGGCTATTTGCCCTTTAGTGGCACAAGTATCTAGGACTTTGGGACATGCAATCTTTGAGCACTGGCCGCTGGGGAGAAAGGAATTGTGTGGATGGGGTTTGATAGCCTTTGGTTATAGGAAAAGGCAGTCCCAACCGTAAATCAGCAGGGTATACAGGAAAACATGTGAACCTTTTGCAGTTGTCACAGTGATACTGAATGTCAGTTTCTGGTTTCCGGCCTCACAGGTGTATTCGCCAGCATCCTCCTTCTCCACCTGCTGCACAATCAGCCTCCGGGTCTTGCCTTCAGCTTCTACCTTGAATTTCTTGCTGGAGGTAATCCGCTTCCCATCCTTGAACCACCTCACTTCTGTCTTGGCCTGGGCCACCTCACAGGTGATGGAGGCGTCCTCTGAAGCAGCAGCCTTGATCTCCTTCTGGACCTTCTCTTTGTTGATAAACACATCCTCAACTTCTGCAACTGAGGGTGAGGAAAGCACAAGCAAAGATCAGTAACTCTAAGCTTACGTTTTATGGCACTTGAAGGTTCCCCATTAACATTAGAAACCCATCGCTCACAGAACAATCCATCTGTGTTAAAGAGGAAATCAGCCTGTTCCGGTCGCCTGCCTAAAGTGCAAGGAATACTCACATTTTGTACAGGAGTGAAGCAAAACACTAACAGCGAAACTGTGAAATGTAAGGTCCATCTCCTTTTTCAGCTCATTTGTTGATTAAAAGATGGCCTGCAGTAGTATTCACACCTTGCAAAAATTATGCATGATACATCTTTGGAACAAATAAGTCATACCCAGGTAAGGCAGAGGGGCTGAATACCAAGAATTACTCTCCTATTCCTTAACACTGAGGGGTAGCTCAGGTGGTAGAACATGAGACTGTTAATCTCAGGGCCATAGGTTCAAAACCCACATTGGGTGAAAGATTCTTGCATTGCTGGAGGTTGAACTAAATCATTATTGTGGTCCCTTCCAACTCTGATTCTATGATTTCATTAAATAGAACATGGAGTGTAGGGTGTGATTTTTTTCAATCAGCAACAGCAAAGGGGAAAGGAAAAAGTTATGAATGGGAATGTAATATAGTGGGGTATAAAGGGGAACTTGCAAACCTTTTGCAGCTGTCGCAATGACTTTGAAGGTGAGCTTTTGGCCAGCAGCCTCACAAGTGTATTCACCAGCGTCCTCTTTTTCCACCTGCTGCACAATCAGCCGCCGGGTCTTGCCTTCAGCTTCTACCTTGAATTTCTTGCTGGAGGTGATCTGCTTCCCATCCTTGAACCACTTCACTTCTGTCTTGGCCTGGGCCACCTCACAGGTGATGGAGGCGTTCTCTGAAACAGCAACCTTAATCTCCTTCTGGACCCTTTCCTTGTTGACAAATGCATCCTCAACTTCTGCAACTGTGGCAAGGTGGAGGGTGGAAGAATATAGGATAAGCAAATATCAATAACTCTAAGCTCCATTTTATATGGGAACTAAGTAAAACACTAACAGCAGGGATATCACACAGAAGACCCATCTTCCGTTTCAGCCACTCTGTGCCTGCAGCAATATCCACACCCTCCCAAAATAATTTGTAAGTCACCTTTGGACAAGTAAGTGGTGCCCAAGCAAGACAGAGAGGATGAGTACCAAGAACTACCACTTAATGCCCAACATGAGATTCTCTCCTATTCCATTTCATTTAGCAGAATTTGGAGTGCAGGATATGCACTTTTTTTTCAACATAGGCAGCCAAGGTGAAAGGAGAAAGTCATGGGTGGGGGGGTGGCCTTTGGTCACTGGAAAAGGCAGCCCCAAATGTAAAGCAGTAAGGTATAAAAGGAGAGAAGGCAAACCTTTTGCAGCTGTCGCAATGACTTTGAAGGTGAGCTTTTGACCAGCAGCCTCACAAGTGTATTCACCAGCATCCTCTTTTTCCACCTGTTGCACAATCAGCCGCCGGGTCTTGCCTTCAGCTTCTACCTTGAATTTCTTGCTGGAGGTGATCTGCTTCCCATTCTTGAACCACTTCACTTCTGTCTTGGTCTGGGCCACCTCGCAGGTGATGGAGGCGTTCTCTGATACAGCAGCCTTGATCTCCTTCTGAACCTTCTCCTTGTTGACAAATGCGTCCTCAACGTCCGCAACTGTGGCGAGGGGAGGGAGAAAAGAGGACAAGGACTGTAACTCTAAACTCCCAATTTACAGCACATCAAGGTTTCCCCATTAACCTATAATCACTTTTAATATACCCCATAAAAGGCAAGTTCTCCTCCAACACTAGTCTCCTGTGGATTAACACACAAAATTCAGGTTGCAGCACAACACAGCAGTTGGATCTATAAACTCTGTTTGTAGGCAACAGTCCCCTTTTCAAATCATGGATACAGAGTCTGCTTAAGGACTTGTTCACTATATATATAAAAAAGTTCCCTACCAGGACAGACCTTGCTCGTGTGCTCAAGACATCGATTCTATAAAACATATTTTGCTGCACTGTGCAAAATATGAGCAAGCCAGGGCTGAACTGATATTACCCTTGCTGGTACCTTCCCCGGGAAAATCATAGGCTCACTATGTCAGGTTCCTATTGGAAGACCGGACAAATGCTAGAACATTAGCAGTGGCAAAGTTCTTATTGGTGGTTGCAAGAACCAATGATCCCTATCTTTAAGTCTGAACAAAATGCTTGTTTAACCTGGAGGTAGGCTGTATGAACTGTGCATTGCTTTGTAATGATTTGTTGGGTCTCTGGATTGATTGATTGATTGATTGATTGATTGATTGATTTAAAAAAACTTCTAAAATGATGCCCAATAGGGCAGTCAGTTGGGCTGACATTCCAGTGGCTGCTACATTATACCTCAACATTACCAGCTCTCCATTTCCATTCAAATTAGCAGCAGACCATCAAGGAATGTGGGATGTGCAATTTTTCATGGTTGGTAGCCCAGGAGATAAGAGTGTGTGTTGGGGGGTGTGGACTTTGGTGAGCAGAAAAGGTAGTCCCAAATATAGTTAGTACCATATAAAGGAAAACATGCAAACCTTTTGCAGCTTCTGCAACGACTTTGAAGGCGAGTTTTTGGCCAGCAGCCTCACAGGTGTAATCACCGACATCCTCTTTTTCTACCTGCTGCACGATCAGCCGCCGGGTCTTTCCTCCAGCTTCTATCTTGAATTTCTTGCTGGAGATTATCTGCTTTCCATTCTTGAGCCACCTCACTTCTGTGTTTTCCTGGGCCACCTCGCAGAGAAGAGATGCATTCTCTAAAAAGGTAACCTTGATCTCTTTCTGTACCTTCTCCTTGTTGGCAAATACAGGAACAGGCTCTGCAGTGGGGAAAATAAAACACATGCCAAATTTCATGATTTCTTTTTTCCCTTTTTTCTTTTTTTGAAGAACGTGTAATGTTTCTCGTATTTTTTCCATGTAACATTTTTACATATCAGTTTCATTTGTTGAGACATTGGGGGGGAGGGAATAGAGGGGGGTAAAGATGGGTGGGGGTGGGGGTGGGGGTGGGGGGTTGGGTGGCGATGTTTCTATTTTGCTTAATGTATGTAGGGTTTGTGTCAGTGTTGCTCGTGCAGGTTCTCTGCTGTTCACTTATGTTCCTTTGGTGGTGAGAGAGGTTGGGGTTGGCCTATGGTGTGGTTGTTCATTTGTGATTGGCTGTGGTGATCTTTGTTTTCATGTGTGAGTGGGGTGGGTGGGTGTTTTGGATCAGGTTAGCCATATTGAACCCACCATGCTGTTGGTGGGTTATTGTCATTGTCTTGTTGGGCTGTGCATGTGATAAAGGGGAGCCATACCGGGGTGAAGGCGTCTTCTTCTGTTTGTCCCCGTGTCAGTTTCAGCTTATTGGTTAATTTTTCTAGTAGGGCTGTTTCCCATACTATTTGGTATCATTGGTCCATGCTTATTAATTACTGATTTCTAACACACACACACACACACACACACACACACACAACTTAAGAACTTAAAACTCAATATAACCTACACAGAATAAAGTACAAAAAATAAACAGTAAACCAACTTCAGCTGCACAAACACATGGCTGGGAAACACATTACAGAAAAAGGCAACCAGCTAAAAGATAATACTGTAGGGGTGCTTGCCTAAAATCCAAAGAGAGGGAATTTCAAGAATTGGTGCAGCAGTGCTAGACGCCCTGCTCTTGGTGGTCATGGAGCAGACCTCAGGAATGTACGGCAAATAGTCCCTCTGCCAAAGATGGCAGTGACAAGGAAGCAAATTACAGAGCAAGGTGTTTTGCTTTGGCCCTGTCCACCACTGACATGCAGCCCCTGGAAAGGTTGCCTTATATCCTGTTTCCTGCTATGGCCAGCCAGGTGCGTGTGCATTGTGTTAAGTTGTGGGTGAACATATCAGACGACACAGCAATTCTTCAGACAGCTCTTGTTTATTCACAGGCCAGAACAGAACTGAATTGAAGGGTTCAGCCAGCCTGCTTATATAGGGCTCCACTACAACGCAACTGAAACAACTTTCTGTAACTATCCAATCACTGAACGTCACTTTCAATCCCTTATTTGCATATGTGGACCTGAGTGAAAACTATCTACAATATCCCCCTGCTGGCCCAGGGTGAGAACCTCAGTACATAACACATTGTATTCCAGAGGGAGGGGGTGGAATATCTCTTGCAACAAGTTTCCTTGCTATCAGTTCTATATTTACAAAGTAGACCGTAATGTGTAGGTGAAATATGGCCTAGCTGCTTCGGTGCAACTGAAATAAAAAAAAATTAAGGTCATTCATATATATATATATATATATATATATATATATATATATATATATGCAGGTTTTGATGTCTTCGGGTGTCTTCCCGTGTAAGAGTTGGGGTGTCTAGGCGACGTTTCGACGAGGTCTCACTCGTCATCTTTAGGCTGGTGCTTTCGGCTTCTTGTTACTGGAACAGAGCAGGATCTCAGTGTTTGAGTTCCTATAAATACTGTTGAGGGGGTGTGGTGTATAGCCTCCAACGTTCTGGGCAGAGAGGAAGTTCCCAGGTTAGTGTGCCTTTTCTTCTTTTGTTCATTAATTACTTGAGGGATATCTTGAGAGATTTCTTGAGTGATATTCTGAGTACCATTTAGGAGGGTCATTAGGTGTGAATTAGTTGCTAAAGCTTTCGTGTCTTGACCTCTTGAGCTTGTGAAGAGTTTTTCTGAGAAGATGGCTGTACTGCACTTAGTTGTGCTCTGGCTTGGCTTCGTGTATAGGGGCGAGCTGTGGTTTTGTGCCCTGTGCCAGCCAGATCTGTGTAGGGATTGCAGGGGGGTGCAGCATCCGGAGGTGCCACTATGGTTTGGCTACTGGATGGTGTCTGTAATTTATCTGTGGAGAGGGTCTGCCCAGCCACGTACATTGGACAAACAAACAGACGAATAAATGCACGTATCGCAGAACACAAGAATGCCGTCAAAAAAGAAGAAAAAACTTCCTCTCTTTACCAACACATGAAAGAAACAGGACACGAAATTAATTTTGCAGATTCCAAATTGCTCTTTAACATAGAACATCACCACAAGAGAATAATCATGGAAGCCATCGAGATAGAGAAACACCCTCACAACATGAACAAGCGTGACGACACGTCCCGCCTGCCAGACATCTGGAAATTAGCTCTCCCCACAAAAACCGACACCAGAACCAGAGGCACACAGAACGCCATCTCCAATCAACCACACCAGACCCAAACCCAGACCCTCTCCACAGATAAATTACAGACACCATCCAGTAGCCAAACCATAGTGGCACCTCCGGATGCTGCACCCCCCTGCAATCCCTACACAGATCTGGCTGGCACAGGGCACAAAACCACAGCTCGCCCCTATACACGAAGCCAAGCCAGAGCACAACTAAGTGCAGTACAGCCATCTTCTCAGAAAAACTCTTCACAAGCTCAAGAGGTCAAGACACGAAAGCTTTAGCAACTAATTCACACCTAATGACCCTCCTAAATGGTACTCAGAATATCACTCAAGAAATCTCTCAAGATATCCCTCAAGTAATTAATGAACAAAAGAAGAAAAGGCACACTAACCTGGGAACTTCCTCTCTGCCCAGAACGTTGGAGGCTATACACCACACCCCCTCAACAGTATTTATAGGAACTCAAACACTGAGATCCTGCTCTGTTCCAGTAACAAGAAGCCGAAAGCACCAGCCTGAAGATGACGAGTGAGACCTCGTCGAAACGTCGCCTAGACACCCCAACTCTTACACGGGAAGACACCCGAAGACACCAAAACCTGCATTCCTGTACCCGTGAAAATCTACGAAAGCATATATATATATATATATATATATATATATATATATATATATATATATATAATGTTCATAACTCCATATATAAACCACATGTCTGAAACCCCACAGAAAAAGTCCTGAAACCATTTTGTCCCTCCCAAATTGACCTCAAATATTTCTCTGCAAGCTCGAAGGAAAATGGAAAAGCCTCCCTGTTGTCTTTTTGTTCACAAATCCTGTCTTAAGGGTATGTCTATGTATGAACAGGGTGAGCCTGTGACCTGGCTCAGGAACTAAGTATTTATCATTACAAAAGACTGGCCAGGCTCCCCAGGTATTCCAGTCAAGTGATCATTAACAGGTAACCTGCCAGACAAGAGATAAACAACGCACTCAGATTTCTGTTGTAGACCGACCTTTCTGTGATGTAGGTATGATGTATCTGGGGGGTGGGCTTGAGCTACACCCCTTTCTGTGATGTATGTATGATGTTTCTAGTGGTGGTCTTGGACTCCAGGGCAGGCAATTTAAAATGTCAGTGGTACCTAAGTACTTAATTCGTTTCGGAGGTCTGTTCTTAACCTGAAACTGTTCTTGACCTGAAGCACCACTTTAGCTAATGGGGCCTCCCGCTGCCACCGTGCCGCCAGAGCACGATTTCTGTTCTCATCCTGAAGCAAAGTTCTTAACCCGAGTGTCAGGGAACTGACATCAGAGGAAAGGGAGGTGGAAGGGCTCACAGAGGCTGGGAGGGAGTCCGCAGCTAAAGCAGGGACCAGCAGGGGGAGAGAGGGTACTCTAGAGGGGGAGCTCATGAATGCTGAGAGAGACGCAGCAGCCCAAGCAGGAAATAGCAGGGAAGAGGGAGGGGTGAGGGACACGTCCAGCGAGAACAGCGGGGAGGTGTCAGAAGCTACCATAGGGAGACCCATGCTTCGCCGGAAGCTGCCACGTCGTGAGTCCAGGAGACGCGTTTCCGTTAAGGAGCTTCTTTGCTGGAAGCGCTTCCGCAGACAGCCACTGTCAGACTCTACGAGTGACTAGAGCAGACATGTTTGAGGAGCTCTGTCACACACAGAGGTTTGTGGAGCCGCACAAACTCTGAGGGAGCACGATTTTACGCACAAGCAGCTAATCATCCCATCACAGCAGTCTGACAGTCTTTGTACGCTGCCTGTGCAGGAGAAAGCATCATGAGCGACCCAGCCGGAACCGGAGGAGCAGGGGTTGGAGCTGGTCCAAGCTTGGAAGAAAGATACCGAGCGTTGGAAGTCCAACTTGCGCTGCAGACGGCGAGGCTTGAGGAGAGAAGGGCTCAGGATGCAGACAAGAAGGGGAGAACCACTCAGTTCCCCAGAAAGGTACCAGGATTGGTGCAGAAGTTTGGGGGGGACCCCAAGGATTACCATGCCTTTAGGACAGAGATGCAATATGCCCTTAATGTGCAGTTTGATGAGTTCCCTGATGAGGAATCGCGAGTTGCTTTCGTAATTGGGCACCTTGAGAAGGGGGCGCGAGACTGGGTTCGACCCCTAATGGCAACGCACAATGACGTCCTAAAGGACACTATGAAGTTCTTTCGTGCAATGGATATCATGTTTTCCAGCGATATTGAGGAAGGGGTGGTGCGCAGACAGCTAATGGCTTGCAAGCAGGGAAGCCGATCTGTCCGTGAGTACTGGACTGAGTTTACCATGCTGGTTCACAGATTGGGGTGGGATTTATCGGTGGCACCCATTCAGATGCTATTTGAAGAAGGTCTTTCTTCGGCTGTGAAAGACGAACTGTCCCGGAGCCCCAGGGCGGTGTCTATGGATCAGCTTACCAAATCTGCGCTGACCATAGGAGCGCGCCAGGAGGCAAGAGCCTTGGAGAGGCGGGAAGGGAGAGGGGAACGTTGGAAGGAGTTCCGCATTCCAGACATTCCTGAGCCAGCTTTCCCGCCGGCAGAGCCGATGGAAATCGGAACAGCGCGCGCGCGCGCATTTTCAAAGCCCAGTGAGGGGGCTAAGAAGGAGGGAAAGGGCGCCCGGAAATGCTATCTCTGCCAACAGCCACGCCACTTTGCCAGAGTCTGCCCCCAGAGGAAGGAATGGCAAGGGATGGTGGGAGCTGTTGAGGGAGGAGAGCAGGGAGAAACAGAGCAGGTAAAAGCCAACGCCTGGTTGCCACAGTCGGGGCACTGCAGCCAGGCCAAAGAGCAGTGAAAGTGCCCGTGCCAGAAGCTCCTCAACCTGCTCTAGTGATTGAAGTGTCGCTAGAGCTGCAAAATGGACATCCCCTAAAAATAAAGGCGCTGTTGGACTCAGGCAGCTCCTGCAATTTTATGAGCAAGGAGTTTGCTGCTGAACACCAGATACAGACTATCCCTTTAAGCAACCCCCTGCAGGTGACCACGATCGATGGCAGGGAGTTGTTGGGAGGAGGAGTCAGCTTGCAGACCTTCCCAATGATAATGAGGGTGGCAAGGCACACAGAACTGATAGCGTTTAATGTGGCCACCTTGGGAGGCGCTCCCATTATTTTGGGAATGAGCTGGCTAGCGCTACATGATCCGCTGGTGGGCTGGCATCAAAGAGTGGTTTCCTTTGGTTCAGCACATTGCTTAGAACACTGCAAAGGGGAAAAGGGTTCAGCAGGGGCCCAAGCCACCCTAGCAGGGACTGAAGTAATGGAGAAGGTGAAGGTACCACCACAGTATGCAGATCTCAGCGACGTGTTCAGCGAGAAGGAAGCTGACCAACTACCCCCGCATAGGCCCTTTGATTGCCAGATCAATTTACTCCCTGGAGCACAGCTTCCTGTAGGCAAGTTGTATGCCATGTCAGACAGAGAAATGCAGGAGTTGCGAGAGTTCATTGACAAGAACCTGAAGAGAGGCTTCATCAGAGAGTCCAAAGCAGCGGGGGGTAGCCCAGTGTTTTTTGTGGATAAAAAGCACACGGACAAGCCGAGACTTGTATGTGATTTCAGGCGGTTAAATGCAGTGACAGAACCAGTGGCTTTCCCTATGCCCAGGATTGATGATATTTTGACCAGGGTGCGGAAGGGAAAGATTTTTACAAAGCTGGATCTAAGGGGGGCGTACAACCTGATATGTATAAGGAAAGGGGATGAATGGAAAACCACCATGTTCACCCCTTTGGGGGCATTTGAATATCTCGTTATGCCTTTTGGATTACAAGCAGGCTCAGCGTGCTTTCAATCGTTTATGAACCACGTACTGGGTCCTTTGCTCTACAAGAATTGCGTGGCCTTCCTAGATGATGTGTTGGTGTATTCGGAGAATGAGGAGCAACATGTGAGAGACGTCAGAGAAGTGTTGAGCAGGCTGCAAGCCAACAGGCTGTGGGTGAAACTGGAGAAGTGTCAGTTTCATACCAAGGAGGTGGAATTCCTGGGGTACCGCCTGTCAGACAAGGGATTGGCCATGGATCCCGGCAAGGTTCAGGCAGTGCTGGAATGGAAAACACCCAAAACCAAGAAGGATGTGCAGAGGTTCCTAGGGTTTGGAAACTTTTATCGTAAGTTCATCCGAAACTTCGCCCACCTGACGGCGCCCATTACGGACTGTCTCAGCAGTAAAAAGAAGTTTGTTTGGACGGCGGAGGCGGAGCGAGCGTTTGAGGAACTGAAAAGGGCCTTCGCCTCTGAAGGACAACTTCTGCATGTGGATTTACAAAAAAAGCTGAGGGTCGAAACAGACGCATCTGACAGAGCCATAGGGGTGGTGCTTCTTCTTCTGCAGCCGGGGAAGGAGGAGTCAGAGTGGCGACCGTGTGCCTTCTTTTCGCGAAAGCTGAACAAATCTGAGAGGAACTACACGGTGTACGACCGGGAACTTCTTGCTATTCATGAGGCCTTCCGGAGATGGAGGCACCTGCTAATTGGTGCACAACATAAGGTGCAAGTGTGCACGGACCATAAGAATCTAGAGTATTGGAGAACTGCGCGAGTGCTCAACCAACGGCAGTTGAGATGGGCCCAGGAGTTCTCCAAATTTAACTTTGAGATTTGTTACGTGCCAGGCCCAGAGAACGTTAGGGCGGACGCTCTCTCACGCAAACCTGAATATTTGGAGGGGGAGGGAGCACCCGAAGAGACCCATGTCATTCCAGAGGACCGCTGGGTGTGTGGGGCGGCATTGGTGGGGCAAAGGGAATTGGTAGAGGGAACGGTGCATGATGAATACGCCCAGGACAAACTCAGGGGTCTCAGGAGGGAGGGAGACAAACCCGGGGGTTTTGAGGAGAGAAACGGGGCGTTGTACTACAAGGGAGCGTTATATATACCTGAAGGGGAATTGAGGGAGAAGGTACTCAAGCAACTGCACGATAGCCCCACAGCAGGGCATTTTGGGCAACACAAAACCATGTGGCTGGTTACCAGGGAATTTTGGTGGCCCAAGGTCAGGGAAGATGTGCGGGAGTATGTGAGAGGGTGTGACCAATGCCAACGAGCCAAGGGGGAGAGGTGGGCACCGGCAGGTTTGTTAGAACCACTACCCACACCTGAAAGACCATGGGAAACAGTGGCAATAGATTTCATGACTGATCTGCCAAGGTCTAGAGGGAAAACAGCCATCATGGTTGTGGTAGACCTGTTAACTAAAATGGCCCACTTTATAGCCTGCTCACATGCGGTCACAGCAGAAGAAACCGCTAAATTGTTTGTAGAAAATGTGTTTAGGTTGCATGGCGCCCCCTTGAGGGTGGTTTCAGACCGAGGGAAACAATTTACTTCCAGGTTCTGGAGGAAGCTCATGAGCTTACTGCATGTAGAGGTTAATTTCTCAACTGCCCGTCATCCAGAAACCAACGGGCAGGCGGAAAGAGCTAATGGTGTCCTCCAGCAATATTTGAGGTGTTATGTGAATGACAGAGAGAATGATTGGGTGGAGAAGCTGGCGTTGGCAGAATTTGCCTACAACAATGCAGAGAACGTGTCCACGGGGATGAGCCCCTTTTTGGCTAATCACGGGTGCCATCCCCGAGCCTTCCCAGGGGGGGAAGGGGAGAACTGGAGCGTTCCAGCTGCAGAACAGTTCGTAGAAGAAATGGAAGCGATCCATTGCCAGCTCCAACTTAACTTAAACAGGGCTAAGGAGGAATATAAGAGGCAGGCAGACAAAAACAGAAGGGAAGGTGAAAGCATTAGGGTGGGGGACCAGGTGTGGCTGTCAACCCAAGGGTTACCATTCAAAGGGGGTTGTAAGAAGTTAAGACCCAAAAGGCTGGGCCCATTTGAAGTCACGCAGCAGGTCAACCCAGTGGCTTTCAGACTCCGGTTACCGAACCACATGAAGCTGCACCCAGTTTTCCACAGGTCGTTGCTGTCACCGTATAAAGGGGACAGAGAAGGGAGGGTCAATAGGGGACCAGCAATGGAGGAGAAGGAACACAGCTACCATGTAGCGGAGATTCTCGATTCCAGGTGGAAGGGAGATCAAGTAGAGTATTTGGTAATGTGGGAAGGGGAGCCGGAGTCGGAAAACACCTGGGTCATGGCAGAGGATGTAGATGACGAGGTTTTAATAGAAACTTTTCATCAGAGATTCCCACGTAAACCTCAGCCTGTGGCGAGGTTCCGGAGGGAATACTTTGCCACCACCGACGAAGAAGAAGAGTTGGAGGGGTTCTCTGATTCAGAGGAGGAGGAGGATTCAGCGAGCCGGAACGAAGACCGATGGAGGGAAATGTTCGAGACGTCTGAAGATGAAGAGGATTCTTTTCGGGGTTTTATCTCCTCACCGCCCAGAGGAGAGAGTATGGGCGGGGGGGGAAGGGGGCCCTGGAGGGGAGGTGGATGTCAGGGAACTGACATCAGAGGAAAGGGAGGTGGAAGGGCTCACAGAGGCTGGGAGGGAGTCCGCAGCTAAAGCAGGGACCAGCAGGGGGAGAGAGGGTACTCTGGAGGGGGAGCTCATGAATGCTGAGAGAGACGCAGCAGCCCAAGCAGGAAATAGCAGGGAAGAGGGAGGGGTGAGGGACACGTCCAGCGAGAACAGCGGGGAGGTGTCAGAAGCTACCATAGGGAGACCCATGCTTCGCCGGAAGCTGCCACGTTGTGAGTCCAGGAGACGCGTTTCCGTTAAGGAGCTTCTTTGCTGGAAGCGCTTCCGCAGACAGCCACTGTCAGACTCTACGAGTGACTAGAGCAGACATGTTTGAGGAGCTCTGTCACACACAGAGGTTTGTGGAGCCGCACAAACTCTGAGGGAGCACGATTTTACGCACAAGCAGCTAATCATCCCATCACACCGAGGTACTATTTCTGGGTTATGTTTCTGTAACATGAAACGTATGTAACCTGAAGCGTATGTAACCTGAGGTACCACTGTATAAGGGCGGGAACACCTTTGTTCTGGGTCCTCCTCCTCCTGCGTGTGAGGGGAGCACCCTGTTGCAACAGTTCAATAAAGATCAAATTTACAAGCTGCTTTGCTTCTCAATATTCTCTGTTTGGCCTCTGTTATTTTCTCCAACCGATGGAGAACCTACAAAGGACTTTATAAGGGCTCTTGTGTCCCCCATAAGGGAACAAGGGCGGATTTTTGTTTATTTACACAACACAGCTCCCTTGAAAACATAGCTATTGACATGCCACTCCTAGATCTTCTGCTGTCGGATTCCCTATACCTGAACATATCCATCTGCTTTCAGTCCTGAACAACCAGCAACCTTACTGTGAGCACTAGAATAACAAAAGTGCCAGTTCAACTACCAGAAATATATTGTCAGCAAGGTTTTTGTGAAGGAAGGATGACTACATTGCTATGTCATGGCGAAAAGGAAGCAATCACGTTCCCCTGCTCACCTTCGACCTCAACGTGGAATGTTAACTTGTCGTCCTTTGTTTCACAGGTGTAAATCCCTTCGTCTTCTTTCAGTGCATTGTGGACAATGAGCTTTCTGTTAACTCCCTGAGAGGTAAATGTCACTCTCTGGTCTAGCCTGATAGGTTTTTTACCCTTCTTCCATATGACGGGCTCGTTCTCTGATGAGACCTCGCACACCAGCTCAAATTTCTCTGAGAGCTTGACCTTGATTCCGGGGGTTGATTCATTGACGAACTTTGCCGCTTCGTCTAGAAAAGTAAGTTGAGGTGCAAAACAGAGTTGGCAGCAAAGGGTGCAAACGGATTGAGTATACAACTGAAACAACATTTTGCATGAACTGGAAAATCAGGTGATTTTTTTCCCCAAATCTGAAGCAGAGTGAGGTTTAATTTCATTTTTTCAAAAAGGGGGGAAAGGTTGGACTTTGGAATTTGCATTCTAGACAAATTCAAAATCTGAAAATTAAAACAACGCTGACATTGTAATAAAGGCATTAGAGCTTTCATGGGATGCGGGGAGAACATGTGGAATGAACTCAAAGAAATTCCACAGCAGCAGCAATGTAAAGGGGAGAAAGAGACTTGCCAGGAGACATTTTGCTGCTGAAGACATTTTAACGCCTGAGGCAAAAGTCAAGATGGTGTCCCCTCCCATTCCATGCATAGAAGTTGACCAGTCAGGCAAATACATAGTCTTATTATTCAATGGTTTGAAAAGGGCTAAGAGAACAAGTAATAATAATAATAATTTATTATTTATACCCCGCCCATCTGGCTGGGTTTCCCCAGCCACTCTGGGCGGCTTCCAATTCTTCACTGATGAGTTCTATATATACAAACATTGACTTGTTTAAATATTTTGTTGTTAATCTATAATATTTAAACATCCCATTTATTATTATTATTATTATACTTCTCTTCATCCAAGCATCACAAAGTGATTTACAATATAAAAACACAAAAATGCATACCATAGTAACAAACAAAAACAATAACCCTCCCCTGCCACACACACAGTTTTTGTAGTTGTCGTTACTCAGATTATACTTTATATCCCTCCCCCCCCCCCAATGTTTAATTTTACGGAGTATTTTGAATTGATATATAATTGTGATGGATTAACTCTGAGTAAAACGTTGTTGACTACCACCTCCTGTTTGTATTAGACCACTGTAGGCGGCCTAAGGCTGAAAGACATTTGGTTTATTGGATATTCAAAGGCCAATGGTCATATTTGTGATACAGTTTTATAAAACATTTTATACAGTGTTTTGGAATTTGGATGTTCAGATTCCAATATTGTTTGCAGCTATTTATTCAGTCAGGCACTTGTACTGAGGCCTTTTTGGTGGCTACATCCTGATTAAATTAAATAAATATTTTTTTATTTATACCCCGCCCTTCCCGGTTCAGAAAACCGGGCTCAGGGCAGCTAACAACAAATTTAAAACAATTGATACAACAAAAAACAGCATGAAAATACAGTATAAAACGTGAATAACAATAAATTCAGAATTAAAAAATCATTTTGGGGGGAAAGCCATCCAATAAACGTTATATGATCACCAGGGCTAGCTGGCTAAATTAGTCCTATTTGGGCAAGCGAGGAGGCCAGGGGAGAATTAGCTGTGGGATCCCAGAGTGGGTAATCTTCATAAAAAGGGGAGTGAGGGAAGGAAGGGGAATAAAATATCAGGCTAAGTTCAAATTGAAAGCCAGGTGGAATAGCTCTGTCTTACAGGCCCTGTGGAAGGAAGTTAAATCCTGCAGGGCCCTGGTCTCATGGGACAGAGCATTCCACCAGGTCGGAGCCATCACTGAGAAGGCCCTGGCCCTGGTGGAGGATAATCTGACTTCCTTAGGGCCTGGGACCTCTAAACTATGATTATTCATGGACCTTAAGGTCCTCTGCGGGGCAGACCAGGAGAGGTGGTTCCGTAGATATGAGGGTCCTAAGCCACAAAGGAATGGAATGGGATGGCCTCCCCAGTGAAGCTTGCCTGGTGCCTACATTAAGATCTTTTTGGTCCCAAGTGATGACCCCTTTATTCTTCCAGATGTACTAGTGAGAACAACTGAACCTCCACTTTCTCACACATCTGGGTGGTTAAGGCAGAGCTTGCAAGCTTTGAAACACAGCTCTTTGCTTCTGGATTTCTGCCCCCCCCTCTCCCCAGCAAATAAAAAAAATCCTAAGAAATATGCATATAAAAATACCTTTCAAACTTATCTTGGCAGTGCTTTCAAGATTATTGGCAACAAATTTCACCTCTGCTTCTTTGAAAACACTTGTGACCCTTTTGACAGTGAGGCTGTGCGACGTTTTGGTTCTGGTAATGATATACTTATCGCTGTTCTGCACGATGTTGCCATTAACATACCACGAGCCGGAACAGGTATTAGTGAGGTCAACAGTGAAGATTGCATCCCTGCCTGGTGCTACTTCTACATTTCTCAGAGGGCTTTTCACAGCCAGGACTGGTTCTGTGGAACAGAAGAAGAAAATGCAGTTGAAATGACCAACTACTAGGCAAAACATAAAGGTAATGCAACTCAGAAAACACGTCATCCTTAGGTAGATTGCTACTGTATTGAGATTACCGTATTTTTTGCTCTATAAGACTCACTTTTTCCCTCCTAAAAAGTAAGGGGAAATGTGTGTGCGTCTTATGGTGCGAATGCAGGCTGCACACCTATCCCAGAAGCCAGAACAGCAAAAGGGATTGCTGCCTTCACTGCGCAGCGATCCCACTTGCTGTTCTGGCTTCTGAGATTCAAAATATTTTTTTTCTTGTTTTCCTCCTCCAAAAACTAGGTGTGTCTTGTGGTCTGGTGCGTCTTATAGAGCGAAAAATACGGTGCATTTGTGAGATAACCAGTCTCATATAATCAACATGCTTAAGTATGCATGAAGAGGTTAATGCCATAGAGTAAGCTGTTCTGCCAGGCTTAGCTAGGTCACTCCCCCTCACCTTGGAAGGAAGGTAATCAATTCTATTCTTGTACATCAGTCTACATGAGAAGCTCATCTTGAGTTCCTGCAGAAATAATTTAGGAACTTTCACCACTGTAACTAAGCCAAGTTTTACTGCCTGTGTTTTCTGACTGATGTATGAAAAATCACATGAACCTGACCTTTGAAGAGTTTGTAAGTAAACCATTGATTTAACTTACCAAATGTGTGGTCTTTTTCTATGCTGGGGAAGAGGGGAACTTTGGGAGGAACTTAGAAGGGCATATTTTAAAGGTCTGCCAGCCTGTGTTTCCATGCTTTACTTTGCTGCATATTTTTGCTTTTAAATCTCTGTTAGGGTTCTCCCCCTTAACCCTACAGGGTAAGGTATTCCCCCTTCTTGAGCTTCAGGGCCAACATAACACTGGATGGCCAGAGAAATTATTATTGGCTCACATTTTTTGAACTGAGAACTGTCTTGCAAAAATAGGAGAAATGCAAACTCTAAAGAATAATTACATTTCAATCCACCCATTAGCCCAGGAGGTGAGAAACAGGATTCACAAAAATTAAATTCCTCCATCATTCCTACCCTCCACAATACTCTCAATCTAAATTGTTCTTCCTCAGTGGCTCTTAGCCTAACCAACTTCTCAGAGATCCTGTGAGACCAGCCTGAGGAGGTTTAATCCTAAATCATATCAGAATCTTACTAAATCATACCAAGAACATTGAATAAATTATTGCTGAATATTAGGTTCACCTCTGAATTGGCTGTGGGATGTGAAACACAAGAGCAGTCAAGTACAACATCCTAGAGTGAACATGTTTGCACATGGGGAGAAATGTTTGTCCAGCCAGCAGGTAAACTTCCTGTTTCCTTCTGGGCTGGGACAGACTTCCTCTGCATGTGACCAGAGGTGGGCTTGGCCTCACCTGTGCAGGTAACAACAAAAGCACAGGACAGGGCAGCGATCTCTCTCTCTCTAACTACATTAGTCAAAGAAGCAACATCTGCTTAGCCAAAGATGCTCTCTTGGCCTCCAGCCAAGAGAGTACAATGGGACTGTCTCTTTATGCGATAGTTTCCAGGTGTATGTTACTTTTTTAAGATAAGTCTGCCTTCTGGATCCAACTGTGAACAGAATGTGAGTAAACTCTTTTTATACTTTTATAGAAGACTGTGTTATGTATTGTCTTTTATGAGGGTATACGGGGAAAATACCAGAACAGTTATTATAGAGGCTTAATGAGCCGGAGCAAACACGTCCGCTGTGAGTTTAAAAGGGGGAATGTTACTCTGCTAAATTGTGAACTTGTTTACCCAAGTTGGAAAGGCTATAATCAAACAATATATCCTCTCCTGCATCCCTGAACATTCCCACATCATCAACCCAATACAGCAATCACTTTTGATGCTCTAAAGCTCACATTCAGCTCACTAGCTTCCAAGGGCTTCTTAATTTCATGAGATGTAGCAGGTCTATGCACCCAGCCTCAAGGACTGCAAACACCTCCTCTTTTCATACTCACCAAGGTGCAAGGTTCCTGGGAAGTCAAGGTAGCCGCTCTGGCCATAGTTGTTGACTGCAGACACTCGGAATTGGTAGTCAGCCTCTTCAGCAAGGTTGCTCACAGTGAACTCAGTTTCAGGAACGGGGGATTCATGGCATCTCAGCCAAGTGAATCCAGTCAGTTTCTTACGCTCCACTACATATCCATCAATAGGGATGGGGCGCTCCATCTTAGGCGGGGACCAGGATAGCATCACTGAGGTTTCTGTTTTATTTTTCACCACTGGGTCAACTGGTGGATGCGATGGAGGCTTCTTCGGAGCTGGGTAGTATGAAAAAAGAGGGGGGAAATAAGTTGATCTGTTTGAAAAGCCAGGATAATTATTCATTCATTCATTCCCCAGCCACTCTGGGCAGCTTCCCACCAAAGATTAAAAATACATTAAAATGTCGCACATTAAAAACTTCCCTGAACAGGGTTGCCTTCAGATGTCTTCTAAATATCAGGTAGTTGTTTATTTTTTTGACATCTGATGGGAGGGTGTTCCACAGGGAAGGCGCCACTACCGAGAAGGCCCTCTGCCTGGTTCCCTGTAACCTCACTTCTTGCAGTGAAGGAACCACCAGAAGGCCCTCGGCGCTGGATCTCAGTATCCGGGCAGAATGATGGGAGTGGAGACTCTCCTTCAGGTATACTGGGCCGAGGCCGTTTAGGGCTTTAAAGGTGAACACCAACACTTTGAATTGTGCTCAGAAACGTACTGGGAGCCAATGCAGATTGTTCAAGATCAGATCATTTAGGGATACACACACATCAATGCCAGAGGCAACACGCTAAAAGTCATGCTGTACCAGACATCAATCCTTGCCTCCAGCCACAAAATTCCATAGCCTTCTTCACCCTTGCTTCAGGGAGGACAAACCCTACAATACATTGCAGCTATTTTAATACACCCAGCTTTAGGTTTGCTTCCTTTTAGCCTAAGAGCTCATCCAGACTTCTACTTTCCAGCCGCTTTCCCCTCAGGAAACCCAATCTTTACTGCTGAATCAGTTTTGGGTTCCATGCTCTCAGCAGGGTGCCCCAAAATGTGTGAGATTGCAGAGGTCATTTCTGGGCTCCGCAAGATCGCACAGGTCATGAGGAACAAGGGCTGGGAAGACAAGCATCCCAGTTTCCCAAGTCAACATGTTGGAGGGTATGCCTGTCACAAGCCTATCTGCTGCCATCCCTGTTGTCTAATACGGTGATTGCAGAGTACAGCACAGTTCACCTTTCAGTAAGAAAGGTCCTTCTAGCAGATGCTGACAGAAAGCCAAATTACACTAAGCTCATTGTGTTCCACTGTAATTGACACAGCCATGTTAGCACATGGGATCCACAACCAAATGCCAGAGTCATGGCTGGTGAGTGGAGCAGTGGCTTCAAAAATGGCTCCAAGTTTTCTACCTAAATGCAGGGCCGGATTTAGGTTTGATGAGGCCCTAAGCTACTGAAGGTAATGGGGCCCTTTATATGTCCAGCTGTCCTTTGTCAACAACAAATTGTCGCTGTTTTTTGTATTGAATAGATGGTAATTTAAGGACCTAATAGGTATCTAAAGCCATTTGCACATGCAGAATGTAGGCACCCTAAATACATAGAAATGAGCAAACCAGTGATATTTTAGGGAGCAGGCTAGCAGGCGGGGCCCATGACTTACATCATAGGAGCGTACACAACACAAAACAAAACACTGTTGCTGTATGTAGGTTTTATTTTATTTGTTTTTTATCTTATACAAGGGTACCTCTGGTTACGTACTTAATTCGTTCCAAAGGCCCGTTCTTAACCTGAAACTGTTCTTAACCTGAAGCACCACTTTAGCTAATGGGGCCTCCCACTGCTGCCGCTGCGCGATTTCTGTTCTCATCCTGAAGCAAAGTTCTTAACCCGAGGTAATATTTCTGGGTTAGCGGAGTCTGTAACCTGAAGCGTATGTAACCCAAGGTACCACTGTATTTTGGAAATATACATTCAGTATAGCCAGTTGTTTTTTCCATTAATTTTTTGGGGGAGCCCCAAGGCATGTTTAGCCTGGAGAAGAGGAGGTTAAGGGGTGATATGATAGCCATGTTCAAATATATAAAAGGATGTCACATAGAGGAGGGAGAAAGGTTGTTTTCTGCTGCTCCAGAGAAGTGGACACGGAGCAATGGATCCAAACTACAAGAAAGAAGATTACACCTAAACATTAGGAAGAACTTCCTGACAGTAAGAGCTGTTCGACAGTGGAATTTGCTGCCAAGGAGTGTAGTGGAGTCTCCTACTTTGGAGGTCTTTAAGCAGAGGCTTGACAACCATATGTCAGGAGTGCTCTGATGGTGTTTCCTGCTTGGCAGGGGGTTGGACTCGATGGCCCTTGTGGTCTCTTCCAACTCTATGATTCTATGAGAGTGGGGCCCGAAACGATAGCTTGTTTAGCTTATACGTAAATCCGGCACTGCCTAAATGTGACCAGCATGTTAACATGGAACCACCAGGATTTTCCATGAAGCAAACAAGGTGCTTTTCTAATAGAGCCATTAGACTTTGTAAGACACAGAATAAAAATAGGGAACCTTGGCCTGATACACCCTCCTTCCTTAGCAATCTACATAAATATATATATCAGTGTCACACGATATACTGTCACCCCCCCCTGAAGTTTAATGGGAAGGCCAAAGCTGCAAAGTGCCAGCCTGTTTAGCATCCAGCTCAGGTTCGGTAGGTTGGCTACATACTGAAATCAGATATTAGGTACTAACCCTTGACTTCTTAAGCTTAGTAACATTTAGTCAGATCCCCCTCCCCTCCTCTGAAAGAGCATTCTCAGGTGCAAGATCGTTTTGTTCAGCATGAGAGGGAAGCAACATGCAACTATTGGGTCACTGTTGTCTAGGGTGTCAACAGCTCTTGGGTTTGCTTAGGAATCGCAGCAATTTGCAGTTTTTCAAAATCCTCATTAAAATTCAGCAGCAAATTTCTCATAAGAAATATTTGGATGCAGTTTTGACTAATATGCATGTTTTGAAAGCAATTTTCCATAGTGCATTTTTATATATTCTTTTCACAAATACCGTATTTTTTGCTCTATAAGTCTTACTTTTTCCCTCCTAAAAAGTAAGGGGAAATGTGTGTGCGTCTTATGGAGCGAATGGAGGCTGCGCAGCTATCCCAGAAGCCAGAACAGCAAGAGGGGTTGCTGCTTTCGCTGCGCAGCGATCGCTCTTGCTGTTCTGGCTTCTGGGATTCAAAAATTTTTTTTTCTTGTTTTCCTCCTCCAAAAACTAGGTGCGTCTTATGGTCTGGTGCGTCTTATAGAGCGAAAAATACGGTATATTAAACAGATGGACTGGTGGAGAAGTGCTCCACCTTGCTGCTTCAAACAGCTAGCTGAAACTTTTATTATTCAGGAGATCTGCTTGTGTTCCAGTCCCTCCACAAGAGGGTCAGCTTCATCCCTTGAGAAGCCCTGGAACCTAAGACTTAAAGCTAACCATAGCCATTTTCCTCATCCAAGTGCTGGCCTATTATACCATAAGCTTCAGAGCAACCATACTCTGTGGGTTTCACATCGAGGAAGAGAGAACAGCTCACCAGACACAGTAAACTGGGTGGACGTTCTACACTCGTCGGCCACAAACACGATCTCTGCCGAGTCCTCCATTTTACAATCTCGGATTATCAAACTGTGCTCTTTGCCGGATGAAGTGATGGCAATTCTGCTGTTGGGCTTCAGTTCTTCCTTGTTCTTTAGCCACCGGAATTTCTGGCACTTGTTTTCCAGCTCCACGCAGAATATCGCTGTGTCATTTATGCTGACTGCAGTCTTCCTTGGCAGTTTCTTGATAATATTCCCTTTGGCGGGGTGGAGATTTTTAAAGAAATTATTTTTAATAATAATAAAAAAAAAATTAGCGGAACATTTAAATACAAGGACCTAAAAGATATAACATTGCTTAAATCACTTTCTCTAATTCGTAGAGATTTAAAACTCTGTGCACATAAATTACAGAGGTGAATCCTACATAACTATTTCTATTATTACTAGCGAAGTGACAGAGGGAGATTTTGTTAGCACGTAGGGAAATCAGAGAAATGTAGTGAATAACCAAGACCACATTGATGTGAGGATTTGCAATTTAAAATACAGGTGAAACTCAAAAAATTAGAATATCGTGGAAAAGTTCCTTTATTTCAGTAATTCAACTTAAAAGGTGAAACTAATATATGAGATCGACTCATGACATGCAAAGTGAGATAAGCTTCTACTTCTCAGAGGTCCAATCCTTGTTTTGCTGATTTTCTTGAATATTCTAATTTTCTGAGATTGTTAATTTGGGGTTTTCATAAGCTGTACGCCATGATCAACGCAATGATAACACATCAAGGCTTGACATATCTCGCTTTGCATGTCATGAGTCTATCTCATATATTAGTTTCACCTTTCAAGTTGAATTATGGAAATAAAGGAACTTTTCCACGATATTCTAATTTTTCGAGTTTCATCTGTATATGGAAAATGTTAACTGTGTGTCTTATGTAGTTTATGTCAATAACGCCAATACTGTACACATATTTGTGTCTTTGTTTCATACATAGATGCATACACACACACGTCTATATCTTTCACAAACACAGACTAGGTTCATGGTATCAGGTACTACTTCAAAGGTGCCTTGGAAAGCCTGGTCTTATTTCCAGTAATGGGTGCGATTCACCTGCCTCTGTAATGACTGAGCTTTCTTTAAAAGTTCTTAAACTTTCTACACATCTACTCAGAAGCAAGTCCTACTGATTTCAATGGGGCTTACTCGCCAGGTAAGTGGATATAGGATTGGCTTAAGCTTGATTTGCTCTCGAATCACCCAGTTGTAAAGCTAGCCCCATTGCATGGCGAGTTCCCTTCTCCCCCCAGTGGAAATAAAGACACATGACACAGATATTTAAGGTTAATGGGCTAAATACGGCCACAACTTTATTGGTTACAAGTGATGAGCGATATTGGCTTAGGCATTGGTCCTGGAGCAGCTGGGAGATCCCCGCCGCGCCTGTGTTAAATGGACCATAAAGAAGGCTGATCGCCAAAGAATTGATGCTTTTGAATTATGGCACTGGAGGAGACTCTTGAGAGTCCCACGGACTGCAAGAAGATCAAACCGATCCATTCTGAAGGAAATCAGCCCTGAGTGCTCACTGGAAGGACAGATCCTGAAGCTGAGGCTCCAATACTTTGGCCACCTCATGAAAAGAGAGGACTCCCTGGAAAAGACCCTGATGTTGGGAAAGATGGAGGGCACAAGGAGAAGGGGATGACAGAGGACGAGATGGTTGGACCGTGTTCTTGAAGCTACCAGCATAAGTTGGACCAAACTGCGGGAGGCAGTGGAAGACAGGAGTGCCTGGCGTGCTCTGGTCCATGGGGTCACGAAGAGTCGGACATGACTAAACAACAACAACAACAACAACAACAACAACAACAACAACAACAACAACAACAACAACAACAATGCCTCTTGCTTCTCAGAGTGCAGGACATGGAGGGACATCTCTCTGTGTGTGTAGAAAATAATCTACTGTTCAAGAGTTAAATTTACATGTGTCCCTCTGCACACTTTTGCCTCTGGCCCCACCCACCACTGGTATGTGGCCCCTGGAAGGCTGCCTAGATCAGAATGCGGCCCATGATGCAGAAAAGTTCCCCCACCTTCCTTTAGAGGAAGGGAGGGATGAAAATGAAATAAATTAACAAAGGTGTGTACTGCGGTTGTCTCTCACTCCAGAACCGAGCAAACTCTCTGTAAGCAACAGCTGGAAGAAGGAGCTGTTCTGTTCTTGCCGTACAGGCCAGTGCATGAAGCAGCCAGCCAAGTCCACGTCTGTTACAGCGGAGAGAGGTAGCAGCTGCTTGCGAAAGTGGCCATGTTGTTCTTGTTTGCAAAGAAGTCTCTGGGGGTAGAAATGCAACGACCATCCTATCAGTTGCTTGCTAAGGCAAGCTGGGTGCGACACAGAAACTATGCAGGCAACTGTACACTGGATTACCCCTCTGCTCTTAATATACTCAGCAAATAGTGCAATCAATATCAAGGCTAGCATTACAAAAAATTGCTTTAGAAGACCCTGCCTGACCTTTGGCTGGAGCAAACAAGCCACTGGCATTAACTTGGGGCTTGCAGGACAGATTGTGCATTTCTGTCCAACGTTCCCCTGCCTCCCTTCATCCCTCCATTTCCTCAGCTGCATCTTGCACCCAGGGTAGCCAACTTGTGGCCCTTCAGTTGTTGCTGGGCTCCAACTTCCATTGGCCCCGGTCAGCATACCCAACAGTCAGAGATGGTGGGAGCTTCAACCAAGAAACATCTAGAAAGCCACAAGTTCTCCATCCCTGATCTAAGATGTGGCGTTCCCTACTGCATGCACAAGATGGAAGAACATCTCTGTTTTATGTCAGGGAACTGCCATTGGAGCCAAGAGTGGAGGTAAGGCTCGCAGACCATGCAGGAGAAGGGACCAGTAGAGGGAGAGAGAACACTCCCTTTGGGGAAGGTAATCAGCGTGACACCGGGGAGGAAGGGGATCAGGGAAGGACTTCGGAGAGAGGGCTCCAAGACTCTTCCACAGAGACCAGCTGGGAGAGTCCAGGACCTCCGCTGGCTACGCCTACTCTGTGCAGGAAACTTCCGCGCAGGGAGGCTAGGCGGAGACTGGGCGTCAAGGAATTTTTATGTTGGAAGAAGTTCAGGAAACGCCCACTGACGGATTCTGCCAGTGACTGACACAGTCATGGAGAAAGGGCTGTCCAGCCAGGGAAAGGTTTAGCCAGGCAACGTTGCCTAGAGCTTCAGCGCCCTTTACACACGAGCAACCCCAATTCCCATTACATTTTAATATAAAAAATTAGAAATTACTTGAAAGAAACAAATAGGCCTAGGATTAAACTAAGTTATAATTAAATAAATGGGATTTAGAATGTTAAGAAAAGTGAATAAGATGGATTATAATTGGAAATTGTTTTAGTTTAATAATGATATTGGAAAGCTGTTACTTTTAACTACAAGGAAACTCAGACGGGAGGGACTTGAGGAAGTCAGCCAAGATGTTTAAAAGGTTGGATTTGTAAAGAATTAAGTTTGTTGTTATTGTTTATCTGTTTATTGTTCCTTTTTTCTTTCGTTCATTGATGTATTTTTCTTTTCTTTTTTCTGGTTTTGTGTGTCATTCTGCTCTGTGGTTTTTGTTATAATTGTGGAAAATCTAATTATTATTTTTTAAGAATGTCTCTGTTTAGAAGAGCCTACATCTCATGAGAGAGGGGGATGCCCCTTCTAAGATCACAGGTGGGGAACCTGTAACCTTCTAGGTGCTGCTGGACTCCAGCTCCCACTGGCCCCCATGGGAGCAGCCAACTGCCGGAGATGATGGGAGCTGTAATGCAGAAACATATGGAGTACCATAAGCTAAGCACCCCACCCTAACAGATTCAGGAGGTACAAAATGCAGTTTATCCGAAGGAGCGTCTCCACCTCCATCGTTCTACGCAGACATTGAGGTCCAGCACCGAAGGCCTTCTGGCGGTTCCCTCGCTGCGAGAAGCAAAGTTACAGGGAACCAGGCAGAGGGCCTTCTCGGTAGTGGCACTGCCCTGTGGAACGCCCTCCCACCAGATGTCGAAGAGAACAACAACTACCAGACTTTTTGACGACATCTGAAGGCAGCCCTGTTTAGGGAAGCTTCTAATGTTTGATGCATTACGGTATTTTAATATTTTGTTGGAAGCCGCCCAGAGTGGCTGGGGAAGCCCAGCCAGATGGGCGGGGTATAAATAAGAAATGATGATGATGATGATGATGATGATGATGATGATGATGAAGGTGCAGCAGGTATCCTAGGAGGCTTCACAACTAGACTAGGCCCCACTCCCTTACACACTCTCATCAACACTCCCTGTGCCATGCTCTAAAGATCATTTGAGAAAAGGCAGCGCAACAACGCACAGGTGTTTGTAAGTCTCCACCTGCAGTCATAGCTAGGAACGTCTGAGAATTTCAAGGGGCATGGAAGTGGAAGCTGCCTGTGGTTCCACCTGGCCAATATGTCAACATTCCGTTTGTTTGTTTGTTTGTTTGCTTGCTTGCTTGCTTGCTTGCTTGCTTGCTTGTTTGTTTGCAGTGGGTTAACAGTTGTGAAATGTTGGAAGAACTCCAAATATCTATCGTTAGAAGCATGGTGTAACAAAGTAATGGCAATTAATTATATCAGCAGAAAAACTAGTCAAATCCAGGCACAAATACAAAAGAGTCTCAAGGGCCATTTAGAGCTGCATTTGGCTCCCATACTGGAGCACTCTCCACCCATTGTCTGCAGAAGCCAAACCAAGAGCTACCAGGCCAACCACTGCTGCCCTCCTAGGTAAAGGTAAAGGGACCCCTGACCATTAGATCCAGTTGTGGCCGACTCTGGGGTTGTGGTGCTCATCTCGCTTTATTGGCCAGGGAGCCGGCGTACAGCTTCCGGGTCATGTGGCCAGCATGACTAAGCCGCATCTGGAGAACCAGAACAGCGAATGGAAATGCCGTTTACCTTCCCACCGGAGCGGTACCTATTTATCTACTTGCACTTTGATGTGCTTTCGAACGGCTAGGTTGGCAGGAGCAGGGACAGAGCAACGAGAACTCACCCCGTTGTGGGTATTCAAACCACTGACCTTCTGATCGGCAAGTCCTAGGTTCTGTGGTTTAACCCACAGTGCCACCCGCGTCCCACCTAGTGCTCCACAAATGACCAGCTTTGTACCTCAGGAGCTGGCTTTTACAGGTCCTGCTCAGCTGCTCGTGCAACAGTGTGACACAGAAGAGCCATAAATCCCTTCCTACGCCCACACAGCATCCACTTCGTATTCTCTCTCCAAGTGCAAGGCCTGGAAACATTTGGCTAGCCACTCCCAGCATGTAGGATGGTGGAAGTTTTCACATTTCAAAGAGGGGGAGGAGGCATGAGAAGCACTTAATGTGACAACGTTGACTCTTGAGGGTGCGAAAGGAGAGATAATGGAACAACACACAGCTAGTTTTGCCACTGCAGCACTGTGGGTTCATAATATCACAGAACCATAGAATTGTCGGGCTGGAAGGGAACCCAAAGTTCATTTCATCCAACCCCCTGCAAATTGGGTCCTCCCTTAAAAAAGGGCACGTATTTCGGTGAGACCTGGAAAACCAACACCCTGTGTTGTGGGTGGGTACTATTTGTCAGCCGCAACACCCGATTGGTAGGTCCCTCGAAGCTGGGTGCAATCTGGCCAATGGGACGCAGTCCAAATGGTTCGAGGGATCTATTTATGCATGTGACCCAGAGCTTCCTCTTTTGGAGCTTGCATTCGGAACACCCGCCCACCTCTCCCTGCTTTTAGGGCTTTGCGCTTGACCTTGCTGTGCTGTCATGTGTTGTCTGTCGTTGGGACAGGGGCACGGCAGGAATTTTCCCCACTTGGCTGATTGGCTGGTGCCATTTGGGTTTCGCCTGCCGCATAGCAAATCATCACAACTTGTAAGGTTGCAGATAGGCTCTGGTTCAGGTGATAGGGATGGGAGAACACTCTCGCCATCCCTATGTGAAGGGTATTCCATTAAAGGAATCCAGGGACTCGATTGTTTGGTCAACCCCTTTGAGGGGGTTGTGCCTGTGCCTGAGTCCAGGAGGACATTTGGGTGGCGGAGATAGCCTGTTCCCGGCTTTCCGCTTATCCAGGTGTTCACCTTTGGCTGACCTATGCTGGTGTCCTGGGTCAGCGCTACCTGCCACGGTGCAGGGAGCTAGTCGAACCAGAGCCTATGCAACCAGTCACTTTCTGTAATCGATAAAGTTGTGGCCTAAATTCTGCCAAAAACCAAAAGCAAAATTTGAGTCAAGTGTGAATTTATTTAGGGGGGAGGTTACTGGGTCTGAACACACAATGCAGGAATTTCAACACATGGCTGCCCATCCAATTTGAAACCATACTGGACCCTGCTTAGCTTTGCAAATGAGCTAACAACTTTATTGGTGCACCACTAGCTCCTTGTTATCACAGTTTTCCATTTTTGTCAAACGCAGTCTACCACTAAGAAGCAGTAAGGTTTCCATCTAAAAGCTCATTCAGACATGGGCATTCATCACTAAAAAAGCCAATGCAATTCTGGGCTGCATCAATAGGAGTATAGCATCTAGATCAAGGGAAGTAATAGTGCCACTGTATTCTGCTCTGGTCAGACCTCACCTGGAGTACTGTGTCCAGTTCTGGGCACCACAATTCAAGAAGGACACTGACAAACTGGAACGTGTCCAGAGGAGGGCAACCAAAATGGTCAAAGGCCTGGAAACGATGCCTTATGAGGAACGGCTAAGGGAGCTGGGCATGTTTAGCCTGGAGAAGAGGAGGTTAAGGGGTGATATGATAGCCATGTTCAAATATATAAAAGGATGTCACATAGAGGAGGGAGAAAGGTTGTTTTCTGCTGCTCCAGAGAAGCGGACACGGAGCAATGGATCCAAACGACAAGAAAGAAGATTCCACCTAAACATTAGGAAGAACTTCCTGACAGTAAGAGCTGTTCGACAGTGGGATTTGCTGCCAAGGAGTGTGGTGGAGTCTCCTCCTTTGGAGGTCTTTAAGCAGAGGCTTGACAACCATATGTCAGGAGTGCTCTGATGGTGTTTCCTGCTTGGCAGGGGGTTGGACTCAATGGCCCTTGTGGTCTCTTCCAACTCTATGATTCTATGATTCTATGATCACTTGATAGCTCTTGACGGCTCTTATCTGAATGCGTGTGAATAGATTTATTTAAAGTGTTGTGTCTGTGGGGATCGTAAAGGTAAAGGTAAAGGTACCCCTGATCGTTAGGTCCAGTCACAGACGACTCTGGGGTTGCGCGCTCATCTCACTCTATAGGCTGAGGGAGCTGGCCTTTGTCCGCAGATAGCTTCCAGGTCATGTGGCCAGCATGACTAAGCCGCTTCTGGCAAACCAGAGCAGCACACAGAAATGCCGCTTACCTTCCCGCCGGAGTGGTACCTATTTATCTACTTGCAGATTGACGTGCTTTTGAACTGCTAGGTTGGCAGGAGCAGGGACCGAGCAACGGGAGCTCACCCAGTCGTGGGGATTCAAACCAGCGACCTTCTGATCGGCAAGCCCTAGGCTTAGTGGTTTAGACCACAGCGCCACCCGCGTCGTAGGGGATATCAAATGTGATTGCAAACACTAGACCGGTTATGGCAATGCACGATAGCAGAAACCAATATTCACTCTTAAAATGAAGGGCCATTTAGATAAATCATGGGAAACGAATTTGAATAAATTATCAGCAGCAAAACAAATATGAAAGGCAGGACGCCACAAGATAATAGTTTGGAATAGCATGGGGGGTTATTCTTTCTGGAATAAGACATACTGAAATAAGACAGAATAATAATATCTGAGCTGAACGCATTGTGCTTATTCAGAGAGTGCAAGAGTGCAGAGAGCTATCTTAAAATTAGGGAATATAAATTGAAAACTAAAAAGGGGGATTAGCGTTTCATAACCAAATACAATGTGAAGGCAGAACGTTACATGTCATGTGTGTTACAACCCTCAAGGGCGCTTGAAACAGGCAAATGTGCTTGGGGAGAGGGTGATTTCACTGGAGAAAGAGGGAGATTAACCCTTTCTCTGCTGCTGCTGCTGCTGCTGCTTCCTCTCTACAAGCTTGCAGCTTATCCTGCAAGATTCAGCATGTGTGAAATGAGATGAACATGTATTTCATACCTTGCCGCTGGGGAAGGCAGGGGCAGAGTTACCCACCACACAGAGAGACTTCTTCTCTACTTCAGTTTCTGTGGTGCAAGGCACACTGTCTCAAAATGTTTTGGTTTGAGAAAGCTTTCCCTGAGGTGTGACCAAGTCATTTTAAAAAATCTTAACTGTACACCTGTAGGAATGGTTTAAATATTTTTTTTAGAATTTGTAGAAATGATTTTAATTGTTTTCAGAATTCACATTATTTGCAGTGTGTGTGTGTGTGTGTGTGCGCGCGTGCGTGCGTGCTTGTGTGCGTGCGTGCGTGTGTACACTGCTTTGATGGCCACAGGCTGTTTAGGGATTTGCAAAATAAATAAATAAATAAAAGTGTATTTGCCTATCGGAAGTGCTCCCTGGGGTTTTATTATGTATGTACATGTTATTGCATGTCTTCAACCTGCAGGATGCAATGTTTTTGTAAGGCATACCCTCCAACATTTCTCCAATGAAAATAGAGACATCCTAAGGAAAAGTGGGACATTCCAGAATCAAATCAGAAACTGGGGCGGCTTCTCTAAATCAGTGATGTCCCTGGAGAACAGGGACACTTGGAGGGTCTGTTGCTTTTCCACACGGGCCTTCTTCACAAAAATTTCTGACTCCTTATTGCCAACTCTTCTCAACTATAAATGTTCTTAGATGGTTTGTAGACCATCCTCCTTTGGGATGAAGAGCAGGATATAAATTTAAACAAATCACGAATGAGTGCTGCCAGATTCACAACTTGCATTAGAACAGGAATCCCCAACCTTCGGCCCTCCAGATGTTTTGGACTACAATTCCCATCATCCCTGACCACTGGTCCTGTTAGCTAGGGGTCATGGGAGTTGTAGGCCAAAACATCTGGAGGGCCGCAGGTTGGGGATGCCTGCATTAGAAGCTCCCTAAGGAAAAATGCATTTCATGTGCTTCATTTTCACTTACCTTGGACACTTAATTCTGCAATGGTTCTGCTTCCCTCTTTCATTTCGCATATATAGACAGCATCGTCATCCATGGTAACGTTCTGGACTGTAAGCTTCCGATACGTGCCTTCTTCCTCAATGTTGTACTTTTGGCTCTGCTGGAGTTTTGTCTCCTCTTTGAACCAGGTGGTTTCTGTGCTGGGAACGGGCACCTCACACTGGAAGGAAGCAGATTCCTTCTCCCGAACTTCCAGGTCTCTAAGTTTCATCTTGAAAGGTATTCTCGGTTCTTGGGAACAAGGAAAAGAAGCAATAAGTATGGGAACACAAGAGCATAACAGAGCCAGGTAAGGATTGCTCTGAATACACTATGATGAAATAGTTAACAACAGGAGACCTTGGGCCCAGGAGCTGAATGTGGCCCTCCAAGCCTCTCTATGTGGCCCTTACGATGCTCCCAAGACCACACGCTCTCTCCTATCATGTTCCTCCAAGCCCTGCTTTGTGTCCTCTTTGAGTGTTTTTGCCTGGCTAGACTGTGTCCCTGAACCCTGATAATGCATTTTGCTTGGGACTTTTTACCATATGTGGTGGGACTGCAGTAAAATCAAAATGTTTTGGGAAATGATATACAATGAGCTAAAGAAAATGTTCCATTTAACATTTGTGGAAAAAGCCTGAAGCTTTCTTATTAGGGATAGTGGGAAAAGACCCGCCAAAGAAACTAAAAAATATCTTTATGTATGCGACAACGGCGGCAAGAGTCTTAACAGCACACGGATGGAAGAATGAGGAAATCCCGATGAAATAACTATGGCGAGAGAAACTGATGGACTATGCGGAATTGGCGGAATCAACACACAAACTACGTAACAAGGATAACTGTGACTTTAAAGAAGAATGGGAACCTTTTATGAAGTATTTAAAGAAGCAACAAAATGAACTGGACTTGTCAGGTTTTGAATAAACATTCACAAACTGTTTATTGTAATATATAGATAGACAACTTGAGGATCTTTACAATTTTATAACATGCAGATAGAAATATGTGTTGAGAAACGAGAGAAAGGAGCTGAGGGAAGTCCGGGGGTGGGAGGTTGGGTTTTTTTGTTTAGAGGAGGGGGGGAATAGAGGGGGGAATAAAATAATGTGGATGGTGTATTTTTTATAAAACCATTGTATTGAAATTTCCAATAAAAACAATATTTTAAAATAATGCATTTTCCTTGCCGAGATGGAGTAAGGAGTGGGGAGATTGTGTGCAGATATCAGCCTATTGCAGAAAGGTAAGATTTGCATTTCTTTCGCCATTCGTTTTTGCTTCTGGTCCTGCCCACCAGTGAGATGCGGCCCCTGCAGAAGCTTGTCCAGAAGGGAGTGTGGCCCTCAGGTTGAAACCTCACCCCTGGTTCATAACATACAGCCTGATTCTGTAAACTGATGCAGCGCCTTTTTAGAAATGTTATGCCAATGTACAGCAAGCTAGTAAAGGTAAAGGGACCCCTGACCATTAGGTCCAGTTGTGGCCGACTCTGGGGTTGCGGCGCTCATCTCGCTTTATTGGCCGAGGGAGCCGGCGTACAGATTCCGGGTCATGTGGCCAGCATGACTAAGTTGCCTCTGGCGAACCAGAACAGTGCACGGAAATGCCGTTTACCTTCCCGCCAGAGCGGTACCTATTTATCTACTTGCACTTTGATGTGCTTTCGAACTGCTAGGTGGGCAGGAGCAGGGACCGAGCAACGGGAGCTCACCCTGTCGAGGGGATTCGAACCACCAACCTCCTGATCGGCAAGTCCTAGGCTCTGTGATTTAGACCACAGTGCCACTTGCATCCCTAACAAGCTAGTACTGGACCACAACAAACATGGCATTTGGCTAAGGCAGCCTCCTCACCAACACTATTTTTATTTCATTATTGTTACATAGATATCCCACCTTTCCTGCAGGGAGTTGATGGTACTCCCCTCCCTCCCTTCCCATGTTATCCTCGCAACCACCTTATGAGGTCAGTTAGGCTGAGAATTGGTGACTAGCCCAAGGTCAGCAGTGAGCTTCATGGCCAAGTGGAGATTTAGACCACATCCTAATCCAGCACTTCTACCACCGTGCTACACTGCTTCCCAGTTATCACCAGCTCCTCCTGCTCCTCTTTTTCCATATCATTGCTACCACCTGCTTCCAGGCAGAGAGCCAATGAGCAAGAAGGCAAAGGCATCTTCCACTCCTCACCACCACCTTCTTCTTTGGCGATCCCTCATAGCCGAGTAAGATTGTCTTCCATAAACACGGTCTTAACAGTGAGTCCTGTGGAGGACAATTCTGGATCCACAGGTCCTTCCACAGTGGGGACTTTGGTTTCCAGGTGGGAGTTGATCACGGTGTGGATTTGCCAAGCATGCCTTCCTCTTAGCCCGTTTCTCCCTTGCGTCCTGAGTTTGAGTGTCTTCAAAGCCCATGACACCTTCAGTAAAGGCTGTTCTCCAACTGGAGCGCTTGCAGGCCAGTGTTTCCCAGTTGTTGATGTTTATACTACTTTTTTTTAGATTTGCCTTGAGAGCCTTTAAACCTCTTTTGTTGACCACCAGCATTACACTTTCCATTTTTAAGTTCGGAATAGAGAAATTGCTTTGGAAGACAATAATCAGGCATCCACAAAACATGACCAGTCCAACAAAGTTGGTGTTGAAGAATCATTGCTTCCACACTGGTGATCTTTGCTTCTTCCAGTACACTGATATTAGAGTGCTCTGATGGTGTTTCCTGCTTGGCAGGGGGTTGGACTCGATGGCCCTTGTGGTCTCTTCCAACTCTAGGATTCTATGATTCTAGTTTGCCTGTCTTCCCAAGTGATATGTAAGATTTTTCAGAGACACCACTGATGGAAACTTTCGAGGAGTTGGAGGTGGTGTTTATAAGTGGTCCATGTTTCACAAGCATATAGTAAGGTTGGTAGTACAATAGCTTTGTAAACAAGCATTTTTGTTTCCCTGCGAATGTCCCGGTCCTCAAAAAACTCTGCACTTCAATCGGGAGAAAGCCGCACTCACAGAGTTCAGGTGATGCTGGATTTCGGCATCAGTGTTGACCCTTGTGGAAAAATAACTGCCTAGGTAGGAGAAGTGATTGACATTTTTCAACGTTACACCATTGATTTGTATTTGTGGCGCTGCAGAGGGCTTGTTTTGTACTTGTTGGTGCAGCACTTTGGTTTTTTGGATGTTGAGCGACAGGCCAAGCTTTTCGTAAGCTTCTGTGAAGATAGGGTGGTTTGGAGGTCATCCTCTGAGCGTGCACACACTACGTTGTCATGGTGGATGAACAAGCGGACTGCAAACTCATACAGATAATCAACTGAGGCTGCATCTGCACTAGGCATTTAAAGCATTACGGTACCACTTTAAACAGTCATGGTTTCCCCCAAGAATTCTGAGAACTGCAGTTAAAGGTCCTGAGGGGTTGTTAGAAGACTCCTGTTACCCTCACAGAACTACAATTCCCACAGTTCTCTAGGAAGCAGGATAGACTGGTAAACCATTCTGGAAAGTGTAGCTTGGCTGTAAAAGGTATCGTGTGCATGCAGCCTCAGTGTCAACTTGCAGTTCCACTTCTTTGGGGTTTATTATCTCTCCCCCCATCCCCGATTTCCTCCTCCTGAATGTTTAAAGGTCAGAAGCGAGTTGTGCCACTCCTGATGCCCTCCAAGAGGGTTGGTAGTGGGCGTGAAGGTTATAAATCATTGCCAACTGCATGACAAGAACACCTGTTTGGAACAGCACACAGTACTGCCAGCATGACAAATGACATTCCTTTGTTCTTCCCTCTGTTTGGAATACTTTGAGTATTCAAACAGTCGGTTACTTCAGAGATGAATGCGCTGCATTCTAAATCAAGGGCTGGTCTACACATCCCCAAAAGATCATGTGGTACCGTCATCCTGGAACAGGACCGCTTGAAACTTCTTGGCAGATCGCATCCCTGAATGCTTTCCTACAGAAAATGCCCTTGCATGTGGAAAAATACGTTCTCCTAAGATACATGCCCTGCAAACATGGCTCAACTGAACTAGTGGTGCCAAAGCCCTTCCTCTCCACATCACTGGATTCCTGTCACTAAAGTATACTGTTGTTTTTCTTTCAGAGATCTACTGTAGCTTGCACACCTAGAAATATAATTTGCCTGTTCTGTGACTCCCCGATATTTTTCCCCCTGATGCTTCCCCTTCTCCACCAAGGCTAAACACTTTACCGTAAGAACCAACAAAACCATATCAATTTATCATACAAAACTGAACTAGCTCACGCATCTGGGAGAAAATTAGTTTGCAACTTTTGCCTATGGAAGTCTTGCTTTCTACAGGCTTGCAGTTAAAATATATATATTATTATGGTTTGGAATTTGATGGCACCCCAGTTGTGGGTCTTCTTCCACTTGGAGGCCTAAGTGACCACAACATTGTTGGAGTTTTGCTGCAAAGTGGAAACCCATCTGTCTTCTAGAGCCCTTGGAGGTCAACTCTGATTTTGCTTGCGTCTCTTTTCGTACTGGAACTCAAGTTGTTACTGATTATTGTCGTTCTTGTTATATGTTCATTTCATATTTTATGGATTCTGTTTTTATTGTTGCTTACTTTATGTTAACAGCTTTGGACTCATTTTTGACAGAAAGCAGTATATGAAAAAAACTTAAAAGCAAGCAAGTAAATAAAGTAGGGGCAATTTCTTCCAGTGGAGAGCCAAGCACTCCCAGAACCCACAGTATTCAATTTGCTAATGGATTCCAGCAGTGGCTTCATGGTGGAGGCACCCTTTAAAAACTTTTTTTGTTGAACTGGAGAGGCTGAAATGTTTCCCTACTGAATTCTTCACATTTTTAATACCTGGTTTGTGTCAACTGGTTCTCTTACACAATGAACAACATCTAACAATGCATATTCCTGCTAGTTAGCATGTGAAGGCGTTAGGACCATAGAGCTGTATTGCTGATAGGCAGAGTCAGATGATATAAATGTAATTGGTAGAGAAGGCCCAAGGATACTGGTTTGCAGAATGATGGTGGTGCTGGAAAGTTGCCCGTTAACCTCCCATATGTAATCCAACTAGCACATGACGATGACAGCTCCTCCTTTGTAAATCTCTTTGACTGTGATGTCAAAACTGTTTCTGGAGGTAGATGGCATTATGTTCTGCGTGGTTAAGATTATAAAAGCAAGCAGTGCTGTTTGTTGACAATGATCTCGGCACAAGGACAGAAGCACTCTAGGCAAAAGTCCAATCTTGTACACCAGCCATCAGGAGGGATCCATGCAGAATTTATCTCTTGGAAGCACTGTGAGGAATGCTATTGAGTGTTGTTGCACTCTTTAATTGGGTGGTGGGTCATAAACTAAGTTTTGGATCATAAACAATAGGGAAAATCTTCCAGGTTGCCAAAACCCACATCATATTTTTGAAATTCTGGTGGATCAAATAGAGAACTGAGTTCTTGCCAGGTTTAGGGTGCTTTATAAACTGGGCAAAGCACTGGTGCAATTGAGGAGAAGAAAGATATCATGTTTCCCCCAACAGCAGACTTGGGTGGCATGAGGATAGTTTTAATTATGGAAAGGCGGCAAACAGATAAAATGGCAGTGCTAGTGATGATCAAATCACTCCATTTGAACAAATCAATTATTCCTTCAATCTCTATTCATTTAACTTAGTAAAGGTAAAGGGACTGCTGACCATTAGGTCCAGTCGTGACCGACTCTGGAGCTGCGGCGCTCGTCTCCTTTTATTGGCTGAGGGAGCCGGCGTACAGCTTCCGGGTCATGTGGCCAGCATGACTAAGCCACTTCTGACGAACCAGAGCAGCGCACGGAAACACCATTTACCTTCCCGCCGGAGCGGTACCTATTTATCTACTTGCACTTTGATGTGTTTTCGAACTGCTAGGTTGGCAGGAGCAGGGACCGAGCAACGGGAGCTCACCCCGCCGCGGGGATTCGAACCGCCGACCTTCTGATCAGCAAGTCCTAGGCTTTGTGGTTTAACCCACAGCGCCACCTGCGTCCCCATTCATTTAACTTACAGTCCACCTATTTCCAAAGTAGCTGAGCGTTTGATTTAAAGGAATGGCATCAAAACATTACATGTTATAAAACTACTTTGACTTTTGTAAGCTATTGAAACACATTTTCAGCATTTGAAACTGGCAGGAGGCGCTCCCACCTTCCCCATTTTTCCAGTTTGTGATAGCCTCGCAACCTATGCCAGGGGTCAGCAAACTTTTTCAGCAGGGGGCCGGTCCACTGTCCCTCAGACCTTGTGGGGGGCCAGACTATATGGGGGGCAGTGAACGAATTCCTATGCCCCACAAATAACCCAGAGATGCATTTTAAATAAAAGGACCACATTCTACTCATGTAAAAACACGCTGATTCCCGGACCATCCGCGGGCCAGATTCAAAGGCAATTGGGACGGATCTGGCCCCCAGGCCTTAGTTTGCCTACCCATGACTTATGCACACACTTTTTCCAGATTTCTAAGCTGTGCAATATGAAACCAGGTTACATGGCCACTGTTTTTGACTTGAGCTTCACATTCCCATCTTTGCTAAAATAACCACGTTCGTTACGCCAGTCCTGTCAGCCCTTTGCTGCACTTTCTCACAGCTGCTGAGATCTATCCTAAATGAAAGGCAGGATATTTTATTTCTCCCTCACCCGAAAGGAAACTTCATTGCCAGCGGAAAGACCCCAACCTTTCCAACCTATGGCCAACGTCTGCCATTAACACCCCTATTTCTGCTGAGGCTTTTGAAAGTTACCTTCAGATGTGGGAAAATGTTTAAGGTCGGTGACGGTGCTGAAGGGACATGCCGCAATCGCTTGTAGACCTATACTTGTGTGTTGTGGGTTAGTGGTTTTCATTAAACTATCATGCTTTTTGGGGTACTACAATATTTTAAAGGGGTTCCTAGGATATACAGTAGCTCAGGGCTCATCCAGGCTTCCTTTTGTGCCACATTCCTAGGCACAGGTCTGGGATTTAAAGCCCTGTGTGTGAGTGATTTGTTTTGTTTTTGTCTCAGCCCTTTTCCTGAGAAAAGTTGCATTTTATTGCTGAATCACAGCAAATGGCAGCTGAGTTTTCTGCAGATTGCCATTTGCTCCAATTCAGCAGTAAAATGTGGTTTTCCCAGAGAGAGCACCGGGACCAAAAAAACCCACATGTTTGGACATGGGGCTTTAAATCCAGGACCTGTGCGTGGAAATCATGGTGCTACAGGAAATCTTGATGAGCCTTATGTGGCAAAGTATCTGCATCACATGCAAAAGTCCCAGGTTGAGTCCTCTGTAGATAGGTCTCCACCCCCATTGTTCTGCCCGGACACTGAGGTCCAGCGCCGAGGGCCTTCTGGCGGTTCCCTCACTGCGAGAAGCCAAGTTACAGCGAACTAGGCAGAGGGCCTTCTTGGTAGTGGCACCCTCCCTGTGGAACGCCCTCCCACCAGATGTCAAAGAGAAAAACAACTACCAGACTTTTAGAAGACATCTGAAGGCAGCCTTGCTTAGGGAAGCTTTTAAAGTTTAATAGACTATTGTATTTTAATCTTTTGTTGGAAGCCACCCAGAGTGGCTGGGGAAACCCAGCCAGATGGGCGGGGTATAAATAAATTGTTGTTGTTGTTGTTGTTGTTGTTGTTGTTGTTGTTGTTGTTGGGCTGGGAATCTCCCCTGTCTGAAACCTTGGAGAGGTGCTGCCAGTCAGTGTAGACAATACTAAGCTAGATGTGCCGATGCTCTGACTCAATATAAGACAGCTTTTGATGTTCCCAAGCGTTCCTTTATGTTGAATGACGCAAACGGTCCTTACAGTTCAGTCCTCTGACTGGCAGCACCCCTCCAAAGTCAGCAGTCTTCCCCATCCTGGCTACCCAAGTATCTTCGCCTGCAAATGGAAAGAGCTTGACAAGAAGGTGCAATGCATGCACACTGCCCCTAGGGCTAATTTGCCACAGGCGTCCTTGATCTCTCTGGATCTCTTAGGAGCAAACTACACATGACATTGTGCAGACTTTTTTTAAAAAAAAAGTGTGTCCTTAAACTGGACAGTTTTACTTCTAAGAAAAAAGAAGCTGTGGAACTCTGATCTGAAACATGCTCCAAATCCAGTGTGATGGCCTGGGATTCGAACTCGGAGGCTGAACCTGAGGAATCCCAGCCTGCACAGGATTCCCTTCCTCCAGAACCAGCTGATCCGGGGCTGGGGCTTGAGCCTGAAGGGTCCTCACCTGTGCCAGATCCTCAGGAGCAGACACCAGCTGAATCCGCTCTGGCTCCTGAGGTGATGGAGGACCCAATGCCTGCAGGTGCTCCACTCTCAGCCCCGTCAGAGGAAGCTGAGGTTGCCTCTGGGTCCGGTAACCCTCCAGCCTCTCCTGGGCTGCAGAGGCTCAGGACAGAGAGGTGGAGGGAACTAAGTTCCTGCAGGAGGAACGCTCACATCCAGGCCAGGAGAGGCGAGTCACCAGAGGATCGGGGCTGCCCTATGCCTCGGGGCAGATAAAAGCCGGCCAGCCCAGTCCCAAGTTGTGGGAGCAACATTGTTGGTAGCCAGTTCCTGCCTGAACCCTGTCCTGCTTTCCTGCTGGAGCTCCTGACCTCATCTGACTCCCTGCCCTGCACCCAGCTTCAGCTTTGACGGACTGCCTCCATATTGCACCTTCGACCTCGGACTGGACTCGGACCTCGCCACTCGGTTAACCCCCGGGACCAGCACATCCAGACTGGGTCCCTCAAGCAGTTCCTGCTGAAAATCCACAGCCATGCATTTGAAACACCTGATTTCCACCCCCCAAAAAATCCTGGGAACCGTAGATTGTTAAGGGTTCTGGGAATTATTATTATTATTATTATTATTATTATTATTATTATTATTATTATTATTATATTTTATTAGGTTTTATCGATAGAAAAGTTTAGAAAAATACAAAAGCAAAACAAATACAAAATACAAAAATACAAAATACAAAAATACAAACATTAAGGACAAAAAAGAAAAAAAAGAAAAAACACATATAAAAGAAAAACAAAATTTCCCTCTTTCTTAATCTCTCATCTTTAGTTAACTTATTTTCCTGACTTCCTCACGTCTCCCTTTTTTGTATCCCTTTTTAAATTTGGTTCAGCAAATTCATATCCTATTAGTTTATCTATTATTAATCCCCTCTTACATTTTACCTTGTTGCTAGAACCCCTTCAATTCATTTCAATGTCATCAGCATTCAAAAATTTTACAGTATTTCTGCAAATAAAATTTAAATTTCCTCCAATCTTCTTCCACCAACTCTTCTCCCTGGTCTCGGATAAGGGTTCTGGGAATTATAGCCCTGTGAGAGATGAAAACTATAGTTCCCATTATTCTTTTGGGTGCATGTTGTGGACGTGACCAGAGGACACACTGTCCTTGTCAGAGGACCCTAGAGGATCTAGATGTGTTTTCTGAGGTGAAGCATAAGAGAGCTGAGGCCTCCTGTACTGTTTTTCAGCTCAGGCTGAGTGCACTCAGTGAGGGGGCGGCTTCAAGGGCTGCTGCTCTTTGAGGCTATGTTTGTGCCTGGGGACATCTGTTGCCATGGAAGGCGAGGGAGGCCCTGAGGCTCGTGGTTCACAGGCTGCCAAACAGCTGCCAGACCATTGCAGCCCTTCTGTCACTGCCTGCCCAATACCTGATGGACATCGACAGGCTGGATTTAAGTATCGCACTTTTGCTTGCCAGCTCTCAAGAGAAACAAACCCACAGCGACTGTATGATCCTTCAGCACCCTAATGCTGTAATCTTTGCAGATGAGCAGTAAAACCACTTCACTGCTGGAACGTCCCATTGATAGACGTACTGTGTCCGAAGGCCTTATCAAGCCATGCCTGCTCTCAATTCTAAGGTGGCTTTAGAAGGCAATGGAGTTAAGACCTGCCAAGGAAGCTGGGAAATATCTTCATGTACGCGACAACGGCGGCAAGAGTCTTAATAGCACAAGGATGGAAGAATGAGGAAATCCCGACTAAAGAACTATGGCGAGAGAAACTGATGGACAATGCAGAATTGGCAAAATTGACATATAAACTACAGGACAAGGATAACTGTGACTTTAAAGATGAATGGGAACCTTTTACAAAGTACTTAAAGAAACAACAAAGTGAACTGGACTCCTTGGCCGGTTTTGAATAAACACTCACAAACTTTTTACTGACAATAACCAGTCAGATAAATTAAGGATCTATACAGTTTTGTAACATGCAGAGAATCGCATTTGTAGAGAAACCAGAGATTGGAGGTGAGGGAAGTCGGGGGGGGGGGTTACTTTTGGGGGGGGATTCAAGGATGATATGTTTTAAGATAATATGTTTTGTTTAAACTCTGAATAATTTTTTTTCTTTAAAAAAAGAAGAAGGCAATGGACTTGTTCATCAGAATCTCAGGCTTGAGAAGGCCAGGAGTCAATCTTTTTCCACCGCTATGAGGCAGGAACATTCATTCACCAGACCAACCCAATCAACCTGGACAGTCCAGAAACTGAAAACACTTACGCTTTGATAAGGGCTGTAGCTCAGTGGTAGATCATCTGCCTTGCATGCAGAAGGTCCCAGCTTCAATCACCAGCATCTCCAGGTAGGACCAGGGAAGATTCCCCTGCCCAAAACCCTAGAGAGCCACTGCCAGTCAGTGTAGACAATACTGAGCTAAGGGGACAAATGGACTGACTCAGTATTAAGTAGCTTCCTATACTTGTGCTAGGGGACAAGGGTGGTGCTGTGGGTTAAACCACAGAGTCTAGGACTTGCCGATCAGCAGGTCAGCAGTTCAAATCCCGCGACGGTGTGAGCTCCCGTTGCTCGGTCCCTGCTCCTGCCAACCTAGCAGTTCGAAAGCACGTCAAAGTGCAAGTAGATACATAGGTACCACTCCGGCAGAAAGGTAAATGGCGTTTCCGTACGCTGCTCTGGTTCGCCAGAAGCGGCTTAGTCATGCTGGCCACATGACCCGGAAGCTGTACGCCGGCTCCCTCAGCCAGTAAAGCGAGATGAGCACCGCAACCCCAGAGTCGGCCACGACTGGACCTAATGGTCAGGGGTCCCTTTACTTTTACCTTTATACTTGTGCTACAGAAAGTGCTAAAGAACAAATAGCTCCAGGTGGCTCTGGAAAGAAAGCCAACTATGAACTGAAAGGTAAGGCAAAAATCCCAGGTTTGGGACCAGTCTGACTTCAGAAGCAAACCAAGTGGTTGCTGTGGTGAAGAAGGACCCGTGAGAAAGCATGTGACCCTAGAACAGGCTTCCTCAACCTTAGCCTTCCAGATGTTTTGAGACTACAAATCCCATCATCCCTGACCACTGGTCCTGCTAGCTAGGGATCATGGGAGTTGTAGGCCAAAAACATCTGGAGGGCCGAGGTTGAGGAAGCCTGGCCTAGAACCTTCTGCAACATTACCAGGGATTCTGGGGGTGAAAATTTGGGGTTGCTTGGGGCAGCCAAATGTACCATAACTTAGTATCAGAGCAGAAGCTTGACATACAGAGGATCCCGCATTCTCTGGCATCTCCAGTTAAAATTTTGATGGGAAAGAATCTCTGCTGAGATCCTGGAAGGGTCCTAACAGACAGTGCGGACAAAAGTGAACTACATGAACAAATAGTGCTTTGGCAAATCTAAGAACATAAGAAGAGCCAAGGACCCTTGCACTAGAACAACTCTCATCTCCTGCAGTTTCCAGCAACTGGTATTCGATAGCATTCCTGCCTAAATCTGGCAGTGAATCAGGCTTGCTCCATACTGCAGCAATAAAAAGGTAAAGGGGACCCCTGACCATTAGGTCCAGTCATGGCCGACTCTGGGGTTGCGGCGCTCATCTCGCTTTATTGGCCGAGGGAGCTGGCGTACAGCTTCCGGGTCATGTGGCCAGCATGACTTAGCCGCTTCTGGCGAACCAGAGCAGTGCATGGAAACGCCGTTTACCTTCCCGCCAGAGTGGTACCTATTTATCTACTTGCACTTTGTCGTGCTTTCGAATGGCTAGGTTGGCAGGAGTTGGGACCGAGCGACGGGAGCTCACCCCAATTTACCCCAAATGGAACTGGGACAAGAGAAGATGGCATCTGCCAGCAGCGAAATGACTTTTGGGTGGATTCGGCATAAACACCAGCGTGTGAGGAGATACTGCAACAACAGCGGAGAGTCATACATATAAAATCCACACAGAAACACATCATTGCTTATTTCAACTCGCTTGTGGAAACAGCTCAGAGGCCATGAAAGAAGGAAGGTTAACAACAGGAAGATTTAAAGTAACTATTGGAAAGACTATTGAAGGCAGAAGAGATATGAGATGATCAGAGACACACACACACCCAAACTTGAAGCATGGGAAGTCCCAACAAAAAAATTATAATTAAGGCAGAATATTTGGACTATTTGATATGTACTTGCATAATTTGGAACATTCAATGTGATTTGATTGGATTGTTAAAATGGGAAACTTAATAAAAATGATTTAAAAACAAAAAACAACAACAAATGGAACTGGTACATGCCATTAGCCCAAGCCATAGCTACTCACCTTTGACTGTGACCAGCACAGAGCTGTAGGTTTGCCCTGCCAGGTTGGAAGCCGTACATGTGTAGAGGCCATTGTCAACCTGTTTGCAGAAGAGGATCTTCAGCACAAAATTCTCCTGCTCATCCTCGTAGATGATGTGCCTCCGCCCTTCGAGGATGACTTCGCCATCCTTCTTCCAAACAATCTCTGGCTTGGGCTCTCCCGTCACGTAGCAGCTCATCTTGGCATGTTTCCCCTCTGTGACGGTGAAAGTACGTGTCGTCACCCCGTAGTAAGAACCACCATCGCCCCGGAAACTCTTTGCCGTCAAACTGGCGGCCCTCTCGTAGTCAAGGGAGAGGCTCAGGCCGAGTTTCGACCGCCCTTCCATGGAGGTGTATGCCGAGGAGATCAGAGAGTCGGCAGTGGTTAGGTCTGTCTTCCTGATTTCTTCTCGCCTTTTTTGCAAGTGTGAGAGCAGAGGAGAGGTCTTGCTGCTGTCTGCGTCTATAGCGTGCCTTGTGCCACCTGGGCTGTAAGAATCTGGCGTGTCCACCACCAACGCAGCTGCTGCGCTGGTGGCCCCAAGAGGGTTCTCTGCACGGCAAGTGTACATCCCGCTGTCCACCAACCGAGTGCTTTGGATCTTGAGGGCATTTTTCTCCCCCTGGGTCTCAATCTGGATGCGGTTGGACTCTGACCGACCGCCCAGGTGCCTCCCGTCTTTCTCCCAGTTCACCGAAAGGGGTGGGCTACCCTGGACAATGCATTTGAACATGGCGTCTTCTCCCATGATGACTCGGATAGAAGTGGGCTTCTGGATGAAATAAGGTGCCGATTCTGTCACAGTGGTCTGCTCCCCAACTTTGATGCTAACTGCGGCAAAAGCTTCCCCAATCGAGTTCTTGGCCCTGCAGATATATTGACCGCTGTCGTCCAGACTCAAGTCATAAATGGTTAAACGATATAGGTCGCCGTCTTCCACCATTTTAAATCTTCCCCCTGTCTGGATAGGAAGTTTATCCTTCTCCCAGCTGACCAGCGGGATGGGATTTCCAATGATCTGGCAACTGAGTGTGGCATCTTTCCCCATGGATACCACAAAGGCCTTAGGCCTGGTCAGGAACCTGGGGACGCCACTGTAGGAGCTGAAATCCATCTTGATGGCCTGGAAAGGGGGAAAAAAGGGGGGGAAGCAACTGTAAGAGCAATGCCAGGTCTTTTTTTTAACCCTCCATAGAATTAAAGTATCTCACAGCAGCCACAAAAAGCCTGAATTTCTGGACCATAATGTTTCCAGCTTTGAAAAACGCATCGCCTGAGCTTCAAGTTGGTCTCCCATTACAGAGAATCCCCACCTGATTGCTTCAGGCAGTTAAGCCTGAAGACATTCAAAGCCAATCTGTCAAGAGTCTGAGCGGAATTACAAAATTTCATTCACTTGAGGAGGATATACATATACATATACATATACATATACATATACATATACATATACATATACATATACATATACAATGTTATACCTCATGTTACGTTTGCTTCAGGTTGCACGTTTTCAGGTTGCATCCTGCAGCGACCCAGAAGTAACAGAACAGGTTACTTCTGGGTTTCACCGCTCGTGCATGCACAGACGCACAAAGTGACATCACGTGCATGCGCAGAAGCTGCTAATCGCGACCCGCACATGCGCAGACGCCCAGGCGCGGGTTGCGTTCTTTTCAGGTTGTGAACGGCCCTCCAGAACAGATCCCATTCGCAACCAGAGGTACCACTGTACAGTTGGATGCTAAAACATTCACCATCAGCAAGCTAATGACCATTTCACTACAACTGGAAATAGGAAACATTCATCAATCTCATATAAGGTATACCTGAAGGAGCATTTCCACCCCCAGTGTTCAGCTCCAAGGGCGTTCTGGCGGTTCCCCCACTGTGAGAAGTGAAGTTACAGTGAACTTGGCAGAGGGTCTCCTTGGCACCCACCCTGTGGGGAATGCCCTCCTCCCATCAGATGTCAAAGAGATAAGCAATTATATGACTTTCCAAAGACATCTGAAGAAAGCTCTGTCGGGAAGTTTTTAATGTCTGATGTTTCATGATGTTTTTTATATTCTGTTGGAAGCTGCCCAGAGTGGCTGGGGCAACCCAGGCAGATAGGCAAGGTATAAGCAATAAATTATAATAATATTATTATTAAGCAAGTGGGGGCATGCTCTGGATTTCTTTTTGGGTAAATCATTTCTAGATAACTTTTTGTTAATACAGTTGGAAATTGACCACTGAAATGAAAATTGCAGGATAAGACATTGCATGTTATGATGACCAGTCCTGTTATGACCAATCCAGAGGCTGCCCAGACAAGATTGGCTCAGGTGTTGCCTACAGACCATCGGCTGGCAATCTCTTAAAGCGGGGTAGGCAATGGGGTGTCTTCCAACTAATCCAGAATGCGGCAGCTAGACCGGTGACTGGGAGCGGCAGCCGAGACCACATAACACAGGTCTTGAAAGACCTACATTGGGCTCCCAGTACGTTTCCAAGCACAATTCAAAGTGTTGGTGTTGACCTTTAAAGCCCTAAACGGCCTCGGCCCAGTATACCTGAAGGAGCGTCTCCACCCCCATCATTCTGCCCGGACGCTGAGGTCCAGCGCCGAGGGCCTTCTGGCGGTTCCCTCATTGCAAGAAGCAAAGCTACAGGGAACCAGGCAGAGGGGCTTCTCAGTAGTGGCACCCACCCTGTGGAACGCCCTCCCATCAGATGTCAAAGAGATAAACAACTACCTGACATTCAGAAGGCATCTTAAGGCAGCCCTGTTCAGGGAAGTTTTTAATGTGTGACATTTTAGTGTATTTTTGGTCTTTGTGGAAGCCGCCCAGAGTGGCTGGGGAAACCCAGCCAGATGGGCGGGGTACAAATAAATTATTATTATTATTATTATTATTATTATTATTATTCCAAGTGCTGTGGACTATAAGTCATCCCTAACCACTGACCATACTGACAGGGGCTAGAAATGGGAGAGAATTTTGGTTCAGTTCACTTTCTAATAGGAACATCCCAAATTCATACTTCTTGAAACTTCTTGAACCAAAACACAGCTCTTCTTTGGAATTCACATTTCTGAATTTTGTAGCGCACTTCTCCAACCAAATGATGTGTACAACAATGTAGGAGTGTGCCTGTTTGAGAAAATAGCATACAAAAATGCATTACACTAGGGGAAACTGCATACAAAAATGTATATTAGGCAAAATTTGAACTAAAATGTTGGTGAATATTCATGAGGAATTCTAAAAAAAATGCAAATTGATGCAGAAATGGGATGAAGAATAGAAAAATTAGAAACTGAGAAACTGCCAAAGTCTGCCCATCCCTAGCTGAGGCTGATGGGAGTTATAGTACAAAAGATCCAGTGGGCACCACCGTGCTTCATATATTCAGCTCTTTGTATTTTCCCAACCAAGTCCACTAAAAGTTGCAGTATCCCTCATCCCCACACTGAAAAACCACAAGCACAATCACCACTTGTATGCACATCTCTCAAGAAGACTGAGACAAGTCATCATACCACCAAAAATAGACTATAAAGCAAGTACACACCCCAAAAGTCTGACTAACCCTCCCAAATTAGGAGTTTGCACTGAGTTAATCAACTCAGTGGGAAACTGATATCATTGGGTCCAAATCTGTGTCTTTGGTTATGTTACTGAAAATCCATTCATCATTTCAACCCAGTTATTATCAGTTCATGAATCACAATGCGAAACGATGCCTTTATTTCGACTATCTGGTGCTGGAGATACAAAATGCAACTACTAGCTTTTGTATCTCCGAGAGATGGTTAAATTCTTAGCAACTGAAAAACGTAAGAGGACCCCTAATGGATCAGGCCATAAGTCCATCTAGTTCAGTATGGTGTTTCCCACAGTGGCCAAAATCTCACAAGCAAGACATCATTCATTTTGTGGTCTGATGCTCTTTCATGTTGTTTGAAATTGTCCGCTAGGGTCAAAAGGAGCCCATTTGTTATCGCTAACAAAAATTTTATATTGTGGATGGTTGCCATTAATTTGATTTTGGACTGATTTTAGAACGAATTGATTTTAGAATGCTGTATTAGTTTTATTGTTGTTAGTCGCTCTGAGCCCGGCTTCGGCTGGGGAGGGCGGGATATAAATAAAAATTATTATTATTATTATTATTATTATTATTATTATTATTATTATTATTATTATTATTATTTCTGGTATCCCCCAGCAACTGGTGCTCAGAGGCATACTTTCCCTGAAGCTGGAGTTTGAATATAGCCATCATATATTACTTACCATGCCATGTTCAAGATTCTTGTATTAATTTGCATGTTCCTTAACAGCTCAGGTCTAGGACACCCCCATATCCCTGCCTGCCTGATCACTGGGTGGTTATCAGCAGCTCCTAGTGATGATTTGTTTATTTTAAAATATTTTAAAATAAGTAAATCAGCACTAGAAGCCCCTGAGAGTACCTGGATTTGAAAAGCCAACTAAGGGCTCACCCTTTTCTTGCCATGTTTCTAGGAACAGGTCTGGACTTTAAAACACCATGTTCAAGTGTGGTTTTGTCATTGCAGCTGTTTATAGAATCATAGAATCCTAGAGTTGGAAGAGACCACAAGGGCCATCGAGTCCAACCCCCTGCCAAGCAGGAAACACCATCAGAGCACTCCTGACATATGGTTGTCAAGCCTCTGCTTAAAGACCTCCAAAGTAGGAGACTCCACCACACTCCTTGGCAGCAAATTCCACTGTCAAACAGCTCTTACTGTCAGGAAGTTCTTCCTAATGTTTAGGTGGAATCTTTTTTCTTGTAGTTTGGATCCATTGCTCCATGTCCGCTTCTCTGGAGCAGCAGAAAACAACCTTTCTCCCTCCTCTATGTGACATCCTTTTCTATATTTGAACATGGCTATCATATCACCCCTTAACCTCCTCTTCTCCAGGCTAAACATGCCCAGCTCCCTTAGCCGTTCCTCATAAGGCATCGTTTTCAGGCCTTTGACCATTTTGGTTGCCCTCTTCTGGACACGTTCCAGTTTGTCAGTGTCCTTCTTGAATTGTGGTGCCCAGAACTGGACACAGTACTCCAGGTGAGGTCTGACCAGAGCAGAATACAGTGGCACTATTACTTCCCTTGATCTAGATGCTATACTCCTATTGATGCAGCCCAGAATTGCATTGGCTTTTTTTTTATTTGTGTGTCTGTTTTGCCCTGGTGCTATAGTAGGGAAAAACTGGATTTTTCTTGGATTGGGTTTTCCACCAACTGCTGTTTGCTCCTTTTCAGCAGCAAACCACAGTAGGGCAAAACAAACAAACAAACAAACAAACAAACAAACGCCTTGAAGACAGAGCTTTAAAGTGCATTCCTGGGCCTGGAAAGAACCACTGCCTGTTTTGCAGTTCCCTTGAACAGGTCACCAAGCCAAAGGGGTGCAGAATTGAGAAGATCCATAACTGAGAAGATCCCTTTTGGGGTGGCTAATTTTGGCCTCGCACAGGGCGCCGTATTACAAAATATTACCAAAGCCCACCCCTGAAAGCACAGCACAAAAGGAAGAGTGGGTGTGGCCTGAGTCGGCGGTCAGCACTGTGTGTTGTAGCAGCGTATTTCATCAACGAATTATGTGCATCTTGAAGATTTCACTTTTGTCTCACCTGAAATTCCTGGCAAGTCAGTTTCACTAGTATCATGAAGGAGAAATTCTTATCCTTCTTTATCTCCACAGCTTGCATGATATTATAAACCTGTATCCCTTCCCCTTGGCCGCCATTTTTCTCAACTAAAAATCCCCAAATAAATTTTAATGTGAAAAGTCCTCCCAGATTATTATATTATATTATATTATATTATATTATATTAATTATATTAATTATATTATATTATATTATATTATTATTTTAATTTTCCACCCTTCCCGCCACCCTTCAACACACACACACGGAGCTCATTTTGTGTCCGTGGTTCTTCCCCTCCCCATTTTTATCCTCACAACCACCCTGAGAGGCCGGTTAGGCAGAGAGGCAGTAGTGGCAGGCCCAAGAGACCTTCATGGCTGAGTGGTGAATTCGAACCATGGCCTCCCAAGGCTGTAGCCCCACACAGTAACTCTTACCTCACACTGGCATGGGGCGACTGTGTGGAAATTTCCCCCCTCACGTCACACGGCTTGTTTGTATCTTGTGTAATTCAAAAAGCAGTACAGTGGTACCCTGGTTTACAACCATAATCCATTCCGGAGGTCCGCTTGTAAACCAAAACAGATTGTAACCCAAGCATAGCTGTCAACTTTTCCCTTTTTTTAAGGGAAATTCCCTTATTCCGAATAGGATTCCTTGCAAGAAAAGGGAAAAGTTGACCCAATACGCGCTTTTGCCAATGGGGCCTCCCAAAATTTTTTGTTCATAATCCCCCCCCAAAAAAGAAAGGGTTGTAATCCCCAAAAAGGTTGCAAACCAGGAAACGCACTTCGGGGTTTGACATGTTTGTAATCCAAAACGTATGCAAACCAAGACGTATGCAAACCAAGGTACCACTGTCCCTTCTCTAACCATGGCCCCCCACCACACCCCACACAAATTTGAGCCCCAGAAAAGCTTCCATTGAAGAGGGCAGCTGCCTTCTTCTGAGACTGGGGGCGGGGGGCTGGGTGAGAGAAAGTTACCTCAGAAATTGGTTTTCAAAAACTACAAACTGATCTAGCACCTGGAATCAATAAGCTAATTTCACATTTAGCATCTGAAAGCACTGGATAATGCCTTTTCAAAGGGCCAGGAATAAAGCTGCTCCTAGCACAAGATAAGGGGCTGCAAAGAAACACTAGGCTCACCAGAGTGGTGCATGCTCTAGTTATCTCTAGTTATCTCCCGCTTGGACTACTGCAATGCGCTCTACGTGGGGCTACCTTTGAAGGTGACCCGGAAACTGCAATTAATCCAGAATGCGGCAGCTAGACTGGTGACTGGGAGCAGCCGCCGGGACCACATAACACCGGTCCTGAGAGATCTGCATTGGCTCCCAGTACGTTTCCGAGCACAATTCAAAGTGCTGGTGCTGACCTTTAAAGCCCTCAACGGCCTCAGTCCAGTATACCTGAAGGAGCGTCTCCACCCGCATCGTTCAGCCCGGACACTGAGGTCCAACTCTGAGGGCCTTCTGGCGGTTCCCTCATTGCGAGAAGTGAGGTTACAGAGAACCAGGCAGAGGGCCTTCTCGGTAGTGGCGCCCACCCTGTGGAACGCCCTCCCTTCAGATGTGAAGGAAATAAGCCGCTATCTCTTCTTTAAAATACATCTGAAGGCAGCCCTGTTCAGGGAAGTTTTTAATATTTAATGCTGTACTGTTTTTAACACTTGATTGGGAGCCGCCCAGAGTGGCTGGGGAAACTCATTATATGAGATTATTATTATTATTATTAGGCACAAGGCCTCTAGCCTCACTAGTTAGCTTATAGGTCTCTATGTGCATCAACAGATTTTGCTTTATTAATTTGTAAAGCGCTTTGAGTTTTTTTGCATTCAAGCGGTGAATAATTTTATGAAATAGGCCCGCACCCTGTTTTCACAGTGGCCAACAAGATGCCCATGAGAAACCTTCAAGCAGGTCCTGGGTGCAACAGCACTTTCCTCACTTGTCATTTTGCACAACTTGCATACAGAAGCACACCGACTCCAATAGCGGAGATAGAACATAACTATTGTGTCTAGAAGCAATAATCATGTCGAGAAGCAAGTAGCCTTATCTTCCCTTTCAAAAAAATCATCTAAGTTGCTAGCCATCACCACCTCTTGTAAGAGCGAATACCATAGATTAGCTGTCTTCTGCAGTAGAAATAACTAAATTAATGGTTCTTATTACCCTGAGTAGTGCCAAGTTAAAAACAAAAGAGGAACGCAAATGGGTAAAATTGATGGTAATTGCAGCCAGATAGGTTATAGCGAGTAATTGGAAAAATGCAGAAGAGCTAGGGGTGAACCAATGGAGGAAAAAACTGAATAATATTATAATTTTAGAATACCTAACTGTGAAGATACACAGAATGAAAGGGTTTAAGGTCAGTGAGAAAGTGGAGGATTGCTTTGAGAAGATATTGAACTACTTGAGTAGGTTTGAACAATTTTGGGCAATTAAAATGTTAACCTTGTGGAAGGAGGAGTGTAAAGGTATACAGAAGCGTACATATGGTTGATTTGAATATGTTATTATTGAATATTGTATACCCAATGTATCAGTCACCTGGGGGGGGGGGGTTCACTGTTTGTGTTTTAGTGGTTGGTAAAAAAGAATTTTTTAAAAAACAAAACAACAAAACTGTCTTCTGCATGAAGAAGTCCTTTTTTATTACAATATTATCTTCATAATAATACTTGGCAGGGGGTTGGACTCGATGGCCCTTGTGGTCTCTTCCAACTCTATGATTCTATGATTCATTTCCACAAAATACACCATTTTATCCACTTCTATCATGTCACCCCCTTATTTGCCTTTTCTCTAAATTAAGAAAAACAAGGAATGCTGTAACCTTTCCTCGCAGCAGAGTTGCTCCATTCTCTTGATGATTTGAGTTTGCTGTTTTCTGAACCCTTTCCAGCTCTATAATGTCCTTTTTTGAGGGTGAGGTGGGCAGAACTGCGCACAGTATTCCAAGCGTGCACCATCAATTTGTATGATGACATAATGATATTGGCAGTTTTGTGTTCAATCCTTTTCATAGTTATCTCTCTATTTGCATTTCTCATAGCTGCTGCACACTAGACCGACACCTTCATAAAACTATTCATTACAACCCCAAGGTCTCATTCCTGGTCAGTCACCAACAGTTCAGACCCTCCCCGCATAAGTGTATATGTGAGATTAATTTTGTAAAAAATTGCCCCAGTGTGAATCATCTTACACTTGCTTTCACTGAATGGCATTTGCCATTTTACTGCCCATTCACCCAATCTGGAGAGATTTGCTTTTAACTATGGTTTAACATTATGTGTGAAGTAGGTTGTGGGTAAGTGGAACTGGAAAGCTCCTGGTTTCATTTCATTTCATTGAGAATAACATCTGTTCATTTTCCCTATGATTTCAGGTTCTCCAAATGTTAGAAACCTGTTCCCTTTTTAAAATGAAAGCTGGGAAATCTGGAATTTATGGTTCATTCTTCAGACGGGGGTGGCACCCTGTAGACACCCACCCATGTGCTTATCCCTAAGAAAACCTGGAATGCACCACTAATGGGGCAAAAGACAAGGAAAACTCCAGGTGGCTGAAAATAGAGGCCCGACACATTTTGGAATTATCCATCTTTAAGAGTGTGTTTTAAGCAGAAACTCCAACCAAGTGCACAAACCCATTCATTTATTAATTTTCCATTTCAAGGACCTCCTGACTGTGTCACCCACCAGGAAGAAAAGTCAAGTGCAGGGGGGAAGGCCTGGAAGGAAGGGTTAAGGCACTGTTGGCCAAACTTGGCACTCCAGCTGTTTTGGGACTACAATTCCCATCATCCCTGACCACTGGTCCTGTTAGCTAGGGATGATGGGAGTTGTAGTCCAAAACAGCTGGAGAGCCAAGTTTGGCCAACACTGGGTTACGGGCTCCATGCCACTGCCTGTCCTTTATAATGATTTCCCCTCTCCACCTCTTTATTGCTGTTAACCAGAAGACATATTTGCTGTCAGCACATAGAGTTCCACACCACCCTTAATCAATATGGGGACACCCGATTCTGGCAAGTGTTGACCTTGTGCCCCAAAGTTAGGCCGCATGCTCATGCCACCCATGCCAGACCTCATACCAAAAGCCTAGAGTTGAGTTGAGTCAGCCATTTCTGCCCCAGATTGCTCATCAGCAAGCACAGATGCCTACCGCCTGATCAGTTTTCGACTTCCTCTAATCCTTATATAAAACACTGTCAGCTCTTCTCCTCTCTTGAGCAAACGGCACTACTTCTCTGATGTTACAATGCCCTACCCTTCAGAAACACGCTGCCGGCCTCTCTCTGTCACTTACTTCTTTCTGCCTGCAAACCTCAAACCCACATGCGCTGTGGTGGGTCTACTCTGCAAGTAACTCTTGAGCTACAAATAAACCTCGCTGTTCAGCTTCTATTTCTCTAGACAGTCTTCCCAAGTATGCAGAGCTACACACATAATTTTATTCAAGCACTTGGCATTTACAAGAGCTAAGCTAAGGAACATATTTGCAATACCAAGATTCAGCCACAGAATCTGTGCACAATAGTTTCATATGCTAAAGAAAGGGGCAATTTCATACTGTTGCTAAAAGCAGCCCCCTTCAAGACATCATATTCTATATTTCAGAGGAATGGGGTTGTAGCAGACTATCTATTCAAAAGATTGGCCAATTCGCCTCTAGAATCAATCTTTCATATTTAACTTGTTACCTGGGATTATTTCTTGATCAGAACTGCCAGGCTGAGAACATGAGAGTATCTTGGAGCATGTGCAAAATGGGGCTGTCTCTTGCCATTGCCACCTTACAGCCAGTTAATATCTTGACCCTCCTTCACAAAAATAGCTGTTTACTTTTCCTGTCTTGAAGGCTGAAATTTCAATTCAGTGGAACAGGGTCAAGATATTAACTGATATGCATGAAATTTCAGATATAGCTATATAATCCCTAGTGTAATAAGTTAAGACCATTGGAACAGGTATTTTCAAAATAAAGTTTTTTATGAACCGCCCTATTAGGCAATAATCTCCCCCCCCCCAGTGTGTCTCCCAACAAAAGTAAGACAATAAATAAATCTTTATTTCAGTGCAATCCTATGGCATTTACACTGTGCACACATCATTCATTTAAAGCTCAAACCCGCCCCCAATAAACCTGAGACCTGTAGTTTGTTAAGGGTGCTCAGGACTGCAGCCCCGAGAAGGGTAAACTTCCCAAGGTTCTTCGGAGGGGATCTTTAAATGTATAGTTGTGCGAACAGCTTTATTTCCAAGAAAATGGGCTTAGGCGTGCAGCTGTAGCAAAAGTCGCATTCCCTATACCTCCCTGTGTGTCCCACTGTAAAAAGCGCACACCTTCTATATGGATCTGCATTCTGCATAAATGCAAAAAGCAGGCATCACTTGCCATCACAGACACTCCAGGTCACTGAGCTACTGCTCTTAAAATAGACTCAGCTGTCATTCCCCATCTTTTTTCAGAAGCCCATCTGTAGAAATGCAAGCTGAGAACATGGGAGGAGGCTCTGGCAAGGCCAAAGACTAGCAGAAGAAGGGTGGCGAGGTCAGACAATTAACCGAACACAAAACTTTTTTGTGAGTCTTAGTACTTAGGATGAAAACAAGAATGGTGGTGGGAGGTAACCCTCAACATCACTCCAACACGGCACGTCCACTCCAAAAGAATTATCTCCCTCTCTTGGGCAGATACCAGCAACCCACACAGGTTACAAAATCAAAAGTTAAATATCCTGTTCCTTCAATCCTCCTACCCATCTTTTTCCAGTGCTGGTGAAACCACAGCCACAAGTCATATTAAGCCTAGAGGATAACTCTAATGTCTTGACCTTCATCTGTACTGCTAGCCCCAGCGCTACAGAAAACCACAAATAACATAGCACAAGACGCAAACAGAAAGAGAACTGGTTCCTGGCAAGCTTTTCCGGCCACACAGATTCAAACTGAAATTCAGGTCCTTACCTGGAAGTCCCGTTAAACCTGGAAGTAGTAAGCCACTTTCATCGGGAGAGCAGATCTTTACTGAGTTTGCACAAAGCGGGTGAAGCAGGTGCAAGTGGGCATGGGGAGACCAACAGAATTTGGGTCACCCCCCCCCCACCCAGCGTGAGTATAAAACAGAAACCCCAGTGAGGTAGGGGACGTGTTAAAGGTGAACCCCTAGTCCCACAGCAGAAGCTCCAGCGCTTAGAGTTTAGCCTGTGAGCAGCCCCTCCCTTGGGCTGCCGTCCTCCAGTCAAGTTGGATTGCTGACGTTCCTGCTCCTCTCCCCGCCCTGCCTCCGATTTCCAAAATAGCCTTGGGTGTCATTTACCAGGGAGATTAAATTTCATGTGGTGGAGAGACGAAAGGGCATCGCTTTAGGAAACCCACCGGGGGCAGACCAAAAAGCCCATCTCCAGAGAGCTTGCGTGCAGATAAACCCTGTCCATGGGGCTGGACCTAGTGCTGTTTCTCAAGTGCTTTCCCTGGAGCCAAGTGACAGGTGTCAAACTGGGAAATGACGAGGGAGTGTTACAAGCCTGTTGGCAAAAGCTGATCAGGCTTCTTGCCTACGTCAACTTCAGAAGGGGAAGAAAGAGGGGAGGCTGAGGGTGTCGTTCCAAGGGGCATTTCTGCTCCTGGATGTAAATTAAAAATATTATTGACTGAACCTTATTTTTGGCCTCCTATAGGCTGTAAGGGACATGGGTGGCGCTGTGGGTTAAACCACAGAACCTAGGACTTGCCGATTGGAAGGTCAGCGGTTCAAACCCCCGTGATGGGGTGAGCTCCCGTTGCTCAGTCCCTGCTCCTGCCAACCTAGCAGTTCGAAAGCACGTCAAAGTGCAAGTAGATAAATAGGTACCGCTCTGGCGGGAAGGTAAACGGTGTTTCCGTGCACTGCTCCGGTTTGCCAAAAGCAGCTTAGTCATGCTGGCCACATGACCCAGAAGCTGTACGCCATCACCCTCGGCCAATAAAGTGAGATGAGCACCGCAACCCCAGAGTCGATCACGACTGGACCTAATGGTCAGGGGACCCTTTACCTATAGGCTGTAACATGTGATGAACAGGCCTACTCCCAAAATTACTCAGTCCCAGGGTCAGACCATAAAGAAGGCTGATCGCAGAAGGATTGATGCTTTTGAATTATGGTGCTGGAGGAGACTCTTGAGAGTCCCATGGACTGCAAGAAGATCAAACCTATCCATTCTGAAGGAAATCAGCCCTGAGTGCTCACTGGAAGGACAGATCCTGAAGCTGAGGCTCCAATACTTTGGCCACCTCATGAGAAGAGAAGACTCCCTGGAAAAGACCCTGATGTTGGGAAAGATGGAGGGCACAAGGAGAAGGGGACGACAGAGGACGAGATGGTTGGACAGTGTTCTCAAAGCTACCAACATGAGTTTGCCCAAACTGCGGGAGGCAGTGGAAGACAGGAGTGCCTGGCGTGCTCTGGTCCATGGGGTCACGAAGAGTCGGACATGACTAAATGACTAAACAACAACAACAAGGGTCAGACCTTCAAGCCTATCCCCTGCAATTTAGCAAAAAATAAATAAATAAATAAGTTATTCATACCCCACCCATCTGACTGGGTTGCCCCAGCCACTCTGGCGGCTTCCAACTTATATAAAAACACAGGAAAACATTAAACCTTAAAAAGCTTCCCTATACAGGGCTGGCTTCAGATGTTTCCTAAATGTTTCATACATAATGACTCTGACGTGTGGGCGCCACTACTGAAAAGCCCCTCTGCCTTCTAGGATTTCTGGTAAACATTCCCCAGGCAGTCACTTCTGACCATGAGGACTAGTCTGGTAAACCACGGTTAGTATGTATGGCCCTTCAGAAGGGGACCTGGAGAAATTTTGGCCCCTTGTCCTCCACCTCCAGCCATTACTACAATTCCCCAAGGATTGCCATTGGGTGAATCAAACCTGGGATCCCTTATGGTGCAAAACATCACTTAATGGCCAAATTACGGCTCAAGACCTTCCATCAACAACCCATCATTTATCATGTTCCAATAAAACTAGAAGTGTACCAGATATTTCACCCTGGATCTCTCCTTCCCTTCTCCTTCCATTAATTAGGAGAGAAATTGCATTCAAGAAATATTAAAGAGCAAACTTCTGTAAAATTTTCATGAGGGCTGCAGAGTTTTGCTGTGTTTTACATTTGAGGGGTGACCAGGGGGTGTTCATGACTGTCTTTCATTCTATAAATCGGGGAGCCCCAACTTTTTTAGGATTGAAGTTGTTGAGCTTTTTTTAGGAGGATTATACCACAGGACATTTACTGCCATGGGGGCCAGATTAAATCGACCAGCGGGCCGGATTAGGCCCCCGAAATGGACTTTGGACATGCCTGCTCTAAATGATCCCTCTAATCACCACAATGGGACACGGGTGGTGCTGTGGTCTAAACCACTGAGCCTAGGGCATGCCGATCGGAAGGTCGGCAGTTCGAATCCCCGCAACAGGGTGAGCTCCCATTGTTTGGTCTCAGCTCCCACCAACCTAGCAGTCTGAAAGCACGTCAAGTACAAGTACAAGTAGATAAATAGGTACCGCTCTGGCGGGAAGGCAAACAGCATTTCCGTGTGCTGCTCTGGTTCACCAGAAGTGGCTTAGTCATGCTGGCCACATGACCCGGAAGCTGTACACCGGCTCCCTCGGCCAGTAAAGCGAGATGAGCGCCACAACCCCAGAGTTGTCCACGACTAGACCTAATGGTCAGGGGTACCTTTACCTTTAATCACAACAATACAAACACAACACGTAGGCTAATAGTTAGTAGAAAATATATAATAGAATAATGCTATCATTCAAATTATAGGAGTAAGCCAATCAAAGTTCTTATATACAACATAACAGAGTGGGAGCAAGGACCGTCAAGCCGTGTGCTCAAAACAGATGTCTAAGGACAGTCTCACAATAGTCTTTCAAATGTTTCAGCAGAAGACATCCCAAAAGTTTCAAAAGTAAAGTTTCTCGGTCGTTTTTCAAAAGTTTCAATGGAAGACGTCTCAAAAGCCTCAAAAGGACAGTGTCTCCAGAATGATGCCACTGTTTTTGGTTCATAAATCATCCCTCTGGCAGTCTTCCTGAGTGCTCTCCTTTCCTGGAACCCTGATGACATCCTAAGCTAGGATTCGTGAAGCCCTTTTGCCTTTGAAGAAATGGACATGGAAAGGTTAAAAACATGGAAAGATTTTAAAAACAGAATCATGGCAGCTGGTGTTCCAGCAACATCTGGGTGCATTCTACCAAAATGAAGACAACGGGGTGGGGGGTGGGCAGGTGTTCTGATCTGACCTCTTTGGAGGAAGGATAGATAAAAATGAAATAATTACGTGTCTGACCACATTGACTAAAATAAAATAAAAAATCCCTTAAAGCACAGCAAGGATATCAAAGGGTTTTCAGCATCAGGGGACAGAGTTTCTGTGAGTAAACATCCCTCTCATTTTGGCCAACGTGCTGACAATCCATTGGGCAATAAGAGTGCACGCTGTACTTATTTAGTGTGCAGGGAGAAATGTACACTCAGGACCCTTAGTTTAATCTTTCAGAAAAAACCCCGCCCCCGCTTTTACTAGCAAAACCCACAAATATTTATTTATTCATTGCCTTGACATACTGCTTTTCCGCCAAGGCAGCTTACAGGTGTGTGTTTTTTAGATACTAAGACGAATAAATTATATGTAAAGTTGGCCCTAAGGGACGCGGGTGGCACTGTGGGTTAAACCACAGAGCCTAGGACTTGCCGATCGGAACGTCGGCAGTTCGAATCCCTGCAACAGGGTGAGCTCCCGTTGTTCGGTCCCAGCTCCTGCCAACCTAGCAGTTTGAAAGCACACCAGTGCAAGTAGATAAATAGGTACCACTCCGGCGGGAAGGTAAACGGCATTTCCGTGCGCTGCTCTGGTTCGCCAGAAGCGTCTTAGTCATGCTGTACGCTGGCTCCCTTGGCCAGTAAAGTGAGATGAGCGCTGCAACCCCAGAGTCGGTCACAACTGGACCTAATGGTCAGGGGTCCCTTTACCTTTAAAGTTGGCCCTGGAAGTAGTGTGCTGCCTCTGCCTGCTTCCTTCCTTGATCTGTCTTTCATCCATGACGTCATGATGCTCCCCGCTCAACAAAGCCCAACAAAAATCATTCAGCAAAAAGCAGAACTAATTGAGGGGGAATTGCTTGCGCAGATATAATCTGATGTTTTATGCCATACCTGCTGTGCGCTGTTGCTGTGAAGGCCTAGGAATCCAGCTGGGAGAAACTTGCATGCTACTTTGTGATGCTTCTCTTGCTCCTAATAAAGCTATTGTTTTGCTGTTCTCTTATGGGATTTTCCTGCACAGAACCACTTCTGTTACATGAATAGCAGGCAGAACAGAGCACGTTCAAAGCTCTTGACTCCACCACAAACATGCTTCTCCTTCCATGCTGTCAATCACTGGAGCAACCACCTGTCTCCTTCACACGCATATATAGGGAGCCCAAAAGCTTTAGTGGAAGCAAGTCGGGGGGGGGGGTTTGGATACTTTGACCTTCGCTTTCCAGCTAGGCCTTCTGACACTCTTCTCTATTGCAAGGGAGAAAGAGATATGCCCAAAAACAGATCTGCTTTATTGCACTAATGAAACGCAGTAGCTTAAGCATACTGCTTCCACATTTTCAAAATAATCACTTGCTGAAACAAAGGGAAGGAAATCCAGGAGCGACACAGCCTGTGTTGTTGCTCAAAGTGCCAGTGGTCCAAGCTCGTAGAAGATACTGGGACACACGCTGTTACAGAATTAGGGCTCGTCTCTGTTGGATCGAAGAAAGCTCCATCTCTCTGCGTTTCTTGTTTCCAACAGTTTGCTGCCAGATAGAAATTTCTGGGATGTTCGCAGAAGGGCACTGTTAAGTTGTGGGTGAACATATCAGACGACACAGCGATTCTCCAAACAGCTCTTGTTTATTCACAGGTCAGAACAGAACTGAACTGAAGGGTTCAGCCAGCCTGCTTATATAGAGCTCCAGTACAACGTAACTGTAACAACTTTCTGTAAGTATCCAATCACTGAACGTCACTTTCGATCCCTTATTTGCATATGTGGACCTGAACTATCTACAGTATCCCCCTGCTGGCCCAGGGTGAGAACTTCAGTACATAACAGGCACGAAGGAGAAAAGCCCTTGCCCACGGGATCAGTGGCGGAGGAAGCTGCTGGGGCACCCGGAAAGGCAAATATGATGCGCACCCAGGGATGGGGCGATCTGCCCACAGAGGCGGGGCAATCTTCCCAGGGTGCCATCAGTGGCACACCGATCTTCCCGGGGGTGCCAGCACCGCTCGCCGATTGTGCAAATACGCCCAGGGCATGGCGCTTGCCACCAGAGATGCAAGTGCCACCCACCCGGGGGTGTGTGTGCAAACACTGCTTGCTGGGCGGTGTATCCCTGACAGCCAGCGCCATGCCCTGGGCATATTTGCATAATCAGCAGGCAGCACTGGCACCTCCAGGAGGATCAGTGTGCCAGAGCCTGATTGGGGTGCAAATGCTGCCCACTGGGGGGGCATCCCCGATGGCCAGCACTGCACGCCGATCAGCGGGCGGATTTTTGCTACGATCACGAAAATCCACCTGCTGGGGGTGCGAGTGCCACCACACCGACCCACCCAAGGGAATTTTGTCACACACCCCCAAGCATAGCACCCAGGGTGGACCGCTTCCCCCGCCCCCTTCATCTGCCAGTGCACGGAACGTCTCACCAGCAAAAGGAATGTACTTCTTTTTATGCCTCCTGCATCTTCCAACTTTCAGCTTCATGTCTGCAGTTCCAGGAGTACAATGCCCCTGAACATGTCAAGGTCAGCTGAATTACGCCTTTGCATGTCACATACTACCTGTACAGAAGCTACCAGCATGAGTTTGACCAAACTGCGGGAGGCAGTGGAAGACAGGAGTGCCTGGCAGTATGCAAAATTGATTGATTGATTGATTGATTGATTGATTGATTGATTATTATGGGTCTGGTACGCAAACCTTCCTGCTGTAAAGGACTAGCCTTGTCAAACACCTGCAATGACTTCATAAAGGCCAAGGCAATATGCCAGGTTTCTGCTGCTTAGCCCAGGATGAATGCATAGCTGGAAGCCAAACATTTAAACGCTGCTGCCTTCCAGACTTGCTGCCTCCAGCGGTATAGAACACAGAGGTCATGTTTCCAAAAGCTGGCAAAACAAAGTTCTGCTTTATTCCACTGAGTGGGCATGGGAACTTGTGCTGCCTCTAAAGGCAGGTAAGCAAGTCATATTGGAAGCCACAGAGATCATAGAATCATAGAATCATAGAATCATAGAGTTGGAAGAGACCACAAGGGCCATCGAGTCCAACCCCCTGCCAAGCAGGAAACACCATCAGAGCACTCCTGACATATGGTTGTCAAGCCTCTGCTTAAAGACCTCCAAAGTAGGAGACTCCACCACACTCCTTGGCAGCAAATTCCACTGTCGAACAGCTCTTACTGTCAGGAAGTTCTTCCTAATGTTTAGGTGGAATCTTCTTTCTTGTAGTTTGGATCCATTGCTCCGTGTCCGCTTCTCTGGAGCAGCAGAAAACAACCTTTCTCCCTCCTCTATGTGACATCCTTTTATATATTTGAACATGGCTATCATATCACCCCTTAACCTCCTCTTCTCCAGGCTAAACATGCCCAGCTCCCTTAGCCGTTCCTCATAAGGCATCGTTTCCAGGCCTTTGACCATTTTGGTTGCCCTCCTCTGGACACGTTCCAGTTTGTCAGTGTCCTTCTTGAATTGTGGTGCCCAGAACTGGACACAGTACTCCAGGTGTGGTCTGACCAGAGCAGAATACAGTGGCACTATTACTTCCCTTGATCTAGATGCTATACTCCTATTGATGCAGCCCAGAATTGCATTGGCTTTTTTAGCTGCCGCGTCACACTGTTGGCTCATGTCAAGTTTGTGGTCAACCAAGACTCCTAGATCCTTTTCACATGTACTGCTCTCAAGCCAGGTGTCACCCATCTTGTATTTGTGCCTCTCATTTTTTTTGCCCAAGTGCAATACTTTACATTTCTCCCTGTTAAAATTCATTTTGTTTGTTTTTGCCCAGTTCTCTAATCTGTCAAGGTCGTTTTGAAGTGTGATCCTGTCCTCTGGGGTGTTAGCCACCCCTCCCAGTTTGGTGTCATCTGCAAATTTGATCAGGATGCCCTTGAGTCCATCATCCAAGTCGTTGATAAAGATGTTAAATAAGACCGGGCCCAAGACAGAACCCTGTGGCACCCCACTAGTCACTCTTCTCCAGGATGAAGAGGAACCATTGATGAGCATCCTTTGGGTTCGGTCAGTCAGCCAGTTACAAATCCACTGAGTGGTAGCAGAGTCAAGACCGCATTTTACCAGCTTCTTTACAAGAATATCATGGGGCACCTTGTCAAATGCCTTACTGAAATCAAGGTAGGCTATATCCACTGAGTTCCCTTCATCTACCAGGCTTGTAATTCTGTCAAAAAATGAGATCAGGTTAGTCTGACATGACTTATTTTTCAGAAATCCATGCTGACTATTGGTGATCACAGCATTCCTTTCTAGGTGCTCACAGACTGTTTGCTTAATGATCTGCTCCAGAATCTTCCCTGCTATTGATGTCAGACTGACTGGGCGGTAATTATTTGGGTCCTCTCTTTTCCCCTTTTTGAAAATTGGGACAACATTTGCCCTCCTCCAGTCTGCCGGGACTTCGCCTGTTCTCCAGGATTTCTCGAAGATGACTGCCAGTGGTTCTGAGATCACATCTGCCAGTTCTTTTAATACTCTTGGATGCAGTTCATCTGGCCCTGGAGACTTGAATACATCTAAACTAGCCAAATATTCTTGTACTGTCTCCTTAGTTATTCTGGGCTGTGTTTCCTTTGCAGAATCATTTGCTCCAAATTCTTCAGGTCGGGCATTGTTTTCTTTATCGGAGAAGACTGAGGCAAAGAAGGCATTGAGGAGTTCAGCCCTTTCTGTGTACCCTGTTTGCATTTCACCATCTTCTCCTCTGAGTGACCCCACTGTTTCTTTGTTCTTCCTTTTGCTACGAACATACCCATAAAAGCCTTTTTTGTTGCTTTTAACCTCTCTAGCAAGCCTGAGTTCATTCTGTGCTTTAGCTTTTTTGACTTTGTGTCTACACGTGCTGGCTATTTGTTTGAATTCCTCTTTGGTGGTTTCCCCCCTTTTCCATTTTGATGATGATGATGATGATGATGATGATAATAATAATAATAACAATTTATTATTTATATCCCACTCATCTGGCTGGGTTTTCCCCAGCCACTCTGGGCATCTTCCAACAAAAGATTAAAATACAATAATTCATCAAATATTAAAAACTTCCCTAAACAGGACTGCCTTCAGATGTCTTCTAAAAGTCAGATAGTTGTTTATTTCTTTGACATCTGGTGGGAGGGCGTTCCACAGGGCCGGCACCACTACCGAGAAGGCCCTCTGCCTGGTTCCCTGTAACTTTTTTTCTCGCAATGAGGGAACCACTTGAAGGCCCTCGGCACTGGACCTCACTGAACGATGAGGGTGGAAACGCTCCTTCAGGTATACTGGGCCAAGGCCATTTAGGGCTTTGAATTGTGCTCGGAAATGTCCTGGGAGCCAGTGACAATCTTTTAGGACCGGTGTTGTATGGTCCTGGCAGCCGCTCCCAGTCACTGGTCTAGCTGCCGCATTCTGGATTAGTTGTAGTTTCCGGGTCACCTTCAAAAGTAGCCCAACGTAGACCATGTTGCAGTAGTCCAAGCGAGAGATAACCAGAGCATTCACCACTCTTGCAAGACAGTCCACGGGCAGGTAGGTCTTAGCCTGAGATCCATAAAACCCCACATGAAGCATTGTGGACACCCTCCCAAACACTATAAAGCAAGAGTATTTTTGCAGGTCTCACTTAAGAACGTAAGACAAGCCCTGCTGGGATGCACTTATGAATCCCAGGAATATTGTCTCTGACACAAGTAGCTAGAACATAGCCATTAGAGATTCATAGAGTCCTCTAGTCCAACCCCCTGCAATGTAGGGATTTCAGCAAAAGCATCAATGACTAGCAGCTATTGGTAGCCTCACCTTCCATGCTGTCCAATCCTCTTCTAATGCCATCCAAGTTGGTGGCCATCATTGCACCCTGCGGGGTAAAATTCTCTTGTAAACGTTGTTATGATAGAGCAGCAGTTAAAAGCATTCACAAAACCAGATTGGGAAATATTAAACAATTTTCAGGCTGTGAAGGCGGGGGTCAGATGGACCCCACTGTGCTGGGCCCGGGGGTTAACCAGAGCCACGCAGTCCAGGTCCGGTCCCGAATCCAAGGATTCCGTAAAGAGTCTGTCCAACAGGGCCAAGGCAGGAAAGCAGGCTAGGTCAGGCACAGGGTCTCAGGCAGGTTCCAGCAAGCAACAATGTTGCTCCTGCAACCTGGGGCCAGGTCCAACAGCCTTTTATCTTTGCTGGGGTAACGGCCAGTCCTGATCCCCCGGTGACTCACCTCCCTGTTTCGCCCGAAGGCAAGCACTCCTCCTGCGAGTACTCAGGTCTCTCCTTCTCTCAGACCTCAGTCTCTGCAGCTCGGGAGATGTTAGTAGGTTACTAGACCCAGAGGCCGCCTCAGCCTCCCCTGACCCAACCGGTAGTGGAGCAGCTGTAAGCGATGGCCCAGCTGAAGGTAACGAGGTCATCCCCGCATCTGGAGCCAGGGCAGGCTCAGGTCCCTGACTCGGCCCAGCTGGTGCTTGTTGCAGGGGAACCTGTGCAGACTGGGACTCTTCAGGGTCAGGCCCCAGACTAGGTTCAGACACCGCCTGAGGCAAAGGATCCGGTGCGGAGTGAGACTCCTCTGGGTCCGGGTCCGAGCCCAAGCACAAGCCCGAGTCCCAGGCCATTACACCCACAAATCCACTGATTTCCCCCCTCAAGTAGAGATGGTGGGTCAAGAATTCCTCAAAGAGTTTTTTAGGGGGCACTGTGAGATGGGGAGGGATAAACAAAATATTGTCTCCTTATTGAAGATTGGATGCCTCCTACTGGATCAAAAGCCCATGTGTTTGCATAAGGCACCAGTTGAATATGACAAGTAGTGGGAAATAGAATAGGTTGTAGATTCTCTTAATCTGGGTAAACCTCTATTGAGAATTAAGGTAGGATGCCCTTGTTCTCCCATCACATCTGGAGGGGACTCCTTAGATAAAGTTGTCTGGGGTTTGTGACTAAGGTCTCCCGCTTTCCAGAAGATGGTTTCACACTGCTTCTTTAGAAGGAACAGCTACTTCTATGGAAAAAATGACTTAATCAAGCGTATGATTAGAATTACTATGCAGATTCTGTTCTCTCCAACACTGTTACTCGGCTTCAATTGGCCAAATGGGGAAGGAAGCAACTTTTGATAATTTCTCTTCTTTGCAGTCCTCAAAGCCCCCTAAATCTTTTCCAGAAGACTGTGGCAGATTTAGAGGTGATGCATGGAAGAGTGGGAATGCTCAAAAATCTCTTCCCTCCCTCTTCTGCTGGCAAAAGGCTTACCATCAGCAAAGCAGTTAGATGCAACCGTACAGCTGCAGTCCAAAGGCACTTAACATTAAACCTATCTCACTGAAGAATAGGACTTGCTTCCAAGCACACATATGTAGGATATTAAGGGCTTCTTCCCACTTTGATTTCCCTTATTTCTTCCTCATGGGTCATTTCTCTTCACTGATTTCTTGAAATCACACAACCAGAGTCATTTAAATATTAAATACTTTAATTGTTTAAGTGTTAGCCAGCACACATAATAAGCACTGAGTGAAAATTACAAAAAAAGAAAATAGTATATCTTATATGGGAACCAGCAGCAGATAATGAAACATAGATAAAACCGAATACTTGTAGCAATCAAGCTCATACCAAGTTAACATTATATATAAAAACAATGCTAGAACAAATCACTCACCATGATTTTTATAGGATTCACCAAAACTCTTAACAAACCTTTTTCAAGACATCACAACTTTTTGTGCCTTTCTACAAGCATACCATTTTCTTAATATAATGGACAAGTGAACACATGTTAAGTGACTTCACACAAGTGATGATTTAGCCATAGCTACATGGAATCCCATTTCACTTAAAGTAATACCACAGGTCAGTGTAGAACAATCATCATCATCATCATCTCCATCGTCACCATCATCCAGAAAGTTACAAGAGAGGTAGAAGTGAGATTTTTGCAGGTTTCAGACCCACAATTGTTTCCAGATACAATGAATCAGCACCTGACCTGACCAGCGGTAAAGTATCTTACAGCAACTGACCTCTCTGTCAACATGTTTCAGTTCAAACTAGCCAATCGATCAAATCACAATAGTTTTTTCAATTATGTAAGCAACGTGTACACATTTTTACCATTCAACAAGATTGGCTGAAGATGCACAAGGTATTAAACAGCATAGTAAAATAGTATGTCTTCACATTATCTATAATAAAAACAAATTTAAGCTTCTCTTCCAAAATGCACTGGAAATGGTCTCATCTGAAAGAAAAGGCTCATGTTTCTGCACACCACAGACATTCTGTACTCACTTGTTTTGAGCTGACCTCCTGCCCAGTATACAGCCATCTCTTTTTCTTATCAATTTTGCCAACAAGTACAATAATTTATAGTTTATTTGGCAAAGCAGGCAAGATATATTACGAATTGTTGCAGTTTTGTTAAACGTTTCTCACCAACCAGCTAAACCTGTCCATAAGCTGAGTAAGTAACTTAACACTTTTTTCCACTCAAAACTGTAGTATTGCTATTAAGTTTAACAAAACAAAACAAAAAAACCACCCACATTTTTCTTTAAAAAAATGAAACCTAGAACAAAAAATTTGACTTTTAAAATTACTTACAAGATGCTACGAAATTCTGTTGTAAAAGCACTTACAAGTACAACTATTCATTTTCGTAATTTTATATAAATGTTTACCAAAAGTTTAAGTGTGCTGGTGATTAAGACCCATAAAACCATGCAGGGTACAATTTCAAGCTGGGTTTCCAGACAGGCGAGTAAAAAAACACACACACACACAATTCTCAAAAACTTGTAAATTTGCAGGCTGACTAGGTGTCTACAGTAGAATATTTAGGCTTAAATGAAAGCAGTCTGTTTTCCTCATTCTAAAGGTGCATTGTTGTTGTTTTTACAGATAATCCTGTTTCTAGCATTTATTGGTGCAAAACATTAAAGGAAAACCGAACACCATCAAACATAAAAATAGGTAACTAAAACAATGGTCAATAAGAACCATTAAAACCAAAATAATGTTATCTAATTAGTTTTGTCGATTCACTGTAGATATTATTATAGCCAAAGTTCAGGGGGGAAAATGCAAAGTATTCCATATGCTCAGTAGAGCTTTGTTCAAAGCAGCAACCCCGTGACAGCCCCATGGGAGACTGTGAATTTTAAAACTAGGCGTTGAGAGTGTTGCTCCAAAGAGGAGGAACGAAAAGCACAAGTGCTTCTGGGCACATGCAAAGCAACCTTTGCCTGGTGAATTCTGTAGCTTTAGTAAAAAAAATCCTTCCAGTAGCACCTTAAAGACCAACTAAGTTAGTTCTTGGTATGAGCTTTCGTGTGCATGCACACTTCTTCAGATACACTGAAAGCCATTTCTCACCTTCTCACCCCTTGCCTTTTCCTGTAAGACCTATTACAGTCGTTAAGAGTCGTCAACAGGCTCATCTCAGCTATCTGCCAATCTCCCATTCCCACCACCCTTCTGAGTAATACCCCTCCCCACCTTCTCACTATATAGAAGGATCTGGCAACTTCTGTTTCAGTGTATCTGAAGAAGTGTGCATGCACACGAAAGCTCATACCAAGAACTAACTTAGTTGGTCTTTAAGGTGCTACTGGAAGGAATTTTTTTATTTTGACTATGGCAGACCAACACAGCTACCTATCTGTATCTGTAGCTTTAGGTAACAGAAGATCAGGGTGTTTTTTTTAAAAAAGGGGAAATGGATCCAGATATTGGTCGGTGGTCATCTGTTTACAGAATTAAACACTTTCCTGCTATAAAGGATCTGCCGAGTTGGGTGATCCTTTGGAGCAGCTAGGATGGGAGCAGAGGGGATGGAAGGAAATCATCTTCCCGCTATCGAATTTCAATTTGCAGAAGGGCTCCTCTGGAGCCAAGCCATTAATGCACTACTCACTTTGCATCTCATCCTAAAGCTAAATGTTGCAACATTCTAGTAGCATTTTGTCTGCAAATAAACAAGCCCTACATAAACAAAATGCCAAATAATAAACCAAACTAGACTCACATTTAGCTTTATGGTCATCTGCTACTCTTCTCAGTTTCCAACATCCCAGCATAAGGTAACAACAGAACTCATCTTCACAAAAAGTTTGCAACACACACACACATGCACACACTTTCAGACAAATCTCTTATTTTAGATTAGGAACCTCTAAATTTTGCATATCTAAGCTGCATAATAATTTAACACACCTGATATCAGAGTGCTCACGGGGCACGTTCAGCAGGAGCTGTTAGCTGGGACATCACAGTGTGCTTTATTTGGAGCATTGGTACATACTGACATGAGTCAGAGGGGGCCAGAACTGCATTGGTTCTGAGCATGACATATCTTCCAGCTTAACGTGTATAGGCGAAGTTCAGGATTAAAAGCAATGCAACTGTTCTGTATCTCCATGTGAAGAGCCCATGTATTGATTCTACAACACATGTAAGTGCATGCCCTATGTGGCATTCGTACCATGTGACCATCAGCCAGCTGAACTTAATACTGCTAGAAAAACATCCTGCACAAATCAATGCAAGTCCAATAGAACTTTTTTTCCACCAGCAGAAAACTGAATTTCAGTTCACATGCATTAAATTTAATTTTATCTTCTGGTGGGCATATGTTATAGCCGTTTTATACTAAAAAAAAAAGCCAGCACAAAAGAAAATTAAATGAGAATGAATGCCTTCATAGGCAATATAACTAAAACAGGCATGTTTTATATATTCTAAAGCTAGGGAAACCAATGCTGGAAACTGATTATGAAACATTCATACTGTAAACTACAGCTATCAAATGCAGCTTATTATAATCCCTTTAAATATATTGCTTGGTTGCAACAAAAAGTGAGTACACAGTTATATTTTATCTTTTAAGACTTTGAAAGGCACATTACTTATAACCACCAATTATAACCACAGTTTTAAACAGTTTTCACAAATTAATAACTCGAAGTGTCTAATACACCCATTGCTACAAAGCAGTCCTGGAGAAGTACCATGATTTGGTCAAGAGGGAAAAAAAAGGAAAGACTACCAAACCACTGTTTCTAAACACAGTAAGATTGTTAAGAGTAAAATATGATCAACTCCTCACACTGTAAACTAATTCTAATCCACAAAGCATATATGACCTCATGACATTTAGTGCAAAATGCACAAAGCATAATTTCTCAGCAATAACCAATACAAAGGCTGAAAATACCAAACGAAGAAAATGGCACTTGGATTATTATGCCTTTCAATGATTCCTTTGTTTTTTTAAAATGAAGAGGGAGAGCATGAGGTATCTGCAAGTTCCTGCTACACACACCTTACAGTCCTTTTACTCATTATTACATTTACTCTAAACATTCACAAAGTCAGGCTCCTTTTTGCTTTACTGCTCCTTTTGTGCCAGCAGACCGGGTGAAGGTTGCGCTACGCCTTGTCACCACAGCTATAGGTGGCTGCCTAGTGCTGCCTGTCTCTGCTCGCTTCTCAGCTAAACAGGAAGTGGCTGGGAGGGGGCAGAGTTTGACCTAGACAGGCCAGAGGTAGAACTTCTTCATTACCTGTACACAATAGGGCTCAAAGCTGGGCCTGGGGAGAGAGATTAAGTACATTTATGACGAATCCATTAATTACACTTCCGGGAGCAGTAGCCAATTTAACAACTTAGTAAGCAAGTAAAATCCGTTCCAAGCACTCAAACTAGGTTTCTTCTACCAGGGTCCCTCACATTTCCAAAATGGTTCTTTGAACTGAGACAACTGTTCTCCAGAATTTGCCACGGACATATAAAACACACACACACATTACTTGTTTATCAGTACATAGAGGTATTCTCACGTTTTACAAGATTGTTAAAACATTAATACTCCTAAGTGATAAGAACCCAAACATTAATGCCCCAATCCAGAGATTCCTGTCACACACTGAAGCTCAGCAACATACACGCCCTTCCTATATGAACTAGGGTCTCCTCTCGCCCAATTTGTCAGGGACCAATTTAGGTGTGTGCACCCCTTACCCCATTATTTATATGAAGCTGTCCCCAACATTACAGTGAAACTTTTGGACTGGTGCCTCATCTGTTCCGGTTCTTGCCTTATACATTCACAATGGCCATATAATATATCTGATTGTCCAAGACACAGTATGAAGCCTAATAATGATGGTGATTAAACATACAAAATTTCCTCATGCTAAAAATAAATCAGCCAGCTTTGGTAACCTAGTACAGATTAGTTTTATATAGCTATTCCTACAAACATCCCATCTCCACAAACATTATATACTGTGTATATTTATAGGTTATATATATACACACACGTACAGACCCTGAGCAAACATAAGCCTGATTATTAGGTCTTGCAATAGATCAAAACATATATTAAAATAAAGTAAAAATAATATATTAACCATTAAAATAAATACTCAAATCATTAATAGCCATATGTTCATTAAGTGCATAACAAGTTAAATAGTAGTTTTAAGCCACTAAGGCATTGATATATCCATTTCTAAATCTAAACAATTTAATCTCACTGGCTAATGCTCACTATAATGCAATACTTAATGCTACACATTTATAACTCCTTATTTATTTTCTTTCAGAATCAACAGATTCTGTTGTTCTACCACACTTATGGAAGCTGAAGTTTTGATTAGTGCAGCTTGACACCTTTGTTGCTAATACACCTTCCAACACTCCTTCCAGATTTAACGCAACTAACATGAGCTGCTGATTTAATGTAACTACTGTGAGCCAGACGACTGGCAATTTCTTCCTCAGCTCCTGACAATGCCACAATAAATGTGCATTATTAATTATCAGTGTGAAACAAACAGTATTCAGTAATGACTTTGGCACTTAAAATATTAGCATTACAAAACCGAGGAATGAAGTGGCACCGTGTGTTCGATTGGTATCACAATTAGCTTCGCCACTTGCTAGTTTCCTAGTTAATGGCTTGAGTTACAGCTTTGGATTGGTGGCCAAGAATATGAACTACTATTGCTTGTCTCCACTTAAGCTGACCCTTTCTATTTTACACCCTAGACATATACCACCAATATTAAGACTGCTGCAATACTACTACAGAAATGCATGTTATCTAGGCTTGAATCTCAGCAGTGGAAACGCAGCACAGATCCACTAGACTTGCTGGAAGCCTGGCGTATTTTCTACACTGCTGCAATTACTTGGATGCATTCACTGTATGACCTGTGGAGGCAGTTCGTGGCTCTCTCTCTTGTTTTCTTTGTCATCATGCTCCACGATGTCCTTCACTTGCAAGCTGCCAATGACAGGACAGAGCTCTTGCAAGGCCCTTTCCACTTCTTCTTTTTTTGCTGGCGTGTTCATTGAAGTTTTCGACAGGGTCATCTGAAGAGCACACCATAAAGCTGTACGTGCTTTTCGTGTGAAGAAAGCCAAATCTTTAATGGCAACGGCCAGAGCAAGGACATCTATAACAAAACCAGCATAGCATCATTTACAATTTCAAGAGGGATGTTTCTCCCCAATACTGTAATATAGAGTCTGCTAACGATTTCAAAGAACCAGCCTTCGGATGTGAATATTTTATTTATTTTTATTTCATAAAATTTATATTGCTTGATGGTGAAAAAACCAACAAACCTCAAAGTGGTTTACAAAAAGATAAAACAAGAAAATCAAGAAAGAATTGCAACAGTACTTTAAACATATGAAAGTTAAAATGCTAAAACAGATTAAAATTACCTCAATTTCCTACGCATCTGGGTAAGCTTGTCTAAATAAGAATGTATTTAGCTGACAAGAGTGCGGTGAAGTATTTCACTGCCAAAAGTATGCATTAAGGACTTTCCAAATCCATATCACATCATTAAATAGATGCACAAACAGTCAGTTAGTGATATTTTCATGCATTTAGGGCATAGGACTTAAGGCGCATGTTTCTGCAGGAGACTGTGTTGTAAGCAACACTACAAATGAACATTTGAAGATTCTGCTGCAGGACAGAGGAAACTTTTCATCCTGGCAGCTGGATCTAAAGTATGCTGCAAAAAAATGATCCTGGCCAATCCAAGCAGGGATTGGTTTCAATTGGAAGCCCCTTAGTGGAACCAACCTCAGTGAGGTTTGCATTTGGCATCAAATTTTAAAAGCAGTGAATCACAAGCCCCACTTGCCAATGAACAATCAGGGCTTGCAGCCTTGCCTTTATCTGCCTCACACCTGAGCGGGGCTTCGGGAAAAACAGTTGCAGGCCAAATTAGACCCCCCCTTCAGGTTTAATTAGGCCTTTGGGCCGGAAGTTCCCCTCTGCTTTACTTTTGTATTCAGCATCAACACTTACATCAGCAGGATTGAGACCTCAGTTACTGAGTCTTCCTTGAATAGTTAATGCTTGGACATAAAATAACACTGAAGTTTTACAATTCTATAACAGAATGAACCACCCGTTTTCTATTTGCTATTTGAACACACCTGTCACAAGTTTTGACTCAGGATCTCTTGTAAACGAAAACAAAATGCCTCTCTGGAGCGACCTACTTTTCTCATGCATCCTGATAATTTTAAGAAGAGCAAAGAACTATGGGATAATAAATATGACGTGTCTAATCACAATATTGGCATTTACATGTCATAAAGCAAAGAGCTATGCGGTAATCTGTGTCTCAGTTCTAGAAGGACCTTCTTCAGGATTTTTGTTGACTGAGAAGAGGTCTCTGATGAAACTCCAGATATGAGAGCTGTACTAAAATACATTACAAATACAAAATATAAATCCAGACACTTTGCACCCAACCAACTAAACCTGACAGTAAACAAGCAGCAGCCGCTCAAAGCGGAAAGTTGCCACTTCAGCAACTTTCCTTGTACTGTATCATGATGTTACATGTTTTCTCTTTGACCAACCACCACAAGCAAGAAGATGCATAATGTTACAACATTATGAGATGAAACAAGTTATATTAGAAAAGAAGGAACTGCAACAAAATGTATTCCTGCTTTAGCGAGTTGGACTTAGATGACCCTTGGGGTCCCTTCCAACTCTACAATCCTATGATCCTACCACTAACCCTAAAAAGGAATTATCCTAGATCATGGGTAGGCAACCTAAGGTCCGGGGGCTGGATCCGGCCCAATTGCCTTCTAAATCTGGCCCGCAGACTGTCCGGGAATCAGCGTGATTTTACATGAGTAGAATGTGTCCTTTTATTTAAAATGCATCTCTGGGTTATTTGTGGAGCAAAGGAATTTGTTTATTTATTTTTCAAAATATAGTCTGGCCCCCCACAAGGTCCCTCAGACAGTGGACCGGCCCCCTGCTGAAAAAGTTTGCTGACCTCTGTCCTAGATCCAGCCACCTGGCACAGGGCTTTGAGGCCTCTTGTAGGAGGCAGTGGGATGGGTGGGGAAATGTCTACTCTAACATAACAGGAACATAGAACGTCTTATACAGAGCCAGGCCACTGTTGCAGCTTAGTACTGTCTACTCTGATGGGCAGCAGATCTCAAGGGTTTCAGACAGATGACATTTCCAGTCAGACCTGGAGATGGTGAGGACTGGTCTTGGGATCTTCCGCATGCAAAACAGCTGCTCCACCCGTGAACTATGACTCTGCCCCCTAATGCCTGCTGTAACAATGTGATCACTCATAAAACAGAGTAGGCTTTTCACTTCAGAATGCAGATTTAACCAAAACCCATATTAAGATTTTGCTCTCTGAACGGGAACATTACTCGAAAAGTCCGTTTTGCAGGTGCCACAAAGAAATTACAGTGGTACCTCAGGTTAAGTACTTAATTTGTTCCAGAGGTCCGTACTTAACCTGAAACTGTTCTTAACCTGAAGCACCACTTTGGCTAATGGGGCCTCCTGCTGCCGCCATGCTGCCGGAGCATGATTTCTGTTCTCATTCTGAAGCAAAGTTCTTAACCTGAAGCACTATTTCCAGGTTAGCGGCGTCTGTAACCTGAAGCGTATGTAACCTGAGGTACCACTGTACTTGCCTTTTTCATTGTTGTAACGAGATATTCCTTGCCTCTGATGATTAGCAGCATTAACAATCTCATCCTTGCGCCTTGCTCGGGTAGCACAGATGGCTTCCAAATGACATCTCAAAGTGGCAGATATGTTACCATGGACAGGATGACCACAAAGCCGTTCCATTTTCCCAACTAAAGTGTGTACCTAAAAAAGAAGAATACTTCATTAGGGTTTTTAATACTTAAAAACAATCAGATAGCCAAAATCACGTGACAGCAGCTAGGCACTTCATGGTGAATGTGAGAACGCAGCTAATCTAAATTTAGTAGAAAATATTTTGGAGGAGAAGCAGTTAAAAGCAATTCAGCCATGAATAGAAGCGACACTCCTCATTGCAGCATGAGAAACATAAAACTATGTTATGAAATTACTGGCAGGCAGGCAGGGAAAGCAGAGGAAGCAAGGAAAACAGTGAAGTGGCCCTTCAGGGTTTAAGCATCCAGCCACCCTCATTTGTATTGTACATTCATTTATATTTCTATCCTACCTTGCCTAAGCTTGAAGGAACACACAAAATAGCCACTTTAAACCAGAACCCCAACAGTTCCCAAACTCCTTTTTAAGATGAGTCTTCCAACCCCTTCTAAAGGCCATCACAGTTTTTCTTCCTCTGGAAGGCTGCTGCCCACCTCAGACTGGGCTAACATAATTTCTCAAAAACGTGACGAAGCAAAGCATCAACCAGATCTTGGGTGAATGTGCTTACTCTCGCCTGCTCCCGGAACTGGTCCACAATCAGACGATCCACTCGGGAAGGCTTGTCAGGAAGGCGGGAGAAGGGAGCATTATTTGAGCTGGATACCTGCTTCCCTGGGAAGTTTCTGGCCAGATCTGCCTCTGCCTGAAGAGAAAGCAATAGAATTAATGGAATATGTTCCTCTCTATTGCTTTTCCCCATCCTCTTCCCCCGTTTGTAGCTGGCGAGAAAAAAAGTAAAAATGCCTTAAATTTAAGGACTATCTACAAAAATACTGTAAAATTAAGGAATGTTGAATGATGTTGGATTGAAACTAAGTGGTTTCTAGCTGTAATGGTATTAAGGAATATGATAAAATGGTTTTCTTTTTATAAGTAAGAATTTAAGGTTATAATAGCCTAAGATGATGGAGAGAAAATAAGGTGGTTTTTTTGTCTTTAAAGCTGTAATGCTTTGAGATATGGATTTGCTGCACAAATAATTTGAACTGGATATACAAGAAGGGGAGGTATGAGGAGGTCAGGGAAATATGTTATGAGAAAATAAGTTGTGAAATTTATGTGTTTTTAGCTTTTTTTCTTTTTATGTCTGTTTTTTTTTCTTTGTTTGTAAAAAATTGGAAAATTTAATAAATATCTTTATAAAAAAAAGAAAAAAGTAAAAATGCTCCCCAGTTTCCTACCATAAACCCCAAAAAGCCTACAAAAAAACACTCGGGCAGTGAACAACAGGCACTCTGCAATCATTCTTGGCCATATAAGAAGGCAATTTCAGTCTTGCCCCAGTCCTCCTGGAAGCTGGAGACAATGAAGAAGCCATGCAGATTATGTTATCCAAACTTGGAAAAAGATTTGTCAGGCTGGATATAGTCGTAAGTTTTCCCACCTCTCCACAATGTTACTAATGTCACTATTAACTTCCCCTAGGTTTCACCTTACTAGAGACTATGTTACCTTTTTGCGTTCCCTCTCTAGTGCTCTCCACTGTTCATAACAATCTTCTAGATGACTATGAAGCTCATTTGCAGCTCCACTACGATGCTTTGGAGGTCTATAGTGGTTAAGAGGTGGTGGAAAGGCCAAGTATTGTGCAGGCAAATCTCCACAGAAGAGTTTGTTAAAGAAAGGACTCAAATAGGGTAGGTCATCATAGTGAAGGAGGTCAGCAAGTTCAGACAACGGAAATGGCAATGGAGAAAATGCAACATTAGCTGGTGATGAAAATGTGGGAGGATTAAATGGAGGAAAGTTAGGCATATGTTTATAACCAGGCATTAATGGGAAGAGAGGTAGGAAAGAAGGATTGATGAAATCAGACAAATTGCTGCCATTCTGTTCTTCTGTTCTTCTCAATATATCAGGCTGCGTTTGATTTGGGTTTGCATAGCCTGGGTGTGGAATCCAATTATTTTTATGTCTTCTCTCATTCTGCCTAGTTCTCTCATCAGCAAACTGGCTTTGCTTTTTATGAAAACTATAGTGTTTCGCAGACTCATTTATGGAATGCTTTTGTGACAGCCACCTGGAGGAAGCATTCGTGGATACTTCACCACAGTATCCCTCTCTAGTAGCTAAGGAATCCTTCTGGGTGTGTCCAATAGGGTTAGGTTGCTTCCTATTTTCATTGCAGTTTGAAAACCCTGAGCTGTTAGGAATGTTAGCAGATATATGTTTCTCATCTTTTCTTGCGTTCAACATTGGGGCCACCTGTGAATAAGAAGGCTGGGCTATAGATTGACTGGTGGAAGATCCACCAGACTGAGTTGAACACCTTGAAGACAACTGAGAACTCATTTGCTTTTGCTTCCCATAAGTTGCAAACGATGTAGCCACCGGATTTAGTATCTTACTATCCAGCCATGTATATCCATTGTAAGATGAATTCATATTCTGTAGTGCTGGCTTAAGAGGCAAGTGATTACAGGATGCTTTCTGATGATGTAAGGACATCTTACATTCAGTATTGCCAAAGTTCCCCTCTGTAGTGATGCAACTGTGATGATTTTGTGGGTGGTTTTCCTGCAATTTTGCATTCCTTCCTTCTGGAAAGCTATTCTCTTTATTAAGTGGACTGAGAAGGTATGGAGATGAGCAACTAAACTGTTGAGAGTCATAAGCAGCTGGGAAACCTGTATATCTTATATTCTGCTGGATCACTGGATCCCATATTCCATCAGCGGGAGAATTAGACAATTGAGTGAAATATTTGCTTGATCCTTCTGTGTCATTTTTCCCAAGCACGCCTCTTGCATGGTCAGCTTTCTGGAGTTCTTTAGGAGTATTCGTACTATCTTTTATTCTAGTATGAGATGAGAAAGTGCTAAAATCAGTATGACTCTTCCCATTTCCACTGTTTAACTGATTTTTGTTATAACTGGGTACATTCTGATATGCAAGTCCACCTTGGTGATTGATTCCATTACTCTTAAAAGCCTTGTTTTCTGAATCAGCATTCTTCAAAATCTCATCAGGTGACCAACTACAAGGATCAGAAGTCACAAGCCAGGATCCTATAACATGGAGATCTTCAAGTTCTTTCTTTAGTAATTCTACAGATGTCTTTTGCAAGTTTTCTTCATAAATATTTTGAGTACCAACAAAGTTTGTAGGATCTTCATTTTCCAAGCATTTTGTAGGAAAAAGCCCTGAGAAGTTTTCAGTTTTTTCAAAGTCTGATGACCACACGGGTAGAAATAATCTTGATAGAGAATTCCTGTAACAAACCAACAATTTAGTGCTAAAGACATTTTGTTTCTACAACATAACAGATGAAGCTGCTTTATACATTCAAATCAATGAACCACCTGCCACTGTATTATCTACATTTAACAGGCAAGAGGTATTTTCCAGCCCACTGGTTGAGATTCCTTTTCAACTGGAAATGTCAGAGACTGAAACCCATTTGCCTCCTCTAACAATCTTTGTGTTCATAAATTCAGAAAAACATGCCATTTATGCTGAAAACATTAAAATGTGAGGATTAATATACTCTTTTGCTGAGCTGAATGTCATCTTATGAGTTTTATTATGGTGAAAGAGCAGAACAGCTTGACCTATGTAGAAGATCTGGGGGATGAGGTGAAGCAATCTTAGCCTGATATAGAATTGTAGAGTTGGAAGAGACCCAAAGGGTCATCTAGTCCAACCCCCTGCAATGCAGGAATCCCAACTAAAGCATCCATGACAGATAGCCACCCAACCTCTGCTTAAAACCTCCAAGGAAGGAGAGTCCACAACCTCCATAGGGAGACCATTCCACTGTCAAACAGCTCTTACTGTCAGAAAGTTCTTGCTGATGTTTAGTCGGAATCTGCTTTCTTGTAACTTGAAGCCTTTGGTTTGAGTCCCACCCTCCAGAGCATATCTGCTTAGATTACCTAGGAGACCTTTCCTGCCAGCTAAGGCCAACTGCAGAACCAGGGGGAGATTATTATTATTTTTGTAATCGTGGCTGGACAGGGAAGGGTTAAATCTCCGCTTCCCCACAAGCTAGTTTGATTAAAATTACCCTCTGTGTCTTATATTTTAAAAACCCTGTTGTGTGTAGTTGCTAAGAACTAACTCTGACCCTTAGAAGCAGACCAAATAGGCTGATTTTACAGGAATGTTATTTGTTATTCTACAGGGTATTAATTGTTTTATTAGGAATAGCAGGCCATAGAGTACTGCCCTATGTGATCAGTGAAAGTATTCTTTTTTTTTTCTTCTTTTTTGAGCTCTGAAGGAATCTCACTCCTAGTTCTGAAGTGGTTGGCATTTGAAGTGCCATCTGCTGGTGGAGATAGGCATTTATTTACCAATTTAGACTGAATAAAAAAAATTCCTTCCAGTAGCACCTTAAAGACCAACTAAGTTAGTTCTTAGTATGAGCTTTCGTGTGCATGCACACTTCTTCAGATACAGTGTATCTGAAGAAGTGTGCATGCACACGAAAGCTCATACCAAGAACTAACTTAGTTGGTCTTTAAGGTGCTACTGGAAGGAATTTTTTTTATTTTGACTATGGCAGACCAACACGGCTACCTATCTACTACTGGAACAATTTAGACTGCTACAGCAAAAGAAAGAACCATTTAAACAAGTCCAACCTGCTTCTTTTCCTACAGTTGTCTAGATCCAATAAGGCTCTGGCTGCCATCCTTGAGTGCTATTGAATTCAATCTGATATTCTGAAGGACTCCTCTAGACAACCTGTTTAGCAAGGCCAAGAGGGTGGGTCTTATCAGAGGGGCAGCCTCCATATACACTGCCCAAGCTTGTGTCCAGGGGAGGTCTCTTCAGACAGATGGGTGCCAACCTCCTGATCTGCTCACACCCAACTTACAGAGAATTTAGACTACATCTGGGCTTCATTGAGCATTTGTTCTGATTTGTCTGTGATATGACAATGAGCGTTCATCCTGATTTGCTTGCAAAGTGTTTACATGTCTTGCCATTAACCATCTGTTAATCTCCTACTTTTCAAACCAGTTTCCCGTCACCTTATAAACAGCAAAAGTCTGGCCTTTTTAAAGTGGATTGGTTGTGCTTTAATTCATTTTGATTGTGCAAACTTAGGGCTTGTTCACACTTCTGCTTGTCCAGCCTCTTTCCCCTAGGAAAACCCGTTGCTGATCGTTGAACCAAAACGTACGTCCATCGTTTTTCCTTTAGCTTGATGTTTCTTCTGATTCAGTGGTAAACTGCAGGTTTTCCCAGGGACAGTGTCAGGGCAAATGAAAAAATGCTCTGAAAGCACGGGACAAATGGAAAACCTCTTGGATCCACGGAACAAGGAGAAGTGTGTACAAGCCCTTAAAAGTTTTGACATGCCCTTGAATTCCTTCCGCTAAAGACTTAAATGTGCTTAGGTTCAAGAGTTAGCAAAGGTAAGGAGAGAACAGTTTTTGTGAAGCTTATAGGCGACCTTAAAATAGATATTTATATAAATAGTCATCAGCTTACCAGCCTGTAACAGGTTCTTGCTGGTTTGGCTCCTCCAGGATACTTGTCACTAAGCCAAACATATCAGGGCCATTGCCAGAATAAGATAAATTTTCCTGTGTTCTGAAAAGAGAGATATTTGAGTATCACCTGTACCAAGAATCTAAGAAGAATGAGCCTTCTAAATGAAGTACCTTTAGTTTAGGGGTTTTTTTCAGAGCAATATTTTCATATTACTGAACAGTTCCGTAAGCCACCTCAACCTTGGTGGAGGCAACATAAAATAAATAAGGTAAGCAGAATAAATACCGTAATTAATAAAAGCATTTGGGAAACTGACAAGCAATATTTACTGAAATTAATAAGCACCTCAAATATGAAAAAGCTCAAGTATTACCCTGCTTGGCCTTATCAAGATCAGAGAGCCACTAATGCACGGGAAATTAGAAACACTGTGTGTAGCGGTGAGGTAATAGGATGAGATGTGAGAATGTAACTAAAACAGGACAAGTTAACTGTCTTCCATTGTATCTTTCCACCACTTTTAAAGCAGGAGAGAACAACATGACCAAATAAAGAATCTTGTTCTGTTTTTAATCTTATACATACTAATCCCAGCATAATCACACTCCCAAATGACATGAACGAAGAAAGGGTATGTGCAGAGATTCTAAGCCAAACAAGCCATAGAGTAATCTTGATTTTAGAAAGTGCATAGAAATGGAAAGAAGCAAAAGAAAACCAGACCAAAATCAGCAAATTAGAGCTTGCAATCATTTTCATAAGCAAACAAGCCGAAGTCAGACATTGTGATGTAAATTCAGCACCAGTTTGATAGCAGATCAGTAAATAAAAAAGACAGAAAAGGAAGCAACAGTGAGCATTGTGCACAGTGTACTATGAAGTCTCACAACCTGGTAAAATTAAAATTAACTCTCTTCTTAACCTGGCTTCTCTCCAACTTATTACTTCATTAGGCAAAAAGCCAATATAACTCCTGCTAGTTGCTTTAATATGGCATTTTAACAATGTCACCAAGCAATATTAAAACTGGGATACAAACATCAAGCAAGGAGACTTGATTCATCAGAACAGCACATGGAAATAGGTAACTTCACTGTATTACTTATATCAAAATATTGCTCACAGAAAACTTGTGAGACATGCAATAAGTCTAAATATAAGGGACTAGTTCTGAAAATGGAAAGGATATGTTTCCTAAGTCACTCTATTTACTGCATTAAGCTGTATCATCATGCACTGTCCGAATTACAACTGAAACAAAGTTGGCCATACATTACAGGAAAAATATGTTTTATTCTGTAGCAATATCTTCACCGCAAACAATTAAGTAATGTTAGGGAGGAGTACTATATAAAACTTTGCTGACAGGTGTACCCAGTAGTGTAGGAAGGCAGGGGAAGTGTAAGGGTGTGCCCAGGGTTCAACCATACTTCTTGTCCCACTCCATTCCCTTGGAGAAAACCACTCTTTAGAAGCTCAATTGGAGCAAACAGCAATTTGAGATTTTCCTGGGAAAGGAGCAGGGCAAGGGGGAAACTGCTCAGATCAGTGCTTTCTAGGCACAGGGCAAGCACAAGTGTGAACCAGGCCTCTATCAATCCATTTGTAGATTTCTAGAAAGAACCACAAGGTGGCAATCACTTCATACCTTTTTTTGGTGCAGCCATGTAATGGGGCAATAGCATTGGCATCATCTCCACATGTTGACCAGCTACTGTAAAACTGGGGAGACTCCACAGTGGACGGTGTGTTAGTTATTCCTCCAAACAAAGGAGAGAAGAGCTGTGTGTCCATTTCTTGCTTAGTGCGGTTTACCTGAGTTGAAATTCAAGAGGGAGACATTTTAAGGGGAAAGAGCTTTTTACACGCCAAATGACCAGACAAGCTCACTTTGTTGCCTTCCCTTTTGATATTAGAAAATGAAACAAAAGAAAGTTATTCTTGTTGTCAGGGGTTCAGAGACAGAGGCACAGGTGAGGGAGGAGACGGAGAGCGACGAGGAAGAATCCCAGGACAGTGAGGAAGAGGATGACAATGACTTGAGATCTTCCATGAGTCTCTCAAGTGAATCGGAGGATTCTCAGGAGGGGGCGCCCCTAGTCAGGACAAGGGGGGTCACAGGGGGGACCTGCCAGGAGCAGGGAAGCAGCAGGGAAACCCCGAGCGGGAGTGGGAGATCGGGGCCGGCTTCCCAGCAGGAACGAAGGGAAGAGAGGGGGGTTCCCAGTGTGACACACGGAGCGGAGCAGGAAAGAGACAGGGGAAGGAGATCTGGGGAGAACGTCCTGGCGGAAGAGGCGGAGAGTAGTACAGGGAGTAGTGTAAGTGTCAAAAGGAAGGTCAGGGGTAGCGAGCGAGCGCCAAGTTCAAATGTGGAGGCGCGCGGAAATGGAGAAAGCCCGGAGGAGGAGCCCAGCCCCAAAGCACGAAGGAGGGGGGAACAGGCATCTCAGGAATCCGCTTCAGGAGAGAGCAGGAGGGAAGGAACCCAGGGGGGCAGAAAGACCCTGCGGAAAAGGAAAGACAGGAAGAGGTGGTCTAGCACAAGGCTCTTAAGTTGGTGCAGGGGCGGGACCGATTCAGAGGGGACTTCAAATGTCTAATGTTAGAGACTCGGGGCTGCGCGCCTCGGTTGTGGAATCAATAATGAACTGCAATAAACATCTTTGTATATAAGAAGAGCTTGGTGTTGGTCTTTTGTGAGCTGAGACCTGAGGCAGCCTCTGACACTTGTCATTACTGTTTTACAATAACGAAGCATGGGGAAAAGGTACAAGTACAGGCAGTTATGACATTCAATGCCTTGCTTAAGAAGTGTAGTCACAGATCAACACACTCACACCACATTTTGGTAAAGCATGTATGTTCCTACAGAGCTATTAACTGCACATATGGGAGCCTTCTGAGCAACAGGAGAAAGAAAATAATAGAGCACAAATGAGACCTAGAGCAAGACTATATTCACCAGTGGGCACAGGGAGAGTGTCAGGTCAACACAGCCCTCCCTCCCAAAATTTAAGAATAGTACTGCATTCTCTACACAGCTACCATTGTTCAAGAGAGTGTGACTTACATGCTTAATAACGGGGACATGTAATGCTGTCCCCACCCTGCCTTACCCTATTGTCAGAGAATACAGAGTACTCTGTGCGAACTACAACAAATAACCAGCTGGTAAACAGGACTGCATTTATGCTTCATGTAAAATGTTCAGCAGAGTTAAGATGTTGAATTGCATGGAATGAAGCAAAGTAACATTTACTTGATTTTTGCCTAGAAAGACTTCTTACTGTTCAGGGAGAGCCTGCAAAATGCATTTGGGCACCATAAGAGAACCTCCAGGCTGCAGGCCTAATTAGCTTTCCCCAATGTGGTTTAAAAAACAACAACACCACTCTCACCTATTGATTACCTGACATCAGGCACTAGACTGGTGAATCTGTGGTACTAAACTGCAATAGAATTAGGAGCACACTTTAAGTTCACTCCCAAGTCTTCATTTTTCTGCTGCCCCCACCTCCAAGACAGAAAAAGGTGGCAAACTCAAAAAACCAATGGATTCAAGCTGAAAGAAATAATCAGGAAAGCACTTGGTGCATTCCTGATTCGTCATTTTCAGTTGCTGCAAGTGAAGCCGAGTCATCAGGCACCCATCCTATGACACCAAGTGAATAACAGGTGAGTGGTCCTGCTCACTTGTCAAGCTGGAATGCAGAGTGAGCCAGTTCCAGACCTGGCCCACCAGCTGGATCCAACCCCACACCTCTGAATTAGAGTGAAAATAAAAATATACCCTAAGAATTAACAAATAGGGCCTGCAACTAAAGGTTGCAGCCTACCTCATTCTCCTAAAGAAGGATGTTCCTCTTCAGAATTCCAGATGTCCAAGAACACTAGCCTTGTAGTTAGGTCTGAGGGTGCTGGAGGGGCAAGGCATTTCCTCTGCTACACTACGTAATTTCAGGGGGCTCAGGTTTAGCTGCCAACACTGTACTTGAGGAGTTTCCTTGCTTGGCTTCCATGTTAGGCATGAATGATTTGACTTCCTCAGTGGCCAGCACACTCAGGGGGGGCATAGGACAGAGAGAATTATCAGTTCCTCTTCAGTCAGCCTACTGTATTTCACTGCTGGCTCCTTCAGGAAACGACATGGAAACAAAGCAGACTGGTGGAGGAAGAGGGACATGATGGCCTGTGCCTCTTCCACCAACCTGTTTACTTCCCTGCATGGATTCCTTGTGGCCGACAATGACCAGGCAACTACTGTATTTTTCGCTCTATAGGGCGCACCGGACCATAGGGCGCACCTAGTTTTTTGGGGGGGAAATAAAGGGAATTATTTCCCTCCCCCGCCCCAAAGAGCAAAGAAGCCAAGACAGCCAGCGGGATCCATCCCACTGACTGTCTTGGCTTCCTCTTTAGCCACACACAACCTCTCCAGCCGGCAGAGGCTGCCCGTGGCTTCGTTTTTAGCCACGGGGCTGGAGCGGGGGAAGCCCGAGCTTCCCCCGACCCCAACCCCCAGAACAAGTCCGGGAGCGGCGGCAAGCACTGCGGATAGCTGCCCAAAGCTGCACTCCAAAGGCCTGCAGATAGCTGCCCGAAGCCCGGGGTGCGCAGCGCTGCACACCCCGGGCTTCGGGCTGCAGGCTACTATACGCAAGCCTTCGGAGCCCGGCGGGCACTCCCGCCGCGCTCCAAAGGCTTGCGGATAGCTTCCTGAAGCCTGCATTCGCTCCATAGGATGCAAACACATTTCCCCTTCATTTTTGGAGGGGAAAAAGTGCGTCCTACAGAGCGAAAAATACGGTAATTAAGCACAAGGCTAATTTGCAAACCTATATACATCTATACCTAGCAAGTCATCAGAGCATGTCTATACTACCACACTCTTCTGGGATAGTCCTGCTTCATTTCCGAACTGCTACACACATATACACAACACACCCTGCATTTGCCAGGAGGGCAAATGATTCCTAATAAAATTCTATTTGCTGTGGACTCACCTGTGGCTCATAATGACTGAACGTGGTGCTTTGCTTAACCATATCCTCATTTTCAGTGTGCAGATTCTTGTTTCTAAAATGAGTAGCATTTCCAAACAGACAGAGGTTTGAAGTCTTAACCACAGGTCTCACCTGTCCAAAAATAATCCAGCAATTCAGTTGATAGTAGCTTGCAAAACATTTAATAAAGCTAAACATAATTAAAAGTGAAGTGGCATTCTCCCCAATATTTTGATGAAAAAATCTGCAAAAGTTGAACAAAAAAATGAGAAAACATTCAATATACTATTGTCCTCCTTTCTAAGGCTCAGTTGCTTTCCAACCCAGTAAGAAACATTCCTTGACAGGTACAAATACTTGCTGCTAAATGTGCACCTTGAATTCCAAAACAATCTGTGAAATGCTGTACTAAAGTCTGCAGACTGGCAGATTAAAGACTAAATTACATGTGATGCCTGGCTGTGTGGAGCTTGTCCCAGCCTTTTTACTTTTTACACACACACACACACACACACACACACACACAATGCGGTTGATTAGCTACAAATCAAAGTGCAGGGCCAACATGTCTTAAACCCCTTTCCTTTGTGCTCTTTTGGGGACTAAAACCGAATCCCTCCATTTCCCTTTTGCCCTGCAAGAGAAACCATATGGCTACCTTCATTTTTCCAATACAGTGGTACCTCAGGTTAAGTACTTAATTCGTTCCAGAGGCCCGTACTTAACCTGAAACTGTTCTTAACCTGAAGCATCACTTTAGCTAATGGGGCCTCCTGCTGCTGCTGCGCCGCCGGAGAACAATTTCTGTTCTCATCCTGAAGCAAAGTTCTTAACCTGAAGCACTATTTCTGGGTTAGCAGAGTATGTAACCTGAAGCATATGTAACCCGAGGTACCACTGTACAGCAACACAAAGCAACTGAAGTGGTGCTGGAAAGTTCTGCATCATAACTTTGTATCTTGCCGATGGTAAGCCATCTATTTCTTCTTCCTTTCTTCAAATTTATATCACTTATCTACCTCAATTAAACTCTCTTCTTTTATTGTTAGCTTTGTATTTATATATTTTCCTAGTGGCAATGCCTCTACTTGCATTGTTCACTGACACCTACCTACCCACCGACCGACCTCTTAAACTTCACCAAGCCCTGTTCCCCTTACAGCTCACCCCCTGCCCCCTCCTATCACAGCTCACCAAACCCCCACTCCCTCTATTTACACTGAAGTAGCTTGCCTGACTTGCCACTTCTTTCCTCTTCACCCTCTGCTGCTGAAGGTTTCTTTTATTCTTTCTTTTTTTGAGGGAGTGAGCTATCATTGAGCTGCAGTACGCAATGTCAGCTGTCTATGGCTAAGCGAACTGCAGTGTGACAATATCCTTATGCAAATCTCGGAATATATTGTTCTGCACCATCCCAATCTCCAAGCGATTCCAGGGGTTCCAGGCTCCTACCCAAGGTTTGGTTTACTTGGAATGAGGAACAGCAAACTGTGGTGTCTTTAGGCTGTATGGCTTACAACCTGAGTCTACGATGCAGGGGCTCACAGCATTAACATCCCAGAAGACCTTGCTTCTCCCATAGTCGCAATCTTGGAATCAAGCAGACATCAAACATGGCTCTCATTCTCTGGCTTCTGCCAGTAGCCTGCTTCTAGCCCAGTTCTCACACACTCAACTCTGGCTCTTGTCCTTCTACCCTCCAGGTGAACAAGGGGGACCCTCTGACACAAAACTTTGTTAATGTATTTTTAATCTTTCATTAGAAGCCGCCCAGAGTGGCTGGGGAAACCCAGCCAGATGGACGGGGTAGAAATGATAAATTATTATTATTATTATTATTATTATTATTATTATTATTATTACTTTGTTATTCTAAGGACCATACTTAGGTGGTAACTAGATGTTGCTATGATCTATATAGGAACACCGTCTCTTTGACCAGGAAGCCTCTTGACGTGGCCTAAAAGGGCCTGTATCTGCTGCTGAGTGAGAGAGACAAATTGGGGATGCACAGGCCAGGTTTTAAAACTTATATTACTTTCCTGTATTAGCAAACTGCAACCTTTCTCTCCACACTCCACTAAGGCAGATAGAAAATTTTCTGCTTCCAAATACGAGATTTATGGATGGATATAATGGTAGTCAAATTGGGCAGTTTTGAAATCATACAGGAACCATGTGTGCCTATATAATAAATATAAATGCAAAATTATTTAGGCATGTTAAAATTAGTATGTTAACAGTTTTCAGTGTTTTAATTTTCCCTCTTGGAATTTCTGAGAACATATGTTGTTAAGTTATCATGGCCTTAAAATATCTACAAGCATTCCTTTAAAAATAATTTCAAATAAAGCTTTGAATTCATTTGAGTATTTTGGGAAGATGAAGCAACATTCATGCTGCAATCCTATACACACATACCTGAGAGTAAGGTCCATTGAACTCAACAGTTCTTACTTCTGAGTAGACATGTCTAGGATTGTGCCATAAGTGCAGTTAATTTGAGCAGGGAACAAAATCAAAATTTCAGTTCAAATACTTGCAGCTACTTGGGGGGAAAATAGAAATTATAAGGCATATAAAATTGACATAGTGTATATTTTTAGTTTTATAAAAAAAATAGTCAAACATGCTAAATTAGAGCCAAATCTATTTAGGGCATTGCAAACTTTTCACATTAAATTTTTTCCAGGAAATCCACATCACTTCCCCACTCAAAAGTGGTTTCAAGTATCTGGTTAACATACCCCTTGACATTTAATCTCTCATATCTTCAGCATTTTTAGTAACAAAACTCAGAAACTCCCTGTTTAGAGAAATGAGAACACCACCACCTTCCTAACAGTACAGCAAATTCAGCTTATTTAAATGCAACTTTGCAGAAGTTACTTTTTACATTTTACACCTTCCCTCCCCAAATTCAAAGTGTAGGAAGGGGTAGAAATTAAATTCCCCACCCCACTTAAATGTCCAAACAAACCTGCACAGGGTTTCTATTACAGTAGTTGCTTCTTGCATATACACTTTATCATGAACACAAACCCGAGACAGAGGCACAGGCTTTACATACGGTACATTCAGCTCTGATGCAAAATTCAATCTAACAGCTATACTGTGTTACATCGCACCTTGTCCAACTGCCCTCAATGCTGCTATGTGACGCTTACACATGACAACTCCGTTACTACTCAGATACAGAAACTGTTGCCAGGCTATTGTGTTTCTTCTCCACCCACTGGAGAAGCAGGATAAACAAAGCAAGGAGAATGCAGGGTTGGGTCTAAACACTGACACAGATTCAGAAGAAAAACTAACAGAATTATCAAGTACTGTACTCATATGCTCTAAGAACCACATTTAACCTGCACACAACCAACCCACAGGAAGCCTGATGGTACTATAAAGCCACAATGCATTTTCCAAACATAAATTCCTATTTGGACAGATCTAAAGTGATATGCCTCCCCACAAAAATTTCAGAATGCTAAAGGCTCTGTCTGTCTTTGCAAAAACAAGAGAAACACCGAGCTTACGTTTTTGGCCTTCTTCCTTTACAGCCAGCCTCAGCTGTGCCTGATGTCACTGGAATACCAGTATGTGAAAGTATTATGGGAATTGTAGTTTTCAGACTATTGTGAAATAGCTATAAAGTACAAGGCTCTATTACTGCAGTAACTCCCCAAAAACCTGCAAGAGCTGTCCTATTGTACGGACAGAATGAATTGGGAAGGGGCATAAATTAACTATTCTGTTCTCTATGTCTGGCTAGAATGCAGATTCTATGTGAAAAGAGCTCTTTTCTGCTTTCTGTCCTTCTAGCATTCATTAGAAACAATACAGTACAGTACAGTACTGAGCTAGTACCTAGATGAACCAATGGTATGATGGTGTAAGGCAGTTTCCTACATTCCTAGGAATCTGAAAGACTTGAAAGTGACTTGTGGTAGCTGGCACAAAAGTCAAAATTACTTTGGAACTGAAGTACCATGTCTGTCCTATTAGAAGTAGACTCAAATTGCTGCACCCATGCTAGTCCCATAAAAAAACAAAATCAAAAGTAACAGTTGCATAATACCTTTATTGAGTTAATAAAACAAGTAGGTTTTTATATTTCTCTCTAGCCCACAGGTCCCATGTAATGCAGAGGTGAAAGTGAACAACAAATGTGGTTGCTGATACACTTGTATTACTGAAGGAGATTACCGTATTTTTCGCTCTATAACACGCACCCGACCATAACACGCATGTAGTTTTCAGAGGAGGAAAATCCGTAGGCATGCCACCCGTAGGCATTTCCTCCATAACACGCACAGACATTTCCCCTTACTTTCTAGGAGGAAAAAAGTGAGTGTTATGGTGCAAAAAATACGGTAATTTTAGGTGGTAGAATTAGATATAAAATCAACAGAAGCTGAATTTGGGTAGTGTCATCTAGTGGCTAGAGGGTACTAAACCCTCTAGCCACTAGATGACATAGGTTACCTGCGCGTCCCAGCTAGAACTAGAGACACAATCAGTTAACTGTTGACTGTCACATTTTCAAAAGGAGAGCAGCTATGCTTCTGTCCTATAATCTTATACACCAAGCGTTCTCCAGCCCAACTAAATAAGCATTAGCAGTTCCCTCATTCCATCTTATTATTAAACTACATTCTGGGATTCCCCCCCCCCCATCTAGCAGACAACAGCTTTTATTCCTTTTTAACGTCTCATTCATAACCCAAACGTAGTGTTTTAACGAACACAAAGCTTGCTTACTTTTGCTTTCTTCATAAAGCCCCAATGAAGGCACTCCCCTACTTTCCCTTTCTTTTCTTGGATGAGAGAAGGCAATAATACAAAGCCACCCTTTGGAATGACAGGTACGCCGTGTGAGAGGTTAGCAATCCACAACTCACTGGAAGGCTGATTTAAACCCAAATCCACCTGCTCAAGGACTGCAGTTTTAAACACAGGCCAATTTATTCACTGTGCCAGATTTAGATTTTTATCAGCCTGGTGGCAAGATGCTTTGCTGTGCATCGCTAGTAAGGTAAAGGTAAAGGGACCCCTGACAATTAGGTCCAGTCGTGGCCGACCCTCGGGTTGCGTCGCTCATCTTGCTTTACTGGCCGAGGGAGCCGGCGTACAGCTTCCGGGTCATGTGACCCTGACCAGCATGACCAAGCTGCTTCTGGCAAACCAGAGCAGCGCACGGAAACACAGTTTACCTTCCTGCCGGAGTGGTACCTATTTATCTACTTGCACTTTGACGTGCTTTCAAACTGCTAGGTTGGCTTGAGCAGGGACTGAGCAACAGGAGCTCACCCCGTTGCTGGGATTCGAACTGCCAACCTTCTGATCAGCAAGTCCTAGGCTCTGTGGTTTAACCCAGAGCGCCACCCGCATCCCGTGAATCGCTAGTAGACAACGTTAAATGAGATTGGGGGCGGGCCACGTACACCACCCTGGAGCTCCTTGGAGAGGTGGTATAAAAATGTAAGAAGCAAATGAATCAGTGAATAAATAAATAGATATATGAGGGGAGTAGCAAAGGACACTAAAACAGGCATAGGCAACCTTCGGCCCTCCAGATGTTTTGGACAACAATTCCCATCATCCCTGACCGCTGGTCCTGTCAGCTAGGGGTCATGTGAGCTGTAGGCCAAAACATCTGGAGGCCGCAGTTCTCAACCTGCAGGTCCCCAGATGTTGTTGGACTACAACTCCCATCATCCCTGACCACTGGTCATGCTGGCTAGGAATGATGGGAGTTGTAGTCCAAAACATCTGGGGACCCACAGGTTGAGACCTCACTGTCTGGAGGGCCGAAGTTTGCCTAGGCCCGCACCGAAACGACACCCCCATCCACCCGCCAGGGAAGGAGGCGGGAGTGAAGAGCCACACCAGGACCCGCTGCCCCTGTGGATTCTGCCGCCTGAGGCGCCCGCCTCACCTTCGCCTCACGGGTGGGCCGGCCCTGACTTCCACTCTCCCGCCCCACGTCCCCCCCCCAGACCCTGCCACGGGCGCAAATAGGGTCGCCGCTCTTCCCCTTCCCCGCCGCGCCTCCCGCAGGGCCTCACCTCTGGCCGCCGGATCCCTCCTGAGAGGGGAACAGCCAGAGCACGGGCGCCGTCCGCCACCATCTCCTCCTCCTCCTCCTTTTCCTTCCCGCCTCAGCAACAGGGGCCGGCGCTGGTTGGTTGGTTGGACGGAGGAAGTGGGCGGGGCCTGCCGCCAAATTCTCCTCTTTCGCCGCCGGCTCCCGCAAATAGATGGCGAGGGGGCGGGGCCGCGTGCGTGCGTGCGTGCGTCTCTAGCAACTCCGCCCACCTTGACACGCAGCCGGGAACAGGCCAGGCGGCGGCTGTGCGCGCGCGCGCCCGCGCTCCGCCCCGCGAAATGCGAACGTTCGAAGCGCCTTTTTCGAACGGCTTGCGCGCGCGCGCCCCTGCCCCCGCCTCGCGCCTCGTGACTGAAAAGTCGTTAACGGCCGTTAGGCTAAAACTGCCAAACGGGATAGGGTTGGAAGAAACCATTTTGGTCGCGGGGGAGGAGGAGAAGGGAAAACGGGAATGTAGAGGGGGGAGAGAGATCATTTTATAAGTTTATACGCATCAATAAAAGTCCTTCCTTTCCCTTTTTCCCCCCGTTCCCACAAATAAATAGAAGAACTAGGGAAACTACCCGGGGTGTTGTTATTTTGTGGGATGTTAAGATGGAGAAAGGGATGGTGAGGAAGGAAACTTCCAAAAGTAGCAAATGGGTGGAAACTGAAATATCACAAGGCTTGTTTGCATGTGATACTTTTAAGTCATAGAATCATGGAGTTGGAAGAGACCACAAGGGCCATCGAGTCCAACCCCCTGCCAAGCAGGAAACACCATCAGAGCACTCCTGACGTATGGTTGTCAAGCCTCTGCTTAAAGACCTCCAAAGTAGGAGACTCCACCACACTCCTTGGCAGCAAATTCCACTGTCCAACAGCTCTTACTGTCAGGAAGTTCTTCCTAATGTTTAGGTGGAATCTTCTTTCTTGTAGTTTGGATCCATTGCTCCGTGTCCGCTTCTCTGGAGCAGCAGAAAACAACCTTTCTTCCTCCTCTATGTGACATCCTTTTCTATATTTGAACATGGCTATCATATCACCCCTTAACCTCCTCTTCTCCAGGCTAAACATGCCCAGCTCCCTTAGCCGTTCCTCATAAGGCATCGTTTCCAGGCCTTTGACCATTTTGGTTGCCCTCCTCTGGACACGTTCCAGTTTGTCAGTGTCCTTCTTGAATTGTGGTGCCCAGAACTGGACACAGTACTCCAGGTGAGGTCTGGCCAGAGCAGAATACAGTGGCACTATTACTTCCCTTGATCTAGATGCTATACTCCTATTGATGCAGCCCAAGTCAAAACACTCATTGAAGGTTTTTTTGGGGGGTGAGGCAGATCAAGTCAAAACACTCATTGAAGGTTTTTTTGGGGGGGTGGGGCAGAACAGAGAAATAAATGAAAAATTAAAAAATTGAAATTGTGAGACATTTGTGCACATATAGATATATCAATTGTATAATCATTGGTGTTCACAGAGCTTGCAGACTCCCTCATGAACCATAATCCCCAGATTCTTTTTCTTTTTAAAAAAGTTACTTTCTAGCATTTGTAATAACTCAAGTTGTTTAGTGTGGCAGCGCCGACACTTTGGAACTCCCTGCCTATTGAGATCAAGCAGGTTGCCTTCACTGCGCTTTTTTCAGCACCTGCTAAAAACATTCTTGCATCGAGGAGGCCCATTGACAAATTGCAGCACCGAGTGGAAAGACCGGGCAAAGTTGTTGCGGTGTGCACAGCTATAATCTTCCTCTAAGAAAGCGGGCAGGGTGGCCAAAAGCAGGAGGAGGAGGAAGAGCAACTGAAGAGGGAACGTCATTCGCGGTACACGTGACAGGAAGCCACGGGGCTTGGGAGCAGATGGGCTGGCACCACCCCTGTCTTGCCCTCTAATATCAATGCCACTTTGGCTCCAAGGTGTTCCTTCCACCAGCCTTGTTTTTAGATGTGCAAGGTTTCTCCGGTCGCTGAGGACAGCCTCCTGAGTCCAGTTTGTCCACATCCTGCAGAAATGCACTTGTGTCTGGCTTTCCAGACACTGAGATCCAGCGCCGAGGACCTTCTGGCGGTTCCCTCATTGCGAGAAGTGAGGTTACAGGGAACCAGGCAGAGGGCCTTCTCGGTGGTGGCGCCCGCCCTGTGGAACGCCCTCCCTTCAGATGTGAAGGAAATAAGCAGCTATCTTATCCTTAAAAGACATCTGAAGGCAGCCCTGTTTAGGGAAGTTTTTAATATTTAATGCTGTATTGTTTTTAACACTCAATTGGGAGCCGTCTAGTGTGGCTGGGGAAACTCAGCCAGATGGGCGGGGTATAAATAATAAATTATTATTATTATTATTCCATGTGAGACCTTTAAATCACTTGAGACTCTTTCCAGAAGCTGCTTCAGTTTCTTCCCAATAACGTGGACCTTCTCGTGAGCTTCAACATAATCTCCTCCGCCTTATTTGACCAGCAAGTGAGTGGAAATCTCCTGCAGAGTGTTGACTTGCGGCTGCCGTTCCAGAAGCTCTTTCCCCAGTTGCATTAATTGTCTTCGGCCAATGTGGAGAGGACCATTTGTCATTCTGCTCTCCACCCCAGTCAAATAGAAAGGCTCTCCATGGACCCACCACACGCGTGTCAGGTTACAGGGGAGTCTGTAACCTGAAGTGTCTGTAACCCGAGGAGCTTGTAACCCGAGGTACCACTTTACAGCTAATATGTGAATCACAAAGATCCAGCTCAAAGCAGGAACATAAATTGCTACATGGTGCAAATGGCTACATGTAACACAGGTTCCCAACGTGCATACTAACACAATGTAACAGATCACTGTGAGAAGCCACACCGAATCAGCAAAATTGCCAGTGCTTATTGTGCATGTGTAGTAAACTTAAAATTAGGTAATGATGTACATGATTGGTGAAAATTGGAACCCTTTGTTTGAAACTTTATAAAAACCATTGCCTGAACCACTGGGTGTGGTTGCAGTTCTGCGGAATGATTCGACTGTAACCTATTGCTTTGCAATAAACGTTGGACTCAACTCCTCAAGCTTCTGGGTTGGCTTAAACTCAGGAGATAAGTCATTTTTGGCTTACAACAATGGCACAAACTTTCATGGCCTCTTGCTCACAAAAAGCTCATGCCACAATAAGCATGTTTCTTTCTTAAAGGTGCAAGAATATTTTTTTTTGCTACACCATATGAGCTGCCCTTATAGTTTTCCTGAGAGGGCAGATTTTCTGACTTCCAGGACTGTTGGAAGCGAAGCAAACTGCCGCTTCTACACCTACTATTTGATGAAGCTGTTTCAAGTAAAATATGGATTGAGTGCTGTTATTTTAACTGCTCTGAGTAGGTTGGCAGAGATACAGTAAATAAACACAAAGCTGGCAGTGTAATGATTGAAAGCCACCGGCCTACATAGCTCAAGTGCAGGCTAAACATAAAAGCTGAATTACAAAATACCAGACAGCATTAATTGACATGTAGAGCATTTAATCAAAGAATTGTAGAGTTAGAAATGATATTTAGTCTGACCCCCTACTACAGGAATTTTGGGACTCTTGACAGTCAAGTATGTGACTCAACTATTTTCACCGCCAATTACATTTTATAGCAATAGTTCACAGCAGAATGGAAGTGCTTTTTGCACAGATGTTCCTGTCAGTTTGTTAAGACTGGGCCCTTTTAAAGAGCAACTTTATTCCTACAGACATACATGGCATAATTCTGCTTAAAAAACCAAGTCGTATTTCCAAAAGCGCTGGCTCAGAAGCACGCTCCTTGAACAGTGTAACCCAGTTCCCATGCTTTGATCAGCCTCATCCATCAGCTGGTGGCGAAGGGGAAATTCTATGCCAGCAATGCTCCAATTCAAGCTGCCATTATTTTCTCAGGTTAACAAATATGATGGCATCATGTGGATTGAACATGCAATGACCATTGTTAAGATGCCATACTGAAAGGAGATAGGATGGCTAAATAGTCACGGATGTAGCTAAGAAAGGTTCATTGGCAGAGACCAAGGCAGGGGCTTGGCAGGCAAGTCGCACCAGCCCTATCTATTGCAGGACAAGCACCATCTATTGAATGAGAATTATGAATAGATTCCTTTAAAAAGTGACCTACAACTTGTAGGCCAGCCTGAGGCTTAAAAATAGAATCTAGGTATTTGGGTATTTATGCCATATTGAACCCATCTACTCACATACCTTGTTTTACACATGCTTGTTTTAAGCAGGAGCCAAAAGCTACCAGATAAGCGTGGGCAAGGGTTTTTAGGTAGCTGAAGCAACTATCAAATGCTAGCTGCTACAGTCACCTGGAGGCTTCTTGGCACGTGACGTCACATTCATTGGCTCTTGTGAGAACTGGTGAACACACTCTTTCCCAGCGCCCCAGAAGTTTCCATAGTTGCATGCACCTCTATGGAACAACATACCACCACATAACTTGTGCATGAAGGGTATTGCACAAGCATTAAAAGTTGTGGAAGTGTCTCTATGCAATTTTATATCTTAAATTGATTTTTTTTCTAAAGTGGTTTAAATCCTTTCCCCCTCCTAACTAACCACAAAGGCAAATTATGCAATAGGACTCTGATTCAACATCTTTGAACTTATTATTTTGAAAAGCAAATCCACAATTTTGGCAGGGTTTTATGAGCTGCAACTAGAGTTCTGGAAATTTAAATCTCAAGCAATATTTGTTTCCTCTGATTAACAGCAGCAGTGGGCTGTGGAGAATAAACCATCAGTCAATAAATTCTAATTTAAAAGTATTTGCAACACTAGTGATAAACAGAAACATGTTTGTAGAAGAAAATTACACAGCGCTTCACTGTTGGGATTTTCACGGTGGCAACAGTTATTCTCTTTAATGTTATTCCGTATGTCATAGATTAATATAATTCCTTATGTCATACACTGTTACATTTTTTATATTGATAAATTATAATAAATACTTTTATCATACCCCAAAAGCTGTAGAAACACTGGTTTGTATCCAACATTAGTTATGCTTATAGCATACCCACTGAGATTAATGGACCCAAGTGAATCATGTCCATTCACTTCAATAGGTCTACTCCAAGTTTGATGATTGGAAACAATCCAGTGTTGCCCAAAATAGTAATGGCACCATGCAGAAATCTCTCCGTAGCTACAGCACACTTCTCATCACTCTAATTAAATAATAAATCACTATTAATCATACTGCACACGTTTTTTTCTCCATCAGCAACTTCCCCATCTCAGACCTCTTCCAACTGCAGCAAGAGCAACTGCTGCAAGAGAGAGAAATTCAATGAGCTTTTCAATCATTTCTTTTTGTTTTGACTAGGAAGTTGTGACTTTTCTGAGGGCGAATCACCACCAAGGGCAGGAAATCTCAGCTTGCTTAGAGCTGGAGCAAGGCACGGCTTTGAAATACGCTCTCCACGTGCAAATCTGTACGCTGGCTGTTGCAACGGGAAGCAAGTAGAAGTAGACAGAAGCTTCCATAAATGTGGTACTACTTTAGAGGCTAATATGTGAATCGAGGTTTTAGCAACGTCCCCTGTTTATCTGGTTTGCTTTGTAACATGAAAAACCTTAATAGAAACTTTTCTCTTTTTTTGGTAAAAGTGGCCTGGGGTTTTAAGAACTCAGTTCCATTTTCACGTGTTGTACTGAACCTTTCTGGAAGGAAGGCATGGATAAAAGTGAAGGTTGTTTGGCTAATTTAGAAAAAGTAATATATAGTCCTAATGGAAACCTAATAGAGCCAATGCAAACATACTTTAGTCTTCCCTGCTGACCAATGTAAAAAATGAGTGTAACTCCTTGACAAGCCACACTGAAATGAATTATGCTGTGTAAGATGAATTGATCCATCGTGAAAAGGAAACACTGTAATTCTGGATGAACTGTATGTAAGCTCTTTGGGCATCTTCAAGACACAAAGCAGAGGATCCACAGCGCAAAGCTCCTCTACTTATTGGCAGGCTTGGGCCACCATTTTGGGATGGAGGCAGTGACTCTCACGTGCGAATCTCCTGATATTTTTAGATGCAGCGGTTCGTTTATGTTAGCCAACCGCAGTAATGCCATTCCAAGTTCATCTACTCCGGCACGGTACTTTCCAGCCGGCTTTCCTGATTCCAGTACAATTTCAGCTCCCTCAGGGATGCTCTCGGAAGACATGGGAGTTGAAAGCTGTATGGGCAAGAGGCGTTTACGGATGACACCCATATGATGGGTCCTAGCTGTTAACTCCTGGCCGATGTAACAGCCTTTGGTAAAACTGATGCCATTCATGTAAGTCAAGTTGGATTCCAAAGGGAGGGCTATTCCAGAAGGGAGGTCTTTAATTCCTTCTGGCACACCTGGAAAAGGGAGAAAATAAAGAGGTAAGTGTTGAACAACACTCATACCTTGAGTTTGACTGGCATTTGGTGCTGTTACTGGTGAGTAGCTAAGTGGCTTATGGGGTAAAACATTATGATCCAATTCCTAAAGATGGTAAGTCAGTGGGAACAGCACCTTCGTTCTGGCACCTGCACTGATTCTCAACTGGTTCTACACACAACAGATTTCTAACAATGCTTGTCCTTAGGTTACTATCACTTCCTCTGCCAATCACTGTAGGTATGCTCATATTGTGGGCTGGATACTATTTACCAGCGAACGGCAATGAACGGCGATATTTTCAATTACAACCTGTTGTTGTCTCTGGATGGCCCGTCTGCTTTAAGTGCTTTAGCCTTCCCAAATGTGGAATGTTTATTGGAAGCGTGTTAAGTAGAAGATCAACAACTTAGGGAAGACTGGGACAGGAAATGAGAATGAACTACACAATAGTGAGAGAAAAGGAATACAGGTTTTTATTAAAAGAAGAACATATACCTTCCTAACTTCAGAACTGCTTGTTCATGAGAATGTTCGAAATAGCTAAATTGTTGTCTTTTATTCACACTAATGCCGTGATAGTGATTATTTCCAAAATAAAGTGTTTGTTTGGAAAGTACCTGCTGTCATGAATGAAGCTGTGCTTCCTTAGAATCCGGAGACTCACAATTTTTTTAAAAAATTATGTTGTGGAAAACTGGTGATTATGGAAATTTTGCACACCGTGCACAAATACCAGCAGATCACCACCAAGGAGGTTCACACAATTTACATTAAATTCTGTATTGGCCAGGGGAAGAACAAATCAGATCCAAATTTAGCAAGCTGTCACCACTACCCCACACTCAAGCGTCAGTCTCAATGTCAGCTTCATCGTTTACAAACATTCCATTCACAAAGTAGATAGCTGATAAATGTCACTTTAAATAATGTTCAGGAAAGCTGAGTCTTTAGGTTTTGTGTCATCCTATAGGCATGTTGCCATTCCCACTAACAAACTATTTTTACAGCTTAGTGGAAAAAACCCACAGCCCGGTGGACATAATATGTTGCAATTTATGAAACAAAACTTAAAATCAGATCTGTTATGGTTCTCTCTATGCACATTACAGGGTTGGCAATGTGGGGAAAGCCTTTCATAATATATATCAGCCTTCCCCAACATGGTGCCCTCCTAATGTTTTCGACTACAGCTCTCATCATGTAACTAATTGTAAGTTGCTTTGAGATTCACTTGAATGGGAAGTGGCATCAGTATCCGATGTTTTGAAGGTGTTATTATTGCTTTATTACATCCTTGCTGCCCTGGATTCCTTCAGGAGAAGGGGCAAGATATAACTTAATTAATACAATAATAAAATACAATAATCATTCAATTGATGCGCTAAGTGTTAATTCCGCAAACGTTCATGTGTTTAGTTATCATTGTGCAATGCCTACATAAAGCAAAATTTTTGCTTCCAGAACAGCTGTTCAAAGATGGGGGCAGTTTTACCTTGTTTATACCTGTGCCTATGATAATCCTTAACGTTCCCAATCTGGCATCCAGGAACAACCTCCAGTGGTTCTGTGCCTTTGCTGGTTATCAGCCTCCAACCCATAACACCGACTCTGGGGTCAGGCGTTGCAACCACTGCTTTGCCGGCACACTGTTGGAGTTTATAGGCCCCCTCCTGAGACAGTTCCTTTGGAATGACAGCCCACAAGGAGAGGTCAAGGCAGGGGTTGATGGTTACTTTCCTCCGGATTTTATACAGTTTCAAATGCTTTTGAAGGGACTCCAAGACGCCGGCATCACACTCCAACAGGATGTGAGGCTCTTCTTGCTGGCTTTCGTGAATTCTGAAAAAGATCCAAGATCAGGAGAAAACGAGAGTCGTTAATAGTTCTGTCCCTTTCCTTTGATGCAAAGAACCTCAAACTTTTTAAAGCTCCTCTTCCTTATATTGCGCTGGATTGTTTCCTGAGGCAGAAAACAAAGCAAATTAAGCATGCACCCTACAGGTGCTCACGAAGTACCTCTGAGTATATTTGGGTGGAATTCACCAACTTGGATGGTTTTAAAAGAAGATTAGACAAACTCATGGAGGAGAGAGCTCTTAATAGCTACTAGCCATGAGTCTCTTTGGTTCTTGAGAGGTCTCTGCCAAAATTCATGTTCTACACAAGCTGGTCACAACAGGCAAAATCCTGACACCCATGTAAAGAGTCCTTTTTTGTTTTGCAATCCCTTATTTTGCACCACTCTAATTGGAGGAGGTGCGTATGACTGAGGATACGATGCCTGAGGGGGTCCCCAAATCCTGGAGCCAGCTCTGCCTTTAAGAAAACTGGCACAGGACTGCAGCCTCCAGCCGCATGTCATGCATACTGACTTTGGAACAAGACCCAGAGCACTCAGTGGAACTTCCAAGAAAGCGCATGTATACACTGACTGTTAAAAGTGCCTTCCTTTGCTTTTGGCCACCCTGCGTATATGCTGCTATAACCCTATACTTAAATAGTTATTTGTTCTATTGTTACTTCATGTACAGTGGTACCTCAGGTTACATACGCTTCAGGTTACATACGCTTCAAGTTACATACTCTGATAACCCAGAAATAGTGCTTCAGGTTAAGAACTTTGCTTCAGGTTGAGAACAGAAATCGTGCTCCGGCGGCGCGGCAGCAGCGGGAGACCCCATTAGCTAAAGTGGTGCTTCAGGTTAAGAACAGTTTCAGGTTAAGTACGGACCTCCGGAACAAATTAAGTACTTAACCCGAGGTACCACTGTACTGCATTCATCATGAGTAGTCTGCTGCAGCCTTCCTCCGCCTTCACAGCAGTTGTAACAAACCACTTGTTATCATCTGCCTGTTCTGCCGTTGAGGACTTCTTGCATCATTCTCAAGGCATATCTAAAAAAATGTAGTATAAACACCGACAACTGGGAAACACTGGCCTGCAAGCGCTCTAGTTGGAGAACAGCCTTTACCAAAGGTGTCATGGGCTTTGAAGACACTCAAACTCAGGACGCAAGGGAGAAACGTGCTAAGAGGAAGGCACGCTTGGCAAATCCACACCAGGATCAACTCCCGCCTGGGAACCAATGTACCCACTGTGGAAGGACGTGTGGATCCAGAATTGGCCTCCACAGTCACTTACGGACTCACTGTTAAAACCGTGTTTATGGAAGACAATCTTACTCGGCTACGAGTGATCGCCAAAGAAGAAGCAGCATTCATCAGCCTTTGCAATAACTGTTCCTGACTAAAAAATGACAAATATCTGCACTGCTGAAGGCATTTTTTTTTATCCTGTATAAAATAATACTATATCGTTGTTGTTATTTATTTTATGCATCTTTTATATATACTGCAAACCGAACCTGTGATCTTCGGATTAAGGGCCGTATATAAATTTAAAACTATTATAATAAAAACATAAAAATTTAAAACGGCGATACTAATTTTTATAATAATTAAAATAATAATATACAGCAGCAATTATTATGCCTATGGGGGACTAGAAAATCGCATCCCCTTCTTTGCATTCACTAATGCACCCATGCAGTTGCAAAGCAGGGAACCCGCCTGTACAGAATGACGTCATACTGACCTGTACAGAATGACGTCATAGAGGCACCTCCCCTGGACGTTGAGGGCATGCGCGTAGATGGCGCGAGGCGCGTCCGCAGCCCCGCCCTCCGCCGCCAAACGCGTCACGTCATTGGTCAGCAAGCCCTGGAGGAAGGTCACCGCCTCCGGGCCTTGGAAACGGAGCAGGGCGCGGCTCAGCGGAAAGCAGCCGGCGGTCGCTTCCTCGCCTCGCCCGCCGCTCAGCCTCCTTCCTTCGATGCCGAAGCGCAGCCTGCGAGGGAGGCCCCTCCGCAGCGCTGCGCTCGCCCTCACCAGCATGGCGGCCTGAGGAAAAGTGCCGAGGGTAAAGGCCCCGGCCTCCCTACCGCCATATTGTGTGTGGCGGAGAGTTGAGGGCGGGAAGCGAGGCCGAGTGCGCAGGCGCACAGGCCTCCTTTGCTGCCTTGGGCGCACCCTCCTGGCCGTTCCTTGTTACTGCAGCGTGGAGCGCAGCACCGAGAGGGGGCGGGGCTGTCGCTTCAAACCCCGCCTCCCATTGGCCCAGGCGCTGCTGCTGCTGCTGCTGCTACATTGTGCTGCACGTGCTCCATTTGTAGGCAAACTAGAGCCCGGGGGCCAGATCCTTGCACCGGCCCGCGGACGGTGCGGGAATCAGCATGTTTTTATATGAGTGGAATGTGCCCTTTTATTTAAAATGCATCTCTGGGTTATTTGTGGGGCCTGCCTGGTGTTTTTGCATGAGTAGAATGTGTGCTTTTATTTAAAATGCATCTCTGGGTTATTTGTGGCTCATAGGAATTTGTTCATTCCCAGCCGCCCCAAAAGAAAATATAGTCCGGCCCCCCACAAGGTCTGAGGGACAGTGGACTGAAAAAGTTTGCTGACCCCTGTCCTAAGGTCTCTCTGCAGCTCCAGGGAAGCAAACCTTCCCTGCTGAGTGAGATGGCGTTACTCCCAAGTAAGCATGCATAGGACTGCAAGCAGATTGGACGCAACCATTTGGGGAACGTTTTCCTGTATCTGTATGCTGACAGATTCAGTGCACTAATTCCACACCCTATTCAATCTGCTGGTCTGTCTCCACAGGGATAGGTCCAAATTACACAGCATGCAGTGGTACCTCAGGTTAAGTACTTAATTCATTCCAGAGGCCTGTACTTAACCTGAAACTGTTCTTAACCTGAAGCACCACTTTAACTAATGGGGCCTCCTGCTGCTGCTGTGCCACCGGAGCCTGATTTCTGTTCTTATCCTGAAGCAAAGTTCTTAACCTGAAGCACTATTTCTGGGTTAGCGGGGTCTGTAACCTGAAGCATATGTAACCCAAGGTACCACTGTATTGATATCTGAGTAATTATTACTACTGAAAGCTGCCCCGAGCCATGCTTGATTCTCTTATAATATGCTTCATAGGTCTTAATTATTTCAGACGATTTGTTGCTTGGATAATGTGCAGCGTACAAGTATCTAGCATGCAGTATGAAATCTCTGACATAGAATCATAGAATCGGAAGGGACACAAGGGTCATCTAGTCCAGTGTTCCCCAACCTTGGGCCTCCAGCTGTTTTTGGACTACAACTCCCAGCATCCCTCGCTAGCAAGACGACTGGTCAAGGATGATGGGAATTGTAGTCCAAAAAACAGCTGAAGGCCCGAGGTTGGGGAACACTGATCTAGTCCAACCCCCTGTGGTGCAGGAATCTCAGCTAAATGTAAAATGAGATGGCCAACAGTTCTGCTATGACAGGCCAGCCCCACCAGGCCCACTCTCCCTCACCTCTCATCTGAGGGGCAGCCATTCCATTCAGTGGCGTAGCGTGGGGGGTGCAGGGGGGGCCCGGCCGCACCGGGCGCAACATCTGGGGGTTAGGGTTAGGGGGCGCAAATCCACGGGTTAGGGGGCGCAAATTACTTGCCTTGCCCCGGGTGCTGACAACCCACGCTACGCCACTGATTCCATTAGACTGCCTCAGTGGGAGGAGATAAAAGTAGGGCGGGCATCTCCTATCCTCCCAGCTAGCCATTATAGAAACAATTGTTTAGAAACTGCTTGCCCTGAGTTTTGAGTGTCCTCTTCTCTCCTTGCCATCATGGGCTTTGAAGACACTTGAAAGAATGTAGAGTAGGATTTTTCAGACATCTCAGGGTGCGTTCTGTTTTGATGGGTGGGTGTGCGTTCCAACATATAGAGGAATAGCTTTGTTATGTCTGTGACCGCAAAGTGTCTTGCGGTACCTTAAAAACTTTTATAAAAAACAGTTTATGAAATGTTATGTTGTTGTGCTTATCACAGGGCTCGGTGATTCAAGATGGGAGTGATAATCCAGTGCAATGCTATTGGGTCAGAAAGTCTTTATGAAAAGCATTTTTGCCCCACTGTTCAGCCAAAAAGACTCCCAGAGGAGCTTATGCATTAGGGCTGTGCACGGGATGTTGCTAAAAACCCCAAACTGAATTGAGTTTATTCAGGAGAATCTGGGCTTCGGCCAGTTTGGGTGCTGGTAAGCAGAGGCTACAGGGGTCTTTGTTCTTCCTGCGTGTTCCCCACAAGGGAAGCAGGCTACAGCAGGCTTCAATCCTTTGCATGTGCTTTCCCTGTGGGGCATCTGCCTTGGCAATGGCACCTGGGGGATGGGTCACAATCCTGCCTTGGGGCAGGGAGGGAACTTGGGATCCTGTGAGGCACTGCAGGCAAGCGCTTGCAAAGGCGTGTCCTGCACCCCACAATATGGCATTCCCAAAGCATAGGAAGGATTAGACTCCGATTAATAGGGACGCGGGTGGCGCTGTGGGTTAAACCACAGAGCCTAGGACTTGCTGATCAGAAGGTCGGCGGTTCAAATCTCCACGACGGGGTGAGCGCTCGTTGCTCGGTCCCTGCTCCTGCCAACCTAGCAGTTCGAAAGCACGTCAAAGTGCAAGTAGTTAAATAGGAACCGCTCTGGAGGGAAGGTAAACGGCGTCTCCATGCGCTGCTCTGGTTCGCCAGAAGGGTGAGTGAAGATCTACCTCAGGAACTAGGGGGAAATAAAGATCTACATTGGGATCTGTTGCCCCAGTGGATCCTGCTGCCTGAGGTGGTCACCTCACCTTGCCTCATGGGTGAGCTGGCCCTGAGCAAAGCAGACCCCTTAAGGCTTTCTGCTGGCCCCTTGACAGTTCCAGATTGCTGTGGACATGCAGAGCGATCCAGGAATCTCACCACCCATATTAGGCCCAATGCAGTTCTATATTTCAGGTTCTGGCCGGATCCCATGCACAGCCCTGGCAGTTGGTGAGGGGGAGTTTGGGGGTTCAATCCTGCGGGTTGCTGCTTTGCAAGAGCCTTTTCAACTTAGCGATCTTATATACCACACTATTATGAACTGAACCTTCTCTAGTCAATTAATTCAGAAGAAGAGTAAATTTTGTAAAGCAGTTATTCAAGGCTGAAGTTAAGAGTGGGCCCAGTCCTTGCATGTTTATTCAAAAATACCGTATTTTTCGCCCTATAGGACGCACTTTTCCCCCTCCAAAAATGAAGGGGAAATCTGGGTGCGTCCTATGGGGCGAATACAGGCTTTCTCTGAAGCTTGGAGAGCGAGAGGGGTCGGTGCGCACCTCTCCTTTTGTTCTAATGAGGCTTACGCCTTAGCCTTTTCACTTCTCACTGCAAGAAAAATGAGAGTCAAACTAAAATGTGCTATCTCAAAGGAGCGCTGGTGCAGAAATGCACGAGGTGTCCTGTGTAACTCCAAAGCTTGCATCCAACATCCTTCACCACTATTTGGACCAAATAAAAGGTATTTCCTCATGTGTACTTTTGATGAGGACACATGCAACTTCCCTAGAGCAGTGGGACTAATTTAGAACTGCTGCATCTGCTGCAACTTTTGCCCCCAGGAATCATTCTTCAGCTTTGCAACAAGAATTAGTGAGCCCAGCACTGATTGACTAGCGCCTGTGTCATCTCTAAGAAGCCTCTAAAATTTTCTGAGCAGTTTTGTGATGTTCAGATATTCCCTTTTGTTTTTAATAAGTTAATGAACATGCAGAGCTTTTGAAAAGGGATGGGGAGAGGGCAGCCTTTCTGAAGGATAACAACAACAGGGAAGATTGACAGGTGAGCCAGTGTTCCATATGCTGGTATTTTAGCTGTTATTGACATCAGGAGGAATTTTGGCTGATGGGTGGCAGCAATCTTTACATCAAATATGTCTTTACCCTGTGTTTTATTGTTAGGAGTTATAATCTAGCAAACATGGAAACAAGTTCCCATGGCTACATTTTTTTTAAAAAAAAAAAAAACTTTTGAAGGACACACATTAGCCTTTCTACATAATTGTTTGCACTTCTCATACAACAAACCAGATCAAAAGTTTGATTCCATTTTATTAGTATTGAACAACGAACATCCAACAGTTTTGTGCTGTTGCTTTTTTAAATGTCCTATCATTCTAAATACAATCCAACGGTAACAATTTACATGAAAAATATTTACAGAGAAAAGAGTCAGTTTTGCACTCGAAACGTTTCTCATACAACTTGCAAGTTAGTACAAAAAAAATTAGTAATATAACAGCATAGATTTGTTATGGCCTTTTAGTTAATTTCAAGTATTTTCCAGTGGAATGGAATGTGAGTGACAGCATAATCTGGCTTCTGTTCTGGTTTTTAAACTTGAAACCTTTTAAAAACCATATTGACTGTTAGAGCTTCCCACATGACCGCCTGGGAACTGCAGGGAAAGTGTTGCAATTTCTTTATGGCAGATCTCAGTCTCCTTCATAAAACTACAATTCCCAGAGTGCCTTGAGAGGAAGTGTTGACTTTTATAGTTAAAACAATGGGTTCTTAAAAACTTTCTCTACTGCAGATCATTATTGTATGTTGCTTATTCTTTGCAGGGAATCACATTTTTTTAAATGCAATGGATACCACATGATAGGGTCCCTTGAAAGGCTTCTGAATGAAAACTCATTATAACTTCTGCATTCCAATGCAGCTGTAAAGTGAAGTAGCATGTGCACAAATCTGGCAACAGCTGGCCACTTTCTATGAACACTTGCTATTTTCCTAGTCCAATTGGGGTCATTGCAGTAACACTGGAGTGTAGAAGGAGTTGACTAAATTTGCATCTACTGTATTTTTCGCTCTATAAGACGCATCAGACCACAAGATGCACCTAGTTTTTGGAGGAGGAAAACAAGAAAAAAAATATTCTTAATCTCAGAAGCCAGAACAGCAAGAGGGATCGCCGCACAGTGAAAGCAGCAAACCCTCTTGCTGTTCTGGCTTCTGGGATAGCTGCACAGCCTGCATTCGCTCCATAAGACGCACACACACTTCCCCTTACTTTTTAGGAGGGGAAAAGTGAGTCTTATAGAGCAAAAAATACGGTATTTATCTAGCAGTTCGAAAGCACGTCAAAGTGTAAGTAGATAAATAGGTAAGGTAAACGGCGTTTCCATGCGTCGCTCTGGTTCGCCAGATGTGGCTTAGTCCTGCTGGCCACATGACCCGGAAGCTGTACGCCGGCTCCCTCGGCCAATAAAGCAAGATGAGCGCCGCAAACCCAGAGTTGGCCACGACTGGGCCTAATGGTCAGGGGTCCCTTTACCTTTACCTATCTTCATTGGGGCAAGAGTCAGAAAGGATACTTCAACACCCTTATGTAAACCTACAGGGACTTCATGGCCACTAGCCAGAATTTTCCTGTAATTTCTGATTTGCTCTCTTCTCCTCACTTTGGGAACAGGTTATTAGCCAGCGGCTAAACAGACTTGGAGGAAATGGATGGGAAAGGTTTGAAGAAACTCAAGAAGCCTCTCTGTTTGCTAGGACGAAGTCTGAAAAGGGATGTGGAATATTCACACAGCCATTTTGACACTGAAGTCATCGCTGCAAAGTGGTCTCCCCCCCCCCCCCCGGTTCTACTGTTTTTGTTTTTGCTTCATTCTTTCAAAAGCAGAAGCTTGGTGGACTCTTGTCTATAGCGATATTGTGCTGCTGCAGCTGACCACAATGCTGTTCACCAGGACAAAGATAAAAATGGTTGCGGCTTCAGGGACTAATCTACACTGGGGACTTTAAACATGTGTTATACAAATGTGACACCAGAGGGCGCTGTAGAGCAGCGATCTGTCGCCAAAGAGAAATTGCATTGGGAGCTATATATTTTTATGGCGTTTTCCAGATCAGTGTAGATCAAGCCTTGATTACAGTATCAAAATGGTCATGTGAATTGAAACTTTGAAAGGGTATTTTATAATGGCACCCAATATTTGTGCCTAGCGTGATTTACATCTCCGACAGGAACAGGGAGCTTGTGGACCTTGAGAGGTTGTTGGAGTTGGAACTCCCAACAGTTCCAAACAACACAGCCGATGGACAGGGGATGATGGGAGTTGTAGTCCCATTACAAATGGAGGCCCCCTGATCTAGGACAACCTATTTCCCTAGGGAAAGGAAGGTTGCATTGTGGAGCAAGGAGTCTCCTTGCCATGAAAAATGGCAGATATGTTTATTTTTCTCTCACCACCTGAAATTTTGAATTTTTTTGTTAAACCTCCCAGTGCTTTATTCCCACCCACCCCCAAAACTTTTGGGAAAAGAGCAGAGATTCAAATATACCTGCACCCACCACATCCAGAATTGTAAGCCTTTCTTCCTAACACCTGAATGAGAAACTACAGGGGCTCCTCAGTGGCAACCAAGAGGAGCAGGGAGTGCACTCTGTGTGTGCTCAGGGGTAATCTGTTCAAATCTCTAGAGCTCCTTATATCAAAGTTTAAGCAAGAAAACAACCCGAGGGCAACTGATTCGCACAACTATTTCAGTATGGGGAAGTCACCACGAAACGCTGCCCTCCTGCTTCTCAGCACCACAATTTCCGCTGGTGCTCAGCCAAAAGGCTCCGAAACTAGAACAGTCTGGTTGAGTTTTGAATTTTAAAGGAAGTGAAAGAGTGCTAAAATCAGCAAATTGCAGAGGTATGGGGTTGCAGAGAGACTTGTAGCTGCAGCTCCTCTGGGCAGCCCTCAATGTTTTTCTCCCCAGTAACCCAGGAGTGATATTAAGAGAAGAAAGAAAGAAATTGGAAGACTTCCATGCTGGCAATGGATAAGAACATAACATAAGGAGAGGCCCATCTAATCCACAATCCTGTTCTCACAATGGCTGACCTGTGGGAAACCTGTAAGCAGGATCCGGGCCCAAGAGCCCTCTCCCCTCCTGCGTTTTCCAGGAGCTGGTATTTAGAAGCCTTCAACTGTGGAAGCAGAGGACAGCTATCATGGTCAGTGGCCACCGAAAGCCCTCTCTTCCATGAAGCCCTCACTTCACGACCCACCAATTTGCCATGATGTTAATGTCTGCTCCATCATTCCTTCAAAATGTGGGTTGACCCATGAGCTTTCCCTGAAGGTAGGTGCTGGGGCTCAGACCTGGTGAATCCCGGCACAAATTGAGCCCTGCTTCATCCCTGGAATATCGATTTCCTTCTACCCCAAATTGGAAATGGAGCCCAGATGTTGTCCCTGTTCTGTGTTCTGTTCCCTGAGATTAAAGAGCCCTTGCCTGACGGGAAAGCAGTTAACTTTTATTTTACTGTTTCCTTGATTACATATGTAATTTTCCCTCCTCCAACTAACTGCTTGTCGACATGTTAGCTAGGGTTGCCTCCTTTTCCAAGACATACCGTATTTTTCGCCCTATAGGACGCACTTTTCCCCCTCCAAAAAATGAAGGGGAAATGTGTGTGCGTCCTATGGGGTGAATGCAGGCTTCAGGAAGCTATCCGCAAGCCTTGGGAGCCCGGCGCGACTTCCCGCCGGGCTCCCAAGGCTTGCGGACAGCAGCCTGTTCTGGGGGCTGGGGTCGGGGGAAGCTCGGGCTTCCCCCGCCCCAGCCCTGCGCTTGGGGGGGAAATAAATGTTTTTCTTTATTCCCCCCCCCAAAAAAAACGGTGCGCCCTATGGGCCGGTGTACCCTATGGGGCGAAAAATACGGTACTTTCAGCAGCCGCACAACAGGCAGAAATTCAACAGTGTTCGCGTTCCCCATCATTTTGGGGAGGACTGCACCTGTCAAGTTTCTGCCTGCCACACAACTGCTAAAACCACAGCCTCCGATTGGAAAAGGGGAGTTGGCAACACCTACATTTACAAGCCCCCTTGTTATGTTAGCGAAGAGACACTCTTCCTCCAAAATGAATCCCAATTTATCATAAATATTGACCACGATTTTGGCTTACCCATAGTATTGCAAGGACTACCCTTGACCTCAGTTCCTGAGGCAAACTGGTCTCTCCCTGTATCTGACATTTGCATTCTCTAGACTCTGAGGACCAAATGGAGCAGGGGCAAGCAACCGTGGACATCCATTTATTGTAGGACTCCCAGATGGCCTGTCCAGCCATCATGGTCAGTGGTCAAGCATGATGGAAATTATAGTCCGGCAATGATTGCCATAGGTCCCCCATGCCTGAAACAGAGGTTTGATTTCAACCACACAGATATCTATTGCAAGGGGAGAACAGACCCGGCTTAATATTTCATTTTGAAAATATAATACATATTGCCTGAGTGCTTTTCCACACGCAGATGTGTATGTGCTTGGAAATGCAACACCATGATCAATTTCCCTGCAAATTGTGGGTACTCCTCAGGTGTCAGCTTTGTCCAGATGCCTGAGCAACTGGTACGCTGATTATCTGCAACATCCATGCTCAGGTGGAGGAAGGTGAGGGTGGCCACATCTGGGAGGTGGGCACACTGACTTCTGGAGTCCCAGAACATTTGCAAAGCCACAGGTCCTCCCCCCCCCCACACACACATCCCCGCTCTACACAGAGACACAACAAAGATATCACAAGGGTTCAGGTGTTCCGTCCTTGCAGCGTTATTTAAGGCACTTTTGGTTAGGGTGTGGTACAAGCAGTGGTTAAAAACCCTTCTCAGTGACAGCGGCCAAAGGAAATGCTCCATTTTCCACTGCAAAGGAAGAAAATGCTCTGGTCTTCGTTTGCTTCTCAGCTCACTGCCGAGGATCAAGGGAGTAAACCCTGCACATCTCTGAAGCAGGTGACTCCACTGAAGTCAACTGTGAAAATCCCACAGACATGCTAGATTTGGGGTTTCAGCCTCGTCTTGGAAAGCTGACTCCTGCTTTGCGGAAGCCATTAAACAGTTCAGAGGAGGGCATGGCTACGTATATGGATTAGTAAACCTTTAGCGAGTGCAGCGGTGGTCTTCCTGCAAACCTGATCAACCACTCAGAGCAGTGTTGTAAGATGTTGCGGCAGCTTCTGCAGGCAGGTTGCGTTCCACCAACGAGGTTAGAAATTAAAAGGGTTATTTCAGTCATTTAAAGCAGAATGGAAGGAGGAAAGGGGAGGCATGGTTTGGACTGACAGTTGCTTAGCACAGACAACCCCCTATGGAGGAACAGTGGTCTTGATGCAATAAAGCCTTGGACGCAGAATTCTCACACTTTTTCCTCCATAAACCCAGGCCCTGACCACAAACTTGCAAGCTGGTGTGGGCTGCCGTTGGAATCGATGCAGCCAGAAGTGACACGACTTCCAGTTCACACACAACCTATCGGGTACCAAACTTAAGGATAAAACGGGGGCATAAGAGGCAGCAATGGATAGATTGGCAAGAGTGTGGAAAGCGGAAAAGGATGGATTGGCAAGGAGGAAAGCAGAGGAACGGGGAAAGCAGAGGAGGGGAAGACATCCCAAATGCAACCAGCACAGCAAGGGAGGTGATACCTGAGAGCCATACTGAGCAAATCTGGAGTCCCAGGCCCTCTACATCACGGGGATAAGCCATTTAACTGGAGGGCAGGCCTTGCAGCCAGCACACCCTCTCCCCGTTCCATCTGACAGGGGATACTGCCCAGGAATATACTCTGGAAGCATCATGGCACAACCTGGTGACTTCTCTTTAGGAGTAACAAGACGTGCAAAGGGTTCCGCCACTTCCAGGTAGCTGACTCTTGCATCGAGGGGGCAGGCTTGGTGAAGGATGGCGGCGAGAGGCTTCTTGCCAACCCACTAGATGGTCCTGAAATGCATTGCTCATTTGGCAAGACCCCCAAAAAGAACCCCATTGCTAGCGCCGTCTTGGGGCCGGTTCCGTTCCCGACAGAGAAGCCACCCCCACCTCGTCGTCATCAGGCTATATACCTTGTTAGATCCACACTGAGTTTTTCCCATCCTTGCCGTTCGAGCTACCTTTCTCTGAGCTGGCTTTGGGCTTAGCGCCTTGCTTCTCCTGCGCGGTATTGGCCCGGTTCTGCTCTGCCACCATCCCGCCAGAAGCCGAGCTGCTGGTTCTGGACGGCTGCCCGTTCGCCTGCGTGTGGTTGTAGCTCTGGAAAGCAATGTCCAGCTGCTCCTGAGCCACCCGCAAGTGTTTGTGGAGCGTGGACAGGTCCGGCGGGAGGTTCTCGTCGGGGCTAGTGCACTGCTGCTCCTGGGCCACGTTGGCCAAGTTCTGCTCATGAGCCATCAGGCTGTTGGGGACCTTGGCCTGCTTGTCCGACTTGACCACCAGGTTGTATTCCGGGGGGCAGGAGATGTTCTTCGGGTAAGCGGCATAATTGTAGGGCGGCTGGCGAAAGCTGTGCACCTTCCGGTCGCGGATGGCGTCGCGGATGGTGCCAATGCCCAGATGGCACATCTCGGCCACATTGAGGAGCAGGCAGAGGCAGCTGACAACGTACATCACCAGGAGGAAGATGGTCTTCTCCGTCGGCCTCGAGACAAAGCAGTCAACGTCGTGGGGGCACGGCTGCCGGGTGCAAAGGTAATACGGCGTGACCTCGAAGCCGTAGAGCATGTACTGCCCTATCAAGAAGCAGATTTCGAAAGAGGCTCTGGTGAGGAGCTGGAAGACGTAGATCTTCATCAAGCCCTCCTCTTGAATGTGTCTTCTGCCGTCGTGCTTCTTCTGCTGCTGCTCCTTCTTCTTCTCCTCCTTCGTCTTGACCTTCTCTTCGCTTTCCGCCACATCATCCACGATCATGGGCTCTTCCTCCTCGGCTCCCAGGGGGTCCTCCAGGTTGCGGACGGCTTGCCAGTTGAGTGCAAACTGCTTCTTCTTCTTGAAGCCCCGGAACCTCTTCTTCTCCTCCTCGGAGGACCTGGCGATCCTGTGGATGGCATAGCCCAAGTAGATGACGGAAGGGGTGGAGATCATGATGATCTGGAAGACCCAGAAGCGGACGTGCGACAGCGGGGCGAAGGCATCGTAGCAGACGTTGTCGCAGCCGGGCTGCTTGGTGTTGCAGGTGAACTTGCTCTGCTCATCCGAGTAGATGGACTCGCCCCCGACGGCCGTCAGGACGATGCGGAAGACGATCAGGACCGTCAGCCAGATCTTCCCCACGAAAGTGGAGTGATTGTGGATTTCTTCCAGCAGGCGGGTGAGGAAACTCCAGCTCATGTTTGTCATAGGGGCTAATCATTTATAACCTGCAAGAAAAGGACAAGGGAGGTCGAAGAACAGTTAATGCCGGTCTGTCCCACAGAAGATGCTGCTGTTACACCATAAAAAGGTAAAGGGACCCCTGACCATTAGGTCCGGTCGTGGCCGACTCTGGGGTTGCGGCGCTCATCTTGCTTTATTGGCCGAGGGAGCCGGCGTACAGCTTTTGGGTCATGTGGCCATCATGACTAAGCCGCCTCTGGCGAACCAGAGCAGCGCACGGAAATGCCGCTTACCTTCCTGCCGGAGCAGTACATATTTATCTACTTGCACTTTGATGTGCTTTCGAACTGCTAGTTTGGCAGGAACAGGGACCTAGCAACAGGAGCTTACCCCGTCATGGGGATTCGAACCGCCGACCTTCTGATCGGCAAGTCCTAGGCTCTGTGGTTTAACCCACAGCACCACCCGCGTCCCTTATCTGCTACACAATAGAGTCATCTAGTCCAGCCCCCTGCAATGCAGGAATCCTTTTGGCCAACATAGGTCTCGAACTCACAACCCTGAGATTAAGAGTCTCATGCTTTGCCGACTGAGCTATCCCACCTGCTTCCTATGGGGAGTTTTCCAAGGCTTATATATGCTCTGCCACCCCTGTTTCTGCATAAGAGTAACCTAAATTATGGATAAAAAAATGACAATAAATCATGTGCAGCAGGTACTGCATAAAGGTAAAGGGACCCCTGACAGTAAGGTCCAGTCGTGGCCAACTCTGGGGTTGCGGCGCTCATCTGGCTTTACTGGCCGAGGGAGCCAGCATACAGCTTCCAGGTCATGTGGCCAGCATGACTAAGCCGCTTCTGGTGAACCAGAGCAGCGCACGGAAACACCGTTTACCTTCCCGCCAGAGTGGTACCTATTTGTCTACTTGCACTTGACGTGCTTTCAAACTGCTAGGTTGGCAGGAGCAGGGACCGAGCAAAGGGAGCTCACCCCGTCGCAGGGATTCGAACTGCCGACCTTCCAATCGGCAAGTCCTAGGCTCTGTGCCACAGACCTTTGCATAGGTATGCTCCCTCCTCTCACCCTTCTGCCAGGGTGGATGGGCAGGAAAAGAGCCACAGCCGTGGTTGTGCATCTGCTTTGCATGCAGAAGTACCCGGGTTCAATCCCAGACATTTCCAGGCAGGGCTGGGATTTGACCTTCTCTGAAATCCTGGAGAGCTGCTGCCAGTCAGTGCAAACCTCACTGAGCTAGATGGACCATCAGTCTGACTTGGTGCAGTGGTACCTCGGGTTACAAACACCTCGGGTTACATGCAGTGGTTCTCAACCTGTGGGTCCCCAGATGTTGTTGGACTACAACTCCCATCATCCCTGAGCTCTGGCCTTGCTAGCTAGGAGTGATGGGAGTTGTAGTTCAACAACATCTGGGGACCCACAGGTTGAGAAAGGCTGGGTTATAGACTCCGCTAAGCCGGAAGTAGTATCTCGGGTTAAGAACTTTGCTTCAGGATGAGAACAGAAATCACGCAGCGGGAGGCCCCATTAGCTAAAGTGGTACCTCAGGTTAAGAAATGTTTCAGGTTAAGAACGGACCTTCAGAACGAATTAAGTTCTTAACCCGAGGTACCACTGTATAAGGCAGCTGTCTACTATTCTAAAAATAGAGGCACTGAGTCAGAGAGGGATGTCGACCTGAGGTATGAAATCTCTCTGTGACACACAAGAACTTTGTACACACTTTTTCCTTACAAGAGGAAACCCCGGGCAAAGCCTAGACTTCCCTCTTGATAAAGACTGGGCAGAGTCATCAGAGGCTGGGGAAAATTGCTTCGCCGGCTGGAGCCAAGTGCCGTTGGCGAAGCCTATTCTAAGACCTGCTGGCAGTTTTGGGCTGTGTTTTCATATCTCTAATAACATTTACAGTGGTACCTCGGGTTACATACGCTTCAGGTTACAGACTCTGCTAACCGATAAATAGTACCTCGGGTTAAGAACTTTGCTTCAGAATGAGAACAGAAATTGTGCTCCGGCAGTGGGAGGCCCCATTAGCTAAAGTGGTGCTTCAGGTTAAGAACAGACCTCCGGAACGAATTAAGTTCTTAACCCAAGCTACCACTGCACTTAGCATTTCCGCAGCACTTACCACATCTCAGTAATTCTTACAACATCAGCCCTGTAAGTTAGGGCAGCATTATTCTAAACTGGTGGTTCTCAAAAGGTGTGGCAGGAGAGGATGGGAAGTGTGGGAAGATTCAAGGACTATCAAAGAAGCATTTAAACATTTCAATGTAGTACAGTACAGTACAGTACAGTATAGTATAGTATAGTATAGTACACACACACACCCAAGAACAGTATCCACACTTTTCTTCCAGAGCACTGGCTTTTCTCCTACAGTTCTCCACGGCATATTTTTGTGAACAGGGATTTTCCATTCTGACCAATAAGAAAGAGCAGGAAAGAGAAAGGCGGTTTCTTTGCACTGATCAGGAGACGAGAGTTAGTCTGTCTCTAATTAGAGCCAATATAAATGAGATTGTCTGGCAAAAGCAAGCTAATCACACCTCTCACTGACTTTGCACACATACTTAAAGGTACATATGAAGAGGCTTGTTTATAGTTGTATTTTGGGGAAAGATTCGCTTTCTTATGTACAGTAGCTGCCTTGTTTTACACTTTTGGGATGTCCCATGATCATTTTATAGTAGTTGCGTTCTATGTCATAAATCAAGCACTGTCGGGAGTCGACTCTTTTTTTTATTATCAATAAAGAATTCACTGTGGCATGAGCACATTTTTATTCTAAAGGCATGGCCCAGAGAAAAAAAGTTAGAGAACCCCTGCTCTAAGCATATTGTACGGTTGTGGCCAAGAGAACAGGGGGAAGGGGTTGCCTAATGTCCCCTAGTGAGGCCAAACCAGCGGTGGGTCTCACGCCCATCATGCAATAATAATAATAATAATAACAATAATAATAATTTATTATTTATACCCCGCCCATCTGGCTGGGTTTCCCCAGCCACTCTGGGTGGCTTCCAAAAGAATATTAAAATACTATGATACATCAAACATTAAAAGCTTCCCTAAACAGGGCTGCCTTCAGATGTCTTCTAAAACAAATTCCTGGTTTGTGCGCCATGATACCTAGCGTTCCTTAGTTTGGGGGGGGGGGGTTGCCTTACTTAAAGTTTATTTAGAACAAACACATTTTCCCAAATGACAGTCTAACATGTGCAATCCAGAGGTCTTTCAGCTATCTACCCTCTGCAGAACCTATTTGGGCTTCTGTATTGTGGGCTTTCTCAGTCGCAGTGACATCTTCAGAGGGACTTCAGAGCTGTAGTAACTCAACAGGCCAGATTGCTGTTGACCTGCAAGATGCTGCTCCTGTTGTGAGAGCACCACAATTTCCTCACAGTTAAATCTGCTAGCTGTGTTTTTCGGACAACTGAGACCTCCAGATACGGGGCAGTATCAGCTAACAACAACAACAGATGTGTTTCTTGTGCCTCTGAAGGGCCAGGTGCGCAGCCTGGGAGTCATTTTGGACTCACAGGTGTCCATGGAGACGCAGGTCAAGTCTGTGTTGAGGGCAGCTGTCTACCAGCTCCATCTGGTACGCAGGCTGAGACCCTACCTGCCCACAGACTGTCTCGCCAGAGTGAGCGTTCCTTAGTATTGAAGTCCAGGCTTCTAGTATGGGGTGGGTGGGCTGGCGACAGAGCCCAGAGCAGACCTTAGGAGAAGCTCCACGATTTGGGGCAGGTTCAGGGATGGATTCCCCTGACCTGGTACAGAGCCCAGCACAAATGCTGTCTCTTGTTGACATCCGTTGCTGCAATATTTGTCAACTCCTCTCCAAATGGTTCCATTCCAGCAGGCCATTATGGGAATTTTGTAGCTTAAGCCCCAGTGCCTGAGCTTCCTCTTTTCCTCCTCCCTCTCAATTCCCTTTTCCTTTCATGCTGTGTCTTTGACGTGGCAAACCTGATGGCAGGTACTGTCTTAACGCTGATACAGTGGTACCTCAGGTTACAGACGCTTCAGGTTACAAACACTTCAGGTTACAGACTCCGCTAACCCAGAAATAGTATCTCAGGTTAAGAACTGTGCTTCAGGATGAGAACAGAAATTGCATGGCGGCAGCGGGAGGCCCCATTAGCTAAAGTGGTACCTCAGGTTAAGAACAGCTTCAGGTTAAGAACGGACCTCCAGAATGAATTAAGTTATTAACCCGAGGTACCACTGTACTTGTAAAACTTATTCAGTGGAAGAGTGATCTTAAAATGCTAATGCTAATAATAATAATAATATTGTATTTTACTGTTTTGTTGGAAGCCGCCCAGAGTGGCTGGGGAAACCCAGCCAGATGGGCGGGGTATAAATAATATATTATATTATTATTATTATTATTATTATTATTATTATTACAAATAGCAGTTTTCTGAGGAAGACAGTATGGTTCATTGCTAGAAGGAAACTCTCCCTGGCTCTTTCTATATCCTCTTCAGTCTTTATTCAGCCAGTAGGAGAAATTTCCTGCAAGACAGCCAATGTGAATGGATAGCCTGCGTTAACAGCTCTGCCTCTGACTGTTAACAAAGGACTCAACTACAAGCTGCGAATAAAACGTTTTAAATGTGTTGTAAAGTACAATATACAAATGTGACACTCGAATGGAGACAGTGAGCGATGCAAAATTCAATGCATTTTTCAAAATAGCAATTTCACAGCGTTTTTTTATATATGTGTGTGTAGATTCCACCAAACTATGTTTGGTCAGAGGGACTGGCTTGGTACAAACTCAGGGTGGAAAATGGGACTGATAATAGCTCGGCTTCTAAATAGGACTGCCATAAAGACTTCCTTGTAGAACGAATAATTATGCATTGTAAAAACCATGAGTCACGATCATTGACTGACTTCCTTCTATCTCTCCCCTCAATTTTTTTATTAAAGCATGACTTCATTGGCCTGGGTTCAGGGATGGACAAAGGGGGGTGCGGTGGGTGCGGGCCGCCCCGGGTGTCACCACTGAGGGGGTGACAAAATGCCAGGCGGCACTCACCGCAGCGTGCCCAAGCCACACGTCTCTCCTGGGAGAGACGCAGTGGCTTGGGCGCGCGCAGGCTCTGCGCTGCCCAAACCGTCCGCCCACTGCCTCCCCCCCAGCTATAGGGTGGCTGAGTGGGAGGAGGCAGGCAGACTCCAGAGGCCTCGTGGTGCGCCCTGCCCCTATGGGTGGCTCACCCCATCTCTATGGGCGGCTTGCCCCACCCCTGGGCACACTGCCCCAGGCGCCCAAACAGTTTCCTCCACCGCTGCCTGGGTGGCCGAGTGCCGCCATGTTGTTTTCAAAGACTCTGTTGTTTTTGTAAGCTGTGCTGATTCACAGGGTACATATGTGAGGCCTGGGGACACGGGATCAATCTTTTTACGCATTTATTTACAGTGATACGTCTGGTTAAGAACTTAATTCGTTCTGGAGGTCCGTTCTTAACTGAAACTGTTCTTAACCTGAAGCACCACTTTAGTTAATGGGGCCTCCTGCTGCTGCCGCGCAATTTCTGTTCTCATCCTGAAGTAAAGTTCTTAACCCGAGGTACTACTTCCGCGTGAGCAGAGTCTGTAACCTGAAGGGTTTGTAACCCGAGGTACCACTGTATTACTAAAACATGGATCCAGGTATTTTATGCTCTGGGGATGGGAAAGTTTGTGCAGGGACAATTGTAATAAGAACGTAATAGGGTTGTCATACATTTGGGTGGAAGTATGGGTGGAAGTAAGGCTGTGTACATAGAGTGGTACCTTGGGTTACAGATGCTTCAGGCTACAGACGCTTCAGGTTACAGACTCCACTAACCCAGAAATACTACCTCGGGTTAAGAACTTTACCTCAGGATGAGAACAGAAATCGTGTGGCGGCAGCAGCAAGAGGCCCCATTAGCTAAAGTGGTACCTCAGGTTAAGAACAGTTTCAGGTTAAGAACGGACCTCCGGAACAAATTAAGTTCTTAACCCGAGGTACCACTGTATTAGCAACTTGCAACACAGTGTAGTTCCTCCCTCTTCCCGTTTTATGTCCCATTTGCAGGTGCTGTACAAGCAGTAGAGAAGGAGCAGGAATGTCATTGCCCGAGAGCACAGAGGAACCAGTGTACAGTGGTACCTCAGGTTACATACGCTTCAGGTTACAGACTCCGCTAACCCAGAAATATTACCTCGGGTTAAGAACTTTGCTTCAGGATGAGAACAGAAATCGTGCTCCGGCGGCGCGGCGGCAGCAGGAGGCCCCATTAGCTAAAGTGGTGCTTCAGGTTAAGAACAGTTTCAGGTTAAGAACAGACCTCCGGAACGAATTAAGTTCTTAACCTGAGGTACCACTGTAAACAAAAATATGTACAAAGCCTTGGACTTTTAGTCTGATGCATTAAAACAACTAAGGAGCCTGCTGTAGCCCATTCAACACTAACAGATGGGATATACTTCCGTAGGCCCAAGAACACAAACACACTCCTATCTATCTTTTAGACTTCAAAATACAGACTTTAAGAGAGATACAGGACTCGTTGCAGTTGGAGCTTGGGTTGTAACCAGACAACAAACTGTATTCGCTAGGCAGCCCCATTAAACTGAGGATGCTACCAGAGTGTTGCTATTCAATCACACGCCGGCAGATTCAGGTTGTGCAGTTGAAGTGAATGGGGGGGGTGTCTTGTGCAAGAAACGCGCTTTCCCCCCAAAATAAGACCTTTTACAATAAGAAATGCACTGGGAGGTGTAGGATAATGCTTTGCTTTGATGCAACGCTATCCGAGTTCCCTGCGGATAAATCAGGACGAACCCTCAACAAACCACTCTGAGAGGCTTACTGAAGAGTAAATAAGATTGCCCTGCAACTTTAGGACTGGGGTGCGGGTGGACGGAAGCTCGATACGTTTGGGAAACTGCCTTAAGAACTGTGCATCGTGGCCTGAGAGCTCAAAGGCAACAGACCTTTTCTTTGACTGAACGCCATAGCTGAGATCTCTCATCTTCCTCACCGTTTAGCCTGGAGAAGAGGAGGTTAAGGGGTGATATGATAGCCATGTTCAAATATATAAAAGGATGTCACATAGAGGAGGGAGAAAGGTTGTTTTCTGCTGCTCCAGAGAAGCGGACACGGAGCAATGGATCCAAACTACAAGAAAGAAGATTCCACCTAAACATTAGGAAGAACTTCCTGACAGTAAGAGCTGTTCGACCGTGGAATTTGCTGCCAAGGAGTGTGGTGGAGTCTCCTACTTTGGAGGTCTTTAAGCAGAGGCTTGGCAACCATATGTCAGGAGTGCTCTGATGGTGTTTCCTGCTTGGCAGGGGGTTGGACTCGATGGCCCTTGTGGTCTCTTCCAACTCTATGATTCTATGTTACATGAGCTCCAAAGGCCGGCACATAACGCAAGGAATGTGTTCTACAGATAACAGCGAAAGAGAGAGGTGGGATAGGCAGCTCAGGAGAAGTCCACACCCTCCAACATTTCTCCGGTGAAAATAGGGACGTCCTAAGGAAACACGGGACAATCAGAGACCGGGACGGCGTCTGTAAATCTGGAAAACAGGGACACTTGGTGGGTCTGGAAAACTCATGTATGATGAGGATTAAGGAAAAGCACGGTTTGAGGCGGTGGAAAAGAAAGCAGGAGAACTAAAATGCGGTCGTTTGGTAGCATTTCATTTTTATAACACATTCTCACCCACCCTGTTTGGGTATCCCCTCCATTCTTCCCCCGATTCTCATGCCGTGAGATGAAAACAGAGAGGAATTGATAGGAATAAGCTACTCACAAAGGCATGGCTGAAGGCTCCCTTGCCATCCAGATCTTCCCAAGAAATTTTTTCCACAACCACCGTTTCTTCAGGAAGGCAGCGGGGAATATGAATCCCCATCAGGAAAATGTCTTGTGAAACTAACGCCCCGCCAGCTTGAGAAGGAGACTTTTCAGCGAACTTTTAAACACATCCTGCCGGACTCCGCCTTTCTGACAACGAAGCTGCCACCCCCCTTCTCCACCTCTATTCCCCCCACCAAAAAAAAATCCCAGTAACCCTGGGGGCATCGGCTAAGAGCAAAAGCCACGTTTTCCTTCTCAGGAGGAAAAGGAGAAGCCTTCGAACAAAAGTTTCATGGGAGTGGACGGGAAGGTATTCCAGTCTTTGCTCTCACTGGGTCCATCCATGCGTCCTGTGCTGGAAAAAGCTGACTAAGCAGGGATTTTATAAAAGGAAAAAGGGGGAAAGGAAAGGGAAAAAAGACCCCACTCTGCAACTCTCCTTAAAAATCCTTCTGGTTTAACATTGCTGTGTTTTGCTTTCCCCTTATTGGGCGAAAGTTAAGAGCGCCAGTCTAGGGCATCAGTAACGGATTTGGAGGACGGAAAGCGTGACTAATGAGAAACATCTGGGAAGCACATGGGCTGGGATCTGGAGGGGAGTCACTGGCAGGAAAGAAAGACTCCTCAAGGAAGGAGCAGGAAAGCCATTTCTGCACTTAAACACTGAGAAGCTATTGGCAACTTCCGGGGCAGGAAGGTGGCTTCAACCTGAACCCCAGAAAGCCAGTTCATAAAGTACGAATTTGTGATGCCTGAAATTCTGTGTGGGTTTCCCCCCAAATACCCACATTTCTGCAACTGGAGGAAGGCTTTTTGAAATATACTAAGAGTAGTGATTTCATGCTCTTTATTTCAGCTCATAGGAACAGTGATTGATTTCCTCCCCAAAAACCTCAGGCTTTATATACATTATTTACACAATGGGTCCCGTGTGATTGGCTAACTCTACTTCCTTCCTGGAGCCTGATTGGTCTGCTCCTGTAGGCCAATCAGGTTGTTGCATTCTAGGATCCTACCTGTTATGTACTGAGCTGAATCCTAGAACAATAGGATCCAGAATGCAGCAGTCTGATTGGTCCGCAGGAGCCACCCAATCCAGCTCCAGGTGGAAGTGAATCAGCGACCTGATTGGCCTGCAGGAGCAGCCAATCAGGCTCCTGGATGAAGTGAATCAGCAACCTGATTGGCTTACAGAAGCAGCCCGCAATTAGCCAATCTTGCGGGGCCCATTGTGTAAATAATGGGGAAAGTTTCATTCATTGCTCCTATGAGCTGAATAAAGAGCATGAAATTCACACTCAACTCCGAGTATATTTCACTACCCCGTCTATTGTTCTAGGATCCAAGCTCAGTAGATAACACTTTTTTTGTGGGCACGGTCTTACCCACTTTGCTTAGTCTGCAAATAAATTAAATGTATCAATTGGCAATGTGCTGCATTCACACCAGTCTGTGCAATTAGCGGGGAAATAATTCAATACTTTGCCCTGTGTTCAGGGATAATGTTTGAGATTTCCAAGACCTTAAAGCTAGAGAAAAGGGGTGTGAGTGTGCCTTTCAAACTCTTGGTTGGAGCCTTCTTCAACCCCAGATGTTAGTCTATTAACTGCCATCATCCTCTGACCAGAACTGATAGGAATTGGAGTCCAACATCTGGAAGTCACCATGTTATAGGAAATTGATTTATACCAGGTCAACTATCTGCCCATTTGCCCCCAATACTGCATACTCTGGCTTGCAGGAGCTCTCCAGGGTCTCAGACAGAAGTCTTTGCCATAATTTGATTCCTGACCCGTTTGCTAGTGATGAGACCTGAGACCTCTGTACACAAGTGCAAACTCTCTACCAGTGAATTACAGTCCCTCCCTCTTGAGATACTAACAGCCCAGTCCGCCGCACATCTACTCAGAAGTAAACCCAGCAGAGTTCAATGGGGTTTACTCCCTGATAAGTGCACAAGACAGCAGCCAAAATAACAATCTGCAGGCATTTATTATTTGTCTTTCTAAGACACCTCATTAAAAAAGTTATCTAGGCACTGCACAATAAAATGCAGCAATAAAACCAAGATGCAATAAAAAAACCCCGCAATGAACTTTTAAAACTCCAACCACCATAAAAAACCAAACACAAAATAAAAAGCAATTTTTGAAAAGCACAGTAGTGAAAACCAACTGTCAAATACAAGGGCTAAAACCCAGCAAACAGAAGCTAGCTCCCCCACTCACCAAATATCTTAAAAGCTCTGGTAAAACCACTATGTGGGCACCAAGTGAGCTTTCCTGGGGAAATTCTACATCCAGGGGGGCCACCACTGAAAAGGCCCTTCCTCTGCCATTTTCTGAACTTCGGACCAAAAGGGCACACTGAGAACAGCCTTTGTGGACAATGCTAAGGTAAGGGTAGGGGCATATGGGAGAAGGAGATATGATGTACCAAGCGCTTTTATCAGTCCTTGAACTGGACCCAGAGATGAATTGCAAGCCAGACAGAAAATGTTAAGAATAAAATTGGCGTACTATGGTTCAGAAAGGCAGGGAGGACCTGGAAGTTGCCCATTAGCTGTTAGCATCTGAACAGCAGGCTGAGCAGGCAAACCAATTACCTGGTCACAGTATCCCTACTATACTAAGAGCTCCATCTGATATGACGGCTGAGATTCTACCTGCCTGCGCACAGTCTCACCAGAGTGGTACATGCTCTGGTTATCTCCCACTTAGACTACTGCAATGCGCTCTCTGTGGGGCTGCCTTTGAAGGTGGCTCAGAATCTACAACTAATCCAAAATGCAGCAGTTAGACTAATGACTGGGAGCAACCACTGGGACCATATAACACTGGTCCTAAGAGATCTACATTGACTCCCAGTATGTTTCCAAGCACAATTCAAAGTGTTGGTGCTGACCTTTAAAGCCCCCTAAATGGCCTAGGCCCAGTATACCTGAAGGAGCGTCTCCACCCACATTGTTCTGCCCAGACACTGAGGTCCAGTGCCGAGGGCCTTCTGGCGGTTCCCTCCCTGCGAGAAGTGAAGTTGCAGGGAACCAGGCAGAGGGCCTTCTCGGTGGTGGCGCCCGCCCCGTGGAACGCCCTCCCATCAGATGTCAAGGAAACAAACAACTATCTGACTTTTAGATGACATCTGAAGGCAGCCCTGTTTAGGGAAGTTTTTAATGTTTAACTTTTCACTATGTTTTTATATTCTGTTGGAAGAGTGGCTTAGGCAACGCAGTCAAAGTGGGTGGGGTACAAATAAATGATGATGATGATGAGATGAATTGTGTTTCATCCTAAGTTATGGCAATTGTTTCTATAATCCTCTCTCTCTATACATGCAAATGTTATACAAATCTCTTGTCCTTTCTTTGTGGGGCGACCACTGTAAAATTGCATGCATATGTATTATGTAATTTAAGAAAGAACTAGGTTCTGGTGCTGGTGTGATTTCCAGCAGCAAGAGAGATCTAGACATTTCCTCTGAAACCTAAAATGAGAGACTGACCAAGAGTCTACCAGAACCTCCAGGAAGTTTTGCCATGTTGCAATTTCAAGACGGACGGAAGTTTCATCCCAGGGAACAATGGGATGCAAGGGAGAAACAGGACTGGTGCAAGTTTAGAAACAAGAAAATAAATACAAAGAAGGGAGGAAGCTTCAAGGACCGAGAGGATTTTTTATTTTTTTAAAGAAAAGAATAGAGACAATAATGTTTATGTGGGGAAAGACAACGGGAGGATGTCATGCTAGACAGCTAGGAAGAGAGTAAGGGCAGATTTTATTGTTTCAACCAAGGGTTGTGATGGTGTTAGATAGGAAGATAAGAAGCCTCTGGGAGAGATCATCTGCCTTGCAGTACTGATAAAGAGATGTACAGTTTGGGTGGATGAGAATTTAATTTGCAAACCTGCCTAATTTGCAATAGAGAACCAGAATAGAGAACCAGAATACAGCCATCCTATGAGTTTTGGGTTAAACCACAGAGCCTAGGGCTTGCCGATCAGAAGGTCGGCTGTTCGAATCCCTGCGACGGGGTGAGCTCCCGTTGCTCGGTCCCAGCTCCTGCCAACCTAGCAGTTCGAAATCACGTCAAAGTGCAAGTAGATAAATAGGTACCACTCCGGCGGGAAGGTAAACAGAGTTTCCGTGCACTGCTCTGGTTCGCCAGAAGCAGCTTAGTCATGCTGGCCACATGACCCGGAAGCTGTACGTCGGCTCCCTCGGCCAATAAAGCGAGATGAGCGTTGCAACCCCAGAGTCAGCCATGACTGGACCTAATGGTCAGGGGTCCCTTTACTATTTATGAGTTTTGCAAGGGTATTCTCCAGCCAAGTGCACAAATACCGGGGTAAAGTTTGCATTAAAAAATGCATGCATTTGTGAAAACAACATACAAAAATGCATGATTTGGGGGGGGCAAATGCTCTGCAGAAGTGAGACAAAATTTGCATTAAAAATGTGCAACGCAGGCAAAATTCACACTGCAATGCCAATTAATTTTCTAAGCCTGGAAAAGTAGCTCTGTATCTGCCAGCTGGAGACTCGCTCCTGCAGCTGCTGGACTGTAGTTTGCGGCCGCAGCCCTTTATCAAGGCCATCATTGTCACCGCAGAGTCCTAAAATGGTTTTTAAACAAGATATTGTTGAGGCATAAACATGTGCTTAGGAGATGGGCACCCTCCTCCTTAAATAACTTCCTGCGTTTCCTGAACTCACCTCTTCCTGGCGGCCGCTGTCTTGGAGAGGGGGAGCACAAAGCTGCTGTGGACTTGAGGCAGACACAGGAAGATGAAAAAGAAATGGACACACCATGGATAGGGGATGCTGTGTTGGAAAGGTTACAATCCCAACTTTCCTTGAGTACAATCCAAGGGAACTCTCTGGTGCACGAGCTCCCCTGAAAGGGAGGTAGATGGTATGAATTTAAAAAAATCTTTAAATATAATTTCAGTAAAAAAACAGAGATGTTTTTGTTAGGTTTAATTGGAGATAAAATTCCAAAAAAAGAGAGATGTGAATCTGTTTATGTATGCCACAACGGCCGCAAGGGTACTTCTGGCTCAGAAGTGGAAATCACAGGAGCTTCCAACATTGGAAGAATGGCGGACTAAAGATGGTGGAATACGTAGAGTTAGCAAAGTTGACGGGGGAGATCTGGAAGCAGTGTGACGAACTGGAGCAAAAGGACTGGAGCAAATTTATATTATATATGAAAGAACATTGTAAACGTTTGTAGCTTTGAATTGAAATGTTTTGTAATGGGGATATAAGGAACCGATTTACATTTAATGAGGGGAAATATAAAAATAAGAGAGAAGGTAAAAAAAGTGGTTATGGAAATGCTAAGAATAAAGTAAATATGAACGGAAGTCAGAGAGGGGCAGGAGGAGGTTGATGCTCGGATAGAGTGATGTTTGAGTTTACTGAATTATGTATGGAAACTGTGATTGTGATAAAATTGAAAATGCAATAAAAATTATTTTATATATATAAAAAAGAAAGGGAGGTCCATGGAAACATCTAGCCTTGTGTGCAGCAGTTCCATGTTATTGTGATCTACACTCCATACATTTTGGACAGCCTATTACAGGATTTAAGGATGTATCTGGTAGGTGAATATGAACGCTGTATGGGGCGTTGCAACCATGGGGTTGCAATGGAGTCTGCTGGTCTCAGTGGTCCAGTTACCTGTGAGGGACAGGTAATTCTGCTCTGCCTTCAGCCTGGTTGGAGCAATTCAATGAATGGAGTTACTATTGCAGAAATTAATATTGCACAGCTTGAACAACTGGGTGCTTAAAAATAGACTCCTTTGGGGATGAAACATTGTCCAGACCATGAGTAGGCAAACGAAGGCCCGGGGGTCGGATCCTGCCCAATCGCCTTCTAAATCCAGTCTGCAGACGGTCCGGAAATTAGTCTGTTTTTACATGAGTAGAATGTGTCCTTTTATTTAAAATGCATCTCAGTTATTTGTGGGGCATAAGAATTCATTCTTTCTTCTTCTTCTTCTTCAAAATATAGTCTGGCCGCCCACAAGGTCTGAGGGACAGCATTGAGGGACAGTGCTGAAAAAGTTTGGTGACCCCTGGTCCAGACCCATTAGACATTATTCTAAACTTTACTTGCAGAACTTTCTTCACAACACAGCAAAAACATAAAAGAAACATCCAAATAATTCCATAAGACATCTTGTGCTGTCCGGCATAGGCTCAGCATCTTAGAAAATGTGCAGTACTCTGAACAGACCTATAAGCAAAGGTCTTTCTCTCTTTACAGCCCCCATTAGCCTGAGGCTATGTGCTCCTTGAGTGAGCTCTATTAGGCATCCTTACTTCCACAGAGCTTGGGAACAATGACTAAAGGCATCCTTTCAAAATGGAGATTTGCAACCAAATACCTTTGTCACCTGATCTAAGGTTAAACACTCACGTGTTAGCTAGCAGAATACAGCCGCAGTTAATTATCAACCCATCTAGGAGTTCAGAGACCGCTTAGTATACTCCAGTGGAATTTCCAGTGTCAAACCTTTCAGCGATACACACAGGCATTTTCCATTCTGGTGTCAATCAAACAATTATACTTAACAATTATCAGCTGTCAAAAGAGACTGCCTTTGGATTTCTGCCTGAGACCCCACTCTGGGCTCGCATCCTTCGAATCAGAAGGCATACTGAGCAGTGATTCATACAGAGAAGCAGCAAATAAGTTCCGTTAGAGTAAACCTGCTCTGGCATAAGCTTGAAGTCTATGTCCAGTTTTAATTCAGAATAAAAAGGGTTCCTCTGCTGTCAAAAGTTTCGGAAGCACTTATCCAAATGTCTAGGTATTCTTTGGAAAGCTTTTGCCAAAGCACAAACAATGGAGACACATAAACACCCCCCCCTCCAGCCCTGAACAAAGGTTTATTACACTAACTAGATATGGACCACAAAAACATAGCATTTCTGGTACAGTGTTTGTGTATAAAGCAACAAAAAATAGCAAGGAAGTCATAAACACTGGCCAAATATTTGGTCTGGCAGGCAGCTAACCGTGTATTTCATGGAGAAGCTCAGAAGCTCAGATAAACACTAATTAGATACGGAAGGTTAAGCTGTCAGCAAGAGTTTAACAAGAGAAACCTTCACCCAGCAGGGCAACAGCTCTGAGAATAGAAAACCGGGTCAGATTCTCTCTTGGATATCAGATCCACCTCTTCTTAAGTATCAACACTGTGCAAGTTTCCCTTTCTCCAATACCAGCTGGATTCCTCATTTTGCATGACTGACATCTGGCTACAAATCAATGCAAATTCACTGCACATAAAAAGCTGGGCAAAAGTTCCGACAAGTAGAAAAAACGACAGACTGAGCAGTTTCCTGCCAGCATAGTAGCCTATTTTAAGGCTTAAAATGTTGTGAGGTTTCTTTGAAGCTCCTTTGCTGATTAATCCCTCCTTCTTGCTTCAATTCCTTGTCTCCTCTGCCCTTTAATCTTATTTCCAGTTCATTTTTCTCAGCTAACAAGTCTACCATACACCCTTCCTTTAGAAGGTCTCTGCCCCACATTCGTCTCTGTCCGTCTCTGCCCCACCTTCCAAACAATCTCCCAGTTAACTGCCCATGTGAGATTTCCATCCCAGCCAAACTGACAACTTTCCCTTTCCTCACAGAACTTGGACTTCAAACTGCTGGGTTCCTGGAGAAACTGAGCATTCCATTCCACAATGTCAGCTCAGCCAATCAGTGTCCAGGGCTTCACTGCCACAAGCACAGCACAGAACAGGCTAAGCTTTTTTCTGAGCAGCAATGCAGCAGAATCATTCCTTGGAAACAATGCAAGGCAAAGGGAAATCATATTTTGGGGATTAGAAAAGAACTACACGCAAATGGAGTTCACAAGGGGAAGGACAGTAAGAAGAGGTCAGAGGAATAGCAAGCCTGGCTATGAACAAAGCTCAATTTAACATAATGCAAGGAATGAATGCAAGGATAATACAGAAGTGGTTACATCTTCTTAAGACCTATGCCATTGGTAGTCCAGCTGAAGGTCCGGACCATGGCTAGGTACAAGATTTGGGACACAGGTTCATATCCACAAATCTGCCCGTTTTTGCCTATGCTAATTTATATGTGCAGATGCATATGTACATGCCACAAAAAACAAGGCAAAAAATGTCCCATCTAAGTCATATATTTCCACACACCCCAATCAGGATTCGTCTAGCTCAACTGTTCATTCAGCATTCATCCTGACTTGCTTTCACAAAGCTTACATGGAGGTTAGACTATGTTTGGTTTTAGTTGAGTATTCATTCTGATTCATTTGTGGGGGTGTTTTACAGCCTATCTCATGGGTGTTGTTGTTGTTTAGTCATTTAGTCGTGTCCGACTCTTTGTGACCCCATGGACCAGAGCACGCCAGGCACTCCTGTCTTCCACTGCCTCCCGCAGTTTGGTCAAACTCATGCTGGTAGCTTCGAGAACACTGTCCATCTTGTCCTCTGTCGTCCCCTTCTCCTTGTGCCCTCCATCTTTCCCAACATCAGGGTCTTTTCCAGGGAGTCTTCTCTTCTCATGAGGTGGACAAAGTCTTGGAGCCTCAGCTTCACGATCTGTCCTTCCAGTGAACACTCAGGGCTGATTTCCTTCAGAATGGAGAGGTTTGATCTTCTTGCAGTCCATGGGACTCTCAAGAGTCTCCTCCAGCACCAGAATTCAAAAGCATCCATTCTTTGGTGATCAGCCTTCTTGATGGTCCAGCTCTCACTTCCATACATCACTACTGGGAAAACCATAGCTTTAACTATACGGACCTTTGTTGGCAAGGTGACATCTCTGCTTTCTTTCCTTTTTCATGGGTGTAGCCAGGATTTATGTTGGGGGGGGGGCAGAACTGAGCTATCTGCAGTGTGATTTGGTCAGTTAGTTAAGTATTTTTTATATATTTACTTGATTTAGGGCGGGCAGCTATGCATATGGCCTCTCTCTGCACCCCTCCATTCTACATCAAAGTTAAAATGCCATTCTGTGTCCAGAAGAGGGTGACAAAGATGGCAAGGGTCCTTCTGTCCAAGTCCAATGAGGGAAACGTTGAAGGACTTGGGTATATTTAGACTAGTGATTATGGGACGACTAAGAGGTTATCTGTGTGGGATGTAAACACAGGAGCAGTCAATGACAACATTCCTAGAGTGTACATGTTAGAACATGGGGAGGGATGACTGTCCAGCAAGCAGGTAAACTTCCTGGGGACGGACTTCCTCCGCATGTGACCAGGGGTGGGTGTGGCCTCACCTGTGCAGGTAATGACAAAAGCACAGGGCAGGCAGCCATCTCTCTCTCTCTGCCATTTTCCTTCAATGAGGAAACATCTAAGGATGCCCTCTTGGCTCCCAGCCAAGAGAGGAGATAAGGACTATCTTGCTACAAGATAGATTCTAAATGTATGTAACCTTTTTAAGCCTGTCTGCCATCTGGGATCATACTGTGAACAGAACGTGAGTAAACTCTTTTATACTTTTATAAAGACTGTGTTGTGTCTTGTATTTCAAGAGGGAACAAAGGGGAAATTACCAGAGTAATTATTATAGAGGTTCTAGCGAACCTGTGCACACGTTACCGTTGCGAACTTAAAGGGGAACGTCTATAAACTCTGCTGATATTTTGGGAACTTGTTAGCACAAGTTGGATAAGGATATAATTAGTCAATATATCCTCTCCTGCACCCCAGAACATTCCCACAATCTGGTTGTTCTCTCTGAATAGGGCTTTCACAAAGATGCTGGAGCAAATCTGTTCTCTCTTTGCTCCAAGACCCAAACTGATGGGTTCAGATTATAATACAACCCAGGTGGTTAAGAGAGCCCAAGAGAAATGATGTCAATCAACATCTGATGATCTCTTTCTACCGGTCCACAATAGAAAGTGTCCTTTCATACTGCGTCACGGTGTGGTACGCTGGTTTGACATCAACTGATAGGAAGTGCCTACAGAGGGTGGTGAATACAGCACAAGATATTATGGGCTGTCCCATGAATCCGCCGAATGACATGGCAGAAGAACGTTGCCTCAGGAGAGTGAGGAAAATTCTCAGGGATGATTCACACCCTGGCCGGCACTTTCTTGATCTCCTGCCCTCGGGCAGAAGATATAGAAGCATAATTAGTCACACCAACAGGGTAAAGAACAGCTTCTATCCATGGGCTGTTAGGCTGCTGAATGAAAAGATAACAACAGGGCAACTGACTTTTGGGTTTGGTGTGTGTGTGTCAGTAAACGAGGGGAATTAAGACTAAGAGAGCTGAGTGGGGGGTGCTTGTGTAATCTCACTGCATACAAGTTGTACAAGTGACAATAAAGTATTTCAATTTTAATTTATAAGAAAGGGGGTGGACTTTGAGTAAATATTATTAGGCCAGTATTAGCCATTTGACGGTGGAACAGACTGACTCTTCTTCCTTTGAGGCTTTTAAGCAGAGGATGAATAGCCACCTATCGTCGGTGCTGTAGCAGGGAGACTGGACTTGAGGTCCCTGCAAGCTCTGTGATCTTCCTCTCTCACATGGCTCCAGTTCACCCCAACTCCACCCCTTGTGTTTCAGGGTCCCCCTCCTGCCGGCTCACATGACTCCATGTTTTGCACTCTGCTATCAAACTCAAGTACAAAGAAATCTTTTATGACGCTGACCTTGGCTCTCCGTGATTTATTTGCGGCTAGGTTTTTTCCCTTCTCTGAGCGATCTGGGCTCCTTCCCAAGACAAGGACAAAATGCTCCAGCTTGTTTTCCACCCAAACATTTGCCCCCAAGGAAAGAAAGCCCCTGCCACACTTCGAGTTGTTGCACAGCAAAGCTGCTCGCTGGCGGAGCTCACACACAAGTTGTGATGGGAAAGACAGACACTGCCCTTACACAACTGCCCTCTATTTTTGAGCTGCTTTTGAGCGGCAACTCGGGGGGAGAAGAATAAGGGCTGCGTCTCTCAAAGCTGGCCAGTGGAGCTGGAAAGGGAATGATCTTCTCCGTCTGTCCCACAGGCAGAGGCTTTTTAAGGCATTTGGTGGAATGAACATCGACTACATCAGACGGAGGACTTTCAGTTCTCTGGGGCAGATAAGAGATTTGGGTCTATCTGCAGTAATGCTTAACAGCATTTTCAGTTGCAGCCCTGGAAGGAAATACTTCATTACAGCGATGGAAGAAATGATCAGCAGCATAAGTCTGGGACTGGGTGTAGGGCAGGCTTCCTCAACCTCGGCCCTCCAGCTGTTTTGGGACTACAACTCCCATCATCCCTGACCACTGGTCCTGCTAGCTAGGGATCATGGGAGTTGTAGGCCAAAAACATCTGGAGGGTCGAGGTTGAGGGAGCCTGGTGTAGGGGCACAGATTCTTACATGCTGAGAATCTCAGCTTTTCTCGTTTTCCTCTCTTTTCTTTAAATAAAAAATTACTGATATAAACACATACAAAATACAGTAAAAGTAATAAGTGTAACCAATTGAAATGCTTGCAGAGATAGAAAAAAAATTAAGATACAAGAGGGAGGAAAACCTCAATCCTTGCTGGCGTCTCCAGGCGGGGTTGGGAAAGGTTCAAAGCCACAAACCCTGGAGAGAGAGCTGCTGCCAGTCAGTGTAGACAGCATTGAACTAGACCAGTGGTCTGACTTAGGCTGCATACACATTACTGGCTTACGATGCAGCTAGTTGTTCTTTTTCCCCAATTTGGATTGAATCTGGTTTGGGGGACAATGTGTTATGTACTGAAGTTCTCACCCTGAGCCAGCAGGGGGAGACTGTAGATAGTTTTCACTCAGGTCCACATATGCAAATAAGGAATTGAAAGTGACGTTCAGTGATTGGATAGTTACAGAAAGTTGTTACTGTTGCGTTGTAGTGGAGCCCTATATAAGCAGGCTGGCTGAACCCTTCAGTTCAGTTCTGTTCTGGCCTGTGAATAAACAAGAGCTGTCTGAAGAATCGCTGTGTCGTCTGATATGTTCACCCACAACTTAACACAATGCATCAAAATGCAGTAGAAATGATGGGATAACTACAGGATGAGCATGCTTCTCAAACCAGCAGTGGAAGCATAGTTAACGGGAGGATGCAAAAAGCCTCCAACATTTCTCCAATGAAAATAGAGGTGTCGGCTCCTACATTTCTGCAGGGACATCCCACCATACCCTCCAACATTTCTCTGGTGAAAATCGGGATGTCCTAAGGAAAAGAAGGGTGAAATATACTTGGAGTCGAGAGCGGATTTCATGGTCTTTATTCAGCTCATAGTGTTGAGGAGGAATGGAAGTTCCCCCAGAATGTCTGCTTTATATACATTATTTACACAATGGGCCCCACATGATTGGCTAATTCCGGGATTCTCCTGTAGGCCAATCAGGTTGCGGATTCTCTTCCACCTGAAGCTGGACTGGGTGGCTCCTGTGGACCAATCAGACTGCTGCATTCTGAATCCTACTGTTCCAGGACCAATCAGACTGCTGCATTTTGGATCCTATTCAACTCAGTACATAACAAAGGGCATTCCAGGATCAGCATTCCAGGACTGCCCCTGGAAAAACAGGGACACTTGGAGGGTCTGGAGCATGTACAAAGTGTAAGTATCAAACACATATTATAAAGCACATTCCTTTCCAGCACATCAGCACACCTCAAAGCACAGCGAGCGAGGAAAACAGGACATGAAGGAAGATTCTGGGCGCATTGATGGTGACGGCCTTGGCACGCTCTTTAAAAGTTCCCCTCTCCTTTTTGTCTCTTCTCTCTCCAAAAACAGCAGAGCTGGGATAAAAATGTCTGCGGCCTTCTGGTAAGAGGCGATGTCAATTAATTAGCTGCTTTGCTATTTGCTTCCCTTTCCTGAGATTATAGGGATCATTGAGGAGATGTGGAGCCATTGGGGAGCTGTTGGGACAAGGGCTGGCCCTGCGTCTCTCTCTCTGAAGCATCCATCACGGCTCCTGAAACCTTCATAACAGGAAGCAATCATGTTTCCCATATTTTCATTTGAGCATATCCCCCTCTTTTTCAAATGAAGTGGAGCCAGAGACCATATAGCTGGAATCCCTTTCTGAATGGAAGGAAACGGGAACCCCACCATTGTAGTCCTTGCCAAAGTCCACCCGGAGCTGCCGTCCGCTCCACCTTCCATATTCACATGCAAAAAAGGGCTACGCTTGGAGTTCAAAGGCGAGAAAGGCTTTATAATAGCGAGAAAAAGAGGGGAAAGGAAAGACAATGGGCCTAGGGGAAAGGGAGGGGGCTGGCACTGTTCGACGAGAGAGGGGGTGTCTTTTTCGGCACCTGTGCAAAGGGAGGTGGGTGGCCAAGGGTCATGGCTGCTGGACCAGGGCTCTGGGCAGCCAGTGAGAAAAGGAAGCAGAGGCGTAAAGAGAACAAAGCCATGGAAAGATCTGTGCAGCAAAGAGCAACCGGCGGGAAAGGGAAGCCAGCCCCTTTCGGAAGGCAGCTTTTGCAACAACAACGAAAAGGAAGGGTCCTCTCTGGTTCCTGGCCTTTGCAAGCCTGCCCACTTTGCGTGGTGGGAAAAGAGCTTGGCCAGGTGTCCGCCGTGCATTCCCGAGAGCGCATTTGTTCCCAAATGTTTCGTGGAGGGAAAGGGAACCGGCCAAGAGAATCCGGAGCAAACCTGCCGGTTGCATCACCAGCGCAGGCGCCATCCATCCGGTGCAGTTCCAGGTGAATTTAGATGATCAAGAGCTTCAAGGCACTTCTACTGCAGGGTCTATGCACCTTGTGAACCAGTGAGGCAATTGCAGCAAACCCCATTTAGCAAACAACGTTTTTTTTAAAAAAATGGGAGCAATTGCAGAAGTCTGCTTCAAACAGTGGTCCAGCCAGAAAACTCATGAGCTTGATGTGCTGATTCTGAGTCAAGACCAAGTTCCAGCACCATAATTCAAAAGCCGAAGAATTGATGCTTTTGAATTATGGTGCTGGAGGAGACTCTTGAGAGTCCCATGGACTGCAAGAAGATCAAACCTCTCCATTCTGAAGGAAATCAGCCCTGAGTGCTCACTGGAAGGACAGATCCTGAAGCTGAGGCTCCAAGACTTTGGCCACCTCATGAGAAGAGAAGACTCCCTGGAAAAGACCCTGATGCTGGGAAAGATGGAGGGCACAAGGAGAAGGGGACAACAGAGGACGAGATGGTTGGACAGTGTTCTCGAAGCTACCGGCATGAGTTTGACCAAACTGCGGGAGGCAGTGGAAGACAGGAGTGCCTGGCGTGCTCTGGTCCATGGGGTCACGAAGAGTTGGACACGATAAAACGACTAAACAACAACAACATGTGTGAGAGAGGCATGTGCCGATATGTATGTGTCTGGCACGAGCACACGTTGCACGCATGTGCTGTTCGTGTGTTTCCTGTGTGCAGAATCAGGTCCCCCGGCGACGCAGAGACACCACACTAGCATCACGGCTTACTGGGAGAACAGTGGGGAGGGCAAATCAGTGAGGAGGTCAGTGTGAGGGCTGGATGGGTTCTGCTGTTGCATTTGCACCGTGTCAACTTCCTTGCTACCTTGCCTATCCTGGCAAACAACAGTGGCTCACCTGCTGTGAAGCTGGTATAGCGGCTCCACCCAGTGGAAGTCCAGCGTGGAACAGTACAGTGGTACCTCGGGTTACAGACACTTCAGATTACAGACGCTTCAGATTACAGACTCCACTAACCCAGAAATAGTATCTTGGGTTAAGAACTTTGCTTCAGGATGAGAACAGAAATCGTGCGGCAGCAGCGGGAGGCTGCGTTAGCTAAAGTGGTGCTTCAGGTTAAGAACAGTTTCAGGTTAAGAACGGACCTCCAGAACGAATTAAGTATGTAACCAGAGGTAGCATTGTATATGTTCTGCATGCAAGAAGCCCACCACTCCCAGTCCAACACCTGCAAATTGCGCATGCCCTGACTACCATATGATTTTTCAGGGCTTGCATAGCTCCATGCCCATCACTTTGTAAGGTCCGATGATCAGCTGGGCAAAAATAGGGTCACCTGGAGTCAGCAGAACTTATCTTTTCTGGCTCGTGAGCTGTATTTATTTACCCTTGGTCAAGCCTCCAGAGGCCACATGGCAGGGAAGGGGGATGTCAACGCACTTTTAAACACAGGAGAGTCATTGTGGCGCAGTGGTTAGAGTGCTGGACTAGGACTTGGGAGATCAGGGTTCAAATCCCCCACCAAGTGGCCTTGGGGAGCAGTAAGTAATTCTCAGCTTAAGCTACCACACAGGGTTGTTGTGAAGATGAAATGGAGCTGGGAGGAGAAAAGCTCCTTAGGAGAAAAGGGTGGTGTGTGAATAAAATAAAATAAAATAAACATATATGCACAAAAGGTGCACACACACAGAGGCGCCAACTCTCTGCTCGCCTGATCTCTGCAAAGCACTTAAGGAGGGAGGATTACTGCCAAATGGATTGATCTGATTACTGGAGAGGAGGCAGTTTGCACCCCCATTTTGGCACCGAGCTCTGCCCACCCCCACAGTTATCGTTTTGTAAATGTTTTTGCTACTGCCAAAATCGGTATCGTCTTCACGGGTCAGAATGATTTGCTTGCTGGAGAGTGGGATTGAAGAAGAGGAGTTTGGATTTGATGTCCCACTTTATCACTACACTAAGGAGTCTCAAAGCAGCTAGCATTCTCCTTTCCCTTCCTCCCCCACAACAAACACCTCACAGAGTGAGGCAGAGAGACTTCAGAGAAGTGTGACCAGCCCAAGGTCACCCAGCAGCTGCATGTGGAGGAGCGGGGAATCGAACCCAGTTCACCAGATTACGAGTCCACCACTCTTAACCACTACACCACACTGGCTCTCACACTGGGCCCACAAACTGGGGGTCAGCTTTAAAAGCTGGCCATCAGAAGCAGACCAGCACCCAGCGGAATTGGAAAAGTGTGGCTTGGTGTAATTTGAGCCAGCTTGCTGGCTGCAGACAAAACCTCACAATCACCTTCTGGATCAACTCAATTCAAGAGCAAGCCCACCCAAAACACAACTAGATGGCTATATCTGCCTGTGTAGCCCAAATAACTGCATATGTCTTGCACAATGTGTGAATAATTAGCAATACAATAATCTGTAGCACCATGTTAGCTTCAAGTTATACCATATCGCCTGAATTATATATTATTATATATAGTCATCCCTCTCCATGTTTGCAATAGGCACCTGCTTCTAACACAGAAAACTGTTGTGTCTGCAGTAAGTTCAAAAATAAATCCATTCTCCACAGTTTAAAAGCCCCAAAATTAATGATAAGACTGTTTTAAAAATACTGCAAGCCTTTTGTTAATCTTCAACCCCAGCATAAGCAAGCTAACAACAATAGAATCATAGATTTTTAGAATTGGAAGGAATCCCGCATGTCATCTGGTCTGACTCCTTGCAGTGCAGGAATCACTACTGAAGATCCTTGACTGACAGCCATGCAACCTCTGCCCTGTGGTGCTCAGAAGAAGGGTGGTAGAAAAATTCAAGAACTAATCCCTAATAATGACAGTCTGATTCGCTGTTGAGCAGCTCTCACAATCTGTAAGACTGTGCATCAAACCTCATTAAATACATGTGTGTTTGTATGCGCACCTGTATTATATATGCATAATCAGGTGCACGCACGCCCAGAATTTCCTCTTCAAAATTGTAACTTATGGGAAACAAAGTTCATAAAAACTCCCTCAAACCTCAGACTTCAAGGGAAAATAAATAAATCATATAATCAGGAGCAGGAAGGTTTCAGCAGGCTGCAGAGATGCAAAGAGAACTTATTCAGAATTACCGTATTTTTCGCTCTATAAGATGCACCAGACCACAAGACGCAGCTAGTTTTTGGAGGAGGAAAACAGGAAAAAAAATATTCTCGATCTCAGAAGCCAGAACAGCAAGAGCGATCGCTGCACAGCGAAAGCAGCGATCCCTCTTGCTGTTCTGGCTTCTGGGATAGCTGCGCAGCCTGCATTCGCTCCATAAGACGCACAAACATTTCCCTTTACTTTTTAGGAGGCAAAAAGTGAGTTTTATAGAGCAAAAAATACGGTATTTTCTTTCCCACTCAAGCTTAGGGATTACTAGCACTGGCATGATTATTCCCGAAAACAAGCATTCCCTAAGCTTTCATTGAGAGGAAAATAGCTTTTGGAAATGCATTTGCTCCTTGCTGAAGCCCCAGTACCTTTTCCAGAGAGCTGGTGGGGCAGGCAGCTCCGAGCAGAGCAGGAGAGACGCCTCTTCTTCCGAAGCGCAGGTCCCGCTCACTCACAGCTGGATGGCAACAAGGCTGATGTGACAGCGGCAGCAGGATGCTGGAGAAAGTGAGCTGGGGCGGCTTCCTGGAAGTGTTTACATGGGTGTCTCCAATCTCCACCCCCCACCCCCCAAATGAGACCCAGGAGAGCTGGCTCTATTCGTGCAGGCAGGCAGGAGGGGGGGGCCTTGTCCATCACCGCTCCCAGGTGTGGACGACTGACGGTTTCCGTGCAGGCAAATAGGTCCCAGGTTTGTTCCCTGGTGCCGCACGGTAGGGCCAGGGATGTTGCTGCCTGAAACCCTGGAGAGCTGGAATTTTCAGACTGGGAAAGGTTATGGAAAACTGACCTGAAATTCTCGCCATGCTGTACGTTGAAAGAAAACTATATGAAAACGATGTACCGGTGATATTTGATTCCTAGTAAGTTAGCGAATAGGGAACATGGGTGGCGCTGTGGATTAAACCACAGAGCCTAGGACTTGCTGATCAGAAGGTCGGCAGTTCGAATCTCCGCGACGGGGTGAGCTCCCACTGCTCAGTCCCTGCTCCTGCCAACCTAGCAGTTCGAAAGCACGTCAAAGTGCAAGTAGATAAATAGGTACCGCTCTGGTGGGAAGCTAAACAGTATTTCCGTGCGCTGCTCTGGTTCGCCAGAAGCGGCTTAGTCATGCTGGCCACATGACCCAGAAGCTGTATGCCGGCTCCCTCGGCCAGTAAAGCGAGATGAGCACTGCAACCCCAGAGTCGGCCACGACTGGACCTAATGGTCATGGGTCCCTTTACCTTTACCTTTAAGTTAGTGAAAATGTATAAGGCAGGTACTAAAATCTGCTGGAAATGTAAAGAAAAAGAAGGCACCTTTTATCCTATGTAAGGTAATAAAAGCATATGGGAAATGACATAAGGAAATGAAAAAAAAATTAAAATAACAGAAGCCTTTTTATTAGGAATGTAATTTAAAAAAATTGGGAAATGATATATAATGAATTGAAGAAAATGTTCCTTTTAACATTTGTTAAAAAACCTAAAGCATTTTTGTTAGGGATTGTAGGGAAAGATCTGCCAAAAAAGCTGAAAAACATATTCGTGTATGCGACAACGGCTGCAAGAGTTCTGGTAGCACAAGGATGGAAGACTGAAGAAACCCCAACTAAAAAATCATGGCAAGAAAAATTGATGGACTATGCAGAACTGGCAAAACTGACATACAAGCTACGGGACAAGGATAACTGTGATTTTAAAGATGAATGGGAACCCTTTACAAAGTATTTGAAGACGCAACAAAGAGAACTGGACTCCTTGGCTGGCTTTGAATAAACATTCACAAACTTTTCTATTGATGACAATCAGCTAAATAGTTTGAGGATCTATACAACTGTGTAACATGCAGAAAACAGCATTTTTAGAGAAATCAAAGACTGGAACTGAGGGAAGTCGGGGGTGGGGGTGGGTGGGTTTTGTGTGGGAGGGGGGAGGGAGGGAGGAAACAGGATGATACGTTTCTGGATGATATGTTTTGTTTTAATTTTGAATAAAAAAGTTTTTTAAAAAAGAAGATAAAGCTGCTGTCCAAACAAAGCACATTAGCATTTCACTTCCCTGTTCTGGTTACAGCCCATCTTTCCTTCGAGGAGCTCAAATGGGGGGGTGTGGTTCTCCTCCTCCCCCCTCCCATCCCATTTTATCCTCAGAACAGCCCTGTGACCTAGAGACTGGACCAAGGTCACCCATTGAGCTTCATGGCTGAGTGGAGTTTTCCCTCTGGTCTCCCTGATCCTAGGCTGAGACTTGATCCACATTTTGTATTTTCTGAGAGTGTGGAAATAGCTGAGGCCTGGATGGTTAGTCCTGTCCCGTTGCAATACAGTCCCCAATAAAGGAAGCTGCTTTGCACCATTGTTCTAGCTAGCTCAGAAATGCCTACACCAAGAGTGGGGGATCTAAGCTGCAGGGGTCGTGTGTGGCCCTCAGAGTCTCTCTCTCTGGCCCTTGGGCCTCACCCTCTGGCCACATGCCTTCTCCGCAGGCCACACTCTTCAACAGCCCTCCCTCACACCCTCCTTGAGTGTTCTGGACTAACTAGAGGGGATACCTTGAATTATGGACGTGCTTCGGCCTCGGCCCAGTATACCTGAAGGAGCGTCTCCATCCCCATCGTTCTGCCCGGACACTGAGGTCCAGCGCCGAGGGCCTTCTGGTGGTTCCCTCACTGCGAGAAGCCAAGTTACAGGGAACCAGGCAGAGGGCCTTCTCAGTAGTGGCACCCGCTCTGTGGAACGCCCTCCCACCAGATGTCAAAGAGAAAAACAACTACCAGACTTTTAGAAGACATCTGAAGGCAGCCCTGTTTAGGGAAGCTTTTAATGTTTAATAGGTTATTGTATTATAGTGTTCTGTTGGAAGCCACCCAGAGTGGTGGGGTATAAATAATAAATTATTATTATTATTATTTGCTTGGACAGAGGTTAAAGAAAAGTGATATCACAGACAGGTTGAACAAAGAGGAATAGTGGGAGGAACCAGCTGGGGAACCCCAAGGCAAGAAGGCTCAGAGCCCGGGGAGCGGTGGTGGGGTGACGACGAGCGGTCATAGGGAGAAAACCAGGAAAAGAAGGTGTCGGAAGCTGAAGAGGTAACAGGGCTTAGTGAGCTGGAAGAGTCTGGGGCAGAGAGAAGCCCAGAAACAGAGACAGAAGCTAAGGCCGGAGAGGAAGACAAGGGCAGAGATGAGTCAGGCTGGTGAAGAGTCGCGGGTGTCTCCCCCTCCTGCTGCGACAACCTCCCCTTCCCACTGGTCTCCCAGAACCAGGAGAGGCATGGAAAGGGCAGATATGTTTGCTTCATGCAGGCGCAGTCTCAGATTGCTTGGGGAAAACCTTGGAGAGGAGGGGACTTAGGCAGCTGTGGGGAGACGGGGACCTTCAGCCTCAGCAACTGCAAGACCTACAGGAGATGAGTTGCTGTGTTCATTATTCCTGACACTCCTGTGCAGATCTTGTTCTTCCTAATAAAGAGTTAACTCCAACTCGCACAGTGTGATTTACTGCTGGCTGGCTCCTGACAGATGTACACAGAAACAAGCCTACAGTATGAAGGCAAAATTCACATTTGCTGCGCTCTCCACTTTTGCCTCTGGTCTGAACCACCACTGGCCATGTGGCCCCTGGAAGTCTGAGCAGAAGGGAATGTGCGTCACTGTCCGGTTCACGGGCGATCAAAGTCCTGGCAGGGGACGTCAGAACCGGGAGCAAGATGGCGGGGTGGGAGAAGGAACGGGGGTCCAAAAGCCAGGAGTCGAAGCCAAGAGTCCGAGGGTCAGAGAGCCGGGAGTCAAGAAGCCAAGGGTCCGAGGGTCAGGAAGCAAGGAGTCGCGAAGTCAAGGGTCCAAGAATCAAGAAGCAGGGAGTCAAGAAGTCGAGGTTCAAGGATCAGGAAGCAAGAAGCCAAAGGCAGGAAGGAAGTTGCTGTGGCAAAGAGCTGAAGGGAAATGCTGACCTTATATCCCTTCCCGGCTCTTGCCACCAGGTGCTGTGAGTTACCAATTGGCCTCACCTGTGAGGCCGTGCCTTGCCTCTCCAGAACAAACTTAGGAAGGCCCCAGTCCTGCAAAGTCCTATTGGTCACAGGGCCTGGCTCCTGCACGCACACCTGACAATGTGGCTCTCAGGATGAAGAAAGTTCCCCACGCCTGTCTACTACAGTTTTTAATCTGTGTGCATATTTAATGGAGGGGGCACACAATGATAAGAAAGTATCCTTCGGCCGCAGTCTGAAGTGGTGTAGTCCTCGTCTGCACAAGCAGCAAGCAAGTCCTTTTTCCTCCCACAACTGGAATCTGGCGTTGGGATGTGCATGTTTCATCCCAATATAGAAATATGAGCACATATAACCACGCTGTTAACAAGCCACTCCAGAGAACGAGGAGTAATAAAGAGCCCCCGAAAGAGAGGAGAGGGGAGAGGAGCAGCTGTAAAAACAAAGATTAAAATGAGCTAAACTCCAACAAGGTTCGAGTCAGCGGCCTCCGCATGGCAACGAAACCTCCACCCGGTTCAACGCTGGGTTTTTCCTTCCTTCGTGGGGTGGCATGATTTTCATGAATGAACGAGCATCTATGAATGGTGGAAGTTGTGTGCTCAATCTGGGTTTACCCCCCCCACTCCTATTAAAAAAAAGGAGGTAGGGCCCAGAGCTGGCTGCATAAGGCAAGCACAATGAGGTGACAGTCTGTGAAGATGGAACAATGATGCCAGGAGCAGCAGGCAAGTCCAATTTATTTTAGCACTGTTTCTAGCATGGACCCCCATGTGAAATGGAAATGCAACCGCTGAATTATCTGGCTGTCGGGAACTCCAGAGCTTGAATCAGGAACCTTCTGGGAGTGAGGCTGCCTGCCTGGGAAGGCAGTATCAGTCGCAACAGTTAGCAGGCAGTTCGAAAACTCAATTGACCAGGCGTAGGGTTAAAGGTAAAGGGACCCCTGACCATAAGTTCCAGTCGTGACCGACTCTGGGGTTGCGGCACTCGTCTCGCTTTACTGGCCGAGGGAGCCAGCGTACAGCTTCCGGATCATGTGGCCAGCATGACTAAGCCGCTGCTGGCGAACCAGAGCAGTGCACGGAAATGCCGTTTACCTTCCCTCCGGAGCGGTACCTACGTACTTTGACGTGCTTTCGAACTGCTAGGTGGACAGAAGCAGGGACTGAGCAACAGGAGCTCACCCCGTTGCAGGGATTCGAACCGCCGACCTTCTGATTGGCAAGTCCTAGGCTCTGTGGTTTAACTCACAGCGCCACCCACATCCCAGGCCTAGGGTTAGGCATGAGCAAATTTGCCAATTTAGGTTTTCTCAATTTTCAGCTCCAAAGTTCAGTTCTCCAGATTTTCGCATCAGTTTGCAATTTTAAAAGTGCCCGTGAACATTCGTGAATTTGTCCTAATATGGAACTTTACCCAATCTAAGTCATTTTGCAAGCCATAGGCACCATCCACCACAGGGCCTGGTATAATCCCGCTTTATACCAGGTCCTAATAAGATGGGTAGTGGGTAGTGATGTATGGAAGTGAGACCTGGACCATAAAGAAGGCTGATCGCCGAAGAATTGATGCTTTTGAATTATGGTGCTGGAGGAGACTCTTGAGAGTCCCATGGACTGCAAGAAGATCAAACCTCTCCATTCTGAAGGAAATCAGCCCTGAGTGCTCACTGGAAGGACAGATCCTGAAGCTGAGGCTCCAATACTTTGGCCGCCTTATGAGAAGAGAAGACTCCCTGGAAAAGCCCCTGATGTTGGGAAAGATGGAGGGCACAAGGAGAAGGGAACGACAGGACGAGATGGTGGGACAGTATTCTTGAAGCTACGAACATGAGTTTGACCAAACTGCAGGAGGCAGTGGAAGACAGGAGTGCCTGGTGTGCTCTGGTCTAGGGGCTCACGAAGAGTCGGACATGACTAAACGACTAAACAACAACAAAATAAGATGGTATGACCACTGGTGGAGGAAGGGGTGCGTGGTGGGGGCGGTCCATCTCGGGTGTCATCCCTGAGTGGGGGTGACATCGCCGCCCTGCCCCCCTGGGACGCTTGTCATGGGCGGCGCTATCCTGGGATGCTCACCACTCGCCATGGGCGACTAGCTCTGCCTCTGGGTAGGACCCTGATATTTACAAAAAGAAACACAGACCCAAGTCACCCCAATTGGAAATTCAAGGAAGGCTCCAAGGCCCATCACAAGCTTCCTTGCAGAACTAGAACCTTCAACAGGCAAGCAGATGCATAACATGGTTCTCCAGCTGTTTTTGGACTACAACTCCCATCAACCCTAGCTAGCAGGACCAGTGGTCAGGGAGGGTGGGAACTGTAGTCCAAAAAACAGCTGGAGACCCAAGTTTGGGAAACCCTGAACTGGAGGCCGCTGAGGAACCGCACATAAAAACCCAGCAGGACCTATTGCTTTTTTGTAGCCAATGAAAGTCATCCCTGCACATGCACGAAAGACAGTGGGCGATTTCGCAAGATGGGGTTGGGGGGTCTGGCAGCCCCAGGACTTCACTTGGGGTGAGCAGATCCTGGAGGTGAAATGGCGGCTCATCATTCTCCATCCCCAACTAACCTTTGCATTCCTCGGCTAAGGCGAGTCTTCCCGACGTATCCCCAGACAGCTGCCCCAGCCCACTGGAATTCCAGCCTCAACGCGCGCACACATGGAAAGAAAGAATAGGTAATAAACCCTGTATGTCATCGCAGCTTCCTCCAACAATGGAAGGGTCAGTTCCTGTGAGCCAGGGACGGCTGCCGGCATTTCAATAGCTGGAACTAGGTGTAGCTCAGCTCCCAGCTCCGTGAGTCAAATATACAAGCAATTCAGGGTCCGAAGCTCTCTACCGGTCCGTATCTTAATGCTCTGGCAAGGGAGCAGGAAATGAACAAGCCATTCCTAAAGGCCACAATATTGCTGTTTCAATCCTCTTCTAATTTTCCACCACCGGTTGTGAAACTCCTCTCTTGACCACTGCCAAGGGGTAATTAAGAGCAGGATGGCAGTGCTTTTGCCAAGGGGTGAGGTCAACCTCATACTGAATCCAGTTTCACCTGGATTTTTCACGGAAAGCCAGTGGCAGAGTGCAGGCATGGCGCTACGGAGGCAGAGCAACTCTGTGCGCAAAGTCCACAGGTTCAACCCCTGCTGTCCTACACTAGTGTAGTTGTGATGGCCTGGGAATCCAATTCAGAGGCTGAACCTGAGGAATCCCAGCCTGCACAGGAGTCCCCACCTCCAGGGCCGGCTGAGCTGGGGCAGGGGCTTGAACCTGAAGGGCCCTCACCTGTGCCGGATCCTCAGGAGCAGACACCAGCTGAATCTGCTCTGGCTCCGGGGGTGATGGAGGACCCATTGCCTGCAGGTGCTCCACTCTCAGCCCCGTCAGGGGAAGAGGAGGTTGCCTCTGGGTCCTGTAACCCTCCAGCCTCTCTTGAGCTGCAGAGGCTCAGGGCAGAGAGGCGGAGGGAACTAAGTTCCCGCAGGAGGAGGGCTCGCCTCCAGGCCAGGAGAGGTGAGTCACCTGTGGGCCGGGACTGCCCTAGGCCTCAGAGGAGATAAAGGCCAGTCAGCCCAGTCCCAGGTTGCGGGAGCAACATCGTTGGTAACCTGTTCCTGCCAGCACCCTGTCCTGCTCTTCCAGAGTTCCTGACCACGCCTGGCTCCTTGCCTTGGACCCCGTTTCGCCCTTGACGGACAGCCTCCATACCCTTGACCTAGGACCGGACTCAGACCACGCCGCACGGCAACCCCTCCCCCCCCCGGGACCAGCACAGTAGTGGTTAGATCAGGATGGGGTAGGGGACTGGTGGGCCAGATTACTACATCCCCCCACCCACTGTGGGGCTGGCCATTTGTCAATCATGTGGTGTCACAATGAAATCAGGTGATCCTTCTTGCCCACTGAGGTCCTCAGGTGCCCCCTTCAAGGTGCTAGATTGCCCAGAACTCTCCATGAGGCTTTGCAGGCCCGGCTGATCAGCTGAGCCTGCAAACCCCCTTTTGGCTGAACCAGGCTTTCACCTGCCCCACACCTGATGTACAGTATGGCATCAGGTGTAGGACAGGTGGGGTGAGGCTTCATGGTCCAAGCGGTTTAACATGTTGGACCAGGGTGCAAACTCCCACTTAGCCATGAAGCTCATTGGGTGACCTTGGCCCAGTCACCAACACTCAACAGAGCCTACCTCATATGGCTGCTGTGAGGATGTTGTGGAGAGAGGAAGAACAGTGTGTGCAATTTTGAGCTCCTTGGAGGCAAGATAAATATCCATATTTATGAATGAATGAATGAATGAATGGGTCCCAGGTAGCAGGACTAAGAAGGACTCCTGCCAGAGATAATTAGAATTGTAGACCTGGAAGGGACCACAAGGGTCATCTAATCCAATCCCCTGAAATGCAGGAATATTTCGCCCAACGTTGGGCTCAAACCCGTAACCCTGAAATTAAGAGTCTCATTGATGTATTTTTATCAAGCTGGAGCCATCAGTGTAGCCAGTGGCGTAGCGTGGGTTCTCAGCACCCGGGGCAAGGCAAGTAATTTGCGCCCCCTAACCCGGGGCAAGGCAAGTAATTTGCGCCCCCTAACCCGTGGATTTTAGCACTCGAGTCTCTTCCGCGCCCCCCCAGATGTTGCGCCAGGTGCAGCAGGCCCCCCTGCACCCCCACGCTACGCCACTGCTCCCACCACAAGTCTTCAGGTCAGCCATCCGAAGGCTGGCACAGGGAGAAGGTCTCTCCGCCCCACCGCCAGGCTTCGGAGGAGGTCCGAGGACAGTGGGGTTCCTGCTTCCTCGAGGAGGGCCGGCCAAACGCGCCCCCCCAAAATGTTGCGCCCGGTGCTGCCGGCACTCCTGGCACCCCCCACGCTACGCCACTGAGTGTAGCCTCTTAATATGCTGAGTTCATCAGGTATACCAGGAAAGGACACTAGGCCTGATTACCTAGTTCCTCCCAAGGTGAGCTAAGCCTGGCAGGGCAGCTTACTCTGTGGTCTTAACTCCTCTGTGCATTAATCAGACTTAAGCATGTTGGTTATACGAGGCTGGTTATCCCACAATCTGGGTTTTGTGGGTGCCTCCAGCCGGCCCCTGTGTGCATTTAAATACACATGCATTAAAGGACTCTAGAAAGTGATGAGAAAATGCTCTGAAAAGTCTGGAATGAATGGATTAGTAATGAGAAGACATGAAAACATGCCGCAAGCAAGTCAGGACAAATGCAGGATAAATTGTCAAATATAAACTACCCCCTAAATCAGCAGTTTTCAACCTATGGGTCCCCAGGTGTTGTTGGACTACAACTCCCATCATCCCTGAGCTCTGGCCTTGCTAGCTAGGGGTGATGGGAGTTGTAGTTCAACAACATCTGGGGACACGCAGGTTGAGAAAGGCTGCCCTAAATGAATCAGAAGAAGAGTTCGGTTAAGACTGTGCGCACAGTCTACCCTCCTTGTAAGCTTCCTGCAAGAAAATTAGGACAAACACTCAGGAAACAGGTAATCTGGAATAACCCTCTGTCTCTTGAAAGTAGGAAAGTCTAGCTCCAAGGGAGTTATACTGGGATGTGGGGAACTGGAACAGGCTAAGCAACAGGAGTGTGAATGGAGGGGAAGGAAGAAACAGCCATTCTTCCCAGGCCCAATCTCCAGTATCTCCTGGAAAGGCTGGGAGCGACGCCTGCCTGACACCCTCAAGGGCTGCTGCCGGTCTGTGTCAACAATACTGAGCTACATAGACCAATGGTCTGACTCTGAAAAAGGCACTTTCCAGTGTGCCCCTTGTTAGGGCTTGAAGCAGAGAGCCAGTTCTTGCCAATGACCCTTGTCCTCCCCTTAGCACACCCTCGGCACCAGTCGCTGAATGAAGCCAGCATCCCTTTCCACGGCCATCAGAGCGCACGCCTGCATCCTGCAACCCCTCCTTCGGGCAATCTCAGCCCGTGCTGCAAATATTTGCTTTGGCTCCCCTTGGCGGAGCTCCCTCCTCATCAGGAACTACAACAATGCGGATTGCTGGGTATTTAAAAATAATAATAATCATTATCATTATAATAATGGGGAAATGCCTCTCCGCATTCCTCAGGTCGGAGTCTCCTCCCGGGCCAGGGCTTTGCCTGGTTTTATACACGCTTGAACACGGTAGTGGTTTCGTTCCAGGGCGGCCAAGCCAACCATCTGGAACAGATATCCCTCCAAAAACAGGACCTGCTTCCCACTGGATTGCCAAGTTGGGAAGCCAAAAATCCTAGAAAGAGGAATAAAAAAATAACTGGAAGAATAAAGGGGTTCTTCTTTTATTGTACAGTGTATACTGTGTATATACGGACAATGACAATAAATTTATCTATTGCTTCATGTTTCGCGCATGATTATGCGCAGGAACATAGTCCTGCTATTAGGCTGACTGAGATGGTGCTGCGGCTTGAACTTGGCACCCTCTGCATTCAAGGGAAGTGCTACCGTATTTTCTGGCATATAAGACGACTGGGCGTATAAGACGACCCCCCCCCCCAACTTTTCCAGTTAAAATATAGAGTTTGGGATATACTCGCCGTATAAGACTACCCCTCTTCCAACGCACACCAAATAAAATTTTAAAAAACCAGTCTCCGGTCTGGATCGGAAATCTGCTCCACTTCCCAGTGGCCGGAGGCTGCTAGGGCCAATTTTCAAGCGTATTTCTGCTTCATCTAGAGAGCTTGGTGTCCTCTGATTTAATTTGCTGTCGTTTTATCCTTTGGTAGGGAGTTGTTGCTGCTGTAGCCGGCATATAAGACGACCCCCGACTTTTGAGAAGATTTTCCTGGGTTAAAAAGTAGTCTTATACACCAGAAAATACAGTAATTCACTGAGATTTGGCCCTTCCCCTAATAGGAACATAGGTAAAGGTAAAGGGACCCCTGACCATTAGGTCCAGTTGTGACCGACTCTAGGGTTGTGGCGCTCATCTCGCTTTATTGGCTGAGGGAGGCGGCGTACAGCTTCCGGGTCATATGGCCAGCATGACTAAGGAGCTTCTGGCAAACCAGAGCAGCGCACAGAAATGCCGTTTACCTTCCTGCTGGAGTGGTACCTATTTATCTACTTGCACTTTGACGTGCTTTCGAACTGCTAGGTTGGCAGGAGCAGGGACAGAGCAACGGGAGCTCGCCCCATCGTGGGGATTCGAACCACCGACCTTCTGATCGGCAAGTCCTAGGCTCTGTGGTTTAACCCACAGCGCCACTGTAGGTTATAGAGCCTATTAAAAGTAAAAAATGCCATCCTGAGTGCTTATTGCAAACTAACTAGGGCTACTGTCAAAATGTTGGAACAAATGCTCAGACACGCTTCTATGAAAGAAAATTACAAGTTAAGCAGCAAACGTTTTGAACTGTGCGCTTGGACTTCTTTTAAAGATTGATGTAAGACTTTTTCTATCTGAAATGACCCTCCAAATAATAATAATAATAAAAGGAACAAGGAAAACAGATGTCTCCGCTGCTCAGTGCTAGACACTCCCCTCCTCCCGTATTTAACAAATCTGAATAGTCACTTACTCGGAGTTGCCAAACCTTCTGTCTCTTGCGGTTTCCATTTGACAAACGGTCTTTCAGCAGCATCTGGGCTGCAGCGCAGTCAGTGGCACACGCAGGACAGCGGATGGCAAATATATATTTGAGAACCTAGCAACGCTCCACCACTAAGGCAAGAACAACCCCTCAAAAGAAAACAGAGTGCAGTCCCCCACGTGTCCCCAATTACCGGGACCTAACCACGGCTGGAACATCCATCTCATCGGCTCGGCTCCTCTTTCTGTTTTTGGCTTGGCATCAGGCAGGCACATCTGGAATCCTTAAGCTCCAAAGCCAGATCCTCTGACCAGGGGCGGATGGTGGTAATTTCACAGATGTTTATATTAGGCAATCCCCAATCCATGTTAACAGCATCTGGAAACATGGCAGAAAACGAGTTCTCCTCCTGAGAGAACCTTCCCACCAGGATCTGAGGCCAGAGATCATCTCTGCAGCTCTGGAGAGAGCAAGGCAGGCATCATAGCTGAGCAACCGGAGGAAAGTTTGCAGAACGCTCTGCTTTGTTCTGGGGTGGCTAGCAAATTTCAGCTGCCAAACACACCCCTATTCTTCTTCTTCCTCCATCCCTTTGCTAAGAAAATAGTTTATGCCCTCTGCTCCATGGTCAGATTGTTCAGGGACCTTTGGCCACAGCCCATCCGTGTCAAGGGAGTCTTTATCTGAACTCCACAATTGGCCCATTGAAAGCGTAATCTCTGGAGGCCGTGTGCTTTGGAGAGTCGGCAGCCTGTGCAAAACTGATACATCACTGGAGGTGGTGTATGTGTGTGTGCATAAAGACAGTCATCTTCCTCTCTGTGGTGCAGGGATGCGCAGAGGAACGAGCTGCAACTGCTGAATGTACCCATTGTCTTTTTGACCACAAACCCTGAGCTTTAACCCCAGAGTCGCCATTTGATGTTCACGTACGCACAGAATCCGGGAATCAGGGCAGGGCATGCCCCACACAAACTTATTAACTATGGGATACAGCACACACAATGCTCAGTTAACGTAAGGAATGTCTTGCTGCAAGACGGCCCAACACTCACCAGCTAACTAGATTCCATGTTTAAAAGAAAAATAAAATTAAAATAAAAGGTTGAGACAAATTTGAAGGAGGTGTATCAATAGCTATTGATTGCAATAGGTATGTCGAACCATGTTCAGAAGCAGCAAACCTCCGAACACCAGGCGATGGTGCAGAACAAACAACAGCAGGGTGTGGAATAAAGAACAGCCTTTGTGTTCTTCCCCTGTGTTTGATACAACTGCGCATGATCCTGCAAAACTGTTCTTTCTTACAACTCTGGCGCGTAGAATATGAGAAGGTAAGACACTAACTTTCTAAACCACACGACGAGGGAAAAGGCTGAAAATGTGCCGGCAAGTTTTTCTTGATAAGGTTCCGAGGATCTTCAGCCAGGGAAACTTTAAGCGGGTCCCATTTGCCCTATTCTGAGCCACCGTGGTAAGCTTGTCAACGTAGAAAGTCTCACCAGCTCACTGTTGTACTTCAGCGACACTACTGCAAACAGCCAGAGGGTGGCACTGTGTTCAGGGACAGGCAGGACTCTGAGGAGTGTGGACCGGGGGAAAGGAGGCTGGAGTCTGATTTGGGAGAGGGGGAGCAGTGGTTTCTGGGGACCTGTACCAGCCAGGAGGCAAGAATCAGGAGGCAGGGGAAGCTCCAGAGCTGGAGGAAGAGGCAGGACAGGCTAGCGATGGGCCAGGTGCTTTCCTCCGCTTCCTTGCACCACTGTCTCCCAGAACCAGGAAAGAAGTGAAGTGGGAAGAGCATAGGAAGCTTCCGTTCAGGCATAGTCTCTGGCTATGTCAGGCAAAGGTACATAAACTGGTGGAGGGGGAGTGGTCCTCAGTTGCTGCAATTGTTCCATAGAGAAGAAGAAGAAGAGTTTGGATTTGATATCCCACTTTATCACTACCCGAAGGAGTCTCAAAGCAGGTAACATTTTCCTTTCCCTTCCTCTCCCACAACAAACACTCTGTGAGGTGAGTGGGGCTGAGAGACTTCAAAGAAGTGTGACTAGCCCAAGGTCACCCAGCAGCTGCATGTGGAGGAGTGGAGACACGAACCCGGTTCCCCAGATTATAAGACTACCGCTCTTAACCACTACACCACAGCTACCTAGATGCTAGACAGATATGAGTATCTTTGGCAATAAGTATTTTTCGCTCCAAAAGACACACCTGGCCATAAGATGCACCTAGTTTTTAGAGGAGGAAAACAAGAAAAAAATATTCTGAACGAAACAGTGGATATATGATTTTTGTGGTGCAGGCCGTAGCCATGGACATGCTATGTGATCAGATGGTGAATTTGGTGTGACCCAATGCAAAAATCCTGAGGATCCATTGGCTTTTACCTCCCCCCTCCCAGGCAGCCTCCTTTATCTGTAGCGTCCCTTATCTCCCTCCCCAATCGCTTGCCAATCAGCTGCTTCCTTTCAACACCCTCTTTCAAAAAGAAAAGAAAAAGCATGATCTGCTTTTTGCCCCTGGGCAATTCGGCTCCAGGGATCACACATTCGCTCCATAAGAGGCACAGACTCCATAAGAGGCCCTTACTTTTTAGGAAGAAAAAAGTGCATCTTAAGGAGCGAAACATACGGTAACTCTCTGATCTTTCCTTGGCTGAGAAGCTCCCAGGATTCACTGCAGCTACCAGCTCAGTAGAAGTCAGCCCCCGCCCCTCCCAGTCTTATAAAGTCACAGTCTCTGGCCTGGTTCATTATGCGCAGAGCATCGTGCACGGAATGAGGTCAATGGACTGCAATGACCCACCTTGGCTTGAGGCCGTGAGCCCCCATGTTGCATAAGGATCAGATCTGGGAATCCCTAATATGGTTACCAGATTTTTTTCAATGAATCCAGGGACACTTTTTTTTTCTTTTTGAAGCTGAGTAGCAACAGGGAGTCTGTAGTGGGGGTGGTGAGGCAAAAGACCCTGGGCCCAAGAATACATGCACAGTGCATAAAGGTGCAAAGTCCTTCTTTCGCACCCTGTGAAACATAAATGCACAGAGGTTTTTTTAAAACGTCAACGGCACGCCACTCACCCGTCACTCCCAGGCCTCCCCTGATATCCTCCCCCCTCCTCCCTTTCTTTTGACTGATTGGGGGAGGCTAGGGAGTCACGGGCGGGCAGCCGTTGCCCGGTTTTTTAAAAACTCTGCATTTATGTTTCACAGGGTGCAAAAGAAGGGCTTTGCACCTTGCCTGGCAGAGAAACTGTGTGCCTTGCGCCCCTCCTGGGTAATGGCCACCCACTCGATACTCCCAAAGGGGGAAGGGGGCCAGAAATCTGTACCGCCGGACGTCCCTGGTTCCCCTTTGGCAGTGGCAGCGAGCAGCGTGCAGCTCCTGAAGCCAGCCAGAGCCAACTGCGCTACTAGGCTGGCTCCAGGCTGCTGAGGCTGCCGCTGCCATGTTTCCCGGGAACAGATTTGCAAATCCGGGGACATTCTGGGGCCGGAATTTGTCCGGGGACAGATTTGCAAATCCGGGGACATCAGGTAACCCTACTATAGAAGAGTGGTGGCAAACCGTCCGTTTCTGCAAGTGTGGGTGGGGCCAAGGCTAGAGCGGGTGAAGCAGCAATGTAAATTTGGCCTTCATACACACAAGTGGCGCTGTGGGTTAAACTACAGAGCCTAGGACTTGCAGATCATAAGGTCGGCAGTTCGAATCCCCGTGACTGGGTGAGCTCCCATTGCTCAGTCCCAGCTCCTGCCAACCTAGCAGTTCGAAAGCACGTCAAAGTGCAAGTAGATAAATAGGTACTGCTCTGGCGGGAAGGTAAACGGTGTTTCCATGTGCTTCTCTGGTTTGCCAGAAGTGGCTAAAGCGAGATGAGCGCTGCAACCCCAGAGTCGGCCACGACTGGACCTAATGCTCAGGGGTCCCTTACCTTTACACCAGGCTGGTTTCTACATGCAACATGCCGCTCTGGCCTCCATGCTGGCGATTATCATTTCACTGAGATCCCAGTTCTCCTCCAGGAAGCTCGGAGGAGCTTGTGTGCTGCCTCCAGACAGCATCATGTCCAAATGCTTGCCAGGATGAAACCACTTTGCTATAGGAATGTAAGAGCGCCACTCAGGCCAATGCAGATGTGACAAGCAAAACAGGCGAATACATGGCTGTCCACCTACTTGCAAAGGAAGCTGAAATTTGTCACCCCCTTGAAGAGGGCACGGCTTAACTGTTTCTCCCTGCAGAGTGCAGAGGAAATAACTAGGCAGAACAAAAAACGGCTCCATTGTCCTACACGGGAAGGACGACGGCAGCCATAAAAGTAGATCAGAAAAGGGGTCTGCTGAAATTCCTCTCTGGGCAGGAGTCAGATCGGCAGGCGCTCAGAAAGAGAAGCCACATCCACCGGCCAGACTCCATGCACAGATGCAAGAAGACACTAGTGTAACCTAGCGTGGCACAGAGCACAACAGCATCATTGTACAACTGGGTGTGATCTTTCGAAAGCCACTGAAACATGCTTGACGTCTGCACTATACATTTAAAGTACTGCACCGCTTTAGCAGTCGTGGCTTCCCCACCAAACAAGAACCCTGGGAACTTTGGTTTGTTAAGGGTGCTGGGAACTGTAGCTCTGAGAGGCAGTCTCCTAACAACTCTCAGCACCCTTAACAAACTACAGTTCCCAGGATTTATTATTTTTTATTTTTGTAGGGGAGCTGGGACTGTTTAAAGTGGCATAACAGTGCTTTAGATGGATAGTGCAACTCATCCTCATGAACAAAAGCATATATTTGATAAACTGCTTTTGGGTGACCTAAAAGCATTAAAGTCAATTTCAACAACGCCTTGTGTCAGGGGCTTAGCTTCAAATGCAGGAGCTATTCTCTAAGCAGAAACATGAGAGACCCTGTTTTCATTTTTCGTTTTCATTTTAAAAGGGCAGTTTTCAAGTCCTCAAGGTTCTAGGCAAGGTTTTTCTCCGTATTCTTATTATTTTATTTAAACAGATTTCTAATCCGCCTTTCAGGGCACAATGCCCACGCAATGTGGGCTACAGTTTTATTCATTTATTTTGTAAGGGCGTTAGAACAAATTACAATTTTAAAAGCCATCAGTTAAGAGAGAGAGAGAGAGAGAGCATGGCACATTAACGAAATGCAGACTGGGGTTAAAAATGGGAGACGAGAAAGCTTAAGGATGGATGAGTTCTTTGTAGAGCAAGCCCTTCATTTAGCACAGCGACCTAACAGCTCCTCATGACACCACATTCTCTGACCTCCCTCCTTTGCAAGTTTAGGACATGATCCAGCACTTTAAAGCTGCTGTTCAAGTCAATCGAACTCTGGCTTCAGTTAGTGGAAACGAAAACGCCCGATTTAGCTGCTGACTTGAACTTTGGTCTCCCAGGGTCTAGTTGTCCACTCTAACCACAACGTCACATGCACCAATTCAAAACAATTTGCAAACAGTATTGAGATTGTTTAGAACGGCCCTGACACCAACCTGAGCACAAATAAACATAAAAGCACAATAAAAATGATGTTGGGAGGACCTCTGAGAATAAAGAGCGTGCTCTCTTAAGATCAGTCTGCCTTGCAGAGATCCAAGACCCTCCTTAAGTCCCCTCCCCCATTCAATTTGTATGACGCACTCCAATTCTGCGCGATTTTGATTCACTGCCATAGTTTCCATTTGAGTCACTTGCAGAATCAGATTTTCCTTTGACCAAGGAATGCTCTGGCAGCTATGCCATTAAGAAAAGAGGATTGCTCCCCCTAGTGGTGCTTAAAAATAAGGTTTTTTGGGGGTGGGCGGACAGTACTGGCTCAGAACAGGACGTGCGCAGTAATATCTCAAGTGTGGCCGCACCATTGATATACATAAGAACAATGTGACATTGGCAAAAATCCACAGCAAAGAGTCCTGTGACATCTGATAGACAATATGAGTTGCAGCCCAACAACATCAAGGGCACTGCACTGGCTATTTTTATTTTACATTGGCCAGGCTGTCCAACTAATACGGTGTTGTCTACTCTGATAATACTGAAGATCTCCAGAGGCTGTAGGAGAAAGACCTCTTTCACATCACCTGGTACCTGAGACCCCTTTTCCATAACTGGAGACATCAGGGATTGAACCTGCAACCTTCTGCAGGCGATTGCTCTCCCACTGAACTGAGCAATGGTTTCCAATACGGCCACAGTACGGAGGGGTGTACAAATTTGCTCATTTTCTCAGTCTCTCCTTTGTACCACCTTCAATTCAGTTTGTTACATTTCTTTATCACTTTGTGGTGTGTTTTTTAAACAAGGGCTCGTGAAAACCCATCTGCATATCCCCCCCCCCCAATATACACAAACTGGTATGCAGTTTTGCCTAACATGCACACTTTTGAAAGCAACCCCCCCCCCAATGTAATGCATTTCTGTATGCAATTTTTCACTAATATATGCAATTTCATGCACACTTTCACCAAATACACATTTTGTACAAATGTGCCTAATTTCAGCAGGGGAATGGGACCCCGTGGGCAAATTTATTGCAGTGAAAGCTGATGCCGTAATCCATGAAAGGTTATGCTGTAATAAATAAATTTGTTTCCCCCGACCATGCTGTCCATGCTGGGTGGGAATTTGCACTCCAGGGGTGGTTGGCCCGTAGTCCTCCAGAAAGTTATTGGACTACAACTCTCATCAGCCCCAGGCAGCATGGTCAGGGATGATGGGAGCTGTAGTCCAGCAAATTGGTTTTCCTGGGCAGGGACAAAATAAACGAATCCCTTCATCGTTGCATCTTTTAACTCCACTTAAAAACTGGTCTGCACACACCCGCACGCTGGGTCTGTTGTAAGGCCTACCCTTTTCCAGACCCATCGCCAGTTCAGAGGTGGGGTGGAGTCCTTTGAGGAGTTTAACAGCTTCCAGATGCAACTCTGCTACATCGAGGCCTCTCAGAACCACTTCAATTCCTCCTCTTCAGCCATCTCGTGGGCAGTCTGTTTGACAGGCCGCCCTGAGCTATCCGTTTACCTCTTGTCATTTTAACAGGGTCGTGAGGAGCCAAATGTTCCCTTCCAGCTGTAAATCAAGGAGATTCTTTCCTTGGCAAACACCAAACGCCTGGGACCTTCTGCATGCAAGTCATGCTTTGCATCTAAGCTACGGCCTCTCCCCGTATATCACATCTGCACAGTGATCAAGCTCTTCAGGTGTCACTTGGACTACTGCAACGTGCTCTACGTGGGGCTATCTTTGAAGGTGACCCGGAAACTGCAATTACGGTAATCTAGAATGCAGCAGCTAGACTGGTGACTGGGAGTGGCCATCAGGACCACATAACACCGGTTCTGAGAGAACTGCATTGGCTCCCAGTACGTTTCCGAGCACAATTCAAAGTGTTGGTGCTGACCTTTAAAGCCCTAAATGGCCTCAGTCCAGTATACTTGAAGGAGCGTCTCCACCCCCATCGTTCTGCCCAGACACTGAGGTCCAGCACCAAGGGCCTTCTGGCGGTTCCCTCATTGCGAGAAGTGAGGGAACTAGGCAGAGGGCCTTCTTGGTAGTGGCGCCCACCCTGTGGAACACCCTCCCTTCAGATGTGAAGGAAATAAGCAGCTATCCTATCTTTAAAAGACATCTTAAGGCAGCCCTGTTCAGGGAAGTTTTTAATATTTAACGCTGTACTGTTTTTAACACTTGATTGGGAGCCGCCCAGAGTGGCTGGGGAAACTCAGCCAGATGGGTGGGGTATAAATAATAAATTATTATTATTATTACTGGAGGCACAGAAATACTTGCATTTGCACAGCCTTGAGAACACTGCACTGCTGAGTACCTGTGAAACCCCAGAGGTGGGCCGGGTACCGGACACCTGTAAAACGAGCATCATCCCTGCTTTCTTCCTACCTGGTTAAGGGGAAGGGATGAAGCTCAGTGGGTGAGCACCTGCCTTGCGTCCAGGAGGTCCCAGGTACAATCCCAGGCTCCTCCAAGGAAGGCTGGGGATGCCCCCTGCCCTGGAGAGCAGCTGCCAGTCAGTGTAAACAATACTGAGCTAGATGCACTAGCAACCCGGCTCTGAATGAAGCCATTTCTGATGTCCCAATGTACAATCTAAAGCTTGCTATTTTGCCCACAGGGCTGGTACAAAAAGAAATAAGGAAATCTGTTAGAAAATCACATTTGTTAAATCCCAATCAACTTCATCGCAGTGTCTAGGGCAGAAAAGAACTACCCATGTGTGTGGGGTGAAAAATACTAGAATTGGAAGGGGCCACAAGCGTCATCTAGTCCAATGCTCTGCAATGCAGGAATCTTTTCCCCAATGTGGGGTTCGAACCCACGACCTTGAGATGAGATCTATGCTCTTCCAACTGAGCTATCCCAGGTCCAGCTGTGTATTATTATTATCATCATCATTATTCGCCTGCCCTTCAATCTAAGGTCCCGTGGTGGGCTAAAACATTAAAACACGATGCTAAAGACAGTTTAAAGCAACTTACTATCACAGAAATGCAATGACAAACCTAGACAGCATCTTAAAAAGCAGAGACATCACCTTGCCAACAAAGGTCCGTATAGTTAAAGCTATGGCTTTCCCAGTAGCGATGTATGGAAGTGAGAGCTGGACCATAAAGAAGGCTGATCGCCGAAGAATGGATGCTTTTGAATTCTGGTGCTGGAGGAGACACTTGAGAGTCCCATGGACTGCAAGAAGATCAAACCTCTCCATTCTGAAGGAAATCAGCCCTGAGTGCTCACTGGAAGGACAGATCCTGAAGCTGAGGCTCCAAGACTTTGGCCACCTCATGAGAAGAGAAGACTCCCTGGAAAAGACCCTGGTGTTGGGAAAGATGGAGGACACAAGGAGAAGGGGACAACAGAGGACGAGATGGTTGGACAGTGTTCTCGAAGCTACCAGCATGAGTTTGACCAGACTGCAGGAGGCAGTGGGAGACAGGAGTGCCTGGCGTGCTCTGGTCCAGGGGGTCACAAAGAGTCGGACACGACTAAACAACTAAACAACAACATCACAGAAATAAGGTGGGTGCTAAAAAAAATAGACACCTCAAGTGCCCAGGATAAAGAGAGGCATCTTCAGTTCTCTTTCTCACACTTAAATGGCACAAATACACCCACACCCGTTTCCTGTCATTTAAGCCAAAGCGATGACATTTCCTGCTCACACAGTTAAGAGAAACCTTGCTTCACCCATAGATTTGCACTGTGATACAAGAAAAGCCTCCAGGTTTCTCAGCCTTTAGTTTGCACGTACGACTGAGGACTTCAGGGACATTAAGACGACGGAGAGGATCTGCACTAAGGGACCTTGACTCTACCGCACCCTGGCTGCATGGCGTAAAGTCAAAGTCGGCTAAGTGGCATAATTGACCCTTACAAAGCATAATTCATCCTCTTGCATGCAAGCACACATTTTAGGATTGGGGCTGACGCAGCTTGCCTCTTAATCTCAAACGCTACCCCCATCTCAAGACCGAAGTTTAAAAAGGAAGAGGAATTATCAAATTTGCAAACAAGATTCCGAGGTACGCTGGTTATTTGCAAAGCATTCTGAGAGGGAAGCAGTAGCAACATTTAAGCAGCTTAGAAATGCAAGAAGAGCAAGAAAACAGACATACTAGGAATTCCTGGCCTTATCCCTTTGCAAAAGCGTCCCATCGTCTTTCCGGAGCTTGTGAAATAAGTTCCAGTCTCCAAACAGCAGCCTCTTCTGGGTTCAAACTCTGTTTCCTTTTGGCACAGGGGGTTTCTGCTCTCCAGAAGGCTTTTGACAAGAGCGCGTAGTCAGAGCAGACCTCAGAGCTCCCGGCTTGCTCCCCGTCCTCCCCTCCCACCCACCCCCCTTCAAACCAATCTCCCTTCCCGCTACAGACGTCTTGGAGAGTCTGGCAGCAAAGTTTGGCTTCCTGAGTGAGTGAGCTGGGATGGGATAGGAGAGGGAGAGGGGATGTTTGGCTCCCTCCAATAGGAAGTTGGGACTGCAAGACCGACTCAAGACACAAATGGGCTGCACGTTTTCGCCTGCTCTGCTTCCTTCACACAAATGCACAGGCAGGAGTGTGCATTTGTATGCCTCAAAGGCTGCAATGTTTGGAACTTTTCAGTGACAAGACAAGTTGATGGAAGTTTATAGAATCATGCACGGCATAGAGAAAGCTTTCCTCTTCTCAAAACGCTAGAACCTCAAACAAAGCTGAGGCAATTCTGGGCCTCATCAAGAGGAGTATAGCATCTAGATCAAGGGAAGTAATAGTGCCACTGTATTCTGCTCTGGTCAGACCTCACCTGGAGTACTGTGTCCAGTTCTGGGCACCACAGTTCAAGAAGGACACTGACAAACTGGAACGTGTCCAGAGGAGGGCAACCAAAATGGTCAAAGGCCTGGAAACGATGCCTTATGAGGAACGGCTAAGGGAGCTGGGCATGTTTAGCCTGGAGAAGAGGAGGTTAAGGGGTGATATGATAGCCATGTTCAAATATATAAAAGGATGTCACATAGAGGAGGAAGAAAGGTTGTTTTCTGCTCCTCCAGAGAAGCGGACACGGAGCAATGGATCCAAACTACAAGAAAGAAGATTCCACCTAAACATTAGGAAGAACTTCCTGACAGTAAGAGCTGTTTGACAGTGGGATTTGCTGCCAAGGAGTGTGGTGGAGTCTCCTTCTTTGGAGGTCTTTAAGCAGAGGCTTGACAACCATATGTCAGGAGTGCTCTGATGGCGTTTCCTGCTTGGCAGGGGGTTGGACTCGATGGCCCTTGTGGTCTCTTCCAACTCTATGATTCTATGATTCTATGATTCTAAAGCTGAATGTTGGAAAATTCGGGACAGGTGAAAGAAAGTACTTTTTCACACGGCGCGTAGTTAGACTGTGGAACTCCCTCCCACTGGAAGCAGTCATGGCCAATGACTTGGAAGACGTTGAAAGAGGACTGGTCATATTCATGGAGGAGAAGGCTATCTACTAGCTACGATGGCTATGCAGTCAGAGGCAGCAATGCTTCTGAATACTAGTTGCTGAAAACCACCGGAGAATAGAGAACAGGCCCTTGTGTTCGAATCCTGCTTGTGGTTTTCCCACAGGCATCACACACACACACACACACACACACACACACACACTATGCCAAAGTCCCATAGCGTTGTAAGAACCTGAAATATACTCGGAGTTGAGAGAGGATTTCATGCTCTTTCTTCAGCTCATAGTGGTGAGGAGGAATGGAAGTTCCCCCAGAATGTCTGCTTTATATACATTATTTACACAATGGGCCCCACGTGATTGGCTAATTCCGGGATTCTCCTGTAGCCAGTCAGGTTGCGGATTCACTTCCACCTGGAGCTGGATTGGGTGGCTCCTGTGGACCAATCAGACTGCTGCATTCTGAATCCTATTGTTCTAGGACCAATCAGACTGCTGCATTCTGGATCCTATTGTTCTAGGGAGGGAAGTCATGAGCTCAGCGGAGCAAATGCGATTGATTTGTTATTGTAATATTGTTATATTATATGTGTTTTGTTTTGTTTTGTTTTTATTAAAGAAAATAATAAAAATTATATTTTTTAAAAGGACTAATATCCACATTGGACAACAGTATGGATGATCCCCAAGAGCTAGCAATTGGGCTATTGGTAACTCCAGGAGCTTCACAAGGAGAGGGGAGAATAGATGGTTCTCTCTGCGTTATGTGCAACGCTCTAGCCACTGTTTCAACCATTTCCAAACATTTGAGTTCCCTGGAAATCGATCAGAGGCTTATCCATGAGAAGCTCACTAATAATTTATATTGAATTGTAGTTTTCTGTGGTACCTTTTGCATTTTTAGCATTTGTCTTTCTTAATGATGAAGATTTTTGCAAGTAAAGAAAACACACACATATTGCTCTCTTCATATCACAAGCACCTTGTGGAGGTAGCCATGGACAGATCTGTCAATACTAGTTCTCTTGGTTTCTCACTTTTCCAAACTTAAATTCTGTTCTCCACATTTCTGCAGCAATTTGCTTTTTTATATATAAAAAAGAAAAAAATATCATGAAGATTTGTCAGTGCGAATTTCTCCTAAGAACAGTTTTTGCACGCCTTCTTGATTAATGCAGACATTTTTGAAAGCAATTTCCCCTAATAAGGATGCCTTTCCCAACGCAAACCATCAGCAGCCATCATTCAGGCTAGCCATTACAGTGGATCCTCAGTTTTCGAACGTAATCTGGTCCGGAAGACCGTTCGACTTCCAAAACGTTTGAAAACTGAGGCACAAGGAGCTGTTGGCAAATTCAATTGAGAAAATTGAGAAACACACTTCAGAAACCGTTTGACTTCTGAGGCACATTCAAAAATGGAAGCATTTACTTCCGGGTTTTTGGCATTTGGGTTCTGAAACATTCGTCAACGGAGACGTTCGAGAACCGAGGTTCCACCATACAAAGATGCGAGGCATGCAACACTCAGCTGAAGTGGCCCTGCCTATTCTCTATGCGCTTGCTTCTGCTTTTAGCAATTCAGCTCCTAAGTTCTCTGGACCTGTTTAGTTCTTCCCAGCTGTGATATCTCCCTGTGCAATGGATTCCAAACTCTGAGAGGATTTAAAACCACAACAACAACGAACCTGCCAGGATGTTGTTTCGTTACTATGTAAAAGTTTGGGTTTATGCTCTGGGACAGGGGTGGGGAAGCAGCTAGAGTCTGTCACGCGGCTGCTGTCAAAACGCCTCCACATTCAACTCTCCTCGGTTGAGAAACTAATGGCGCAGTCTTAAATTGCTCCATGCGGCAGGCTCTGTTGCCTGCAGTGGCAACAAAATGGCAGTGCCACTGTAGTCACTGTGAGGTGTAACCCGCTCCATAGAGGGATGGGTGAGTCATATTATTCAGTTTATGTTTAAAGGTAAGCCTACCTTGATCATGTTTTCTGGAAGAATGTGAAAAGTGCAACAGCCGTCCTTCAAAATTCACACCTCTCCGAATTTTGCGACGCAGTTCTCCAAGCAACCAATGTTTACAAAAATGCATTATGCTTGCTGAAAGTGTACATAAAATGCATACACTCGTGAAAATAACATATGGAAATCGTGGGGAATCGCTATGCAAAAATTTGTATATCAGGCAAAACTACCTATGACCATGTATATTTGGAGAAAGCTACCCTAGACAGCATCTTAAAAAGCAGAGACATCACCTTGCTGACAAAGGTCCGTATAGTTCAAGCTATGGTTTTCCCAGTAGTGTTGTATGGAAGTGAGAGCTGGACCATAAAGAATTGACGCTTTTGAATTCTGGTGCTGGAGGAGACTCTTGAGAGTCCCATGGACTGCAAGAAAATCAAACCTATCCATTCTGAAGGAAATCACCCCTGAGTGCTCACTAGAAGGACAGATCGTGAAGCTGAGGCTCTAAGACTTTCGCCACCTCGTGAGAAGAGAAGACTCCCTGGAAAAGACCCTGATGTTGGGAAAGATGGAGGGCACAAGGAGAAGGGGACGACAGAGGACAAGATGGTTGGACAGTGTTCTCGAAGCTACCAGCATGAGTTTGACCAAACTGTGGGAGGCAGTGGAAGACAGGAGTGCCTGGCGTGCTCTGGTCCATGGGGTCACGAAGAGTCGGACACGACTAAACGACTAAACAACAACAACAAGGGAAGACTTTATATGAGTCATTGCACCCACAGATGCCATAAAAGGGACCCCTGACATGCACTTTTGAAGAGGGAGGACCTTAGAGAGATGATATCCAACCCTCTCTTCTCTGGAATCATTACCACCAGCAATCACAGTGCAGCGAAACAGTTTATCATCCCAACTGCAGTTTCTGAGAAGCAGAGTGATTCTTCTGATTTCTCCCACGTTATGTGCCCTGTTGAGACTCAGCCGATGTTGCAATTGCTAAGTTCTTCACAGTTTTGGGGAGGAAAAGCCAGGGAATTAGAAGGAAAACGAGGTTGTGTAAATAAATGATGCAAAGATTCCATTGCTTCTGCTTAGGAAGGCCAGAGGTAAAAAGAAAAGAAAAATGCAATTCCTAATATCCTTATTCAGGCTTTGATTCCCAGTTCATTTGGGGGGGGTGCAAAACTGGTTCTTTTATTTCCGTAGGTACCTCTATGTTCCCACACACTGGCATCATACGTTTGAGACACTTATCTGCAAGAGTAGAAATTATGTTCCTGCAACAGGGGTGCAACCTACTGTCGCCCGTCACCCAGTAAAGATTATCCACATCTGCAGACCTTACAACATCTGGCAAACCCAGCCACTGATTTTTATTTATGTGTTTATTGGCAGATACAACAACATTTCTCAAACCACACGCCTGTTCTGGAAGCCTTTTCTGCCACAGTAAAAATGCAGTTTTTGCACTAGGGAGGAAAAACCACAGATATTAACCAAATCCCAACTGTTACCTCACTGAACTAAACCTCCAAATTCAGCCTGAGCGTAAATTAAAGGGACGTGTTTGTTTGTTTGTTTGTTTGTTTGTTTGTTTGTTTAATTTACATTCCATCTTCCTCCAGGGTGCCTAAGGAAACCTCCACAGAGCTGCCCCTCTTCAAATTATCTTCACACTAACCTTGTGATATAGGCCCAGGATCACCAAACCAGCTTCATGATTGAGTGGGGATTTGAACGCTGGTCTGTCCCCTAGATCCTAGGCAGAATCTACACACATATAAAAAATGCTGTGGAAATGCTTTTTTTAAAAAAAAAATACATTGAAACGACCGTAGCTCACTGTCGCCATCTAGTGTCATATTTGTTTATTGCACTTTACAACACACTTAAAACGTTTTATTTGCAGCTGTATAGCTGAGTCCCTAGTCCTATACTCTAATCCAGGCATGACCAAACTTGGCCCTCCAGATGTTTTGGGACTACAATTCCCATCATCCCTGACCACTGGTCCTGTTAGCTAGGGATCATGGGAGTTGTAGTCCCAAAACACCTGGAGGGCCAAGTTTGCCTATGCCTGCTCTCATCACTACACCACACTGACTCTTGACTGGTTCCTAACTTTCCTTTTTGGATAAGAAGCAAAGCGGCTGTTGACACAGCAACATAAAGATGGAAGATCTGAGAACAGGTGTATTTGTTCTATACCGTTAACAAAATTTCAATACCACTTGATTGCAAGGAAAGCTCTAAGTGGGTTGCAAAAATATAAACCAAAACATTAAGATTATTGATAAATCGGTTAAAAACGAGTATTTAAAGACATTTGAAGGATGATTAAAATCAACAGGAGCTAAAAAGAAAGAACCTCCAATTGCAGCTGAAAAGGCACAGAGTCTGCAAACTGAAAAGGCACAGAATCTGACCGGCTCCTGATTTTCCTTTCCTGATAAGAAGCAACGCCGGCGAGGACCAGCAGTTGTTGGTGCAGCGCCCATTAAAGACATCACAAGAGAAAGTCCAGGCTCAGAACAGCTTGACAGCACATCAAAACATCCACGAAGGATGCAGGCAAAGATTCGGAGCTAAGCGCCGCTTTGAATAAACACAGCGTCAAAAGTTGCCAGCTCTTCTGCCTTTGTAAGGTGCACATGAGAAGGCCTGGCTGAAAGATCAGGAGGGGGAAAGTATGCGCAGGATGATGCCAAGTTGCCCAGAATAAACGGGACTTCGACGTGTTAATGAAGTGGGTGGCATATTTGTTACACAAATCCTAATTTCTCCCAAGGTGGTTTGGGAGTTCATATGTCATTATTGTTAACTGGAAAATGATAAGGGTTTTAAAAATACATATATATATATATATATATATATATATATATATATATATATATATATATATATGAAAAAGTAATGTGACACGAAACAACAGCACAGTGGATCTCCTAGCTGCAAAATAAGGCTTCTTTGCAACCCAGCAGACACAAGGAATCTTCCATTATTAAGAAACATTCCATACCTTTCACAGACAGGAAAAATGGGTGGTTCTTAGCTGCGAATCTTCCTTCTTTTTCCCCCACAGAGGGTTCGTGCAGCACAGCTTCACCGCCTTCACCTCTGACACAAAAGAGAAGAGAAAAGGAAAAACAATCCCTCATTATCTGGGAAGGGTATCGGCAGGCTCGCGCCACCAAGCACAACGAGGCATCGTTCCACAGCCCTCTTTAAAAGGGCCCCATTGTTGCAGGGCAGCCAAGGCTCGTGCGCATGGAACCGCACTCAGCAGTTCTGGGATCCCGCCGTTACGCTGATTCGCGCCTCGCTTTGGAAACGGGTCGCCTTCGTGGGGGCATGGCGGTGCTTCAACAAAGCTTTCGGGAAGGGGAACAGCCAACTTTTCAGAAAAGTATGACGCAAGTCTAGTCCAGAGTATGAGATGACGAAGCCCTAGCCATGTGTAGCGCATAAGGGGAGAAGAAAGCAGCACAGTGCCGTAAAGGCAGGCGAGAACGTAAGCCGCAGCGGTTCTCAACCTGTGGGTCCCCAGATGTGGTTGGACTACAACTCCCATCATCCCTGACCACTGGTCATGCTGGCTGGGCATGATGGGAGTTGTAGTCCAACAACATCTGGGAACCCACAGGCTGAGAAACACTGGCATAAGGTATAGAATCCAGCACTCTCCAGATTTGGTTGGACTGCAACACCCATCATTCCTGACGCACTGGATCTGCTGGTTGGGGGTGATGGGAGTTAGAGACCCTACCTGCTGGTAGACTTTCTCGCTAGAGTGGTGCATGCTCTAGTTATCTCCTGCTTGGACTACTGCAATGCGCTCTACGTGAGGCTACCTTTGAAGGTGACTCAGAAACTACAACTACCGTATTTTTCCCTGTATAAGACTAGGTTTCTTTCCTAAAAGATAATGTCAAAAATTAGGGGGTGTCTTATACATGGATAGTGCCAAGGGTAGACTGGCGATTGGTTGTTGCCGCAAAAATAAGGGGTGTCTTATACATGGGGGAATCTTATAGTCAGAAAAACACGGTAATCCAGAATGCAGCAGCTAGACTGGTGACTTGGAGTGGCCGCCAAGACCATATAACACTAATCCTGAAAGACCTACATTGGCTCCCAGTACGTTTCCGAACACAATTAAAAGAGTTGGTGCTGAACTTTAAAGCCCTAAACGGCCTCAGCCCAGTATACCTGAAGGAGCGTCTCCACCCCCATCATCCAGCCCAGACACTGAGGTCCAGCTCCAAGGCCCTTCTGCCAGTTCCCTCCCTGTGAGAAGTGAGGTTACAGGGAACCAGGCAGGGGGCCTTCTCGGTGGTGGCGCCCGCCCTGTGGAACGCCCTCCCATCAGATGTCAAGGAAATAAACAACTCTCCAACGTTTAGAAGATATCTGAAGGCAGTCCTGTTTAGGGAAGTGTTTAATGCCTGATGTTTTATTCTGCTTTTAATTTTGTTGGGAGCCGCCCAGAGTGGCTAGGAAGGCCTCGCCAGATGGGTGGGGTATAAATAATATATTATTGTTATTGTTGTTGTTTTTATTCAGCTCATAGTGGTGAGGAGGGAATGATCGTCCCCTCAAAGTATCTGCTTTATATACATTATTTACACAATGGGCTGTATGTGATTGGCTAATTCCAGCATTGTCCTGTAGGCCAATCAGGTTATGATCAAGGTGTCTCCCCTGCCAGGTAAGTATAGGCCAATCAGGTTGTGGATTCACTTCCATCTGGAGCTGGATTGGGTGGCTCCTGTGGACCAATCATACTGCTGCATTGTTCTAGGACCAATCAGACTGCTGCAGTTTGGATCCTATTCAACTCAGTACAAAACAGTTGTTGTTGTTGTTGTTGTTGTTGTTGTTGTTGTTGTTGTTGTTGTTGTTGTTGTTATCTGGATAGCTACAGGTTTTGCATCCCTGCTGCCCCACCCCCCTTCAGAGAACCACTTCAGAGCCTCTCTTCCACCTGTGGCACATTTTCTGCGAAGCAATTTCCCCCGGATATAATGCATACTTATACAGCCATACCTTAGGTTACAGCTGCTTCAGCTTGCATTTTTTCAGGTTACGGACTGCCGAAACCCAGAAATATCAGAACGGGTTACTTCCAGGTTTCAGCAGTTGCGCATGCGCAGAAGCACTAAATTGTGCTTTGAGCATGCGCAAATGCGGGTTGCGAACGCTGCAGGTTGTGAACATGCATCCCGCACGGATCACATTCGCAACCCGAGCGTCCGCTGTATACTGTTTCCTCTTCTCTGTGCATTTGCACGTGCACCTCAACCTAGCGCAGTTGTGTCTGCGCACATTACGAGGCTTTCTAAAGTCAAAGAAGTGCAGATCTCAAAGGAGGCTTGTGTTTGGGTCCACATGGCGTCTCTGAAAGTGCAAATTAGGGACGTTTGCCTGAGATGAGAACCGAATCCAACGTCACCCCCATCCAAGCCGCTAAGCTATGGGGTTTAGTAGAGAACCAGAAATAACCCTGTCTCACCCGAAATCTGCACTAGATTTGCGAAAACAAAGGAGACAAGCTCTCTAAGGGTACATCCATACCAGCTGTTGTTCTTGGACTACTCCCAGGACACATGGAGTCTGTCCCCGGCCTCTGGAGAAGAGGTAGGGTCAGGGTTTTTGCAAAAACACCAAACTACCTTCATTGCAACACCGCTCAGCTGCAGTCGGTTTCCTCTGCGAAACCGTTATTCTGTATATAAACACACACACACACACACTTCATGTGCTTTGTCCTACGGTTCCCCTTTAACCTCATCAACCTCGCCACATACTCTATTGGCTACGTGATGCCCCAGAGTCATGTTTCAGTTCTTCTGTGACCTACTTCAGCCGTAACCCCATCAGCATCAGCTCCATTGAGCAAAGGCCTGCCTCTTTATAGACTTCCGCTGTCACATAAATTGGGAGTTCGGGGACGGGTTTAAGTTGAAGCAATTTGTTACAAGACCGCAAACAGAGGCAGGGTGCTTTTTTTAAAGGTCCTAAAGATGGTCTTCAAGAGCATGTGTGGAGCATGAGGCTAGCAATGGCCACAAGGGCTGGGCTCTGCTTGCGCTATTGGAATGCCTCTGAATTCCAGTTGCTTGGGAATCCCACTACTAGGGGAAACGCTCCGGTCTTCCTTGAGGGTTTCCCATAGTAGGTTGGCCACCATGAGAACCGATTGCTGGACTAGTTGGGCACCATTTGGACCTGATCCACCAGGGCTCTTTTTCGGCACTTATGCATGCTGAAGGATCTGAAAGCAGAGCTGTAGGATCGGCAAAATATAGGATGGGGGATACCTGGATTGCCAGGAGTACATGTATCTAGGGGTCTTGGTGGATCATAACCTCAACATGAGTCAATAGCGTGATGCAGCAGCAAAAAAAGGCTAATGCTATTCTAGGCTGCATCAACAGAAGTCTAGTGTCCAGATCGAGGGAAGGAATAGTCCCACTCTATACTGCCTTGGTTAGACCACACATGGAGCCCTGTGTCCAGTTCTGGGCGCCACAATTTAAGAAGGAGATTGGCAAGCTGGAATGTCTGCAGAGGAAGGTGACCAGGATGATCAGGGGTCTGGGAAACCAAGCCTTATGAGGAAGAGTTGGGTATGTTCAGCCTGGAAAAGAAGAGACAGAGAGGAGATATCTCCAAATATCTCGACGGCTGTCACAAGGAAGATGGAGCCAGCTTGTTTTCTCCTGCTCTGGAGGGCAGGACTCGAACCAATGGGTTCAAGTTACAAAAAAGGAGATTCCAACATCAGGAAGAACTTTCTGACAGGAAGAGCTGATACAGGGAACCAAGCAGAGGGCCTTCTCAGTAGTGGCGCCTGCCTTGTGGAATGCCCTCCCATTAGATGTCAAAGAAATTAATAACTATCTGATGTTCAGAAGACATCTGAAGGCAGCCCTGTTTAGGGAAGTTTTTAAAGACTGATGTTTTAATGTATTTTTAATCTTTTTTCATATTTATTGATTATTGATTATTTATTGATTATTTAATTCCGGCAGAATTCGGGACCAGGGAGAAGAGTCGGTGAAAGAAGACTGGAAGAAATTTAAAGACTACTTAAAGAAATATTGTAAAATTAATGAATGTTAGAGAGATGTTGGATAGAAATTAAGCGGTTTCCAGCTGTAATGCTTTAGGAGATATAAAAAAAAAGTTTTATAAATGGGTAAAAATTTTATGGTAAGGATTTGCTGAGCTAACAAACTGAACTGGAATACAAAGAAGGGAAGTATGAGGAGGTTGGAGGAAATAAGAGTATGGAAGTTATGTTATTGAAAATTAATGTGTGTTTTTAACTGTTTATTATTTTGTATGTTTATTTCTCATTTTTTCTTATATTTTAAAAAAAAATTCTCAATAAATATCTTTTAATGTATTTTTAATCTTTTGTTGGAAGCCACCTAGAGTGGCTGTGGAAACCCAGCCAAATTGGCAGGGTATAAACAATAAATTATTATTATTATTATTCAGCAGTGGAACAGACTCCCTTCATTGAACATTTTTGAGCAGAGGTTGGCTGGCCATCTGTCATGGATGCTTTACCTGAGATTCCCGCATTGAAGTGGGTTGGACTAGATGACCCTTGGGATCCCAGCTCTATAATTCTATGAAACATGTGCTGCCGCCGCTCAGTGTAAACAATGGTGAGCCAGATGGACCAATGATATTACTCAATACAAGGTAGTTTCCTGTGTTCGCTTGAAATTCAGAAAGTTGCTATCTCTGTCCGGCCTTGGCACAGCAGCTTGCTCTAGCAAGAAATAACAATAATAGTAAATCTAATTAGCAGTTGGATTTCGATCCATAAAGTCTCTAGGCTTGCTTTCCTAGCTAAAAGGGAGGCAACCTCAGATTGCACTGTGGATAGCCCGCAAACAATCCCTTCATTTGCAATCCATTCAGGAGTGCCGTGATTTGTAAAGTAATTGAGCAAGCCATTCATCTATGTAAAAAACTGCTTTACCTATCCAATTGCAAGCTCGTCTTTAACCCACAAAGGTGCTCTAAATTTGATTTAACATTTGTATTCTGTTTTTCCAGTGACAGGTGCCCAGCTCAAAGCAGCTCACAACAATCACAATAGCATTAAAAACAATAACCAACAATGTCACAGTTACAGATAGGTAGCCGTGTTGGTCTGCCATAGTCAAAATAAAAAAGTTCCTTCCAGTAGCACCTTAAAGACCAACTAAGTTAGTTCTTGGTATGAGCTTTCGTGTGCATGCACACTTCTTCAGATACACTGAAACAGAAGTTGCCAGATCCTTCTATATAGTGAGAAGGTGGGGAGGGGTATTACTCAGAAGGGTGGTGGGAATGGGTGATTGGCAGATAGCTGAGATGAGTCTGTTGACGACTTCTTATCTCATTATACATGACTAAGCCATTTTTCACCTTCTCACCCCTTGCCTTTTCCTGTAAGACCTATTGCAGTCGTTAAGAGTCGTCAACAGGCTCAGACCGAGTCCAAACCAAAGGCCAGGTGGAACAGCTCTGTCTTGCAGGCCCTTTGGAAAGATGTCAAGTCCCGCAGGGCCCTAGTCTCTTGGGACAGAGCGTTTCACCACGTCGGGGCCAGTGCTGAAAAGGCCCTGCCCTAGTTGAAACCTTGTATGGACTGCTTTGCAAGGCTAGTCTTCACTCCCACAGCTTTCCCACTGTGTCTGGACCAGCAAGCAGCCCCTAAACACCAAGAATCTGAACAAGTTGGAGAAAAGCTGGCTAAGCAACGACAAGAACCTGGCAAATGGAAGCCCTTCATTGCAGAAGCTTCTGGGTCTCAGCACAACACCCCCACATGGTGAGCCACTGAACTGCAGGTGGGCACATTCTCCATGAAGGACCTGGCTCTGTCCACCCAGTATAAAAGGACTTCCTGTTCCACCGGGGTCCGGCTTGAGCAACATGGTCTTCCTGAGCTCTGGCTCTCTGGTCACTCTTTGGTGGTGGTTTCTGGCCTGCTCCTTCACCCCGCCTCCTGATTTGTCCTGCGGTTCCAACTGGTCTTTGGTCCTGACCCCTAGCTTGCCCCACAACCTCTGGCTCTTCGCTGGCCGCAGGCAGCTGCCCATGACCTTCCTCAGCTCAGCTCAAGCTTCTGAGCCAAGCGCTGTCCATGCATTTCCAAACTCACTTCAGGGAGCTGAAAACATTTTTGTTTTCTATAAAGTAGACGTTCTCCAGATGCTGAATTCTGGAGGAGACACCAAATTCTGAACATGTGCTGCTGCAAGCACATGGGAGCAGGCTATGAATAGCAGGGATGGGGAAACCTCGTAATACCAGAACCCAGTAATACCAGAATCCAAGAAAGCTGAATGTTGGAAGATCCAGCACCAGCTTGGAAGGCTTGGAAAATGGATTAGACAAAACTATGGTGGGCAACTGGGAGCTGGGGTTAAACCACAGAGCCTAGGACTTGCCAATCAGAAGGTCAGCGGTTCGAATCCCCGTAACGGGGTCAGCTCCCATTGCTCGGTCCCAGCTTCTGACGACCTAGCAGTTCGAAAGCACGTCAAAATGTAAGTAGATAAATAGATACAGCTCCGGCAGGAAGGTAAGCGGCGTTTCCATGCGCTGCTCTGGTTCGCCAGAAGCGGCTCAGTCATGCTGACCACATGACCTGGAAGCTGCCTGCGGACAAATGCTGGCTCCCTCGGCTTATAAAACAAGATGAGCACCACAACCCCAGAGTCATCCACGACTGGACCTAAAGGTCAGGTGTTGTTGTTGTTTAGTCGTGTCCGACTCTTCATGACCCCCTGGACCAGAGCACACCAGGCACTCCTGTCTTCCACTGCCTCCCGCATTTGGTCAAACTCATGCTGGTACCTTCAAGAACACTGTCCAACCATCTCATCCTCTGTCATCCCCTTCTCCTTGTGCCCTCCATCTTTCCCAACACCAGGGTCTTTTCCAGGGAGTCTTCTCTTCTCATGAGGTGGCCAAAGTATTGGAGTCTCAGCTTCAGGATCTGTCCTTCCAGTGAGCACTCAGGGCTGATTTCCTTCAGAATAGATAGGTTTGATCTTCTTGCAGTCCATGGGACTCTCAAGAGTCTCCTCCAGCACCATAATTCAAAAGCATCCATTCTTTGGCGATCAGCCTTCTTTATGGTCTAGCTCTCACTTCCATACATCACTACTGGGAAAACCATAGCTTTAACTATACGGGCCTTTGTTGGCAAGGTGATAGGCAAGGCTATCAATCAATAGCTGTTAGCCACTATGGCTATTATACCTCCAGTGTCAAAGGTGGCATGCCTCTGAACACCAGTTGCTGGGAATCACAAACTGGGAGAGCGCTGTGGTGTCCAGGGCCTGCTTGCAGGCTTCGCAGACGCATCTGGTTGGCCCCTGTGAGAAAAAGATTCTGGACTAGGTGGGCTTTTGGTCTGATACCATCAGCCACACTGTTCTTACGTTCTTTTGAAATGACTTGGTTCCCTAGGAAGCAAAAATAAAATCTCCATGGAATGGATGTGTGTGATGAAGGGGGGAAATGAAGAGATGGACTGCCCCGTAAAATTTCTCGGCAGTGCTGGTTATGACTACATAAAATCTGGATCTCAAACAGTTCGTGTTCTGCCACAATATTTATGGAAGTGTAGACACGTACCAGACAAACAGGAGTCACAGAACCTCCAGTTTGATGCTCTGGGTTTATTTTTTTTCCGTTCCTGGATTCCAAGTGTTTGTATACTGTTATAACAAAACGTCTATTGTCAGGGCGCAAACAGACTTCAGTTGATGTTCTCGCTTTTTCCGCCGGTGGTGAAGAAAGAGACAGAGACGGAAAGTTCCAAAATCTAAACTAAACTCACAAAAAAGCCCACTTGGCAGCGTTAAACTAGAAGGTGGGAATACCATAATTCTGCGCAATCGCGTCCCAAATTTTGGAATACTGTTCACGGCACGGCATCCACCAAGCAGTTCCAAATCCCAAGCAGGCTTAGATCAGGCCAGCTGCCCCCCACCCAACCCCTGCCCTCATGTGTGGAGATGTTGACCTCCTGTTGGGTTGTTGAAATTCTGGTGTGCCTTCAGCATGTGGCAAGGGGTGGAAATAGGAAGGGTGAAATCGTTCGGGCCACCAGAAGCAAAAGGATGAGGTTGTGGCTCAGCTGAGGGGCAAACGGAAGGAGCGTGGCCGTGGCAGTAGGGGTTCATCCACCAAAACATTGCCACAAAGGGCAGGTACTTCTTCACACAGAGCGTAGTGTGGACTATGGAACTCACTTCCACAAGAGGCAGCAATAGCCACCAACTTGGGTGGCTTTAAAAGAGGATTAGACAAATTAATGGAGAAGAGGGCTATCGAAAGCTACTAGCTTTGATGCCTCCACAGTCGGCGACATAAATGCTTACAAATTCCAGTTGCTAGAAACCACAGGACGGGGAGCGCTCTTTTCTCATATCTCATAGAATCGTAGAGTTGGAAGGGACCCAGAGGACAATCTAGTCCAATCCCCTGCAATTCAGGAATATACAGCTGTCTCTTACCGGGGATCGAACCTGCAACCTTGGCGTTGCCAGCACCACACTCTAACCAACTGAGCTGTGATGGAATCCTCCTTCCTGGTTTCCCACAGGCATCTGGCCACTGTGAGAACAGGATCCTGGACTAGATGGACCATGGAGCGTCTCCACCTCCATCGTTCTGCCCGGACACTGAGGTCCAGCACCGAGGGCCTTCTGGCGGTGCCCTCCCTGCAAGAAGCCAAGTTACAGGGAACCAGGCAGAGGGCCTTTTCGGTGGTGGCACCCACCCTGTGGAACACCCTCCCATCAGATGTCAAAGAGAACAACAACTATCAGACTTTTAGAAGACATCTGAAGGCAGCCCTGTTTAGGGAAGCTTTTAATGTTTAATAGGTTATTGTAGTTTAATATTCTGTTGGAAGCCGCCCAGAGTGGCTGGAGAAATCCAGCCAGATGGGCGGGGTATAAATAATAAATTATTATTATAATTATTATTGTTGTTGTTATTGTTATCCAGCAGGCCCTTCTTGTGTTGTTATGTTCACACATGTTACAAATCTACTACCAAAAATAATGCACACGAATGTCCACACCAGTGGGGACTGTGGATATAGAATGGGTTATTTTTAACAGATTTTCCATGAAAAGGGGAACTCTGAATTAAAGTGGTGTTGTGTTTTTTTAAAAAAATAATCAGCTCCCAGTTTGATGACATCATGTGGGCAGTGCAAAGAACTTATGCATATAAGCACTGATTCCACAATAAACCTCTACGTCAGGAAGTAACTGTAGTAGGACTAGCTTTTTAAAAGGGGGGGAGGGGCTTCTGCATAACCCCAGGTTGTCCCCCAAATTTCCCATAAAGCCAATTTTAAAACAAATGAGAAACTTGAGCTTATTTGGTGTCTCCTCCTCAGACAATTCATTCAGGAAATTTTAAGAGAAGCTGATGGGGTTTAGAGGCTGGACACACTGGTAATTTTCAATCTCAAGACTTCTTTGAGATGCAGTTGGCTACCAGAGGTTGCCCTGCAAGGAGAAGTGAAAGAGAACGATGAAAGGAGAATTTGGGGGCAAAGTGGACCTCAGGAACACCCCAAGACTGTTTGGGATTCAATCACATAAAAGCAAATTCCGTTTCCACAAGTAAAGTTGATCCGCATCTCTTGCACAACAAACCTGCTCCCCTAAAAATTCTGCCTTTTTTTCCTTTTTGCAATGATGAAAGTGACAGGAAAATGTGCTAGAAAGTTGGGAAGAATAGATGTATAACTTGCTGTTGAAATGGAATACTCAGGATGAAACGGTGAAATCTGCTATGATTAAATGGGCACAAGATGTTGGACATAACATTATGATGGCTGACTGGGAACGGTTATGGACCACAGGTATGAAGTTCACGGCATGTAATGCCTTAAGAGAGAATATTATGAAAATGATATACAGGTGGTACATGACTCCAGTCAAGCTTGCAAAAATCTAACATTTGCCCGATAATAAATGTTGGAAATGTAAAGAAACTGAAGGTACATTCTTTCACCTTTGGTGGATGTGCCCAAGGATTAAGGCTTTCTGGGAGATGATCTATAATGAAATGAAAAAGGTATTTAAATATACCTTTCTGAAGAAACCAGAGGCCTTTCTCCTGGGCATGGTTGGCCAATTGGTGTTAAAGAAGGATAGAACTTACTTTATGTATGCTACAACAGCAGCAAGAATACTTATTGCAAAGTATAGGAAGACACAAGATCTACCCACTTTGGAAGAATGGCAGATGAAGGTGATGGACTATATGGAACTGGCGGAAATGACTGGCAGAATCCGAGACCAGGGAGAAGAGTCGGTGGAAGAAGATTGGAAGAAATTTAAAGACTATTTACAGAAATACTGCAAAATTAATGAATGTTAGAATGATGTCGGAATGAAGTTAAGTGGTTTTAGCAGCAATGTTACAAAGGAGTATGTAAAAATGGATTGTTAACAGGTGAGAATCTAAAGTTATAATATATTAAGATAAAGGATTAAGATAAAAACAAAGAGGGAAAGGATTTGCTGAATTAACTAACTGAACTGGAATACAAAAAAAGGAGGTGTGAGGAGGTCAGGGAAACAAGTAAATGAAAGACAAGACATGGAAAGATTGATTTGTTTTTAATTGTTTTTATTTTTCTGTATTTTCTCTTTTCTTTTTTTCCCTTTTTTTCTTATTTTTGTAACTGTAATGTGTATGGGTTGCTCGTGCGTAAGTTGCCGCCTCTCCAGGCTTTGTTGCCTTGCTAAACCTTTCAGTCTGGACAGCCCTTCAATTTGTGGCTGCCTCAGTCGCTAGCAGAATCCGCCAGTGGGCGTTTCTTGAACCTCTTCCAACATAAAAGTTGTTTGACACCCAGTCTCCTCCTACTCTCTCTGCGCGGAAGTCTTCTGCGCAGGGAAGGCGTGGGTAGCGGAGGACCTGGGCTCTCCCTGCTGGTGTCCGGTGAAGAGTCCTGGAGCCCTCTCGCCGATTCCCCCATCAGCCCCTCTATATCCCTGGTGTTGCGCTGATTTGCTTCCCCATCTGCGGAGCTGCCTCTCTCCCTGCTGGGCCCTTCTCCAGCATCATTTGAGAGCCTTCCCTCCGCCTCTAGCTCCGATGTCAGTTCCCTGACAGTAACCTTTTCTGAAACTTTAATAAATATCATTTTTTTAAAAAAAGTTGGGAAGAATACCTGCTTGGTGCAGCAGTATCTAACCTCCCTGCGAACGAGCCAGGATAAATGTTCAGTAAGAAGGTTGCCCAGAAGCGGCCCAGAATCGTAGCTTTCCTGCGCTAAACAGACAAAGCGAGATCCTCCCATATCACAGCTGACAAAGGAATTGCTCTCTGCACGTGGGCAGGGTGGCAGCAAGCACAGCAGGGTGCCCTGTTCCCTCACCCCCAGGGATCATTCCCACACTGTGACCTGACAGCCGACCCAGAGAGCCGTCCAGCAGGGAAACAAATTGAGACAGGTTTTGATTGATCCCTTGATTGAGGGAGGCACAAAGCGCACTCTGATTCTGCTCACAGCAAGCAAACAGCCTGCCCAGGAGCCGAGTCTCCCAGTTTGTCCAGGAAAAATTGTTGCAGGCAGAGGGTCGGGGGACAACAGGGACTTTTAGACAGCTTAAATGCTGTGGGATACCCAGCCTCATACAGTATAACCAACATAAAAAGGTAAAGGGACCCCTGACCATTAGGTCCAGTCGTGACCGACTCTGGGGTTGCGGCGCTCATCTCGCTTTATTGTCCGAGGGAGCCGGCGTACAGCTTCCGGGTCATGTGGCCAGCATGACTAAGCTGCTTCTGGCAAACCAGAATAGCACACAGAAATGCCGTTTACCTTCCCGCTGGAGTGGTACCTATTTATCTACTTGCACTTTGATGTGCTTTCGAACTGCTAGGTTGGCAGGAGCAGGGACCGAGCAATGGGAGCTCACCCCGTCACGGGGATTCGAACCGCCAACCTTCTGATCGGCAAGTCCTAGGCTCCCACAGCACCGCCCGCGTCCATAACCAACATACCTAAGTCTATTTAATGCGTGAAGGGCTTAAGACTTTCGTGTCCAGAAAGTGGTGTTGGGGGGTGAGTGTTCAGACCCCTGGGCTCTCACTTGTGGGGTGCCTCAGGGCTCCGTCCTCTCCCCCATGCTTTTTAATATCTATATGAAGCCGCTGGGAGAGATCATCAGGAGGTTTGGACTGGGTGTCCATCAATATGCAGATGACACCCAGCTCTACCTCTCTTTAAAATCAGAACCAGTGAAGGCGGTGAAGGTCCTGTGTGAGTATCTGGAGGCGGTTGGAGGATGGATGGTGGCTAACAGATTGAGGTTGAATCCTGACAAGACAGAAGTACTGTTTCTGGAGGACAGGGGGCGGGTGGGTGTGGAGGATTCCCTGATCCTAAATGGGGTAATTGTGCCCCTGAAGGACCAGGTGCGCAGCCTGGGAGACATTTTGGACTCACAGCTGTCCATGGAGGTGGAGGTCAATTCTATGTCCAGGGCAGCTGTCTACCAGCTCCATCTGGTACGCAGGATGAGACCCTACCTACCCACAGACTGTCTCGCCACAGTGGTGCATGCTCTGGTTATCTCCCGCTTGGACTACTGCAATGCGCTCTACGTGGGGCTACCTTTGAAGGTGACCCGGAAACTACAACTAATCCAGAATGCAGCAGGTAGACTGGTGACTGGGAGTGGCCGCCGGGACCACATAACACCAGTCCCGAGAGATCTGCACTGGCTCCCAGTGCATTTCTGAGCACAATTCAAAGTGTTGGTGCTGACCTTTAAAGTCCTAAATGGCCTCAGTCCTGTATACCTGAAGGAGCGTCTCCACCCCCATCGTTCAGCCCAGACACTGAGGTCCAGCGCTGAGGGCCTTCTGGCGGTTCCCTCATTGCAAGAAGCGAGGTTACAGGGAACCAGGCAGAGGGCCTTCTCGGTAGTGGCGCCCACTCTGTGGAACGCCGTCCCATCAGATGTCAAGGAAATAAGCAGCTATCTAAGTTAAAAGAGATCTGAAGGCAGCCCTGTTTAGGGAAGTTTTTAATATTTAATGCTGTATTGTTTTTAACACTTGATTGGGAGCCGCCCAGAGTGGCTGGGGAAACTCAGCCAGATGGGCGGGGTATAAATAATAAATTATTATTATTATTATTATTATTATTATTATTATTATTATTATTATTATTATTATTATTATTAAAGACCATAGATTCAGCTGCCCTGACAGGCTTAGCTCACCTTGGGAGGAGCTATGTGTGCGTATGCACATTGTGTGGCCCCGATCCCCTTAATAGCGGAGGCAAACCGTTGTGCTTGGCGGGGGGTTGGACTAGATGACCCTTAGGGTCCCTTCCAACTCTACAATTCTGTGACTCTTGCCACAATATGTTCTACCTCCACAGCTGGAGGCAGCAATGCTTGCTTCTGAATACCAGTTTCTGGAAACCGCAGGAGCAGCAGACGCTCTTGTGTTCGAATCTTGCTTGTGGGCTTCCTGCAGGCATCCGGCTGGCCCCTGTGAGAACAGGAAGCTAGACTAGATGGGGCCAGTGGCTGGATCCAGCAGGCCCCCCTTTCTCTGGGGGCTGCCAAGTCCTACCACCCCAATCCTGACCTGGCAAAATCTGTGATTTTCACAAAGATGCCAGACCCAAGCAAAGAGCTAAATGCCAAGTGAAGCCAGATGCAAAATTAAGCAGATGGGGCCCTCACCTGCGTGTGAACTGAGGCAGCCATAGCTGCAGCTGCCTCCCTCCATCCCCAGCGCAATGACACAGCGGAGACCGTCTGCAATCAATTCTGCGCACACTTAGAGAACCTTCAAGTGCTTCAAGAGGGCGAGAGAAGTACGATGTTTAGAAAAGGCACCCAGAAATGGAAGGGGCTTTGCTCCTGCTCTCATAATACCACAGCTTGCGGCCATTCGATGACGCTTAATGCTGGAATATTTGAGGCACAGGAAAGAAAGCAGATAGTTTTTAAACTACAGTCGTACCTTGGTTTTTGAACAGCTTGGTTCTCAAACGTTTTGACTCCTGATCGCTGCAATCCTGGAAGTGACTGTTCCAGTTTGCAAACTATTTTTGGAAGCCGAACGTCCAATGGGTGAAATATATTCGTAGTCGAGAGTGGATTTCATGCTCTTTATTCAGCTCATAGTGGTGAGGAGGAATATCCCCCAGAATGTCTGCTTTATATACATTATTTACGCAGTGGGCCCCACGTGATTGGCTAATTCCAGGATTCTCCTGTAGGCCAATCAGGTTGTGGATTCACTTCCACCTGGAGCTGGATTGGGTGGCTCCTGTGGACCAATCACACTGCTGCATTGTTCTAGGACCAATCAGACTGCTGCATTTTTGGATCCTATTCAACTCAGTACATAACAATGGAGCTTCCGCAGCTTCTGATTGGCTGCAGGAGTTTCCTGCAGCCAATCAGAAGCCATGCTTTGGTTTCCGAATGTTTTGGAAGTCGAACCGACTTCAGGAACGGATTCTGTTTGACTTCCAAGGTGCAACTGTAGGTAATTCATTCCCACAAGAAGCAGTGGTCCCAGCCCAACTTGGATGGATCAAACAGATTCTTAGGCTGTTCTCCTCCTGGGCATCCCATAGGGATCTGGTTGGCCAATGGGAGAACAGGGTGCATTTGGCCGGATCCACAAGGTCTCTTCTTACGTCCTTAAACCCAGGGGTGGGAAGAAGGAAGTTCAAGATCTTCTGCTAGATCTCTGGATGGTTTGCAGAAGATTGGCAAGGGCTTCTGATTTCCGGTGGTTAAACAATAGCAAGAGCAAAACTATTTTATCCTCCTAAATTAAGCACATCAAAGTGCAAGTAGATAAATAGGTACCACTCCAGCGGGAAGGTAAACAGCCTTTCTGTGCGCTGCTCTGGTTCACCAGAAGCGGCTTAGTCATGCTGGCCACATGACCCGGAAGCTGTACGCCGGCTCCCTCGGCCAATAAAGCGAGATGAGCGCTGCAACCCCAGAGTTGGCCACTACTGGACCTAATGGTCAGGGGTCCATTTACCTTTAACGAAGATAACCGGGAGCAGGGATAGTCATGAAGTTGGTTAAAAGCAAGCTCAGAACTGAACAGTTGGCTTCCCCCTGCACAGGGAAGATCTCGCAAATGACCTGTGATACTGATCTCTCCATAATATTTTTTAACCTCAAACTATCTTTCTTACACCCAGGTAAGCTGGTGTAGGATTGGCCTCATTCCCTCAGAGAGTAGGAGAAGCGAGAGGGAGGGATGAGGGGTGATTCAGGTCCTCTCTCCACAAGGGATGAACTCCTATGAAGTTTTCTGAACCAGAACAAAGCAGCCGCAGACTGAAGAACTTTGAACAGCTATGGACTGGGATCCAATGTACAGCCAATGAACAATGAATGAACAGGTATAGTGTCAAATTGCATCCCTAACTAGGTGTTGACTTTTGTATGAATGAACCGCAAACTCAGATCAGGTACTGGAAGCAAATTCCTAAGCTTAGAGAACAGGAATTCTTTAAACAGCTTGGATGCGCTTCTTAGTTTAGCCTCTCCCAACTGGGTGTCCTCCAGATATTTTGGACTTCAGCTCCCATCACCCAGCAGAAACACCTGGAGTGCACACTTTGGAGAAGGCTGACATAGTTCCCTTGCTTGCACCTCAATCCTAAATACCCATTTATTTGGCAAAGTCCCTTTAAATTTGGTAGAACATTTCTCTCTATATAAGAAAAACGTAAGAATGTCGTCACACGGCACTCCACTGAAGGATCTGTTGTCTCACATCACAATCCTGGATTTGCAGGAAGCCACAGCACAGCTCCCACTGAAGGATTTGTCCTGCCTTATTACAATCCTTGATTCGCAGGAGGCCGGTTGGAATAGGGGAGAAAACGTGAAGGCAAGTTGCACAACAGCAGTGCCCATGGCATGGCGGCAGGATGACAGAAACACTGAGGGGGAGACAGTGGTTTCAAACAATGGCAGAAGTTTGAGTAAAGCAGGAATGGAGGAAACTGAATGGAAAATTGTGGTTTCAAACAACGGCAGAAATTTGAATAAAGCACTACAGAATATTTGAGTAAAGTACTATGGAATATTTGAGGACTCTGCATCCTTTATCTCTCTCACACGAGGCAGCTGAAGAATAGAAGAGGGAGACATGTGAATACAGTGAGAAAGGGTGAAACTGAAAGGAGAAAAGTGGTTGTTTCAACAATGCCATAAGTTTGGGGGGCCGCTAGGGGCGCATTGGAAGATGGCTGACAATACCATCTCTCCGGCTCTCACGAGGCAATTAAGAGGCTGATATGGGAGTATGCAGCCTCCCTTGTTACCCCAAGGATATGGGGAACACTGCCTTGCCTGCGGTTGCCATAAATCACCCCCAGATTCGAAAGAAGGGGGTGACAGCACTAGGCACACAGTCCTCGTGGGAGACGGCTCTCCCTAAAGCTGTCTCTAATTGCGTGTACTAGTTGCAGGAGCTCAAAATAAACAATTGGAGAGAAGCAAAAGCACATATTTCGAGCGAAGATCGGGAGATAAGACTGCTAATTAAAGTGATCTCTGTGAAGTGGAGCGACGGGCTGGATTTAACAATAAATCAAGAAGAAGATTCATCAAAGGATCGGTATGTCGGAGCGGAACTGAAAAGGGGGGGCTTTTCTTTTTTTATCTTATGTGAGTACCCAATAACCCTCCCCCCAAGAAAGAACCGTTGCAATTACTGATTACAAGCAGGGTGATTAAGAACTGTGTGGAAATAACTTACTAATCAAAGACATGGCGTGTGGGAACATCGGGAAAGGAATGGAAGCTCTTTGTGACGCAGCAATAAAAAGAGATTTGTTACTGCAGGCCTGGCCACAGGATGATCGAGGGGGGGGGAGAGGACCATGGTATGTTATTATATCGGACTGTGAGTTTGACCTGGCAGGGCCCCCTGAGAAAATGGGGGAGAGATTGGCAGGCTTGTGGAAATTAATGGACAGACTTTGGGAATGTTTTGTACGGAGGTGCGGAAATGGCGTCTTGATATGGCTCTTGGAGGAGTGTAAAATCCACACAGGATATAACAATGTTTGTTTTCCACCCGCTTGTGGAGACTACCAGAGATCACAAAGAGGAATATATGATAACAACAAGAAGATGAGGAAAGTTACAAAGAGAAGATTGACGATTGAACAGAACTGTGAATAATATTTGGACAGAACTGTGTACATTAAAGCAGTAGCAAGAGAGATGTTTGGATCCCTTTCTGAGCTCGAAGCATGGGTACCCCCAACAAAAATTTAAAAATTTGGCTGTGTAATTTGGAATTAATGTGATTTGATTGGCCTGTTAATAAAAATTATTTGGGGGGGAAACAATGGCATAAGTTTGAGAGAGGATAGAGAGACACTAAGAGGAAAATGGCGACTTCAAGCAACAGCAGAGGTCTGAGTAAAGCAGGGGTGGGATAGAGTTAATTCATTTTATTTATATATATATTGAATTTATATAAAACGCATGCACATACACCAATCCCTGATTAGAGCCAAAGGAAGCTTTGGCAGCACACAATCAGCATCACCACCAAAAACATTTATGACCCTGGAGGTCAACTTTGGGAGAAATTTCCTATCTCACCACTAGAGTGTGTCAGCACCACAACAAAACACCTCAAAGTCATTTGTGGAGCTACAACTGGACTGTTTTAAAAGCTCTCCTGTGAATGTGACAGAAAAATACAATTACCAGTCTTCTAGTAGAGAAGGGGCGACCTCATCTCTAGGTATGGAGAGAGAGTGTCAGGAGTGCGTGCAGGAGCCAGGCCCTGTGACCAGTAGGGCTTTGCAAGACTGGGGCCTTCCTAAGTTTGTTCTGAAGAGGCAAGGCGCGGTCACACAGGTGAGGCCGATTGGTAACTCACAGCACCTGGTGGCAAGAGCCGGGAAGGGATATATGGTCAGCATTTCCCTTCGGCTCTTTGCCACAGCAAAACGTTTCCTGCCTTGCTGCGTTTGGCTTCTTGCTTCCTCATCCTCGGACCCCTGACTTCGTGACTCCTTGCTTCTGGACCCTCGGACCCCTGACTTCGTGACTCCTTGCTTCTGGACCCTCGGACCCCTGACTTCGTGACTCCTTGCTTCTCAACCCTCGGACCCCTGACTTCGTGACTCCTTGCTTCTCAACCCTCGGACCCCTGACTTCGTGACTCCTTGCTTCTCAACCCTCGGACCCCTGACTTCGTGACTCCTTGCTTCTCGACCCTCGGACCCCTGACTTCGTGACTCCTTGCTTCTCAACCCTCGGACCCCTGACTTCGTGACTCCTTGCTTCTGGACCCTCGGACCCCTGACTTCGAGACTCCTTGCTTCTGGACCCTCGGATCCCTGACTTCGTGACTCCTTGCTTCTCAACCCTCAGACCCCTGACTTCGTGACTCCTTGCTTCCTGACCCTTGGATCCTTGGCTTCTGGACTCTCGTTCCTGCTCCCACCCCGCCATCTTGCCCCCGGTCCCGACATCCTCAGCCCAGACTCCGATCACCCTTATACCGGACCGTGACAGAGAGACTCACTGTCTGAAACCCTGGAGAGCCATTGTAAGTCAGCACAAACCACACTGAGCTAGATGAACCAAATGCCTGACTCTACACAAGGCAGATTCCATCGTCCAAACATGGCTGGCGACTAACCTGGAGCATGCTGGGAAGTTTCAGCAACTGCTCAGTCTGGGTGCAGGAGAATGCTGGCTTTCAGCTTCTGAAAAAGGAAAAAACACAATGTCAGATCATGTTTAACTTAGGGTTATTTTTGTTTCTTTTGCCTTGCAGGCACCATCGCCGGTTTGCCTTAATTGTTCTCCGGCATAGTTCAATACCCTTTTAAAGCCATCATGGTCATCACCGCATCTTGTGGGAGTTTAACTATGCGCTGTGTGAAGGACGACTTTCATTCGTCTGCCTTGAACCATCCAACATTCAAAGCACCATGGCTTTTCCCCCATGAGAAGTTGTTAGGAGACCCTAACCCAGAATGGCTTAACAACCGATCACTCTTTCAAGAAAACTCTGGAAATTGTAGCTCTGTGAGGGGAATGGGGGTCTCCTAACAAACCTCAGCACCTTTAACAAACTACAAGTCCTGGGATTCTTTGAGGTAGCAGTAACTCTTTAAAGTGGTTCGATACTGCTTTAAATAGTACGGATGCAGACAGAGTCTGGTCTAAGTCCTGATTGCAAGAGCGAAGAGGTTGCTTGAGATATTCTTTCTCCTACATACACAGAGCATGTTCTGAGGGGTTCGTTTCCTCTGAACGCCATACCCCAATCCCTGCACTCACGGGCCTTGCTAAAAATAATTTTTGAAACACTCCTCCATTTTAACCCTGCCCTTACATAATTTTCGCAGCGTCTAATATCTACTGCTGGAGGCAACGAGTGAACCACTTTAAAACAATTTGCTGAACATTTTCCTGGCAGTGGTTTTGGGAGGGCGAGCGGCCCAATAAATAACACAGTCAGTGGGTCAATAACGCAGGAAGGGAGCCAAATCGGTGTTAGGTTGGGTTTGCCACTGTAGCAGAATGAACACAGGGAAAGCAGAGAATCAATGCCTCCCCAAACCTCTTACACTGAGGAAGCACCTCACGAGCAGGACGGGCTGCGCATTTCTCCATTGTATAAAGAAAGCCCGGATAAATTTATTAATTTCAGGGAGGGAGAGTGCTTAATTTGGACGTCCGGGCAAACTATATTGTTTTTTCAGGATCCCCCCCCCCCACACACAATCAATTTTATGAAATAATAAATAAATACTAAAAGCCTTGTTCACATTATACTGAACACAGGTACAAGTTCTCTCTACACATGTGCAACTATATATTGTTAAGTTGTGGGTGAACATATCAGATGACACAGTGATTCTTCAAACAGCTCTTGTTTATTCACAGACCAGAACAGAACTGAACTGAAGGGTTCAGCCAACCTGCTTATATAGAGCTCAACTACAACGTAACAGTAACAACTTTCTGTAACTATCCAATCACTGAGCATCACTTTCAATTCCTTATTTGCATATGTGGACCTGAGTGAAAACTATCTACAGTATCCCCCTGCTGGCCCAGGGTGAGAACTTCAGTACTTAACATATATGTTGAAGAGGTTGCACTTGATGATTTGTACATTTCAAATACTGTGTACACAGACTGTACACTCATTGAATGTTACATGTGAATAACTGCCTCTCCCCATATGAACCAACCTGGACCCTGAGATCAACATCGCAGGCCCTGCTTCCTGTGCCTCCTCGAGAGGTCTGGAGGGCAGCAATACAAGAAAGGGCCTTTTTTGTGGTGGTTCCTTGTATGTGTAATCCTCTCCCCAGAGAGGCTCGCCTGGTGCCTTCATTACACATCTTTAGGTGTCAGGAACAGACATACCTCTTCTCCCAGGCCTTTAGCAGATTGAACAACCTATGGTCTTTTAAAATGTGGGACGGTGGAAATTATTGCTTTGTTTATTATGTACTGTTGTGTTTTTTATAGTGAAAACTGCACTGTGTTCCTTGTATGAAGGGCGGTATATAAATTTCACAAACAAATACCTAGAATATTTTAGTATACAGCCCAACTGTTTGTACATTCATTGAATGTAATGTGTGACACCACTCTTAAATTTGTTTCCTTATGCTTGTTTAGGGCTGGGCGGTGGGCAACAGTCTGCAGTGAGCCAGAAGTCCTGGAAAGAAGCCAATAGTCAAGGCTGAAGAACAACAAAGCAGACAAGAGCACACCACCACTGAAGAAGGCCATGTTGCTCAGGCAAGGTTCAGCTGGCCACAGGAAGCCCCCTTATACCCCTTCCTGTTGAGGCAGATCCAATGGCCAGCCCCAAGTGGGCGGAGTCAGTCCAGGGTCTGAAGGTCCTTCACTAAGAAGGTTGCCACCTGCAGTTCAATGGTTCACCACATGGTGGCGCTGCAGAAGATGGTGGACTCTCATTCGGAAGACCATCTGTCAGGGATTCTTCAGCTGAGATTCCTGTATTGCTGGGGGTTGGACTAGATGACCCTGGTGCTCCCTTCCGACTCTACAATTCTATGATCCCTGTGTAGGGTTGTTCACAAAGGGCTTTAGAAGATCCATATGTATGGATTTTACTGGGATTTCAAAGGCGGAATTGATGTCCAGTGGGGGTTTCCGAAATGCAGCGCTTTATCCTGGATCTTAGGCAAGTCAATAGGGGGGGAAATCGTAGCTTTTTTTGGTGTCTTTGTTTTAAAAAAAGCTCAATAACTTTGGGGATTGTCTTAAAAACAAAAAAACCCTCAACATTTTTTGGGGTCTTCCTGAAACAAGCTCAACAATTTTGGGGGTGTTTTTTCACTTTTTGAAATACGGCAATCTTAAATGTGGGGGAATTAAGGCACACTCCCGTCCTCACATCAGCTGATGGACATGTGAGAGCACACTTTGCTGGATCTAAGAAGGAAGAAGTGAAGAAGAGTGTGGATTTGATATCCCGCTTTATCACTACCCGAAGGAGTCTCAAAGCAGCTCATAATCTCCTTTCCCTTCCTCCCCCACAACAAACTGAATTGAGTGAGGCTGAGAGACTTCAGAGAAGTGTGGCTAGCCCAAGGTCACCCAGCAGCTGCATGTGGAGGAGCGGGGAATCGAACCTGGTTCACCAGATTACAAGTCCACCGCTCTTAACCACTACACCACACTGGCTTGAAGCTCCCAATGCTTCCTTAGAAATCCAGCCCTTTCCTGCCCCACACCTGACATCAAGCATGGCACAGGTGGGTGTAGCTTCCTAAAAATGGCCTGGCAAGCAAAATGAGGACACCTGGGCAGACCATGATGCAGTAGTTCAGGAGCAGACCAAGATGCTCAGGACTGGATGGAAGCGACAATGATGTCCCAACAAAAACAACTCCTCCATGTGGCCAGCAACTGCGCAACTCACCTGACCTCACCTGAATCACTGCAGCGCACTGGGACAGGGAGAGAAAGGGGCACGGCAGCAAGGAGGTGCAAACACTCCGGCAGGAGTGCTGAATTTCGCCCGCCGTTGCCTTTGCACCATGCCAGCCTTGCTGCCACCGTGCCCCTCCTCACCTCTCTCCTGATGTTGCAGCAACTCAACCGAATGGAGATTCGGTGAGCAGCACAGCCCTGAGACGCCGCTCTGTGTGTCCATGTGGCAACAACTTTGTGTGCTCACCGACGCAAATCCGGCCGTTTCCTCTGTGCAAAAGGAAAAGAGTTTATCTTTCACCTGAGGCCCCCACTTTCCCAGGAACAAAATAAAACGCAGGCCTGGTTGAGGACACCTCAGAGATAAGGTGCCAACTTTTCTGGGGATGGTATCTCAGGAAAAGTGACAGGTACAGCTGCCTCCTTCCTGATATTGTGTGCTCATCTCGTTGAAATAAAAACATCGCCTGAATTAATGTCAGGTATTCTTTTCACTTTTCTTCCCCTCCCTCTTATGCAATCTAATTTTTCCTCCACTCTCCTCTGCGTCAGTATGTTCAGTGTTGTTCGTATTCTGTCTTTATTAAAAATAATAATAACAAAGTTTCTTCCCCCACCCCCAGAGAGTGTTTTCTGATTACACTCCAGAGGCCACCAACCCATAAATTCGCCCCTGGCTTCTCAACAGCACACAGGCAGACCTTGACAGTGGCTGTTTTCTCTGTAGATTGAGATTTTCTATACAGAGCAAAGGTTTATCATTGTTTTAAGAGCTCCAGAACAGGGCAACTTCCATTTCGTCTGCCACAAATCCCTCAAACATTGCTTTGTGGGATGTCTGCCTTCCTCCAAGTTCTTACTGAGTCCATCAGCAACTCCTATCTACACAGCAAACGAAGCAGTGAGCTCTGACCACAGGCCAGAGAAGTTTTCTCCCTGCCATGAAATCTATGCGCAAAACATACAGCATGGCTCTCTGTCGCCCCCTGTTGGTTTCTTGTGGCAGCTCCCAGACAGAGGCATTTATCCCCATTCACACTCTCTCTCTGCAAATATTCCTCTCTAGCCGTTGCTGATTTCACAGCCCAAGAAAATTCATGTTTTGCATAAAAAGTAGGTGATGCTCATGTTAGAAATACGTAGTTTTTTCCTTCCTTTTGTTTTCTGGAGAAAGCAAGCAGCCTCTCTGCTGCAGCCATCAGCGTTCTTGTTCTGCATCCCCCATAACTGAAAACAAACGTCCTGCCAAAATTAAGGGCGTTGAAGAAGTGCAGGATAAATAAAACCATCCTCTCTGTACCATCGCATAGCACAATGTTGAACTATGGAAGTCGCTCCCACAAGATGCAGGGCTGATGGCTGCCAACGTGGGGGGCAGCTTCAAAGGAGGGCAAGGCAGATCAGTGGAGGAAAAAGCTGTGTTTCACTCAGGCCCTCAATGGAGGAAAAAGCTGTGCTTCACTCAGGCCCTCAATGGAGGAAAAAGCTGTGCTTCACTCAGGCCCTCAATGGAGGAGAAAGCTGTGCTTCACTCAGGCCCTCAATGGAGGAAAAAGCTGTGCTTCACTCAGGCCCTCAATGGAGGAAAAAGCTGTGCTTCACTCAGGCCCTCAATGGAGGAAAAAGCTGTGCTTCACTCAGGCCCTCAATGGAGGAGAAAGCTGTGCTTCACTCAGGCCCTCAATGGAGGAAAAAGCTGTGCTTCACTCAGGCCCTCAATGGAGGGGAAAGCTGTGCTTCACTCAGGCCCTCAATGGAGGGAAAAGCTGTGTTTCACTCAGGCCCTCAATGGAGGGAAAAGCTGTGCTTCACTCAGGCCCTCAATGGAGGGAAAAGCTGTGCTTCACTCAGGCCCTCAATGGAGGAGAAAGCTGTGCTTCACTCAGGCCCTCAATGGAGGAAAAAGCTGTGCTTCACTCAGGCCCTCAATGGAGGGAAAAGCTGTGCTTCACTCAGGCCCTCAATGGAGGAGAAAGCTGTGCTTCACTCAGGCCCTCAATGGAGGGGAAAGCTGTGCTTCACTCAGGCCCTCAATGGAGGGGAAAGCTGTGCTTCACTCAGGCCCTCAATGGAGGAAAAAGCTGTGCTTCACTCAGGCCCTCAATGGAGGAGAAAGCTGTGCTTCACTCAGGCCCTCAATGGAGGGGAAAGCTGTGCTTCACTCAGGCCCTCAATGGAGGGGAAAGCTGTGCTTCACTCAGGCCCTCAATGGAGGAAAAAGCTGTGCTTCACTCAGGCCCTCAATGGAGGAGAAAGCTGTGCTTCACTCAGGCCCTCAATGGAGGAAAAAGCTGTGCTTCACTCAGGCCCTCAATGGAGGGAAAAGCTGTGCTTCACTCAGGCCCTCAATGGAGGAGAAAGCTGTGCTTCACTCAGGCCCTCAATGGAGGGGAAAGCTGTGCTTCACTCAGGCCCTCAATGGAGGGGAAAGCTGTGCTTCACTCAGGCCCTCAATGGAGGAAAAAGCTGTGCTTCACTCAGGCCCTCAATGGAGGAGAAAGCTGTGCTTCACTCAGGCCCTCAATGGAGGGGAAAGCTGTGCTTCACTCAGGCCCTCAATGGAGGGGAAAGCTGTGCTTCACTCAGGCCCTCAATGGAGGAAAAAGCTGTGCTTCACTCAGGCCCTCAATGGAGGAGAAAGCTGTGCTTCACTCAGGCCCTCAATGGAGGAAAAAGCTGTGCTTCACTCAGGCCCTCAATGGAGGAGAAAGCTGTGCTTCACTCAGGCCCTCAATGGAGGAAAAAGCTGTGCTTCACTCAGGCCCTCAATGGAGGAGAAAGCTGTGCTTCACTCAGGCCCTCAATGGAGGAAAAAGCTGTGCTTCACTCAGGCCCTCAATGGAGGAGAAAGCTGTGCTTCACTCAGGCCCTCAATGGAGGAAAAAGCTGTGCTTCACTCAGGCCCTCAATGGAGGAGAAAGCTGTGCTTCACTCAGGCCCTCAATGGAGGAAAAAGCTGTGCTTCACTCAGGCCCTCAATGGAGGAGAAAGCTGTGCTTCACTCAGGCCCTCAATGGAGGAGAAAAGCTGTGCTTCACTCAGGCCCTCAATGGAGGAGAAAGCTGTGCTTCACTCAGGCCCTCAATGGAGGAAAAAGCTGTGCTTCACTCAGGCCCTCAATGGAGGAAAAGCTGTGCTTCACTCAGGCCCTCAATGGAGGAAAAAGCTGTGCTTCACTCAGGCCCTCAATGGAGGAGAAAGCTGTGCTTCACTCAGGCCCTCAATGGAGGAAAAAGCTGTGCTTCACTCAGGCCCTCAATGGAGGAAAAAGCTGTGCTTCACTCAGGCCCTCAATGGAGGAGAAAGCTGTGCTTCACTCAGGCCCTCAATGGAGGAAAAAGCTGTGCTTCACTCAGGCCCTCAATGGAGGGAAAAGCTGTGCTTCACTCAGGCCCTCAATGGAGGAAAAAGCTGTGCTTCACTCAGGCCCTCAATGGAGGAGAAAGCTGTGCTTCACTCAGGCCCTCAATGGAGGAGAAAGCTGTGCTTCACTCAGGCCCTCAATGGAGGAGAAAGCTGTGCTTCACTCAGGCCCTCAATGGAGGAAAAGCTGTGCTTCACTCAGGCCCTCAATGGAGGAGAAAGCTGTGCTTCACTCAGGCCTCAATGGAGGAGAAAGCTGTGCTTCACTCAGGCCCTCAATGGAGGAAAAAGCTGTGCTTCACTCAGGCCCTCAATGGAGGAGAAAGCTGTGCTTCACTCAGGCCCTCAATGGAGGAGAAAGCTGTGCTTCACTCAGGCCCTCAATGGAGGAAAAAGCTGTGCTTCACTCAGGCCCTCAATGGAGGAGAAAGCTGTGCTTCACTCAGGCCCTCAATGGAGGAGAAAAGCTGTGCTTCACTCAGGCCCTCAATGGAGGAGAAAGCTGTGCTTCACTCAGGCCCTCAATGGAGGAGAAAGCTGTGCTTCACTCAGGCCCTCAATGGAGGAAAAAGCTGTGCTTCACTCAGGCCCTCAATGGAGGAAAAGCTGTGCTTCACTCAGGCCCTCAATGGAGGAAAAAGCTGTGCTTCACTCAGGCCCTCAATGGAGGAGAAAGCTGTGCTTCACTCAGGCCCTCAATGGAGGAAAAGCTGTGCTTCACTCAGGCCCTCAATGGAGGAAAAAGCTGTGCTTCACTCAGGCCCTCAATGGAGGAAAAAGCTGTGCTTCACTCAGGCCCTCAATGGAGGAGAAAGCTGTGCTTCACTCAGGCCCTCAATGGAGGGAAAAGCTGTGCTTCACTCAGGCCCTCAATGGAGGAAAAGCTGTGCTTCACTCAGGCCCTCAATGGAGGGAAAAGCTGTGCTTCACTCAGGCCCTCAATGGAGGAGAAAAGCTGTGCTTCACTCAGGCCCTCAATGGAGGAGAAAGCTGTGCTTCACTCAGGCCCTCAATGGAGGAGAAAGCTGTGCTTCACTCAGGCCCTCAATGGAGGAAAAAGCTGTGCTTCACTCAGGCCCTCAATGGAGGAGAAAAGCTGTGCTTCACTCAGGCCCTCAATGGAGGAGAAAGCTGTGCTTCACTCAGGCCCTCAATGGAGGGAAAGCTGTGCTTCACTCAGGCCCTCAATGGAGGAGAAAGCTGTGCTTCACTCAGTCGGGC